>NC_071330.1:7531303-8796667 GCF_010183535.1 Caenorhabditis remanei | reverse complement strand
TTCTTGTTCTATGGTGTTTCATATGATATTCGAAAAATCAAGCCACAATGTACGTAATTGGGAAAAAGCGAACCAAATGACCGGCCACTCGTCATTTGGTTTTTTGATCTTTGAGTAAGAGACTGCCGTCTTCTTCGTCAACGTTTACTTAGACACTTGCACTTTTTAGTTTCTCGTTCAATAGGAACTTTGAAGAGTTCATAATTTGTGTTTTTCGAAGTAATTTTTTCAGATTTTTCATACTTTTTCGATATGTAACTTGCTAGGGAGTGCTCTTACAGAAAAGTTGTCAACTACCAAAATGAAGTTCAAAGTCGTATATCTTACTGCACGGTACTGTACGCCTGGAATATTACCTGTCTAGTGAAACGAGTGGGTGCCTAAAACTCCTATGAAGATTAAATAGGAAATAAACAAAAACGAGACATAATGAAAATAGAATGAACACTGTTAATTTAGATATTACTATACGCATACCTATCTTTCACGATATTTCACTTTTTTCCCATAATCTTCCCCTCTCCAGATTTCTGACAACAGATTTCACGGTGTCCTTCCGAAAAGAGCAAAGTCAGTGCAACAGCGCTCTATTGAATGATCCTTTAGAAACATTGAATGACCCACTCAACAGATCTATAGAAAAGTAATTAATGTTTCCTTGTGTCTGCCCTCAAAAGTCGTTTTGTTAACTTACTAGGGAATGACTCACACAAAGTATGGAGATACACAACATGATATATATCGCTGGAAAACTGACGTTTCCCTGATTCCGAATCTATATTCAGTTTTTGCAGTGGCCCTCCCAGTTTTGAGAAATCCGGCTCCAAAGTTTGGGTAAAATTTAGTGCTAAAACTCGAGTTTCCAACCCGCGTGTTGTCCTAACACGTAAATCCATTTGAGGAATAATTAAACCAGCGGTTGAATGGCCTAGGGGGCTAAAGGTGGGGTAGTATGTGGACACTCTATGGTTCGACTCCTTGCTTTTTCTTTCTTTTTTTACTTTCTTGTAATCCTCGTTTTTGGGTCCCATGGTCATCACAATGTGTCAGAAATCGGATTAGAAAATTTGTTATGCCAAGATATAAAAAGATTTTTCCGTAATTTCCTTTTCTTGTTACGCCGGTAGATACTTTTTTTGAAACAACTACTCTGCTTCATATGTGGTGATTCGAAGTTAAAGTCGTAGTCTGAAGATCTCTATCATGCAAACATGTTGGAATCAAATTTTCTATTGTTTTTCTAACTTTTAAAGAAAAGTTTTTAAAAAAACTCCGACTACATTCTCACCATGGACTTGGTCACAGAAAAGTAAATTTTCTTGAAAAAATATTTTTCTTAAAACGTCGTAGGAAGCCAATATGGACTGGAAAAGCTTCAAAAACCGATTTCTGACACATTGTGATGACCATGGGACCCAAAAACGAGGAATACAAGAAAGTAAAAAAAGAAAGAAAAAGCAAGGAGTCGAACCATAGAGTGTCCACATACTACCCCACCTGTAGCCCCCTAGGCCATTCAACCGCTGGTTTAATTATTCCTCAAATGGATTTACGTGTTAGGACAACACGCGGGTTGGAAACTCGAGTTTTAGCACTAAATTTTACCCAAACTTTGGAGCCGGATTTCTCAAAACTGGGAGGGCCACTGCAAAAACTGAATATAGATTCGGAATCAGGGAAACGTCAGCTTTCCAGCGATATATATCATGTTGTGTATCTCCATACTTTGTGTGAGTCATTCCCTAGTTAGGCAACGTGTAACTAATCAATCGTACTTTGATCGCTTCTTGTATAAATACCGTATCACTGAACTGATAACTCATCATCATTCTCATCGTGAATCGTATTCATAATCCTTTTTAATATTCTTGTGTTTCAGTATTTTAACTTTCCGGTATTCTCATTAACAGTCTTCCACAATCAAAGATGACAGCCATTGAGGTCTCACCTTCGTTTGATCATATTTTTGTTAATTCTCGCATTTTTCAGAAGTTTTTCACTGAAAATGAACTAGATTCTGAAGCAGTTTTACATAAAGTCATCTTCTTAATTTTAATTTCTTAATTTCTTTATTTCATCGAAGGGCGGAAACCACTAACACGAGAAAATGGAATGGTTTTTGAATTTACATGTGAGAGATGGTTAATAAAAAGAGAAAGAATACATACATAATGATAATGGGCCTATTCTAGCGGTAGCAAAAAAAAAGCAAAAAACTACTTTTTAATAAAGAAAAAAATAGTTTTCTGCACTTTCTGCTACCTCGAGACTAGCTCCACTATCCATAGGAGGTAAAGTAAAATTAATAATTTGTTGGGTTTAATGACAGGAAATGATTGAGATCATATTTACATATTCTGCTCTTAAAGACAGCTGTGCTCGGTTTAACCGGAAACACCAATTCTGATAAAGAATTCCAACAACGGAGAACTCTATTAGAGAGTATTTGAGAAGATAATTTATTCGAGTTCGTAGTTAGGGATTTGAGATAATATCTATGCCGCCTTAGCCTTGAATGATCCAAAAATTCGAATATAGGATCATCAATATTAATTTCCTTGGTAACCATCAGTTTATAGGTGAAGATTAAATCAATACATAGTCTTCGATGTTCCAGTGATTTTAGATCACATTCTTCAAGAGCCTCGAAATACGATGAATACGACATTTTGAATTTCTTATAAACTCTGAATATAAAAGATTTCTGGACTGATTCCAGCATTATAACATTCTCCTTCTGAATAGGTGATGTGACCACAGTGCCATATTCCAGTAGAGGACGAATGTAAACCACGTAACATTTGATGAATACTTTCCACGACGCATATTTTAGGACCGAAAAGAATATATTAATTCTTTGATGAGCTTTCCGAATAATCAGAGCGTGATGATGAGTAAAGCTAAGTTGACTGGAGAAATAGATTCCGAGATCGCGGACTGTGGTCACAGCTGGAATCGACATATCATTCAATTTTAGATTCAGATCACTATCAATAGCTGGTTTGTTTTTGTGCGAGAATATAATATGTTCACACTTTTTAGGAGCTACTTTCATCTTCCACGTATCACACCACTTTTCCAACGTTCTTAAATCAGTGTCGATCGACTTGTTACAAGCCGAATATATTTTTAAATCGTCAGCAAACAGCAAGTGGTTGCTTATGAGTTCGGTTCCAATGCAGTTAATATATAGGAAAAACAGAGTTGGTCCAAGAACTGAGCCTTGCGGGACTCCTGATAACACTGGCCTTTCGGTTGATAGAGTTCCGTTCACCATAACTTGGAACCTTCTTTCAGAGATAAATGATCCAATCCACTTCCTCAACTTGTTTGATATTCCAAAAAATTGTAATTTGTGAATAAGTTTAGAAAAAGGAACTGTATCAAATGCCCGTTGGAAGTCAATGTAAATACTGTGGGTGTCCAGTCCATTGAGCATATTCGAAATCAGTTTATTTTGATAAACAAGTAATTGAGACACAGTGCTTCTCCGATTTCGAAAACCGAACTGTCGTTTCGAAATTAGTTCAAATTCAGATAGATGATCCACAATGTGTTTCCTCACCGATTTCTCCATAACTTTGCAAATATTTGATGTGAGAGAAATCGGACGATAATTCGAGGGATCAGAACGGGAGCCCTTTTTGTGGAGTCGAAGAACTATGGCAGTTTTCCATAAGCTCGGTAACCTACCGACTCTATAGCTTTCATTGAATATGATTGTTAAAGGAAGAGCAAGAGACGTGCAGGCCATCTTGAGAAATATAGAAGGAATGTTGTCTGGAGACGTGTTATTTCTGCTTTTCAATTTAGACAGTAATAGTTCGATTTGAGCCGGCGAGAATAAAATATCAGTACATGTGGTATTTATTGGATTAGCAATATCAAGAATATCCTGTTTGTCTATGTTGAAATATTCACTAAAACACGATCCACATAGTTCGGATTTAGACTCATCATCCACGATGACTTCATCACTATGACTGCATTTCATCGATGGTATATCAGTGTTTCCTTTGTATTCGGATTTAATAAATTGGAAAAAGTTCTTGGATCCAGAATTGAGTCTATTAGAGATTCGTTCATTTTCCGATTTGATAAGGGAATTCTTAAGTTGCGCTGCAATGTCTTTATAATACGGTGAATTACCTTCCTTTCTCCAAATCATTAACTTTTTCTTCTGTAATAATTTAGTTTCGACCGAATGACATGGCTTGTAAGGACGTATAACTTTAGAAGGTATAAATCTATCAATCATATTCCAAATCAGCTTCGTTAGATCTTCAAACATTTCTTCAACGGATAAACATGAGAAACGTAAATCCCAATCAATTCTTGATAAAATACAGTTGATAGTGCTGAAATCTCCTTTAGCAAAATCTTTCACAGATCTCGAGCAAGCTTTAGAGTTGAAGTTAATGTTGGTGGTGATTTCGATTTTGCAGTGATCACTGAACTTGGTTCCCACTGATACATCGCTTATTATTTCTTTGGAATTGCTGAAAATTAAATCCAAGATGTTAGGAGGATCAAGTCTTGTAGGATCATGTACGAGGAGTTTTTGCCAAGTAAAACTCTGGATTTGGATGATGTATTGAAGCCAGAGTAAGACTGAAACATAGAATGACAAAAACTTATTTTTATTTCAGAATATCTCAAAAGATTGGTGCTTTGTTCCCTTCATATCATGCAATCAAAGTTCCAGTTTCAAAGAATCGAAGATGTATTCAATTAATGAGAGACTGGCTTCAAGGTTATAAGTGAGATAAAAATTTTAGATATTTTTCTGTATGGAGGTGGTGACTATGAAATTGTGCCGACAACTGTGACATATTCTGATCACCCAAAATGTGTTTCAATTCAAGATTTAACAGGAGAAATCGATATTTTTGAGAAGTGGGCAACCGAATTGTACGAGGAAACTGTAGTTTTCAGTCATAATGATTTGGCGGTTAGTTTGGATCTTATTGGGAATGTTTCATTCCATAAACTCTTATTCAGGCTCCCAATATTCTTGAACTCAATTCAACGAAGGAATTAGTTCTGATTGACTGGGAATTTGGAACTTATAACTGGAGAGGATTCGATCTGGCGATGCATTTGGCAGAGACAGCAATAGATTTTCGTGTTCCGTTTCCACCTGGAATCAAGATCATTGAAGAATCGACAGAAAATCCCCCGAATATTCGTATATTCTGTGAAGCATATTTAGATGCTGACAATAAGGTACAGTAACGGTTTTTGAGCTCATAATATGAATACAATTTAATATTTCAGTTGAAGAATCACACTCCAGTTGACAGATCTTCTGAAATTGAATCTTTGATCCAAGAATGTCTGTTCTTTTGGCCACTTACTCATCTCTTCTGGGCACTTTCAGCAATGAAACATGCACTTTTGAAATTCGAAAACGGCGTGGATCTAGATGTTCAAGCAAGGGATAGACTGGCAGTTTATTTCCATTTGAGATCAAGATCTCAGAAAACTTACGAAGAATTAAGCAAGAAATAAGCATTTGATATTATTATGGTTTTAAAATGTTATTGTTGTTCTATACTATTGTTGTGATTACAATAAAGCTTTTAACTTCTAGAAATTATTTCTCTTATCTATTTCGAGTCATGTTTTTCTGAACAAAACAGACATCTGGCCTCCAGTTCACCTTGATCAATCTTTGATCCCTTAAGCTACTAGACTAATCATACTTGTAACATGAATCGAAGTGAAAAGTTTCGATAAAATCTTTGAGCTAGACATGCTTCCGACAGTGTTGTGTAACACTCCGCCCACATTACACTTTCACTTGACATTGCTCTGAAAAGAACAATCATTTTTCATTTGACCGTCTGAACTGTTTCTGGTTTTGAAAAACGTATACCTCGAAATTTTATTTCTTACATATTATTCATTATGAAAGCCCTTGAGGTTGGTTTCCACATAGAAAATGTCAATAATCAGTTTTTCAGAAAATATTCACTGAAAATTCGTTGATCTCGGATATTGTAATCAACAAAGTTATTGAATTAGGACATGAGTATCTGCGTGGAAAATGGAAAAATGTCAAAAAGTTTGAAGTAAAGGTTACAAAGATTCTGTACGTTGAATTTTGGGTTTTGAGTTCATAAAAATGATGTCACATACTTGTAGAGGAGGTCAGTCAAACCATATGTTTCATGTCACTACTTCCACATCTGCTACTCAATTTCTTCTTAGAATTCATCGTCATGGCCAGAATCAATTTTTTACTGATGCTGTTAACTTCGCTATTTTTTCGGGTCAGTCTAGTCTTGTTAGTGCCCTGGATCGAGAATTATTTTTTAGAACGAGGACTCGGTCCAAAGCTGTTTGGATTCTTCGAAGGAGGACGAATGGAAGAATTTATTCCCAGCAAAACATTGAATGCAGATGATGTATTGAAACCAGAGTGAGGCTGAAATTGTTTAATGATTACTCTGATGTTTTTATTTCAGAATATCATATTCAATTGGATCTGTATTCCCAAAATACCACTCAATTGATGTTCCAGTTTCAAAGAATCCAAAATGTTTCCAGATAATGAGAGAATCTCTTCGAGAATATTCGTATGTTTTCAATATTTGATTTTTTCAAACACGAAATCCTAATACTTTTCAGACAACTCGGTGGAGGTGTCTATACTATTTCTTCTACGAATGTAACCTATTCTGAACATCCAATCGAAGTTTCCTATGAAGATCTCAACAGAGAAATTGATTTAATGGAGAGATGGTCGATTGAGATATTTGAAGAAACAGTGGTTTTCTGTCACAATGATTTGACGGTAACATGAAATACAAACTAATTTTAACAACACTTATTTTCAGTGTTCCAACATACTCCAACTCAATTCCTCAAAAGAAATAATGTTTATTGATTGGGAATATGCCACGTATAACTACAGAGGATATGATATAGCAATGCATTTATCTGAAACTGCAATTGTTCGAATGATCTCTCCCGCAGGAATCAAAATTAATGAGGAGTTCACTGATAACCCACCAAATCTTAGAACATTTTGTGAGGCTTACGTAGATTCAGCTAACAGGGTATGAATTTTTATAATTTGGGAAGGATTTCGTGATTGTTCGATTTCAGATGAAGAATCGTAATCCCTCAAATCGGGATTTGGAAATCGACAACCTCATGAGAGAATGTGAATTCTTTTGGCCAACAACTCATTTGTTCTGGGCATGCCTTCTCATGAAATTAGGACAACTGGAGTGCAATAAAGAGATAAATCTGGATTCACAAGCACGAGATAGATTAGCCGTCTATTTTCACTTGAAACCGAGAACTCAGAAGATTTACAAAGAAAATATGAAGAAGTAATATGATGTCATTTAGTCTCAATATTTTACTGTTTTTGTTTTCCATTTGTTTGAAATACAGTGCTGGATTTAAGAATAAATAAGTAGTCATTGAAACTTGAGTCCTGAGTTGGAAGGTGTTCAATCCATCAATCAAACAGAAGATAACTACTTTTTTAAAAACTGAAACTTGCTTTGAATTCAGGAACATATCTTAGATATACAAACTGTAAGGAATATTCCTTAGTCATTCCTGTATTCCTGTAGATTCGAAAGCACCATGGTTCAAGCTATGAGCTAGCCTCTTGATCAAACTGAAGAGCGCTGTTTTAAATTCCAATATTTTTCAAGCTTAAATTCCATAGCTCGTGATGGAAGAAGACTAGGGAGAGGAATTGGACTTCCTCGAGTATTCATCAAGTGAGAACTGATTCGAACTGCTGTGGTGGTCAATGACTGTGAAGAATTGCCCTGACCGTTTTCCAAAAAAATACTTCACACATCATTATGAAATTAATCAAAACAATTGTTTGGGATTTGCGAATGGAGACTCCAGAATGTCGTTTTTCATTGGAAACAGGTCTGAAAACGGCAGCTCAATGTTTGGTTTCAAAAAATAAGCAAATAAACAGCCTACTATTTTTATGCAGGATTTCTGTTTATGCCATGAATTTGTAAAAACAAAAGGATAGAATCTGCAATTTCCCGAAAAAGGAATTCTTCATGATTCGGTCATGATCATAATTATTCCTACACAGACAGACTTGATTTCTACGCGACTCCTGATTACTGTTTCGCTTATTACTGTATCAAAAACTCGGCTGGTGCAAATAAAATAAAAGGAAATGATCCATTGGATATTTCAAAAAGGGAACTAATGTGACTGATTGAATCTTTGAAAATGTCAAAATAATTTCACCTAGGGCAGGATTCGAACCTGCGCAGGGTCGACGCCCATCGAGTGAACACTCGTGCCTTTCCCCACTCGGCCACCAGGGTGAATATTCTGAATTATTGGTTTCATTCATTTAACATGCAAAGGAGGGATAATGAGATACGGTGTGGATTGTTTTTGAGTATATTGGATTCGGTGAACACTATTTTTCACCCCTTTCATTCCCTGGACAAACATTTATTATTTTTGACTTTTCAGAAATCGAAGAAAAAATGTTTCCCTGATGAAAAAGCCCAACCATTACGTCCCGAAATGTGAAAATGACCTTGACAGCGACTAATTTATTCAACTGAAAACTGAAAACTAATTCAAACATTTAACGGGTCCAGCAGCTGATCACTTTCTTTTCATTCATTCACAGCTTCTTCCCTTTTTCTTTTCTAAATCAGGTATTCCATCTGAAAAGAGACACAGATGACAACCAACACTTTCGATTTTTATGTGTACGCAATCGGAGGAAGGAGACGACGGCAGGCACACGATATATGAAAACTTTCGTTTTTCGGCTTCTTTTCGACGATCAGAAAATGAAATGAAAAATGGATGAAAGTGTAAATTTGTTACAGTTTCATTTTGTTTGATTAAATCAGTTGAAGCTTTGAAATAATTGAATGAATACTGGACTGATTATTATATTCTATCCTCAATGAAAATCTAAAATCTTTGAGTATGACTGGAAAAAGATATTAGCTTTGCATAGCTCTTCCAACTGCGCTCCACCGAAATCCCCTTGAGAAATGGCTCGTTCTCTCTGAGTCTCTCAATTTTCCACACGAATTTCTTTGGTTCCGGTAGAGCGCGGTTGTAAGAAGTTTGTCGTGCTAATAATACGATTAAGTATTGCTTTATTATAGTTGATCAGGATGCAGTCTTGAACTTTTTCTCCAATATTTTAACGGTTTATAAAAAAATCAAAGTTCTCCATGTTACTTTATCTGTTTCCCTTGATCACATCATGATTGACCTCGTGTTACATTCACTTTCAATAAAGCCCGATAGATATGACTAAGCCATGATGAAAGGCGAGTCGGTGATGTATTTGTACTTTGAAGAGAAACATTTTAGGTTTCAAACGTCATAAAGATGAAATAAGATGTAGTTTCACAATAAAAAAGTATTCAAACTCGAACTGTTTTTTTCAGAAGTAACTACACAATGTGGGACTAAATTGACTTATGAAACCTTCCGTTCTAGCTCTGAACACTACAATTCCCGTTCTTCTGACTCAAAATGAGATCTGGTGGAAGAGTTTTTCCGCGCGGCCGTGTAGTCTTCTCGGACAATTTTTTTTGCTCAATTCTAAATTATCGGAATCTGCAATAAAAAATACTTTAGTCCTCCATTACTTGTTCAGCATAACTTCGTCAGATTCTAGAAGCAGTTGATCTTTGTGATGAAAGTACAAATTCATTCTTCGTGGCAACACTTACCTCTGACGTTTGAAAAAACAAAAAGTAATCTTGAATAAATAATCAGAAAATAAGTAATTCATATTTACTGAACATTGCGAAAATATAAAACTCCTTGATTTTTATTACAAAAATTATCTGTATATCGAAAAAATAACAGGAGGAGCGAGTGAGTACAACATCTTGATTGGAAGCTGATTTTTCATTTCCTAAGTTATTTCTGTTACACAGCATTCAGATAAACCAGAAATTACAGAACGGGTCAACGATCAACGGTAGAAAGTGTGAAGATTTCGGAAGAAACTTTCATTTGAAAACATTCTTTTTTTAAGTTGTAACATTCAGATGTTCCCAGATAATGAAATTCGTCCGTTTCAAGTCAGAAAAAGATCCCCTCCGTTTCTGTTTCTACCAAAAAAAAACCTTCTAATCCAGTTATCCATATCGTTGCCTTCAGTTCCCTTTTTCATTTCGTTCAGTAGTAATTCCGATAACGATCCTTCCGCTTCTTCCGATACGTTCCTCTCTCTTTTTCTCTAACCACTTTCTCATGGAACCGCCTATTCTACCTCCTCCTTTAAGCATTAAGCGAGATGTCATTTTCTTGTATTGCGCAACAGTTTCTATCTTTCCTTCCGCAAAAAGAAGAAGATGAAGATGAAGAAGAAGAAGAAGCTGAAGTCTACCTCACCGCGTGTATTTAATCTATTATTTTTGTATCTCTGACAGGTGGCTGACTTCTTTTCTTTTGTTACGTAACCGCTTTAAGGCTTCAGAGATCCATTTTTTGAGAGAACATTTCATCCAGTTATTCCTGAAAGTAATTTTCTTTGGGTTCGATTTCCTGTACTCGGCTAGCACCCGTTTTGTTTTCAAGATCTACACGGAATAGCCCATCTAGGTGACGAACTAACTGGTTGTTTATTTTGAACTTTCTGGTACTTACATTTGTTACTAAAATCCTCCTCACCTCACCGACTATTCTTTTATCGCGAAATACTAAAAATTTTTGCTGTATTAGCCAATTTTCTGTCCCATTCTCACTTTCCCTTCAGTTTATCTCTTTTCTCAGAAAATGTAGGTTGTAGACAAATTGACGGTAGAGGAAGCACCACTTGAACGAACGTCTGACGGTAAAAATTGAGACTAGAAGGGACAGGTTAGAACTTCGGATGATGTCATGTTATTCTGAAATATTTGTTTTTCGTGAGTGGATACGCATGAGTTTTTGTTTCCAAAGTTATTCTGTTCCAAATCTGCCCCATTTCAGAACTGTTGCCTGCTTATCTGATAGATTAATCGGAGCACGGTTTTATTTCTAACATAGATTTTCAACAACTGTCCATGAGAAATTCGTTGAAACGACCACATATTTCTGGATAAGGTTTGATCTACAAAATCACCAGTAAACTGCTTGAAGTTTCAGAATGTGATATTGAGATCTGAATCCTAAGTCATGATTATCATTCATCCCCTTCTTCTTCTCTGTCTATTTTCCTGTGAATCTAATCTGCTGAATGGCAATAATGTGTTATTGGCAAAACGAAGTGATTTGGTTTATGATAGGCGGAAAGAAGTTCTCGAGAGACGATAACATCTTTCACATACTTCATCCCGATATCTTGATTATGTCATTCGTTCTTTTCTCGTTTCCACAAATAATACGATTAGCAACTGGGGGGATGATGATCTGAAGAGGAAACAAAACCGACTGTTGGCAAAAACCGAGGAGAAAACATCTTTTGGAACGACAAAAATGACTTCGAGAGATAAGGAAGTGGATTAGAAACTGATATCAATGGGTGTGGTTGACTAACTTTGTTGGAAACGAGACTCTGAAATTTCAACTTTGATCCGAAGTGTTTCGAATGTTTCTTTTTTTGAACAAAAAAATTGTAAAGAGTTCAATACTATTATTTCTCAAAAAACGTAGAATGTAATTCAAATAATATAAGTTATGATTTAATCCACCAGTTTTATGATTTTCTCTTTGACCAGACCGTAATCCTTCACAATTTCTTTGGGATCACAGACCTCCCTTCTCATTTCCAAATCCTAAAATCCTACAAAGTTGTGACCTCAAAAAACTTGCTTCTGCTGGTAGTTTCAACAGTGAAAATCTCATAATTGTTCTTTTCCCTCAGTGAAAATATATGTTCTTTTTCTTCAATCCTTTCCGTTTTCTTTGTTTTTTGATCTCTTTGATATAAATTTTATTTTGAAAGGTTTTGCAATAGTTGGAATACGGTAGGAATCAGAGAATCAATAGAAAAGTTTCTATTTGGATTAGGGTGGATCTCTTGCAAAAACCGCGAAAAGTTTGGCATTGAGATAAAAAAGTGTTTGATAAGATATCAGAAAAACGGTTCCTAAATCATTGCCAGTCTGCATTACGTCAGAAATCGGAGTACTGTAGTTAAGATGATATTCTGATGTTTTCGAAGGTGACACCCAATTCCAAATTATCTCAAATCTTTTAAAGTAATTAAAACATATGTAGTGGTCGCAAATCTAGAAAATAATGATGAGTACGGTAGCCTCATAGAAGATTTCTTGAAATTGTGTTTTTTTCTTACACAGTATTTTCATTGACGAAAACAAAAACTGAGAACTTATAAGCGTTTTTTCTGATAACATCCTATTTCTAGGAATCGAAAAGTTTGCAGTTCATCTCAATATTCAATTCAAAACATTCTCGAGTCTAATCGAACTATTCCATCTCTCGAATAACTTGCAACATTCCATCTCATCCAGCATAAAACAATTGTTTGGGATGTTGGATGGCAGTGTCAACATGCTTCTTCTCCCCCCAAATTACCAGAACATCATCTCTACCAGTTTTTCTCTTCTTCATCTCACTCCCGATTCTTGCCTCATTCGTTTCTCTTAATCCAACATTGCCACAACCATCCAAAATCTTTATGATGTCCAGACACTTTTTTTCATTTAATGCATTCATTTCTTCCCCAAACATTTTATTCTTCACATGCTTAAAACATCTATTTGCATTCCCATGCTTCCGCGCCTTTCCAGGAAATGAAAGTAGTTTTCATACGGTTTTCTATTATTGTTCACTATTATTTATGTGTTAATGTTATTCACAATTGAAACCAAACTATAAAACAGTTGTTTTTCTTTTTATATCTTTTTCATACTTTCTTCTCATATTCCTTTTCTGATTTGTTATTCATTCATGTACACTTTTTAGATGATCGTTCTACTTGTTGCATTTTTATTCCCGTTGTTGGTTCAATCACAGGTATATCATTTTTCAGCTATCATAAAGAACATAACTAAGATATTTTCCAGCAAGTCAATGTGACCATATTTACTGAATCCCAATGCCCATACTGCACGAAACTGCTCCGTGAACAGATCTGGCCATTCTACGTGAACAGACCTGGAATTATGAACTTGCAGGTGAGAACTTAAGGGATCTATCCAATTGTCAATATATTTTTCTAGATTGTTCCATTCGGAAAAGGAGATTGTACTTATGACTACAACCGTAACTTCCATTGTACTTGCATGCACGGTGCAACTGAATGTGACTTGAATCGCCTTCAAAACTGTGCCATCTCTGTGAGTCCAACTTAGAGAAACTGTATTTTCAGACCCAATATTTCAGTACTTCCCACGCCGTCATCTCGGTTTGGTCACTTGCCTTCAGGGCCTCGGAACTTTGAGAGAAGGATTCTCAAAGTGTTTGAGCAGATTGTCTCCAAACACACAGAGGTAGGGAATGAGAAGAATAAAATCTGATAGAAGAATTGGATGATTTCAGAAAACTGATCGAATGCGCAACGACTCAAACTGGAGAACTTCTCAACTACTACTCAATGGTTAACACTCATCGAGCTGGAGTCAGAGTTAGTTTTATAATTTAATTCAGGAAAACACATTTGAATTTTCCCATTTCAGATCTGGCCAACAATGTACGTGAACGGAGTTTTCTTCGACCGCAGCTACCCCGTTGAGCACAAACTCTGTGAGCACACAGCTTGGTGCTAAAGCAGAAAACTAATTTTTAGTTTTTCAACTTTCATTTATTTCTGGAGTCTCAGGGTTTTGACTTGATAACTTATTGCTCATTTTCTGTTTTTTTTTCTAATTTATCGATTTTTATTTTCTCACACCACTTTTTTTCAAATTTTAGTTACCTCGTTTTATAAAGAACAATGAAGAAAATAATTATTCATTATTTAATTTGGACAATATCACAATTCCAAGAAGTGCCGAGACAACTAAAATTCCTATTTGATATGGAAGTTCAATTGAGTCGAGAAAAATGAATGGATAAAGAATTTCAGTAATGCAAGCGGTTTCAGAAGGACAATGAAATCTTCCACGTTGCAGTTCGAATTTTGAACGAGGCGGAGTTTGTGGGAGATCAAAATATAGAATTGTGTGTTTTTGAGAATCTGAATCAGAGGACTCTGATGGTGAAGACGTCACCACAGCAGAGTAAACGAATCCACGTGTATGATAAATAAAAACTGTTGAAGATCCGCAGAATGTTGAATTAGGAGTTAGATACCTGTAAGTTCGGAATGAAATTGACGATAAAACAATAGGAAACTAACAGAATAGGAACTTGACAAATTGGTGAACTCCTACAGTTACATATGAACATATCCGGTGGAAATGGCGGCGAACATTCCTAAAATTGATCGTTTCTGAATTTTGTGGATCTGATTACAATTAGGAATCTTACCGTAGTTTTCGAAAGATTTGTACTATTTATCCCGAACGGAAGAATCGCGAATATGTCTGAAAAAGGAATACTAAAGTTAAAACTAACAAATAAAAGCGTTACTTGTGTCATTCTCTCCTCCAATAAGTACCGTTTCGTGGATACTGTAATTCTTACAAAAACTTGAGTTCTGATATTCATTGACTTCTGATGTATTCTTAGAAGTCTTGGATACGCCAACTTCTGATTCTTCAGCATACTTTTGGATTACTTGTGTATTTATCTGAAAACAACCCGAATAATTTTGACACACATCAAATTATATTACAAAAATGTCATCCACTTCAATAAATGTCGAATTATTTCCATTTCTTCCAATACTCGTGACTACGTTTTCACATATATTTCCTCTCAGAAACGGCTTTAAACAGTCAATGCTTCCTTTTGAAACATGAAAACACTCTATCGAGCTATCTGGAATTACCCAGAAGTTATAAGATAGTTGAGATGACTCCAAGCATCCTGACGCTTTTACAACTGTGATGCACTGATTTGAAGACTCCAGAATAGGACATTCCCAGTTCAACTTCCTGAGAACATTATCAGTATTTTCAGAGGAAAATGCCCAACAAAACCTTCTGAACTGTGACGACAAAACAGGATACTGCAGATCTTCAAGGAGGAAATTAGAAGACTTTGAAGCTTCTGTAGTTTTTTCAAAAATGTTTTCGAAAAACGAATCAATTAATGTTGGAAAACCACCGACGACTCGAAACGGATCAAACCTATAAATAAAATCATAACCCAAAATATCTACAATGCATTCTGAATACCAGAGGTTGACTGGAATTTCCCAATTCCGAAACAGTTTATAACATGCGCCAAATAATAACAGATTACAAATGAGTGTGAAATTCATGAAAATGTTGTTTCCAAAGTTCTTCCATGAAGCTTATGTACTCTCTCCCCACTCCTTTCCTTCGTTTCCATAGTGATCCTGCCCCTCTTTCCCTTCTCGCGAAAATTCCTTTTGAGGCCCTGCAAATTCCGTGGAAGAAATTTTCCGTGGAAAATGGGCGGAGTCTGTTTCGCAACATCGCCGCGCAGTTTTTCCTGAATCGTTAGCTGACTGAAACTGGTTGATTTCATGAAATGCGAATAATTTTTATAATTTTGCCGGTATCTTAGAGGGTGCCGTTACTTTTTTGTGAAAAAATTATAGCGAAATTCCTTCGCCTGAAAAAAAAATAATTCGGGAAAAAACCGCGCGGCTACGTTGCGAAACAGACTCCGCCCATTTTCCACGGAAAATTTCTTCCACGGAATTTGCAGGGCCTCTTCCTTTTTGAGACTCCACCGATTCCGCGGAAGAAAAATTCAGTGGAAAAAAATTCAGTGGAAAAAAAATTCAGTGGATGATCTCCAAACAATCACATTCCAATCAGCAAATGGTGACATGTTGACCAAGAAGATTCAGAAGAAGATCATTGGTGACTATAAATTCCAATATGCGATTTGTGGACATATGGGCCAATCTGCAGAGTATCCTTGTCATTATTGTTATCATAGCTGGTCTTCACGTGGTCCTCGCAAAATTCTTCTAGGCGATGCTGATTTCTCCGTGCAGCCGGTGATGAGAAGCTTGGATTCGTACACTGAAGATTCAAAAAAAGGCGACTTCAGTGTAGTGAAAGGATCAAAAATGTTGTGCACCACTGAGCCATCGGATTTGTGCATTCCTACAGTCCACACTTTGATGGGAATCTTCGAATCATACTTCCAGCGATACATTAATGCGGAATTGAACTCAATGGATCGCAAGGATAAATCGGCAGCCAAAACGTTGAAAGAGCAAACGAAGGAACTTTCTCAACTTGCCAAAGATGAAAAAGAAGCGAAGCAACTTCTCGATACATTAATTCGAGCACAAGAAGAAGCGTATTGCTCAGCAACGTCGTACAGGATCGTTCTTCTGAATCCGGTGATGCATTTGAAACATCCAGAGCCATTGTGTGAAGCAGAACTTTGCATTATCAATCATTTGTCCAAAGATCGTGACAATGATGACTGGATTCGATGTGACTCGTGTAGAAAGTACTTCCATTTCTCGTGTTCATCTCTTTTTTCTCCGGAGCAGAAGTTGGAGGCTTCACACCTGAAAACTTGGATTTGTAATGTTTGCAACAACATCTCATCTTCTGAACACCTCAATTCAGCAATAACAGCTAATACTGAATTGATTTCTGATGTCCAGAAGTCACGAGACCATTATGAACAACTCACCGGAAAAAGGCAGCATCTCGAATCCATCATGTTCCATTCAACAGGTGACAACAGGAAAAAAATGGAGAAACTCATGGAAACGATCGGATGCTGTCAAAAAACCTGGTATCAAACATATACTGGAAATCAAGTTCGAATCATTTTGAGAAAGGAGAATATTGATGGAATTTTCTCTATTCTGCCGGACACCGAGGAAAACGGAAATGTTAAAGAGGCGATGTATTCTCTGGCGGAAATTATGTCCTGCTCAGATGCACTTTCATACACAGATGAAGAAATTGACGTCGTGGAGAGAATCGTGAAGAGGTTTTTGGAAGACATGAAGATCGCATTCCCGAAAGAAACGATCACTCCAAAACTTCACACATTGGCATATCATCTTATTCCATATATGCGAGCACATCACTCTTGGGGTCGAACATGCGAACAGGGAATTGAGAGCTTCCATTGTCAATACAATATTCTGAAGAATGTGTTCCGCACAGTGAAAAACCTTCACTTACGCGCTGTTCTTATCTTGCAAGAACTTACAACTCAGAACTGGCTACACGATTCTGGAGTTTGGACTGAGTGATTTATATACTGGTTTTTGTATTAGAAAACAATTTTCTTTTAATTATATTTTTATTAACTTTTTACAAAAGTAATCTTCTTCTAATTTTAACTTTTTAAATTTAAAATTTCTTCTTGAGTCGTTGTTGTGGCGTGCACGATTGACGACCTGGTTCTGAAAAATATAAATTTGATTTTTTTGAAGACTTCTTGTAGTGAATATTTCAAACAGAAATAGTATTTATCCAAGAAAACTACCTCCTTCTATTCATATTCCATCATAGTGTTCCTCCTTTTTCTCTTCTTCAGCTTTCTCTGGGCACAGATTTGCGATTTGAACAACTCAACACTCGTGGAGATATTTCTCAGCAAAAATTGTGATGACTGCACGGAAGGTTTAAACGAGACATTCGGAGAGAGTAATTGCGTGTTTTGATGAACACCTGAAAAAACATTGTTCTGATGTTAATGACAATGAGAAGAAGCGTTTGTCAAGTGGAGGTGAATGTGAAAATGAGGTCTCACCTCGCTCATCTCTTCGGTTTCGTCCTTCGAATCTTTCGAATGTCGACTTTTATAGGACGAAGTGCATCACATTTCGTTCTGTCGACCTCTGAAAGTAGTTAAATTTAAAAAGTGAATGGTAGCAAAGAGACATGAGCACAAATAATTGCAAAGAGACATGAGTAGAAATAATTTCCTTTCTCCGAACGAGGTTTGTTTAAAATAACGCTAATCTTCACCAGTTTCATTTATACATTATAGCTGAAACAAAAAAAAACACGTTTAATTCAGTTTTCATAATGCAAATTGAACACAAACGTTATGAAAGAGACCGAAAACGACAGGTTTATGAAAAATAATGGTGCAGTGTAATGCTGCTTTTTAAAAATTATTTTCACAATAGAGTATTTGATAAAAAACATTTACTTTTCGAGAAAAAGTTACAGAAAAAACGACGAGTTCCACAAAATAGCTTAATTTGGCTTGTCGGCGAGAGAGTGGAGAGTGCTAGAGAAAAACACAGTTTGCTTGCGCATTTCGCGTGTGGGAGACTGTGAGTCTCTCCTTTTTGAAGGCGCGGTGCAAATGCGCCCTAGCAAGACACGCACGCCTCACGCAACGCTTTTGAACGCACTGAATTTATTCGAATTTTGAACGCTTGAGGCTTCTTCTTGCTGTTCTCTGTTGTCTTCCAATGTTTTTCGGGACGAAAACTACAGTATTTGCATTGGTGATTGCAAGAATTTTAGCTAATACAATGTGATTTAAAGATAACCGTATATTGAAAAATTAACTTACTCTAACAGCTATCCTTCTTTTTCTTCCATACTTTATTTCCGCAATTACTGCATACATTTAATATTTTCAGGCTATGTCGAGCAGTACTAAGACACTTTCTCAAACATATGGCCCACGCCCGCAGAGTTTCAGTCTCGACGAGACTGGCGAGAAATACTACATCGGTTCTGAAATCGGTGCCTACTTGCGACTACATCGTGGAACGCTGTACAAAAAATATCCATTGCTTTGGAGAAAAGTAGCTACTTCCGATGACAAAGACAAACTGAAACAAATAGCGATGTCAAATGCTTTTCTTCACACCAATATCATGTAAGACAAGTTTTAAATGTTGATTGAAAACGAATGTTATGAAAGAAATAGTTTAATATTTTCAGGCTTTTAAAAGCTCATGAAGTTGATGAACTTTTGGACGGGTCCGAAGAAAAATATCGTGCTGCTGGAGCTGCGCCGTCAACTCCTCGAACTGAAGGAGTTTCTCGAACAGTAACGAAAACTCCTGCTGCCGCTTGGGGTGGACAACAAGTTACGAGTGGTTCTCATCATCTGGAATCAGTTCCATGTTCCTGTCCAATTGCTCACTCACGCGGCCGCATGAAGCATCGTGAGCTGGTCTACTCCGCAGAAGATTTGGAAATGTCGAAAAAAGTCATGGAGAACGCCGAAGAAGGGGAAGATCTCGTGCCCATTCGGTTAGATATGGAATTGGAGGGAATAAAACTTCGCGACACTTTCTGTTTCAATAGAAACGAAAAAATGGTCACTCCAGAAATGATAGCTGAAATTATGTGCGAAGACCTTGACCTTCCGGTTGCCGTCTTCCAGCCGGCGATCACAGCTGCAATCAATCAGCAGCTTGAAGCATCTACGGAGGCTCCTCCGCTTGATCCCAACACGTGCGATCAAAGAGCAGTACTGAAATTGAATATCAATGTTGGAAATCAAAGTCTTGTAGATCAGTTTGAGTAAGAACGTTTTCTTTTTCATGGCGTGAAGCTAAAAGCAACACATGAGTTGTTTCAGATGGGACATGTCAGATCCACAAAATAGTCCCGAAGAGTTTGCACGGAACATTTGTAAAGAGCTCGGTCTTGGTGGTGAATTCATGTCTGGAATTGCGTATTCTATCCGTGGACAGTTACAATGGAACCAAAGAACGTATGCGTTTTCGGAAAGTCCTCTTGCCACTGTTGACTGTCCTTTCAGGTAAGTCGTTAGATTAGTCAACAGAAGTAAAAGTTTAAAAGGTTAAAAATTTAGGACAGCAACAGAAGTGGAGTCGTGGGGTCCATTCCTTGAAACTTTGACTGACGCTGAAATCGAAAAGAAAATGCGCGACCAAGACAGAAACACCAGAAGAATGCGCCGCCTTGTCGGTGGAGGATTCAATTATTAATTTGAAAATGATCTCAACATAACCTTGTACTTATCTTTTTACTCTCAATATGTAATCTTCTCTAATTTATTACGTCTCTTACTGTGTTTCTTCGCTTCTTTTTTGCTTTGACTGCCCTTTCCATACACATGTGGAACTTGCGGCGGCGTTTTATTTTACATGAAAAATAAATATTCAATTTTCAGAGTTCTTCTCAATCGATCAAAGCAACAATGGGTGATAACGACGTTGAGATGGAAGACGTAGTAGCAAACGCAGAGAAGTCAAAGGGTCGAGGACTTGCACAGGTAATACAATCCAGTGACGTTGTAATGTTCAAGACTACCTACTGATCAAAAATCTTTTAAAAGAACCAGAAGTTAACCAACACATCTTGCTACTATATGTTATTTCATAGGCTCGTAATCGTGAGAAGATTATTTACGATGTGGTTGATGAGGAGTCGACTGCTACCAGTGGTGGCCCACAGAGATCTGTCGAAGGATGGATTGTGTTCGTCACAAACATTCACGAAGAGGCAACCGAGGACGACGTGCACGACAAATTCTCCGAGTATGGAAAAATCAAAAACATTCATCTTAACCTTGATAGACGAACTGGATTTTTGAAAGGATACGCACTCGTTGAGTACGAAACACAGAAGGTAAGTATATAACGCAGAATAATAATTCATAATGTGTTCTGAACCATGCCTTTACAATTCTGATAAATTATCTTAACAGGAAGCAAATGAAGCAATCGAACAGAGCAACGAAACAGATCTGCTTGGTCAGAACGTCAAAGTGGACTGGTGTTTCATCAAGGGAAAGAAATCATCAGGACGACGTTAATTCAACAACAACAACAATGACTGCCGTGTCTACACGACCTTTTCCAATTTTTTGCAGCCACGTCTCTTCTTTTCAACGTCACTGTTATGTTCTCTTTCTCTATCTCTATCTTCGTGTCGTTTTGAACCCACCTTATTTATTACAATCTTTTCATTTGAAACAAATCTTATCAAATTTTTCTCGATAATTTAAATTTTGATTGGTCTCAACTCTGACACTACACTGAACTTTTTGCTATTTTATTACACATTCAATAACAGTGAAAGAAATAAAAACAATCACGTTTTTAAAACAGTAATTACTAAACTTTCTATCGTGACTCTGAAAAGAGCGATAATATATATATATATCTTCTCTCCGAGTTTGGTGCCCGAGTGATAATAATGGATATTTTACATCTGACCTTACTTGTTGGTTTCAGATGCTTGGTTCTGCTGTCCGTGCACTCTCCCGCACCGTACCGTCCACGGTTGCTGTCGCCACACGCCAGTTCGGCGTCTCTCGTTCTCTTCTGTCACTTCGTCCCCTCGGACCGAAGAATGCGGTTCCTGCTTTCAAGGGAACTGCTGTCGTCGATGGAGACTTCAAGGTTAGCAAAAAAAATTCTGGACATCAAACCGCTGTTGAATGTTGTTCTTTTTTAGTGGCAATCATGTAATTATATTTACAGGTAATCTCCGATCAGGATTACAAGGGAAAATGGCTCGTTATGTTCTTCTATCCACTCGATTTCACCTTCGTGTGCCCAACTGAAATCATCGCATACGGAGACAGAGCCAACGAGTTCCGCACTCTCGGAGCTGAAGTTGTCGCATGCTCTTGCGACTCGCACTTTTCTCATCTTGCCTGGGTCAATACTCCACGCAAAGATGGAGGTCTCGGAGATATGGATATTCCACTTCTTGCTGATTTTAATAAGAAAATTGCTGAGTCCTTTGGAGTTCTCGATAAGGAATCTGGTCTTTCATACCGTGGACTTTTCCTCATTGATCCATCCGGAACTGTCCGTCACACAACCTGCAATGACCTTCCAGTCGGAAGATCTGTTGATGAAACGTTGAGAGTTCTCAAGGCATTCCAATTCTCTGACAAACACGGAGAGGTAATCAACAGCGTACGAGCTGCAGTATAAATAATTTTTTTCAGGTGTGCCCAGCTGATTGGCATGAGGATTCCCCAACCATTAAGCCGGGAGTCTCTTCTAGCAAGGAATACTTCAATAAGGTCAACAAGTAGATTCGAGCCGAGTGTTTTTTTTCTTTTGCAGCAATTAAAAATAAATTTTTTCTCTCTTTATCATATTGATAATTTAGTTTGTGGTTCTAAATAAATAGATGCAGTCAAGCCGTGTAATGTACAAAAATGGTGTTTCAGAATTTCCATTTGATAATATTGATTCTTAAAATTTCATAGATCAGACTCTTTACGATTCCTTCAGCTTCAGATCTCCATACAACAATGAACAGAAAAAAATTGTCGGCATATGGGCAGGAGTTCGAAGATGACGAAGAAGATTCCACCGTTTCAAAGAAGCCTACTCAAATACATGAAGAAATAGCGACAGATGAAAAAGGAAAGAGAAGATTTCATGGTGCATTCACTGGAGGATTTTCTGCTGGTTATTGGAATACTGTTGGATCAAAACAGGGATGGGTTCCACAAGAATTCTCTTCATCCAGAGATTCACGTGGAGACAAAATAAAACAAAAAGCGGAAGATTTCATGGATGCTGAAGATCTTGGAGAATATGGAATAAGCAGTCGTACTATCAAACAAACTTCTGTTTTTGGGGATGGAGGATCCTCTGGACAAAAAAGAAAAATGGCATGGGAAAGAGATTCAGAAAGTGTTTCGACTATAACCCAAATGTTCGAAGATGTTGTAAAACCTGTCAGGTTTGTCTCATTTCCGTTTATAGGGGTTTTATTAATAAACTTTCAGTAGTTCAATAGGTGTACGAATGCTCCGATCGATGGGGTGGCGAGAAGGAAGAGGAATAGGATTGCCAAATGTGAAGCAGAAACAACATAGGGGTGCGTTAACAGAGTCAGCATTGAAAGATATAAAAAGCGAGAACTTCAACAAAATCATTTTAGGTGGCATATCATCAGAAGCTCAATTCGATCGTGAACAAGCTGCAAAAGTTGCCCCAATGTATGAGTTTGCAAACGAGAATGCTATAGTTAAGCAGTTGACTCCGTTGAGCGGTTCCCATGGAATAGGATACCAGGTAGCACAATTTCTCCAAAAATATGTTCAATAACCATCCTAAACTATCTTTTTTCGTAGTATCAATCTGTTTTTAGGGTTTACGTCAAACCACGGTGCTTGATGAATCATACGGAAGAACTGCTCTAACTCTGAAATCTGATAAGAAAAGTAGCAAAGGAATAAAAGGACAAGCTTTTGGAGTTGGCGCTTTCGAGGAAGAAGACGAGAGTGTATACTCGAATTATGATCTTTCTCAATTCGATTTTTCACTAGATCTGGCAGGAACTTCTGAAGAAAGTAATTTAAAAACACAAAAAATTGACACAGCTTTCGAGCTACAACCAAAAAGATTGAATCCGCGAAAGTTTTACGCTGCACCACGAGTTCCACAGAGCTTCCGAGGAGAACATAAACCGATTCCTATGGACGTTTCGAGGTTGCCACAGTTGATGAAAGACGATGTGAAACAGATGAATGCAATTCAAAGAGCAAAGTGAGCTATTTTAGATGTATCTTGTGGAAATTATTTATTTGGTTTCAGATTTCTCGGCGAAGATCGCGTCGGTGCTCTGGAAATTGGTGAAATGGGGAGTAAAAAACCAGCAGAACGAAGAAGTCGATGGGATATTAGAGCGAACGAAGTCGAAAGGCGAGAAAGTCAACGTGGTGGAGAAGCAGATGAGGAACGAGATCGACGACTCCGAAATCGTATCGAGTTTCCGGACGAACCTATGCGACAGGCTCGTTTTAAAGAGTTTCTTCATTATATCCGACGAGGTCTACCATATCCTCAGCCAACAGATTTGACAGTTTGGGAGTGGGAATGGGAAAAGAAAGAATTCGAGTCGAAGTTGACAACCGAAGAGAGAGGAATGCTTCCCGAAGTGCTCTCTAGAGCTCAACCTCTTGCAAAAACTGCCATAGCTGCCCCAATACATGAAATGATGGCCTCTAAATTCGTGAAGGAAGCAGGTGGAGATCTGAAAGTAGGAACAAAAGATGAGGATAAATTAGCTGCTGTTAAAATGGAAATGTTTGGAGAACGGACGAGGCAAAGCTTTGAATGGTTTGTCTGTTTCATTCTTTTTAGTTTTAAATTGATCTTTTCAGGTATCCCGACAGTATTCTAGCCAAACGATTCAATGTTCCTCATCCCTTCCCAGGATCCGAAATGGTTGGGGTTCCAGCGCTTCAGAAAACCAATTGGAAACGAAAGGAAACTTTAGAAGATATCGGTGGTATCTCAACATCCATAGGACTTCCGAACACTGCAAACGAAGTTGAAATGAGAGAACGACTTTTAAAATCAAGAGCTCGACGTACAGCAGACGAAAATAAGCAAAAAAATTCGGATGATGAGGAATCATATGAAGACGCAGATAGAATTGCCGATTTGGAAGAGGATGAAAATGACAAGGAAGAAGAGAAGGCACCGAAATCATTCTTTGATTTAATATTTGGAGAAGGTGGAGTGGGTTCTGATGCTACGGATAAAAGTGATGATGAGAGAGAAGAAGAAAATGAACGGCAAAAGGCACTGAAAAAAAGAGAAGAAGAACTAATAAGGAAAAAGCAGGAAAAGGAAAAAAGAGAAGAAGAAGAAAGAGAGAAAATTGTGAGAGAACGGGAGAAGCTCGAGTCAAATGACCGTTCAGAAACAAGAAGAGATAAAGATGAAGACGAGATTCAGATAATTGAAGAAATCTCTACGACTACGTCATCGTATGGTCCCGCACTACCACCGAGACCCAGCCTTTCTAAAGATGCTGTCATCCAATTTCTTGAAAAAAATTTGTCGAAAAAGGATGATTCAAAGAAGAAACATAAAAAGCAAAAAGATAAAAAACACTCCAAAAAATCAAAAAAATCAAAGAAGAGCAAAAAAGAAAAAAAGAGAAAGAGGCATTCTTCAACCAGTGATGACGGATCCAGTGACGATTCCGATGAATGGCAGGAAAAGAAATTATAGAAAATGGTTCCGATTTATTTATTTTTTTATTTGTGTAAAGATAAAATAAACAATTTATCTGTGATAAAGTGATGTCTGAACTATTTTTTGTCTCTTCCTCTGTGGCTATTTGTTCCCATTGAATTGTCTGTGTATTTCTCTCTAAACCTCTTCTTTTTTTTACGACATTCTCTTTTTGCCGCTTTCTCTCAAAAGATTTGTGACGTTTGGTTCCTGCGAACCCATGCACTCAGGTCACATTTTTCCCAAGAGAAGCTATTTTTTGATTCTTGCTTTTAAAACTTCTGACTCGACAAAATTAACTACGGATTAACATAAATCGTACCTTCGGTTTTTTTACAAAAATTTTCTGAAAAGTGAATTAGGAACCAATCAGTCTAATATTCCGTCACATTATATTTTCAATTTCTTGTGTCTTTCTCTGAATCTCCGTCGGATCCACTTCGGTAATAACTGCGAAACCAACAAATCATCAAACATTTCCGTCTTTTTTTTCTTATCACTGTATTTTCTTTTCTTATCAAAAGAAACAAATCGGACGTTTTCTTGATTTCTCACGCGATTCCTTTGAGCGAACAGTTGAGACCGTTTGCAACAGAAAGCTACTTGTATTTATCGGATTTATTTTTCAGATGTCTCGAGTTGTCTCAAGAGTGACGACTTATTTCAAACAGCATTCGACAGCAGAATGGAAAAATTATTTCCTTTCAACTCACTTCTGGGGCCCAGTTGCTAACTGGGGGCTTCCATTGGCCGCTCTTGGTGACTTGAAGGTAACGAACACATTTAATGTTTTGAACTAACACAAAGTTTTAGAAAAATCCTGACATGATCAGTGGCCCAATGACATCAGCTCTTCTAATCTACTCCAGTGTCTTCATGCGTTTCGCTTGGCACGTGCAGCCACGAAACCTTCTTCTCTTCGCCTGTCATCTTGCCAATTTCAGTGCTCAAGGAGCTCAGGTATCATCAAATTTCAGAAGTTATTAAATATTATTATTAACAACTTATTTCAGCTTGGACGTTTCGTGAACCACCATTACTTGCACTATGTCGAAGATCCAGTTCATCACCGATTGATGGTAAAAAAAGAAATTTTAGAGCATGTACATGATGCCGAGATCGCTAAAGCCCACTGAATACAGAAAGAAATCTGTTAAATATATGTTCGCGGGTTCCGCTATCTTTACTTCGTTATTGTTTCTTTAGGATATATCAGAAGAGCATATTGTCGAAATAAAAAAGTTCCGACATTTTTTTTCACGTCAGAATGCAGACACAGTAGTAATTTTGTACTGAGTCTGCATTTTGTCGTAAGAAAAAATGTCGGAACTTTTTTATTTTGATAATATATAAATAAAATATTTCTTATTATCAACTAACTGGCTTACAACTTTTATTGTCATCAGAAGGTAAAATGATATGATAAACTAAAAATAAGCATAACTGAAAAAAAACTGTAACGATTTAGAAGAGCAGTATCACTTTTTATCGGTAGTTTCTGGTTCGTCCGTTTCCTCCATTTCTTCCTCCTCCTCGTTTCCCGTCACTCTAAAACAGTTTTATGTTATATCAGATCTATTCAAATATAAACTCACTTTCCCATATAAGCAGGAAGGTTTCGATTTTTATCCCACAAAATAACACAGATTGGATAGTGGACTACTTCGGTTGCTGGTGCTGAAAAGATGACGTTTGACTGTTTCACTTTAAAGAAATGTACATTTTAAATCTAAATATGGAATAGCTTTTTTGACTTCTTCTTCTTTTCGTTTTTCCTCGATCTTAAGACCGGTCTTCTTTCGAGTATTTCTACGAAGAAATGATCTAACTTCTCTGAAAAATAACTGTAAGATTCTATTCATGAATCAATCGCTCTTACTGATTTTTCACAATTTCTCTTTTAGGAGAATTTCGGAGAGAAAGGAGTCCATAATGTTGTAAATGACTGACTTGTTTTGGGTCTCCAGTTGCCGATGGAATTGCATCAGCTATTGCCAAATCACCGAAACCTCCAGGAACGAAGATTGAATGAAGATTCATTGTTGCCTGATACAAATAATATTGATGTGATTCGTTTGAAAGTAGTTTATTTAACAAAATTAGGTTGTTTTGTGTAGTAAGCCAGTTCAGTTTAATCAGATAGGAAAAGTTGTTATTTTTATCTAGGTCTCCCGTGTTTCAGTTTTCATATTTTCCTGTGACTTACAACTAGATGATGAGCAATTCGATTAGCAGGAAACTCGATCTTTCTCCAATTAGGGATGTAGATTGACTTTATTACTGTGGGAGGAGCCTGAAGTACTAATGAGTTAACCCAGATGAATCCTATTCTAGATTTTCTAGAGTAAAGCCACTAACTTTTGATTGTTTTCGAACAAGACATGGACCTTTTGAATTGAAATAACTTGATGCGAAATTTCGCATTTCTATCAGTGGACATAATTTGGAATCTTCGTAATCATAGAGAATCAACATTACTAATTGCAGATTTTGGGTGGGAATTATGATAGTGTTGAAATCTTTAAAAAATGTAGATGCATGGAACTGACATACTGTAATATCTTACCAAAATTAGCTTTGTAGATGCGAATTGATTGAGACGGAGAATCGTGTACTTTCAGATATTCACCGTTTCCGTATGTATACACCTTCTCTCCATCAAAAAATTCATCTGGAATTTCAACAACCGCATGACTAATCCAAGCTAGAATTGGTGTTTTTGTATCCATTTCACATATTTCTTTTTTCTTTTGAAGAGAAGGAGAATTCGATGGAATTGTTGGTAGAAGCTGGTTTGGAATTACTTTTTTATTTTCATTTGTTTTCTTCTTTGACTGCACTTTTGTACTGATTTCTTCAACCATACGTTTTTCTTTCATTCGATCAATATTTGATTGTTCCCATGACCAGAGAATGAATATCTTTTGAAGAGGAGAAATTTCAGTCTGAACGGAAAACGTGAAATCAAGATCTACGGAATGCTGAAACCTTCAAGGTTCGAGCAACCCAATTCATTACTTCCTCTGGCCCATCAAAGATCTTTTCTTCAACACGAAACCAACGAAACAGCTGAAAAAACCGAAAGTTGTCTTCACAAAATAAAAAAATTTCATAAAAAATAGTATAACTCAGAGTTGTTCGAAATTCGTACAGGAAATAATTGAAAACGTGCGGGAACCGTGAGATTCAAAATCATCTCATTTTTCTTCTTACCTGAAACGTATTCTCATTACGTGGATTTACATATTTCGGATGTGCATAAACACGTCTTTCTCTATAATAATCTCCAGGAGTGAGAAGTGTTCGAAGTTCTGCACTCCATTTATGTACGAATTTGAGAGTATGATCAACTAAATAATCATGCTGAAATTCATTGGTATATGTTGAAAGTTTACTTTTAGCTGATTTCTTACCTTTCTTTCATCTTTTTTATCTTTAGAATTATTTTTATTTTCTCTTTTATTTTCTTTAACTGTGAGTGATTTTACTAATCCTTTTGTATCTTTAGGATCACAAACTCCCATCATAAATCCAAGTGAAGAGATTATTTGAGGAGCAGAAATGAAAAATGGAACATCTGAGGAATGAATCATCCTCCTAAATTCGTTAGTTCTGTACAATAATCTTTCTCAATTGGCTCTTCCACTCACTCATACACGTTGAAAACCAATTCCGCCCATTTCATGCAAACCTGAAACTATTTTTTATTCGTTTTACTCAATTCACTTCAGTGCCTCTGGTGACGCCTCTTCTGATTTTCTATCCCCATTCGGTTGCGATTCCTCTGAATTTGCTTCCATTTCTTGCGAATCCGAACGTAATAATCGTATTTCAAAAGTAGTTTTTACGTTGGCAAACGTCAAAGTCGAACGTGGACGTTCGATTTTTTATATAATTTTTTCTCTCTCGTATCTTGAAAAACCTTGTTTACATTTACACCATTGACCATTGCAATGATTTAAAACGTCATTTTCTTCTTATTTCTGATGTAAAATCCATGATTTCAACAATATGTCTGTTATGGCTTTTTGGTATTTTTTGCACAAGTGAAACAAAAAATGTTAGTGATAGTGTGTGAGTCTTGATTCGTTGAAAATTATAGAAAGTATTAATCAATGTTTAAGAATCGAATTCAAGTGTCCGTTGAGCAGAACTCCTATTTCTTTCGAGAAGTATTCCTCAAATGTGGCAAATTCATCTAAAAACAGTAATGATGTGAGTTAGTTCGGACGAAATGAGTCATTTCAAAGCAAAGTTTTCGTATGAAGTTTTTTCAAAAAACTTCAATTTTACAGCATTGGACAACGTGTCTACTTCCTGATTATTCGTGTGCAAAAGTGCACGTACCGGCAGTTGGTCATCTATTTGCTTGTCTTCCCGATTTTGGTGATATCCAACCAGCGTTTTTCTATTATTTCGAACCAAAAAAAGTTCATAAAGTCACTTTGGAAAACTACTTTTCACTATCAAAGTATGTTAGAAATCGCGGAGAAATTAAAATGTTTCCATGTTTTTCAGAGGATGTGATTCGTTAGGCAGAAATATAACACAAAAGTTTATAACTACAGTAACTTACAGTAATCTATCATTTGTCACAGAGATATTATGCTGTAAAGGAGAAGAATGTTCAGGAGAAAACTGGATGAATATTTGGGGTAATGATTACAGAATATAATATCAGAAGTAATAAGTTACTAATTTCAGATGACAGCGAGTACAAACTCGGACAATACGTAGGATTCAAAAGAAGTATAAAAATTGAAAACTGAGATGTTTCAGCGTCCACGAAACAACATATTTTGGTACACGAGTATTTCAATGACTGGAACACTTTTCTGTTTCATAATCGGAAAACTGAGTCTTCTAGCTTATCAACATTCGAAAGAACGTCTTGTTTTAGAGTCATTGAAAACAATCAGTCGGTTAGTTATACTCAAGTTACTATTTATCTTAGTCTTTGTACTCAGAACATTAAAAGAAGCAGATGACGAGGATCAAATAAAACGACGCTCGGCTATCAGGAAAATATTCCGATTGGGCCGTCGGCGAAAGAGAAAAACTGAAGTATCCTCTACTGATGTAACTTCTCAGAAGACAAATTCTATTCAAGCTTTGATAAGATCAAATAATAAATAAAATTATGTAAATGAAGTTTCTATCTTATTGCTTATCTTCCAAAAGAAAAGCGCCGTTTTGGTTATTCTAATAAAGTCTGTGAGGCAGAAGAGATGAAAGTTTATCAGAATGGATTGATGAACATACAAATAACGTTATACACGAGAAGCATGAGAAACAAGTGTAGAGTTTCACGAACTCGGTGATGATTCAGTTTTCTTGTTCTGATCGGAATCGTCAAATGGATTCCTAATATCAATAGAAGAAGCTTCTGAATTGGCAACACGATTCCGTAGAGAAACAAGAACTTCTGTTGAAATTTCTGGAATGTCAGGTGTAATTGGGGGAGGAGCTTCCAGATTAACATCTTCATCGTACTCCCCACTCCGATCAAATGGATCTGAATCCTGAGAAAAAAATCTAAAAATTTTCCACTTGTGCATAAATAAAATTTACATGTCCACCTGGTCCTTCTCCTCTGGTTTCGTTAAGCGTAATTTCAGCCATAGACTCTTCGTATAAATTTGGACTGGCTAATTCATCCTCCACGTCTTCTTCTGAACCAACTGGCATATCGTGTTTTATATTTTCAGGGCTATTTTCCATCTGCAATGCGATTGATTTTTTCAGAAGATTTCAATGTGGTCTCGATAGTATTAGGTGTTTTCCACCATTTTTGAATAGGAAGATGATTAAAACCTAGTTAACACAACGATTTATTGCTATTATGGTAACAAATAAACAAAAACGTGAAGACAACAACAACGGGTTAACAAAAAAGAAAGGTAATTCAGATAAAGTCTTGTTTGACAACAAGTTCTTTTGCATATCCATAGTCAGCGATTTCACAGCTTGCTGAACAGGTGAAGACGTATACTGAAGCCCAGTCAATGCTCTGGCCTGAAGTATTTGAATTAATTAAAACTAAATTCGAAGAACTGCATTACCGATAGCATCGACGTCAATAAGAGAGAGCAAATGCGGCATTAGTTGCATTTCGAAGCGACGTGGTGAACCACAAAGATCGCAAGGTTCAACAACCTCAGGAAGCTCTGAGCGGCCAGTTGCACGAAGAGGAAGTCCGTATCTCTTATATCTCACAATTTGATCGGGATTCAAATTAACAAGACGATTGAATTTGTCAAAATCAATGTCCTTTGGTTGTTCCGCAGTTGCTGCATCCAGGTCTTCCTTTGTCATATCAGCATTTTTCTACAAACACTATCAGTTACAGTAAGAATTCCTGCTACAACCAAACCTCCTTATTTTCTTTCAAGAACTTTTCAAAGTCTCGGATTCTTGCTTTCTTTTCCTCCTCAGTTTCATCATCATCATTTCCGTCTTCTTCGTTGTCATCATCTTCTTCATCATCGCTAATACCATCAAAGAGATTAGCCGGCATATATTCTTGTCCAATCTCTACTTCAAACTCTTTGAAAACAAAAGCGTTTCGTGGATTTTTCGGTTCTTCAGAGATCGATCCATTGACTGCAACTTCAGCACATTCCAGCTTATGTTGCGGCCAGTCAATGACTTGATGAGCTTGGGAACAGTATCTTGCAACTTGGCATTTTGCACATTTCTTTGCAGCAGCACAACCACAAATTTTGCATAATCCTGGTCCATCGGTGAGCGCACGCGGATCAGGGACATCTCCGAAGTCAGGATTCATTGGACCGTCGAAGGAGTAAAAATCATTCGCACGAGGAAGCTGGCATCTGAACGCCTTGAGATTCGAGGCATCGTTTGGGCGAGAGCATCCTGGGTTACGACAAACGAATAAGAACAAGGTACGGTGGAATGCATGTGGGGGGTCTGATTCTCCTCCATTAGCACACACTTGCATCAAGAAACACATCGGCTTTTCACACACCTGGAAATCAAATGTTTAAAACGATAGTCTCACATAATAATAGTAATAAACAAAATACTACAACTCACACTGCATAGCAGATCCGAAGATTTTGGCAAAACTTTAGGATTCAACCACGACGGTTTACCACCGATTTTTCCTAAAGGAAGAAACTGCGAACGGAGACGATACAATTCATCGAGCTCGAGTGGGACTCCGAACCCCAAGTGCACCGGCTCATCTGAAAATTCCTCGTTGAAGAGAAGAGCATAAAAAATAAAATAGGGGAGTGTTATTGGAATTTTTAGATTTATTATTACAGATTTTATGATTTTGGAATAAATATATTTCAGTTGATTGATGAACAAAATAAGGCATGAAGATGGGAAAAAGTGAAAAGAAAAGAGAGAACCATGTGCGTCTGCTTGCATGTTTTCGAATCAGTCCTGTTTGTTTTCACGCTTCTTGCGATCTTCTTGCTTGGTAGCAGCCAACAACCAAATGCCCAAAACCACGTGCACAAGGATGACAGCAATGATAGCAGAATAGGTCAAAGCGTCGTTCGATGCGAATCCCAGCAGAGCTGAAATGATACGAATAAAGAAGTGAGCCCTTGAAGTTAATCAGTGTTAATATCAGATGATCTTTTTTTGAAAAATAAAACGGAACGCATGGGGATAAACGATGAGCGATACTAGTTTTAATGAAAACTGTTTTGTACCTTCAAAGAAAAATTGTTTGAGAAGGAACATTGAAGCGAGTGGAACAATTAGAATAACGAGACTATAGGCGAGAAGATTCTTGACAGCAGATTGGACCTCCTGATCGCGAAAATTCGGGAACAGATTTGCCATAGTCGACGGGGGGACGGAGGAGGGAGTGGCCATTACACTGCAAACAACTCGGTATATCCATGGTCAAAACTGAGTACGTGCTTGAGTTTACTATCGAGGAAATTCAATCAAAAAGTATGAACAATGATCAATGATAAAACTTGAAAATATGCTTACCGACTGACTTTACGCTAGGCTAGGGAATTTTCAGTAGAAAGAACACTCAATCAATTAATTTAAAAAATTAAAGCTTCGGTTTTCCCGGATATCCCGAGTTGTCCCAGCAGAGCCAAAAAGTCAGAAACCAAAAGTAAACAGAAAAAAGGTATCTCCTGCGATAAAAACGCACGAAAATCAAGAAAATTATCTTCAAAAAATTTGTTTATTTATGTACACAACTGTTCGGGCAAGGAACCTAACACATCGAGGAATGGATCACAATAAGGCTTATGAGGTCCAGAGGGAAGTGAATTTTCTAGAGTAAGAACAACAACCAAAATTATTAATGTCGCAAGAATTATTATTCTTTTTTCTTCTCAGCTTTCAGTTTATCTTCCGCATCTTTCTCTTCTTTCCAAGCGATGTAACAAAACGCTGCTGCGATGAGAATAACGACGAAAGCTGCACCAATTCCAGCATACAGCATAGCGTCTTTCGGCGGTAGATGGAAGTGGTCTGAAAATAATGTTAAGAAAAGTTGAATAATCTCTATACGCTTCTATTTTAATCACAAATTTATATTTTAGTTGAACACGTACCGATGAAAACATAGTAATATAGGGTCGCCATAACCAGAAGTGGGACAGTGAACATCATTGCTGAAAACGCAATGAGAAGAGTAATCGCTCTGTTTGAAGCTTCTGCTGTGTAGAATTGTTCTTGGTCGGGACGGATCGGAGCATTCAATGCATCTTCTACCAAATCTTCTCCATCCTTCTCCGGTACTCGTTCGGCATCATCTTTAATAGATTGATCTACGAAGGGCAGCTTTTTTTCTTCCTCAGCTTCTCTGTTCTCATTTGTTTTCTCAGCCTCGTCTTCTTCGTTGTCACTGACTGATTGACTATCTGAATTTCTGTTGCAGAAATGTAATTAACACGAAATAACTGAATATTTACCAGTTTTTTTATCATCAACAGCTTCAAAACTATCAGAAGTGCTTGATTTGCGTTCAGCACCGTCAACAAGTTCGAAGTCTGGGTCCTGATCAATAGTGTCGGCCATTCTTAAACAGATCTTTTGTGTTAGGATGCAAGTAAAAATAATAGCCTAGTTAACGTGTAATTGAACGTTTTATACAGATGAAAAGAGCGAAAATCGGAGTAGAAAAATGTGATCGATCTCTAAAAGTATGTACTTGTGCGTGATAGTGTTCAATCCGCATGCGCAAGAAACGACGCGCAAAGAGAGGACCAAACTAAAAAGAAGTCGACGTATTTAAAGATCTTTAAACAAAAAATAAAATGCTCTTTGCTGAAACCGGGAACCGTTCGTTAAAGAGTAATTTGGCAAAAACTGTAAACAATTGTACATTATATTGCTCAATATAAAAGCATTATCAAAAAGTCTGCGGCCAATCGAAAGTTTCTAGTTGCCAGTGTTTGCGTACCAAAACCGCGCCATTTTGGAAATGTTACGCATTAAATATTACAGCTGCGCCACCTTGAATCTTTTAACCATGTTTCGCAATAATTATGTAAAAACACAACTTTTAAATGGGGAATTTCAGAGATGCCTCCGAAAAAGAAGTCATCTCCAGGTGCTACCGTAATCCTCATCGATGCAGGCTCCAATATGTCTGAAAAGAGCTCAGACAACGGTAAAACTGACTTCGAAAATGCACTCAGCACGGCAGACTGGATTGTTTCAAGAAAAGTAAATACGCCTAAACAAAGTTACGTGTAGTGAATTTTAATTTTTTCAGCTGTTTTCGGAAGACCCTGAATTGTTCTCAATCATGTCGTATAACATCGGTTCAGACTACACTTCAGAATCTGGCAAAATCTTCAAAGGTGTCGCGGTTCATAGTGAAGAATTCGCTCCAGCCAAGTTTGATCATTTGAAGTTTATCACAACTGAGTTACAGCAAAATACAGAGAACACTGAACCAAATTGTATTATTTAAGCTCTTTTTCCTTTAAAGTTCATCTTTTCCAGTCTTCCAAGGAGTTCTCGCGGCAGTTCATCTGCTTAAAGAGCACGTTATCGAAAATCCAAATCCATCTGGGATCACTCTTATCGTTTTGACAAATGGCATGAATGAGAACATTCGACAAGAAAATATTGATCTTCTAGTTGATGCAATCACTGATTGTCAAGCAGATCTCATGATTATGTAAGCTACCTTACCTGCGTAACTTTGAAAAAATCAGACTTGTCACAGGCCGGGCTGGGCCCGTTTTGAAACTTTTTTGAACAAAATTCTGACATTTTAGGATTTTTTTTTGGTAAGCTTAGTTTTCCACTGAAAGTTTAGAACTCAATTAAAAGCTGAATATGGTAGTTTAAACATTCTTAGTCTAAAATATCTTTAAAATTAGAAAAAATTGTGATAAATAGGTAAATATTTTTGAATCTGTCCGATTTTAGACAAATATGGAAAATTGCTATTTTCAGCGGTATCAAGGAAAACCCTGAATACCCTGCTTCTCGACTTGCCGAGCTTGTTGAAACATTGGAAGGACGAACTTATACGTTTCAGTGAGACCAAGCCTCGCTATGTTCAACTTTTCTGAAATATTCGAATTCCAGAAACGTAGCCAGTATGCTCTCCAATTATCAAGCTCGTCAGAAATCCGAACGCAAATTCAACAAAATGTGGGATGTGAGGAGTAAACATTGGGACTAATGTTGATTTAGGCTCCTTTCAGATTGCTCCTGGTATCCGTCTGCCGGTCACATTCGCACTGAAATCTGAAAAATCCAGCGCTTTGCTCAAGTTCAAAAATGCAGATTCAGAAGGAAATGAAATGGTTCGTCTCGAGCAAATGCATGTGGAAACTCAAAATCCAGTCGACACTGGCCATGATGTAAAATCTGAAGATATTTCAACAGCAGATAGCGCTTCAAAATTTCTCCCGAAAAATGCTAAAAACTATAAAGCTGTTGAAAATATCAAGACAATGCACGGTAATGACAAAAATTGAATTCTCAAGAAGTTCTTCTTTCAGGATATAATTTCGGAAAGTCAGTGATAATGATGGATCCAGAATATCTGAAAGAAAAATATAACGATCATAATTTCAATGAAGGACAGACAGGCGGAGTGCTCAAACTAATACAATTTACCAAAAAAGCAAATGTTGGTTAAGTGTGATGACTACTGAACGCAATAGAGATTTTCAGATCCTTGATTCATACCTTGCTGATGCTAGTGCTAAAACAGTACTTCCATCACTCAATTCACCGACATCTGGAGCTACAAAGGCAACAGTTGCATTGATTGAAGCAATGCTTTCACTTCGAGTTGCTGCTATCTGTCGTTACACTTTTCATGCTAAATCGCATGTTCAAATTGTCGCTCTTCTTCCTCATCGAGACGAAGATACAGGTGTTGTTTATCTGAGATCGGTGAAATTACCATTTTCCGATGACATGAGAACCCTAAAATTCCCAAAATTTTCATTTGATGAAGATGAGGTTGATTCCAATAAACCAACAGGTACGGATCTCAATGCGAACTTATTAGAATTGAATCGAAACATTTTCAGTGGCTCAACTATCCGTAGTAGATGATTTAATTGATTGCATGCAATTGGAGGAAACTGTGATGTAGGGAATTTGTGAATATAAAATCAAATTATGAGTTCTCTGATTCCAGTTCTTCACTTGTGGAAGGTGGTATGAGCGATCCGAAACTACAAATGCAATGCCATTTCCTTAAAAGTTTGGTTCTTCATCCGAATGGTTATTTTCACAAATAATTAAGAAATGTTACTATGAATCTTTCAGATACAATGGAAAATCATTCGATTAGAACGAATGAAATACTCGACATCATCATGGCCCCAAAGCGAAAAGTTGAGACAGAAAGCTCCGGAATGTTCCAGAAACTCAATCGAGAATTCAATCTTCAACCAATTCAAAAAACGAAGCGAGAACGAGTTACTGTCGAACCAGAAGATATACAGACAATGATAAGTGAATGGGCTGATAAAAAACTGAAAATGTCGTCACAAGATGATGAATCAGAGGAAGGTCCCAGTCAAAAGAAAAAGAAGTTCAATACGTCAGGAACGAAGAAAATATCAAGAAGAGAAGAAGTTCGAATGGAAATTGTTGAAACTGATGGAGCAAGTCATGTGTGCTCAAAGATGCTTGAAATGATATCGAACACATGCAAATTCCAACCGAATGGATCAATAACTGGTTTCTTCCAATTGCTCATCAATGAACTCAATCTCATTCGCTCGGTGTTTGTGGAAACATCGCGATGTGATGAATTCAATGAACTTTTGAAGAAATTGAAAGAAGAGGAAGACTTTGAACCGTTTGCTGCTGTTCTTGCAGAAGGTGTTAACCATTTATCGAACAATACTTCTAAATAAAAATTTCAGAAAAATCGTGCAATCCAATTAGTTCCACCGAGGTTTCCACTTCTGATATATCCTACTCTGATGCCGCTGAATTCTGGGAAGAGTGATAATTTCGAAAAGCAATTAATTATATTTCACCCTTGTATCTCAAAACTTACTACATTCACAGTCCAATAAACTCAATCAGGAGTCAGAAAAAGAAGCATCGCAACACTTTATTTCATTCAAATCAAACGAGTAATTCAATTTAATTTCACTCCTTTCTATCTTTCTTCTTACGCTTCACAATCTCATTTGGATGATCTTCGGGCATAATCTCTTCTTGAGATGTGTCTTTATTACTAATCATATCCCAGCCCAGTGCCACATCTCGTTTCTTCAATTCGTCTATAATAACCTGCTTCTCCTCACTATCAATATCAGAGAGTGGGTCCACTTCGGAACTAGAGGATGGAGCAAGATTATCTGGAAAATGTATATAATTATGCTTTTAGAAAAAATATAAAAAATTGAGCGGTTTTACCTTGGTAACGAATAGCAACCATATTCTCGTATTGACGATAAGCTTCTCTTTCTGCTGGATTCAAATCTTCAAAGAATTCAACATTTGATTCATCACCAGACTTCTGACTCCATTTAAATGCTTTCTCCCCAATATCCAAATCCTCTGAAGAACCCGTTGATGACGTCCATGACGAGAACGAAGAAGCAGATGAATCATAAGAAATCGACGACTGTGCTGAATTCAAATCCTTGTTCATTTCAAACATGAATTGCCGAGTAAGAAGTTGACGTTTATTCTTTTTCCCTTTTGGAGCTTTCGGAGCTTCAACTGCAGGCTGAAATATAGAAAGAAGGTTAGGAAGACAACATTTATTCTTCTCACCGGTGGTGGTGGTTTCTTCTTCTCAACCTTCACAGGAGTTAACGGTTTACCCCTTGGCATAGCTGATGGCATTGAGAACTGTTCAGTTGCACTCGATGCTTCCATATTATAATCTGCTTTTTTCGGAGGAGATCTTGGAGGAGGCACTATCTTAAGAATTGTAGGTTTCGTCGGCATTTTCTTCTTTTCAAGTCCTGAGCTTGACTCAGACCATTGTTCCGAAGACAACTCAGCTGAGGATATTGCTGTTTTCTCTTCTTTTACTGACATCTTCTTCTTCTCATTCTTTGATTTTCTCTCTTTTTCTTTCTCATTTTTCCCTTTTTCATTTTCATCTGTATCTCTTCCATCTGCTGAATCTGATTCATCCAATGGATTCCAATGACTTTCAATTAGCTCTATTGCATTGTCATCGTCACTTTCCGGGCGTTTACTCTTTCTGATCTCTTCAAATTCTTTGATACTCCAAAGTCTTGGTTGAGTATTATCTGAGAACTGCATCACATCTACAGAGAAAATGAAGTCTGAAACTGTTCAATAGATTCAAGTTTCTCGATTCAGTTGAAACTCACTCATTTGATCCAAGAAATCCTCATAGGTTACTTTTGAATCTGAAATCAGGGTAGCTGCCATTGGAATTGCATCAGCACATCCATTATAAACAAAGTCCGTGGGATCGTTGAAGAAAGTTTCTTTCCTTTCTAACATATTTTGTGAATCAGAAAACCAAGGGAGGCCTTGCGACGTGCACAAATATAGCATCTTTAAATCATAATTTATGTAATTTTATGAGTTGGCTTTCCTAGTTTACCGTATAAATCCACGATTCAAAATCCACAAACTGATCGAATCCGCCGTCTTTTCGATGGAAAATTCTCGGAGAAAACGATTCTGGTCTCATGGAATCTGTGGTTTTCAGGAGAGGCCTGAAAATTCTTTCAATTAAAAATAACCAGAACAGAACGAAATCCAACTTTTTCTTCACGCATTTTGAGTAATCACAAATTTTAATATTAAATGGATAATGGATGACACTGAAAGAGGACGGACGAATATCACAATGAACAAAGTCAAGTGAGTGAAGTTCCTTGATAGAATTAAACGTGAAGTAGGTGATGAGAAATATGGTCGCAGGACTGAAAAATACTGATGTAAAACTTGATTACGTTCTCAGAACTACCATAATGCAGGTCCGAATTGCTCGAAAACTGTCAGCAGATTCATACCCAAATCTTCATAAACCAAGAACCTGAAACAAAACATTAGCTATTGTTTTATTTTTTCAGAAAACCAACTTGTAGTCATTGTTGAACCCGATATCTAAAAGTCGAGCGATATGAGATGGTTGTGAAAGTTCTGGAAGCAATTCATACAGTACTCTCCTTTCTCTCTGAAAATCTAAAGTTTGACGAAGATAATCGTCTATACATTCAATTACATCTATATTAATCTGTAAATTTGGAGGTTCTGGATTCTTTCGATTCACTAGTTTCACGGAACAAATGCGTCCGCTATCGAGTTGTTGAACCAACCAAAGTTGTTTCGATATCTGAAGAAAATATAATTGTTTCATTCTGATAGTACTTGTGGGAGTGAGTACATCTACAAGTTTCTCATAGTCATCCTGTTCTTCCAACATCGCGTATTTCTTCTTTTTAGTCTCAAGAGAATCAGGAAGTGGTTGTTTGAAGTTTTGCATTTTCTGCAAATCAATCAGAAAGTAATTGACATTAAATCGATAATTTAAAAACCTCTCTCTGCAATTGAGAATCGTCTCCAACGAGTGCTCCACTCGAAAAAACGCTCTCCACAGAAGCCATCGATTCTCTCAATAATTCGAGAAGATTTTCTATCTCTGAGTCTGTACCACTTGATTCATAAAGATCATCTGATTGCCAATTGAACTTTCCCACGTCATATTCCGGATCTTCCATATCGGGATCTGATGATGATATTTCAATTGAATCAGTTATTGAAATTTCAGAAGAAATGCATGTTGTTGATGAATCAGTTGATGAAATAGACATTGGAACTGCTGTTGCTTGTTCTACATTCGGATTTTCAGCTGATTTTGATGATGTCTTTGCCTTAGATTTCTGTTCATCGAACATATTATCCAGCTCTTCACCTGAGTCATCAGATTCCTCTACTTGACTTCTACCTCCTCTTTCTTCTCTTTTTACAATATCTTTCAATAAATTCTCCAAGTGTTCAATTTCATCATCAATATTCATTTCTTCGTCAGAAAATGAGTCTGTCTCTTTAGAAGATGGATCCATTGATTTCAATGCAGATTCAATTTCTGAACTCTCAAAACCGTCTGTCATCGGACTACTTTTTCCCTCCTCTTCTGATGAAGTCGAAGTAGAAGAAGATGACGATGAAATCGTGATTTCCGTGTTCGTTTTGCATTCAGAATCAGTGCAACAACATTTACGCATTATTCTAAAATTAACAGTTATTATGAATCTAATTGATAGAATCCTTACTTAAATTTTCGTAAATTCATAGCTACCTTCTCTTGCTCATTCGCAAACAGATTCTCGACTACATCAGTTTCAGAAGTGTCATCAAAAGAATCTATATTTTCAGATCTAGAAGAAGAGCACTCTGATGACGAGAAGTAAGCAACCCAGTCTTTCTTTTTCTTCTCCACGTCTTCTTCTTTTTTCGCCTCCTTTTCCAGTTCTTTAATCTTATTCAATAGTTCCATTTCTTTAACATTCACAACAGTATCATGAGCTTCTCCATAAATTTCTTCTTCTTCTGATTGAGCTTGATCATTTGGCTTCAATTTTCCTATTTTCTTTATCGATTCATCAAAAGCTGATTTTTTCTGAAACGGATTGACAGAGGACTGAAATTGGTCTGAAACCAACCACAGAATGATTGTTGAAACTAGGATAACTGCAAGCACGTTCAACATATTCGAACGGGAAGTCCATAATTTCAGAATTCGATTTAAATTGAAATAACCGAAAATCAAGTTCATTTTCAGCCACGTTTCAGAAAAAACACAATTTTTGTCGAGAACACGGCGCGGGTTACTGTAATAAATTTCGATTTTTTTTAATAAGTTATGAATATAATATTTTGGTATTTTTGTTTATGGATTAAAATAAATAGTTTTTGCTTTTTTTGCTACCTTGTTAATAGGTCCATTATTTTTTATTTTATGTGAATAGTTTCAATATCGTATCAGATGAATATCTTTTCCAGAAATTTTGAATTTTCTCGAATCCCATAACCTATTATTCATCTCTTGATGTACTTTTCTTGTTTTCTTTCGGTGAAACAACTTTTCGGAAATGTAGAGTGAAAAGATCGAAGAGTTTTTTGATATTTCATCCTTCCAGTAAATGATTGATAAATAGATCACTGCGTTGAGCTTTTCTTTCCAAAATCTCTCTCAATTTCTTTTTTTCCGATTCCGTCACTACTAGATTTCTTTCATATTTACCCTTCTCCAAACAAGGCAAACTCAAGATACAAACCATCGAATGTTGAGACCATTTGTTTGAACTTTTCTGCCCGAAAGTTTTCGTTTTCTCGTTTATTTACAAACACATTCCTCCTTTTTCTCATATTTTTTATTATAGTTTTCAATGACTATTTGGATAGAAAAAGTGAGAAGAAAACTCGTATTGTTTAGTTAACATTTGAGAGCTAGTAGGAGAAACCTAGTTCTTTATTTTTAACTTTCTATTTGAAATAAATATTTTTCAACGATACAATTTCTACGTATTCTTTCCGATGTTTCACGAGTTGATCATCGGTAACCATAAAATTGTAAAATGTTCCTGAAAACCTTTGTTAGCCACCCATAAACAACTTTCAATCCTCTTATAATGTATACCACCATTTCCCCCATCATCATCATCTTCTATTTCAATTGAATTCGTTCCGTATCCTAACTTTCTCTTTCAAAATCTCCACTACCTGCCAACCTCCATTCAGCCGTTCAATCGACACGAAATTGATGAATTTGGTCACATTTTTCACAAGTTTTTCATTTTTCGAATCGTTATTCGATTGAAAATGTCTTTTTTCATTTCAAAAACGTTTCTTTCATCGTCTAATTGATCAAAAAATATTCCAATTTCGTTTCATAACAATTCCTCTCCAAATGACTCATTCTCTTTTTATTTTTGAAATACCAAACCACTCTAACCCATATTTTCTCCACAAATAAAACTGTTCAGAAAACAGAAAAAAGTGAGTCATCATTCAATTGTCTGTCGAACTATCAAGACTAGTTTCATCTTTTTTTGGATTCATTTCATTTTTCTTTCTGACAAAACATCAAGGATATATTTCTTTCTTGTAATTCAGTAAGATATAGTCAACTTTGAAATTATGCCACAGTATCGAAAAGTGGAATCAATTTATGAGATAATAAAAAAAGCGATAGTTATCATTTTTCTACGAGCAAAAGAATCTCACTATCCGATGGCATTCAAATCGTCTGAATCCCTCTCTTTTCTTTCCAAGTTCTATTTTCAAGTAGGTTTTTCATCTAAATTTTGACAATTTGCTAACAACGAATACAAATTATTCACATTCGATTCTTTATTTCTGATTCGTTGGCTCACAATTCTTTCAAATAGCCATCTAAAATGAAAAATTGCAGGAATCGATCTTCAAGAAACTTGAACAATGGCGACTGCTAAAATTCATTTCAAACCATATTTCGATGAGGTAAGACTGTAAATATCTTCTTTTCATCGTCTTATTATTCCTAGGTTCTCGCTGCTGAAGCTCTCGAGAAGGCTTTGAGAAACAAAGAGAAGCTGAAAGTTCTAGAAATTCTTGTATCTGTCAATAACACTCAACGGCAAATGGTTAGTTCCTGAAATCTCAAAGACTGTGAAAATCAATTTCTGTAGATTCGAACCCCGTATAAAACTCGTTACGGAAAAGATTTGGAAGAAGAAATCAAGAAAGTCTTCTCTGGAGATTTCGAAGATTTTCTCGTTGCTCTTCTCCAAACTCCAACAAAATTGGATGTAACCGAATTAAATAGAGCTGTCAAAGGTTTGGGAACAAACGAAAAGAATTTAATCGAGATTCTGACAACTAGAACAAATGAAGAGATTGAGGCGACAAAGTGAGTATTATTCAGTCGATTCTTTTCCAATCAGGACATTTCAGAAATACCTACTTTACGACTTATGGAAAGTCTCTTGAAGACGCAATTTCTGCTGACACTTCTGGAGATTTCCGACGTCTTCTTATAATTATTCTCCAAGCAAAAAGGGAGGAAACTGGTTTTGCAAACACGTTTAATGTGGGAAACCATGCTGCTCAAATACTGAAAAGTTTCGATAAGAAATCAGGAATCGAAAAGTTTGACGCCTTCAAGATCTTCGCAACATCGAATGGGGCACATATTCAAAAAGTTATCGAAGAAGTAGAAAGACAATCAGGAAAGGATTTCCAGAAGATTGTTGATAAGGAATTGAGTGGAGATTTCAAGAATTTGATACTTTCACTTATCGAAACATCGAGCAACAAACCGAGATTTTTGGCTAATTCAATTCATTTGGCCACTAAAGTTTGTCCTATTTTAGAATATGAAACTGAGAGCATTTTTTCAGGGAATCGGAACTCGAGACAAGGATCTCATCAGAATTCTGGTTGCAAGATCTGAGAACGATTTAGTTCTAATTGAGCATGAATTCCAAGTCCTTTTCGGAAAACCGTTGACTCAGGTTAGCTTATTGACAAACCCTTTTGTACTTCTTTGCTTTCTTTCATTTCAAATAAATTTCAAATTGCAGCTAATCAAAGATGAGTGTAAAGCCGAATACCGTGATGGTCTGACGATGCTTGTCAAGGGAAATTCCCGGCCTTAATTATTTTTTTTCTGTAACTTTGACATTTTAAATACTGCCTGCTTTGAATATCCGCATTATGTGCTTTTTCTACTATAAAGAATATTTACGAATATTAATTAAACACACAACTTTTGGACTACTAATGCAAACTTTTTGACGGTGTCAAAAAAACACTTTGCTTTCTACTGATTAAGTAGGGTTACGGTTGGCTCTGGCAACAAGAAGTAATACAATTGAATAGAAATAGTTAGAATGAATGATTTATTTATGACGAAGGGACAGGCCACTTATTCGACAACCGGGAATGAGAGTCAAAGGGAGTTATAACAGAAATATGAGGAGTGGTAGGATAGATACAGTTATGAGCCTAATGACAAGGTAGCAGAAAAGGAAGCGAAAAACTATTTTAATAATAAAAATGGCTTTTTGCTAGAGCTAACATCAGGAACGCAAATGACACTAACCTCCAAGGAGAAAAGCATGAGCATCACCAGAAACGAAGAAATCTATATTTTAGAAACATCGGAACTTGAGTTTCTGGGAATGTGAGTATCTAGTAAGTTTCGTGTCAGGGAATCTAAATCAAACAGATAAACTGAAATGATATATTGAAATATCCCTCTATGGCGAGAGTAGTGATCTGGAAATTTAGAAGTGAGTCTTTGTTATTCTGGAACGTACATGAACGACTGTTTGTGAGAGGAAGCAGTTCGGCGTTGGAAAAGGGAGATCGTAGGGGAACTGTATCTACTTCGAAACTACCGTGCTCCCGATTGTTTCTCTGTCTCTTTGTCATTATCTCTCGAAGCCATTAGTTCTGAAATTAATGTAATGAACCTTTGGAAATTCTGGTGAATTTCATCAATTGCTTATCTATCGAAGATGTGAAAACTGATTCGTGGGTTGGTCTATTAGGCAAATGGCGATTATAGTTTGGCAACCATAGTTTTCGTTCGGGCAGGTTTTCATAGGATAGCAACAAAACGAGCATGTCGGTAATTTTTTTTAATATCGAACGAAGTTTGCAGACGGAACACACTTTTTTTCAGTTTTCTTAACAATTGCAAAGCTAGAAAGTGTCCAACAGACATTGTTTTAAACTCACTGGATTGCAAACATTCATGATTTCAAGTTCTTATATTGAAACTGTTTACAGATACATGTTTTTCCTGTTCAACAATTCAATTTCACCCTGTTTTCCAAAACGAAATTATAATTGATTTGTTATGAAAAGGTCCCTTGAAAGCGACATACGAATAAGACGCGTTTCTACGTTTCCTTTCAGTTTCGTCTTTTCTTTTGTTCCTTCTTTTGACCCTCACATGGATCGAAAATTGCCGGGTGTTCGTTCTACCATCGGTATCCGATATTCCCCCGCTATTCATTCAGGCTCTGTTTTGCAATAATTCAAACCGTCTCTGTCATCCATTTCACTGAATGAAAACGCGCAACGAGAGGTCACCCGCATACCGAAATTCCCACCGTAATTCAGGCGCCGTTCCGTCGCGTTCGGTTTCTCTCTGATTCACCGCCAAAAAGAAGTCATGATGAATGTTGAAATGATGAAAAAATGGCAAAGCGTTGTTGAATGGCGGTGAGAGAATAAAAACAGGATAGAAGTGATTTATGAGGATTTAAGTGAGAAAATAAGCAATGTTGAAATAATTTAAATGGGACAATCCTAATATCAGAAAAAATGATTCCCAGGTTATATCAATTTTTGTTCTACACAATGGAGAAAATGCATTCCATATATTATTAGGAGGGGTTTCTGGTATTAATTGCGAGGTTCCTAATTGAAGTTATTGCTGTTTTGAACTAAAAAAACTTTTAAAAATTTTTGATTCTATTTACTGGCATTTTTGAACCAGTGATTCTTGGCGTACTACACAGATCCACCATTCAATAATTGGTAGTTCTTTAATAAGATAGATATCGTTTCAATCAAAATTATTAACGCCATTTAATGCATGAATTCTCTAATGAAACGGATTTTTAAAATGAGATTGTACCATTTCAACCGCTTGCAGGTTCATAACTGAGGAATGGAAAATTTCAAGATTTCTTGTTTCTGACTTTTATTTTTCTTTATGAATTGAAATCACTAGAACGTTTAAGGAAAGATGGGATAGTTTAGGAGAATTGATGAATTATTTGAGAAAAAAATAAAAATATTCTACATAATAAATACGAAACATAATTCAAAAAATACGGGCACCCGGATGGCCGTTCGATTAGTTAGGAGATGAAATTAAGGAATCATGAAATTGAGAAAAAGTTGAATACAATTAAAACTTTGAAGAGAAGAGGGAGAGAGAGAGCACACAGGTTTACATTTTCAAGATAAGATCAAAAGAGATCTGAAACAATCAAAACACTCAACACTTAAAAGAAGAGAACACTGAAATCTACTGATATGTAGGATATGAAGGAGCATAGAAATAATTATAAGACATATCATATTGATTCAAAAGGTGTGGTTGTGGCTGTTTATCAGCATCATATTTAATTTCATACCCATTGAGTTGAGCAACTCCTGGCATTGGTGGAAGTGTACTGACGGGTGGAAGATGTTGACTGGAAACTGATGGAAGATGTGGAAGACTTGGCCAATCAGGCATCATAGAACCATTTGGAGTCGGATGGTTTTGTGGTGGAGATGAGTTATCCTGCAACTAAAATCAAATTTGTTTACCGATTCTTAGCATTTTCTTGCAAAACTTTTGCGATTATGGGTTTCAGATATTCGATAGAACTTTTCCTAAAAATCACAGAAAAATAGATAATGTTTGTAGTTTTCAGAACGAGCTTAATCGGCAAATTCCAGGATTAGCGAAGCCAAAAAGATCCGAAAAGCAATCTATTCATGTCTCAAAAAGTTTTTGAAGTCTACAAGTTTTGTGGCTGTCGGAAGTGATATCTGTTTATTGAGTACATATTCAACCAAACGATTAAATAACTCAAAGCAAACTCAAAGCAACTACACGAAGTGATACGACAAAGCATTTGTACTTTTGTAAAATTATGTGAATACTCACTAAATAGCCACGGAGAAACCGAAAACTAATAAAATAACTTCTATGTTTAGTGTAAAACTTGCAACCTATTCCTCATCTTTTTCTAATTTTCCAAAAGCACTCCATCAAAAAGTCACACAGAAATTCCATTTTCCTCTTACCGTTCCATATTCCTCTTTCAATTCGGTTTTAATTGAACCAAGTGTGCGTTGCGGAGCAGTGCTCACCTGATTCATCATAGAATCGCTCATTGGTGAGCTTTCAGGTTTCGACTCTTCTGTGTCGTCGTCTTCATCCGATGCGCGATCTGATGTTCCAGGAGTCTTTTGCTTCTTCTGCTTCGATCTTCGATTTTGAAACCAGATTTTTACCTGAAACTCATTAATTAATTTTGTTGTTTATTCCTGTGTATTAATCTAGGTATTAATCTAAATCAACTTCATCTTCTCATTCCTTTTCTCCGACTCGATTGGTTTCCGATCCGTCGATTTTGAAAACCCTTCCCTTCTCTCAATGTACACACACAGTGGTGTCCGTGATGACATCCGTAGAAAAAGACAGAGGAAAAAAGATAATTAGCCTTCCGCTAGTGAATAGATTCCTATAGAGGTCACACTCTCTTTTCATGAACTAACCGGTGTATACAGGGAGAGAAAGAGAGGATGCAGTCAGAGTCATGAATTGAAAAAAGAAACAAGAATACTGTAGAACCGAACTGAATTTGAACTCTGTCATTTTAGGTTATGTACTCATGCGAATCACGTAGGTCTCAATTGAATTTAAAAAATATCTTGGAGATTCTCAGCCAGTGACAGTAGCAATAGTTCGATTATTACACTCAAAGTTTAGTTTCAGAAGTTTTCAGAGATTGGATATCGAGCGAACTATTTTCCACTGACAAGAAAAATGCACACTTTATGCCTGTTTGCCTCAATCAGTTGCCATTTTGGACTGCCGATCGTCAAGTCATTAATTCGAAACCCCTAGAAGTCGATTTCTTTGTTCCAGCTCATTCCTCCTCCGCATGTTTTTTGCTCTGTTGTGAGTTGAACCTCCGACCTGTTTCTTCAATTTCTTGAAGCAGTATTCACAATTGACTGTCACCGTACCTCCATACCTGTCAATCATTCATTCCATGCTTCCGATGACTTTAGATAAAATCTCATTTCTTTTCCGTATTGAAGACACATGTTTTGGTTACGGTATGATTGATGAACCCCCCGTCGTTTCCGTTCAGATAACAATCTAACACCTGCGTGCTTTTGCTTTATCTACGTCTATCTATTTATCAAAACGAAAGGAAAATATCATATTTTCTTGAATTCTCGAAAGGTTTTCCCTTATTTCTATCCGCTGACTTTCCATAATTATGGAGTCGGATGCTCCTAGAAGTCGTAAGAACTGAAGAGAAAGAGAAGGAGTGGATCCCCATGAGAAAACGGAAAAATAATAATTAAAAGCTGCCACGTCATCATTGTTTCCACTTTTCCCACATATTTGAATTATTTCTCAAAACTCAATAGCGCGTATAAGAGTAGGCGACCTTCTCAAGACGAACAAGAAACAGTTAATGATACTGTTTTTACGGAGGGAATTGAGGAGACACGTGTGGAAAAGAAAATAGAGAAAAAATGGAAAGAGAGGGGTGGAAAACGGAGGATTAGGTGGTCCTCATCGGTGAGATTACGACTGGATTATTACCTTATGGTGTGCATTTCTTACGTTTTCGAAGGTTACCAAGGTCAGTGATACGGATTTAAAACGAAGAAGAAGGAGCAGAATTCAGAAGATGTTTGGAAGGAATTTCAAATACAACTAATTAATTAGTTAGATAATTAATTAGTTATTGTAAGCCCACTAGCTCCGCCCATTTCTTACCTGAGTCTGTGTCAATCCCAGTTCAGCAGCCAGTGCAGCTCTATCCGGAAGTGCCAAATATTGTGTTTTATCGAACCTGAAAAGACATAAATGGCTTTAGATGCAACTAAGAAAACGTTTTGATTTATACTTTTTCTGGAGCTGTGCCAACTGTTGAGTGTTATAAATCGTTCGTGGTTTCCTCATTTTCTTTCCTTTCGTATTATATTTCGCTTCGCATCCTTCCACGATTTTTGTTGTTGTGTGCTCCGGGAAACCCTCTGAAAAATCAAAATTTCAGAGAAGTTTAAATATTTTGTTCTCATGAGAATTTTCGAAACAATTTTCTCAAATGACGTCTTTGTGCCTTCTATTTTAATTTTCAAATCAAAATCAAGTCACAGACCTCCTACTTCAAATGACCTCATTTTTTGTAGTCAGAATCAGAGATTTCCCGAAAAAGCAACAAATCGAGTACAATTTCCAAAGTTAGAGAGCAGTTGACGTCTTTCACTCTATTGACGAATGAAAGTAAACTAGAATTTGTAGAAATGACGTTTTCGGTTTATCAGATCATTGTTACTTTTTATTTTGAAACCAGCCTGGCTGCCGCGCCTTCGGCGCTTCATCCGGCTGGCCTCTCCTCATTTACGTGTTCACCTTCTCAAAAATGTGTCCGCGTGGCCGAGTGGTCCAAGGCGGAGGTCTCTGCGCAAAGAGCGCAAGTTCGATTTTGGGCCCGGCAGTCTTTCTTTCACATTTCTCAAAATTTGCGGACATTGGGACAGATGGACAAACCCCACATGCGTTTTATATATAAGAACCAGCCTGGCTGCCGCGCCTTCGGCGCTTCATCCGGCTGGCCTCTCCTCATGCACTTGTTCACCTTCTCAGAAATGTGTCCGCATGGCCGAGTGGTCCAAGGCGGTGATATCTGCGCAAAGAGCGCAAGTTCGGTTTTGGGCCCGATCGCCTTTCTTTCTCATTTCTCAAAATTTGCGGACATTGGGACAGATGGACAGACTCCACATGCGTTTTATATATAAGAATGATGATATCAAACAGGTTAAAATCATTTCTTACGCTCATAATAACCTAGTTGACGTCAATTAAAAGAAGGCGATAGCAACTAAAATTGGAAAAAGCGTTTCGACCACGGCAGGATTCGAACCTACAATCTTCTGCTCCGTAGGCAGACGCGTTATCCATTGCGCCACGCGGCCCCTGCTCTGAGTGAGAAATTGAGTACTCATAAAACAGAGGAGATTTGTAACCTTAGAGGCATGAGACGTACAAACGATGTAAACACTAGATAAGAGAAGTAAACTAACATGGCTGATAGCTGATGACAGCCAGTTCAAAGCCTAACACGCTAGATGACATCCGTTTTCTTACCTTCAGGTGAACTTCCTGGACCTTGATTATACATATATGCACTGGATTGTTGTGGAGTACCATAAATTCCGACACTTGATGCCCCATTCGTTGATGAGGATCCAGGGAAGTGGGAGTAAGCAAAATAAGGGGAAACACTGGCTCCATTCCCATTCGCAGCTCCGCCAGCTGCTCCTGGAGGATAGTGATAATCTGAACCATTGTAATCGAACGCTTTCGTTGGGTCCATCTGTAAATTGATAAGACTTGCGGATTTCAGAACTGATAGAGAAAAGAGAAAACGAATAAAAGAACTGAATAGAGATGAAGGAACTAGAATGAAATGGATATTAAGTTTCACACGAAACAAGAAAGGTCGAGATTCTCACAGTTTGTTTTTTTTCTGCAATTGCAATGCGATGAAACCAAAAATTCTTGATTCATGATTGCTTACTAGGGAAGGCCCTCGACTCGGTCTGGAGTTATGGGACGTGACCTATATCATTGGAAAGCTGAAATCACGCTGATTCCAAATATGTATTCAGTTTTTGCCCTCGAGGCCTGGTATTCGAGAAAAACGAGGTCAAAGTTTGGACCCCTAACAAGTCATTACCTTTCCGACGTGTGAAAAATATCGGCAGCGTGGTGTAGGTGGTAGTGAGGGGGTATGGCATGGGGAGGGTTGTGGGTTCGGTTCCCGGTCACGGCAAATTTTTTTTTGAATTTTTTTCAATCAAATTTTAAGATTCTCTAACCAGGTCTGCCACACTTTTTCAAGATTTGGATTATGTTTTATTGATTTTCATGTAAAAATTACTAATTTTGAGAAAAAAAATTTTCAAAAATTTGTCCATCACTTGATGGTCCAAAAGTGATGAAGTACTCGGATAAATTTTCTCGGCTTTTTGTTTCAAATAGTTTACATTTACATGAAAATCAATAAATCATAATCCAAATCTTGAAAAAGTGTGGCAGACCTGGTTAGAGAATCATAAAAGCTGATTGAAAAAAATTCAAAAAAAATTTGCCGTGACCGGGAACCGAACCCACACCCCTCCCCATGCCATGCCCCCTCACTACCACCTACACCACGCTGCCGATATTTTTCACACGTCGGAAAGGTAATGACTTGTCAGAGGGTCCAAACTTTGACCTCGTTTTTCTCGAATACCAGGCCTCGAGGGCAAAAACTGAATACATATTTGAAATCAGCGTTTTCTCAGCTTTCCAATGATATAGGTCACGTCCCATAACTCCAGACCGAGTCGAGGGCCTTCCCTAGTTAGTCTTGATATTTAAACAGAGGAGCAAGAGTACCAGTTTGACATTCAACAGAACCAATAAACAGTAGCATTAATCATGCAATCAGTAAGAAAAAAAAGGAGAAATTTCTGATATTTGCGTACCTTAGGCTCCGCAGACAAATACTTGCTCCCTTACGTGGCGTCTTTTTCACTGACACCTAATAAAATTAGTATCCCCGAGCAAAACTTCTCATTCACTTCTCACTACCCTTCTCATCAGATTCCCCATATTTCAAAATGTTGTTTTCATAATTGTTCCTTAGTTCCTCTATAGGTGACAAGTATCGGAAGCAGGCTCAAAATTTCAGGTCAGAGGCTATCATTATGCACGCAATCTTTAATGGCATAATGACCGCTTGTTTAGTTGTTTCCCACGCACGCGTGTCGTCGCGAACCCACGAATCATATTCATCAATTATCAACGGCAATTTGCAATTTCAGATGAACGAAGGTAGGAGAGAAAGAGACAGACAATTACCTAAAATTTGAGGGAAAAAAGGAAAATGGCAAAGAAGAAAGAAAGGTACGAATTAGGATAATAAGGGAGTAGGAGGTAGATTCAGATGAACACAACGAAGGATTCAGAAGAAGAAGAAAAGTTAGATGATGATGATGGGATGCTGTCGTTGGGCAGTTGAGGCACATAGCACAACACACCATCGAAAAGGGGGGAGAAGACGTACGGAGAGACGACGGGATGGATGGAGAGACACCCCAAAACGGGTGGGCGGGCCATCCATGTGGGCGGGACTTCGTTTCTCATTGGACACAGTATTCTTGATGTTGGGAGGAGCTTTGAAGTCTTACGGTACCTTGGATACCGTTATCACCTGAAAATATTAAGATAACTTCAAAATGACCCCCTATCAAATTTTCGAGATGAGGGAAACAATTATTTGCTGGACGCGGGGAAAAGTGCCGTGCAGGAGAGAGGGGGAGAAAAATGGTTGAGGTATAATTTAGCCCAATTATCTTTCAGAGTGTGCCTGAGGGGACCCCGCCCTATATTGTAGCTAATTGCTGGGTGTAGGTATAGAGAGAAGGATAAAGAGAGAGAAATAGTGAATTGTGGCTGTAATTGCGTGTAGCCAAAAGGGCCTCAATCTTCTCTGCCCGGTCCCACCACACACACAACCGACGCCATCATTCCTTCAGTCTCAACATTTTGTTTCGACGTTTTTTCTCGATTTTTCGAGCTGAAAATCGTGGATTCCCTCTCCGAGGCTTCACGAAGATCAGCTGATCTTAGAAGCACTTCTAGTCTAGTCTTATCTGAAATTCACTAGAGTAGTATTGTCAACTAATCGAGCCCCATCTTTCAAGAATCGTTAAGCATCTCGTCAAACTTCAATAGTACGAGCAATGTACGACCGACGAACGAGTAGGTGGCAGTTTCACTAACTTTATGAGCAACTTCGTTTTTGAACAATTTAGACTTCGTTTGTTTGTATTAGATTTCAAATATCTAGCCTTACTCTCATCCTTTGAAAAGCTAAGAACCATCCGTCTATTCAATGGATTCAGTATCCTTCCGTGGTCTGAAACTCAATGAAAAAGGTTCTCGAAGTAGTGTATATCACCAACTAAGTCCCATTAGGAGTTGTCACCTAATTAGAACTTGGACTTTTTTTCACAGCTTCGGAAAGGTTTTGAACAAGCCGTCAGTACCATCTGCTTCATTCTCTAGGTGTTACCAAATGCTCTTTCGTGAGACTTTTGTATTGGAGTCCTCCTTCGCTTCTATATTTTCAACTTTATTCTAAACACTCCCAGTGTGTGGCACTACCGTTTCCATCGATTCCAACAGGATGTAATTCAGGAGACCTTGTCCTTCCGTTATCCCGTTTGCACCTTTCTGACCCTTCTGTATGACATGACAATGTGAAGAAACAAACTACCCGTTCCTCCAATAAAAAACAGGCCCGAACCTTTGAAGATAGAAAGTGAGAAATCGAGAATAAAGGGGACCTTTGGAAGTATGAATTCTCACCTGTGTGACAACAAAATAATTGAGAGAAAACATCTTTGATCTTGTCGGTAAACGATTTTAGGCAGTTCTCGATCTTAGAGCCTCTTCTTCTTTGTAGGGGTTTTCTTTCTTTAGACACCAAAGTTATACGAATTCTAAGCTTCAAAGAATCAATATTTTCGAAGACAAAACAGCAGCAAGAGCTGAGTGAAACCTATAATTTAAGGCAGCAGTCTGCTTCTTCTTCTTCTGTTTTTCCTTTCTCCATTGAAGATGTTATCATATACGAATCGAGAAGGTAGGGGTTGATTTACAATCAGTTTCAGATAAAGTACACCAATTCTATGCGTCAATACAATGAACTTTACTTTGAACTTCCTTCTTCAACATCCTTTTCAGACAAATTGAATTGTAAGAAAGTGGGCGGAGTACAAAAAGAAAATAGGCCAATTAAATTAATCACCAGTCTCTTGAAAACCTTTTCTTCTGACTCCGCCCACCTCGTTTTTTCTCTGAATCTCCTCAATTTGATGCGCTATTTCTATAGTAATTACCAACCAAAAATAATTAGAATAATTGCTCCAATCCTCCATCCCTACGTCTTCAGAAGAAGAAGAGAACCGAAAGTAGAACAATCTTCGTGTGTAGTAAGGCACTCTACTAGACGACTACTAGAAGAGTTCACTCAGGATTCGGGTTTTTTTTCGAACTCTTCAGGTTCTCATCTCATTCTTCTTAATTTCGTTATCTCAGTTCACACTATAGTGAATAGGAGATTTCTTTAAGTCGGTCTTTTTTTGTTTTCTTTGTCGGTCCAATACAAAAACAAAGTGAGAATCTGATTCTCATCGGTGCTTCTGGGACTGATTCAGTTGATGAGATATAGGGTTAAGGAATGACCAAATCAAAGCCCTAAGGGCTCAAACTCACTTGAGTTATCTGAACGAATGGACAGTTTTGAGTTGACTTCCTACAGCTTCTTTTCACATATGTATCGTTTTCGAGCTTTGCTCTTCCACCTTCTCCGCGTTCTCTTTATCCAATGTCCCTCCTTCGAGAGTTCATAATTTGTGTTTCTCACTACATTATAAGAATAAGAATCCAGTATGCGAAACAGCCACAATCAGTGGTGGTACGAATCCAATCGAATCAAAGAAACCACGGATCGCACGTGGGTTCTAAATAGATGCCGCCCGCGCGTGGATCCACAATGGATCCATCTGACATACCCACAGATTCCACGCGCGATCCGCGTTTCATCCATAATAGATCCATCGCGCTTTACCTGCGTAACCACTTTTCCCAACCATTCGCCATACCCTTTCTATCATTCCCTTCCCCTTATTCCGACTGTTACTCAATCTCAAAGATCTTTATCTTTTTGCCACACACCTGTCTGCTACATCTGTCTCCTCCGATATAGATATTTTATCTTGATTAACCTATACATAGCTAGTAATATCCCCCACCGGAAGGGACGCATGGTTTACGGAAATGTTCCTGGTCACGGATGCCAATCATTTTGACAATTGAGTTCTTCACTCTGTACTAGATCAAAATCTGAATGGAAACGAAACAATTTGACATTTTGACACAACTAAAAGATGGATTGTTTCTTGAGACTTTCGACCAAATATGTCTCATTTACTCATAATTACTTTCTTCATATTTCCGGTCTGTCTCCCTCTTCTTCTCGTCTTGTCTTGCCTAATTACAGTCTCTGGCATTTCTCAAAAGTCCACACACTGCCACGTGTCAATCAAAAATCAACATATTTCGGAAGAGAGCAGGTGTACTAATCCAGACACTCTTCCGTATGTTCACCGGGTCCGGAACTAGTAGAGATTTTTGTGGAATGTGGGAAAGACATGTCAAGAGGCATGTAATACGAAGGTGTCAGAAGATATTTTTGAACTAGCATTTGAGATTCCTATACTTTCCTAGTCGATACGACCTATGTCCAGCAATCAATTCTGTATAGACAGTTTATATATGTAAGAATGTGTGTTAGAAATTCGATTCTAAAACCTTCCCCAACTTTTTTTGACTCCTCTTCCTCCCACCAGGTGCCAAATTCGTTTGCCATCGTCTTGACCCTTCCATTCTTTTATTCATCAACCCAAAAAAAGAGTCTGTTATGCTCGAATGAATAGAGGAATCGAATGGATGAAAGGATTAGACCATACCTATGCAACATGTTCATATCCACATAAGACATGTGCTTACCCGTTCTATTGTTACGTGTCCAACTAATTACAGGACACGAAATAGACATCCCGCAGTGTCTATCTACATTGTCTTGAATTTGTAGGAAAGACCTTCCTGACAAAACTAACAAGGTCCCTTTTTCATTTCAAAAAAGGAGAGCTTTTGGGGGTCATAAAACGAACACTCTGCTAGTTTATGTCAACACCTGCCATCGTATGGGTGCTATAATGACCTCGATAAAAGTCAGTTTTTGTGATGATGATGGTGCGGTAGGGGGAAATGGAACGAGAGGAAAAGACAGACGGATTGAGGGAGGAAGCATCATGAAGAAGAGGTAATAATGTGTTGATGATGATGGTGCAGTTGATGAAACATAAAAACAATGTATGTTTAGAAATAAGAAAAACATTCGAATAGCCATTTTCTGTCATGATTCAAGGAGAAGCAATAGACCTCGCTGACTTTTAATTCTCCGAACTTTTAATTCTCTGGGGATCACCAATGTACATCTTCTAGGTTTTGGTTTCTTTTGTACCAAAACTGTGGATCTCTTTCAATTGAATCTGGAAGCTTCGAAGTTTTATTTTTCCCAATGCTCAATGGGAATCGAAAAAAGGTATATTTCTCAATCTTGGTGTGTCGAGTCTTTTAACTTGAAAACGTTTAATTTTAGTCAATAAAGCGAATCATGATTCTTTTGAAGTTCTAGTGTGAAAAGCTTGAGGTTTATCTTCATCTTCGCTGCAGTCGATAGCTCTCCAAAGGAAACTGAAATTAAAATGCGCAGAAATCCAGCTCACGGAAGAAAGTGCATCACCCTGTAACTACTTTCCATGCCAATTATGAGTTCCCATACTCTGTACTTTCATTTTCCCTTCTTTTTCTTTCCTTCCTCTTGATCTATATCTGTAAATTCATTCGTGAGAACGTGACATCCATCAGATGGAGCATTATCCTGACTTTTGATCTACTTCAAACTTCCGTGACTGTCTATCATCCGAGTTCATCTAGTGTTATCCATCAATCTGAAACTCATTATCCGTCTGTTCACAGAAAGGTGTCTGGCTTAATTTCTCTCCGTGACGTGGCAACATTCTTGTCTCTTGACCTCCATCTCTATCCTTTAAAATGGGTTACCTACCGTACTCCTCGATTCGGTTTTTTCTTTTCCTTTGACTTCCGGATAGAGGTCGTCCCGACCTTCTTCTTCGTTTTCTTTCCTCTCTCAAAACTACCGTAATCCCTTTCGAAAACCACAAAAAAGCGCAACGAGGCAAATGATGAAATAGTACGTGATCTGAAGAAGGAAAAAGAGAATAGAGAGAGGAGCAATTATGTGCCGAGGCGCCACGTCTTCTTCTTTTTTTCTACCTCTCTCTCCCTCATTCTCTCTCTGGATACACAAAACCCGACAATTATTCCTTCACATGGAAAATAGAGATTTTCTTTATTTCTCAAAAGTCTCTCCCTCTTTTGGTTCCCTCTTTTGGTTTCCTTTTCATCTATATAGTCAAAACTTGTCTTTTTTATTTTGGAGAAAAAAACCAAAAGAGGAAGAAGAGGCGGAGAAAAGAGAGAAGTCAGAATGTCTGGCAGTGGATACTGTAGATGAAAGAGAAAAGAAAGAGAAGAAGAAGAAGGTGGCGGTTGGCTGTAAATACGGAAGGATTGCTTGTTTTTCGTCTTTTCTTCTCTCATTTTCAGTTGATTTTTTAAAGGAAAGGGACTTCGTAACAAGAAGAACGGGTTAATGACACAGTCACTGGGATACTGTAGTTCTGAGAGAATCGGAAAGAAAAACAAAGAGTCTAGCTGCAAAACAAGGATTCAACTGTTTGTTCACAACAGAAACATGATGATGAACCTAGTGTTTCTTTCTCGAAGTTCAGTATTGTGATAAATTAGATGTCCCTCGTTCAGAGTTTCCCGTAGTGCAATTCGTTTGTAATCATTTATATGTATCTTCCCACAAAACAAATTCTCCTGAATTCTTGTTGCATGTCGGCTTCTACTTTCAACTCAGATTCACACCTTCAACAATTTCTTTTGTTTTCAGATAATCCGATCCAAGCATCCTCGTGTCCCTTCATGTTAACACTTTGATTTTTCTTTTAAGATTGTAAATTTCTTTTATTTGTTCTCTCCTGAGTATAAGCCTTTTTTGTGTTTCAAAGAAACGGAGGGATTGAGATAATGCAGGTTTATGAGTCATTTTATATCCAATAAGACTGTCGCTAGGATTTGGTGAATTTTTGAAATCTGAGATAATTTCGTTGTTTAATTGTTTGACAGGTTGTCATATACATGTGTACATCTTCTTTCTGTTCCGTCTTCATAATCAATAAACATGTTCACACATCTGCTCGCACTGCATTAACTATGCAGTTATTCGCACAGTTCGCTGACATGAAAGGAGAAGATTCAGTGACAACGTGTAAACGGAAGGAAGTAGGAATGATGGATTAGAAAAAACGAGTATGTAACAGGAACAGTAAATATGGAAAATAAAAAATTGGGGGGTTTCGAGCAGTTTTGGTTCACAATTTTCATTGAAAATATATCGTTTTCAGAAGGGAACCGTGAAAATGGCAGTTAGTGCGTTGTCCTGAACTGATATCGGTAAAACTACCCATAGTAAACACAGTTTCTCGGCGTCTTTCCCGGAATATCAGTCGAGGCAAAAAACGTTGTTCCAGACGTGAATAAGCTTTATCGATTCTTCAGAACTGTGACCAGCCGAAACGCCTCCCAGGTATAAATCCTATGAATTTGAAAGTGACTGTGGTAGATGAGTGCTGCAAGAAATTAGTACTGTCTGAATCAGGACTGATATAAATCCGAACCAAACAAGGAAATTTAGGTCAAATTAAAAATAAGAACCATTTTAACAACTGATTTTATTTGTTCTTAAATTTGTGAAGTATTTGAAGGAAATTCTCTCCCAAAATCTTTAATGAACTTTTAAGAATATGTTCCAAGAAATACAGTAATTCATCCGGAAATACTTTTCTTTTCGAAAAAGAAACCTCCGAAATGTGCTCAACCGAGCGTAGTGTATATATTTCTTCTTTTCCTTCCTTTTATCGTCTTCTTTCAATTTCTGGGCGGCAAAACACACACCTAATTATAGGAAAGAGCTCTCTATTTCTCCCGGAAAGACCTTCTTCGTCTTCTCAATTCAGGTCGGTATCTTTTCACATTGTGACAGAAGAGACAGACCACAGGTGATTCAAAAATAAGGAAAAGAGGGAGAGAGAGAAAGCAGGAACATCGTGTGCCAGATGGTGAGAAAACGCTTTGAAGGTATATCTATATGGTATGACATACGGATGAACACCTTCCGAATTGAGTCTCTCGCAGAAGGGACTATTTACTAGGGCGACTCATAAAAATTAGAAAGCTGTCGTAATGTAGTTTTGTTTTGAAATTGAATGTCCTGTCTTGAAACTTCCGGGCAAAGATACAGCCTTCTTCAACATACATTTGTAATCCTCGTGTTTGAAAATTTCACTTATTTGAGATCTCCATTTTTCAGATGCTCATATCCATAAATAAGATTAATAGGAAATCTCTCTCACTCTCTCTTTTTCCCGTTTACTTCAACAATGGCGCCTTCTATATATTCTTCTATCGAATTCTCTCAGGAAACAATTCATCTCTCGAAGCTGCTCCAAAGAAGGGCTCCAGAGAGAAAGAAAAGAGACCACGACCCATAATTATCGACTAGAAACTTCCGGAGTTGGGCGCAGCGGCGATTCGAAGTATTCGGATGACGATATTGTTTGAGGGAAGGAAAAGAATTGAAGAGAAGAGGAGGAAGGGGCCATTGGGTGCGAAGTAAGCAGTTTGAAGTGATGGAAGTGAAATGGGAAAAAGCGAACAAAGAGTTTTTAGGAAGAATTTTGGTTTTATTCCTGATTATTTTTAATCATCTTCAATAAAGAAACAGTTGATAGGAAGTTTATTTCAAGATGCCGCTCCTAAAAATGCAACAATAATATTACGGTACCAGTATGTCGTCCCGCCTTCAGCGGCACGTTTCTCGCGGATACGCTGCTCGAGTTCAGTGGAAACTTTTTCGATGATAATTTATATTTTTGGAATTGAAAATAAAATGCCGACATACGGACAGAGTCCAGACATTGCCCATTTGTTATACATATATATATATATATAAGAATGATTACGGTAGCCATCTTTCTCTTTGTTTCACAAAACCCGCTCATGGCATGAATTTGCACTTTTGTGTTAACCCAAGAATTAAAGAAACGCACTTCCGGTTGGCCAAAATAATAATTGAGTGACAACATACTACACACTTGTTTTCTTTTGACACGTGGATTAGAGTGAACATCTTTTAGAAGAAGAAAAAGTGAGGAGCAGACGGTGGTAATTGCGGCACGGTCTCACGTATAGAGACCGAGCCACAATACATTGTTCGTTTGGATTTTTTCAATGAAGAAACTACCTTTTTGTGAACTGTTGGTCATCTTCCATGTCTTCGAGTTAAAAATTTTACAAAGATCAACATGTACTTGCAAACATAATGTAAAAAATAATGTACCTTTTCTAATTACAGTGAATTGAACTAATAACGGGCTAACAAAACTGTTAAATGTTTGAGTTTTTTAAAAACATCCTTACAGCTCAAATCTACAGAAACGCCGAAAACATTCGATTCCTCCTCCAAACAGTATACATCGAATCAAATTTCCAGGTGTTTGCAGTTGAATTTAACACCATCTGAAATTCAATATTTCTCCCGTTCTTTGGAGGTCAAAAAGTGATAACAATAGAACGTTGCGACACGTTCCTAATTAGTCCCACCTGTACCGAAAAAGAGAATACTCGAGTGTCTCTGTGTGCATCTCTTGCTCCTTTGTCATTTACCAAAATAATTAATTGGGTGTCAGCATCTGCATTTTTTTCTTCTGAGGTGAGAAACATGTTCTCTCCGAAAGGAGTTGTACGGTGAAGAGGCACTTGTATGGTTACGAGTGAACAATAAAAGAGGGATTAGGATATAGGTAAGTGTACTTGTAATCCAACACAGTGAACACAAATATAAACTTTTAAAAGTTGTAAAATTAGTATGATTCTTTTCGGTTTTCCATATTTTTCGTTTAAAAATTCTAGGTTATTGTAAAGTTTAAAAACTTCACTTGTTTTTGTTTTGGAATTTTGAATACTCCTGACATCACTCTTGTTTTTGTATTTCGTTGCTCTAAGATATTCTCAGACATTATCATTATAATGAATCATTCTTCTTCTCTGAAAAACTGGTAATTATCTTAAAAACAATTAGTCATGTAACACTTCCAACCACTGTATCCCAGAGATCTCTTCCTCTTCTTTTTCTCATTCCCAGTTACTTATGCAACCTTTTCTTTTTATAAAAAGCCGGTGACCGGTTCATGACAGTTCTCTTTTTGATATTTATTACCCACGGACCTTCCATGAAATAACCCTTACTCGGAAGTGATTTATCCATTCAGAGTACACCTGGAAAGTCTCTTCTTTTTCATCCTTTAATCCGTCGGCATGTATTGCCCGTGCACAAGGGTAATAAAGCAGTCGGAAAAAGAGTAAAAAGAGGTAAAAGAAGAGAGTCCCAAAATGAAAACAATGAGGATTCGAGGACATACATTGTGACAGGCGGCACACTCTTTTTACAGTTCTTTTATATTCCTCTCTCCTCTTTTTGCAACAACTTTTTATGAGAAATTGAGGTGGTGACAAGGTCAATAGATGTAAAAAACTGAAATGAGGGAAACGCCCTTCTATTGGTATATGATTGAGGGGTTGACAATATTATTCTAGTGAACTCTATGAACTTGATAGTAGAGATTTCAATTGTTAAGTCTATCATTGATAACTCTTCCAAATCCGTTCGCGGTCTGATAATTGCAACTGAGGTTTTTGGTTACTGTGCCTACAGTAACTCGAGGTGAAAACATCTGAGTCTGAAAATTGATCCCTACACGGCCTCCTGCAAAGTACTGTGCGCAGTGCATTGAGAGGCCTCCGCTGGAGGCCGTGCCCTACAGTCCAATCAAGTTTTTTGAAATCCATTATTTTTATACTCTGACAGTACTTCTACACAAATATATCACAACTGAATACGAATCACAAGCTCAAATCACATATCAAACGACGAAAAGCAACTATATTCGACCCGTTATCCATATCGGTTTCCTTTTTTTAAATAATCTCTGCCTACTCAATTTGCTTGTTGTTCCTGTGTATGTGCCTGGGCGTATCGATGTCTCTGTTCTGGATAAATCAAAAATCTGACTGGTCTCGTCACGAAAACATCTAAGAACATTGCGATGAAGTAAGCCAGAAGAGCTGCCGAAATGGCGGTGTACATCTGAAAAAAGAGGAATGAACACCTGTGTTAAATGGACGAAAAGGGAAAGGGAGGTGTCAGAAAGAGAGTACATTTCGCGGGTCATTTGAGATTGTTGATTTGTCATTCAAAGATACACACCTGCAGCCTACTTCTCTATTTTCACTTTTCTTTTTTAATTGAGACAGAACGAAAAATCTGGGAAAGGGATTGTAATTTTATATTAAAAAATGAATAGGGGCTGTTGACTCTTTTAGAAAGTAATACAGAAATCACATTTATTCAGATTCGAAGCTTCTAAATCAACAGTACCTGAGAAGCTAAAAGTATCCTTCTCTCAATTCAAATGTTTCAAAATTAGAGAATTTGCCCTCCGATCATAGACTCAGAAAGGGTTCAGAACTTAGTAGGAACTACGAAAACATTGTTATTGAGTTACCAGATTTCTGAACGTGGTTAACACATATTTTCGATGTAGCTCGGACTTCATGACTGTAAACTTTAGAAAATTCTACTGTGTGATTTGCTAGAAAACTATTATCCTTATAGAAACAAGGAACCTCAAACTACCCTTATTCGAAAACTATGAATATAATTTCCTATAAAACTCTCGAATGTTGGCACATTTAAAGTTTGCATCGCTCTTTCTCTCGCCGTTCAGGAAGCATCGCATGAATAAACAAGAGTGTCTATTTTGGCGGAAAGAGTGTCATGCCAATCACACATCAATCTACTTCTCTTCTCTCTTTCTCCGTTTCTTTTCATCAATAATTCACCGAGTATTCTTCTGACGAAATGCCGAAAATCAAAGAAAAGGAGACCTACCGTACTCCAATGAGTTGCATAAGCTGGCTTATTGAGGGATGAGAAGAAGTAGAGAATGATTGGTTCAGCAACGACTAAAGCGATCCATGTCACTTTTGAAAGAGGTGTGAATACACGCCATTCCAAAAGAGCATTCAACCATTCTGAAAATAGAAGTATTTTATTGATTGAGAAGAGATACTGCAACTCACTGAATGCTCCATGATGACAGAGATAAACGAACGAAAGAAGAGAAAATGCCCATAGTGGTCTATGAAAAGCTGCATATAATGCATTCCAGAGTGTATTGTTGTCAGACCAAGCCCATGCTGAATACGGGAAGGCTCCAAACAGTGTCAATGCAGCACACACGATGCAGGCAACGGCAAGGAGTTTGTGATTGAACTGAAAAGAAAGATGTATCAATAACAGAATTTACAGCGAGTCTCAGAATCAGAAACTCAACTGAATTGTAGTCTAAAAAAATATTCTGACTCAAAAAACTAACATATCTCAAACCCATTTTTCGGAGATCCTCTGAAGCAGTGGCACACCCAATGCCGAATACGAATCCCAAACAATAATTGCTACTTCTCGCGAACAAACTGAGCATTAACTGGTCGAAAAGGGCATATGTCTTCTCTAATCTGTAATTATTTGAGAACTTTTTATTTCCATTTGATATCGAAATCTCACGGTTCTGGTTCCAAACTGAGAATTGGAGCAGGTGGGAGAGAAAGTTTATATGCACGAAGGAATGAGAAAACAATTGATGAAAACAACATCAAATAGGCGAAAATCTGAAAAAGAGCTTATAATTAAATAACTTTAAAAACTTTTTACCTGAGTCAACATTGGGAACTTCGAAGACAAGAAAATAAGAATAACAAGTAGTAAAAAGTATTGCGCTTCCATTGAAATAACATATCCAATATCGACACAAGTGTCAGTTACATTGAACCAATTATTGATGAATATGATATTCTTCCACCATCCACTCTCACAACGGCTTACTGTATCCGTGTGAATCCACATTGGACCAGATGAAACTCCAGGAAAAATTACATACATGAATAGAACACACACTATGTACGCTGGCCAGAATCTGAAATTTTTATACTAGCAAAAAGCGACATTTGTAAGGATTTTTAGAACTCTAACTGATTGAAAATTTTTAGTGCTTCATTTCTTTTAATTGGAAAAATGTATGAACAAACCTGGCGATTCTTTGACAAACTGCATCTAGTGCTGCTCTGATTGTTGGAATATTTCCAAACAACATGTACGTTGTGTAGAATGCTGAAAGAGCAAGAAGACCATCGACTTGGAAAGAATAATTATTGACAATATGCATTGATAATGAAGTCACTCCTTCGAATGAAAAGGCCACATTCTCTGAAAAATCACAACATTTAGTAATCTGAAAATGCAATAAAGAAATGTGTTACCAATGTAAGGAAGCATGAAATTGTAGACCATTCCACAAACGATTGAGAAGAATAAGAGGAATTCGAGACCATGAACAACATGAAGATAAGGAGTCTCTCTTCTCGTCGACAACGTTCTTTTCGCATTTTCAGGAATTGAGAAACAACTGAGAATTGAGTCATTTAGAGATGGTTGAACTGTAGCAACTGCTTGTGGAATTATCCAAATACCGAATAGAACGAATAAGAAGATTGTGACAAGAGACCAACGGCTTTCTGATTCACATTCGACTTTCAAGTTGTAGGGAAGGTACACTGAAAGAATACCTTTTCAGTTTCATGATAACAATATTTTTAAACTTGTATGATCACAAAAAATCAATCGTTTCGTTGATTTGTTTTGTTTATTAGTTTGGTGTTTTAATTTTTAGGTTCTGTCCTATCTCGGTAGTATTATAATTTTCAAATTAAAAGAAAACTAACATGCTGAAACTTTCGCCAGATCGGAAACAGAACACGCCGAAGGGAAGCAAACTCCGAGAATAATAGACAACGGATCAGTCTGTGGACATCCGGACTCTACTCCTGCATCTGGAACTTCCATTTCAATTCGACAGTATTGGCCATTAAATGATCCTTCCCTAAATTAATGAATTTTTTCATTGATTCGAGTTTGTCTCACGTTGCAAGAGCAGCACATAGTTCATAGTCTCCAAGCCAATAATAGTTCCCTTCAGTGATACCAGCTGCCGGTTTTCCAAGTGAATCGAACCCTGTGATATTGGTATTATTCTATGGCCCCCTATTTTCTAACTTACATCTGAGAACCCAACCGTTATTAGCTTTCTGATAAGCACACTGAGAGCATTGCTCCTGTTCGCTCAATGATTTATTCACGTTTGTCGGACACCCTCGAAACGTATCTGAAAAAAGTTTTTTTTTTCATAATTTTCTTTATATAAAAACGAATCCTCAATGATCAGTCATTGCTAGGATCAAGATTAACAAGATGAGTCAATCTAATTCCGATTAGATCCTTCGTTTCTCAGTGATATGAACAATTCAACACTAACCTGTCAACTTATCAGCAGAACAAAATATTTTTTCAAACTGGGCCTGACACTCTGGTTCCACTGGCAATTGTTTAGCAGAATTACAGAGTTTCGGCATTTTCTCCAAATCGAATTGTTTGGCGCCGATTTTTGGAAGCTTGTACTGATCCAATGGTCTTGGTCTTGGAGGAGTTCGGAAATGACAGAGAGTACAAGAAAAAGCTAATTGACATAATGTCAATAACAGAAGGAATGACCTCATTTGATGGACTGCAACAGTTTTCTGTTGAAAGAGAATTGAAATAGAACGGGGAAAAAAGAAAAAGAAGAAAAGAATACTAAATAATGAGAAAAATCACTTGACACTTTCACTTGTATTTCTATGTTTCCAATCAGAAAAAAGAGAGAGAAAATGACAAATTTGATAAGAATCAATTCTCTTCGCTTTCCGTTTTTTTCTGGTTTCTAATGTTCCTATTTCTTTTTAGAACCTTTATCGATAGAAATTTTTTAAATTGGATCGTGTGATTTCGACATCACTACAAAACGACACCTTTTTTGAGTTGGGAAATTGGAAAGAATCTCTTTTTTCAGCAAAAGTTTTATTGAGTGAGAATTTGATAAGCACTTGATTGGCATTGAAATGAGTATTTGAATGGAATGGAGACAATACATAAAAGAAGTTCCAACGTGACAACTCTCCAGATTTCAACTACTTGAATATATCTGAATATGTCCTACAAATGTTTGGTTCAGTCGAAATGTTCACTTGAACTTCATCTTTCAATCTAGAGGTTACAATTCAGAAATGCAGAATGAACGTTTTGGACATATATTGGAAAGCTATATGATATGATCTAGAAATCTCTTGTGCTAGTTAAAAAGGAAACTTTCACACGATTGTATGTCTAAATGTTTCTTATTCCTTTCTTAAACTTAACAAAAGAAACATTCCTAGACAATTCAATGAACATCATTGATAGTCATAAACTTATCGAATAAAACGTGTGAAAGGGGAAAAAAGACTGGAGAAGTGTCATTCTTGTACATTATTCTGGATGATGGTATGTAGAATTAGGAATGGAGAGAGAACTGTCGTCTGAATGTCTGCGTGTCTCAATTCTGAACACTCTTTTATTTTGTGTTATCATCAAATCGCACCAAAAGTGACAGAAAACGAAGAGAGTTTGGAAGAGGGCAAGTTGATAATTTGATAAAACTTTCATTTTTTGGTTACTTTAGGAAGAGTCCATAATTAACTTCAATTCGAGAAACAATCTTTTAGATTCAGTTCAAATAAGATCATAATGATGTTATTGAAAAACAAAGATATGAAAACAAACAAAAATCATAATAAACAAAACATAATCAATATGTATGTTCCGTATCGAGTTAAGTTCTATGCTGTTATATTCCAATTGAGGAGACATGAGGTCAAACGTGAACTAGAGACTGTAGAAATGAAGTAGGACGCAGTTAGGAATCGTCTCCCTCCTTTTTGTTCTTAATCGGATTCGATGAGAAAGTACAACACTGATGTTCTAATGGTACTTTCGAGTTTGCTGAAGTTTTCTGACACTTAAATCATTTTGAACATTAAAAAAATTAAAATAGAAACAAATTTTCTACCGTCCTGGGCCGGCCCGGTCGCCCCAAGTTTCAGTTAAAATTTGAATTTTTCTGCAAAACAGTCGAATTTTCGACTATGCTTTCAAATTTCGATAAAAAGTTGAATGTACATATAATTTTGAAAAAGTAAAGGTTGTTTGGGTAAAATTTTTTTGTACTTTTTAGAATCCGGGCCAAGATTTCGCAAGTTGGTGTTTGTACTTGTTTAGAATCGAAACAAAACCTGAGATGATGAACTTGCCGTGTCTATCTAATTTTCAAAACGTTTGTTATTCTAACATTTAATTTCTCCGAAAACTGAGCTCATCTTAGTTAGAGTAAATCAAGCCCCGAAGACAAAAACTAGAAACATCCAAAAAACACTATCAGAAAACTATTTCGTAGATCATCGTAAGGCGTATGTGAATAGTGAACCTGAATATTCGTGTGCTAGATTGTACAGAAGAAATTCCGGGAACATTCATTCGAGATGGGAAAAGAGATGGAAATGAAAATGAGTGTACCCTTATAAAACTGCTCGATTTTCGAGAGACTCTCATGATATCCACTCACTGGGACGTTCGATAGTTTCTACGAAAGAGTTTTTGTACAACCTTTTCGCAGAAACGGAAATTGGGCGTGGTGGGTGTAAGGGGAGAGAAAAACAAGTGAAAAACCAGCTTACAGGAAGATAAGGAAGGAGTGAACGTTATGTTCACCTTTGACAACTCAAAAGGCTGGGCTTATAGGAGGTGGGGGGGAAGAAGTGAAATCGTAGAGAAATAGGGATCTCTGAAACCATAGTTGGAATCAAAAGAATTCGCTTTACAACCAATCGAGTACTACTCGAGCAGCGGGGGATCAATAAAAACACGTTGAAGATGCGTCAATATAACAAAAAAGTGGAACATCATTAGAAAAAATGAAAAATAAAAAAGGAGAACAAACTTATTATGGGGAGGAACAATGGAAACCATTATAGGATAAACCAATTACGTTGGAACTATCATATAACAGTGGGTCACCCCGCTGTTTTCCTCAATTTTGGAGAAATCCTCACACAAAAATTTGAAGAAAATAACGGTGGTAAAGCGAAACTTAGATGGAACATGAGGGGAAAGGGAGCCAAAAAGGATAGGATTACATGAACAAGAGAAAAGAAAAACAATACGAATACATGACTATTTGTACCCGCTTGGAGAATGGTAAGCGATAAACATGTTTGAATATATGTGAAAGGGTATGAAAAAAAAAGAACACCGCTATTATGAAGTGGGAAACCAATAGAAAGCACTCTACTTTTGACCGGCCGCCGTTAACTGCTTTTCAAGATCTTCAAGAGACATTGGGCGAGCTGATGTTGGGATACGGTCTCCTGATCCTGGAAATGTGATATAAAGAAGGAAACCAATCACAAATTTGTTTACCAGTGAACTGGGAGCCCTGTACTCCAACGGATGCCAGCAGCTTTTCCAAAGGCGTTTGAATAGGTCCGACCTGTACAAAAAAGTTTTCATTTAATTCTAGTCTTTTGAACTTGCCTGCGAAAGCTCTGACGGCATAGCTTGTTGCTGGAGATGACTATGGTTTGATCCTTGCCTCTCTTGTAAGCTCGCCATCTGAAAACCAAGGTACCCGTTAAGAACTTTGCTGTTTAGAAAAACCTGTGCTTGTTGCTGTTGCATATGTTGAAGTTTTGCCATAAGCATCTGTTGTTGTTGAGCCCGAGAAAGCATAATTTTAAGGTGATGCATCTGGGCTTGTTGGTGCTGAGCCATAAGCATTTGTACATTCGGTGGGAGTTGCTGTTGTTGCCCATTGACAGCACCGTTGCCTCGTTGCCAGCCAACACCCGAGTTCATCGCCTGTACCATGTTGGCATAGTTCTGCTGCATGTGAAGCTTTTTCAACTGATTGGCGGCATCGACATGATTTTGGGGGTCAGAAGTATCTTGTGCACTCTCTGGAGGACTCTGGCTGCTAGTTTTTTCCTTCTTCTGGTCTGCATTTGATGTACTCTTTTGAAGCTGGCGTTGCACCGAAGCAGGAATCATGGCAGGTGTACGCCCTTTTTGCTGTTGCAAGTGCTGATGCTGCTGGTGTTGATGCTGTAGAGTTTGGTGCTGCTGTTGAAGACCGACAAATGTGATCGTTTGAGATTGCAAGAAGGCTTTGTTGCGCATAGATGCGATCCGAAGTTGCTCATCTGAAAAATAACAAAACGATAAATATCTAACCATTCCTTGAAACTTACGAAGTTGTGCTGGAAGTTGTTGCCCATTGTTAGCTCGAATCGCGGCATTCGTTGCTTCTTGAAGTTGATTTTCAACATAGGCGTTCAGGACAAGAGGGTTTTGGGCAAAACTAGCAAGAAGGGCTGGATCAGCTACAATCGGCATTCCCGGATGAACCATGGGATGATGCATTTGATGAGGATGTATTGGACCTCCATTTGGCGGTGTAGGCTGCCTATGATGCTGCAAATGTTGGCCGGATTCGGCTTGCTGTTTAGCTACTTTTTGCAAGTGGTGCAATAACTGAGCTTGTTGAGATGGATCCTGTAGTGGGCTGACCTTCGACGATTCTTTTGTGTCCATACCCTTCTCCAAATCTTCGAGTCTCATCCCTCCTTTCATGTCACCTAGTCCAGAAGATGAAGCGTTGTTATCTCCACCGCTATGACCGAATAATTTAGCCAACATTGGATTAGCCACGTTTTCATCGTTGCCGACACCGACGGATGCGAGCATAGCATCAATTTCAGGTGACTTGCTCTTCTTCCCAAAGAACCGACTGAGACGACTAGTTCCAGCTGCAGAGTCCTCACTTTTGTGATTGAATGCCATGTCATCACCATCAGTTTTGCGTGATGCTTTTTGGAGGTCAAGGCAACCAAGAAGAGCAGCCAGCTCATGATCTGTTGCAGGGAGCGCACCGCCCCCAGATGAGGAATATGCGATGGCTGGATCGTCGAACGGCTCAACAACTTTCAATCCAGCCGAAGAAGGACGAGAGCCACCGCACTCAGGAGCTTCAGGTTTACCTTCCTTCTCTTTCGTTTCTTTTGGATTCTTCTTGTTTTTACCCTCTGAAAACACTGCGTTTCAATTTTATAGTTCAATACTGTGTTACTTTTCGGTTCATCGAACCCGCGCAGTTCAATCATATCATCCATGGTAGTTGGTCCTTCAGCCCATTCAGGCAATTTCTCACTTCCGCTTACACTATTCATACGATCCTCTCTGCAAGTAGAAGTTACGGATGATGCTGAAATATCTGTCGATACCTTCGAGATCCGAATTTCGTTCCTCGAGTTGCATCCTTCTTCCATTCTGTGCCGCGAACTCCTCCACGATCCACTTGTCCACCCTTTTGCTTAAATGAATAGTTTACCACTAGATTCTAGGCAAAATAACTTACGAATGACGTTTTGAAGTAGGTCCCTCTTGATGCGAACTTATCGGCGCCACCAGTGCTACCGTTTCTCCAGTTCTTACCATGACCTCCCAATCTTTCGTATTCACCTGTAATTTGAAGCGTCACAGGATTTTTATAAGACTGTCGAATACCGTCTCTTCCTTTATCGTCAGTTGGAGCTTTGCAACCACTACTAAATGCTCTCCGTTGTGGAGAAAGACCCGTATTCTCATCAGCGCCAGCGCATAACGAATCAATTTTTTTCGACATTGGACGATTTTTGATTCCTTCAATTTCCCATCGGTGCTCAAGCCATTTCAAAGGCGAGAACTTTCCATCTTCGCTGTAATTTCAACTCTATGTCAACCTTTCGTGCGACACTAACCCATTATAATCTTCTGAGAGGTTTTCAGGCCTCGTCATACTTGCTTTCGTGGATCTCAGCTCCATCATTCGTTCCCGATCGTATGTTCTGGGAGGCGGTGATGGGAAAATTCCTCCTCCGAGAAGAGTTGAGACCATTGGGTGAAGGCCTTCGTCGTCTAGATGACTAGTCATATTTACACTGAAAATAAGAAAATACTCAAAACACACTTTGTTTAATCGAAGACTAAATATCTGGCGGAAACCCGGTGAGCGGGAAGATAGAAGAACGGCGGCGCCAAAAAGAATGCATTGCAATCGAGTTTTTATCGATTTTCTATCCGCCAGGATAGTTTTCGAACATAATATTCGTTCTATACGGGTTTTTGGCTGCGAGAGATGAACAATGAATGATGTAAACTGATTGGGATCGAAGAAACAACGTAGCTAACTTGACAAATTTTGAACTTTTCGGTTGAACGCCTAGAGCTGACTGCAAGCTTTGGCCTATAATTTTTAATTGACTGTGCATTCTTTGTAAAGCTCTAGCTTCGGACACAGTGGGAAATATGACCGATTCGTCTTTCAGATTATTTTCTCAAAAAAATCTGAGACCGCGACTAGAATGTGCGCAGGAACGGACGAAAACGAGAGTCTGTTTGAGAAGATGCCTCCTCACGCGCCGGGACTACGGTAAACGACATTGTGGAGCGTCAAGCGGAGTGTATGGCATACACTTGCGACGCAACTAAACTTTTGCAAATATTTTAGGACTTCTTCCACTTTTTCCTTTCGTTTTTACCGAGTCTAACAATTTTTTCAGTAATTTTTACTTTTTGAAACGTTCAATGTATCACAAATTCTTTTTCGCCATTGCTCATTTTGAGCTAACTTCACTGAAGTCTTTATTTGCCGGCATTTCCCAGGAACGGATTTATAATTTTCGTTTCAGAAACAGCTTGGTATCAATCCGCTTCAATCATGGCGGTCGGAAAGAATAATAACAAGATGGGAAAGAAGGGAGGTAAGAAGAAGGCCGTGGACCCATTCTCCCGCAAGGAATGGTATGACATCAAGGCCCCAAACATGTTCAACACCCGTCAAGTAAGATTTAGTTATCTACTAAGTATTTAATGATGTTTCTATTTTAGGTCGGAAAGACCCTCATCAACAGAACCCAAGGAACCAAGATCGCTTCTGAGGGACTTAAGGGGCGTGTGTTTGAGGTCTCCCTCGGAGATTTGAACAACTCTGAAGCCGACTTCAGAAAGTTCAAGCTCATTGCTGAGGATGTCCAAGGAAAGAACGTTCTCACTAACTTCCACGCTATGTCGATGACTCACGACAAGTTGTGCTCCATCGTCAAGAAGTGGCACACTCTTATCGAGGCTAACACCGCCGTCAAGACTACCGATGGATACACCCTCCGTGTTTTCGTTATCGCCTTCACCAAGAAGTCCGCCAACCAAGTTAAGAAGACTTCTTACACCAAGACTTCCAAGATCCGCAAGATCCGTTCAGAGATGATCTCTTGCATCGAGAAAGAGGTATGTTACATATTTTTGTTATGTGTACATCAGTATTGCTTTCAGGTGACTGGATGTGACCTTAAAGAGGTCGTTAGCAAACTCATCCCAGACTCTATTGGAAAGGACATTGAGAAGACCTGCTCCAAGCTTTACCCACTCCAGGAAGTGTACATCCGTAAGGTCAAGATCATCAAGAGACCGAAGATCGACCTAGGAAGACTCCACGACTTGCACGGAGAATCTATGACTGTTGGAGCCGACGGTGAGAAGGTTGATCGTCCAGACGACTACGAGCCACCAGTCCAACAAGAAGTCTAACTTTTATAACTTCATTGTTATATCGCATTGCGATAAATGTTATAATTGAATTATATGTTATAGTCACATTCATCACAATTCTGCAAATTCAACACTTTGTTTTTGTTAACGAAACATTTATGAGATCTAGACCCAACAAGCATGAGCGAAATTTACACACAAGACGGGGTTTAGGGTATCGAGCTGGCGCATGGTGGTAGGAGATGGATGATAGAAGTTTAAGAAAAGACGTTTTTATTTAGAGCTCAGGCGAAGAGGGAAATAACAGGGAAAGTTTCATCCGAATGGGTTGCAGATGGCAAAGATGTCGGTGAATTCACAACCAGTCTCACAGCACATGTTCATTGTTCTGCCCAGAAGACTACCACCACCATCATTGTAGTTTTCTGATACACTCCTACGGCGTCGTCGCATTGGGCAGATCAGATTGAATGCGTCGAGGAATGAAGCACCTCCTGTAATTTTCGATATAAATATAGTATTGGGTTGAGACAAATGACCTGGTGGGCATAATTTGAGCGATCCGTGTTTGGCACGTGGTGGTCGGATAGTATCTCGAGTGATTGGAGCCGGTCTTGAAAAAAGCCCGAATGCCGCTACGGCAGCCATCAAGGACAGCAAAAGGAGTACCCCTCTGGTCGAGAACATTTGGAACAGCGACTCGCCGATTTAAACACGAGGAGCGAGTAACTGATTCTGAAAATAATATCTCTGATTTGATAAAGAAAACTCGAAAACGATAGGTTTATAGAAGGTGAAGGTCAACTGTTCATCCGTTATTTATAGGTTCCGAGAAAGGGCGGGGCGAAGGCTGGTGGGAAATTGCATTCGTTTTTGTCTTTTCTTTGCAGAGCTTCTCATGGAATTCCTCTTAGTTCTCTGAGATGAACTTCTTCGAAACTCCAATTTCCGGGTTTCTTAGCAAAATTTGAATACTTTAATCGAAAACTACGCCACTGGGAGAAAATCAGAAAAGTCGTGTGTTGGAAGAGAACTTCAAAGCACAACAGAAAGTAGAAAACGTCTTTTTCTTTTCTATTTTTTGAAACTGCGAATAGAGTGTTGATTAGAAACCGGAAGAGATTCACGTCATCTCTGAAAATGTTTTTCGAAACTTTTGTGAATTTTCTGATTCTGGCCTAAAAGAATATTGAGAAACTGGGCAAAGATTAAGATTCTCTTTGTTTGGAAATGTGAGAAACTGAATCAAGAAATTGAATTTCTAGTAGAAAAAGCAAAAAGAAAATCTCACATCTTCTGAGCATCTAAATTAGAATGCTGAAGCGAAGCCTTCAGAATCCAATTAGAATCTCCTAGTCTTAAAGAAGCTAAAGAAAAGAAGACGTCACGTATTCCGAAGACCACATATTTCCCAGCCTTCGGACGACATTCTTCCCATTTTACGTCGGTTTCATTGAATATTCTTACGATGGGAATAGTTTTCAAAGTTTGCAAACAGCCGTTAGAAGGAAACTGTTTGGAAATAACTCCTATGTGGATATTTTCCTTGAAAATATTCCAAAACAAGAAAAGAACAAAAATGTTTCAGTTTGAAACGAAACTCCAATGCTCCGTGTTTTATACAAAACAAGTTTCCATGGTTTAGCCGTAAAAGTTTCAAACTTTTTCAGTGACGAGTTTATGTGAAATTTCGGTATTCCATAGAAACAAGGAAACGTTTACTTTCTGTTCTGCACGTTTTGTTTCGTTATGAAACGTAGGATAAAACAAGGAAGTTCATGAGAACAAAGTTGGGTTTACTGTAGGAAGGAGTGACGAGGAAACGACGGAAAATGAAAAATCAATGGAACTCTTGTGAATTGGGTTGGCCTTTTCAAAGATGAAGTGATAGTGTTTACTATAAAAATACTTTTAGAAAACGATATGAAATTGATACAGCGGGGAACTTTTCTGGATATCTTGTTTTGATTTTCGACTTATTTTTAAAAAAGAAATATCACAATCTCTTCGAAAATTTCTCCATTAGAACTAATTCAAAGAGAATGTTTTCTGAAATCATGGTAATGTACTTCTCAATTAATCTAATCGATAATCAGAAATGGGGAATTTATTACTGGATAACGCCTACACTCCGGGTACTTAATGATTTTCTTTAGTAATATTCTGTTGAAAAACGATCGTTCTAGTTTTCCAATAATGCAATAGGAAAACTCAAAATTTGAGAAAGAAATGAGGATTTTTGGTTGAAAATAAACAGAAAGAACTTGTTTGATCTCTTTGAACAGAAGAATTCAGAAATTTAAAAATAAATCTAGATAATCCCAGAATTTTAATTGAAAACGAAATTTCAAATCGTACAATTTTTATTTCCCACTCGTTTTCTCCTCTTTTTGTTGACCTTTTCCAAATAATTGAGAGCTTTCGAACCGTTGAAAAAGACAGAATATGTGGGGGAAAGAAGACTAATTAACATTTATTTCAATGACTTTTGGGTTTTCGAAGCTCAAAACAAGACCAAACTGGAATTCTGAAAAAAAAAAGAGAAAAAGGAAAAGAGAAAAAATGAAAAAAGAGCTCAGGAACGTACAGAAAATAGTGTATATTAGATTTCAAAATGTGCGACTGCCCACACGGTTCGAAGTTTAATCGAAATGTTCCGCTTGGTCCATCTCTTTTTGGATACAATTTGATCAAAGAAAGTGATAGAAAAACTTGAAAACTTCTTTTTGGAAATGAGTTTAGAAAATGATATCATTTCCTTCGAATACGTTGAATGAGAAGATATAGAGTGGTATTCAAATGAAAGGAGAAACTAATGTGGAGAAAATATTTGGATGAAACACAGAAGAATACACAACTTTCAGATTTTACTTATATCACTTTTTTCGAGGAATTTCCAGATTTTATTGTACTGGAAGAGAAAACAATTATTGAAAAGAAGGGAAGAACTCTGAATTAAAGGAAGGAAGAGAAGGGAAAATGATATTTTTGAATGAGTTGGAAATTTTGGTAAATAAAAAATGAAGTGGGTTGAGAAGTCGAAAGAATTGAATATCTGGCTCACTTCCAATTGATTATGGAACCGACGAAAACAAAGGGTTATTTCTGGAAATCAAAACAATTCAGAAGCTGTCGGATCTCAGAGGATATTAGATTTTTGAATAAAAGAAGATGGATATACCAAGTATCATATCCAGTCAAGCTTGGTTTATTTGTACTTTTTCCTTACCTTAGAAAACAATTTCTAACCAAATTAAAACTTTGTGAAAAGGTTTTCATAAACTTGATAAATGGTAGTCTATTCCGGAACAAAGAAGAGCGTAAACAGAGAGTTTTCAAAAAAAATTTTCGAATTAGTTTGAAAGATATTTTCTAGTTTTCGTCGGCATTCGCCAAAGGATTCCGTAGTCCGCATTACTCCTAGAGATTTATGAAAAATTTGTCATAAGCAATAAATTTTGTCTTTATTACTTTCTGACGTTACACGTTGTTTCTCAGGAGAGTTATTATGCCTAGAATATGAAATAAACATGATTACAGACATAGAACAGTTTATACAAGTCAGAAACTAGAACACATGAAAAAAATCAGAAAGAGCTGTTTGGAGAATTGACTTCTTCGGACAATGGTATCTAAAAGATATCTAGAATATTAAGCGAGGATTTTCACTGGATCTCCTTATTTGAGTGAATATTATTTTGGAAAAAAAAACTCGGATTATCCTAATTTTTGTTTCTGAAACTGGAGAAAGTTGCGAACAGTCAAATGTAAAGTTATTTGAGTTGAATGAATGAAAATTTATAATTCCTCGTACGAGTTCAAGCTAAAAAAGGGGAAATGTAATACGAGGAAGAATAAAGGAAAATGATGAATATTTGATGAAATTGAAACATGAAAGTTTGAATTAACAAAGAGTTTATAACTAAGTGGAAAAAGAAAAATATGGCTTTATTCTTTTTCCTCTTCTATTTTTCTCAAGTTGAAGAATTCTTTGAGTTAAGAAAAGAGCCTTCTGACGATAATTGCGGAGAGAGCTCAACACATCCGTTTGAAGCATTTCTTCAGAGAAAGCATCCGCCAATTTACAAGAAAAAGAGAGCCGCTGATTGGAAATAGTATTGAATTTTGAGAGAGATAAATAGAGTCAGATGACGTGACACTGTGAATAGACAAATGATTACAGTAGGCGTAGAGAGAAGAAAGTACGCTATAGAGGAAAAACTGAATCACTTCCTGAATTACAAATTTCTTTTTTTCTTCTTTTTTTCTTTGTTTTAGATTAGGATTCGTTCAACATTTTTCAGATAAAATCATGACTTCCCAAAGGGAAATTTAGAAAAAAAAATGGCGAACGTGATTTTGAGAAAGAATTTTGAAATACATCACTTCATACTTTTGTCCTCAATATTTGATTAGAATCTTCAAAGTATTTCAAGATGTTCCCATCCATGGGAATCTGAGTTTCTGTTTTTAATTTTATCTATTTTGCAAACAGATTTTATTCATTTCAGAAAACCTATAAACGAATCATAAATGGGTTCAGGAGATTTAATGAATGTATATAGATTTTCATCAGCAAACTCGCTCTCGAAGTTGTTAGATTTCAGTGTCCAAATTGGAGTCTATACAAAATAAATTCTTTTTCTTATTTGAAATGTCTTTTTGAAATCTTCTTTACGTCTTCTGAATAAAATTGAAGAAAAGATGGTTTGTATCCAATTAAATAACGGAATCTGATGTCATTATTTCCTGTTTTTAATTCAAAATAATTCAACAAAATTTCCAGATTTTAGACAACATCGCGGCCATTTCTTCCAAAGAAATCGAAAAACATATGAGTTATAAACTGAACATTCTGAAGAATTTTTCGAGAAAACGGGAAGAAATTGAGATAATGCTTAAAGGGAAAACCGATCAAAGAATAATACTGTTTGCGGAGTGAAATGTCATCTGATAGCTTCTTATTTCTGGATTAAATTAAGTCGATTTGTATATTTCTTAGTCAGAATCTATCAGAAACGGAGTGATTTGAGACAGAAGAAGGATATATTAAATCAAGAAACAAATAAAGAAACAGAACAAAGAAACTCCTGCAAAATCTGCAGAACGTTTGCAGAATTTTAAAGAAAAAGATGGATTGAAAGAAGATTGAATTCATAGTACAAATGTCATGAGAAAGTTATTATAAATTTTCAAAAGAAAACTTTTATATCTGTTTATGCCAACCTTTTTTGGTAGTTGGAGAAGTTATGTCAGGGGAAAATGAAGTTATTCAAATGAAACAATGAAATCTTGATTCCAATTTCATCCGAGATGAAGGAATGTTTCAATTTAATAAGATTTCTAGTTTTTACGATGAATTTTCAGAGAAAGATTCCCATTTTTGGGCTAGTCATGCCAGAGGTGCCAGCGTTTCGAACACTCCAAAAACAGCCGAATAACGGAATGATGAGAACTCAAATTCATAAGTAGACAACATCCGTTATGACTTATCTCATCGTGCTCTTTTCTGATACGATTATCTTCTCAACAACATTCTGACGTTATTGCCACCTACATGAATTAAATGAAGACATGAGTGACAGGAACAATTGTCTGAATCAATTCATAACAATAAATTAGATTTTTTGAACACGAAACAAACCAAACATGAAATTTTCCACAAGATTCCAAGACACCAAACCAATATTTTCCTAGCGGAGTTAGATTTCAACACTTCTATTTTTTATATTCTCATATTCTCTGAGAATGGTTTCAAATGACTTTTCCACCCTCACTTACTTGATTATTTCTCTCTTCGTTTCTCAAAATCTTATTCTATTTTTTAAAAACAATTTTATTAGTTGGTCACCTTTTCCGGGAATTGAATGGGGAAAAATTGAATAAGAGAATATATGAAACCAGCCTCTCTGCCCCGCCTTCGGCGGTTCAGTCGACTGGCCTCTTCTCATTTACGTGGCAACCCTTTCCCAAATGTGCCCGCATGGCCGAGTGGTCTAAAGCGGCGGTCGTGTTCAAAGCACGCTAGTTCGGTTTTGCCCGCTGGCTTAGTTTCTCTTCTCTTTCCAAAACCGCTGCGGACAGCGCCTCAGACAACGCCCAATTGTCTTTTATATTAGGTTGGCAAGAAAGTTTTTGTGCATGACTCAAGTTATTTTTACTCAAACAGGAAGCATTCAAAATACCAAACATAGTAACCATCTTAGTCCACAACTGTCTCTAATTTACTGGGTATGTTCCCGATACCGTCCTGGCAGATCTCCGGTTGTTTCGAGGCAAAATAGACTTTCACCCATTTTTCGACTTGACTTCAAGTATCGAAGTCCTGTTCAGCGGCAGAGCGCTGAATTACCCCGAACTTATAGTAATTCGTTAGAAGAAGGTCCGAGCTCTAATTTGCATGATTAAAAACTATTTTCCAATAATAGGTGAGAAAATATTTTGTCGGGTATGCAACTAGCGGATATGCAACATTATGGAGGTGGCAGACTTTTTGACCGTGTGGAGCTGAAGACTCACGTATAGTTTTGATTTTTTGCACACAAAAAGAACAGAAGTAGAAGATTATTGTTTCACATTTTCCAATCATATACGTTGTGTTGGGTCCTCCACATTAGGGTCATTATTTTCTTTGGGTATGATTCCCTTTTGATGATGTCTACCAGCGTTTGATCAACGCCAAGTCGGTGCGTTTCCCTGGGGTAGTTTGAGTGCAATACCCACTCTCTATTAGTGATACCCAAATGGTTAGGTCGATTGAAGTTTGAAAGAGGAGAGAGAATTCGAAGCCGCAGGTCTACCCTTCACTGAACGCGGATCTTGGCCAAAATATGACTATTCAATGTCTCTTTTTTTATTCTTGCCGACACATTTCAAAAAGTTTCCGATTGTGTTATAAGTAGTAGTGATTATCATTGATAATTCACAGGAAGATTGAGATGGAAACTCTCCTTCTACAGCTCACAGCATGTACAAATCCTATTCATATGCACTTTTAGTACGTGGTACTTCGACCACAGAAAAATCGCATTTCTCAAAGTTGGAAACTTAATTATTTATAGTGTGCCAAAAGAAGAATTCATCCTTGTAAACTTTTCCTGTTGGTTGCACAAATTTAGAAATTTCGGTATTAGATGGAAAGCGGAAATAAAAATATTGCTGTAAGAGTCGTCGGTCAATAATAAAGATGGGCATGGCTCTTGCAGAAGAGAAGCGTCGGGGGGAATTCCTGACTGCTATCAGAATCACAGAGAGTTTATCTAACAAATGGTATGCGGAGTTGGTTTTGATTCTTGTAATTTTTCTGACAGCATTCAAAACAAAACATGCACAAAAACTTTCTTGCCAACCTAATATATAAGAATGATTCTTAGAATTATTGCTGAGTCTAACTTCAAAAATTTTTTAAAAAGTCTTTCGAAATTATGAAGAAATCAGAGAATTTGAGAGAAATTGTGCTCAGAAGAATGACATGGAAGAAATGAACGAGACACGGTTGCTCTTTTCTCTCTTTTCAAATAATTGGTTCTCGAGAAACCCAACCATAAAATGAGATTTAAAGGGAATAAGAAAAAAGGATTTAGTGACGAATAGCATTTGATGAATCATGCCTTTTCTCATTTATTCAGTAATATCAAAAATCAAGATTAAGAATATTCGTGTCAACGGAAACAGACAAAAACACACATAACCGTCATTCCCTCAAAAACAATCATATTTGAATAGAAATCAAAACAATCAAAAGGAAAGGCTGAATACGGGTGTTTTGATTTCATTCTGAACCAGAAAACTTCACGAAAATGAATTGAAAATGGACTTTGGATCGACAATTTTCTTATGATTTGAGAAGTTTTTATTGAGACTCGAGTGTTTTTGAATGCTTTATTTATAATTTGAAAATAAATCAAAATGAAGACAAAATAATGTTTTCTGTGTGAGCTTGAAATGAAGTCGTTGTATCGATGATGTGGCGTCTGCATCTGATTTAACGGAACAAAAAATCCACGAATTGTTCATTAATTATTCAGTATTGTTTCGTCCGAGGCTGTTCGTCGACTATGTTGCTATTGGAGCTGCGATGTTCTTTTTTATAACTTTTTAACCTTTTTAATATGGATATCTTGATATTTTTGCTTGTTATACCTTTTTGAGGAATTCCGTCAATCTAGATTCCAATCTTGAACTATTTTAGATGTTCTCCGTTGCACAGTCTTCCAGACTCCGAGTAAGAACTGCAAGGAAATTTTTGATCTACCCTCATGAAACGAAAAATTTGAGAAATTAGCAGGTCTCAAACGTGATTACTTTAATTTTTAGCGTAAAGCTCAAGGTCAGAAGTAAGAAAATTTCAGTTTTAGAATTATTCTCAGAGCATTATCAAAAAATTCTGGTTTCAGATACTTTTTCAAGTCGAAAAGGCAATTTTTCATTTTGATTTCGGAAAAATCTACGGGATTTGTTCATTTCTCAACATTATCCAACGAATGATAGCTCAAATCGTGCTCCGGAGATTTTTACACATTTCTGTAGGACGGTTTTTCAATTTGCTCATTAATTTTCGAGAAAATAACAAAAAATTGAAAGAATTCGGAATTTGATCGATTTCTCAAAAACTAATGCCCCCTAAAGACTAATGACCAAATTAAAAAACCGTCCTACAGAAATGTGTAAAAATCTCCGGAGCACGATTTGAGCTATCATTCGTTGGATAATGTTGAGAAATGAACAAATCTAGTAGATTTTTCCGAAATCAAAATGAAAAATTGCCTTTTCGACTTGAAAAAGTATCTGAAACCAGAATTTTTTGATAATGCTCTGAGAATAATTCTAAAACTGAAATTTTCTTACTTCTGACCTTGAGCTTTACGCTAAAAATTAAAGTAATCACGTTTTAGACCTGCTAATTTCTCAAATTTTTCGTTTCATGAGGGTAGATCAAAAATTTCCTTGCAGTTCTTATTCGGAGTCTGGGAGACTGTGCGTTGTTAATAAGTTTTCAAGTTTTTTTCTTGAGAATATTTAGAAGGTTATTATGTTTTCCATGTACAGAATTGACAAGTAAAGGGTGCAATAATTCATTTTTGTGAAAGTAAAAATAAGAAAGGTGAGGGTGAGGAAGATTTTCTACACGGTGCCTAACTGTCGTCTTCAATTAATGAGGAAAAGATTTTAAATCTTTGCTGTATTTGTACAAAAAAACTAGAGCTCGGGACTTTTGAATTAAGGACTAGGCGGAGGATGAAGACAAGAAACACAAAATAAATAATTATTAAATTTTGAATTATTTTGAATATAGCCAAAAACCTGGGGTTTGTTTGCTCACAACACTAAAATTGGAAATGAAAAATTGAGAGAAACAGTCTGAGATTTTTTGGAAAAATTAGAGAAAAGTGAAAATTGGAAAACATTAGATGGGTGCATTTATACATGTTTTGATTTCAAGGTAACATGATTTGTGAAAGTGTACAGTATTATTTGTTGGGAGGGGGAGCCGGAAAGTGTTCTTTTTGAAGAACCTTTTTGATGAGGGGTTGGTTTCCAAAATAGGAGAAATACACATAAGTTCATGAGATTCGATCGGGAAGAGAGAACAAACAGCAGACGAAGTGAAAATGTAATGAGAACAGAAAGCAAATGAGAAGATAACGGAAGGTTCATCCAAGTTTGGGTAGTTTCATATGCATTCCATTGATTTGATTGAGACCGTTCAACATATCGGATGATGGATACATCCCATTGCTGTTTCCACCTCGATTTGATGTTCCATGCTGAAAATTTATAATTTCCTCTCCGAACTTTATTTAAGTTTTTATAGCCAAAACAGAAACAGACAGAAAAGATGCGTGTTACCAACCTGATCGTCTCCCATTGGAATTCCTTTCAGACAAACACATCGAGATTCTCTTTCAGTCAATAGCGCAGTCACCCTTTCGAGTTCCCGTCGCAATACTTGGTTTTGTGTCTGAATAGCCTAATTAAACGTAGACATCAATAAATGGTTCATTTCTCACCAGTAGCTGATTCTTCTCTGCCTCCATTGCTTGAACTCTTCCCATCATATCATCATGTTCTTCCTTCTTCCTTTTCCGATACCTCACAGCTGCTGCCTTATTTCGTTCTAGAATGGTATTCCGCCTCTCATCCGGTTGCATGTCAGCAGTTGTACTCCTTCCTCGACCACGACCCCTGCCAGGAGTTCCATTTTGTGGCCGACCAACTGGATTTCCAGTACTTGTGGATGCTGTTGAGCCCGTGTTGGATGGACCTTGATCTTGATCAGAACCCGATGAAGACATACTGAAATTTTTAATTTAGGACATGTATTTCAATTATCCAGAGAAAAATCATTGATCATTGATTAGGCTACTCACTTGCTTCTTTCCATTAGCATCATCGCCTCATCTCCAAAATATGGCATTTCCTTTTTTATCTGTTTCTCGCCATGATCCCAACTTCCACCATCTGCAGGTGATTTTTGAGTTGATGGTGGTTGGGATGCTCCCATAGGAGAATGATAAGAGCTGACTGTTTTTGGAGGACATAGAAGAGATGTTCCAGATGCTCCACTTGTTGATGGAATCGTCATTGCATTCGTAAGAACAGATGCTGAATTTGGTGCTGATGATGACGGAGATCGGAGAAGTGCCGAGAAATCCGGTTTGTTGTTCAAATAGTTTATTGTATGTAAACGATCTGAGTGCATATCAAGTACAGCATTCAACACATCGGCAGTTCGGGGAGCTTGGGCCGAGAAGTCACCGGCCTGGAAAATGATAAAACTACTGATAACAGCTCATTTCAATTATTCGTCTAGGTCGCTAATTCTCTGACATGTCAGAAACTAAAATCACAAATTTGTCATAATTCTTTTCAATCACACTCAAATGATAAGATACAACTTTTATTATCTAACTCGATTGGTCTTTCGACCTAAAACTCACCACAGACAGCAATTTGGAAATATCTGCCGTTTTCAGATTTTCTCGAGTTGTTCCCTCCGAATCACCAGCCGCAGTCAATAGTTGAATATTTGAAAATATACCAGGAGAATGTTGAAGTGATGTTTGAGGAATTTTCAGCAAAAGATCTGAGACAGATCCTGCATTACTCCCACCAAATGGCGCTCCTCCATTTGCCTCTAACGCTTCAAGAGATTGATTTGCACCCGATGTATTCGGTTGCATACTCCCCGAGCTGATCTTTTGATTCGCTTCTCGAAACTTCGCTTCAAACGGATTCACTGCTAAACATCGCTGCATTAACTCAGCTGTTGTTGGCAAGTCAAGTGGAGTAAACATCAGTTTTGGGTTTGGAGTATCGAGTCCAAATGAAGAAGATGAGTCCCCCATCAGTTGAACACGCTGAAAGTTAAATAAATTTTGGAATCTTTCCAATTAAACTAATGTTTTGAAAACCCGTGGTGCAGCGTTATTCACTACTCACAGAATTTTGGGCGCGAGGTTGGGACCTATTTGGTAGCTATCTGGGAGTTTGCCACGTGAAATGGGAGATAGCCATGTCAAACGGGAGTTAGCCGTGTGAAACGGGAGTTAGCCGCAAAGAATGGGAGTTAGCCATATCGGCAGCTGTTCGGGGCATACATGGCGTTTAGGCAACGAGCGAACAGTGGATGCCGCCTTCGGGGCTCAGTCGGCGCGGATCCGGGGTTTTTGGAGGGAACTAGTCGGCACCTATGTGGCGTGCAGACGGGGCGTAGTCGGGACCTAAACGGGGTGCGCAAAGGAAAGTGCTGACCCGTTTTTCAAACATTATTGCAAATATTTATTCTACTTTTATGATTTTTACATGTTTTTAACAGATTTTGTAAACGATTTTTGATATGATCCATGTTCCAACGTGGTTTCTTTTTTCAGATAGAAGAATGAACGTCCCAAGGAGCTTCTCCTGATCGAGTTTTCGAATAAGTAATTGAAATCTAGTCTTTTAAATAACAAAAATTGTTTTAGGAATCGGAGCAAGATGATGGATTCCCTCTGATGTTCAAGCTGCAACCTGATCGGTTCCTGAAGACTCAACTTCACTTCGAACTTCAAGTCAGAATTTGTACGTTTCAATACTACTGACCTAGAAATATTATAATTTTTCAGCCCGCGCCGAAACGTCACAGAAATGATGGAGAAGATGATTATCAGCACTCTCTTCCGATCCCACCCTCAAACATGTCATCTCTGTTCTAATTGTTATCTCATTATTAATTGTTAGCTCACTTTCATATCTTCTAAACTTTATTGTTCCACCCTTTTCGTATTTTTAACCATTTTAATCAATAAATGTACCCGTGTTGGCGAAAAATGAATACACATTTGGGGTCTATTCGGGGCACTTACGGGGCGCTTATGGCAAAAAGTGGGGGAGGCGTGGGCGCCTGGCTGCCGGCAGTTAGCCGCGGAAAACGGGAGTTAGCCGATGAAAACGGGAGTTAGCCGCCCGATTCGGGGTCGGTCCCAAAAGCTTTTGGGACCGACCCCGAATCGGGCGGCTAACTCCCGTTTTCATCGGCTAACTCCCCGGAAATTACGTGAGTAATCAATTTTTAATGCAGATTTTAAAGAAGTTACCTTTCCCACCACCATATTCAAATAATCATTGAGAATCTGAGAAGTCTTGTTCATATCTCTCCCGTTCGTCATCGTTGCTGGGAGAGCCATCGGACTAATCAAAGCCGCAGCCGCTGATGCAACAGCAGCTGCGACGTCGAGCTCTCCGGAATCAGAAGGCGACGCCATCATTGTCGTCGCCACCGGAGGTGCTGCTAGAGGAGCAGCAGCAACACAGCTCATCAATCGATAATTAATGGAATGATTGATAGAAGCTAGAAAGATGGGAATGCATTTGATGATTCAGAAAAGAGGGAAGAGTGTTTCTAGAAGAAATAGGAAAAGAAGAAGAAGAAGAGAAAAAGACACGGAAACTATTTGTTTGACTTGAATGATACCCGGAGAAGTGTGATTGTGACATCAATTGACCAATTTCTTTTATCAATTTTCCAACAAAACCTTTCCATCGAATCGTGAAGTTGACAAAAAATGGGAGAGGAGTAGACCTCTGACATTGTTCAGATGACGTCAACAGGTCGACAAAAGTTGCAGATAAAAAACCCTGTCGTAAAATCGAGGGAAACCGCTGAGAGATCAAAAAATGTTGGCGCGAGAGAAGGGATAACATAACAAGAGATGGGGCGGTACGGAACACATTTCAATCCGTTGTTACGCGCGTCACATGTCTATTTTAGTGATGACTGGGAGGAGGAAGATGATAAAAATGTAAGTTACTGTAGCCAGTAGCTGATCAAAGACAATGATCGTCTGCGGTTCGTTTCATAAGTCGAAGAAATGTTTGGAAAGGGGAAAAGCTACAGACAGTGAACCAGTATTGGAATGATCTTTCTCGTTGATCGAAATCTTTGATGATTTTTGAAATTAGGGAAGGAATCAGAAGGAAACAAAAAGAATGATGACGACGTGTAGACCGAGAACAGAAGTGTTTCTGATCAAGGACGACTTGGAGAGAAAGACCCACTAAAAACAAGGGCACGAGGAAAAGAAAGGTGATTGAAGAAGAGATGATAGTTTAGAACAGATTAGAATGATTTAAAAAATGAAATATGGGATTTTAAAAAGGTTGTGATCGTAAGATTTGCCATAGATCCTTGATGGCACATAAACGTTCGATGTCCAGAGAATGGAATCCGGAAACATTCGTGACGAAAAACTGAGTTAAAAAATATGTCTAATTGAATTCATTCTTTTCAATGAGATTCAAGAAATTGAAATAGGATATTAGAAGCGGGAAAATATTCATGAATTCTACGATGCTCTGATCACACTGAACCTAATTTGCCGGAACTTGTTTCATTAACAATGATAGGATTAGTGTGAGTTTATACGCATAACAAGAAAAAGTCACGTGATAGCAGATAATTTTGCGCTTGCTTTTTTGTCTGAGAATTCTGACTGGAAATCCTTTTCCAAGCCGTTTTTGATCCTGATTTATATTCCATGACAGAGAAAGGAAACGGCAAAAATAAATAATAGTAAATGACATGTGAACTTGAAAAATTGTTGCGCGTCCAAAATCGGTTCAAGATGGACGCGAAAGAGAAAAATCTTTGCGAAAAACGATAGGGAATCTTTGCTGCCAATTTTCGTCTTTTTGATATGATAACAGCGGTCGCTTCTTTTGATACGTGACGACGATCTTCTATTTTGTCTTTTTGATGTGACGTCATCACGGCGAACTGTCAGACTGTCACATAGAAAATTGGGAAAAGTGATAGAGGGGAGGGAGTGTTTTCAGATGATGTCATGATGTTTTTGTTTGTTTCTATTATCAAGAGATAGAAAATACAATACTTTCGTTTTGCAAACAGATAGTAGACTGAGTTATCAAGTGATAAAAATAGGAGTAGAGAAATAAAAATTGAAGGGGAATTTCCAAAATAGCAAACATTTTTTGGTTTAAAAACAAACTTTTTTTTGAAAGGATGTGTGAAAAAGAATGCGAAGAGGAAATCGAACAGAGTCGATGAAAATTGGAGGGTGAGTTGAAGAATGAAAAGAAAAAAGACGTCGAGAACTTTCAATTTTCCTTTTTCGTGAAAAATAGAATATAGCCGTCTGTAGCTACATGAAAACTGGACGTTTTCGAGACCATAGAAGATGGGCCACAACTCCGATGAAACTTCAAACGAAAAATCTTCGATAAGAAAAATCGAACGAACTTTCATGAAAAAGGAAAATAAGAAGGAGGAGCTTAGTGACGATGCATAGGATAAGCTTAAATCGAGGAAAAGAACCTGGTAATTTGTGTCTAAGAATCATATATTATCACCAGGCACCACACTCTCTTCACTTTTTTGCGGCTGTGGGAGGAGTCACGAGTTATGTGCTCTGAGCACAAATTTCGATGGACTTTGAAGGAAAAGAAAGCGGGAGTGACTAGACAATTTATACATCAAAGTGAGGAGAATATGTGATTTTTCTGGAGGTTTCGCAGAAAAAGAAGAAACATTCATGATATTCACATGCTGATGAATTGAAAGAGAGCATAGAGCAACTGACATCCAGTGAGCACTTTTATGCATTTCAAATTAGAGGAAAAGAGAGAAGCCAACCTCTTTTTTGCTTGATGAATTCTGACCTCGACATGAGGACATTGAAGACATGTCGACCCATTACCATCAATAGGTTTCTTTCTAGAAGAAGTCGATGGGAAGAAAGGGGACGAAGAAAATTAAGCTCCAGTGCTTTAGTTGGCTCAATGTGAAACGCGCAGATTGAAAAAAAATCGGGGCAATAAATTAAAATTAGAGTATGTATGGATCAACGATAAAATATGCTGTATGAATTCGAATTCTCAAGATTTGCGATTTTGCAGGAATAAAAACTTGGAGAGACATTTTCGAATCCACAGTAAATGACTGAAGTATTCGAGGAGCTATGCGACGTTTTATGTGAACTAGTTATTTGGACAATCTTAGAATGCAAAAACCGATCGGAAAATAACCTAACAAAGTTTTTCGAGTGATCAGCATCATCTCATCGCCACGACTCTGAACCCAGGATAGACCGAAAAAAAACGACGACGGACAGCAGGAGAGGAAACCCGATATTTTGCTGGGACAACGGCATCGAAGAGAGAAACAGGGATGTGGCCCCACAAGTGAGTGTCCTCTGACACAACGCCACAATCCCAAATGATGACGACGAAACGAAAAAGAAGAAAAAAAGAAGAGAAAAAGAGGCTCGACTTGTTGTCTACGTCATTTTCACCTTCTCAATTCTCCTGATATCTCAGATTCTCTTTTAGTTTTTATGGGTGGTCAGTTATATTTGAAGTTCAAAAATCCAGTAAAAACGATAATTTGCCATAACTAGTAAAAACTCATCCCAAGTATTTATTATTCGTATTCTAAATCTACCCTATTCTAGAGAAATTTAATTTAAAACTAACCTTTTTATTTGAATCCGACTGCATACTTGTGCTCGTAACAACCGACATGACTGTGTTGAATTGGCAGGGCTGAAATGAAGAAAATAGTATGAAATATATATTGAAAAAGAGATAAAAACTACAAAACGAGTATTTTTACAAATAAATGTAGTTTCAACCAGAAAAAAACGTAGTGGCACGACAAAAATCAAAGAATATTGGAAAAGAATTTTAGAGATCAAACGAATTAACACAAATTTTTCATAACATAAACAATCAAAGCAACTATCCACAAACCTCAAATGTATCAGTGAAGAAGGTGCTCACGAGGTGTCGAGTTCATCGTCTTCACGAAGTCTGCGTCTCGTAATTCCGCTATTTCCAAATTTCTATAAAACCCATGTTAGAATCAAGAAAAAGCAAGAAGAGATTAGAAGAGATTAATAAAAATTGTCATCACAGAGCGAAATGAATTACACACAGAAATCCACACTGAACATCGCAATGGATGTGACAGAATTTAAAACAATGTCAAATTAATATCACTTTCTCCGCCGTAAAGCAGCAACAAACTTTATAGTAACAAAATGACAATAGAGTATCGTTGAAAAAAAGAGTAAACTGGGAGCAAGCAATTATAGAGATGGGAAAATCATACGAAAAGGTAATAGCAGTGGGAGAGAAAAGGGGAAGAGATTTTTGATAGAAGAAACAAAAAAGAAGAATTGGAAACAAACGGGAAATGAAAAGAGGGCGACACCGAAAGATTGTTATCTATTGTAACCGTCGTCGGTCGTCTCAATAGGAGCCCATCTTCTCATCATCAGGAACACGAACATCGTCAATTTTGAGAATCATGCGAACTACCTGAAAATTTAGTTTGCGAGGAAAACTGGATCATGAGGAAGGATAAAATGCATACCTGAGTAGCTAACGAGATCTGTTCACGTTTGCTGAGTAATGTCTCAATGACTTTTTGTTCTTTCATGTCGTTGGTTCCAGCGAAGACGGCGTCAATTCCGAGGAAAGAGTTTTTAGTCTCGATTTGTTTAGCCTGAAATATTTCGTTATGTAAGTAGTGCGAACGATATAAGGCTACGGGAAAAGCGCGATCCCCTTGTTTCTTCATCTGAGATTATTTGGCATAGGATAAAAGAAGAAAACATAGATTATCACGCCGATAATATGAGAATCTACTCGAAGAATTAGAGGAAAGTGGTGGAAGAGATTTATAGTGAGACCGAGTGTGTGCGAGATTCGTGGACTTGGGAAAAAATGCAAGATAATCATCTATTGAGGTTGAACGTATTTTGAAAAGAAAAACTGATCCTAACAAATAAAATAAATTTACCTTCAAGTCGGAGAGGGCTTCGATTGGTGCAAGTCCGGAATTCTCAGCCAAAGCCATTGGAATCGATTCGAGAGCATCAGCAAATGCTCGGAAAGCATATTGCTCAATACCATCAATACGATCAGCTTCCTTGGCAACTTGAATTGCGGCCGCGAGCTCAGCAGATCCTCCTCCATAAACGATACGAGAGTCACGGACAAGATTACGAATAACACAGAGAGCATCATGAAGAGCACGTTTCGCCTCATCGATAATCTGAAATTTAAATATTCGAAAAATGCTACTATAAGACCAACTTACCATCTTGTTACCACCACGAACGAAAATGGTGACTGCTTTGTTATTTGGGCACTGCTCGATTGAAAGCATTCGATCTTTTGCTGCTCCGAACGTGATCTCACGTACGAGTCCAGCAGTTCCAAGCTTCTCCTTTGTCAACTCGGAAAATCTTGGGACGATACGAGAATTCGTAGCGATAGCCAACAGTTCAATTTCTGGACCTCCAACCCATCTGACAGCTGGTAAATCATTGGCTTGGAGAAGATGATTTGCTTCGTCATCGAATCCCCATTGACAGATTGCAAGTGTAGCTCCACTTTCTTTCACTTGACGAATCATAGTCTCGAACGTCTCACGTTCGTATTCACGAAGAGCCTTGAAATCTTCGGTGGATGTGATGTCAAGCTTATGCTTAGTCTTTGGCTTTGGTGGCTCGAATGGGCAGGTGAGAATGGCGACCTGAAGATTGAACATAAATAAAGTGCTCTACCTTTTTGAGAGTGATTTTCATAACTTCTTTCAAATTGACATAGGTTTTCAATTATACCTTAGCATTCTTCAGCTCCTTCGGCATTTGAGGATGAGACATAGTCTTATCGATAACAATTCCTTTTACAAGAATGGTATCTTCAAGCCGTCCTCCAACTTTTCCTTCCATCTTAATCATTTCGAAATTCACGTCTTTTGTCTCAACATCAGCAACAGAGAGAACAGCATCGACGGCAATCTCAGCGAATTGGCGAATAGAGCGATTTACGCTGAAAGTTTGATTGAACAATAGCAATAATTATCTTACTTTTTACTTACATTTTACTTCCCAGGCTGGTCTGAGCCGTTTCGACGAGTCGTTCGCGATTTTCAACGGGGAATTTGTCGGAGATAGAGTCCAGCGTCTCCAACGCCTTCTTGCATGCCAAATCGAATCCATCGGCGATTTTGATTGGGTGGATTCCTCGATCGATGAGCTTCTCAGCTTCTTCAAGAAGTGCTCCAGCGAGAACTGAAAATTGTATTTTTAGTTATGAAAAGTTATTTTAAGTTATCTCATTCGACGAGAATTAATGCCTGGTAGACAAAAATTCCCAAATTTTTTTCATCGATGATTGGTCGGCAAGAGGGAATCAAGTTAAAAAGAGAATAGGAATCGTCAACATGGATTCGATGGATTTCGTTCAAGATTTAAAAGAAAGTTTCCGTGAGCTGGCAGCTATCTTGGCAGCGGAGTTCAGAGAGCGATGGGAATCCGACAGAAGAGCTGCTAGAAGATCTGTTAGGAAAGAAAGACAGGAGATCAAACGTCGTATTAGGTCACAGAAGAAAAAATGGGAGATGGTGCAAGAGGAGCTTCAAATTGCTAGGAAACGTAAAATGATGAGTCAAAGAAAAGCCAGGAAGTTATATAGAAGAAAGATGAAGACAGCGAAAGATCGACACTGGGTAAAGTTCCGAGAAATGAAGTACAAGTTCGTGTTTCAAAGTCGAGTAATAATGCGGCCGCCAATCTTATGTGTTTCACCTGGTATCTATCGCGTATGGTCTTTGCTTCTCACTTTCGAAACATTTTTCAAAGCAAGAAATAAGAAGAGGAAATACAGTAAATGAAGGAAGTTCACGTTTAAAAGAATAACGGACACGGACATATTGAACTCTCAACTCTTAATTTTCACGTACCTTGCGTGCGTATTCAAAATAAAATAAAACATATGAAGAACTTTGAAAATTGTAAAGGGGGAATAGAACGGAGAAAAGCGGTAACGTAGTTGTTTTATGACCGAGTAGCGTTAGAATACGATTGTACTTAAGAACAGCCGCACGAATAGCACAACTAGGAAAAGTGTCACTTTTCTCATAGGGTGCAATTCACAAGGAAACAAAATCTATGTTGTCACGTGAGAAAGAATTTTGAACATATGTTTTTAACCAGTCTTCGGAAGTATTAACATATTATCTATAAGACCAAGAACTAAAAGTATCTTATTTCTGTAGAAAAGGCTAGATGGACATCTGACGTGGCATAGAAAGATTAATATGAAAACACGAATGATAGCAAAAAGGAAAAGAAAAGCTAGCTACGGGGAAGAGAAGATGAGATGGCGCGCACAATCAACAAACTCTTTTCTATCTTGAGAGCAAACGGTTAGAAAAATTTAAAGAAATAGTGACGTGGCAGAACGGCGCAGCAGTTAGAACAAGAGAAATAGAGCACATTGTCCCGAGAGATCGAGTCAACGCACACAAAAATGAAAATCGTCAGAGGTTTTCTTTTGTCGTACGTCTGTTTGCTCATAAATTGGAGATAGAGACACGAGGTGCAAAAGAACGAATTTTCGAGTTACAAAAAACTCCTGGCCAACATATATTTGATTAAGCATATTAGAAGCTCTAGTTCAAATTGATCTCAAAATTCTTGGAAATGGAAGTTTCCCTACGTTGGTACTAGAATCTGTATTCAACGGAGTGTTCGATTCGAAAAAGAGTATGCACACTGTGAAGAGTAGGTACGCATACAATATAAGAGGTGACCCTGCGATAAACCTCCCTTTTCTCTGACCCCGGAGACGATTACGCAATCAGTTTTTGATGGCCCAGGTCTCTTCTTCTTCTTGCATCTAGACAGCAAATGCAGCATCTGGTCTGCTTGTTACGTAGATGCGGTGATGGGGGGTACAATTGCACTGAGACTAGCCCACCTGTGGCAAAGAACGCGAGGAGGAAAAGGCAAGAACGATAGATCAAGTGATCAAAACATGTAGACGCAGAGATAGGACGACTATACAGACGGTCGATGACGCAAGCTTTTCTTTCCCTGTCCGACTTGAAGTGTGTCAACCTCCGCTATTTCTGTGGATATTGGTGTTCTGACCAGACCACCCACAGTGATGATGATAGCGAATGTCTGATATTCAATAAAACATCTATTGGAAATAGATAATCAGCAAAACTACAAGGAATCTCCAACCTAGTTTCAAACTACTAAAAACCAAAAATGAAGTTCGAATAGAAATGACGCGAAGTAAAACTGAATCTATTCGCACCTATTCGAATTGTCGATTATCAACGAATTGATACCAAGAAACACGCAGGTGGAAAAGAAACGAAGAAATGATGTCATTTTTCTCCAATGGTCAACCGAATGTAACGAAGGTGAGGTGAAGGAAAACTGCGCCAAAATTGATTTTCATATATTCCATACTTGCAAACCGGGCCGGCGCGTAACTGGCTTCAAAGTTTGAAGTTCAAACTCAACATTATGAGCTGAAAAATATACCAAATGTTGATCTCGGCGAGTTCTATGTCTGTGTCCTAATACGGGCCGGATGACTATTAATAAATGCGCCGCGGGCCGGGAAAAAGAGCCAAAAAACGCGAAATAGGGCCGAAAAAGTTATTCTAGCCCGGCCCGCGGCAGATTAACGAATAGCCGCCAGTCCGTATTAGGACACAGACATGGAACTCGCCGAGATCTACATTTTGGAATATTTTTCAGCTCATAATGTTGAGTTTGAAGCGAGTTACGCGTCGGCCCGTGTCAGCCCGGTTTGCAAGTATGATATATTCAGCCTGTCTTAAACTTTCTTTGATTAAATTTTTGTGTTCATTCAAATCGATAGAAGCGCTCAATTACATATCAGAGCGGAAACTTGCACATTTCTCATTTAGAGGAAGGAATAGCTATCATAATTCTTCCAAAACAAGCAGTAAACATCTAAATTATAGAGTCTGTTAAATATGCAGCTTTTGGACGGACACTATTCCGATAAACTATTTCGAAAATTGTAAATCACTCAAAAAAACCTTCTAAATCTGAGTGCTCTCTTTTTCACTGAAAGCTATCAAAAACAAATCCGTCCACAGGGACAGACAGGAGGATTTTAGCTGAAAAACAACCCCCTTCATCAGCGTGTCTGAAACCACAAGCAGACTAAAGAACAGATTTTCGCAATTCATATTTCAGGAATTAAGGACAGTTTACATTCAAACAAAAATTACGACGGAAACGCGTAAAAACGTTTGAAAGACCCCTGAGCCATTTTGGTATGTGTTAGCATCTAAAAGAGGAAAAAGAGAGCGAAAAAGCGGTTGACACACTTTTCCGCTTTTCGGTCTCTATCATAGTTGACGACATCGTCAGTGACAGAAAATGGAAAAAGAAAACATCAGAAAAAAAACGAAATAACAGGGAGGTTAAGTAAAATGAGTCTGCTTTCAGATAATACACAGAAAATTCCGACGAAACACAGAAAGAAGACAACCAATAAGCATAAATCGTACTTTTTCAGAACTTCTCAAAATTAAAAATAGATCGAGCTCACTAAGAGCCCATTCTCCTCTTTCAACGACTTTTTGATGACTTCGTATTTTTATATTACATTCGAAAATGCATTGGCAGGAAGGAGAACGAAGATAATGAAAAAACCTACTTGTTTTATAGTCACATTTCGATTGTTTTTGGCGTTTTCTGTTTCAGCCGATACTAAAACGGATGCACAAGTCCTTTCTCTGAATTTTTCAAAAAGAAATTAAATTGATTCAAAATATGAATAATATTTTTGAGTTTAACAGCCTTCTCTTGGGAAAATCATAGTTTAAAAGCTAGAACAACGTGGCCGAAAAAGCGAGTAAAGCATAGAAAACTGGCAGAACTTTCAGAGAATCAGAGTGTGTGACGAAATCGGTTAGTGAAAAAAAAAAGAAAAGGGAGGAAAAACGGCAACATGAGCAGAAAAAAAGCAAGCAAGAAAAGATGAAAAAGAGACACATAGCAGAAAAAGATAGCTATGTGGCCTTGAGCTCGTGCTGGACGCCAGAATCGATGTGAAGAGCTAGGAAGAATGCAAGTTATGGAGAGAAGAAGACAACACGAGATATATTCAACTGACTTCGAAAAAGTACGTGCCTTAAAGAACAAGAGAGAAATTCATTATGTGGAGAGACATATTTTAAATTGCCATCGTCTCTCCTCTCACGTGACAACCTTTTTTTCAGTTTTCACCTTTCACCACTCCGGAAATTAGATATCTAGTCTAGAAGATCTCTTGTGAAAAAGGTAACAATTCTCGTTTGTCGGTTGAAATAGAAAATAATAGGAAGTTGAAAGTTCGAACTTGAATTCTTCAAACTTTCAGTTACTTTTTCTTCAAATCGACGTGTCACGTATGAAAGAAAACTTTTTCCGATAGTCGATCGATTTAGCGCAGAAAAACGAGGACAGAGAGATCGAATAATCTGATGATGACATGAGTGAAACATGTGGAAAACCAGTCGCCCCTGACGACCTTTTTTTTTTACACCCATTCAGCCTAACCGACGAAAAAAATAAACCAAACTTTGTTGGGGAATTCACAAATTATTTTTTCAATCATCTCTTGATGACCGAAGAGAAAAAACTTGAGCAGCGTTAAATAGAAGTTAAACAAGAAAACAAATAACCATGTGACAAATTCACCTACCATGTTCAGAAATATTCTAAACTAGTTATAGAATAAGCAAACTATACACCAACTAACTCATAATTATATGATATCAGAACTTAGCAACCTTGAAATTAAATTTCGTTGCAGATTTCTGATATTTCACAGTTGGTTAAAGCCGGACTTTTTTTTCTGCAAACTATTGCGAATCCGTATTTCAGAAATGAATTCAGCCAAAGATTAACTAGTCTTTATGACTAGGGGAGAAGAAGCCGGAAATCCAATCCGATTATTCATATCTAAAGCTCTTATAGGAGATATCACGAGTCGACCACTCTGCATGAATAACCAATAGTTTTCCATCAAATCATAAATTCAAAGACATGGTGTGTGAGCTTGGCAGACTGGGCAGTAAAACCCTATATTTGAAAATGTCTTACTCATTTTTTCTATGAATTGTTGCTCAGTTGAAGAGCACGATGAAGCACCCACTCTCGCATGTCGGTCACACCAATCTAATTATCGTCTCTTCTGTCTCTTAGACTCAACGGAAGCCGAAACACTTGTTATGGGACATAAAAGAGGAAAAAACGAGACGTGCAATGAAGGAATGAGTGTTAGCGCAAGACCACCGCAACCACTCAATTATTTATTGAAAGAAACTAAAAAAAAGGAAGAAAAAACGTTGGACGACTTCAGAAACATTGTAATCGCATAAAAACGATGTGATGCGTAAGTGGACATTGTTTCTAATAAAAACATGGCCTCGTAATATTCCTTTCGGAGACCTAATTATCAGCTAGATGCTTTCTCTCCTGATAATTCAGGGAAAATAGAAATAAGTTTCTAAGGACTTTAATTGTTTAAAAAAAAGAGAAAAGATCAATAACACATGAATACGTTTTTATGCGATTGGCATGCGCTATTGCTGGAGAAAAGAAACAGTGCGATAAGAACTGGAATTTTAACGATGCAATCCATATGATACCATATTTGTTCACGTCCATTGCAAACATATGGTAAAAAACTATATACACGCAATTTGAAGGAAATCATTCAGCCTTTAAAACTGACTAGTGAGCAAGATAAATAAAATTTGAGAGGAAAACCTTGTATTCTATTGTGAATTGGATTTGCTTAGAAAGAAAAGTCCTAAAACTTTGGTGTTCCGGCTCGTGGAGTCCGATTAGCAATTAAATTAATACTAAGAACCATGAAGTAAAGTCGGTTATATTCATTTATATACAATTCTTAACTAATTTAGCAGTTTGAAAACGAATCATACGTATAATACGAACGAATATTATAACATGAAAGTCAGACTTGTCACGGGCCGGCCCGTTTTGAAACATTTTTTGTTTTTCAACTTTTTTTTGGAAATTTTTTGAAAAAAGTATAGTTTTCGAATAAACATTTAAAATTGAATCAAAATGTGAATATGTATGATAATTCAAGCATTTTTAGTCTTTTTTTCGAAAAATTTCAAGAAAAAAATTGGTAAAAATGGGTACCCATTTTTGAATCCGGGCCGACCGGGCCGGGCCAAGAGGAATTTCGGCCCGGCCCGGTCAAGAAAAATCTCGGCCCGGCCCGGGCCGGCCCGATTTTTGACAAGTCTGATGAAAGTATAGTTTCCTATGATTGAAAGACAGCTCACCGAGAACGGGAAAAGAGACGATGATTTTTGAAACTGACAAATGCATGTTTGTCCACTACAACATTGTCTATCTTTGAAAAAAAGTACGCTCGTATTTATAACCTCGAAGTTATCAATGACCATTCAGTCAAATGACTCAAACTGATAGCCCAAATTTGGAGCTTATTCCGGGTTAGTGACGTTATTTGTTACGTGCACTATCATGAAAATCACCGTTTTATCTGAAACTATTATTGATATACCAATTGGAAAAAAATAGTTCCAAATAAGATTTAAAAAGTAGATTATCATCTGACAAAACCTCTGTCCGAAATTTCGAACTGTTGTGCCTCACTCTCAGTCGATGAACACACAATCGGAATGAACTGTAGACAGACCGAGAAAAAACGAAGCGCGAATAGTAAACACGATTATAGACCAACAAAAAAGGAGAGAAGGATTGACAGATTTTAGAAGACAGAAAATATATACAGCTCAACTGACAGTGAGCTTGTTCGAGCATTTTTACTTTGTATTGGTTCAGATTCCAACATGACAACCAAATCGGACAATGTCATAAAAACTTCAGTAGAGGATTCGAACAGTGAAAACAGTCGAATACGTTTTTTTTTTCACAGAAAAAATCTCAAATATTCAAAAAAAATTAGAGGAAAAATTAAAATCAAAATCAAATAGAAAATCTAGAAGTCGCTTGCTCAGTTGATAAGTTGATAAGCTTGTTGATAAGTCTACTAGTTGGTCAAATTTGAGCAAACGGCATCTACACTGAGAAAGCTGATATCTATGTTTTTATCCTATGAGGAATTGCTAGGTTGTCAAGTTGAAGACTTGAAATAATAACTAAACATAACATTCGAACGTACCAACGACACCCGTGGTTCCATCCCCAATTTCGTGATCTTGTGATTTCGAGAGCTCAACCATGAGTTTGGCGACATGATGCTGAACGTCCATCTTTTCCATGATTGTAGCTCCGTCGTTTGTGATGGTCACATCTCCATCTGGAGATACGAGCATCTTGTCGAGTCCACGTGGTCCAAGAGAAGTGCGCAGAGTGTTTGCAACAGCACGAGCAGCCAAAATATGACTCTGAAACACCGGCAATTTTACTGACAACTAAGACTTAGATTGTTTCTGTTAGTTTTCCTCGTTAGAAAAAGATCGAGCTCATTGTTGTTTTCTTTAAAGAATTATTTTTTCGAAGTCAAATAAAAAATTATCCGAATTTACCTTAACAGCTTCAACTCCGGTGATACGCTTCTGATTCTCTTGCTCGCGCATCACGATGAACGGTTGCCCGCTCTCATCGAACAGTAGTTGCGCAGAGGCTTGCGCCATTGTTTTATCCAAGTTATGTGAAGATATTCACTGAAAACAGAAGTTTAATAACATAATAAGTTGATACAATTTTATACAAAAATATAACTTGGATTGTTGGACTAGACGAAATCGGTGGAAACCGAATAATGTTGAAATGAAAATAAAGCGTTAAGAAGAATTTGATCGTGAAAATAGCAGCTGTTGAAATATTCGAGAGCTTCTCGAAGGCACTTTAAAATGCATTCGCATAGGATTGATCTAATTTATCCCTAAAAACTAAATCTACGGGGCATCCATTTGAACAAAAAAGGTTCAAAATGAAAAATATAATATTTAATGAAGAAACAAAAGACGTTATTGCGAAAATGGTAACGAGGGAACTTCTTTTTTTACAAAAAAAATTGAAATCTTCTAGAAAAATGCAGAGGATGCAATTGCGCGTAGCGGTGTACATGCCAAGTCCGCAATGTGAGACAGTAGGAAGAAAGAAATTCGGCGCCAGTGTTTCGAATTCAAATTTTACCAATTCTAGAAGTTTCAGGTTTTCAGTCTCTGAAAATCTCATAAGCAACATTTCGAAAAAAAATAAATCAGGTTTTGAATAACATTATCATATGTCAACGAAAGAGAATATTGCGCACTCACTATAAAACCTATTAAAAAGTATATCAACTTCGGACAAAACTTCAGATCTGAATTCAGACATAAACTTCTATGGAATGATTTGTTTTGCTAAAAGATACAACAAAAAAGTTATGGATGATGATGATATTAACATCAAGTTACAACAAAAAGAAAATTTCAGATTTTTAGGTCCCTTGTGCTGACGAAAAGTTCCAATCGAATCTTCAACTTCTTTCCAGTGTCCTATATAAGTAGCCCAGATTACATTTGAACCTCTGATATATAACTTTCGAGTTATTGTATAGAGAAACGCCGAGTTGACTTCGCTGGGTTCCTTCATTGACGAAGTAGTTACGCACTAATCTTTTAGGGGGTCAAGAGATTAGAAATAGAGGAATCGTACACTTTAAACCGACGGCACCAATGATATTCTTCAAGAGAAGAATAATATCCAAACGAAGGTCCTATTTCAGTTCAAAAAAGAGTATTTCCTAGAATGCAGATGTTTAATCGAGCATGAATTTCACATATTCTTGTCGCTTTTTTATTGTTCGGAAACAATTTTTGTTGCAATCCAACTCTCAAATTTTGAACCAAGCATAGGGATTTCGATCCCATTTCAGATTACAGATCATCCCAAATCCACGGAAAAAATCATAGTTTTTGGTGAATTCAGCATCGCCAGATTCTTAGTATTGAGAAATTAAATAGAAATTAGTGATTTTTCATTAACTTTTCTTATAAATGTGACTGACATAGCAGTATTCTCAATATCTCTACAAAACCGAATTAGTTATCGTACAGATTACGGTAGGATTACTAACCCTAGATCGATCGAATTACTGAATAATTGAGGCGATAGATCAGGAAGAAACGGTGAGTTAACTTGAGTTGTACAACTCAATTCTTCCAAATTTCGCTTTCCTTCATGTTTACTTGTCTGCGCTTAATCTGATCTAGATACCATAGGATGTAATATTGTATTTGGTAGGCCCAATGAAGACTTTGATATCAGGTGACTTACTTTGTTAGTCTATCCGTTCTTCGCCCATTTGGCGTGGATCACAGCTATCCTTTTTTCAGATTCATGGCGATAATGCTCTAATTTCGATCAGTTGACTTCCTTGTCGCACTGATATTTCCTTTGTCAGTGAATCAGCTCATCGCATTGATAGTCTTCCGATTGGTCTCTTTTCGTTTCTGGGGATCCATTCTTGTAGCAGAATTGTCCATCGATTGTCGGTTATTCTCATCACGTGTCCAGCCTATCCAAACTTTAGTTTCGTTATGAAAACAAAGATGTTTCACTTGAGATAGTTTATGTCTTCCCCGTGAAGGCTTTTTCTCTCTTTGCTCCGTGAAAGTGATTCCGACAGTTCACACTTATTTTAAAATGCAACACATCGAAACACTAGCAAACTATAATCCTCTTGGCCGACATTGTTAAAATACAGAACGAATTTTTTAAACATTGTCAAAACCCCGAACGATTCACCGACATCTTTGGGAAAAGAAAAAGCTGGAGGAACGTCAAAGTTGAGTTCACTTGTCCTGATTTTGTAACTTAAAAAAATTAGACGCATGGGCGAATGCTTTGCAATCTTATGTCAAGTTTACGATGTTCCAAAAATGACTTCTGAGAGTCATATCTAGTTTGATTCCTCAATCTGGTTACTTTTTCCCCGTTTTCGGAAACATTTTATTTCTCTTTTTGAATTCAATTCTGAATGTTTCTAATATAATTCTCGACGGTTACTTAGCAAATGAGTACAACAACGTAATTTAGGTCTCTTTTCTCATTCCGGGACCTTCTTTTTGTCCTCCCGTATGCAATGAGACGGGCGGTCCCTTCTTCTACCAAAAGAATGAGAGAGAGCGAGTGGTCAGTCGGCTACATGTTGTCTATCGGGTCTAGAGCGCATGAAGAAACCAGAGAAAAAGAGCACATGGCGGTCAGAGCTCTTCTCGTTTTGGAAGGCCTTCCCGCACCGCCAGCCGCCTTCATCTCTTCACCCATTCATTCACATTCTTCTACTACGCCTTCTTCTTCTTCTTTTTTCTTCTCATTTCTTCTTAAAGTTGGTGGAGCGTATGAGTTCACTAATTTCAAGGTTTCGTGTACTTTTATATATTAGTTTTGGTACGAAAACTGTTTAGAAATGTACATTCAAAAAGATGTTTGAATAATAGTGAACCTCAAAGATTTCACGAGAAAATCGTATGTTCTTCTGTAATTTATTCAAGTTTCTTCTTACGAATTCCACGAAAACTACTAATTTCAGCTAAATCTTGAGGGTTTTTCAAGTGAACAACTTCATATTTACATGTATAACATGGAAGAATAATTCATAGTCGAATTCTTGCATCTGTATTATGCAACACCTCTTTCTGATCCCAAATCACTTTTGTAAACTATTTTCTTTAAGAAGAGCCTAGACATTCCGGAAACTTACTGTCAGAACGATGATTGTAAATCATGTTTTATTAGCTGAAAAGAGGCCAGAACTTCTGATATTTCATTCAAAAAGCATACGATACTTTGCTCTCTTCTTCTCCTCTCTTCTTCTTCTCAACATCTTATCGTATTCATTTTCGTTTGATCATAATTAATTAGTCAAACGGTGTGCCTGCTGTTCTTTTTATTCATCCCGAACACCATCCCTCTTCTTCTTCTTTTCTTCTTCCCTACACCTCCGTAAGGTCACCAATGACGTAATTGCATTATTGCGGAGGGTTCTCTCTCTCTGCGTATCTCGTTCTCTTTGTTCACCTTTCACCATACTCTCAACCGAATGTACCATGGTGACGGACCTTTTGAATTTATTGATTGATTTCCGTTTGTTTAAGTTTTCTTGAAAAAATACAGTTTTTATTCGAAAAATCGACAGACAAATTGAAAAAGAGGTCTAAATGCTTTTCATCTTCGTTTTTTTTTTTCATTGTTACATTTTCCATTATATGAATCATCTCAAAATTGTTAGAGCAACCCAAAAAGTTCCCGTTGTAAAATTTGAAAGATTGGGATCCATTGTACCGTACTCCTTCTAAAAAATATATTTCTTTATTTTTGAGATTATCTTATTTCCCGTTCGACCAATTCTTATTCTTTTACAAGTAATAGAGTAATTTAACTTTCAGAAATAAGTGAATCTCTTGTTGACAGCTTCAATTGAATGACACACACAAACGTTGTTTATCTTTTTCCGTAAACTTAACACATTAGTATTCAGTTCTTTTTGTCCGTAATCTGACTGAAGCAAAAACTCTATTTACAATTTAATTCAGTTTGTTGTCGATCCAACATAACTTGAATCATCCTGATCACATCACCTATAGGCGCTAGTACAAACTGGTCGTTTTCTATTCCACCCACCCAACAAGCCCAATTCAATTCTACCTGCAGCCCCCCGTCAACCACTTCAAAACCTTTTTGTTTGACACCTGCCCGTCGTGTTTATGCATCTGTAGGATGGAGGGGACGCTGTTTTTGCTATCGGACTGCACCTTCCCTCAACTGACCAATGTGTTCGTAACGTTATTGAAAAGGATGGGCACATCTGTTTGAGATGGCTCATATGAGAGACTCGAAATAAGTTGGAATTGTTGTATAGTTGAGTTCAGGCACCTGTTTTTGGTGACAGTCGTAGTGGAAAAAAAGGGTTAAGGGCACTTCATTGTTTTTAGAAAACTAATTTAATTGTGTCAATATAAATCTCTGCTGCTCCATGGTTGACCTCATATGGTTGAACTCATTGAGAGAGAAGAAAACGTTAGATGACGATTCATATAATATTTTATTAAGTGAAAATCTGAGATAATGTCTCTCCCTACATTAAGCAGATATTCCTATGTTCAGATAACGGGAAAGTCGTCCAATTCTTTGAGATTATAGCAGTGAAACTCAAATACTCATCTTTAAATTTGATGTAGCTGAAGAAATATTTCTAGATTTGCAATATTTAAAAAAAATTCTGAAAGTAGATCAAATTTCTTAGACAAGTTTGTCTTCTAATTTCTGAACAGTTTTGATCTCCGTTTTTATTTGGAAAAAACCTTTTTCTTCATTTCTATTTTTGAATAACAATTTTCACTTTCTAAAGACGATTTTTTTTTTACAAAAAACCTCTAGTTTTTGAAAGAGTTTTCTACTTTTCATACGTATTTTCGAATATTCCGCTTTTATGTAGATCATAATCAATTTAAAATCTTCAAAGGAAAACGAAATGTTAATCAAATCATAAATAATATTTTCCCATGCTCGTTAACCTTTTCTTTGTTCATTAATATCCTCTCCTGAATGCATATCACTCATTCTAACTGTCTCTGATATGATTCATTTTGACATTTCAACCCTTTCAATCTTCACCTTCTTCTTCTTCTTTCCCTATCCATTCTATTTATGAAACTAAAATCCCGTGATATTCAGAATAAATCAATATATCTGAAGGAACTTAGGAATTATGAAACTGAGTGTAGATCTCTGAAGTTCAATAAGAAAAGAAACTATTTCTACCCAGATCGTAAATCTTTTTCGAATCTCTCTTCGAATTGAAACAATAGGTTTTCATCTTTGTTTGAAGGTCTCTTCATCCAAATATTTCTTTTTATTCTTTTTTTTCTCGATTCCTCAACAGTACCATTACCACCATCATAGATAGTCAATGCCATTCATTCCGACCTTTTCGTCTTCTTCTTTCCTCACTTTTTGTCATTTTTCTCTTCATTTCGGAATCCCTTCTTTTCTCAATCTATGTCCTCCTATCTCACCTTGGAAGAACCTATTATGAATGCATCGTTAACTATCTCTGGCTGAGAAATAGAAAGAACGGATGGAATGTAAGAGGAAAGAATTCACAAAAAAAAATAGAAGTGTAATGTAATACTCCCTCCTTCCCTTTACTCAACTTTTCATTTTGTTTCTCTTTCACCCAATGGGCTCTTTTTTCTCCTTCCCATACAGTCACTCTCCCATAGTCTAATACCGAAAAAAGAGAGAAGGCTTGAGAGGAAACGAGGTCAGTTTGCCTCTCTCTCTGTATTTGCATTTGAGGGAGCAGCCGCAATGTCGGTGCTTTGAGTGAAGTATTCAGAAATCTGATCAATAAATATTATTTTTATAAATGTTATAAATCTATCGATCAAGTGTCGATTGATCACTTGTGATCACAAGAAAAAACCTTTTTTGGCAAACTTTAGCAAAACTGATATCAAGTTCGAATGGGGTCTCAAAACCAAGTTGTCCCCTTTTTCAAACTCTAGTGAACTTGACTCCATCCATAAATTCTAATTTGGTTTCATGACTGATGCGTCTTTTTCGCTCACTCTCTTCATGAATTTGAGTTCCGGTGATCCTTCCCACGAAAGTCGAGAATACCTTTTTCTTCCGTTTTTTTTTTTTTTGAAAGTTCGCAAAATTTACTCAGGAATACGATTTTGTTGTAAAGAATGACCACTCGAATATGTGTCATCTAAGTAATCAGAAATTGAGAAACATATTGTAACTTTAAAAATAAAAGTTCTATTGAATTTTATGACCTATTTCAATTCAATATATTTTTTGCCACTGTGTATTCATGTATAATCCGGAGATGCTCTATGACATATGCATATACACATTTTTATTTGTTCAGCGATATGAGAAGCTTTTCGAAAGAAAACAAACGATTGGAAGCTCATTCAAACTTCTCTATATGCCATTTCATTAATTACAAATGTTCTGAGTTCTCTGTGAAAAAACAGCCAGGTTTTTTGGCAACTAAAAACAGGAACACTCTAGTAACAATAATGAATAAACCATGATTACGGTAATTACTGATTTTCCGTATCCTCATCGTCTCCTATTAAGGCATATGCTTTTTATTAGCCTGGTGTGCCATCTGTCTTCTTCCATCTTCTTCTTCTTCTTTTCCCTTCTTCTTCTCTTTTCTACGTCGACGGCCATCATTATTTGTTCCAAAGTGTTCTTTCACCCACACCCATTCTCCTCTTTTTCTACGTAGATTCATCCTAAACACCCTTTTTTCTTGTGCTTTCGAATGAATCGGCATGATGGTCCAAACCAGATGTTCTTTTTGAATTTTCACTTCTGTTTGATGATGGAAATTATAACGATTCTCGAAACTTTATCGCTGTCGCTTTCCAATTTCAATTCTTTGTCATTCTTGCTTCTTTCTTTGATTTCCTTCCTTCTCGATATAAATTAAACATCACTATTTGTGATTTCAGAAAACCAAAAATTGCCAAATGCAAGAAAGAAGGATATCGAACGAAAAATAATATCAATTTTTGCATTAATAAATAGCAAAATAAAAGAAGATAATGAAGAAACACAGAGTCTTCTATCTATTCCTTCTGATTTTCTGTAAATCTGTGAATCTTGTCACCACGTCTTCATCTTCAACCGAACAAATATTCGAATTCACTGCTCCTCTCTATAATTTATCCGTCGAAGAGAATTCAATTGGATCGAAATATGCACGCTCCGAGAATTCTACGAAAATTGGAGTTCCTTTGCCCGAAAAAGATGCTAATTGTAAATTCCGAGTTGCCGAAATTGTGGTAAGATTTACTTATATTACTTGAAATTCAAAAAAACTTCAGGGTGAAAAGTCATCACTATTCAAAGCACATTCTCGTCAAGTTGGAGATTTTGTATTTCTACGAATACGGTATAAAGGCGATAATCCATTGAACAGAGAGCTAAAAGTAAGTTTTCATCGAGTTACAGTATTCTCTTCATTTTTTAATTTTTTTTAGGACTTCTATGATATTCTAGTCAAAGCCACGTGTAAACGTCGAGATCTCTCAAATCTTGAAACAACAGCCAGGATTCATTTACGAGTTATCGATAGAAATGATGCGAGTCCAGTGTTTCTAATCGATGAACAAGGATATGAAGCAGAAATTGATGATGATGTGAGTGGATTTTCCTTTCAGTTCTCAATAAACATGTTTTACAGACTGAGCCATTCTCTACAGTACTCCGAGTGGAAGCATCAGATGCTGATATCGGAATAAATTCTGCAATTTATTTCTCTTTGGTCAATCGATCACATGATTTTATTGTTGAGCCCGTTACTGGATGGATTCGAACTCTACGCCACGTCAAACCTGGAAAATATTCTCTGAAAGTGAAATCAGAAGATCGAGCATCTCGACTATATTATTTTGATGAAAATGAAGTACAACCATCTTGGACGGCTGATGTTTTGGTGAGTTCCTCTCTTCCCGATATTCATTTCATATTTCGTTTTTTTCTAGATAACGGTTCGCGAAACAAAACTAAAACAAACGAAAATCACTGTTGATCGAAGAAAAATCAGTCCAAATGAACTGAAAACTCGTCAATTGGCTGCAATCATCACATTGAAAGATGCACCAAAAGATGCATTAGTCGGGTTGAAAGGAAATGAAAAAGAGCATTTGTTTGAGATTGAAATGGAAGAGAAAACGAATTTGGTAATACAAGAAGTACGATGGATGTTGTATGCGGTGAGATTTTATCTTTTTCATTTCGAATTTCTATTAGGGAGAACTTGAGTAGTATACGAGATACTCAAGAACAATTTCAATATGTTGTTTTTTCAGAAGAACGGAACAAAAGTGCCAAAAAACACGAATGTAACGCTTACTGTCGGGGAGGATTATGTACGAAAAAGTGGATTTTCAATCAGCAAAAAACCAGTGATTCCTGTGAATGAGACCATCACCATTCAAATTGAGCATCTCTCCGAACATTCGATTGAGTTCAATTCCAAAGAAAAATTGACTATTCGAACAGATGAAATGGCTCCAATCGGAAGAGTTTTGAGTAGATTCAATGTCATTGTTGAGAATCCAGATGATATTTCGTTGATTCGTTTTTCAATTTTTAATTCAAATCCTTCTTTCAATACCACACTCCCATTCTCGATCGGATCAAAAACTGGAATTCTGAGAGTTTCTTCGAAATTAGTCCTCACTGAGAGAGTTTACAACTTCAAAGTGGCTGCAACTCTAAACGGAATAGAAGGAAAAACTGATGAGACAGATGTATCAATCGAAGTTTTGGATTCAAATGACCATTCACCAGTGTGGTCAGCGAAATGGATGAGACAAGTACCGATTCCGATTGGAAAAGTTGGAGAAGTTCTTCTGAAAGTTGATGTAACTGATCAAGATGAAGGAGATAATGGGCGAGTTGTCTATAAAATAAATAGTGAACTTCCATTGGAAATCAATGCAAATACTGGAGAGATCAAACTAATTGAATTTCCAAAAAAGGGAAATAACTGGATTGCGACTGTATGGGCTGTTGATTTAGGACTTCCATTATCAAGAATGTCTGCATTGAATTTGATGTTCTATAAAAATGGGACAAAGGTATTCGAAAGCAATTAACGCGTTTTATTACTCAACTTTCTTCCCTTTTCCAGATTCCTCCAAAACCAAAGCCGATAATCATTCAAGAAAGTGAAAACAAGCACTCTCCGATCTTTTCTTCATTCCCAGAAGTTGTTGAAGTGACGGAAGATGCTCCACTTGGAACGGTTCGTTGCTTCCTTTCTTTTGTTAAATCAAGTCATTAAAATGAGGATTTCGTCGTTTCAATCTGATAAGCATCAACACGATAATTGTCACCTCATTTGACATATATTTCAAACTCTTTTTCGTCCCAACGGACCGTTATTGTGGGTGGTGAGGGTGTCAAACAGATGACAGATGGCCTATGATTTGTCTCGCAGCTGCACACAAAACGGAAAGAGTTTTGACTGATTTGCAATGTGCGAAAAGAGGGAAACATCATAAAAGAAGAAGATGGAAAAGGGATTAAAAGGGCAACATTTTGAAGAATTTATAACTAAAATCATGGGAAAATACGATAGAACTATGAGAAGATTGGAAATAGATTATTTTATTTCCAGATTGTTGCAAAACTGCAAGCAAGTGATGAAGATTCTGGATACAATGGTCTCATTCGATATGTTATTCATGAAGTTCCTGAAAGTTATCTCGAAATTCTGTCTGTTGATGAGCAAAGTGGAGAGATTACTGTAGCTTCTGATCTGACACTTCTTATGAAAGAAAAGAAGGAGATTGTAGAGATTCAGGTAACACTATAACACTTTAATTCAGCCACCTGAATGACATTTTTCCCAGGTAAAAGTGAGTGCAATCGACGCTGGAAATCCTGTAAAATCAACAACGAAAACCATGAAACTTCGTATCAAAGACGTCAACAACCACTCTCCACAATTCGATGAGGTTAGTGAATGCACAAAATATTTTGGAAGAAAACCCCCCGTCTGAGTAATGATCCTTTAATTAATTGACACCGAACGCAAGGGGGGCTTAGTTTGGGTGTGTTGTGTATGCTGGATAAAAGGATCCATTCTACAAGAAGAAGAAGAAGGATTAGAGAATGAGATTAGCTTGTTAAGTATGTAATTGATGGGTTTGTACTGGTTCTGTGAGAAAGTTTTCGAGCAGAGATAGTCCAGGGAAAGCAGCCATTTTTAGTTCCACGAAGGGCAGAACTTTTTTTAAAATGTAACCGTGCAGTATTTCTAATCTAGAAATAGTGTAGTTAGAGAGTATTTCATCAAGAGCACATATTCCATTTCGAATATGAAACTTGGTGAGAATGTTCTCCGCGTATGAAATTTGATTCCTGTACATTGGATATGCTTCCTTTTTCTCATTTTGCACTGCTTTCCTCTCCTCTCTGTTTTGAGATGAATACAATGTTCTTGCGCTATTTCCATTCACTAATGGATACATGCATCACCCTCTTAGAGAATGTTTCGGGAGCCTATGGTCATCGTCATCTTCATAAGTGGAATAGGAAGGATACTAATGTAAAAGAAGAGAGGGACCACAAACAGCATACACGCACTTATCCTCTTACTGACAGAAAGCTGTGTCGTACAGGGGGTCAACATCATAAAAATGAGGAGAAGAAGAACTAAAAAAGGGGGAAATTAGACATTCATCAGAAGACATTCCAACTCAATTCATATAAAACTTTCTACGTCTTCCCCGAATTCCAATTAGTTGCACACAAGGGAGTTCTTGAAGAAAAAGAGGAAGCAGAGTCCTCCCAAAAGATGGAAATGAGAAATGAAGTTCATGGTTTTGTTGTTTGTTGTTGTATAGTGTAGAGAGGCTTCTTGAGATACCAAAAACGAATTTGTTGGGGGAAAGAAACGAGAGAAAAATTCAAACTTTTTTCAGCCATCATACTACGTGACGATCAGTGAAAACGAGAAACCTGGAAAGGATATTTTCAAAGTGACTGCGAATGATTTTGACGGAGGAAACAACGGAAAAATCAAGTTCTCACTTGGAAATAATGGAGCAGAATCTTCGTTTATATCGATCGATTCGAAGACTGGAATCATCAAACTATTGAAATCTCTGGATCGGGAGGATCAAGATGTTCATAATTTTGCAATCATTGCTTCAGATGGAGGATTCCCGGCTAGAGTTTCAGTTACGAATCTCACTCTAACAGTTGATGACATAAATGATAATGCACCAAGATGTGTATCTCAACGTTCGATAGCTCGAATCCCAGAAGATTTACCACATGGCGCCTTTGTTTCTTGTCTTGCTGCATTTGACGAGGATATTGGACAGAACTCAAAACTGAAATTTTCGCTGAATTCAGAGAAAGTACCATTTCGTATCGATCATCACTCGGGATGTTTGTTCATTCATGCTCCTGAATCTCCTCTTGATTATCAGAAAACTCCAAATTTCAATTTGTCGATTGAAGTTGCAGATCATGGAGATCCAATGCTATCCACTACCTGTCATCTATACGTGGAACTTGTCGATGTGGCATACAATCATCTGGCAATTGAGTTTGATGACGTGGCAAAAGAAGCAAGTGTTTATGAGAACTCAGAGATTGGAACAGAAGTTATTATGATTGAAGCAAGAGAGATGGGCGATGAACAGAAAGTGAAAGCAGAGAATTTGGAGTATCGTATCATCGGAGGAGACGGATGGTCATATTTCTCAATTGACCGAAAAGGAACTGTTCGTACCACTCGTATTTTGGATCGAGAGTCCAAATCAGCATACTGGATTACTGTAGAAGCACGAGACTCAAAAACTGACTTGCTCAAAGATTCAAGACGAAAAGCAGTTCTTCACGTCTTCATCAGAATTCTCGATAGAAATGATCATCGTCCTGTTGCCAAAATGCCAATGTACATTGCAAGTGTTGCTGAAAACTCTCCAGCAAATGTTGTGATCGTCAAAGTGGAAGCAACTGATGCAGATGACGTGGATAATGATGCAGCTGCTCCACTCACATTCAAAATCGAACGAGGAGATCCTCAATCATTTTTCCGAATTGATTTGACATCTGGATATATTACAACTTCTGGAATAAGACGACTAGACAGAGAAAAACAATCAGAACATGAACTTTGGGTGTCAATTTGTGATGGTGGAGAACCACAATTGTGTTCAAATGTGATTGTTATTGTAAACGTTTTGGATGAAAATGACAATGCTCCTACATTTACTCAAGCCATTCATCATTACAATGTTCGATCGAAATTTGTTGGAAAACTTTGTCGGTGAGTAGATGATCAACTTCTTGATTTTACATTTCCGTTTTCATTGAAAAAAAAAAACAAAATTTCAGAATATTCGCTGTGGACTCTGACGAAGGAGAGAATGCTCGATTGTCCTATAACATCACAGAGGGAGATCCACGTTTCTCGATTGATGAAAATGGGAATATAATAACATCAGAAGCAATTCACGGAGATGAAAGCTATGCATTGACAGTTCAAGCAACTGATCACGGCACTCCATCGCAACAATTCGCTGCCACTCGCGTCGTTTTAACAGCAAATGGTGCAGGTCAAAAAGCGAAGAAAACGAAGAATTCTCCACCGGTCATTGCTGGAAAAAAATCAGATTATGTGATTCCGATATCAGATGCAGATCAAGTTGGACTAACTGTTGGAAAGCTGGAAGCATCGGATGCAGATGGAGATGATTTGTGGTGGAGTATATCTTCTGGAGACTCTGATTCTGTATTCGATGTTCGACAAGACACTGGACAACTTCTATTGGCCAAGAAAGTTGAATTGTTGAAACGAGGAGAGCTTCGATTGAATATAAGTGTAACTGATGGACAAGATTGGGATCATACGACTGTTATCATTCAAGTATCTCGACAGATTTCTCAAAGACCAAAGTTCTCAGCTTCTCATTATCAAACAGAAGTATCTGAAAGAGTTGCTGTTGGAACACAGATATATACACTGAAGGCATCTGGAGAAACACTTGGAACGAAGCCTCTAGTTTATAATTTATTCAGTGTAGATGATATATCAATGGAAGATAAGATTCGTGTTGAGCCGAGCAGTGGAAATGTTATTGTGATGGAGCCATTGGATTACGAAGCGGCACGAAGAATTCGAGCAGTTGTTCAAGTTCAACAAGCAAATATGAAGAGTTTCGCCAATTTCGCAGTGAATATCAATGATGAAAATGACAACTCCCCGTACTTCGTTGATCACACTGCTTGGGCATTCGTTGACGAGAAGTTGGTTTTTGTGTCATTTTTTCGTATAATAATCTTACTATTTTCAGTGATTCTGTTGATGATGTGCTTGCTACAGTAACTGCTTTCGACAAAGATCAAGGAAACAATGGAATCATTTCATATTCAATTGTCAGTGGAAACGAAGAATCTCTTTTTAAAATTGATTCTCAAAGTGGAGAAGTTCGGTTAGCACGTCCTCTTGATCCAGAGTTGCAACACGTTCTTTCAATTCTTCGTATTCGAGCGAGCGATTCAGCTGCGAATTCTTTGAAAGATGAAATGAATCTCCATATTCAAAGTTCCAATATGGCACCAGAAAATGCAAAATTCGACAGAAAAGTGTATCAAACGACACTTCATGATTCAACGCGTCCTGGTACTCCAATTCTTGTTCTCAGTGTACTTCATCACGGATCTGTCAGCTACAAGTTGGAACCGAATTGCTCGTTTTTCGAAGTTCACACACTTTCTGGAGCTGTCCATCTGGCCATTTGGCTCACTAAAAATAACAATTTGAAGAGTATTGAGTGTACAGCATTTGTTGAAAACAGTGAAGGACAACAAGATACTGCAAAGATAGTTGCGAAGATCATCCGAACGAATCAACATTCACCAGTATTCCGAGAACAAATCTATCGTGGAACAATTCGAGAAAATATGGAACCGGGTAGTTCAGTTCTTTCTGCTCGTCAACTTCCTTTGGTTGTTTCCGCAATTGATGAAGATTCTGGATCAAATGGACTTGTTGGATACCGAATGTTGTCTGCTAAAGATGAAGAAATGTTTACGATTGATCAGTACTCTGGAGCAATTCGAACCAAAAAGTCATTTGATTTCGAGCAGGTCAAAGAGTTTTCATTCTATGTTCAAGCTTTGTAAGTTTTCAACAAAAAATTATTTTTTAACTATTCATATTTCAGTGATATGGGTCAACCACTACGTCGATCTCTGATGCCATCTCTTGTGATTGTTTCAGTGATTGATGAGAACGATGAATCCCCCTTGTTCCCATCTCCATCTATCGATGTTGCTATGCTTCTTCCAACTGCAACCGGAGTATTCGTTGGAGGACAAACAGCCAAAGATGTGGATTCAATTGGAACACTTCGGTATTTCATCAAAGAGAAGTCATCTCCTTTCTCAGTATGTAGCAAGACTGGAAATGTTTATGTCAAAGACGCAAAGACTCTGTCTGATGAGAAGAAACCATTCAACGTGGAAATATTTGTAACTGATGGGAAACAGTCTGCTTCCTATGTGATGAAAGTTTCCCACGCTTCGGAGAATTCCAAGATCAAGTTCACTCGTCAAGAATATCATGCATCTGTAGTTGAGAATACAACAGTCACACCTGGAACTGTGATTCTCTCAGTGGCGACAGTTGGAGACAAACTGTCACATTATTCAATTGTCAATCCACATGAATCATTCTTTATTCATCATGGAACTGGAGTCATTTCAAGTACAGGAGTTGTCGTGGATCGAGAAGTTTCTCCAGTCATTCGTTTGGTTGTTGAAGCGAAAACCCATGAGAAGAATCCGATGATTGCGAGGACAATTGTAGTGATCGATGTTCAAAATATCAATGACGAATTGCCAACATTCATTGGAACTCCTTATGACGTGTCGATTGGAACAACTGAAATTGGAAATGCCATACTCGAACCGAAAGTTATTGACAGAGATGAAGGAGATCAAGTCGTCATTTCATCAGATGATATGCCCGAGTTCTTCAAATTAGTTGGAGGAAAAGTTGTTCTCGCGAAAAAGTTGCCGCCAATCGAAGACAAAGATTTGGAGTTCAATTTTAAGCTGATTGCAAGAGATAATTCATCCGTTCATCGTGTTGAAGAACCAGTTAAAATCAAAGTTGTTGATAGAGCACGACCAGTATTTTCTCAAAGCATCTACACGGCTGTCATATCAAAAGAATCAACAAAAACGACAACTGTTCTTGTGAAAGTTATGGCAAAGAGTTCACTACAAGCCAAATCGAAAGGACTCATCGGATATCGGATTGTTGATGAGAAGAATTATTTCAAAATTGACTTCGTCACGGGAGAAATTCGTTTGAAAAGTCTGAAAGCACTTGAAGTAGCCGAATATGTTTTCGAAGTTGAAGCAAAGGAGGTCACTCGTCCAAAAATGACAGCAAGAGTTCAAGTGAAAATCATTGTGAAGTCTCAATTCTCTTCAATGCAGCCTCCAGTTTTTGAGGAAGAGAAATATTCTGTATCAACTCCAGAATCTGCATCAATTGGTCAACGTATTCTAACTGTCAAAGCGAAAAGTCCAATCGAGAATGACATTGTTGAATATAAACTATCTGGAGGCAATGATTCTGGCTTCAAAACTTTCGACATCCATTCTGAAACCGGAGACGTCACCATTTCGAAATCTTTGAATTATGAAAATATTCAGAAATACGAATTGAAAGTTACTGCCACGTCATCTGTGAAACAAGTGTCTTCTGAAGCCGAACTGATTGTATTGATCGAAGATGTGAACGATGAAATACCGGTTTTCATAAAGTCAGAGGTGGATGCTCAAGTGTCTGATTCTGCAATCAGTGGACAATTCATAACAATCATGTCTGCAACTGATATGGATACTACTAGTTCTTTGGATGATTCAAATCAGAAACTTCTCTATAAAATTGTCGATGGAGATGAAACTTTGTTTAATATTTCACCTCAAACTGGTGAAGTTTCGTTGGCTCGGCAAATAGAACAAGAAGATTTGATAAATGAAGAGACGAAAAAAGTGTTGAATGTATCTGTTACTGATGGAATGTTCACTGCATACGCACGACTTATGGTTGAGATTTTGAGAAGTGGAGCAATGCAACCAGCGCCGAGATTTGAGCAGAGTCATTATGTGGCCAATGCGTTGGAAAATACGTAAGTGAATAATCAATAGTGATTTCTGGAAGTTTTAGTTGTTAACTCTATTTCATCGGTTTCAATTCCAGCATTGTCAACAAATCAGCATTGTTGACTGTAGCTGTGAAAGGAGGAATTCCACCACTTCGATACTCACTTGGACCCGCTACTTCTTCAAATTCCTCTTCAAACAAAGATTCATGGCCTGTAGCAATTGACAAGAAAACAGGACGGATTCATGTTTCGAGAGTGTTAAATTATCACAATGACAAGCGATACCAGATACCACTTGTCGTTGAAGATGCAACCAGAAGACGTGCATTCTCTACATTGACACTCTCTGTTATCGATATAAACGACAAACCTCCATTCTTCGTGCTTCCATTCTACAGTACTTCAATTCCTGAATCTGCAAAAGAAGGGGATACGGTATTGATGGTTTCTGCAACAGATGAAGATGAAAATGATACGGTTCGTTTGAAAATTACTGCAGACTCTTGACTTACTTTTTTCAGATTGAATACTCTCTACTAGATGGAAGTGAATCTCAATTCTTTTCCGTTCATCCACGACAAGGAACGATTACTGTTGCGAAGAAGTTAGAACACAAAGCAGGAGTCACACTCTCTTTGACAATAAAAGCAACCGACTCCGCGAATCCACCTCATCATGCGACGACGACAGTAGAAATCAACATTGCAAGTGAAAGTGTCAAAGTGCCACGATTCTCGAACAGTCATTATTTGTTCTTTGTGCCAGAAGATGCTGATATTGGAAATGTGATTGGAAGAGTTCAACAAATGGAAACTGAAATTGATGAAGTTCGATTCACAATTGTATCAGGAGCAGATGAACCAGATACTCAACTACCATTCAGTGTTGAGAGATCAACTGGAAAGATAATTGTGAGAAGTGGATTGGATAGAGAAAGAAGGAAACAGTGGAAAATGACGATACGGGCAGATGCAGCTGGAGGAGTCCATGCAATTACAACAGTTACTGTAGACGTTGGAGATATAAATGACAACGCACCAGCATTCCACGGTGACTACGAGAAACTCACGATTTCGGAAGATGCGGCTGTCGGAACGAGTGTCACTATATTCTCTGCAATGGATCGAGATGATTCTCCGAGTGGAAGAATTCATTTCTCACTTGTTCAGAAGGATCCACACTTTGAAATGAATGAGAACAGTGGATGGTTGACTGTCTCTTCTCAATTGGATCGAGAGACAACTGACAAATATCAACTGATTGCACGAGCAACTGATGAAGGAGGATTCAATACAGATCTACCGTTTACAATAATTGTCAGTGATGTCAATGATTCACCTCCGCAATTCGAGAGAAATGTGTTCAATGTAGACCTTCAACTTCCATCGACAACTCCAATTCTTCATTTTGATATCAAAGATAATGATTTGTCACCGAATAATCAATCTTTGTTGTTCATATCTCAAGGAAATGAAGAGGGAATTTACTGGATCGATTCGGAGAATAATTTGCTCTTGAAGCGTCCCGAAATGGTTGAACACAAGAAGAATTATTCGTTGAAAATTATCGCTTTCGATGGAGTTTTCGAAACAAGTTCTCTCGTGAATGTTCATTTGAAAACGATCGAAGACTCGAGTGTCAAATGTCCAGAAGCTAACAAAACTGTCATTATTCCAGAGAATTCAAAGAAAGGAACAGTTGTGCTGGGTGAATCAAATCTACTTGGACCGAATACAACATTCAAATTGATAGGAGATGGAATCGAAAACGTTTTTGTGATGAACTATCGAAATGGAATTGTGAAAGTAAAGGATTCCGGACAAGTCGATTACGAGAAGAATCAAGAATTCGAATTTTATCGGTCGATGATTCAAGGAAACGACGAATTGTGCAAAGAACGAATCACAGTTTTGATTGAAAACATTAATGATAATCCACCAAAAATCATTGAGAAACAGTTGAGAGTTTCAATTGAAGAGAATTTGCCAACAAGTGAAGATTCACGCCAATATCTGACTCGAGTTGTAGCCGAAGATGCTGATTTCGATATTATCAAATTCCAATTACTAAATGAATTCAAGGGAATTTTTGGAATCGACGAGGAGAGTGGAGTTGTTACTGCAGTGAAAACATTGGATTCTGAATCTGTTGGATTATTTAACTTGACAGTAGTTGCCAGTGATGGAAAGTTCGAAGATCAAGGTAATTTGTTTTTCATCTATTTTTAAAACTAATCAATTGTTGTTTTCAGCCACAATCATTGTCACTGTCATCGATCAAAACGATAACGCTCCAACATTCGAAAAGTCAACCTACTCGATGAAAGTAATGGAATCTGAGTCGATTGGATATGAACTGGCACGTCTTCAAGCCTTTGGAGGAGATACGAATGAGACAATCGTGTATTCCTTGAAGTCTTCCAAACACAACCAATTTGTCCGCTTGGATCCAACGACCGGAGTCCTCACTTTGGCAAAACCACTAGATTTCGAGACTCTTTCAGTTCTGAAACTCACTGTAATCGCTAAAGATTCGGGAATTCCTCCACTTGAAAGTGAAGCTCAAGTTGAAATATCAGTCATGGATGAGAACGATAATCCTCCGAAATTCGAGAAGGACAAATATATCGGAAAAGTAAAGGAGAATACGAAAATTGGAGAAAAAGTGTTGACTGTGAAAGCAATTGATGCAGATAGTGAACACTTCGGAGCAGTTTCATATGAGTTGGAAATGATTTCGGAAGGAACAGCAGAAGTTCGGAACTCCGATTCCACGTCTACACACACTTTAACCATTCCATTCACAATCAATGCTCAGGGAGATATTCTCATTAATCAATCGATTGATTACGAAAAAGTGAAGAAGTACAATTTGAAAGTGATTGCAAAAGACGGTGGAAGGCCTCCTCTCTTATCCGAAACACTGCTGGAAATTGAAATTGAGGACGAGAATGATCATCCGCCGATGTTCGATGATTGCAATATGACAGCTGTTGTTCAGGAAGGAGAACCAATCGGACATCGACTTTTGAAGTTTTTGATTTCTGATTTGGACGGACCATCTAATGGAGCACCGTTCACTGTTGACATACAAGGAGATGGAGCAAAAGCATTCAAAGTTAATGACAAATTAGAGTTATTGACTGCGAAGAAGCTGGAACATCGGAAGAAGGATAAATATCTATTGACTGTAATCGCAAAGGATGTGAAAGGGAAATCAACGGACTGCCCATTGACTGTGTATATAAGACAAGCAAGTCGTCATGCACCAACAATGAAACCAATGAGAATTCAAGTGAACACATTGCAAAATGAGTTACCAGAAGGTGTCATTGGACGGTTGAAGGCTTATGATGAAGATGAAGAAGATCAAAACGGTTTGCTACGATTTGGTATTGTAGAAGGATCCATTCAAAGTCCACGAGCACAAATTCAAGAATCTCGTCCTATTCACGCGTTCCGTGTTGACCCGACGACTGGAGAAATCTGGTCAGACCACTCAATTTCGCAAGGGCTCCATACTTTCAATGTGACTGTTACTGATGGAAAGTTCACAACGGTCAGTTATGTGGAAGTTCAAGTCAACTCAATCGACAATGACGTCATCGATCATGCAGTTTCGATCAGAGTTCGATCAATGACAGTTGATGAATTCATGAGAAATCATATCAAAGAATTCCGTCGAATAATTTCACATCATCTAAATTTGGACGATGAGAATAGTATTCAATTGGTCAGCGTTCAATCAGTTCCCTCCATTGAGACATCAAGAAACAGAAGAAGTCGAAGAAGTAATTCTGATGATGTGGAAGTTCTGATGACTGCTCAGCGAGGGCACGGAAGAGGTTATTTGAAACCAGATCATGTGTATTCCCGATTGAAAAATGATTTCCAAACTTTGAATGATCAAAGTCAACGAATGAGATATCAACTGATCACTGAAATGTGTACAACTGGAGTCTGTATTCGTGGAGAGTGTCGAGAAGTGATCGAGTTGATTGAAGATGATTGGACGAAAGTATCAACTGATGAATTCTCATTCGTCTCTCCTTTCCATTCTCGTTCTGCTCAATGTCTATGTCCAGATGGTTTCGGGGGCAAACGGTGTGAAGTTGAGACAAATAAATGCTCGAAATCTCCATGCGAAAATTGGCAGTTATGTATTCCATCAGTATTCAACTCGACTTTTGAATGCGTTTGTCCATTAGGAATGGAAGGAGAAAAATGTTCAATTCCGTCATGTAAAAACGATGGGAAGTGTCTTGAAGGTAAGGAAATTGGTCACCTTTCATAAGGTCTAAAAATGAAATATTTTCAGAAGCAGAGCTCTCCGTCGGTGGAGATGGATACTTTGAAATGTCACTTTCGAATGAAATTGAATCTCGAATGGAATTGGAAATCGAATTGAAAACGACAACTCACAACGGTGTTATAATGTGGAGCCGAGGAATTCATGACTATCATTTGCTTCGATTGGTTAATGGATCAGTTGAATACCACTGGGATGCTGGTACTGGAACTGGAATAGTTGCATCGAAAACACAAATTGTTGACGGACAATGGCACCGAATTACCATTTCAAGAAGACAGAGAAGAACAAGAATGACAATTGATGATGATGGATTACAAGAAGCTTTTAGGTTTGCGCTTTCACTGTAAATTTCTTTATTTTAATATTCTCCTTTTCAGTCCTGTCGGCTCTACAGTTGTCAATTTACACCGTTTCTCTCAAAAATTGGTTCTCGGAGCGAAAGTAGATAAGGGAGATGTAACGGAAGGAGTTTCAGCTTGTTTCCGAGCAATTTCAGTGGACGGAATAAAACTTTCAAAGACAAGACAAGGAATGAAGTTGTTTGGTGTTCAACCGGGATGCTCTGCTCTTACTTCCTCTCCCTGCAATGATCTTCCCTGTCAACACGGAGGAACTTGTGCTTCTCATGGAAAATCTCAATTTGTGTAAGTCGATAATCGAAGGAACTCTATACCCCATTTCATATTTTTCAGATGCCAATGTCCATCTCGTTATTCTGGAAACACTTGTGAAATCGATCTGGAACCGTGTGCCTCGTCCCCGTGTCCAACTGGAATTCAATGCATTCCATTCTACAATGATTATCTATGTAAATGCCCGAATGGATTCACTGGAAAACATTGTGAAGCACGTGGATTCGAAGATCATCAAACATCATCTTGTTCCAAGAATGTGTGTGGTTCTTCTGGACAATGTATCTCAATTCCACGTCACAATTTGGAGAGTTCTGACTTCATCTGCAACTGTACTGGAGGCGTTCTTCAGTCGACTCCTTGTACTGAAAAGTCTGAAATCTTCACAAATATTCTGGAATATCTTCTGAAAGCTGAAATAGTTGCAATCATTCTGGGCGTTCTCTTCTTACTTCTCATTTGTTGTCTCGCTTTTATCACATGGAAATGTTGTAAAAAGAGCAATGATCCAAAGTATGGAGCTCATTGTGATGTACCTCATATGAGAAATACACGTGTATTGGTTCCGGTTGTTCCACCACCGCTTCCTCCACGTGGATTCCGGAACGAAACTTCGAATTTCATTGGATTATCATCATCTGCAACCACATCAACTCGTCCAATGGTTGAAGTCAAACCGTATTCTTCAGATATTCGATATTCAAGATCTCCATCAGCATGTGGAAGTTCAAAAGGAACCAGAAGAGATCCATTACCATCGGATAATTTCAGAAGAACTGATGAAGTTTCAAACAGGATTCGGGGTTCCGATCGAAGAGATCCGCGTGGAGATGTTCTGACATCTTTGAGAACTTCGCCAGATGATTGGATGGGAATTGACGATCGAATGGATTCTGTTTTGAAGTGAGTTGGAAAATTTCAATCGAAAATCAAATAACATTATTTTCAGATATTCCCGAGCTGCTGCTGGAGCTGTGGTTGTCGGTGATACTGAGCTAATGCCAGTTGTCAATGATGATGATTATATGACAATGAAACCACGAAAAGACAAGACTTTTGATCGAGAAGAAGATCATAAACCACCTGCAATTCCTGCTCACGCCACTCCCTTAGAATCTGTTCTCAAATTTTCATCCTCTTCGAGTGGAGAAGAAGCTCCAAGAAATGCACTTTACGATGATCCGATCTCATTAAACTCACAGTCTTTTGACGATATTGACGAAGAAGTTAACATTCACATCTCTTAATTCTCTTTCAGTATTCACATTTTCACTTATTCCAAACCAAAAACTCATAAATCAAGGTGCTCTTTTCCCCCATTATTCTTTCATTCATTTCTCACCCAGTGTCCTCTTGTAATAATATTTTGCCTTTCCCCTCTCACAACCAAACCTCTTTTCACTTTTTGCTGGAAATCCACTATTATGGGTCAATCTGTTACGTGTATCCAAAAACCTTGACGACTCAAAATTTATTTACATAGCTTTGTATTTTTCTACCCTTGTTTTTCTCCTGTTTTTCTGAATCTTTTGTGTTCAAATAAATTAATTTGTACTATTTTTTCGTAGTTGCAAAATTCAGAAAATTTGTAGCTTTAGGATCTCAGCATTTGAAAGAATCGGACCCATCAGCTGTAACAGAAACACAAAAAAATAGCTAACGGTCAGAAAGTGATTCCAAGTAACTCATAAAAACTAATGAAAGAAATAATTTATTAAAATGGTTTTCAGATCATCTACCCTTTACTGATACTCTTTGAAACACTCTTCGTTTTACTCTTTGCTTCATTCAGTTTCCCCGACGTCTTCTCATTTTTACTCGGATTTTCAGATGTCTGCGTCGTTCCAGCTGAAGCTGAAACCGTTGAACTCTTCTTATCTTTTTCTTTTTTATCGTTCGCTGGAGTTTTCGGAGGAGGAGCAGTCTTTTTTCTTTTTTCGATCCAAAATGGTTTCCATGGCGGATTTTTGTTATTTTGGTTGAATCCTTCACGAAGAAGTGTAGTTAACTGAGCATACGGTTTATCAATTGAGCTGTTTCCTACTATTTGAATAATCGGAAGAAGTTGAGGAGGCACTTTCGATGTATTCTTCTCGATAAACTGAGTTGTTGACGACCAAAATGCATTCTTCGCTTCAAGAGTCTCTGCTTCTTCCACTTTATTCTTCCACGGGAGGACAATAAATCTGAAATATTCGAATGATTCATGAAATTCTCTGCAAGAAACTTACAAATCAATGAATAAATACAGCCAACTCTCAATATCCATTGAAATAGTTGCTTTCGTTGGCTTTTGTAGTGATTGATGCGCTGTTCTTGATAAATAAGGAAGTGTGAGTGCATCTGGAGGTGAGAGTATCTTTACTTCCCCTGTTGAACATGAATCTCCGAAATCACATAACCACCAATTCTTATTATTCTGAATGCTCAACAATAGATTTGTTGGTTTGATGTCTCGATGAATAATTGAATGTTCATGACACTGTTTTATTCCAATCAAAGCTTCTTGTCCAATGTAAAATGCATCGACCCATGGAAATCTTTGTCCGATATCTTGTTTTATTTTCTCGAGATTCGCATCCATCATTGGCATTATGAAATATGGAGTTCCACAAGATGTTCCATGAAAAAATATTGGAGTTATGTGGGTCGGAAGGGGAATTTTCGCTTTCGCTGCTGCTGAACTCTTGTTGAAAAGGCCCAAAAGAGTTTTCACTTCATGTTGCATTCTGACAGTTGCAGCTAGTCGTCGACTTGTTTTCAGAGCCATTGCATTCGACATTCCAGCACGTTGTCTGAATTAATACAAGACTAAAATACTGAATAAACTCTATACGAACTGTTCACTATCTGCTTGTCGATGAACCAGATAAACTGATCCAAATCTACCGTTTGCATATAGTAGAACAATCGTCACATCTTCTCCTTTTCCAACTCGAGCACTACTGAAAAATCACATTTTTCAGTTACTGTTTCTCTTCAATACGCCACTCAACCTGTCACAATCAACAATTTCTCCTAGAGTTAAACTGACTCCATCCCTCATTTCTCCTCCTTTCAATAAGTAATCGTCTAATGTTTTGATTTCTCCATCATCCAGTATTCCCTCCGAACCCATCAAATCTGGGCGTTCTACTTTCAAAATATCTCGAATATAGTTTTTGGGTTCTGGCTTATTGTGAATCACTTGTCCAAGAAGCTGCAATTATTCTAGTTTTTAGACTCCCAAATTGCTTACCTCTACACCGAGATGATTGATAACTAGATCTGGTTTACTCGCACGACTACTCAACGAATTCGGATCAGAAGATGGAACATCAGGACTCTTCATATTACTTCTGGCTTTTTTACTCTTTCCTTTACTATTTTCACTTCTTTTACTCTTTTTACTTTTCTTGCTTTTCTCTTTCTTTTTCTCAATTGGTTCTACTGGGCTAGTCGCTGAATCATCCGATCTATTTGATTCTTTACTTTTCCCTTTTTTCTTTTTGCCGAACGCATTTTTGAGTTTATCAACCAGCAAACATGGACACATTTTACTGCTGAATACGTTTCATTTTTAACGAAAAATCTGGAAAACTTACTTTCTGTCAGAACTCTAGGAATAAATATTATTATACGCGAATATAAAATTTTAACTTTTTGAACTGATTTGATTTAAAATTCTTATTTCACGGGTCTCTGACGGAATTAAAGAATATTGTTTCAAGCAGAATATCAATGTTTATTTGACCCGAAAATATGGAGAAAATTGAAAAAGTAAGTAAAAAGGAGAAAGGAATAATTAAAAATAATACATACCGAGTTTACAGAATCTACTCACTTTTCTTTTTCTCCAATGATTTTCTACAGCAACAACATCTGATTAAAGACTTGAGAATACGATAGAAAATGTAGAAAACGAGAGAAATGAGAGTGAAAAGGAATACAATAACATCAAGTGAATGATACTGAAGGAAATTTAATTTCTGTCCGGCTGGTTCCAAATTATCAAGTTGCTTGAATTCAGCGAGGAATTCCGACCACCTGAGAAGACGTTCAGCTGGTTTCATTGGTTGAGCACGGACCATTGCAGACAGACGACTAACTTTTTGTTTGTAACTGAAATAGAGAAAATAAACGAATTGAAGGTAGAATTAGAGTGACCTGTCATTCTCGATAACTTCTTTCAATGCTTCCACAATGGTTTCTTTTGAAAGTGTTCCTTTTTGAATATTCACAGCAATCCCATGCTTTCTTGCAACTTGTGCATTCTTTGGTTGATCACCGAAAAGAGCAATTGTTACAAGAGGAACACCAGCAGAGATTGCTTCCTGAATTTCAATATCTCTTTGAAATGATAAAGTTTTTTTTTCAAAATACCTGCATAGAATTGTATCCTCCATGAGTAATAAATGCCTTTGTCTTGTTATGTAGAAGAAGATCTTTTTGTGGAAGCCATTTGAACAAGTGAACATTTTTCGGTAGTCTATCATTCAAATCATCAGCCACATATCTCATTACAAACTGATAATCTGGAAGTGATGAGAATGCATCGAGAATTGAATTCTTCCATTCCAATGGCATTTCATGGGCAGCTGCCACTGATCCAAATGAGAATACAATCAATCCTTTTCCTGTCTCTGATATCTTTTTGAAGTCCTGGAAACTCGTTTTTATTTCGTTTCAATCTAAATAAAAACCTACTCCAGTCAATGGTTTGGCGCTATCAAATCCAACTCCCAATCCTCCAATATTGACTACTTTTGCTAAAGTAGGGCGTGGCAAATCGTAAAGTTCGTTGCTATTTACAATAATCTAAACCGATGAAAATGATTTCAGATTATTATATTTGTTTAACTCACTAGTGGGCATTTCGCTCCAATATCCATAGTATGTGGGAAGTTTGGATCTTTCAATTCTTCGCGGAAAATTTCAGTTTCGGCATTTGAAGACATTCTGAAATCAAAAATCAAAAGATTCTATTTCAATTATAAAAGTTCACATACTTTCTATGGAGCAATCCCATGAGAACGTGTCCAATGAGACTTTTTGTTCTGAAGAAGAATCCCATTTCATCATGAGATTCCATCATAACAGGGGGTACATAACTTGGAATCAATGGGACTCCAACTGTTTGAGCAACATAATCCATCAATGGACCACTGTTCAGCCATACCCAAGATGGAATCTTTGCAGTATGAATCAATCCAATTGGACACGTAGAATAGATGTATGCATATGCCACATCAAACTTTTCATTTTCTAACCATTTCATGAATTCTTTGTTCCGAATCATCGAACGACATCCGTCTTGAAGCATTTTTCCGAATCTACCAAACATTGCCATCATACTTGGCATATCTCTCAAACCAGTATCCTTGAAAATCATCGCGGCTTGCTCTTTTTCAATTTGTTGTTTTGTGATTCCTTCAACAAATGCGTCCAATTGATACGCTGAAAGAAACCAATAAAAATAACCTCGACTCGAACGGATTGGAATTCTATAGAAATAAAACTCACATTTAACACCCTTTGGAATTTTCACATCTGTCTTGAAATCAGATAAGTGATTGATGAAAAGCATCGTGACATCGTGACCACCATTTGCAAGAACTTCAGCTACTCGAGCACAGAACTGAGTCTGAAAAAAACTTTTTGATCAGATATAAAACGTTGAGTAATCTATATGTCTATTTGTTCAACTCTTCGGTTGTTAGTCTGCTCATCTCGAGATCTATTACTTGAAATCACTACCAAACATGTCAAATCCCTTCTCATCTGAACTGAAATCTCACCTGACTGTTGGCCATATTTGGAACAAAAACAACATATTTGTAGGATGAGACTGCTCCAAGAAGTAGTAAAAGGAGGGAAAACACTTTCATTTCTTATCTGAAAACTGATATTTTCTGATTCAAACTCCCTTCCTTAAATACTTTTTGATTTGCATCATGAATGATAACCAATCACAAAATGCGTTTCTTCCTCGCGATGGTTTTTAGGAAGAAACAAATGTTAAAGAAGGAGAAACGCAGCATGTTAAAACAAGACTTTTGTTGAGAAAAATGTGGTTTATAGTCAACTGTGGTTTGATTGTTCTAGTGAAATAGAGGCTGTTGATGAGTTGATTATCTTATCGCTTCCCTCTTTTTTTATTCCAGCATCAGCGTTTTGAAATGATGTAATGTCTAAAACTATTATGAAATAGAGAAATACATGTATTGATTTCACACAGCTGGGACTAGATCAGATACTACTTGATCTTTATTTGTTTTCTCTTCAAAATGATTCAACTGGCAGTATTTATGTACTCAATCAAACAACACCTAATACATTCTACCTCGAACTGCCGCATTAGACTGAAGTAAACTTGATTTTTTGAACAAAAGACATCTTCTCTGATTTGATCTTGTTTCATATTGGTGCAGATATTAGATTTTGCCAAAAAAAAGTTCTTCCTGAAATTGTGTCTGGATTGATTGTGACCGAGTCGCACTTTTACAGTTGTGCTCGGTTGTGCTCAATATTATGTGACAACATCTCTTTAATCTTGTGAATGATTTATATTATTTAATAAGAACAAAAAGCGTTTTTATGAAACTTTATGTATTACCACAACACAACAATGAAACAATCTACGGTTAAAAACCTACAAGAAAACAAAACGAAAATGCAATAAATTTACGAGATCACTTTGTCGGTTGTTCTTTGACTCGCATTGTTGTGGCATTGAATCGTGGCTGGAAGACTGCTGGTCCGACATTCCATGCTTCTACCTTCACAGGTAATTCATTTCCGTAGAGGTCCAGCAATGTATTTTTGTCAATCTCTTCATAAATTGATGAACTATTTGCCTCCGGAGCTTCCTGGAAAACAAACCTGTAGTTATAACTTGGAGAAACACCAACGTTTGAAAATTTCATAGAACTGACATTTGACCGTTGTAGTGCCCTAACCAAAATAGTCTTCTTCAAAATAGTTTGGTTTCTGTGATCACAACTATTTTGATTGAAACCACTGCGAAAAATTCTTGAAACTACGCATTCGGGGACAGTGTAATTATATGTAAATAATTGATGTGCAACAAAAAATTTTCTCATAATCATACATGTCTTTTGACGGGCCGGTCCGGCCCGATCCGGCCCGATCGGCCAGGGTAGAATTTATATTTTTATTTTAACACCCTAAAAATAATTTTAAAATTACTTTTTGTCACTAAATTCACTATAGAACTATTTAAATTCGTCAATTTACTCAAATTATTGCTCAAAATGCACCAAAAACTCTTTTTTCCAACATTACTGTTGAAAAACCATGTTTTTCGGGAAAAAAGTCGCTTCAAGCGGGACGACCGGGCCAACCCGGGCCGGTGAAAATTTGGAAACCGACCCGGTCCAGCCAGTGACAAGTATGAAAATAATACCTGTTTGATGAATGGTTTCAAATGTTGGAATTCTGGATCGATGCTGAGCAAAAGTGGCGCTCTTCTCGACACACTTTTCTCATCCATTCCGTTCTTTCGAGCACTTTTCTGTGACAAATGAACTTGAAGGGGTGGAAGTGGGAATGAATCAGGAAGTACGAGTTCTTGCATTGGTGTCGAGCAAGACGTGTATGATTTTTCTTGATGTCTGTAAGATTCTTCATTAGATTTTCATAAAGTTCAAGAAGAAAACGTACTTATGAACCAGCTGCCAGTCACTTCTGTTCAAATCTTTTGAAAATTCGTAAACTCCTAAATTCTTTCCTCTGAAAACCCATTCTGCGTAAATTTTTCCCTCGAACAACCATCGATCCATTCCTGGTTCAGCCTGGAAGAACAGTGAGTTTTACAAACGTTTAATTTTCTGCCACGAACCCGGAGAATCTTCATATAAGATGGATTGTTCGGCCATTTTCGAGCCCATTCGTTCTTCGTTACGAGGCGACCAACGCCAAACTGAAATTTGGGAACAACCGATCAATAATTAGCTTGAGGTTATAAAAAGCAGAAAAAAATATATAACTTACATTGCGAAGCTGAGAGAGAATTTCAAAGAGAAATTTCCCTTCTGAAGCGATGTCGTGATTACCAACGAATCGAATTAAATTCGAGGACATTTCTATCTGAAACTTTTAAATATTTAGTTTTGAAAGCACGGCAATTAACGAAAATAATGAAGAAAAACGGGAAATGCTGCTGTGAACGGTGTAAAAATAAAGTGCGATAAAAAGTGTGCGGCGCACTTGCAATTGGCATTGCACCACACAGACTCCGCCCAATTCTATAAGTCTTTACGAGCTTTCGTTTTTTAAATTGAAGGTTTGCATGAAAAATCACGCTTATTTCAATATACCGTAAAAATTGTATTAGGGCGACACCTTTAATAGAACGGCACCTCTAATAAAACGACACCCATCTATACTCAGAAATTGTGAATATGATTATCCCAGTGTATTCTCTTGGTTCTGATTAGAAGCAGCGTGAATAGTAACCTCTAGATCAACAAATAGAACTTTCAAAAAAGTTTTTTTTTTCCGTTTAACTTTAATGAGTTTCTGAAACCAAAAAATTTTTCTGAGAGGCGGTTGAAAAATAAAGCGACATGTAGCTCTAATACAGTTTTTACGGTAAATTATATTTTTAGATAATTATGTTTTTTTCAGGATGCGATTATCTCAGATTACTAAAGTTTGCGTTTCATTCGTAAAGAACAGTCAAAAGACTGGCTTTGGACCAAACAGGCTTCACAGAAAAGGAACTCATTTCGTTGGAACAGAGCCCCCAGCTCTGAAATATCATTTGGTGAGTATAGAACTAGATTGCATTTTTGGAAGGCCAATCAAATTTTCAGCTCCAAGATAAAAAACCAAGTGAGGAATATGGACTTCAAGGAACAAACCACGAGCTTCCAGGAACCGGAAAAGTACATAGCAAGCTACCAACAAAGGTATTTCGATTCATCTTTTGATTATATTTCAATTTAAAATTCCAGGTACATATGAAAAAAGACAAAGTTTATGCATGGTGTAGTTGCGGTTATAGTGGTTCACAACCGTTGTGTGATGGGTCTCACAACTCCATTCGAATTCCTGATCTCAAACTAAAGCCTGTTCGGTTCATTCCAGACAAGGATATGACGGTGTGGCTATGTAACTGTAAACAAACAAAAAACCGGTAAGTGTCAAGAACAATATTCAATAACTGTTGTTAGTTGAAACGGATATTTGACTGAACTCCCTATTGAAAAAGTATGTTTCCCGCATAAAAATGTTCTTTAAATTCTACTTTTTCATATAAGTTTCATGATATTCGCTTTTTGATTCTAATCAATCAATTTCATTCACAATAATTTTACATTTCCATTTCGAAGGCATAGTTCTGCTCACTGACCATGAAATATCAGAAGAATGAAGATTCTTTTCCTATATTGCCCTTTTTCAGACCGTTCTGTGATGGATCCCACAAACTAGTAGCAGATGAGGACAAAAAAGCTGGTCTCTTCGATTAACAACTACTCGAATTTTTTAGAGTTTAAAAGTATATTCTTGTTTTTTAGCTAAATTTTTTGATTTTGTAGTTTCTTTTTTTGTTCGTAGTTTTGTTGAATTTCTTTCTAGTTCTAATCCATCATCAGCTTTTTTGTACTTTTTTCTTCATACAGGTTTTCTGTCTTTAATACCATCGCCGGATGTTTTTCGTTTATACTTTTCGTTGTGGTACATGAAACATCTGATGTTTATGTAACAATCTTTTTGATCGCAACAGAAAAAGTTAATCCACCATTTCTCATTCAGAACAAAAAAAAACAAAATCGTCTCTTCTTGCCTTTTCTCATTTCCTTCTGCTTACTTCTTTACAAACCGAAAGGATTTTCTCACTAATTATGCAGAAAATTGGAAAGCGAATCGCTTTCCCTCTTTCTTCCTTTGCCGAAAACCACACTTGAAACATCTTCCAAGACAGACATAGACACTTGTAATTTATATAAGCATTCATATATTCTATTCCACGACAAACCATCCTGGGATGCCAGATATCAAAATATTCCTCTTTTCATCATAAAACGTACATGATTTCACAACAAGAATCAATCACTTTTTCTGTTGAAAAGTGAAAAAATGCTCGCAATAAATTGTGCTCACCTCAATTTCTACCCAAATATTTGCGAATGGTCATGCTCGAAAAGAGCCGTCGTCTCGATGGCTGCCGCCTATCGTCGTTTTTTGTATCGGAATATTCGATTCATTCGAGTGCCTATTACACCACTCAATTCTCTTTTCCCGATATTTCGATTTGCCAATCAACAAACCACACATTATCCGGTTGTTCTCAGTCGTTTTCTCTGTTAGTCATCAGGAAAATGATCTCATTTCTTTCATGAATTAAAATCTCATGAGAACCAATTCCTTTCATTTTGGTTGATTTCCTGATTTTATGATTATCTGAATAGTCGGAAATTCTCTCAGTTTTCTATTTTTTTCTCACACTTTTATATCTTTAACTCACTAATTGTCTTCTACTTCACAGTCCACTTTTGTGTCTTTTTCTTCGGTGTTCTGTATTTTGGGGGTACTGTATATTCTCACTTTTTTCTTACGAGAACATGAAAATTCCGTGGTTGCCGTTTCAAAACTTTATATTTTAAAACGTGTTTCAATTAGTCAGATAACTCATCTTATTAATGTTCGCTAAGAAAGTTCTGAGACCTATTTCTGAAACTTGTTCATACCATTTAAACATCATTGTAGTTTTATTGATTCGATTCTAGGTCCATTACAGATAAGTTTGGCTTGTACAGTAACCCATGTTAGACGTGTACTCTATCATATGACATGTTTCACCACTTGATTGTCTGCCTAGAACTTCATCAAAACCTGCTTCGATCTCCTCATTTCTTTTCATTATTTTCCTCGGCTCTCCGCTTGACACATTGACAGTTTACCTCCCCGTTTACGATTCCGTAACACCTCGGAGATTGAGAAATTTTTTGATGAAAAAAATATTGTTTGAATTTAAATTTATTTGCAGAGTATTTTGATGACTTGAACATATTTGACCAACTTCTCTGAAAAAAGAAATGTCGTGGTTTTTTCAATCGAAAATTGCAAAATCCCACTTTTACGTGTGGTATTTAGGATCGAAAGAAGCGGATGGAGTGAGAGGAAGTGCAGTGAGTTTTTAGACTATCAAAAGACATCTCATTGTTTTTAATTCAGGTTGTTCTACCAGTCATGAGACAACTTTTGAAAGAAAGCTTCAAAAAAACGCCTAGCAAAGCAACTGTACAGGTGACTAACTTATAACATTTACTGAAAATATACTCATTTGAGTTTCAGATATCTTCAAAAGGCCTCAAACTTATTCAATCTGTTCCAGCAATGTCCAGAAGTGGAAAAGTGAAAATGCAATTAGTCAAATTTCAAATAGCAGCTAACTGTATCACTTACAGGTACTATTGAAATTTTGAGAACTATCACTGGTTCAGAAAAATTAAGAAAACTTTACTGAGCCGGCTCATACAAAACTCAAATGTTCTCAGTATAAACTTACAGTGTTTTTAATGGGGCTATTCACGTTCGGGAAAAAAACGTTTTTCCGGAGGTGAATAGCCCCATAACAATCTCTATTTTTTTAAACTATTTGTATTTTATTCTTATAAAAAATTAATCTGATGGTTCAGAGATTGCATAATCACAATAGATTCTAATTGTTGTCTATTTTAAGTATCACCGGTAAACCTCCGTTCGATGACGTCGTTGGTGTTGTTATGTTGGTATTGAATCCAGAAATGCAATCTCCAATGCATGTTCACTGTTATCGATGTGATAGTGCTGAGACTGCACAAATAATGTTGGCCAATTTACAGGTGTCTTCGGATTAAAAAAATCAGAATAGTTAAAACTTGTGTCTTTCAGCTTCTTCTCTCTCGACCTGATGTTCAACGATCTATTAATGATTTGGAACATCGATTATTTTTATCCGGATTACTGGTTCCACGGTAAGATTATAGAGATTCATTGCAGGAATCGACTGATTTTTCAATCAGACTGTTTTTTTTAGAAACAATAACAACAATAGTGAAAGCTCTTTCAATCCAAATCGTCCGCAGAGAAGTTGCTCCCAATCAAGGAGTGTAAGTAGATCGACGGCTGGATTTGATGAGAGATCATCTCCTTTGGAAAAGGGAAAAATAAGTAGAACAGATGATTTTGATATGTAAGATAACAATAATTTGAAAATCTAAAAGTCAATTCTTTTGTTCGTTTAGACCTCCTCGTCGACAAGCGCCCACAATTTCAAGAAGAGTTGTCGATGAATTGAAAAATAGAATAATTGGAGAATCTCGATTGATGAATTTAGGACGAAGTAGAGAGGTTGGTGTTTACAGACTTGTTTATCTGATTGCTAATCACCTAAAACTCATTTATATAATAGTATGTATATATTCTTTTCAATTTATCTTTCAGAGTTCACTGACACGATACGAATCTGAAAAACGAGCATCACTTTCTGAATTGCCAATTGAAACGGATTCTTCTCGGTATAGAATGTTTGGAGATACAATGCTCAGAGATACGAAAAATAAATCGAGAAGTTTAGACGATTTAGCCGCAGACCCGCTTGTTTCAACGTAAGTTACTAGAAGGAAAATGAAGTTTAATTCTGACTTTACATCGTATTTCAGAAACCTTCGAGGCGGTGTTGCGCCACCTTCACCGCCCCGTCGATTCCCTCGTTCCGAATATGTTGCTGACCCTTTTGGACACAATTCATACGAACGGACCAACACTTTAGAAGGGTTTTGGAAACAAAAAATGCGCCGCTCCAGCAGTATCAAACTCGATTTTTAGGTCTCTGAGTGCAGAGATTGTTTATGTTCCACTTTTTTTATTTAAAAGATACCTTCATTGTATTTCTTCAAAACTGGCCGCAATAAATAATTATATAACTATAATTTACTCGATATTATATCAAAAATGCGTACTGGGGATTGAATTTCAGAAGAGGGGAGCGGAGAAAGAAAATTCCCTTGGGTTACTGTATTGTCGACTACGCGTTTCATTGCTCAATGACTACTCTGGGTTGTTATTAGAAACGAAGTTTACGTGGAGGCATGTTATGATTTCAGAGTTAAAACTTCTCTTTAAAATTGTCATCGAAAACAAATTTTTGGGTATATTTCCACAATCGCCCCCCGGGTTATAACAGAGCGGGGGGGGGCCATTCTGAACCCTTAGGTATACTTCCACTATCACCTCCAATGAAGTTCACAATTGCCCCCCTACTTGTACGGTCTATTATCTCCCCATGGGGGGCAATCATGGAATCACTATCAGAGTGGGGGAGGAAAGTGGAAGTACTATATGTTTCCACAATTGCCCCCGCCCGGTTCGAGTAAAGACATGATCTTTGAACCTAAGCCTAAGATTTAGAAAAAACCTAAGCCTGAGATTTAGAAGAAGCCTAAGCCTAAGATTCAGATGAAGCCTAAGCCTAAGATTAAGAGAAAAACTAATCGATGAGCCTGAAAATGTAGGGGAGGAATGTGGAACTACTCCAAGTTTCCACAATCACCCCCCATAGAATTCACAATTGCCCCCTACTTCTGCATGGGGGGCAATTATGGAATCCTTATCAGAGTGGGGGAGGAATGTGGAACTAGTCCATGTATCCATAATCACCCCCAATAGAGTTCACACATGAGTGAATGTATACCTTTTGAATCAAATAAAATAATGTGAGCCAAATCCAAAAACATAGAGGTGCGCCTTCTAACTGAAGTGATGTATTCCAGGATACCCATTGCACAATAGAGATGCATTCACTTCAAATAGAGCTTTTACAATATCAACATATTCGGCAGAAGGGATGAGTTTGGTTGATGTTTAACATGGCTCATAGGCCTGCTCTCGAACCTTCTCAACTCCCTCTCTCGTATTCCTGTCATATCTAAAAAAAATCATCAGGGGTACCTGATTATTTTATTTTCTGTCTATTGCATTAATTTTTTTAAATTGTTTTTAACACTCATTTTGCTACGAAACTGTCTTTCATAGACATTAAATGATATTTCTTTAGAAAAACTATTTTTCGTTTTGGGTTACGGTACACAGTGGAAGTACGCAAACAGCGCCACGCCAGTATGCACATGTTTCGTAAAATATTTTATAAGTTTCTAGTTAGGTTTGTCTTGATTTTATCGCTCTCTTTTATTTTAAAATATTAATCTTTATTCCGAACTCTCTCACCACTGGCCTTTGCTCTGTTTTACGAGTAGGGAAAATAATACAGAACACAACTTGAAATTGCATGTTTATATTTGATCAGAAACTTTTCTATCCAATCGGCGATCTCTATTTCTGTGTCTCTGTCCCTGAGCGCCTCGCCCAAAGGCGTCGGGGTCGTGGCGCCCATCTCGAGACATGGACGCACTCCGCGTACACTCACTCGCCTTCTCTGTTTCTCTTATTCTCTCTTGTGCCACAACCATCGTCGTCCCCGCGTCCCGGTCTCCATTTGCTTGTGTGTGAAGAACGTCGCTCCGAATATTATTGATTTGCTGGCCATTCGGCGCCCCTGTTTCAAAAATCTCTGCGTCGGAACATTTATACATAGCTTAGGTCTGTCTTGTTTTCGTTTCATTCTCTGCTGACTGTCTAGAAAGCGCTCAGTTTGATGATCGTACTTTTCGATCCTATCGTGAATGATAGGAAGTTCGAAATAGCTCTTTCTTTTCGACTTCCAGAAGATGTGATGCTTGATCAGTTATCTTTTTCCTGAACTTTTCTAAAATCCATCATTCGTTCTCATCACATCTGTCCTTCTCGTCAAATGTCCTCACGTATTTATACGTCTGCTTTCAACTATATTCCAACTTCAGCGAAATCCACCTGCTTGATACCTGCTCTTTTTAAAATTTAATTTTGAAAGAGTATAAGTGCTACGACAACATTTTGATAGTTTTGACTTGTTACACATTTCGATCTTTGAAGAACATTTTTGATCTGCGTTTTTCGTTTTCTTCATTTCGATCGTGCTTTTTCTTTTGCTTTCTGCCTGTGACATACATATAATTTTTGAGACAATTCAACACTATGAAAAAGGAAATAGAAATAACATCTAGAAACAAATATTAATGTTGAATTGAATTCATTTTTTCTAAATACATGTTTGTGTCTTATCTTCTCGTTTTAAAATGAGCGCCGTTTGGTAGTAATTGGTTATCTTCATTCGGTTATCAGTAGTTCGTCTTCATCGTGGTTTTCGTTTCTCTCTCGCCATCACACTCACTTCGACCCCACACACTTTCATGATGTTTTTCATCAAAATGTCTATAAAATCTATACCAGATCGTTGTACCCTAACTTCTCCTTCGATTCGTTCTCAATAATATTGAACATCATGTTTTCTGTAATAAATACAAACATTTATATCATACCTTTCTTCACATTTCTTTATGTGATATTTTTTAAAAGCAGTATTTTGCAGGTAGTCACTTTCGCTTATCATCACTTATAACCACATTGATTTTTCGAAATTTCCTAAATATTGCTTTTAAACATGGATTATTTCAATGCGGGTGGCGGCGGATCAACTGGGAACGGAAATACTGATCCATATGCGGTCATTCCACAACAATTCGGTAATGGCGGTCAGCAACCACAACAGCAAACAGTGGTTCGTTTTTTTAAACTGATATCGTGCTTGAAATAATTCAAATCAATAGTTTCGTTATGAACTGTTTCCCTTTTATTTTTTGAAAATTAAGTAATGGATAATTGTCTGGTCAGTATTTTCAGTATTCCGACTATCAACATGAAGGCGTCGCGGAATACGATGCATATCAGCAGCAGCAACAGCAACAACCTCAATATAGGGCAGCTCAAACTTCTCAACAGTCCCCATCAGTTTACTTTCAAAATCAGATGAACGCTGCACCAGGAAGCTACTTCCCGATTCATTCAGCTTCTGAACATGGTGAGTTATTCGTTCTAATTGGTGTGGGGGTAGACATTTCATGAAGTTACGTTGATCGAAGTAGTCGAAATCGTACAAATCAAGAGATCTTCTCCTGAAACTAAGATTTTAAATTATGTCTTTGAGACCTTTGACAGAGGAAAATACCCGTTAATACATATTAGTTCTACATATTTTTGCAAAATAATTGGAAATTAACTGTTCTGCTGGTTTTATTTTTTGACTGGTATCTAGTTAAAATCAGACTTGTCAAAAATCGGGCCGGCCCGGCCCGGATTCAAAAATGGTTACCCATTTTTACCAATTTTTTTTTGAAATTTTTAGAAAAAAAAGAGTCAAAATGCTTAAATTATCATACATATTCACATTTTGATTCAATTTCAAATGTTTATTCGAAAACTATACTTTTTCAAAAAAGTTCCAAAAATTTCCAAAAAAAAACTTCAAAAACACAAAATGTTTTGAAAAAATGTTTCAAAACGGGCCGAGATTTTTCCTGATTTTGGCCCGGCCCGGCCCGTGACAAGTCTGGTTAAAATCGTATTCGTTGAAGAACTCTTTGAATCAGAAAAACGTGAATTGTCTTCCCCCATCATAATTGTTCGTGTTAAAACTCCTCGTTTTCAATGGTGTCCTGTGAGATTATCTTACAGACTTCCTCGGTCCGCAACAACCACCTACAGGAGCAGCTGCCAGCTCTGGAAGCACTGCTGCGCCATATCAGGCTAGAAGTGGTTCAAACAAAGAATTTATGATTCAGCATCAGGTGAGACCCAGATTTTTGAAGTTTCATAAATATTGGCTTATTAACCTGTTCATAAACTAAGAATACAATGAAGATGTACACTCATTCTCATAGGAATGATAACCTAATAAAAGCGAATATATCACATTCTCATAGGAATGATAGCCGAATATGTGTTCACCATAATACTTCTACTTGAGGTGCCCGATTTGTCTTTCAAAAACTACATCGGAAAATAGTAGTGCCCCTAATACAGGACCCTGCCGGTTCAAATTTTTCTCTAGTATCCACAATAACTGACACGGAACAGCTCTCTCCTACTACTATTCCAAAATTTTTGTTGTTAAAGACGTAGTTCCGAATTTTCTCAATTTTTGATGAAAATATTCATTGAATTCGTCATTGAGAATCATTAAAATTAATAAAAATTGAAAATGAGTTGGGTTCGGAACGCGAGGGCCTCATGGGCGCCAGTCAGTCAGAGGTCTCTGTCAGTTTTTTGGGTTACACTTTACCATAGGAGTTTTTTAAACCTATTTTGAAATCAGTATATGTTCCAAAAGAGATATTTGTAACAAATTCTATCTAGGATTCTAATATAGAGGTAAAGAAATAGAACCCTGACTATTGAAGTTTTTCAAGAAAATTTCAAAAAAAAATTTAAGAAAAAATTCTCCTACTTCTCGGATTGATAATAGGCTGAAATTTATGGATGTATTGTTTCTACACTCTGAACCACTATAAGTTTGTTTCAGTATCTCAAAATTTCTCTTTTCAATTAATTTTTGACTGAAAATTCTATTTCCGGGTATGTTTCCAGTTGGTTACGGCATAGAGATACTGTATCATTATTTTCGTGAACATCCATCATGTGATGGTGAACGATGTGAAGCTCATCTCGTTTCAATTTCAAACACTCTCCGTTACTGTGCCACTTCGTCTTCCTGCAGATAGTAGCTATTTATAAGTTCTGGGGATACGCTAACAACAAAATAATTGTTTTAAAAAATGTCGTTGAAAAAAAAGTTATAAAAATGTTTTGCGAGTCAACTTTAGTTTGAACTTTTCCATATCAAATATGATATTACATAGGAAACTGGAAACAAAATCCTCCACTTTAGTATGCAAATTCCATTGTACTATCACCTTCTTTACATATTTCCAACTACTAACATTCTTTCCAGTCTGCCATTTCCTCTAATGTGTAATAAAATGTTTTTTTTTAAGTAATGTGCTTGCGCGCTCCTTTCGTAAATCGACACCAGTCTCCTTCCTCTCCTTGCTCGCCCCTTATTCTCCGTCTTCATCCCTTGTCGCTTCGTTCTTTCATTTTTCCTCTACACGGCTTCATCTTCTACACGACTTTTTTTCTCTAGTTGCTCTCCGCGTTCTGCACAAATTTTCATTCGCTTCGTCGTCGTCTTCACTTCTTACGCGTATACCCCGGTCAAATTTTTTAACTCCCTCGCCTGCTTCACATCGAGATTCTTTTCGCATTTATCAATAGCGTCTCTTCGGGTTATTGAAGGCGGTTTTCACCAAGAATCGCTAGAAATCCGCGCTGCGAGTCAGGAGAAAACTCAACTGAAAATATGTTGAAACGTACTAAAAAGCCAGTGAGTTTGTTTATTATTACACGAGTGAGCTCTGCAATTGCTCGCTCCAAATTGAAAAATCTTCAGAATCAATAATACGATGTCTATAATAATAATACCTATCGGCGGGTTGCAGATCTTCTAAGGTTGTTCCTTGTCAATCAACCCGTCCCCATGAATCTTATTTCTAGGACCTATATTTAGTTGTTCACAGACTGTTGAAACAATTTGAAAGTAAATATGGAAAGTCTCCCTGCTATCTAAATCTTCATTCAGATGACCCACGGTTATTTTAGAAACATGATTTTTCATTAATTGAGACCCAATTTCCATTTATTTCTCTTGTTCAATTCTTTGTGTAGCTTGTGTCTTTCAATATTGAAGTATCCTCCTGATCTGGCAATAACATTTAGGATAACTCAACGCTAATCTTCTTAACTTGCTTGTTTGAAAACAACACAGTACAACAAAAGAAAAACATAACAACATGATGGCATAGTATCAAATATACGAGAATATAATTTTTTACCATCTACATGTTGCAGCAACGTCGTGGAAACCAATCAGGGCAACAACAAAACCAGCAATCCCAGCAGAACTCCCAACAGCAGCAAAATCAAACCGGTCGCCAGCAAAATCAGCAACAGATGCAGCAACAGACAAACCAGTCATCTCACTACATGCACCAACAGTTACAAGCAGCGGCTCAACAGCAACAAGCTCAGCAGATGCATCAGCGTCTCCACGGTGTTCCGATTAATCCACAACAGTTTATGGTTCCGCCGCCGTCAATGATGCAGCCGCAGCAAATGCATCAGCAGCAACAAGTTCACCAAATGCAACAAATGCAATTGCAGCAGCAACAACAAATGGTGCAGCATCAGTCACAACAGGTAAATAACATACTCGTTCAATCAGAACAAATAAAAACGTTCAAGGGATATCACCCTCATCAGCAGAATCAACCTCATGCAGGAGGGCATCAACACCATAATCAAAATCAGAATCAACACAATTTGAATCATCCGGGTCAGCATTCCATTCCACAAAATGCTATGTTGCCAAGAGTTGTGGTAAGATTAATGGTAGAAAATAGTTTCTTCACACGAATAAAATAAGTTTAAGATAAGAGATTGGCCGATTCGTTGTGTTGTTGAAGGAAAGTATCAATCCGTCATCATTGGACTACACGGCTCCACAATCCGAGAAATTGCACAATTCACACGCTGCCGTGTTGAATTTATCAATCTTTCCAAAAAAGAGCGATCAGTGTTGGGACATAATGAGAGGATATTAACGATTCATGGACATGCTGATCAAGCATCAAAAGCAATTTCCCGAGTTTTGGAAGTTATTCAAAGCGAGGCCCTCAAGGATGATGTCAATGTGTGAGTTGTGATTCAGAATACACTCATGCTGGTGAGTAACCCAATATTTACTTTTAAAATGTTTCAGCGGTGCCGACATCGTTTTACGTCTGCGTGCTCATAATCAGCTTTGCGGTCGTCTCATTGGAAAAGCTGGTAGCTCAATCAAAGAAATTATGCAAAAGACGGGTACAAATATCACTGTGACCAAGTGAGGGATTCGAAATAGTTCAAAGTTGGTGATCTAATATTTTTCAGATTTATTGAGCCTCCTGGTGGTTTGTCGAGTGTTCGTCCAGAAGAAATGCTTTTAATATTGGAGAGAACAATTATGGTGCGCGGACCTTCTATCGAAGCAGTTGTGCAAGCAGAATCTCTTATTTCAGCGAAGTTGAAGAAATGTTATGAATCGGATGCCCAGAATCGGGTTAGTTTATAACGTGGTCAGGGAAAATTATTGAGTAACTTCAGGCCAGCCCAGTAATGCCTATAATGATGCCTCAGATGCCTCAACAAGGAGTTTCGCCTTCTTCAGCCGTTCAAGGACCACATATCATTCCAACGCCAGTTGGCCTAGTGCAAGTTCAACATTTTCCTCGTTCGCAACATCACCTTCAAGGAAACGCCAACAATAGTTTCCTCCAGCCAGGAGTTATTCAAATTGCTCCTGGTATCTCGAATCTTCGTCAAGTACGCATGTGGGTGCCGGACAGTATGATAGGTGCTTTGATTGGAGCGAAAGGAAAAAACATCAAAATGATAATTCGGGAAACGGGTGCTGCAGTTAAAATTGAAGGGCCAGAGGAAAAAGCGCAGCGCGAAGCTGAAGAAGAGGAAGAAAGTAAGAAGCGATCAGTTGAAACGGAATCCGATGAACGTGATGGCGCTGCTTCTGGAGATCGACCACAAGAGTTTCTTGAAGATAACGGCACGGTTACATCGTCTGATGCAATTGAGGGAAAAGTAATCAGTTGATTCAGTTAAATTCAATTAATTTGTCTACTTCAGCCTAAACCAGTTTCCGAACGTATGGTGACAATCAGTGGTGATGATTTCCAACTGCTCAAGGCGCAATCATATGTTTTCTCCAAGATTGCCGAAACCAGTGCAGCACTTCCGGCAACTTCTGATAATATGGAAAGAGGTCATTTGTTGAAAATCCGCACTGAAGTTTCGGTCCCAACTAGAATCATCGGCAGAATAATCGGCAAAGGTGGACAAAATGTTCGCGAATTGCAGAGAATCACTGGGGCTGTTGTGAAAATTCCAGAGGAAGAGCGTAACGGAGGCGAGGTTCACAAACATGAAGATGGTTTGTTTTATTTTCGTCGAAAATATTTTTCACAATCATATTCCAGGTATTGACGAAGAAGTCACCATGATTCGCACTTTTGGAAATATGTATTCAACCCACAATGTTCAATTCCGCCTTGCTCATCTAGTTGGCGAATATTATCGTTCAGGAGAACATCGTCAACGGCAATCAGACCGTAAAACGGCTCGACCCCAGTCTGCTGCTCAAGAAAAAGAAGGTTAGCTTAAAGTGTTTGACTCTATTTCTACATTAAGACTCTTCAGGTACTGGGCTCGATAAAATGGATTTACTCGGGAAAGTTCCACCGCTGTCAAATAATTCGAACCGTGCCTCGCCGAAATCAGGATCTTCAACAAAGTCCAAGTCTCCATAGTACTGTTCATCCTTATGCCTAAAGTCTGCTCTATCGGACCCAAAATTTTGTTATTTTTCTGAAACTTGTTCTGAAGTTTTCCTCCGTTTCTATTTTCGCTCTTCCGAAAGAAGCATTTCCCGTTGTCCTTTCCTGAAATCAAAATAGAATTTTCAAGTACCGTTCCTCTAAAAATTCTATTAGTTTCTTCCCACATATCCCAAAAAGTGTTTCCTGATGCCCCCCCCCCCAATAATGTTGTTCCTCTTGTTTTTTTTCTAGGAATATTTTCCCTTTTTCAATACCCCAATTTTCCTCCGACGGGTGCGTACTGTATTCTCGGTCTCTTCGACGGGGCACTTTCCAGCTAGATATTGAGAAAAAAGAAAACTTCGAAAGATTAGAGTTATTAGGCTTATTGCTAGAAATCAGGTTTACACGAATGTACAATGTTGATTTGCTAGTTGTGTAAGACTTCCTAGATTCGCTTTCAGATGTAATCACAATATTCCCATACCTTTGTCCCGTCGATGCCACCATCAAAGCCACCACCACAATCATCGACAGTTTCGCTCTGATTTTTCAGAAGAAACTACCTGCTGTTCGCTGAAAATTTGGTAAAATGTCCCTGTCTTCATAACTGCATTGTTTTTGGTAATGATTAAAAATTTTTTGAATAAATGTGTCTTAAAAACTATTCAAGCCTCATATCTCACAATCAGAAAATATTTTTTGAACATAATCAGAGATAGATGGTATAAACTATTACGAGATTAATTCATTATGGACCTACCCTGAAAAACTGTATTAAATGGGACAAGTTTTCTTCGTGAGTAGGTCAATTAGCGAAACGGTGAATTTTGGAACTCTGAGAACACTGAAGAGAACTTTTGCTTAACCACGCCCCTTTGGAGAACTACATCAACCCATCAAAACCGAAATGTGTGGCCCCAGAATTGAAGCGTCTTGAGACTCAAAATAGGGAAGAATACGATTTTTCCGATAAGATGTCGACAGTCAGTCTCTTGATCCAAAATGAAAAATCCTGAAAACATACCGGTAATCCTTTTCAAAGCTGAATGTTTTTGAATAATTCTCTGAATTTCAAAATTTCAGCGCTGTTGGGTTACTGTAGTTCTACAAGAGGGCGTGGTCAAGCAAAAGTTTTTGGTTGAGTGTTGAGGATATCATCGGTTCACGACACCATGTCTGGTGATTTGAAGGGGCACGCTTCTTGAAGAAACGAGTATTCCAACTACAGTAACCCATAAAAGCTGAGAATCTGAAAATTTCATATTTCTTGAAAACTCAAATTGATTTGAAGTGATCATGGAATTTCCATAGGAATCCAAGAATCTAATAGTATCAGTTGCCAAACATATGAACTCTTCAGATTCTCAACTTTGATGGGTTACTGTAATACTGAATTCTAATTTCTTTTCTATAATTATAGAGTCTCAATTATAGTATATTGTAGTCTTGCAAACGGAATTCTGGAAACTTGATATTTTCAATCTCATTCATTTTTTCATTCATCACTTCATCAGAATCTCAGCTTTTGTCTAATGGATGACGTCATTTGCCAATGCAAACATTCCTTACAATACGGAACAGCGGAATGCCGCGCGGAAGATCAGTTTTTTATATGAGTCTACTTCTCGAGAAACCCAGACATAAAAATGACCTCGCCCTTCAAATAGAATGAAATAGTATAAGAAGAAGAAGAAACGCAGAGATGCAGTCTTGCCTGACACCGCCTTGCACCGACTCTGCGTCTCTCTCTCCGCCTTACACTATTTGACCATCTCTCGTCCTTTCTCGTTCAAATCATCGCCTGCGCAATGTCTACGTGGGTGCCCAGCTTTCGTTTTTTTGCGGTATTCTTGTGTTTCTTTTCGAAATTATTTTTCTCCCAATAGATCAATATGGGAAGTTCTGAAAAATCAATATGGGAAGTTCTGAAAAACATGATAATCTCATATTTATTATTTCATTATCTTCTTTTTTTCTATTCCAGTTTCTTTTTATAGATCCTTTTTTGTTATTTCTCTTCTTTCTCTTTCCCATATTTTGAATCGTTTCCTTTTCATGATTAATTGTAACTCAATTTTTGATATTCTTTGTTTGTTCTCAATTCTTTAAATATCAACTATTTCCTGAACTTTTTTTGAAAAGAATCCTGGTTTATTTTATTTTTCCTCTTTCATCTCCAACTCCGAAATAGAAAAACAGGAAAATGAATTTTCATTTCATCAATAAACTGTTTGTTATCGGGAACTTTTGAAAAGTAATCATACAAAAACGATCTTCCGGTCAGATGTGAAACTGAAAAGTGTTGAGTTTTCATAAATAAATATTACGAAACGGGTAGAACATTTTTCAGAACATGTTCATTTCGATACATTTCAATTTATGAATAAAAGCAAGAACGAAAACTTCCTCAACGCTACCGTACTCTTAAATATGAAAAACGAGTTATATTGTTTTGATCCAGAAATAGGATTCTCAAAAGTCTGATTTTGAATATTTTTTCCATCGTTTCAATTTAATTTTCGAACTCTCTCATCTTCAAATCTATAAAATCTATCACATTGACCTATTTTCAATTTCAAGAGTCTCTCTTTTTTCTAATCTCTTTTTTTATCGGCCGACCGAAGGCCATGATAAACTACCTTGACACCCTTTTCCTTATTGTCTCTCCATTTCATATACTATTTCTTCACTTTCAAAAAGAACTAATGTTCATCTTTCACTCCTTCTCCGCTCCCCTTTCCGCCTATTGCTGACTGCTGCAGCTGTGTTTGAGTGCGTGTGTGTGCCCGTCCGCAGCGCCAGCACCTCCTGGTACTCTCCGTCTCTCTCGTACTCTCTAGTATTTCTATTCTATTTCATCTCTTCTCCGTCTTCTTTTCTATCAACTTTAGGCTGTTAGATGGAAGGGCGCGAGTCGTTTGTTTGGGACGCGAGCGCCAAGGAAGATATTTTACGTCGAATTTTGAAATGCTCATTCCTTTCGGCTCATTGTTATCTACCGTATTCCATGTTTTTTTCAAATCTTTCTCTACCTAACTCAGCCTTATCTCCATTTCCTTGCTCTTCAATGAACGTTTATTCTAAATCTCAAAGTCAAAAAATCTTCTTATATTAATTCTTCTCAGAAACAAAAACCAATTCAATCGACTTCGATCTCAAAACTACTGCCGTTCGGTTTAAAAAAATGCGAAGTCTACTAAACTTCGTTCTTCTTCTTTTAATCAGGATAGCAACTTCTGAAGAAAAAACAAGTTGCATTGAAATTGAAAAAGGATTCACTGATGGTCAGAAAACACACGAAAAGGTAAAAAATACAAATATCAACAAAACGAAATCTCAATTTTCAGCAAATTTGCATTTGCGCAGACGGTGGAATTTTCAGCAGTTCAGGATTTTCAATTGAGTATGTTTCGAATGTTTTTATTCATTAAACATTTATTTTGTTTTTAGATGTGAATCAGCTCCGATTTCAACCATCTCTTCGAATCTGTCCACATTGAATGGAACTTCTGTGGGTCGGCTCACGATCAGAGATGCAGTAGTCAACACTCTTCCACTTGATGTCTTTGATAACGTAAGAATATTGAGAATCGGAAGAATCGGGCATTTGATCAATAAGTTCTTCTAGGTTCGTGCCAAACACCTGAAATTCGAGGGTTGCGGGCAACTAACTCTCCAACCGAAATCATTCATTGCTCTCGGAGATTCTCTTGAAATATTGGCCCTCCGTGATAATGAAATCAAAAGATTAGAAAAAGGACTTTTCGCCGGTCTTACCAATGTCAAAACTCTTGATTTGGCAATGAATAAAATTGAGGAAATAGATTTCGGAGTATTCGAAGATCTGGAAAGGGTCGAGGATATTCTTTTGAATGGAAATGTGATCCCGGAATTGAAGGCTGGACTGTTCAATGGACTCAAGAATATGAAGAAGTTGTCAATTCAATCATGTGGATTAGAAAAAATTGAAAAGTAATCAGTCAGAATAACGGGCTTTCACTCAATTTTAAAGTTTTCAGAGGAGCATTCAAAGGACTTGAAAACCTGGAGCAACTCATTCTATCCCATAATAATATCCAAAATATCGACTGGACAATATTCTCAAATCTCAAAAACCTTCGTGTACTCGATCTGGGATCCAATTTTATCTCGAATGTGGAATTAAAAGGTTTCCCAAAACTTGAGAAGTTAGTGCTCAATAACAATACAATTGATTCGATGAAGGCGATTAAACTCAAAGGTAAACAATAGTATCACTCGAAACTCTTCCTCATTTCTTCCCATTTCCAGAACTCCCATCTCTCGTTATTGCTCTGTTCGATCGTAACAAGATCCAGTCCATAAATGATATGGATATGTTTGGATTAACAAGATCTGATCGGATTGAGACAATGTCTCTTGCATGGAATAATTTGAGTCAAATCAGTTCAAAAGCATTTCAACACACTCCAAACTTGATAACTCTTCTTCTCCAACACAATCATATCGAGGATCTTTCAACCAGTTCGTTTCCATCTTTTTCGATTCCTCATTCTCATTTGTTTCCTTTTTCAGATACTTCCACTTCGATTCGGATTCCATTCCTCACAATTCTCAAAAAACTTGCAACTCTTCAACTCTCTGCCAATAACCTCTCTATAATTCGAGCCGATGAACTTCCAAAATCTTTAATCAATTTAGCTCTTGATCATAATGTAATCACTAAAATTGAAGCGAGAGCTCTCGAAGGAATGGCTATCAAAAAACTATATCTCCATAGCAATAGACTGAGCTATTTATATCGTGGAACTTTCGATTCATTTGCTCCATCTTCTGTTGAAGCAATTGATGTTTCTTGTAAGTCTATCAATTCTCCTATTTAATATAGTTTCATATTTCAGCTAATACATGGCAATGTATTTGTAATGATCCAAGAGAATGGTTGCCACGATGGATATCTGAAGCAGAGGAATCAGATGTATCAGAAGGACCAATAGGATGTTTAGCCATTCCAAGATGTGGAATAGAAATGGATCCAAACAAGGCAGAAAAGGAAGAAGTAGTGAGATCAGGATGGATTACTGTAGCTGCTACCATTTTGACAGTTATCACAATCATCATTATGGTCATTATTGCTATGCTCTACTTTAAGGATTACAATTATCAGGTTTGTTTTCACTTCGTTATTATTGATATGAAAGTAAATAATAATTTTCGGAAAAATGGGTTCTGAAATTCGATAAATTTCGAAACTCTTTCAATATTTAATAGTATTTTTTCAGTTCACACTTCGAGGACGTCGTTCGGATTCGGATCTTCATAAACTGATTGAAAATGATCCATTGAATATTCAATCAGATTCGATTCTTGTGGTTCCAGCAATGCCGAAACGAAATACTGGACCGAAAAAGACAGTACGATTCGAGAGTTTTCAATAATTGGAATGAATTCTCTCTCCCACAAACAACAATTTAATAATATCATAAACCATCAAAAGAAACTGGATTATTTCATATTTCCCCCGGTTATTTACCTCACGTTGTTCGCTTTTATCTCAATTGTATATAGAAATCAGAAATCCAGTGCATCTTCGTTGAAAACTTCTCTCGTCCCCAAACCTCCATACGTGTTCTTTCCTTTTTCTCCTTCTTTTTCTTTCTTCCCAATTTATTTTTTCTGTCTCCTTCACCCCAAAACTTATCAGGTACTCTCTACTGATCTTTTTGAATCGTTCATCGAAAATGTTTGAATAATCTCCAAATTTCGAAGCTTCTGAAGCACACACTTGTCACCCTCTTCCCGTTTTAATATTATTTTTTCACGATACCGACATAATAAAATAATCACTCATTTTTTATTCGAGATTTATTCACAACTAATGATCTGAAAGAGAGAAATGGCAAGTAAATCACACGAGTTTTTACAATGTAATGGCACGGATGCTAAATTTTCAGAGTCTATTTTATACAATCAATTATCGTCGTCTTTAAAAAAATTCATCACATTCTCATTAATAGCCATCTCCTTTCGCTCGGTATAGGCGGCACAATTCTCGTGAACCTTCTCCAAATCATATCTGAAAAATCCTTATTCAGATGATTCAAAGCAAGTATCTGAATACCTGTAGTTCACCATAATTCCAAAACTATTGTTTATTCCACGATGACTTGTATCTCCATTCCAATTCAATCGGTATAACTCAGCACCATTTCGAATATGAAAATTAGCTGAAAAGCGGGATTTAATTGAGACAAGATGCTTTAAAAACTAACCAACTGAATTCAAAGCCATTCCATTACGTTTGGCTCTGCATAAATAATGAGCACAAGCATACATCAGAATATGTTGAATTGCACTGAGTTGCTCCTTTTTTGTTTTTTCGTTGCTTATCACTTTCAATAGGGTTTCAGTCGCTTCAGATTCGTTCATCATCTCATTGGAAACTTCCGACATCCATTTGACCACCTTTTCATTCATTACAGATGCTAAAATAGTAATTAATAACAATGCTTATTTGAATCCATTTCATACGATACTCAGCATTTCCTTTCAGATTTCTTATCAACCAAGGTCGAAATCCAGGTATTGGTGAGAGCGTTGAATGAGTTTTAATAGAGGGAACATCTTTTTGAAGTTGTGTTGCCACTTTTTTGATTAACATGTTACCCAGATCAATTCCGGAGAGGCCTGAAAAAAATAAAATAAATACACCGTTATCTATTTTCAAAATAATTTTTATAAAACTAACCGGGTTGGGTGGATGTGATTGAATAGTAAATTGCCGTTGTTTGATCTTCTTCTCTTCCGATTGGTTCTCCTCTTTTTGTAATTTCTTGAACACTGTCCGCAATTTCACTTACTAATGCTACATGAACCATAACTAGTGGGTTACGAGGAAGGGCTTCGTGAGAGAAATAAAAACATCTTAAAACAATACAATTTCATTTTGCCTGGAAAGAGTAATCAATCACCTTCTTAACGGGCCAAGACGTTTTCTAAAATCGGAGAGTCCTCTGACTGGATGAACGGCTTCATATTCTGCGACTTTTTGAAGAACATCGCCAGGAGAAGACCACGTTAATCTTTCTAATTTAAGATTTCCGAGACAAAACCAAGAAGTGAGAACTTCTCGTGTTGCAATCTCGACGTGTCGAAGATACGATGTAATAGTTTTATCCGTTTCCCGTTTCAGGAGAGCCTGAGAATAAGTTTGACTGATTTTCAGTCATATAGTTGAGCATCTTGAGCCCTACCAAAATGTTCGCTCTCATTTCACAAACTTGAGAAACTCCTCCTGGCAAATTTCCAACAGACTTTATCAGATTGACATATATAGCTGTAGCTGCAGTTCTTACTTCTGGATACATTTGATCGTTCTGAATTTACGAGTAGGTCTGTCAAATGTGGTTAGTTTTCAATATATACCTTCGAGTATAAAGAGATGGCATGGTTCAAAGCTTCCTTATTGACTCCATAATTAGTAACGAGATCAACGAATATCGACTTGCGAGTTTCAGGTGCTGAACTCCCATACAACTTCGAGAACTTTTCCCCATACGTCTGAAAGGAATGTTATGAATTGCTCCAGTAGTAGCATGTATATACCGTAACCTACTAGTAGCTTATCTCCACTTGTGCGATTTGAAAGTCCGTCTAAAGATGACAACAATGTAGACGCTGATCGAACCGATTGGAAACAAAAATATTGCCGAATCATATCAAGAATCTATAAATGTATTGTTTGAAATAAGAAATAGTCCATGTATGGTTAAAATTAAGAGTTCACTTTATTGCTATAGAAGTATCGACGAGGCGATACTTACCACTGCACGAAAGTCAATCCATTCTCATTTCAGAAAATGTTCAATGCGGAAAATCACAATCAAAATCACCTGATAAGCGCAAAAGACAACCAACAAAACAAAAAAGAATCAACAAAACGACGGCAAAAATCAATCAAACGCCAACTGCTTTAAACATCCCCGTATTTCTCTGTCAGTTGCCTAGAATTCTGAACCCAAACACAAACCTCAAATGAAAGAAAAGAGAAAAAAACAGCCGAAAACAGAATAGAAATGGTTAAAGTACAAATAAAACAAGAATGGAAAACTGCGCGAGAAAAATGCAAGAAGTGTGTGCGCCGCTTGCAAATCAATCGGTCGGCTCGTTCCGCCCCCATCTTTTTTTTATTTCAGCAAGAAAACGGTTTTCAATTATTCATATTCATGCTTGTTTATAACGTTTCAGTAACAATTTAACTATAAAATAATTATCACAGTTAAAAAGGTTTAATGTTCAGTTATATCTTCATTGACCGCTTTTCCGTTGCATCTAAACCTCATTTTGACTTGGAATTGTGATTTTTAAGGTAATCAACATGTCGACCAACGTTCTCGGTCAAACTCTTCGTTCTTCGAAGAATGTTGTGCAGAAAGCATTCGTAGCGACAGCTCCAAGTTCTGACATGCTTCGTTTCCGATCACCTGTACTCCAGACTAACACGGTAAAAACACAAGAAACAGTTTTCCTTGGAATAATAATAATCTTTTCCATTTTGAGACCAAACTGGCTCGTTATGGAGGTCGTCATAACGTCGCCGTACTGCCAGGAGATGGAATCGGCCCTGAAATGATTGATCACGTTGAGAGAATCCTAACAGCTGTTCAAGCTCCTATCGACTTCGAGGAAGTTAACTTGACTTCTAAAGAAGATGCCTCAGAAGATTTGGCAGAGGCTATCACTGCTATCAAAAGAAACGGAGTTGCCTTGAAGGTGTTTTTCCTTCTGAAATTATTCTTAAATCGCAAATTTAGGGAAACATCGAAACGAAATTCGATAACCCGAGTTTTGTCTCTCGTAACTTGGAGCTTCGTCGTCAGCTCAATCTCTATGCCAATGTTCTTCACTGTTCTACAATTCCGACTGTTCCGAGCAGACATACAGTATGTGAAAATGAGATAATATACGAATCTTTATCAAAATGTTCCTTTTAGGGGATCGATATGGTCATCATTCGTGAGAATACCGAGGGTGAATACTCAGGAAATGAGCACGAAGCCGTCAACGCTCCCCATCCACGAGTAGTGGAATCTCTGAAAGTAAACCATCGATTTTGTGACTAATTTCGTATTTTGTTATATTTAGGTGGTCACTCGCGAGAAATCGGAACAAATTACTCGTTTTGCTTTCCAATTTGCTAAGAAATATGGAAGAAAGAAGGTTACCGCCGTGCACAAAGCCAATATTCAAAAATTGGGAGATGGACTTTTCTTGAGAGTAGCTACAGATATAGCTAAAAACGAATATCCCGAAATCGAATTCAATGCCATGATTGTCGATAACGCCTCTATGCAACTGGTAAGTCATATAAAGTATTTGAGGGGAAAACGCAAATAACGGACACATGCAACTTTCAAAACAATAACCCCTGAAAATAATTTAATTTAAAACTGTTATTATACAGGTTTCTCGCCCACAACAGTTTGACGTGATGCTCATGCCAAATCTATACGGAAACATTATCTCCAACATTGCTTGTGGGCTCGTTGGGGGACCAGGACTTGTCTCCGGAATGAACATCGGAGATGATTACGCTGTCTTCGAAACTGTAAGCACAATTAAAACATGCCGGCAACTTTTTTCATTAATTCTAGGGAACTCGTAACACTGGTACGACCCTTGCTGGAAAAGATTTGGCCAACCCAACAGCTTTCATTCGCGCTGCGGTCGATATGCTTCGATTCCTTGGACTTCAAATGCATGCGGATATCATTTCTGATTCCTTGTTCCGTACTCTTGTAGACAAGAGAATTCACACCGCGGATATTGGAGGAAGTGCTAAGGTTAGACTTTTTTCATATATGGCTTTCTAAACTAAACCATTATTTCCAGTCCTCGGAACTTGTTCAATCAGTGATCGAATTCATCGAGAAAGAGCTGGAAGACCGAAACTACCGTGTTTGAAGTCATACTTAAGAATCAAAAATTCATAACACCCACATAGTGGCTAGCTTTACCATCTCCCCTTTTTCTCTCCTCTATTTTTTAAATAATTAATCCATGATTTTTTGGCATAATGATTCTCATTGTGCTCATTATCCTCTGCACCCAGTTGACTGAGGGTTTCTCCGTTCTCTTTCAAAATTCTCCCAGTTCCGTCTGATGTCTCTTATCTTTTTCTTTCTGTAACCAAAAGCTCATTGGATTTTTTGTATGATTCTCTTTCTAGTACATCGTTTATAAATTTGGTTTAGTGAAATTTGATATTTTGTTAATGATGTTGATATTAGAATTCTGTCAAATAATTAGGTACTTTCACCGGGTACACTTAACCTGATTAACAAACACTTGAATGCTCCTTAAAGAAAGGGTGGAGTTTGAAGTCTACTGTATCTTTCCATTGATAGACTTATTGAAGACAATCTCGACATTTTCTGCTCGTAATTCCTACTTTATCGCCAGACTTTCCGTGTGAAATTGAACCTACACAGTTTAGGTTCAATATACCGGATAGTCTGGTGAGAACATCTGACTTTACCGGTAAGTAACTTTAAGAAAATAAATTATTTGAAATTAAAAAGCCTTTCAGAAATGTTGACAAAATACTTTTACTTCAAGTTCGAAATAAAATAAACACTACAGAAAAGTAAATTTAGAATAAATTACAGTAATATGCAAACGAAAACTGGGAGATTGAGGGCTATCACAACTACGAGAAAATATAAAAATGATAAGATGATTGTAAATGTACAAAAATACAGGAAGCTCGAGAATGGTACAGTAGAAAAGTGGTTACTAAATTTTGACACAAATAAATTACCAGATTAAAATGATTTGAACTTACTAGTTAAATAAAATTTAAATAATAAAATTAATGTCTACATTTCACTTGGATCATCATGGTCTTCTTGTTGGAAAGATGTATTGACGAATGACGCATTTTTTCCGGTTAACGAAGATTTCTTCTCTTCTGGAAATAAATTAATCTTACTTTGTTCATACGTTTTTTTTAGCTTACTAGATAGTTTCTTTGCAACAGGTGGCACAGGTGAAGCGAACTGCAACTCATTCACAACAATTGATGGATGTGACGATCGTAGACCAAATGCACTTTTCTTTTTCTTTTTTGAAAGAGTCGTTGATCCATCTGCCGTCCATATTTCTGCTTCGGAACCATCTGTTTCTGGTTCAGATGAACCTTTTTCTCGATATTCTTCCAATTTTAATTTATCTTTCTTTCCCTCTTTCTTCTCTTTCTTTTTTTCCTTTTTGAGAAGTTTTTCCAACTTTTCTTTTTTCACAGTTGTAATCAGAGTCTCTTTCGTTGAAACTTCTGAAGTTTCCAAATTCAAAATTTTCTCGATTTTCTTCGGAGAAGGCGGTTCTGTTGGAGCACCAACAGAGATCAAAGTTCCAATTACTGGCTCTCTAGGGAGTGAATCTTAAATCATTACCAGATAAGAAGTTTTGTTTTCTTAAAACTCACCTTCTGATACTCGAATGGCTTCTGGAAATGATGTATTTGACATTGAAGGGATAATTGACACAGGCGCAGCTGTAGGTAGATCAGGCTGAAATAATGTATGTGTTGTGCTTTAACGGCATAACGCTCGAACCTTCAACCGGCAGACTAGCGGTGTCACTTGTCTCGGCAATGTTGCAGGCGCAAAAACATTTTGTTGTTGAACATTTGGTCTTTCGAAAACAGTATCTCTACGATCAGTCCACCGATCTCCAAGGTCCCATTCATCATCAGCAGAAGGATTTCGTCCCAGAGCAGTAGACATGGGCAACGGTGAAATCATTTTAGGAGTGAGCTCGTCTCGTAGAAATGGATTGGTAATTATGTTTTGAGTGTGAGGGGAAGAGGTCCCGATGAAAAGTGGTGGAAAATTGGCAGATGAAGAGGAGAACGGAGATGTCAGCTCGTGCTGAAAATTTAGAAGGTTGCTTAGCATTTCAAAAACTTTATTTGGTTTCGACAGAAAACTGTGATAACCATCTGGTATTATTAATGAGTAATTTTAGAGTAAAATTTCCAGTACATTTATTTTGATTGAACTCACATCGTCATCATCCTCTAATCCATCATCTTCAAGAAGCGGGCGGCTTCCTCCTTCGCCATCTTCACTTCCTACAGTATTCTGGGAGTCTTCGTCATGAGATGTATCGCCGCCACGCTGAAAGACCAAGATATAATGAGGGGAAACAATTAATGAAGATTGGGAAACAGTTTCATCGACGTTTTTAACATACCCTGCTATCATCATCCTCTTCTTCTGAATCGTCTCGATCTGTCTTCCCTCGACTATCACTGCTAGCATCATCTCCAACTCCATCGATATTCTCATATGAATACCGTCGACGATCATTCATTCTTTGCTCATCAATTTCACTATCTTCTTCTGTCTGAAAGGATTCTAATTAGTAATTAGGGATATCAAGACATTATCCTACTTGAGTTTCCTTCTTTACTTCTATTATTCCTGCTACAATTTCTTCACGATCTTCTTCATCTGTGTCGCTGATTAACTGTCTTTCATCATCCTCTTCGGCAGCTGAAATGAGAAAACAACAAATTTCAAGATTTTGAACGTTCCATCTGGAAATTTTCAACAACCACCACCTCTATAATAAAGCTCTAACCGTTTATATTTACACATTCACACATTCATACAAAACATGCAAGAAACGAAAAGAAAAGTAGAAATATAACCGATCAACATTTTTCACAGGAACAGCATCAATAAAAAGTGATCAGGAGGGAGAAAGGAAGGGAACCAATTCTACAGGAATAAAATCATCGGGCGAAATTAACACGGTTTAAAGTTTTTATAAGGTACGTGGTACTTTAAATGCTTTAAGGATTTATGTTTCTGTACAAAAAACTAGAGCAGGGAGTTCAAGCTCGTACCTATCTAAACATGAAAACCACGAGATGTGGTACGTTGAGGAATTGGAGGAGGCGTTGACCGAGTTAATACGTGCCGTAATAAAGGGGAGGGTGCAATAGTAGAGTATTGGGGATGAAAACTACCTGGAGGTAGAGAGACGGGTTGTGCAGATGATGATGTGGAAACTGTAAGTTGATCAAAAGGTGCTGCTCCGAACGGGTCGCGTGAGTCAATTGATGAAGTATCACTCTCCAGTTCAGTTGGCACTTCTGTAAATAACTCAATTTACGTTATCTACTTATCGCAGCGTTTAAAAATTTTCATAAACAAATTGCATACCTCTTCTTCTAATTTCGTCGAAAACCATTCCAAAATGAGAATCGTCCATCATGAAACCGGTTTCAGCAAAATCTTTTCGGCAGATTGAACTGTTTGAAAACGGTGCAGCCAAAAATGGATTCCATTCTCCGACACCATTGTTTGATGAATGATTAGACATATCTTCCACACTCCGTACTACTTGAGAAGTGGCCTTTGATGTCGTCTGCTGGCTACTGTACGGCCTTTAAAGCATAATTCACTTCAGGTGTCAAAAAATCGAAAAACTAACTTGAAAGCACTTCGAGAAATTTGACTTGTATCACTAACATTCCGCCTGTGTTGTTGATGAAAAATAATGTCCGCTTCGTGTGGCATTCGTCGTTTTCCATCTGTTTGAGCACGATCTCGTGGTAAAGCTGGTTTGTCTAGGTCCGTAAAACCCAGATCAGAGGGTTTCATGAGGGGGCATGAAAGTGGTCCTGATGATTCTTGCTGTTCCGCTTCTAATTTATTATCACCCGAGAAAGATTTTCTATGTAATTCAGAAGACGCTCCTTTTTGAACTTGACCTTCATTTGTTTCATCCGATTCGAGTTTAGAAGGAAACTGAAAGCTATTCAATAACATTACTCTTTATAATGTTCGCGATGAACTGACAGTTGAGGTAAAGCTGCTCAGGGTCCCGCAACGAAAACTTTTTAATGTAGTTATTAAAAACCAGCCTGGCTGCCGCGCCTTCGGCGCTTCATCCGGCTGGCCTCTTCTTATTTACGTGTTAACACGCGTGTTCATCTTCTCAGAAATGTGTCCGCGTGGCCGAGTGGTCCAAGGCGGCGGTCTCTGCGAAAAGAGCGCAAGTTCGATTTTGGGCCCGGCTGTCTTTCTTTCTCATTTCTCAAAATTTGCGGACATTGGGACAGATGGACAAACCCCACATGCGTTTTATATATAAGAATGATGGGGTTTTAAGTAAAATTGACGACTTAAGAAAATACATTTAAAATAATACTGGTATTTTATTTTTTCTGAAACCCCATTTTTAAGCAATATAGTAAGAAGTTTTCGTATCGGGACCCGGAGTGTTGTTGCGACAGCAGCTCTTCCCTAACTGTCAGTTCCATACTTGCAACGGGTCGGCCCGGGTCACAGTACAAAAGTTTGAAAATTTGAATTTTTTTTTGATTTTTTCGCAATTTTCGACTATGTTTTTACATATCGATAAAACTCAAGTGTACATAGGATGAGTATTTTTGATGAAAATTTCAAAAAATTTCGAAAAATGTTGTGAAAAAATTGTGCTCATTTTTTGACTCCGGGCCGATATTTTGCAAGTATGGTCAGTTCCTCGCGACGCGGTAATAAAATACAGTGAAAATATTGGGAATTTATCGTTACCTTCAAATGTGATAGCCCTAATGGTGGAACGGGGGAAATGCTGGGAACGTTTGGAACGGTATTTGTTGCTTTTGGTCGAAGACGTGGTGCCACAGAAGTTTCCCCTGATCCTATGACAGATGGCACCACATTGGCAGCACTGGTAACGTTATGAGCATTACGAGAAACTGATGAATTCAGATAAGTAATAGGAGGTTGTTCTGCAGTGCGAGGTGACGCCTCCCGCTTATTGCGGGGTTTTGTGCCATCGTTCATCAGTTGTATACATGATTTCAACCGTGGAGCAGTGTCCGTCAACTGGAATAGCAATTAAAAAGCCTATTTGTATTGAGAAACTTTTGAAAATGTTACCTTCTTATTTTGTATTTCAGTTGGAAGAGGCTTCCCATATGCTTCGAAGGCAAGAGACGCTGTCTGATAAATCGATGGTCGTCGATTAACGTCAATATCGAGAATCATATCTGGGCATGTGAGCGATGTTTCAAGTACTTATTATAGACACTCACAAATCAGAACTTTTGTTTCGTCAGGAATATTGGGAGCGTTGGGAAATTGATAATTGACAGATTGAATGGCTAGTGGTGATTCTTCAAAGGGCACACAAAAATAACAAAGACGGTAGAGTAGAACGCCAAGAGCCCAAATATCACCTTTCAAACCTGCAATCAAATCATTTAGTTCGTTAGTCATTTGAAAACTTACCTAGTTCTTGACCACTATATAAATCAACCATTTCTGGTGATCTGTAGCACATTGTTGTGTTTCTTTCAACTTCAGACTTTACATATTCCACTCCAAATTTATCAATCGATAATACTTGAGTTGTCGCACTTCCAAAATCGCAAAGAACGTAGTTAGGTGGTTTATGAGAAGATATCAACATATTTTCAACTTTAAGATCACGGTGAATGATAGGCTGCGGTCGGTTATGTATGAACGAGACAGCTTCACAAAGATCGGAAAAAATTGAAAGAATCTCTTCATTCGTCAGATATTGGTTTTGAGATATTCTTTCATTCATTAATTGGAGTACATTTCCTGAAAAATAAGAATTTCTACAGTTCCTGGAAAAAAACTTGCGTTGATGATATTCTGTTAACAGCATACACTCCCATATTCCATTTCCCAGACAATTCACATAACTGTCGACGAATTCTACAATATTCTTATGACCGACGCATTGTTTCTGAAAATGGTAGAATTATTCAACTTATGAACAATTCTTTTGAAATTAATAATATAACTTTACTCACAAGAAAGCTGTGTTCTCTGCAGCAAGCATCCAGCTGTTTCTGATTTTCTTTTGTGAATTGCCTCTTTAACGCAAATTTATTGTTTTTTCTGTCACTGGCAATGTAGACGATCGCGAATCCCCCTGGAAAGTGATATTTCATGCTTGTTTAACAAACTGTATAGAAGTGCTTCTTGATTTCCACGCACTTTTTTTCAACAATGTTTACTAATAATATTCAGCAGATCCGTTTGTCTGTCCGTTTGTCGCCGACTCTAGCACCTTCTGTACTGAACCGTTTTCAATGAAATTTACACAGATCGATTGGAAATTTGTCCCGGATGATGCCCGTCTATTTTTTTAGTTAAAATAGTTCTAAATTAGGTCACTACGTGAGAAAAAGTGGTTTTCAAGCCTTTCAGTTGCTTTCATTTCCGAAATAGGGAAATAGGAGTTCACGGGGAAAATAGTTATAGAACTTTTTCATTCTTCAAATGAATTCATTTCTTCAAATTGTCAGGAAAAATGCGTGGGTTAAAAAATTTTTTTTTGGTTCTATTCCAGGTTAGATATCCTTTGAAAACTTGAACGTTCCATGAAACACTTAAGACGTCCCTTTTTTCCATAACTTTAAGCTAGATGCTGGATGTCTCTGTGTTAAGGAATCCACTACTTCCCGGGTGCTGAGCCATTATCATGTCAAGATTCAAGGACGTTTTTGTTTTTAGGCAATCACTACTTCCAGGTGTCACAGCAAGCTCTTGGTTTTGAAAGTTTAAGCGACGTCCAAATATTTTTTGAACGACTAATTGGTTAAATAAAATTTTGGAATTTCAAGGGACATCTGAACGGTTTTGGGACGTCTAAACATTTCTGAGCATTTTTGGGACCCCGAAAAACGTTTAAATGTTTTGAGGGACGTCTAAGTGTTTTAAGAACGTTTAAGTGTTTTAAGGGACGTTCGAGTTTTCAAAGGACATCTAAACTGGAATAGAATCGCTTTATTGACACCCTTTCAAAGTTGGACATTTTTAACTGAAAAACGGTCAAAGTTGTTCGATTTATGGCCATTACTGTACTCCATTTTTACCGGCTGTCTAACTTTCACACTTAGAAATATGTAGAATAGCTTTGAAGTCTTTTAGAGAAAAAAATCAGAAAGCAGAACAGTTCAGATCAAACCAGACTGAAGAGAAGATTTCCGTGTATATGAGAAACAATCTTGAAAGATTTTGGGGAGGGAGGCGGCATCGCTGCCGATCAGTCAAAAACTTAAAAGTAGTACTTTAGGTTAATTTTTTAAAGATGTGAATAGGAAAATTTCTAACATTCTAAGCTTCAGTAAAAGAGTTGGTAAGGCTTTCTCAGTCTGAAGCCAAAAAAGTCATTTGCTGTGTTTAGTACAATTCATTCTGAGACTTCGGATGTCTCCATCATTAAAGAAGTTGCAACAGTCAGAAGCTTAATAGAAATAAATTGAATGAAAAAACACTACTCAAAAAGTGGTGGTGATTTGTGAATAAGTAACTTTGTCGTTGATCAGTTACCTTCAAAAGGTAATAATTTCTAGGATGAGGATTTGTTAACACATGGTCTCAGTCTGCCATATTCAGAGAAGAGAGGCAGCATTGCCGCCGAAGTTTGACATTAATATTTGAAAGATGACTCGCCTCTTGAGGAGGGAGAAAGGAGAGTTAAACGTTCCTGTTCTTTTGAAATAGTATGTTAGATAAAGCAGAAAAAATGAATACAGTTTCGATTAGTGAATTGAAAACTGCTCATATTGAAATCCTTTTTTCCTCAGGATAGAAAAGTCACCGAGTAAATTTGTCGAAATCGTATCAGAAAAGCAGAGATGTTTTAATTGTTCTCTACCGGAACGGGCTGTTTAGCTAACAAAAACTACCGACAAGTGAAGAAAATTAATACGATCCAGGAGAAGGAGAAAATTCTGAGACTTCGATAGTTTGAACCATTTAAGAAGCGCCGCAGGCGCTGTAACACCCAGAAGGGTGGTGTAGAGAAGGAGGTTGAGCAGCCGTTAGGCTGCGTTAACCGACTGGTTAAAGTATAGTTAATAGTTCACTGGAAATGAAAATTGCATATGATTTTTCAGAAAAGCACAAAACCTCACCTTCTGCAATCTGCTTTTCAATGGTGACTCTCGTATGGTCAAGCTTCAATGAGACTCCTAAAAAAATATAATACCTTAGTAAATGTAAATAGAAACTAGCCTTTGCACTTGTTTTCGCTCAACTGTTTAGGATCTTTCTTTTTGCTTCCTGCTGGTTTTTCATCGCTGAGTACTTGTGCTTTTCCGGAGCTAAAAAGCCCCAAAGGCATGACAACTTGTCTGAAATCTCGAAAATACGTGCTGGCTGTTCTTTCTCGTTTTGATATTTGACAACTGGAAAAATTGAAATATGTAAAAATGAAAAATCAAGTTGAAAACTAGATTTTTTTGAGCGAACAAATTGATCGAAAAGAGAGAGGAGTGTCGGAACGCAAAATAGAGGAGGAGTCAAAAGTGGGTGGAGAATGGGTCGGCAAACGCGCGGCGCAGTTTTTCGCATCTTTTTTGGCCTAAGTTCTGTTTAAACATGTTTTATAAAGCGTTTCAATTATATTTTTGGAGATCGCTTCTTTTGAAAAAGTTTCTTCATTTCAATTACTTGAATAGTTCTTGTAAATACTATAGTGAAACATTTTCAAACAAAAATTAAAAAGAACTCTAGACAAATTCTCAAAATCTCTTCGTTTCCTTCGCGAATTTTATTCACTCGCCCCTTTAAAGTTACTTCAAATTTTGAAGACTTATTTATTATGGTGTTTTTCACAATTTCAGCTTATTTCATCTTCAATGATTTTCAGATCTCTTTATTTCTGCTTTAATGCCATAGAATGTCCAGCGTATCAAATGCCAGTCAAACTGGTTCCAAGAAAAAAGTAAGAAATGCGCTTACCAGTGTTTTATTCTGTATTCAAATATATTACAGCTTTCATTCATAGTTCGAGATGAGCAAGAACCATCGCATCGTTCGGCAGTAAGTGCTATGCAGTATGATGCACAACATGGTCGTCTTTTCACGGGTGGTAGTGACACTATTATCAGGACTTGGTCTGTACCACAACACAAAGTTTGTTTTCGCATATTTTTTGCTGACTTTCCCAAGAACGGGTTTGATGTTCAATACTTCTTTCTATCTCGATCCTTTTATTTGCAGGACGCATTCTCCGCTCGAGGCGGAGTTCGATCCCCTGGAAAAAACTCCCCAGTCCAGTATCAAGGATCATTGGAACAGCATACGGATTGGGTCAATGATATGATTCTTTGCGGAAATGGAAAAATATGTAATAATTTTTTTAATAATGGCACCTTCAGAACAATATTTTTTTAGTAATATCCGCTTCGAACGATACAACGGTAAAGGCTTGGAGTATTGAACGAGATAATAAACACGGATATCTTGACTGTTTTAGATCACATAAGGTTGGAAAATCTATCTGTCAGAAATGTCTAATTGATTTTAATTCAGGACTACGTGAGCTGTCTGGCTTATGCTCCAAATGTTGAAAAAGTGGTCAGCGCTAGCTTCGATAGAAATATTTTTGTGTATGACATTAATGCAAATTTCAAAACTGGTATGTTCAGTCTATCGCAATTTTACACACCAAAATAATTTCATCGATTCAGTAAATAACTTGCTTGGATGTAAGGATAGCATCTATTCACTCGCTACAACTCCCAACCTTTCTTTGATTCTAGGGAGTGGAACTGAGAAGGTATTGCGCTTAGTTTATAAGAAATGACTTGAACACATGTTTTACAGTTAATTCGAATATTTGATCCACGAACTAATGAAAAACCAATGAAAATGCGTGGCCACACCGATAATGTCCGCGCTCTTGTAGTAAATGATGATGGAACAAGAGCACTGTCTGCTGGATCTGATGCAACTATCAGATTATGGGATATTGGTTCGCAGCGATGCATTTCTACTTGTATTGCTCATCAAGAAGGAGTTTGGACTCTTCAAGTAAAACTAAAGAGACTAAAATGACTATTAAATAGCGTTCAATTTTAGGTCGACTCTTCGTTCTCGACTGTGTACAGTGCTGGTAAAGACAGATGGGTTTTGAAAACTCCTGTCAATGAACTCCCAAAAAGCCAACTACTGTTCCAAGAAGAAGCACCAGTGAAGAAGTTATTGCTAAGTGAGAAAGAGAATCCATCTTCTATTTGGGTCGGAACATGGAAGTCTCATATCAAGAGGTGATTGTTTAACTTGTGTTGAGATAATAAATTGCCCACTTCAATGTAAAATTCATTATCTTGTTTTTAATTATTCTTCTTTTCTAGATGGTCATTGCGTTCATCAGCTCAACTTTCCATTGGAGGAGACGATGAAGGCCCAACTTCATCATCTCATTATTCTACCTCTACACCTGCTCCATCATCACCTCCAGTTAGTGTTTCGCTCAGAGTAAGGGACCAAAAACCTCAACAGACTACACCTGAATTAGTGATTCCTGGTACTCCTTGAGCACCACATCATGTTGTTTATAACTAGTGCTTTCAGGTGCCGCCTCAATAAATAAGCACAAAACTCTGAATGACAAACGACATGTTTTAACAAGAGACACTGATGAAAATGTAGCATTGTACGATGTCCTGGCGGCTAAAAAGGTATAACCCGCACTACCTTAGAAATCAGTGAAGCATTTACAGGTAAAAGACTACGGAAAACGATCATTCGATGAAGTATTCGATGAAAATTCAAAAACTATTTTTATTCCAAGTTGGTTTGTTGTTGACTCTAAGAGTGGGGTGAGTCATTTTAAAGTGTTCTGAGTGCAAGTATCTCATTATTCAGATGCTTCAAATAACCTTGGACGAACTTGACGTTTTTTCTTCATGGCTTTCAACTAAAGATGCTGGTTTCGATGACAACGACAGAGAAACGAAAGGTAAAGGATTGAAGCTGAAAAAATGTTCTAATATGTTTGCAAGTTGGTGTAGTGAATTATGGAGGAATGATGCTTCGCTCATTGTTCGAACGTTGGCCGCCATGCAAAGCAGCATGTATGGAAGCCGGTGAAATGGATGAAGTCCAGAAAGCTACATCACATTTCTTTTCACTTCCAGAGCATACACCGTTCATTGTTTGGTAAGATTGGAACACTTGATAATGTTTAGAACATTTCAAATTATTTTCAGCGAAGGGAATGGTCGTCCACTTTTCCGCCTACTTGTCGGCGATGCTGGAAAAGAGTTTGAAGCGAATGAACTTTCACAAGTTGTTCCCCCTTGGGTAATTGACGCCATAGAGCGAAGTCAGCTCCCCAAATTCAACAAAATGCCTTTCTATCTGCTTCCCCATCCTTCTACAAATCCTAAGCAGCCGAAAAAGTAATTGTGTAGTTATCTAAATCGAATGAATCAACGAACGAATTATAGAGACCGTCTGTCGGCCACAGAGATGTTGCAAGTTAAAAAAGTAATGGAGCACGTTTATGACAAAGTTCTTAGCAACAGTGATGGTTTAGTTTGCAACTTTTTTTTCAAGTTTTGTTATTTTGATCTGTTTTCAGCGAGCTCAATTCCGATTAGTCAAATTCATACGAAAATTGAAATGTACTGCAATGAACAAAAGTTGGAACCTGAAATGGATTTGCGGACAGTGAAACACTTCTTCTGGAAACAAAGTGGAGAACTGTTGCTTTATTATAAACCAATCAAAAACTGATATCTCCCATGTTTTACTTTGAATGTATCAAGTTAAAATATATTATTTATGACTCACTCTCACTCATACGGGTTGTATAGAAAACTCTTCAATGAAAACTCACGATCTTGAACTATTCTTACGTGAAATTATGTGGTTATTGCCAATGTTACTTACAACAAACATTATATTTCTTTTATAATTTATTTTAATCCGAACAGATGACCAACATGAAGGAATACGAGGAAATAATTGAAGTAAGCTAATTTTTTGAAGAAATATCTCAAATAATAAAATTACATTAAGAACTGGAGAAATGAATACATTTCGAATCGCAATTCGAAGAAAGGATGGGAGATTCTAGAGAATCTTGCAAAGTTACAGATGGAGTCGGATCAAGGAATGGAGTAGGAAATATTGTATTTAAACTGAAATAAGCTGTTTTCTATTCTCAGAACTGATGATGACACTGAGACTGCCGATTTTGATGATTTTAGTACGAGCAAGTTGATTAGCCTGATAATCGGTGACATTCCTGCGAAAGATCTTCTTGTGGACCATCAGGTATCGTTATTTTCTAACTTCTCCAGCTCATTCTTAAAATTTATAGGTTGTTCTACTCGAATTTATTCCAACATCTCATCCAAATGTGCTCCGCCATGTTGTTCGAACTATTCGTGAGAAGGAAGGATCAATCGCTTTTCTGAAGTCTTCTTCACTCGCTGTTGGGATAGCGATTGCCCGACGAGTAACAGATAATGTGGCTGGAGAAGAAATTAGACGTGTTTTAGCTCATCTTGTTGAAAATTCTTATATCTGTGACGATCTCAAATCGCAGCTGAATGATTTGAACGGACGGAACTGCTCTGCCAGCAGAAGCCGTATCTACTCGGTAAATTCAATGCAAGGTAGAATAATATATCTGAAAGTATTGTTACAGATTGCGACCGAACGTGCTCGCATTTCATCTGATTCGTCCTGTATTCATTGGCTATACGAAGAAATTCTGAAAAGTGTTCTAGACGCTAGTGATGTTCTTGCTCAACTCGATGCTCTCGACATTTTTGTGGACATTGCACTGAATGGAAAGCAAAACGCAGAGACACTTTTCAAATTGAATATTGTCAAACAGGTTCGGAACATTCAATTTGAACTTATAGAACAGTTTATTTAAGATTTATGATTTGATGGAACATTCGAAAGAATCTCCTGACAGCGGTGAAATTTATTTGTGTAAGTTCAGAGTTTTGATCCATTCAGCTCAATAAATTATCGCAATTTTGAATAGATGGGACTCGATTTCTTTGCTACATGGCAAGATCATATCCACAAGTTCTCAAGTCATTCCCAGATTTTGTTCGTCGTCTATTGCTTGAGGTATGACTATTTGTACATTCGTTTTCTTTCAATCTTCGGTATTTAGATCAGAATGTTCGATCAATTGAGTGTAACTGGACGCCTTGGAGCATTCGATCATTTTGCAAGTTTGTGTTTCTCCATGGAAGCCAAACAAACTCTTGAAGAGATGTTCAAAGGTGACTAAATTTGGATTTAAAAAGTTTCAGCAGTCATTCAGATTCAGATTTTCATCCAAAAATGGTTTTTAGATTTCAGTCACAATTTCTAGAAACTTTCGGAAGTTCATTTTCGAAATGAAAAATCTAAAAATTCTTTTCGAACCCAGATATCTAGTAAACAGATGTTTATAACAGTATCTGAGTATAGGAATTCCCTATTACATAAATTTGTTCGTCTAAGACTGTATTTAAAATTAAACGCATCAGATTCAAAAGAGCTTGACAATACTCTTGGATCTGCCGGCGCTGCATGCACAATGGGAACGATGGAAATGAAATGTCGCACTCTTCAAGCAGTTACTCTGGTTTTCGAGAATGGTTGGTGAAGTCTAAAAATACAAATGCATAGCCAGTTTCAGCAAATGACAAGTTGGCGGGATCTTGGTATGAGAGACTCGGAGGAAAAGCTCTCACACACATTTCCGTGGCAACCATCAGAAAGCCGTTCCCAGAGTTGAAAAGTTGTGTATATGACTTCTGGCAACAACTCTTCGAATACCCAACAGTTGTACAGCAGTTCATAATGTTCCAGGGGTAATCTAATTTTGAATGTAATCTGTTAAATATTAAACTCAATGACTGCAGATTTGCTGACTGGGCATTGGATGAGAAATCGGAGAATGGACCAGAACACGAGCTTCGCAAGCGTCAAATTATTCATCGCATCATCAAACTGTCAGAGAATAATGCAACCGCTGAAGTTATCAACGCTGATCCCGTGTTTCTTGATCGTCTTAAAAAATATCTCCAACCGGCTGCCGCGCCTGCTCCGCGTGTCGAGGAAATGGCACTCTGAAAATATCATATGTCTGAAATTTCTTTTCCAACCTTATGTTCTCTCTACATGCCAACGAAGACACTTTATTGCCTGTCATAAATCAAATTCTCGGTACTATCGTTTCTCATTCATTTGTTTCTGTTTCAGATAATACAAATGAAGTGAACGATTAATGTTTGTTTTTTTAATCAGTCGGCATTCTTTTGTTGAACTCCATACACCAAATATATTTTCAGAATTGCTTCGCGAGCCCCTTTAAAGGGGACACCGGTATTCCAAAAATCGAGATTTTTATATAGATCGACTTAGAATTTTGCGGAAAAGAGAAAAGTCTCTTGGAGCCAGGTCCGAAAATCAGTCTACAACAAGTTATGAGGTCTCAAAGTGTCAAAAAAGAATCCCTCGCATGGAATTTTTTCATTATATTTCAACGTAAAATTATCTCGCCGTGCAGGCGAAAAAGTGAATATTGAGAGAATAACGCCGTGAACTCTTTTATTGTTATCTCTGATTATTTAGGTCAAATCCAGTCAAAGACTTCATGATCATGGAGATACTTCCTCATTTGAACAGTAGAATATACAGATAAAAGATAGTTCTCTCAATATTCACTTTTTCGCCTGAACGGCGAGAGAATTTTACGTTATTTCAACGCGTTGAAATAATATGAAAAAATTCTATGCGAGGGAATTTTTTTTTGACACTTTGCGGCCTCATAACTCGTTTTAGACTGATTTTCAGACTAGGCTCCAAGAGACTTTTCTCTTTTCCGCAAAATTCTAAGTCGATCTATATACAAAAAACGCAATTTTTAGAATACTGGTGTCCCCCTTTAAAGGTCTCGCCACGCAAGCTGAAATCTTAACTTTGTTGCATTTTCTCATTTTCATTTTTTTATAGCAACGATAAATCTGTTTTCACGTGCTAATCATAAATTAAAACAACTTTCTTTGAAAACAGCTTCAAAAATCAAAATGTCGGTCCTAAAGTTCTTGGTTTCAGAATGCAAGGTAATTACATGAACGTGCCACCGGGTCAACGCCCATTAATGAAAAGAAAACCTGCACAAGTTCAAAGTGTTGTCAGTTGTAGTGCTTCCTATGAGAATCAGCGTGTTTGTATTCCGGCAGAAGTGGTTGAACTACAGAAAACGGTACGTTGAAACTCATTCCAAGCCTTGAAAGAATAATTTTAAGATTTATTTTCAAGTCCAAGCTGTTCTCCTAAGATTTCTTCCATTTTATGAAGTGGCGTATACCGAAGTGAAAAAACAAGAGTTTCTGAACAAATTCAGAGCTATTACTAAAAATAGTCTTGAGGTGAGGTGGGATGATTCAGTAAGTTATGATAAAGATTCTTTGCAGGAAAAGATCACCGAAATTCAACGTTCAAATAAAGCTTGGTCATTACCGACCATAATCGAAAATATTCACTTCTTAGACTATAAGTGCACGTTGGAAACCGGTAAACCATTTTAGAGGTGACGATATTCCGGTATTGTAATTTCAGATGAAAAATTCGTCTTCACACCAGTAACACAACAGCATGTTCCCCTCACCACTCAAATTTCTTATTCTGCTCGAAATCAGGATGAAACACCAGGCATCGTGAGCTTATCCCAAAACCTATCAAACCTTATCGCCAGTTCTACCACTGCGGCTGATGCGAATACAGTAATCCACGGAACACAGAATCGAACTCCTGTGGTAAATATTGTTGTTACCAGTGTTTAATAGTTAATCTCATATAATCAGAATCTTATCTCATACGCCGCGAGAATGTTCAAAAAACCAATGTGGACTTGGTTGGGTGATGAGGCAAGAGAAGAGAAACGAAGTCGTGTCGTGGAGTTCTTCAAATCTGCTCAAGACGCAAACTCGGATATATCCAATGTATCAATTAGAAAGTAAGTTACTCACAATTTTGATCGTTCTAATTCATCCCGCAGAGAAGCTAAAAGACTTGCGAGAGCGTTGTGGGAGTCATCAATTCGGAATTTTCCCCAAGTCCTCTATCTACTCCGTCTACTTCGTGCTCGAAGGCCAAACGGATTCGAGCTGCTAAATTTCGAATCCGAGATTGAAGTGAGTAAATTTCTTAGGAGAATATAAAGTTTTTACTTCAGAGTTTGATTCCTGAAAAATGGCGTGTAGTTGATCCTAATATCTCGTTTGACCAATTGATCACTGAAAGCTCAAAATTAATTCTTTTGAACATGCTAATGTGCTCGAACCAGAGCGATCATCAAATCGTAAGGAATTTAATAGTGATGCTTCTAGAATTCTATTGTATTGATTCAGGTGGAAGTCAGTATTCTGATTGATTACATTGGATTTTACGAAATTTCGGACAAGGAAGTCTCCATAATATATAACTATTTGTATTCTACTGCCGAAGGGAAAACGAGCAAGAAAATTCATAAGGTTAGTGAGATGTATTTCAAATCTGTAATGAGGTATTCGCTCGATAGTTAAAACCATAATAATAATTATCGACAACGACGTAGATTCTTATCATTATTTGTCAGAATACCTCCAGCTTCGTATTTCAGTATTTGTGCCAGTTCCATAAAGGATGGGAAAATAGATATAACGAGGCGACAGGTATGAAAGAAATCGAGAGAATCTGCGATGAAAACAAGGTTAGTTTTTTCACTACGCTAGTGTTCAGGTATAAATATATTAGTGCTCAAGTAAAAACCTTAATCAATTGATTATAAGTAGCATAATTTGAATGCCAAAAATTGACTATTGCTTTAAAAACTCTGTCGAAAAACTTTCATCCTTCAATCTACAGAAAACAAAATGCACTTTACCACCAACGAGTAATTCTTATGAAAATCATAATCTTTTACACAGATGTTCTCGTTGGAGGATGGAGCGTACAAGGCTAAGGGTCACTCTTACAAAATCGTGCTTCCGATGTACTTTATGCCTTGCCTTCTTCAGTTGAGACAACAGTTATAAAAAAAGAAACGTTCTCCTGTACACTCGAGTAGCATATACTTACAATTATATTCACTATGTGCACTTTCAAGCATATCATTGTTTACCATTTTATCATTGTCGCTAAACGTGTCTTCTTAACAATGAATAATTTAACAGTTTTATTTCAATTTTATGTTCATTCAGATACTATGGCTTTGGGTCGATTTGATGATCCATTCGGCAAAGTCTGCGGTGGCTTTTTCGATTGGCAATGTCACGAAGCAGGGATTTACAGCTGGGTGCAGGGAACGAACTCGCTATAAAAGGAATTTAAATTATACAAAAAACCTCCTTCCAGTGTTGCGCATCAGCAAACTCAAGTTTTCACTTTTTTAAGAGCTAAATCTTTTTAAATTTTCTAGAATTTAGAAGTATACCTGTGATAATTCCTCGGCTTTGCTGTCCACTGTTTTCATAACCACCACATGCTCTTGGTCCTCCTCAATTTTCCCTTGCCATTGATATCTGAAAATATACTTTTGAAAGAAAGAGGCTTCTCAGGATACCCCCTCACACAGAAGTGACTCCTGGAATTACATTTGCGCACGCAACAAGTGATTCAGCGACGGTAATTCTGAAAAAAAAACAGTTTTCATAGTATCTCAAAAAAATTGTTGAAACCTGGCCATATTCATAGCAACATCTCTGCTTGGTGCTGTTACGTAAACTAAAATAAGTTTCACTGCTGGAGTTGTCATTTTCAAGATGTTTGATTTCTTTTTTTATAAAGAGAAATTCCTTGTGTATCCGAGGGTTTGCGGTCTATAACATAAATTTAAGCAGGGTTTGATAGGTATATGTTTTCTTCCCGATTTTGATTCCCGATTTGTACGGTCTCTCCTGTGTCGCGTCAAGATATCTGTCGTCATTTGTGGCGTTTACTCCGCAGTTGCGCGTCAACGTTCTTTTGCGTCTCAGTTAGCGCGCCAAATTACTGTTCGAATTCTGGCGCCCGCTCCCTTTTTATTCCTCGATCAGAAACATCGAACTTGAAGTTTTCGAGCTTGTGGTTACACGAATCTCACATTTTTCCCGAGTAATTATTGCAAAATGTTACAGCACATCGGAAAATTTCAGGTTTCATGCCTCCTAAAAAGTCAACGGGTCCTCCGCCCCAGTCGGATGAATCCGGCTCAGACTTTGAAGAAGAGCCCGCCAGAAAACCCCAGAAAAAGCCATCAAAGTCATCAAAGCCATCGAAATTCTCTAAACAAGAAAAAGAAAAGGAATTAGATCCAGAAGAAGCGTTAAAGGTGAGCGAAATGCCACTAATGGGCCTATTCTGGAGGTAGCAAAAAAAACAAACAACTGTTTAAAAGGCAAAATAGTTTTTTGCCTTTTTTGCTACCTACAGAATAGGCTCATAAGTTGTTACAACATCATCAGAATATAAAATATTAATTTTTAATCCAGAGAGCCGCCGACACGATTTTCGACGGGAGCGAAGGAGAAGATGACGATTCTGATCTTTTTGCATTGGTATTTCTCTGTGAATTATTTTCTCAACCGCATTGTTTTGCAGGAGATTCCACCCAGACCAGATTTTCTTGTTAGACCAAATAAAAAAGATCGTCTGATGATTCTAAATGTGGAAGTTAACAATTTCAAAAGCTACTACGGCAAAGCCTCCATCGGGCCATTTCATAAAAGTTTCACATCCATCATTGGACCCAACGGTTCAGGAAAATCGAATCTTATCGACTCACTTTTATTTGTTTTCGGTTTTCGAGCCTCCAAAATTCGTTCTGCAAAAGTGGCCAACTTAATTCATAAAAGTGCTGGAAGAGAGCCCGATTCGTGTACTGTCACTATTCATTTCCAGAGAATTGTGGACGTGGTAATTTTAAAATGTTTGTGAGGTCAAATAGGTTATCTGCTTACAGCCTGGGCACTACGAAGTTGTCAAGGATTCGTTGTTTGATATCTCTCGTACCGCCTATAGAAATAGTTCCAGTTCATATGCTATCAACGGTAGACCTGCTTCGAAGAACGAAGTGGAAGCACGTCTCCGTCTCGTTGACATCGATATTGAGCACAATAGGTTTTTGATTCTTCAGGTAATTTGTAAACAAAAACACTTCTGATCGAAATATTGTTTAGGGAGAGGTGGAACAAATTGCTATGATGAAGCCAGTGAAAACTACTAAATCGGAGACAGGAATGGTCGAATATTTAGAAGACATTATCGGATCGAATCGTCTGGAGCGCTTTGTCAAAAAATTTCAGCGAAGAGTGAATAGGCTCAATTGTGACTTGTCGCAACAAAGAATCGCTCGTGATCACGCAAGGAACAGCAAAATTGCTATGGAAGGTCAAGTCAGAACTGCGATTGAGTTTCTGAATAAAGAAAATGAAGCTAAGACGATTGAAATGAAGCTCAATCAGAGAAGAAAGTAAGTATAAACGAAATATTTTTCTTATTGAGATTTTACATTTCAGGAAAAAATATAAGGATCGAGCTGCACCAAAACAAGCTGAGCTCGATAAACAGAAAGAAGAGATGAAGGAGATAGCTGCGAAGCTGGATGAAAACAAAAGTGAGAGCAAAAGTGCAGAAGACGAAGAAAAGAAGTTGAGTAAAGACCGTTTAAAAATTGAAAAGGAAATCGATCAATTGACTAAAGAAATCGATGATTTGTCAGCTGAAGAAACGCGCAGAAGGGAGACGATCAAACGATACGAGACAGATATTTCGAAAACGGAAGCAGAAAAGGATAAAGAACAGAAAAAAAGAGCAACTTTTGTTTCTGTTCCTGAAAAAGCAGAAAAGAAACTTGCAAAATGGAAAGAAGAGGTGGAACAATTGATCGAGACTGAGGATACAGCAAATGCAGCAGCAGATAATAATCTCGAAGAGTTCGAAAAACGTGCTGAAAAGCTAAAAGAAGAACAGAAGAAGGCTCAAGAGGCGTGGTCCAAAAGTAATACTGCATTTATCAGTGCTCGAAGTGAGGCTACTGTCGCACGTAATGAATATGAGGACATGAACAAGATGGCAAATTCTGGATCAAAAAAACTTGATCAACTGAAAGAGCGTTTGAAAACGACAGAAGAGAAGTTCATTAAAGAAAAAGAAGAGATTGAGAAACTAAGGCCGGAGGTAGACTCATGGAACGAGAAACTAAGAAATCTCAAAACAAGCTTGCCAACTGTCCGGGAAGAGGCCAAAACAACGAACTTAGCCGTGAGTTCACTATATTGTGTTAACTTTATTGGTATTGTCGAAATAAAAAAGTGATACCCGGTGTTTGCGGACTTAAAGCTAATTTTAATAATTTTGCATTAAGTCCGCAAACACCGGGTATCACTTTTTTTTATTTCGACAATAGCTCGCTCGCAAATATTTTACTTTTTCAATTTCTTCCATGTAAAATATTAGATTTTTCCTATACAGGATTTTTGAACAACATGTATGCTTGGGAAAATCACATGTTTTTTTGCAGCTAAACCAATGTCAAGAACGTCTAGATGTACTTCGTCAGCAGAATTCATCGGGCTCCGGAGGTAGCCATCTCGTGAAAATGCTGATGAAAGAAAAACAAGAGGGTCGAATTCCGAGCTTCATTGGTCGTCTTGGTGATCTTGGTTTGATTGACAAGAAATATGAGGGTGCTATTTGTACAAATTATGGCGCTATTCTCAACAATCTAATTACTGGGACTTCCGATGACTCTAAGAAAATTATGAACTTTTTGTACAAGGTAGGTTTTTTCGAAAGTATTTTTTACTGTAAAACCTGTATTAAAAGTTCCCCTCTAATAGAAAGACGTTTGCAGAAGAACATTCAAAAATTAGTTGTCCATCTAATAGAATTGTAATAGAAGAGCTGTAGAACTCATTTAGAACCACTCATAATTTTCGTAGTTTTGTTTTAATTTTCGCATTTTTAGACTAAAACATCAAATGTTTCGTTTTATGAACCAAATACACATGCTTTGTTCAAATATGTGAATTAAAACATTGAAAATGTTTGCTTTTTCTCACCAATTCTGTAATAATAATTTTTTTGAAAATTACGGCTTTTTCTTGAAATTCTTTATTTGAAAAATTAAAGGGCGTCTGATTAGGGAACTTGAAGAATAGAAGGGCATATCCTTCTAATACAGGTTTTACGGTATACTATGGAAACTATTCATATTGTTCCAGAACAAACTTCCACGGACTACGATTCAATCACTCGATCGCGTACCACAAGTCAGAGCAGAAGACATGGCACCTGTTCCAAAAGATCGTTATCCCGGGCCTCGTTTATTCGACCTCATCGAGTGTGAGCCTGAAGTCAGGCACATTTATTATAGGACAGTTCGCAATGCCGTCGTTGCTGAATCAACAACTGAAGCCTTAAAAATGAACAAAATGAGTTCTTGTAAAAATGTGAACATCGTTACACTTCAAGGTGCGATGGTACAAAGTTCTGGTTCCATTACCGGTGGAGGACAGACTTTAAAAGGATTTATTTTGACTGATAAAAACAAAAAGCCTAAAGAAGTCACAGCGGAAGATAGGAGAGCTGAAAAAGAATTGACAGTAGAGGTGGCGCAACTGCAGACAAAATCCGATGAGTTGCGAGAACAAGAGCATAAGGTAAAGTGTATATTCCAGTACTTTGAAGGTTTATAGTAATATGTTTTCAGCTTGATGCACAATTGATTGAGGCTCGTCGTAAGGTCCACGAACTCGAACAACGGTTGTCCATTGTGACGGCAACAGTAGACTCCGAAGGCGAAAACATAAAATCTCTCAGAAAGGCAGTAGAGAATCAAGAGAAGGAAGCATCCAAGGTGAAAGTAGACGCAAAGGAATTGGAGGCTAAGAAAAAACTCGCAGAGGAGTTCGAAAAAAGTATGAAACACTATTTTAATAACTTTCTTTTGTATTTGAACTTTCAGAACAAGATGAGCTGAGCGAAGAAGCTGAAATTACTAGAAAGCGTCAAGCCGAAGTTCAAAGTAAGCTCGATGGAATTTTCAAAGAACTAGTTCAATGTCATCGTGATGAGGCAAAAGACGCTTCGACCAAGCGTGCTAAGCTCGAGAAGGACATGGCGAAGGAAACCGCGAATGTGACGAATTCTGGAAGAAACATCGCTAAATGTGATGAAAACATTGTTAGGATGGAAAAGGAGATTGAAAAGAAGAAGCAGATGTGTATCGACTTGGAGGAAAAAGCTATCGACGGAGAAGGATTAGAGGGGAAGAAATCGGCTCTTGAAGAGGTTGAAAAGAAGAAAACAGATGTGGAAACTCAGTATAAGGATATAATGAAAAAGCAATCAGAACTGTCAGATGCTGAGACCAAATTAGAAGAAGAGTTGAGAAAATGTAATGAAGTAATCATGGAATTGAAAGAGAAAATGAATGCTGACACTATGAAAGTGAAGGAAATTCAAAAAAAGGTTGGTCATGTTGGTTTAGTTTCCATTCTGTCAAATGATATTTAGACTTTATACAGCCTGATTTTTTAAAACTTAAAAAAAAAATATTGAAATATTCAGTTGGATGGTCTTCAAGTAAACCGTATTCCACGATTTCAATTTCTCACGCAATCGAGTCGCCCTGAAGATCTGGCCATGCAATTCGATGATGAGTTGCCGGTCGATGAGAATCAATCTCCTGAAGAGAACGAAAAGCAAAAGAAGCATATGGCATGTGTTCTCAGTGATCGTGCATATGCTATGGAATTTGAACTACGACAAAAAGTGTTAAAAAACACCGAATCGTATGAAGATGTCGATGGTGATAAGATGGTACAAATTCAGTACTTGACGGATGCGGAAGTGGATGAGATTTCTGACCGTGATGCGGAAGAACTCCAATTCAAACTGAAAACATGTGAGCAACAACTCGAGACGATGAAATCTAAAGTAGATCTCTCGTGCATCGATGCTTACGTTGTGAAAGTTAACCAATTCAATGAACAAGTAATCAAGTTTGCAATGGTTCATGAAGATCATAGAAAGCATAATGAAAAACTTCAAGCTATCAAGAAAGATAGACTAGAAGAATTCCATGTACGTCAATTTTAATTACTTCAGTGTTTTACAATCAGAATATTTCAGTCTGCTTTCGAGTTCATCGGAAAACATTTAGTAGCTGTTTACAAGATGTTAACTGATGGAGGTGATGCTAAATTGGAGTATATCGATAAAGACGATCCGTTCAAAGAAGGAATCAGTTTCATGTCAGTTTTATTCCAAATCTTTGACAATGAAAATCATGTTACAGGGTTCGCCCTGCGAAAAAGGCTTGGAAGCAAATCCAGTTTTTGTCAGGAGGCGAAAAGACTCTATCTTCTCTTGCACTCATTTTTGCTCTTCATATGTTTAGGTATGTCTTAATTGTTTCATATTTCTGTCATAAGCTCACGACGACACAGACCAACTCCTTTCTACGTAATGGACGAAATTGATGCTGCTCTGGATTACCGAAACGTGTCAATCATCGCTCAATACGTTCGACAGAAGACCGAGAACGCTCAGTTCATCATCATTTCTCTGCGAAACAACATGTTTGAATTGGCCAACCGTCTAGTTGGAATTTATAAAGTTGATGGATGTACTCAAAATGTTGCTATCGACCCGCAAAAAGTGTGTGAAATGGCTAAGGGAATTTCGGATAGTTTAGGGCAAATTACGTGCACTCTTCCTGAAGAAATCACCCAGCAATTCAGTGAAACAATGAGTCGCCAAAGTAAAGAAATAACCGCACAAGAGAAACAGTATCCAAACTTCCCATCTTCCTCGGAAATTTCGAAGGCCGAAAAGATTGTCAGTGTTGAAGGACGTGTGAGGAAGCAATTAAATCATACAGCCAGTGACACAACTTCTGGGTCGAGGCCACAGTCAAAAGCTGCAACACAAGCCAATGCAACTGAAAGACAGACTTTTAATAGACCTGAGTCTCGAGCGAACCGTGAGTTTTCGACATAAAGTTGCACTGCGTTTATTTCTTAATTACCAATTTTCAGAAATAAAAATTCCAAATCCTCGACTTGTTGAACGAGCAGCTTCGCAAACATCACGCACGCCGAGAAAAGAAAGAAACACTGAAGCCGATGAAGTAAGTTTAAAATTTTGTCAGTTACCTTATTCGAAAATGTTCTTCTAGACGACTCCACCCGCCAAACGTTCCAACTCGACTACAAGCAAATCTCCAGCGAAACCTGTAGCGGGTAGATCTACAAAGAAAAAGAAGTCAATGTCGGACGACGATGAAGATTCGGATTGATTCTACCGAATTCTGCCAGCAAAATACTCTTTAACTTTGAAATCTCATTTCCTTTTTACGGGTCCCCCATCAACTTTAAAACCCCGAATTAACCTGCCCAACACACAATCTCTTAATGTCATGGTATTGCTATTTTTATGTGAAATTATGTGGAATTTTTTTAAAGGAATAGGAGACTCCGGATACTCAACTTTAATCTCTGTCTCAAGCTGGTTTTTATAGGTCAAAAATATTTCGGATCCATGTGTTGCTTTACAGTGACCTCTACTGAAAAATAAAGAACGAATGCCAATTCGTGTTTTCTCTTCTCTGAATTTTGGGTGAACATGTAGTGATCCTTTTTTATATCTTCTTTTTTGATTTGGAACTATCTTCTAAATCTTAATTCAGTCATGTCTTCTTCAACCTCTTCACACACGGTTCTTCTTATTCAAGCGTCTCCTCGGCTCGACTCTCGTACTTGGGCCGATTATGAAAGTCTCACCGATGCTCTGGACGGTAACAAGTCGCATACAGTTAGCTATTATAAACTTCTTTTTAGCAATTTGCAAGATGTTTGAAGAGTTTTTGTCGAAGAAATCAGCTGGACCAGTCACCTACGATGTTTCTCAAGTTTACGAGTTCCTCGATAAGCTCTCAGACATTTCGATCATGATCTTCAATCGAGTAAATTGATTTTCCATGTTAACTTTTCATGAACGATTTTTTTTCAGGAAACCGGGCAATACATCGGTCGTACTCGTGCGTGGATCAAACAGCAAGTGTACGAAATGATGCGCGGACGGTGCCAGCATCCGGAAGGTGGCGAAAAGGTTATTGTCGGCTACTGAATCATAAGAACTACTTCATTTTCCATTCTTCGATGATAATTTATTTTTGGCGGGCCTACATTTTTCCAGTATCTTTAAAATTTTAAAACGGACATCTTCTTCATTCTGAATTTTCTCATTTTGCAAGAATAAAAATCTCGTTTCTCTTTTTATCTTAATTGAATCTCCAAAAAACAGCAGATATGGCGAACATGAACAGTTTTAATCTCGTCAATGAACCTCTTCAGTTAGATAGCTTAGAAAACTTAACTACGAAGGCTCTGAATATATAATGAATACAATGAATCAATGAAGCAAGTTAAATTTAAGTTCCAAGCATAGTGGCTCTATATACAAAAAGTAGCCATTATTGACAATTGCTGGCATTTAATTTTTGGGGTACAACAATTTTAGGGTACAACTGATTTTAGGGTACAAATTTTCGTCATTTTAGGGTACAAAACTGAAAGGGTACAAAAATTTTAGGGCACAACTATTTTGGGGTACAAACTTCTGATAATTTTAGGGTACAACTGAATACAATTTTAGGGTACAACTAATATAATTTCAATTTTTGTTGTTAGTTAGTTAGCGAAATTTTGGAATTTTTTGAAAAATTTGATCCCAGTTTTACCAGAGATGTTACCAGAGATGAAATGAGAAGTTTTACCAATTGAGATAATGTTTGAATCAATTACAGGGTGCGGCAGAATTACCCGCACAAAAGTTTGACGACGTAAAGCAAGGCGATTGGTGCAATTCTGGTTCGCGTATTATTTAAATTTTTGTTAATTACATTATTTTTTATCAGTCTGCCAAAATTCAGATCGATCGGTTTTGTTTTAGGTAAATGGCACCGCCGAGTAGACATCGCTCTTCCATTTTGAACCTTTTCAAAGAAGGAGTCCTACCGGTTGACATCATTAAACGGCTCGTAGTCCTAAGTAAAACCGTGTATGACTTGATTTCTCGTTTCAAAAAGCTCGGCACGTTCTTGGATAGACGTGGGAGAGGGAGAAAAGCAACTGTTGTCACTCCAGATCGGATCAAAGCTGTGAACCAGGGAATCGGAAGAATCGCACATCGGAGCATCAGAAAGATGGCGAAAGGTATGAAAATTAGTCGGCGTTTGTTGGGAAGGATTGTCAAAGACAAGCTGAAGCTTATCTGTTATCGTGAAAGAAAAGCGGCCATTCTCTCGGAAGCTACAACCAAGAAACGGCTCGAAAGATCGAAAAAGCTCCTTCAGCGCACGCTCAATGGTGAACACTTGGTTACAGTGTTCTTTGACGAGAAGCTGTTCACGGTACAGGCTGAATTCAATCCTCAAAATCATCGAGTACTTGCTGAGACATCTGAGGAAGCTTTTGCCAACGGAAAGGCGATTCATCAAGGCTCTCACCCCGCTAGTGTGATGGTTTTTGGAGCAGTGTGTGCTGATGGCAAGTCACCATTGCTTTTTGTTGATCAAGGAGTCAAAATCAACAAAAAGTCAACATTTCGCAGATTTTAGAAAAGACATTTCTTCCCTGGGTTCTGAAGCACTTCAATGGACGTCACTGAGAGTTCTAACAAGACGGTGCTCCCGCACACACAGCCAAGTTGTCGCAACAGTGGTGTGAAACCCATTTGCCTGCATTCATACCGAAGGACGAATGGCCTCCGTCCTCGCCAGACCTCAATCCTTTGGACTATTCCATCTGGGGGTTTTGCAAAACAAGGTCAACGCTAAACCCCACTCAAGTATCGAGGCCCTGAAGAAAACCCTAGTCAAGGAATGGGACGCTTTGTCGCCAGATTACCTGCGTGCAACCATCGATGCCTACCCTAGACGTCTTCGTGCTGTCATCGAAAAAAGAGGAGGTCGGATGGAACAAGATTAGTTGATAATTGTTGTTATGATTATGAATAAACTTTTTGTTGATTCCCATGGTTTTCTGACTTTTCATTTTTTAGATATAGCACTTAGAGCTTGTGCGGGTAATTCTGCCGCACCCTGTATAGAGACTACAGTATGACCATCTAGGAAATGATTGTTGGAGTTATTTTTATGTTAGAGCAGTTAACATGTTCCTTGAACTCCGTCTGTGAAGATTTTCTTGAAAATTGGTGAAAACTCTGAGACTTCTGAAATTTTAAGAAAATTCCGACTAGATGTAGCCTATGATAACCCTATGGATGAACCCCATGATCATAGCTCCTCAATGTGCCCTAACGTAAGATTCACTGTACCCTTTGATTCTATGGATCAAATTTTTCAAAAAATTCCAAAATTTCGCTAACTAGTTAGCGAAATTAACTAACTAGCAATTCAGTTGTACCCTAAAATTATAAGAAGTTCGTACCCCAAAATAGTTGTGCCCTAAAATTGTTGTACCCTTTCAGTTTTGTACCCTAAAATTATGAAAGTCGTACCCTAAAATGACGAAAGTTGTACCCTGTTGTACCCTAAAATTGTTGTACCCCAAAAATTAAATGCCGCCGAAGTGGGCTTATTCGGAAAAAAGTCAGAAAAAACTAGTTCAACTTTGCGCACTCAATTTCTCAGAATCAGTTGGTTATCTATAATTGTAGATATTAATGAGTTGAACACTTTCACACTTTATTTATCGTTTTCATTCGCGTTTATAAAAAGTTATAAAAAAATTTTCAGACTTTTTTCGGAAAAAATAACCATAACTCAAGGGAGAATTTTTTGATTCAAACAAAGTGTGGCTGACAATCAATAACCCAGTGATGTATACCCGATAATAACACTTTTGAGATTTCCAAGGCGTTCCCGGCGAAATTCATAAAATTTTCCGAACAAGCCTGGTGCCGAAGTAAGCTTGTGAAAGTTATGCTTCATCGTTCCATGTTGAAAGGAATAGTATGTAAAATTCCGACATTTTTCTAATTGTGCAATAAATTTAAAATGTCACCTTTATAAACATGAAGAGGGCTAAAAACAAATAAATTTGGTAGTTTCCAACTCTCAGGTCAAGAGTCAGGCATAGAAAAGAGTGAGGATCATATTACAGGCAATTGAAATTCGAATAGTTAAAATGTATTAGTTCAGTACATTAAATTAGTCGGCCACTTGCCAGTCTTGTCGACAGAGTGGGCACTGAGCTCTCGGCTGATTCGATGGAGCAGCGATCCACTTTTCGATGCAATGCCTATGAAACGCATGCCGGCAAGTGCCGACGACGAGCGGACAATCATCTCCTGGGAACTTGCAGATGTTACACGCAGATTCAAATTCCATTCGACAAATTCCACACGTGTCCTCCCCTCCTTGCAGCCACTTCCACTCACCACAGACCTTGAAGTTTAATCAATAAACCATGAATAAAATGGCTAAGATTAGAACTTACATGCAACTTTTTAACCGTAATATTCAGTCGGGTGTTCGACTCTAACATAACACCGGGATGGGGCTCTCGCTCTCGTGACGAAACCTTAATGTGAAAGTTTACTTCGAATTATACAATTTAAATACCTCCTGTGGTTCAGAACTATCACTTTCGTTCGACATGTTCTGTGGATCATCGGTGTCTTCAGAAGATCTGCTCCCTGGTTCTTCCGAATCTCTTTGTTCCATTGAAAACTAACTAGATAAACAAATTTGATTTGTGTCAAATGAAATTCTCGAGTATAAAATGGGACGAAACCCATTTTCTTTCAGTAAAATTAAAACAATCAAAACTTTATGTGAAAGAGAACTCTGCTACTATAATATTCATATTTTATGTTGCTTCAAAGAGTCAATAAATAAAACACTAGAAATAGATGAGATTCTTAGACGGCAATACCCTTGAGTTGCTGAATGGCGTTTTGGAGGAATTTCTCCTGGAAATCCTTTTGCGAAACTTGCTTCTCCACACTCTCATTGATGAGTCTCAAAAGTTGATCACGCTCAAATCTGGCCTTTGTTTCCTCAGTTTCCTTCAGATAATCAATGCGACGCTTGATCTCGCTCGAAATAGTTTGGATATTCTTTCTGCAAAATAATACATGTTGGAAACTACCTGTTCTTGCTCTCATAGAATGAAATGGGCTATAAGACACACACTACCTATAAGCTGCCTCCAACTGCAACTGCATAGATTCTTTGAGAGAAGTAGGCATATTATCCTTGAGAGCAGTGAGAGAATCGGTCTGCTTGGCAGAAGTTTTGCGGAAATCAACTGCCTCTTTAAGATCTTCTTGAATCAATCCTTTGAAAAATCCAACACGCTCTTGATAGTCTTTGTATAGTCCGGCGTCGATTTTATCTAAAACAAAACTTCGATGAAAGAAAACGAAATGATGACATACATCCTGCAGTTCTGGAGACAAGCAGATAGAAGATAATCCAACCAACAGTCATGTGACCTTGCTCCTCGAAAACCCATAATTCCTTGTTGACAAGGAATGCGAACAGTCCTCCGAAGAAGAGGTACGGTCCAGAAGTTCCAGTAACTTTCTGGAATGGAGTGAACCACGAGTCAGGCATCATCAAAAGACGAAATTTCGGTGGGTACATTGGTCGAGATGGGTATGGATAGTTGGCCAAATCACGATCTGGGTGCTCTTTGAATTCTTTCGGAACCGCTGGGAGCAATTCAGGAGCCGACCATTCTTTGTTACAAGCATCAAACATTGACTTTGGAGCTTCAGTTTCCGTAGGGAGAGGGATTCCTAAAATTTGTTGTGCATTTTTAAATACGGTTTACTTTCACACACATACCCTTGAACCGGTAGGAAATTTTTTCAAAGAAACTGATACTGTTGTCCGATGTAGCAGTCGCATCTTAAACAATAGTTTTAATACAGCATTCTAACAAAAAAAACGTACGTCCAGTAGCGGCTCCTCGCGCAACAATGAAGGCGCGAGAGTAGAGTTGTGGAGAAGACAAACGGCTCAACGACATCTCAAAAAACAAACATTTCAACAAAAAATTAACCTTCAGTTTAAAAAATCCTAAATATTCGGGCATGTAATTCACTCTACCTAAATGTTATTTTTAGAAATAGATTTTTAATGAATTTTCCTTTAAACACAGATAATTTTAGTTCTGCAAAAAATATTTTTGATGGGAAAGTTAACATCAATTCTCATTTTAAAAGTAAAAAAGCTTTCGAAGGCTGAAGAAAGCCGCGCATCATAGAAAATTGCGATACTGTAATCGTGGTGAGACCACTTCTTTTACCGTTGATTATGTTCCTTTAAATAAGTAGTGTAGTCAGCGTGAATTAACGCGATGGCAAGAACCCAGGTTGGAATTAACTTTTGATGGCGTATTTAACATTACTGAAATTATTCATTACACGAAAATCGATGATTTTGGAGCAGAAGTGGGAAAAAGATCGAATGACCAAAAGAGAAAGGAGTAAAATATGAATAAATTATCTGTAGTGCAATAACATCGAAACACACCTTTTGCTTTTAACATTATAACAATAGAGGACAAGAAGAAATAAGAATCACAACCACAGTAGTAATATCACAACGACTTATTGAAATTTAAAACGATCTTTGAAAAAATTAGCATAACACTAGATACAATTTGAGTTATTTTTGAGGCGATGGCGATGGTTGCGAGGGTCTCGTTGCTGAGCTGTTTTGTATATAACGATGTTTGTATTCGTAGTGCCAGCGATTGAAATCCGCATTGAACACGACTATAGCTCCTGAGTCGAGACCACCAAGAATAAAACGATGAGAAGCAACAACCGCTACAGATCGAACCGCACTGTTCAGTGGCTGCAATATTTGGAAATAAAGGTTTTCTAGCAAAACAGCAAAAAGGTGTACCTGATATGTATACAATTTAGTCAGGGGGAACATTCTCCAAATCGTAATTCGTCCATTAATTGCTCCCGTTACTGCGAACTCTCCATCGCGAGTAACTGTCACACATTCAATTCTGCAATAGATGCGAAGGTTTCAGGAGAACTCAACATTGAAGCAACTCACTTATCATCAACTAATATTTCGTTGAGTTTTCTAGCAGTCGAGGAATAAGTCACCATTCGTTTCGAATCAAACAACGCAAGAAGAATACATTCTCTACTCATAGACAATTGAGTGACCATTCCGTGTCCTCGAATCCTTCGAAGAAGATCAGATGATGTTGTATGAATAAGAATAACACCGTCTTCGCATCCACTGACAACCAAGCCATGTTCAGCCGAAACACAGAGAGAAGATATGGAAGCCTCGTGTCCAGTGAGAATCGAACGAGGAGATGGTACTTCTCCAGGTTGATTATACTCGCCAGCGATGAAACCGGTCTGAAAACATTCTTTCAATACTTGTAATAGAAATAAACATACCGTTCCATTCCAATGCCATAATACAACGGTACAGTCCATACTTCCTGTAACTACATAGCAGTCACTGAAAAGACTCGTTTCGCTACGAGCAATACAGGTCACAACGTCTCCATGACCATAGACAGCTTGTCGAACTCGACCTGTAAATTAAATATTCACATTCGGACTCATAGAATAGCTTCACAAACCAGAATCGGTGTCCACAATTCTGAAACTATAATCCGGATAGCCACAAGCAAATATGTATTTGCTGTCAGTAGTTGTGACAAAATTGGAGCATTGTACAGTGAGTCTCTGATCAAATGCATCTCCTAGATGACGCCGCGCAATCGGCGTTGTTGATGCAGCAGTAGCCAGCTGAGGATCAGCTGTTAATGGAAGTGAAACTTGACCTTCAGCGTTTGAGGGATCCATTGAAAGTGCACTTCGTTGACTAGCACCATCTAAAACAAATGATCAGTTAGAAATTATAATAGTTTAACTTGTGTTGACTTACAACTATAGGAGTTGTCCCATTTGTTCAATGAAAACACCAAATTTTGTGCAACTCCAACTACAGTAGGCTGCGGCAGCTGATGGAAAGTGTTGGCAGCAAGATAAACAACTGGACTATTCGAAATATATTTCATCATCATACACAAATCATCATCATGTCTTCTGAACATTGTTGGTGCCATGCTCATTATGGAATGTCTCGGCGGGTGTGCTTCAGCAAGAAGCTGAGAAGGTGTCTGGCCAAATGACAAAATTTGTTGCTCGATAGCTGCCATTTGTCCTGGCGTTTCTGCCATTTTCGGTGTTACGGTTCCTTCATAAGTCAGATGATAAAAAACGTTTGTAGCTCGTACAGCTTCAGCACCACGTTGTTTGTATCCGAAAATCAGATCAATCCACTGATTGAGTTGGCAGGAGACTAGGTCGGACTCGAGAGCCTGTCTGTGCATTAGAACAAAATGTTCCGGAGATTCAGCCCATGGAGGGAGAATAACATCATCAACAGGCGTTCCATCAGCTCTTCGTCCCAAGTTGAATTTCGACGAGTTCCGGAACATTTCAGGAAGATAGAACAATTCCGGAATGAGTTCTTTTACATCGTGTGAATCTCTTTGACATCTATCCCAACTGTCTTTAATTGAATGTGTGATTCTATCTGGATGATCGAACTTTCCATCATGAAGATTGATAAACATTGATGCAAACGGTTCCTATAATTTAAAAACTACATGAAAAAAGACAAGAATTTTTTGAATAAAACAGACCAATCTGAACAGCCAATTGAGAGTGAAAGCAGGAGTAGAGTAATGAGTTCCGTAGTGGAACGCAGGAACTTGATCATCATCCCAACTTGTATATCTATCATTGAAAAACTTTCTCCGGGCTTCACTCAGTGCTCCGATGGGCTGAAAATACAACATATTTACTTTGTATTCAAAAATAACTTAATCATACTTTCGATAAGTCTCTGAAATTCGAAGCAACACTCAAATCCAACGTATCTGATGTATAGTTCGTCAGAATCCACGGGAAAACGGGGTACTGACTCAAATCATTGAATGTACGTCCAGCTACAGTATTCAAAAACATCAAATAATCGAAGTTCGAGATTTCTCTTTTCTGCCACTTGACACACATGTCCGAATGTTTGAACAATTGACGAGGAGTCATTAGTGATGTTTTTCTAGATTGTGGAAGACCGTACTTGACACCAACTCCAACTCTTGGCAACTGATAAACTACTCTTTTCACAGTTTCTTCAGAATCGAAAGCGAACATAATGGCAGCTGAAAATTAAAATAGTTTTGAATGAATTTCGCTATGACTGTACTTCTTGAAGCCAAAAACATCTCGAGGGCTGTATTCTGAAGAAGATATCTTCTGAGGAAAATAGCACGGATTTCTTGAAGGTTCCATCTGGCATGTAGAGCTTCACAGTAGCGAAGAACCTGTAAAAGTTTTTGCATATTGTGAAGTTTTTAAATTTTATTTGTCTTGTTTCCTTTTATTTTGTCCAAATAGAAAACCATTAGGGTGTTTCGTTTTACTAACCCAGTGGCTTTTCATTTCAATCAAATTTCCCATTAATAGCAATAATAATAATAATGATTGAGCCCCCAAAAGAAGAGAGACCGGGTGGTCACTCATATAGATAATTATGATGTAGAGAGGCCATATGAGAAGAATGGAACGGAAGAGTGCACCGATTATGGTGGGTAAAGAGGATAAATTCTTTGGAATTGATGGGATATTCAGTGTTTTCAGTTGACATATGTGTGGCAATTGTGGGTGTGGATCGCGTGATATTTGACACTTTTCCGAAAGAATTTCCTTTTTTGAATTGCAATTTTTTCCATAAGGGTAAAGAAATACACCGATTTCCGGTCAATTCATAGTATTTTTTCATCAACTTCTGAAGGGTCCTATCATATCCATCTAAGATGCGGATTCTTATCATTTCTCGTCAATCTCTTTTCCGGTATAACTTTTTGCGGCTTATGCAACCTATGTAATGTGTAGTAAGCGAATCAAAAGGTCATCTGAAGATGAGATATTTGGTAGCGTATCTGTGGATACGAATTGATTCATTTATAGTGTAACATATAAAAGGAAGCAAATGAAAGAGAGTTAGAAGAGGAAACTAGAGGGAAGATTTCTGGAATCGACAGATTCATCAAATCAAGAAAATCCTCACGTTCGGAAATTCACATTTTCCTGCCTTTCTGTATCATTCATTTTCAGGTATTTGTTACTTCATAAATTAATGTTCACTAGGAAACTTTTCAGTTCCCACGAAGAAGTCCTATGCCTTCCACATCATATAATTATCTTCACTTATCAACTACCTCATCATCATCTTCTCAGTCAGGGTCGTTTCCCGGCAATAGAGACCCTCCAGGAGGTGATGATAAGACGCGTGTGATATGAGATGAGAGAAGGAACGAAAAGATAGGTAGAAAGATGCGGAATGGAATGATTGACACACCTTGTTATCTTTATCTCTCTCAATCTTATACTCTGTCCAGTGAATCTTTGTGGTGGGCGCCAGTGCCCAGGTTGAAACAATCTGTATACACATCTACGTCTCCATCTCTACTTCTTCCTGACTCCGCCCACTTTTTGCCTGAGGACTCCTCTCTTTTCGTCCGTCTGTAGCCACCCATCATCTCCGTCATCATCGAAAGGAGAATACACGTATATATTTTTTCGGTATTATTTTTCATCCATCTATTATGCTCGGTCACAATCAGAATGTGGTATATCAGGTAAGTTTATATCAAAAAATGATAGAAGTGTCTATCCTTTTAGGTTAACACTTACTACAATGAGAAAGTGCAACATCGAAAGGCTCGTGTGACAAAAACTGTTCATCGAATCGGAAAAGTTGTACAGGATATACTGAAGGAAGTGGAAGCTCAGGAACCAAGATTCATCAACACACTAAGTGAAACTTCAACTGGAAGATTAGACGGGGTAGGTCTTGAGATGGTCCATTTATGTTATTTTTCTTAATTGAAGGTAGTAGTTCATTCCCCATCGGAGTATGAAGCCGTGCTGTATCTAAACCAAATGGGTGTCTTCAACTTTGTGGACGACGGCACAATCCAGGGATGTGCTGTTCTAAAACTGAGTGACGGACGAAAGCGATCCATGTCATTATGGGTAGAATTTATCACTGCATCTGGATATCTCTCAGCTCGAAAAATTCGGCACCGATTCCAGAATATTGTAGCACAAGTTCTTCAAACTCCACAATTCAGGTTAGTACCTTTTTCTGGAACTTAGGAAAGCCAACCGATTTCAGCGAATACTGCAAACTTCTTCAAGATAACACAGATGTGAGAGTTCGAATAGATGACAAGTATACAGTTCAGATTACATGTGCTTTTCGATGTAATGGAATCTGGCCAAGATCAGCAAGTCACTGGCCGATTGCTGGGCTTCCCTGGCCAAACGCAGCATTAGCCAACCAAACGAAAGCAGAAGGGTTCGACTTGACAAGCCGTGAAACTGCTATAACTCATCAGAATAATCCAAATAAACAGGCGAGCACAATGGAAGCAGATGCCTGGGCAATGAAAATGCACGGAGCTGAAAATATGCTTCTGACTGGAGGTCGACGAAAGACTTTGAGTATTCTGAAGTGTCTACGAGATGCTCATATGGACTTTCCGGGTACTCCAGTCACTAATTACATCCTGAAGACCTTGGTATTGTACGAATGTGAGAAACACTGTAGTGAATACGAATGGGAGGACACGAATATTGGTGACCGACTTATCGGTAGGTTCATATTTTTTGAAAACCCTTTATTTTCTGTTTGGAAAAAATGCCGTAATTTGTTCCAAAAAATGCAACCGACTAAAAAACGCCATCGCGTGCCAAAAGAAGAACTATGTCTCCGTTTTTTCCTTTTCATGCTCTTTCCTCTATCTTTAGGTGCTGCTTTCTGCTTCTCACCATTCCTTTTCCCTTCTTTTTCTGCCTCTTGGCATGCATTCCTAATGCATTCCTTCGTTCTGCCGGAAAGTGTGTACAAGGGAAGTAAGGAAAAGAAGAAAGATGAAATTGAGGGAGTTTTTGCTATAAAAGAAAAACACAATTCATCTTATTTTCTTTCTCCTAATCAACCAGTGGCGTGAAATCTATCGGAAACAGAGAAGTAGATAGTATGAGAATACTGGAGATCGCAGATTGAAGTGTCAAGTCGAATCAGGTGTTGAAACGTTGACATATAGCGAAAAACCATTTTCAATCCCAAAAAAGAAATGAATTTGAAACCGGGAAAGTAGAAAAGAAATCGAATTCTCATAGAAGACACTGTCCCATAAAATTTGATGAAGTTCCGGAAAACTCGCATATTCCAGGTGTACTGCTTCAACTAGTTAGCTGTCTCCAATGCCGACGATGTGCTCATTATTTTCTTCCATCTCTTGATCTCCTACGTTCAAAACCAGTTCATTCCATCGAGCATTCTGCTCAACTCGCATGGCATCTTGTTCGTAAACTAATGATCGATCCGAACGCTTTGCAAACTTTATAATATCTCTCCACCCTATTTAATCTCAATTTTCTTCCGAATTCAATACTGGTATTCCTGACTCCTCTTCACATAAATAATAAATTATTTTTTCAATACATACCTGTGCGCATTGTTTTTTGTAGTTTGGATCAGATTCATTGGCATCGAAGAATAAATCCGTTGCGGTGACTGAAAGTGTTCCAGGAACAACAACACCAGGAGCAACGAGCTTCGCAGGCGTTGAGAAGCATGCGCTTTCTGAAATCAAATTTCGAAGTTTTTGACCCAATTCTGATGTTTCTGGTATGCTATTTCTGTCTACAGCCTGACAATATCCACAACATTTACTATAGTTTATGTAAGTGGTGCTCCAAAATCATCATCATCAATCCATTTCTTCATTCAAACAACTACGGCCTTGTCCTCATAGATCATCGTCGTTTTGACAAACGACCTGAGCAATTAGAAAAAGAAAGGAGGCTCCGCGTCTTTTTCTCTCAGGTGACATTTCTGTTTTGGAAGTATAGAAAAGAAGGACTGAAGGGGTATTAAAAGATTCCGTTTTCGTTCCAGTCACCAGAAAATAAATAGAGAATGTTTGTGACAAAAACGAACCCATTCGCGTAAAAAGAGATTGAAGAAGAGGGTTGCGGAGTGATGAATTACCGAAACAACTGACACTTCAGAGGGAAAAGTTACTCAAGATTGAAGAAAGAACAAGAATTAAAACATGAATTGATTGCATTCATCTTACTTTTTATAGTGTTTTTTTCAAATTTCTTATCTGTTTCTAGTCCTTTCATTATTCATCATCATCTTTAATCTTTAAAAAAAGCTGTCTTCAAAACAACATCTGTCCAATTTTTACGAAATAGAGAGTCCGGATTAACTCCATTTAGCCGTTTAATTGGCTAATAATGAGGAGACTTTCACGATTAATGGGCAGATCATAGAGGCAAATGAGGAGAAGACTCAATGAGCTACTTTAGAGAAGACATTGATTCTTGATTACATACGAAAAGGCAATGGATTCAAATTTAATTTTAAATATAATAAGAAAAGTGAAATATTTCGAAAAGAATCAGGCGATTTGTTGGGTTCGAAATTTTTAAAGATGATCTATTCTCTTTTGGGAGGATGAGAATCTCTACGAATCGACTTAAAAGGGACTTTTTTATTTTTGTTTCGTACGCTGCTTAGTTTTCGAGAATTACACTTTACACTTTTGTTGTGATTAAAAATCTTCAGACGATTGCTGCTTCAGAAAATTTTATAGTAGGAGCGATAACGATCTTACGGTAATTAAACGGAATGAAGAACAGTAGTTCCAAAGTGAAATTTCGGTTTTAACGACTTTCGAATAGGCTTGGCGCAAATTTACGACTATTTTTCACACTCACTTAGATCGAAGTTTTATTGCTGTTGTCAACACTGTCTGACTAAAAGGAATGTTTCACGATGGAAAAACTTACGGCTTGATGGTGTTGGATCTACTTCTTGAGCCCATTTATCAATGTCTGATTCGTCCACGAGTTCCAGGCTACCACTTGTCGTTTGTCGTTGAGAGAATAATCTGGAAATAACATAAGGAAGTGATGAAAAGTTTCGAAGTCCAATTTATTGTTTAAAAATGTTTTCAAAACGAACCCTTTGAGAATTTTTCGAATTTTTTCTTGCTCCGAAATTTCAGGTTCTTCGTTCTTTTCACCCTCGGGAAGATTCGCTTCATCGTGACGACTTCCGTATGGATTTGGTACGAAACGTTTCCTTCGTCGACTATCATCCTCCCAAACGTCAAGTTTCCAAAATTGAGAACCTCTGAAAAAATCATTGTAGATACATAGAAACAAGAAACTTACGGTTTCGAGTCATCTGAATCAGTCAAAATAGCGGACATTTTTTCTAAAAGACGTGCAGCATTAAGAGAATCCCGAAGACGCCCAGAGACTATAAGAAGATCACATCGACCGTATTCTTCATGGCGAGCAAGCAATTGGTCCCGAGACTCAGCCTTAAATTGCGTTTAACACTAGATATTATTTTGGAAAGTTTACCTCAAATTGAGCATGTTTTCCGACATCCTCAGCTCTCAATCTGTTCAAAATGAAATCAGCTTCATTGGCAACACGAAGCACATGATCTCTAGTTGCGTGAGCCATTAATCTTCCTTCATTAACAAGTTCGATGAATGCCAGACCAGCATGTTTTTGAAGAGAAGTTTGCCATTCTTGTGAACACAACAACATAACAAGTTCAATTACAGAAGCATTTCTGTTACGAAGAGTTTCCAAAACTGAAAAAATAATGACTTAATTGAATTCCTACAAGCAGAATTACCTTTCGTATCATTCATAATCTCCTGCCCATGTGTTCCTAAAAGTGTTTTTTGAAGGTAACCACGGAAATCCGACATCATTTCTCTTAGAAGTGGAGCACAGGTTTCAAGTGCCGTCTGGATAGAAAATTTTTTGAAAAGTAGGAACTTAAAAATAGCAGACTTGCAAAATTCCGGGCCGGCCCGGCCCGGTCGGCCCGGATTTGAATTTTTGAACTTTTTTCACTACAATTTTTTGTCCAAAAATTTATTTTCTGAAAATTTTTCATATTTTTCCTCAAGTATATTTTTCAACAACCTTCGAAACATACAAAAAATTGTTCTTAAGAAATATTTTTCAAAAAAATCGGGAAATTTTCGAAAACAAAATGTTGAATTTTTTCAGTACCTAACTTCCGGGCCGACCGGGCCGGGCCGGAGAAATTTTAATTCCGGCCCGGCCCGTTGCAAGTCTGAAAAATAGTCTACCTGAAGCTTTGTTGTCAAGTATGCTCTCCTCTCAGCTGTTTGTTGAACTGGCATTAGAGTAGATGGCCTTCTTCCATTAGCTTGATTTATTTTGGACAACTCTTCTTCCTATCAATTTATCAATAATTATTTCAGTTCATATTTCAACTCACATTATATTCATTCCCATCTTTTTTCATCCCAGAAGAAGCAACTTTGATAGCTGCAATTCGTCCATCATCTCCTTGACCTTCTTCTCTATTTTCTTCTGTTTCTTCTTCTACGTTTTCATTTTCGACTGTGCCGTTCTTGATGCTGCTGTTGTCACCATCATTCTCTAATTTTCCATTTGCTCCGTTTTCTGGGGTCGACTCCAAAGACTCTATAAAACGGAAAAAGTTTCAATGTTTGATTAAATCATCAATTTAAGGGGGTGAAGAAGAAATTAATAACATACCGTTATCTTGATTATCCTGTTTTTGAGTAGTTGTATCAAAGAATGGAGACGGTGAAGACGGTGGTTCTAGAATGTCTCTGTATCGTGATACCATTAAAACAGACACCAAATAAATAACAGAGAGCGCAAGGAATTGAGCTTGACGATTTTCTTCAACCATGTCTCGATAAACGACTCCTTTGATTCTTGTGATATCTGAATCTTGTACCAATCGTTCAACATTGTCAAGTCCTTCAGGAGACGGATTTTCGAGAGCTTCACGTACAAACTCCATAATGCATTGATTCTTTTTCGTTGAATTAGTTTCATATCGCGGTGTATCAGGTTGTTGAATTCTAGATGCCAAGATATGTCGAACAGTGACAGTTGCTGATATACGAAGAGATTGTCGGAGCACACCACCAGCTGGCATATTCTTTTCTTGTTCAAGTTCTGAGAATGATACTCCGGAAGCAAGAACAAATGTGTCAACTAAACGAGCGAATCGCATCAAGAAACTGGCAGCAACAGAAATCGGTAGTTGTTGCTGACAAGGATCCACAATTTCCATATCATTATTTGGAGCTGTAGCACTGGCGAGTAGTGGCAACAATCCACCACAGGCCATGATAAGACTGTCAGCTAATTGGGAAATGACGTGAACGACGTTTCCAACGAATACTTGACTCTCTGATGCATTACACTGATCTGAAATTCCTCCGTCTGCTGTTTTCCACTCTCCAACTGTTCCTTCGATTCCTGAGAGAAGGTCAGCGAGAAGACGAATATGAACTTCAGACCATGCAAACTCGGGTGCTCTATACACTGGCGTAGGTTCCATTTTGGATTCTTCTCCTCCTGTTTCGGTTCTCTCTGCTTTTGTTTTGGCATCTGCCAGCTTTTTCTTGAATCTTTCAAAACTAACTTTCGAATGAGCAATGGCTAATGTATCAACCCAAACTCTCCATCCACCGTATTCATGTCGAAGTGCATGATGTAGAAGAATTGAGAATGCTTCCCAGACAAGTTCGCTTACTTCATTTTGTGATTCTGTCGTATGGAATACATAGGCTAGGCCTATCAACCAATCTTGCCAAACTGACATTTGTAATATTGTTCTTCTATTTTCTTTGCTGTCTTTGCACAAGTTTATGATGTCAAGGAGGAAACACTTCTTGATTTGAACAATGCTTTCCGACTCTTCACATTGGCTGATGACGTGAGCAATAACTTTCAAAAGTTGAGGATTTTCAAATTTCCATTCTGGCTGTGCTGGCTGATGAGCCGCGTAAGTGAATGTTGGGGTCATTTGCTCGACAAGAATTTCCAGAAGTACATTGTAAGTTGGCAGAGAAAGAATTCGTTTGTGAGATAGAAGACGTTCCCCAATCAACGAGAATAGGTTCTGATTTCCCATCGATTCAGTTTTTCGTTTCAGTGTCGACCTTGATAAGAAGAATCCGAGAATTTTGAGAGCCGGAATGCGTATCAATTCGTTTGGAGCAGCTAGAAGATTGAAAATGATTCCAAGTGCTTTGTTTTTATCGATTGCGGGAATCATAATGGCTGGATGCTCAGCTAGCAATCGAGTGACAAGAGCAAGAACATCATACAAATTGTCATCTTCTCTTACAGTAGCCAAAAGATTTAGAAGAGTATGAACTTCTTGATCTCGTACTCTCTCTTCCTCTTCTGGACCAGCTGAAGCAATGATGATCCGATTTATGAAGGTAAGAATAGCACTTCTGAAAACTAGCAATAATATATCTAGAAGAAAACTTGTCATCCTACCGGATTGCAACAATATCCGCTGTTGCGAAGTTCTCTGGTCTCTCTTCAACAGTGTAATCAGAAGCTGTTTGTGGAAGTGCCAACCAGTAGAAATGTTTCAGCGTATGACACATCTCAATTACAGTTGGAACTCTTCGAAGCATTTGTGAAAAGTTGTTGTTGGCCAAAAAATCAGAAGCCAGATATTGGTAGAGATGAACTTGTACTTCGGGACGAGCTCTTATCCACAACTTCGGATTAAACAAGATATAATCAAAGAGATGTTTGAGAAGAGGTCCACCAGCAGGGCATCGGAGTAGGAACTTTGCAATGTGGATGAGTTGTTCAAGTACTTTCATTGACAAATGCGATGGTGACGCCTTTTGAAGGCATGATGAAATGATCAAAAATCCTTTGCTATGAAATAGTTGTTGTTGTGAGCTTTGGGAGCTTGAGAGAAGAAGTGAAATTAGAGAGAGGAGAGTTTGACTGAAAAAATATTCAGAGCTTCAAATTAATGAGCAACAACGTACCAAACTTCACCATCTATTGAGTTATCGCTAGAAGATGGCAAATCTATCTGTGCGAAAAGTGGGAGAAGAATTTGAATTCCTCCGACAGACTGAAGTGATTTATGAATCGAATGAGTAGTGATTACTTCCACGCCCTGTAAATTTAAAATAAGTTGCAAGCTTGTGTAAATTTGTTTCACCTCTTTCATTACAGCATGTGGAATCTGCACAAAATATGTATTAGCAGCTGTTTTAGGTGGAGTGTAGAGGCACAGTTGTCCATGGCAATTTTTCGGGCAATATGCGAATACCAGCGATGAATGAAGATGTCCATCGAATAGATGCTAAAAATTATGATGCAGATAAAGATATTAATATTAACACTCACTTTTTTGTATCCTTCTGGAAGACTCGTTTCAGAATCGTGTTTGAACGTTGACTGGTAAGCGGGTCCGAGACAGAATAGCGAGTTAGCCTGCTGCAGAGAAAGCGCTTCGGCGAAAAGATACATTGCACCCATTTGACCACAGAAGGCACTGTTTGCAGTGCCGTCAGCAGATACTCCGATAGAGCAACGATCCCAATTTGTAGCTGATGTAACGACCCTGCAGAGAAGTATTTTATTCCTTCAAAATTTATCTTCAAAAAAGACACAATAGGTCCTAAGAGCGAAGCAACTGACCATGATAACTCGATGGTTTCTGCAAGTTGTCCATCAATGAAACACTTGATATCACTTCTTCCCCAACGAGAATAACAATGCGCAATTGCAATATGATGCCATTTTCTAGCCCCTAATTCAGCTCGTACACATCTTGATTGCTCTTTTCCTTTCGTTTTTTCTACATTCACTACGAGGCAATTTCCAGTGAAATGACACGAATAACCTATTCCTTTTGATGTTCGGAAACTGTACAAAACGGGTTGCTCTTTTTCGAAAGTGACACTATTCAATGGCTCCATTCGAAGCCAAGTGGCAAAAGTCCACCCTTGTTGGTACGGCATTGTCTTGATAGGCGGAAGAATGATTCCCTACAGTAAAAAAATAGTAGAGCACATACAGTTTTTAAAATTCTCACCGATTGATCTTTTCCGGGAAAAGAGAAAAATACATCCGCACTATCATGTTGTGGCATCTCCTTCAGTACATGTAGCAGTTTCAGAGAATTCGGTGGCTAAAAGTTTGTTTTTCTATTCAAGAGCTCCAGAGAACTGTCAAAAACTCACCCATTGATCTCTTGTAGATTTCAGAGCTCGAAGAAGGTGTTTTGTTTGTTTCACGTTGATTGAATAAGCAACTAAAGCAGCAATAATTTGAACAAGAAGGTCTGCAAGCAGCGGTGGAGCTTCCGGCAGTAAATCAAGTACTCTGAAAACAGTATATATAAATATTCTCTGGTATATAGTGAGAAAAAGAAGTTCACTTACTTTGATATTAGCCCGACTCTCGTACAAGCTTCCAAATTACGGTTACTTTTTTTCATGACTGCTAAAAAAAGACTCCATATTTCGTTCTGAAAGTGGTGCAGCTTAAAGGAATGGATCAATAACTAGTTCAAGTACCTGTAAATCACAATCACAGTGGGAAAGAAGTGTAAGCATATGATCCACATTTGATGCCTCTTCTATCACGAATTTCGATTCTTGATCAAAATGTCCACCAACAAGTAAATTAAAGAGATTATCAACAATTTGAGTTCGGTCCGTATTTGGAGAATTCGAATACAAAGCAACGACAAGCCGTTGAATAGTCTCATCAGCACCTTCTTCATTCGAATGGATCAGTGTTGTCTTAGATAGAAGACGTGGTAGAGAAGATGTGACATCGTCCTGCAAAATGGTACCAATTTTAATGAATTTAGTGATAGAATAACTGAAATAGCCGATCGAAGCCGAACAATTACCGAAATGCCCACTAAGCCGCTATCTTCAACAATTATCAGATTTAAAATAGCTGTTCAAAATATAACCAAAAATTAGGTGCATGCGATAAAGTTTCCTATCATTCTTTATCATTTAGGCTATCATCTATCATGCAGTGTCAGTTAACATATCACAATCACCACCAACACTGAATGGAAAAGAGATGTTGAATGATTTTGAGAATGATGCCAGACTGCCACGCCGTGATATGTTTCCAGTTGCAGCATTGTAGCTATCTCGACGACTTTGAGTTCCAGGAGTTGGCGATTGAGTCAAATCGTACTCGATGAAAAATTGAGCTGGTGTGAGCTCTTCTGGCTGAGAAATTCAAGGAAAATAAAAAGACAACATGTTTCTTCTTGTACGGATAGTGCGTTCAGATAACGTACTCAGCAGAGCTGTGCGGAAGTAAAATTTTCAAAAAAGGAAGAAGGAAGAAGGAAGAAGGAATAACATTTTCAAAAAGGAAGAAGGAAGAAGGAAGAAGGAACGAAAATTTTCAAAAAGGAAGAAGGAAGAAGGAAGAAGGAAGTGAAAAAAGCCCGGAAGAAGGAAGAAGGAAGGAAGAAGGAAGTTGGGTTCCAAACCGGGAAATCGGAAGTTAATTTTGAAAATGACAAATTTGAGGAAACTTTTTTCTAGTCATCTCTGAAAACGAATTTTGGCGCTGTTTTTCATACAAAATTCCATTAAAAATCACCAAAACTCCGCTGATATTCAGTCGAAAATTACAAAATTTTTGTGAACTTTTAACACGGAAGTCGAACAATTTCAACGGAAGAAGGAAGAAGGAATAAAATTTCAAAAAAGGAAGAAGGAAGAAGGAAGAAGGAAGTGAAAAAATGCCCGGAAGAAGGAAGAAGGAAGAAGGAAGAAGGAATTCCGCACAGCTCTGGTACTCAGTAAACTCAGACATGTTTTTGAAAGGGGATCGGTTGAAACCGGGATGTTTGAATCTCAAATTTGAACGTTTCAAATATGAATCGAAAGAAGTATTCTATCGGAATTAAAAATAAGGTTTTTAAGTTCGAAAATAATAATTTTTAAAGACAAAAATAGGACGTTTAAACAATCTCACCTCAAGTTCGAGCTCTTTTCCTTCTGGTAACGGTGGAAGTGATTCGATAGCTGCATTAGGTGACACATCTTGAGATGGTGCTGAAGAGAGAACTGATGAAGGAACAACTATCTCTTCTGGTTTTCCATTCGAATCAGCTTCAGTCGGAGTTGATGGAAGTTCGGAACTCTCATCGTCAATGTTTTTGAAAACATTTCGAGTCGAAATTTCAGCCGATCTGAATAAAAATGAATATAAGTTTTCAAATGATTCTATAATATTTGTTTGCGATTTTAGTTGTTGAATCAGTGATTTAATTAATCGCAGGAACAGTATTTATGAACACTTACGAATCATCCATCCCTCCTAAATCCACAGTCTCCATGTTCGATTCCTCGTCGTTCACTTCATCTTCCGCCGGAATTTGAACAGTTCCTGTACAAAAAAGCAAATATTGGTTTAAGTAAAAACTCAAAGTTTCATTTTAAAATCGATAGAAAACGTACCATTGTCTTGAGTTGGCGGTCCTGATTCGTTGTGTGACGTTTCAGAGATCTCCATTCGAGTAATCCCTGCAAAACATGAATTATTCAGATGACAAAATAGAGATTCAGTGAAAATTCAACAAAAAAGGTAATATGTGCAATCTGACGTGGATGTGTTTGCGTATTTCAGAGAAAATTGTAAAGTTTTTTGCAAGAAATGACAGGTTTGAAAGGATTTTAAAATAAGAATAAAATCAGAAAATTGAGAAAGTAGTTGTTGAAATAAACGAAATACCACTAATTAAATTGAAAATAATGGCCGCCTAATTCCAGATTTAAAATGATCGATAAAAAGTTGTTTTCCAGAATTGTTCGCGTTTTTTTGCCTATCATCATCTTTTTCTCTTCATCAATGTCAATAACTAACTATATATGGTTATGAAGTGAAAAGAGATAAATGCAAACAGGAGGAGACGCAGAATATGAGAATAGTAATGAGAGAGTGTGCGGGATAAAGAGAATCAAAGAGAACGGAGCAGTCGGAAATCAAGGTGAAAGAGGAGAAGAAAGTGTATGCAAATGTGAGAGAAATAGTGAAAGCCGACGAGAAGAGGACCTTTTGTCCTTTTTGCCTTCAATGGAAGACAATTTCTTCAAGAATCAAGATGAGAGCGTAAAACTGCAGTAGAATAGAAATTTACAGAGTAAACTTCTCTGGTAAATGGGGCCAGAAATAAATAGGTTCAACAGCAAAAAAATATACTGATTTTTTACTAAAATGTTCTATTTTAAGATACTACAGATGTTTCCAGGAAGTGGTCTACATATAGCATGTTTTAGTGGACTGAAGAATAATGCAAAAATAACTTCGAGAACTTTATCGGCTTCGCTCATCACAGTTCCTTTCACTCTTCTAATTCAGCCAAAAAATCTCTTTGAAAAAGCGAAACAAGAACTCGGGAATTACTTTTCAAGGCTCTTCAAACATGAGCTATCCGGCCGGCAAAAAGTCATTATCTAGCATCCGAATCGGCTTGTTTTGTCTTCCATTCTCTCACAATACTCAACTACTTTGTCCATCCTTTATGGAAGGTTCCAGAAGAGTTTCTTTTCTATGTGGTTCCATGTAGGATCAAAAAGAATAAGAAATGGAGAAGGAAACGATTTAAAACTGAAAAAAGACAACTTCAGGAAGTGTACTAGTCATCGGAAAGAAAATTCTTTTCGAATGAAGATATCCATCTGAAAAACAACTTCCGAAAATCTAAGTACTTTTACTCTTTTTTGAGTTGACTATTCAAACTCCAGAAATGATTCTAAGCAAAAAATGGATGAAAAGGGCGTAGGAATTGTGGAGAATCTAATGTGGAGCTTTCAAAAAAGTGCCATCGCACTTCAATTTCTCTCTTCAAATTTCTTCAATTCACATATTATAATCGGATTTCTTCGTTTCTTTTTTCCCTTGTTGCATATCTTATACTTTTTTTTTGAAAAAGAAACTGAAAATTTGATTGAAAATGGAAACAAACCGAAGACAATAAAAAAGGTTTTCAATTTCAAAAAACTCAAAATGTGAGCTTTGATCCAAGACTCCGGAAGACTTCTTTCACTCCACTGATCGCACAAATTGTGACGTTTTCTTCTTTTATAAATTTTCCATGAAACGATTGAAAAAGTAGAGAATTGGCAACGCTAAAAATGGAAACGATTCTGGCAATTCATTTCCCCAGGCAATTAGTAAAAAACGTTCGTTCTGAAGGACAAAAAGGAAAATTGAGAAAAGAAAAAGAAAAGAAAAGAAAAGAACTGGTAGGAGGGACTTTGAGGGACGATTCAAATGTGAGATATCATTATATATCGGAGAAAAAAGAAGAGGTTCGAAGGACACATGTGACATATTCATTTACTGAAAATAGAAAAGTCAGTGGAAAAAAAGAGAGTAAAACAAGAACAACAACAATAGGTATCGAATTAACTCAAGTTTTGGAACACATTAGCCAATTAAAATGGAATTTGTTGTGAACTTAAAAGTTTAGAAACAAGAATTACGAAGCATATATTCCACATATTTCTCTCGATTATGTGGCAAACCTACAGTAACCATGGAAAACCAACGTCTGCAGTTGTCGAAGTTTAAGAGTTTGTAATAGCAGTGCCACTAATTTTCCACCGTATCTCAACTACAGTAGGACAACCTCAACTAGAGCGTGGATTAAACCTAGAGGTTCACTTTTGTAGATGACAGCTTTCATGTACGGAGACTCCCTAGATGTATCTAGCTAGACGAAAATCCATACAAGCAGTGACTTCATCACACACTTTTCAAGTTTGTCACTCCAACTGAAAACTGGAAAATGCATTTTAGTATTTTTCCAATCTGGAAAATATTTATTTAACGATCTTTAATTTTTAATTACCGTTGATTTTTACTAATTAGTTTAAAGATCATTATTAAAACTATTATGCAGTTGTTCAATGGCCAACTCTCTGAAATTTTAAAAGTTGAGTAGATGCTTACCAATATTTCTGAACCCCATATTTCTTGTGTTCAATTTCTTTATATTCTGTGACAAACTATGTACATTAATCTTCACTTAAAAAGTCCATGCTTTCCCTCAAAAAGATGTTGCATAACATCCTCCTTTCAATTTTTCTCCGTCATCTCACCTGTCCTTTTCAACAAAATCCTCTCTGCCATTGGTCATCTTTCTCTTCCCAAATCGCCTCTGGTCACTTATATGACACCCTGAAACCTGTTATCTTCCTTCCGAAAAAGGAGGGAAAATGGCGTAAGAACCGGTCGATATCTGCGTCTCTTCTTCTCATACACTATTTCTCACTTGACCATTTTCATCTCAATTTACATTTCCAGACGATAGGCAGCACGGACGCCCTTCTCCTTCTGATTCATCTTCAGCTTTCTTATAGAAGAGAAACTTTCTTACTATATATTTTTATTCTTTTTCTTTCGCAATGAAGTGGTAAGTATTACCATTTAAAACTTGTTCTCAATCCTCCTAATCTAGAGAAGTAATAACTCAATAACACACTTATCCTAGATTCATGATCTCTTGATTCATTTTTCAGTCTACTACTGTTAGTGACACTTTCCACGTTTCATGCTCCCTCGAATGCTCAAAAATCTGGGCCACCTGGTCCAATGTCATCTCATTTTGTTGATTGGTTGATTGCTCACGGGTAAATATTCTTTCCAACTTAGACGCTTTAAATGAAATGTTTCGAGATATGAATCAGATGCATTCGATCGTCCAGATGTTGGACCAAACGGAAGTTTCGGTGGAAAGAGAAGATCAGGTGATCCAGTTGAAAAGGAGCCAGTTATATTCATTCATGGCTCTGGAGATGCAGCTCTTTTCACTCAACAACCATTGGCAACTGGTTTCAGCCGAAGTATTCAATACTTTTTGGAACAGAATTATACAGAAGCTGAGTTATATGCAACCACTTGGGGAGATACATGGGGAAGTGGTTCTATGTTGGATACTTACTCCACTATTCACACTTGTGGAAATCTGATTTATTTGAGAAGGTGAGCAATTCAGACTAATTGACAAGAAGCCACCTTTATTTTCAGATTCCTGGAAGCTGTAATTGGTTACACTGGCGCCAAAAAAGTAGACATAATTGCTCATTCAGTTGGTGTTCCTCTGATGAGAAAAGTTGTTAAAGGAGGAACTTTAATTGGAACAGACGGAAATTGCACGTTGGGACCACCACTTGGAGCAAAAGTTGATACATTCCTAGGAATTGCTGGTCCAAATTTCGGTCTTTGCGTCTGTCAACTTGCTCAGACTGTACCTGCTTGGTGCAACGCTTTGGATGGTTTGTATCCTGGATATACTTGTCAAGATCAGGTATTTATGTGCTCATAAGCTTATGGAGTAACATCTGTTTTCAGTTATGGTGTGGATATACTTCTGGAAGTTGCAAACAGGAAAATTACTCAAATCTTCTTCAAAAAACGAATGATGATCCGAACCGTGAAGGAGATCATGTCTATGCAATGTGGAGTGATGGTAGACAGTCTCTCATAAACTCTGAAATTTATTTATTTTTCAGTTGATGAAGTTCTTTTGAATCGTGGAATGGTTTGGGGAAAACCAACAGCCAGAATTCCAGGTAAACAATTGACAAATAAGATTAAATGGATCAATTTTATCTGCTTTCAGGAATGAATGGAAGATGGATCAGTGATCGTAATGGACACGTGGCAATGAAAGATCTTACAGAATTGAGACAATTTGAAGCTATTGTTCATCACTCAATTTGATTTATTTTGCCTTAATTTGTTACTAATTTATTAATTTTATTTTTATTCTTGTTAAGTATTTTTGGCTGTACATTTGGGTTTGAAATTGCAATAAATGATTTATTTTGAAATTTAGGAAGAATTGAAAATGACGGGAAGTTAAGCATTACACCAATTGAAAGCATTTCTAAACATGCGAATCCACGGGGAAAGTGCGACTGTTTGCTGATCAAAACGTGTATTCCAAGTGACGCTGTTTAACTCCGCCCACTGCCACGTCAAGAATGATCGGTCTGCGTGAGGCATCATAGCAAGATGACGTCCATCACGACTACAGATAGCTGCCACGTCATCAATTGAGCCATTCGGATTCAATGGATACGGTAGATTCTCGCAATTGTGATCCGACCCAATCTTGCCCTGATCATCGCAGAAACGGACACAAACTTGTCCATTTTCTCTCAGATTCTGAAGGATTTCAGATGAACGATAAGTGAATCGTCCTTCTCCGTGAGAAGACCACAGTCCTAAAATCGCATTTTCCATTCCAGAAAGCATTATACTTTTGCATTTTTCTATCTGTAATCAGTATTTCTGTGAGTGTTAGAAAAGAGATAACTCACTTTAACTGGTCCAAAACTACTTTCGAACCGTCCGCATTCGTTTTCATCAAGGAATACTGTAGTTTCAAGACATGCATTTCCTTCCCTTTCATCCCCAATCCATCCTAATTGGGCCATTAACTGGCAACCATTACAAACTCCGTATGAAAATGTATCAGTTCTCAATCGGAAATGTTCGAATTGCTTTGAAACTTGTTCATTAAACATTACTCCAGCAGCCCATCCTCTTGCAGAACCAAGAACATCTGCATATGAAAATCCACCAACGAATGCAACACCTCTGAAAATATCTTACAAATATCTCACGAGAACAGTTGAATACCTGTAAGCATCCAATGTGTGTCCTGATAATATATCAGTCATCGTCACATCAAATGTCTGAAATCCGGCCAAAGTGAATGCAGATGCCATTTCACGATCTCCATTTGAACCTTCTTCACGTATAATAGCCACACGAGGAGCTGAAACTTTCAAAAACTGATAAACAAATCAAAAGAAATATGGAAAACCTGTCGAGAAATATTGTTCATGGTAAATAAATGAAGTTTCATAAAACCACTCGAAATCACATTTATAGTTGATCTTCCGACATTTTCCTCGAAACTGAACATTCTATTTCATAAACTTTCCAAACCAATACAATTCCAACCTCTTTCGCTTCTTTCAGACTCTTCATATTCGTCTGAAACTCTCCTAATTTATCCCCAACAAGTTCCCATTCTTCTCGTAGATCAACCAATTTTTCATTGATTTCCAGTTTATCATCCACATGAATTCTGATATGTGCATCTGGACCATAAGTTTCAGAAGCAGTTCCGATGACCTGACATTCAATATTCACGTCTTCGAGTTTTCGGATGACGTCTTCAGAATTCAAGACTTCTATAATAATTCCGCATTCTTCGGCAAACAGAAGATCGATTGGACTTGTATGCTCTTTTGTATTTCTAATGTTCACATCAACTGCTACGTTTCCAGCGAACGCCATTTCCAGAATTGCAGTTATCATCCCACCATCTGATATATCATGTCCTGCAAATCTTCTACTTCTGAAACATATGATTTCAAAAACGAAAGAAAAACCTGCTAGAACTATCGGATGCAACACAGTTCCAATTAACTTATCCATCAACAAAAGATCTTGAACAGTCGAAAAAACCTTTGAAATTTCAGTGAAATCTTCAATATCTGGACAATCATCTCCAATCTGATAAATCAAATATGGTTTAAATTAATTATGGAAATAAAATGGTACCTGTGAATAGACCTGAGCCAATGCACTTCCACCTAATCTCATCTTATTCTTATCTCCACCACATCTTATCCATAAAATCTTCGAACCAGGAGTTGCAGTCAGAGCAGGATTCACTACTTTTGTAACATTTGTACAAGGTGCATAAGCAGAGAGTACAAGTGTTCCAGGACTCTGAAATGTAAATTGTTAGTGATGAAAATGATTTATCCAAACAATGCAGGAATATAGTAACAAACCTTAACCAATTCTCCATGGGCGGTCACTGCCATCGATAACGAATCTTTTCCTCCATCAATCGCACATCCAATCTGCCGAAGTCCTTCACAAAGACTTCCAACTGCATCAACTAAACGAGCACCCTCTCCTTCACATTTTGCAGCCCACATCCAGTTTCCTGACATTTTTACGTCCTTCAAAAATGATGCTATTTTCTGATAAACCGAGTTGTTTGTACCTTTAAATCGGTTATTGGAGCCCAAACAAGGTTCATTATTGTCTCCGAAATACACATTCTTGCTCCTTTTTCAGCATTAATTAGCATTTTGATTGGTTGTTCACCAAGAGATACTGCTCCACCAACCTGGAATTTTAAGAACGCTTCAATTTTTATGAAGAATTCAAAGAATACTGGAAATATTCCACCTTTCATTGCACTGCTTTGCATTAGATGTTTATAGCTCATTTTCTTGAATAGAGAGAAATTGTTCCTGAATTCCAAAAAAAGTTATTTCAGTCAAATCAAACTAGGTCAGTTTTTAACAAGATAAAAACAGTAATAAGACGTTTCAGACGGTTGATCAGAAAGTGTCCCGAATAACTATCTTTTTTTCACTCAAAATCTGAAAAATGAAAGTATTTCTAGAAGTTCACCCTCAACAGTAATTATCTGTAACAAGAATTATGAGGAAATGAACATATTCGCATTTCAAAACGTTCCAAACAAAAGCGGTACATTTAATTTGCAGAAACAAAAACAGCTATTTTTCAGATTCTAAGATCAAGACTCTAATAGAGTTCAGTTCTGATTCTAAAAACCTACTAGATTCCATCTAATAATTCGTACTTTTTGGGGTCTTTGAACCCTCTTTTCTTCCCTTTTTCCGTCCATATTTCCGCCGTACTCCTCATTTTCCGGGTGGCTCCAAAGGGCTCAGTGATGCATAAAATGTCCCCATTCTTCTCGTTTTCCCCGTCCTCTTAACTAAGCTCAAACTCTCTCTTTCTTTCAATTGTTTTTCGGTATTTCTTATTTTTAGGTCTCTTTTCACTTTTCGAGAAAGTATCCCGAAAAGCACTACTAAACCTACTAAATCCAATTCTTTCTCTTCTCATTGTTCCATTTTTAATGTCTTTTCTCTTCCTCGCTTTCCTTCCGAATTTTTCGACGATGGCGGTGAAAAACAGGAAAAAGAATTTTATGTAAAAATTGGATTCCGAAAAAGGAAAAAGGGGTTTGGCTTTAACAACATCAACCTAATGAACTACCATTGTTGGGTGACTAGAATGACAATGAAAAACGTTTTGTTGATTGGCTTTTCGATTCTTTTTTCTTTGGAAAATGAGCCTTTGTTTTTCCACATTTTGGATTCTAATGAACCAAAAAAACATATTTTTAAAGATGGAGCTTCTTTCTTTCAATCAGTATTGATATTCGGCTAGGTTCGGTTTCAATATGGAGGTGAAACCTGGAAGACAGATCATCCTACATTAGAACTCTAGCACAAATTCCTTATGGCTTTTATCTTGATTATGATTGTGCTTCATGGATATTCCACATGTTAAACTTTTCACATTTTGCACTCTAACTCTCCCCAACTAGATAACTTTCTGATCCTATTTCCCTTCAAATGTCAAATCTTTTTTCTTCTTCTTTTTTTCCTCTTCTTCAACAAACGATTCTCGCTTTCCAATCTAATCACGCCTTCTTCTTTTTGGCCGTCAAGACTCCGCCCCTTTTTGCTCCAACTATTTCTTTTTGTTGCAGTCAGTCAGTGGGACGAACAAGCCATCGAAATGCGTATCCACGTTTTAATGCTCTTCACGAGCATTTTCCCTTCAATTCGAACCGATATTTGCTCTCATTGTGACTGTGATTTTCTTTCACATACCGTAGTTTGTAATCGTCCATCTCTACTCGTGAGAACTGTTTCAATGCTTCCAAATATCCAACAACTTCATCTCAACACACTCAATCTTCCTCAACCACCCCATTTTCTGTTCCATCCGAATCTTCGAGTTCTCCGGATGAGTCGATGTGGAATGCATGAAATTCCAGCAAGTACATTTCTTCCATTACCTGGATTAGAGGTTCACTCGTTGTTTCAACAAAACTATAAGACAAAAAAGTGAGTTTCAGGTTATCGACTTATCAAACAATCATTTGGAAACTCTCCCGCCTACCGTACTCCGCAGTCTCAAATTCCTCCGAGTACTCATTTTAACCAACAATCGAATTTCGAACTTGGATCAATTAGCATGGATTTTATCTCCTGGAGTAGTACTTGAACAACTAGATTTATCAGGAAATCCAATTGCAATCGCTACATCAATGACAGTCTTCCCTCCAGTTCGACAACTTTTCCTGTCTGATACAAGGATGGAAAGTGTGAATGAAACGACAATTATGTTCAAAGTAAGTTAACTCCCAGATCTTTGAATTAAAATTACTGATTTTTCAAGAGTTTTTTTCTTTTTCAACTACTTGAAAGTACTTTCTAAACACTTAGAGCACGGACTCACTTATTCACTCTTTTTCTATCTTCTAAAATTTCAGAAACTTCCGGGGAAGTGTGAAAAAGATGTATGTCGTCACATACCAATTCATAATTTGAACGTTTCAATTATCACAACAGTCGATTTTTCTACGAATCGAGATCTGGAAATCGATTCTGGAGCATTGACTGTTTTCTCAAATGCAACTTATGTTGATTTGAGTAATACAAGATTACCAATTGGATTCGAAGAATGGTTGGAGAGAAAGAGTCGAGTCAAAAGTTTGAATATCAGTCATTGTCAGGTTAATATGTAACAACTTTTTTTGAGCAAACGAATCACTTCGAATGAGAAAGCGAGTCTCTACATACAAACGGGTATTTTCAGCTTCCTCTCCACGAAGACACATGGACAGCTTGTGGTCAATTCTTGCATTCACTGGATATTTCAGGAATCGGAGCAAAACGGTTAAGATTCTCAAGATTCTGTCCCATCAGGTATCATCATATTCAGATCTCATTCAAGTTTCCAATCATTCAGAACTGTATTCGCCCGAGATAATCTACTTTCAAGCGTTTACATTGATGCAGTTTCGATTGAATCTCTTCATTTGGAACGAAATATGTTCAGTGATTTCCCGATTCCACCACTTGGAGTTGAACTAACAGAACTTCATACTCTGAGTTTATCACATAATCTGATGACTTCTCTACCACCTCACGCACTCCAATCTTATCCGAATCTACAACATTTTGATATTTCGAATAATCAATTGAGCGAGGTAATCGATTAATCAAAAGTTCTTCTGAATTCTCCATTTTTAAGATTGATCCACAAGCATTTCCATCAATTGGTCTTGGATTGATATCTCTTGATTTAAGTTCAAATCAATTATCATCTCTTCCTCATCCAATTCTTCCATCTCTTCTACTTTTGGATCTCTCTTCCAATACAATTTCACATCTGGATCCCCATTTTTTCACTGGTCTCCCAATGCTTCAACAACTTCGAATCGCTTCAAATCCCACTCTTTTCTCCAGATGTCCGAATCGAGAATCATCGTGTTGGAGTGATCATTTAGATGAATTGACCTCTCTTGTTGATTTGGATATTTCTAATTCTGGACTCGAGTTTTCACTGCATTTGAGACATTTGAGAACATTGAAATCTCTCCTTTTACGAGGAAACGAAATTCGAGTTATCGATGCGAAATCACTTCCAGAGAACTTGAGAACTTTGGATCTAGGAGAAAATCGAGTTCAGTTTACTTCGAATTTCTCAAAACTGGAGCATTTGAGGTATGTTATATTTCAGAATTTATGAGAGCTAAAAATCAACAAATTCTTTAATTCAGAGACTTGCGAGTAGATCAAAATCCACTTCGATGCGACTGTTCTCTTTATGATATTGTTCCTCATCTTCTGAATCAAACTCAAATATCTGATCCTCTTCTTTACTATTGTTTCTCTGGTAAGTTCTCTCTTTTTTCCAATTTAGTATCTATCCATTAAACCTTCAGGATCATGGCAATATCCTCTTCTCCCCTATTTGGCTTCAGTCAAACCATGTGTCGACACAACTCGTAATTTTTATTCTATTCTTATCACCACTTTTGTCATTGCATTTGCCATCGTGGCAGCTCTAATTGGCGGTTTTCTCGTTTATAGAAAGTATGCGGAACGAGCGAATTTCGTATACAAAAGGATTTCACTTGTCGAATCGCCAGTTAGATTATAGATTATTGAAAGATTTATGTCATTTTCAAGTACGGGTAAACTGAAATTATCTCATGTTGTAGAAATGAAGATGAACAATTGTTCGATGTCAGCATAAATAAACGGTGATCAATTGATTTTTCTCTCAAACCTTATCTCTGACGGTTCTAATTTCAGCTAAAGTTTCTCAAAACCGACAAAGCTTCGTTTTTCTTTGGTATGTTAACTTCAATTGTTGACGTGTGTATCTGACGCCATTTCTTCTTTTTCTGTACGTTAGAACGCTTGATTGTGGGGTCAGATACATTCAGTCAGATCTCTTTTTTTTCTTTTTTCAAATGTTGAAAGCCTACATAATCAGAGGCGATTTGTCATTGGACATGTCAGCAGCATTGCGACTCTTTCTTCCATTCAAAACTTGTCCCCGGGGAAATTCAAAACGGAAATCTGACGCGAGAGAAGAAGACATTTCCACACTTCTTCAACTTTTTCTCCTCCAGAAAACGGGGGACTTGTTGACTGTTTACTCACTTACACTACGACTTTTCTCAGTTATAAATCAAATTTCTAAAAGAAAAAGGAACATATAGAACAATTCGTTCTTTTTTTCAGATTTACAAACACAAATTGTATTACTGAATCATGTCACAAAACATGAGAAGAAGAAGTAGTTGGCTGGAAAGCAGACGGACAGAGAGACGGAAAACTAATTTCCGGCTGAATAAACCGAACGATGAAAAACATTTTTTGCGTCTAGCGGTATTAGGTAAACATTTTTCCGATTTGAACGTTCAGAAAACGAGAAAATGAGGGTTGGGTTGCAGTTGAACTATTTCTCACAAAGCTCACTTCTTCCCCGTGTACGAATGAAATGGCATGATCTTTCATAATTTGTTCTATTATTTTCGACGGGACACAACGGTTCGAAGTTTTTCAGTAAACCGACCGTATCAAAATGAGACAGAGCGGCAACTGCCACGTCTGCAAGTGGAGTATGAAGAGGTCCAACACATTGCTGCTGAGCTACCAATCCGGTCACAGATCGATCAACTTTACAGGTTAGATACCTGAAAAGTGAGGTTTTGAAACAAGAAAAGAAATGATTGAATACCTTTTGCTGGCTACTGTTGGAAGTTTCAAGACTCTTCCAAGTGCTTCTCTAACTGTTAAATTCTCAGACAATTTGAGTTTTTGAAGAACACGTGGAACATGTTTCAGATTGAAAATCTTCTTTTCTCTTTCTCCAAGTTGCCGAGTATCCAAATCAACTGCTATTTCTCCGGACTTTCCAATTAACTTGACTCTTTGTTCTGCTACAACATCTCCAACCACTGAAATGTGACATTTTTCTCGTTTAGCTATAGTTTGAAGAGCTTCCAAAAGAGATGGATCCACAAGAGCCGCATCGTTTTCCTGAAAAAAAAACCTTTCTAGAGAACACTCAAAAACTGCGTTAACCTGATACTCAGCAGTCCATAATTCTCTCAAAGAAATGCTTTCGTCCCCAAGTTGGAATGAATTACTGTCTACTGTTACTCCACATCCTTCGACCAATTCTTTGATTACATTTCCTGTAAAATGCATCCGACATCCCATATACTGTATGTCCCCTCACCATTTCCACCAGCTCCTTGATCATGAATTGCCATCAATGGATTTCCTTCGTTTCTCTCGGCACATGATCTCACAACTCTATGTAATTTCCCGCCCATCTCTGCATCCCCACGTTGAACGGCAGCAAAATCTAACTGATTTTCGCGATTTCCCTGCACTGAAACTGAACTTGCTGCTCCACCACCAACTCCAATTCGATATACCGGTCCACCGATTTTAACAACTTTTTGATAAGGAGAGCATGGTTCTTTTCTCACTTCATCTTCATCTAAACCAATTCTTTTCGAGTGGATTTTTTTTTGGTTTTATAACTAACCAATAGCTCCAATTCCTCCAGAAAACATAATTGGTTTCAGATATTCACATCTTTCTCCATTTCCAAGACGTTGTCCGAAAGATCGAGCGAATCCACAAATAACTGGTTCACCAAACTTATTACCATAATCAGATGCTCCATTTGATGCTTCTACGGCAATCTGAAAACATCATTCGTTATAGAAAATTGATGAATTAAAATTCACCTTTGCTGGTTCACTAATTGATGCTGGATACTCGAATGATTCATCTTCCCATGGAAGTTCAAGACCAGGAATATTCAAATTTCCAAAAGAATATCCTACGGTACCTGAATATTTTGTTTTGTAAGTCAGAAAAATTATCAATAATTTCTCTACCTGCAATCTCATAAGCCCCTTTTCCAGTTGCATGAATATCTCGAATTCTTCCTCCAGTTCCAGTTGTTGCACCTTGAAAAGGACAAACGGCAGTTGGAAAATTATGAGTTTCAGCCGAATAGATCAAATGAGAAGGAGAAGAAATTGAAACCATTGGAGAGGCAATCGAGGGATCAGATGGACGGAGACGCCAAACTTTTTCAAATCCACGAATTGAACTTGAAAGTTTTTAAAGTATTCGTTTGAATATAGTGAGCTTAGAATACCTCGAGTTATCACAAAACGCAATCAAGCTGTTATCATTCGAGTGTTTCAAAGTGTCCAGAATAGATGTCATAAGTGATTTTTCTCTTTTTTTCTCATCAATCCATATTTCACCCCGGAAAAACCAATGACGAGAGTGTTCCGAATCAGACTGAGCGAGGTCGAATAGTTCCACATCGGTTGGATTTCTAAATAAAGCAGAATTGAAAAAGAAAAGAGATAATGACTGACTTTTTCACTTTGTTTACAAAAAAATCATAATAAAAATCGAGATCTGATTGATCCAAAGCGAGTCCAAGTTGTTTGTTGGCCTAAAAGCAATATTAATTAAATGGTTAAGCAAACTCATTATAAGTGAAATATTTTGTCTGCATGAATATGAATCTTACTTCAATCAAATTCTGCTTCGACGCCAACACATCAATTAAAAACACTTTTTCAATTGAATAACTTTCATCGTCCAACTTCACATCAGATGGGTAAACGACTTCTGAAAATGACTAACTATTTCTTCATAATCCGTTTTTAATTCTAATTTTACCAGTCATTTTATCTGCTGCGATTTCGAAAAATGTATTTTCATCAACGTTTTCCGGTACTAAATACCGTATTCCTCTCTCGACTCTTTCAATATTTTGAATTCCAGCACTATCGAAAACGTTCAAAATGTTGGTGCACGCAGCAGTTTTGACAGCTGTTCTTGGTCCGATTTCAATCACTTTTCCATGTTTTGAATCAAGTTTTGACTCATTCCAAACGCTTTTTTCGAAAGGAGAATGAGAGAGTAGAGTTTCCAATTTTTGCCAATTGGATTCAATGAATTCAGGCTGAAATGTTTGAAGTTCGTGAGAAGGATACATTTTTGAGAATGAACCAACCTCTTCTGTAACCAGATGATAACAATATTCAACAGAAATATCAAGTTTCTTTTTAGATTTCTTTTCAAAATCTCGTTGAATTTGGCTTATTTTCCTCGATTCCACCGCTTTCGCGTGTAGTTTCAAATGAAACTTAGTCATTTTCTGAGCTGAAAATAAAAGTTTAAAATCAGAAAGTTTCGAATGAATAAAATGAATAAAACGAACAGAAATTGAAGAGTTGATAAGAAATTGAGTGTTTTTATCTGTTTTTCAGTGTGTCGTTGACAAATTCAAACATAACAAAGTCAAGAATAGACAGGTAAATGATATTATTTTATTGAAGTTGACACTAATTGTTCAGTTTAAAAGTTGCAAAAAATTGCACGGAATATGATCAATGATTTCGTGATTCTTCTGTAGATTAATGCCTTTTCTAGAAATTCGCTGAAGTTCGCTAGTGGGTTTCAATTTCATGTTCAGAGCACTTAGTCATTGTTCTTCTCCAATTTTCTCAGTAACATGTCACTTCATAAAAAGCGCGGAACCGTTTCATGATACTCTGAAAATCTTTTAACGTGAAAGGAAAAATTTCTTTATTATCATATTCATATTCATAAAACCAAGTAAAAATGTAAGGAAATGGTGAAAATACAGTAGTTTAATACACATAAAGTCACTAATTTTGCATGGGTAAAAATCATTTCACACTTTCAATGGAGAAAAAGACGCGTCATGGAAAGTGGACAGCGGAAAATATTACAAAAAAAAACATTTTTAAAGTGCAAGAGATATGCAAACGTTGGCGGGAAGAATGAGAAAAATGAGAATGTAATGAATCATCTGAATATATCTTCAACAAACTGACATTAAATTCAGATAACTCACTACACAGCAATCAATTCAATACAATTCTAGAGAGAACTTGGCATTAAAAATCGCACAGTTGTTTTAAAGAAAAAACCGGAGGACGCGTGTTTGAAGGGCGGTTTGTTTTAACATAAGACAGATGAAAATGTGAAAAAATGCTACAGAAAGCAAAATAATATCGGAAACATGCTCTAAATAAAAGGAACTTCAGCGAGTCTTGTGAGCCAGAAAAAAACATAATAACTGAATATTTCAATTTTCTATCACAGGGAAATAGGGAATATTCGATAAAATTCTAGTAACTATAAAAACAAACATGTCTTTTCGTTTGGAACAATTCTGTCGAATATGACCCGAAATAATCAAAAATTAGACTTGGAAATTAGCCGGCGCTGGTTCATTGTCATCGTCATCTTCTTGTGTCAATACCCGTTGCTCTGAAATAATATAATTGGGTTTACAAAGAAATTCCTCGATTATTCAACTAAAACCTCCATCAAAGTTGTTTATCACACGCGAAATATCTTGCTGAATGTGCCCTCCGTCCTCGCTATTCTTCAAAAAGAAACACTTCGTTTTGTTCGTCGTTTTTCTGATTTACAGACACACTTTTGGTTAGTATTTAGATTGACTATTCTAAAAGTTTTACAACTTACTAATTAAAAAACTACTTTAACAATTTTTAAGAAGGAAAATTAAAACTTACAACACCCGTGAAAACAGCTGGTCGAGCACACTTGGCGAAGAGGTTATCTGGCGATTGTCCATGAAGAAGTCCGACAATCACAACCTGAATATATGTAAACATATACATTGATTTCTAAGTTCACAAATCTTATACTTTTTCTTGATCACTTACTGTCATGTTATCACATCCTAATCCACCCATTTGACAATCTGGGGCCAAGCATCGTGTGAGAAGTTCTTCGCAGATCTGCAATTATTCGAATACTAAACCGAGAGTTTTTGTTCGAATGCTTACTGATTGTGGATCTCTTTTTTCAGCTAGTTTTTCGCGAACAAAATCAACGACTTCTTGATTTGTCATCACATCCCAAATACCGTCACAAGCCAAAACAATGAACTCGTGGTCCGAAGTCAATTTGTCAGTAATCACATCGGGGTACGCTGAAAAAGTTAGTCGATTAACGCTTTCAATTCTTTGTATAAATAAACTAACCGGTTACGATCTGCTCCTCTGCGGGCTTCGATTCACAAGTTTTGAATGCAAAATCTCCGAGAGCTCGAGAAAGAGCCAAATTACCATTTACACGATTGAATTCAACCCATCCGCCTGCAGCAATAATACGACGAGCCTCGGTCTCATGAGAAGGCTTATGATCGTAGGATAACGCGCGAGCTTCTCCGACAACTGACGAAACGGCACGAGAATCTCCAGCATTGCCTGGAAATTAGACAAAATGAATTACAATCTAATATTGAAATTCTTGAATAAATTGGAATTGTATAAAATATAAAAACGACTTTATTTCGAATGATTCTTGCTTACAAACTTTTTTGGAATGTTATTTAGTGAATTACCCTTCACTTTCTCATTCTCTTTTATCAATTCTTCAATTTTTTTCCAAAGATCTAATGACGTTTCAAGGTCAAAGTGTAAAAATGTCATTTTAAAAACCTACCACAATAAACATCTCCCTCTTTTATCAACACGACAACTGCTGTCGTTCCGCTGACATCGTCCTTTGTCTCTTCATCAACTCTCATTTGTTGATCCAAATCCAAGAATCCTCTCTCGATGGCCTCTTTAAGATTTCCTTCAGAGAATTCCTTACGAGCTACAACTTTTTTGTGGAGGTTGATTCCTGAGTACTGTGAAACTTTTGATCCACCGTGACCATCGTAAACAGCGAAAAATGCACACTTTGGATCATCAGGGAGCGAAAGAAGATGAGTATGAGCATCTTCCATATCTGTAATTATGCATATTGAATGACATCTGTTTACGATTCTTATTCAGTATCTCAGTGAGGTGCTCCCTCATATATCTGAAATTTCATCGTATTCTCCAAAGGTCCGGTCTACTTGCGCTCACAATTTCAAAGAACACTTTCCCAACTATTACTATTCTCTCAATTACTACTGATTTAATGAATCACAACCTTTTTTCGATTTCTCATTAAAACTAAGTGCACGAAACCTTCATAATTTTCTTTTCAAAACGAAGCTTATTAAAAACTAATGAAGCTCTTCTAAAATGAGATTTTTATTGCAAAATGCTCGGAATGAACCTCCTTACCAACTCTCCATCCTTGCATACAACTGCTCCCAACTAAATAATTCTCGTTGGCGCACGACGCCGACTCTTTTTTGGTTACTGGCTCACTGAGTGTTTGTCCCATTTTTCTGAAAAATTAAAGGTCATAAAAACGATCATATCGAAGGTAGAATGTGATGTTTGAACGATTAGAAAAAGAAACATGTGTAGGGGAAATGAAAAGAGGAACAATTGAGAGAATATTTGAACGAAAAATGATATCGAAAGACTAGGAAGGTTATCATCAAAATGGAATCGCTACTACCTGTTCTTCGAGTTGAAAAGACCAACGAATGGAACACGTATCACGTGATCAAAAGATAAAATGATTCGTTTTTAAGGAAAATAGTTTACGGTTCGATCTGTGTTCAGGGTGGGAAACCAAATGAACTTCCAGGCAAACCAGGGGTAATTTTCGAATACATCTGAAAGATAATTGATTTCATACGTTTTTCAATGTCTAGACATATCTCATTCTTGCACGCACTTATGAATGTTTTCTTGTTAGGGCAATATATGTTCCAGCATGCAAAGAAATGTACAATTTTTTGTTAGGATTGATTCCTACTAATTTTCCGCAATAATAAAACTATCTGCGCTCATTAAAGAATTGAGAAACAACGAAAAATACTCGCTCGAAACGATTACGAAATGAAATCGAGAATCACAGTGTGACATCATCATGTTCTGCGCTTTTGAGCAGAAGCTGGAAATTTTAAAAATTTCATTTTTTAAATTGCTATTGTCGAAATAAAAAAAGTGATACCCGGTGTTTGCGGACTTAATGCTAATTTTAATAATTTTTCCACTAAGTCCGCAAACACCGGGTATCACTTTTTTTATTTCGACAATATATCCTAAACTTCACCGACGCAGTGAAAAAACTACTACTCCTGAAAACAAATAGAAGAAGGTTAAAAGAAAAGAGTGGAGACACAGAACTGTGATTTTATTGTATTTTAACCGATAAAAGTTTTCGTCTCAAGACCACGTGCTAGCAGGAAAAAACGGCCGTCGGGAAATAAAAATGTGACACCAAGTTTCGGTTCATCTTCGTCGTCGCGTCGTCGGACGTCCCTCCTTCGTCGCATCGAAACAAACATTGATACCGAGACACGAAAAGAGGTGAGAGAGGAGACCGACAAACGGACTCTAGGCAGCAATACGAAAATCAATAGAATAGAGAGAGTGAGGGAACATGAGAAGCATAGACATTCGGTCTCCACCATGACCACTGAAAATCACATGGCGCTATGCGGGGAAACCCCCTCATGTGCAAGAATTGATGCAATTGCGCTCTAAACGAAGAACGAAGGAATTTATCAAGTTTATCACGTTTACAGGTTATCATTAGAACATTAAAAATGGCTACAATGTACAGTATGATTGGCGGGTTTCCCCCAATGATTTCAGGACTAATGAATGATCGAAACGGATATGAAATGACAAGCAATCTGAGCTGAGATCCGAAATAAGATACGATTCAAAAGCTGAGAGACTATCAGAAATTGAATGTGGAAGAATTTAAGATTTTCAGATAGTTATTATTTTAGAACAACTTTATTGAATAAAAGACTCTAGCATTGTCTGGATATGACATCAGTGTATGGAAAAATTGTTTCTTTTGATTCTGCTCTAAAGTCCTGAGACTTTGAGTAATGGGACGAAGCTTCCTAAAAAACGCACATCAGAGTTCCAGTTGAGTTTAAATTTTAGGAATATAAGCGTTTCCCGTTTTCACCCTGACAAGTTGTGTGGTTTACGTGGTCAGAAACATATAAAGTTAACCGAATAAACAACTAATCAGTTACAAATTGATAAACATCAAGCTTAAAGAAATAATTGTGTCAACTTTCCAGGTCATAAATCTCAAATTTCTCAAAGTCATAAAAGTATGAAAACTCTGAGTTCAGAAACATATGTGTCATATTGTGTCTTCTCTCCAAAGAGCATCGTGTTTCCTATTTCCGGTATGACGAATTATTATTTCGTAACTACTGTAAGGTTCAGCTTTTTCTCTACATCCGTTACTCGATTCTTATGGATATGTTCTAGTTTTCTAATATATTGTTCATTTGTTTGTGTCCCCGTTTTCCCTTCATAAATTGTTTGTTCAGAATACTGTGTATTCATTGTATTCTTCTCTATTTTGTATAAGAAATGAACATAATTTTTATTCTTTCCATCTTTTGTAATTTAATTTTTGAACTAGTGTTTGGAGTAAGTCAGTTGATTCATGTCACTTTCTACAGTATCTTTTTCTAGTGTCCTCCGAGTCTATCTTCTCTAAACCTTCCACCACCAGTCATTCATACCGAATGCTTGACGAGAAATAGTTGCCAACGAGGGTATATTTGTCGATTGAATAGATGTGTTGGAGGAAGAGCATTCGGGAGTAAAACGAGACAGTTACAGAGCGATGTTAGTGAACAGACATGTCACAAAAAATTTCAATTTATTCAGGTTTCCGAAAGATCTCTGAGAATGAATCAGTGTTGTTCGGATAAACTCCTACCGGAACGATGTATGGAATTCTGTTCAATGAGTAATTATAACGAGTCTTCCGTGTTCCGATTACTTTCTGAACCATACAGATGCCCAGTTTCTTCTCTAGAAATTATTAATTATTGCGCTTCACAGAATTACGATCACCGAGAATGTTGCCAAATGGTAGGTTATGAGAATGCGAATATGTGATGTGGTTATTAAATTTGTTGATTCTGAATTTTGACATTTTAAACGTGTCTGATACTGTATTTTCAGAATGTCTAGTCATACATCTGCCTTTGATTTCAGAAAATGGTTCCCGAGAGCTGCCTGAATCTATGTTTATCGTCTGACGAGAAAACTCATTTTGATGGATCAAAACTTCATTGTTTACAATATATAACTGCAATGAAAGCATGCTTTGAATCCCAATAAATTCTTGATCCCTTTCTTTTCCATAACCATTTTTATGTTCATTGAACCTTCATAGTCTCCGGTATTCCTGTCAAATCGAAACACAAACAAATCAATCCGGAAGAGATCCGGCCGATTTGTTGGCATGGCTATATAATGTGTGTAATTCAAACAAGACACCATGATCACATTTTAATATGAACATAAGATATTTCACTTTTCTTATCGCTTCCGTACTCTGCGAATCGAACTTTACTGAGTCGGCTACTATCAAAAATGGTAAGTTTTTTGAGAGATCTTTGAGTTTCAAACTTTTAATTTTCAAACTCTCGTACTTACCGCACTGTATGTTTTATGAAGATGACACTAGAATCTTTTCTATTTTAAATTTTTTCAGTAGTTTGATGGCATTGAGTTGATTAACTAGTACAAACTTTCGTTTGCAGATACCACTCCACTTGTTGATCTTTCGAAAGTAGTTGCCCGTGATCAGGGAGCAATTGTTGTTGCTGCATTCCCAGCCATTTCCACTATAAGATCAAAAAACAAAAAGAAGTTTGGACTTGGAGCATTCGAAAAAACAACTTCAAATACTGGAGCCACGTTTTCCAGAAGAGGATCTTCTACCGGAAATCCGTATTCGTCGTATGTTGTTTTTTCCTACTGTCTCTCAGATAAATGAATACTTTATTTCAGTGGATATCAAGGACTTCCTGAATCTCAGAGTTCGATTCCTGGTGATCGAATGGGAGGAATGACAAGAACTGGAAAGAGGACATTCGGAAGTTATGGTATGATTTTTCCCTTTCTTTGAAGGAGAATAAAATAATTTACAGGAAGTGTGGACACAGCGAAAGGGCAATCATCGGCGAATCGAGCCGGAACAGGATCCGGATGGAGGGGGTCTTCGAGAAATAATGATCGAGAGAATGACGATTGGAATAATGGAAGCAATAACTTCAATTCGAATTCCAATAAAAACAATAGAATGAATAAATATGGAAATAGAAACGATGGAGATGAATATAACAATCAAGACAACTGGAATTCTGGGTCAAATTCTAATGGTGGATACAGTGGATCGAATGGATCAGGATCAGGAGGAGCTGGTGGATGGGGAAATGGTAAGATACAGAGTGTTAGAGTATTATCTTTCTTCAAATAAAGGAAAGATCTGAAACAATTCATTTTCATTAATTTCAGGTGACAATGATGATGGATGGAACAATTACAACAGCAATAATAATGGAAACAGAAACAATAAAAATAGCAACAACAATCATGGAAACTCGTGGGGAACCAATGATAACGATAATGAAAATTCAAAAAATAACGGCAATTCGTGGCAAGGATCTGGAGGAAATGGAAATAATGAGAATTGGGGTGGACAAGGAGGAGATGGAGACTCGAATTATGGAAATGAAGGATCATGGAAACCATCGGGAAGCGGAAATAATTATGGAAGAAATCGAGGAAATGGAGGAGATGAATGGGGAAGTAACAACAACAATGATGGAGATAATTTGAGCAATAATTGGAATGGAGGATCATCTGGTGGAAGTGGGAATGGTGATAATGATAACTGGGGAAGCAATGGAAATAATGGAAATTCGAATAGTGGAGGATCTTGGAATAACGGTGGAAATGGAGGAGGAGGAAACGACAATTGGGGAAGCAATAATGAAGATAATGACAATGGAGGATCAGGAGGAAACTATGGAAGCAACAAATGGAATGGGAATCAAGATAATGATAACGAGAAGTTCGGAGGATACAATAAGAATAATGGATATGGAAGCAACAATAATAATGATGGATGGGGATCGTCAAATAATGGAGGAAACTATGGAAACAGCAACTGGAATAACGGAGGAGGCGGAGGATGGGGAAGCAGTAACAATAATGGAAATGATGGGAACAATAATGGAAATTGGGAATCGAATAACAACGGAGGTGGTGGAAATAATGGAGGAAATGATAATTGGAATGGAAATGACAACAACGGAAACTATGGAAATAATGGCAACAATAATGGAAACAATGGTAATGGAGATGAGGATTACGGAGATTGGTACAGTATGAAAATGAAAGATCCTATTGCAAATGGTGCTTCTGCTGCTGAAACTGTTACTTCACGAGATCCAGAAGTTGAAAGAAAGATTGCTGAACTGACGAATATGGATACTTACAGAAAGATGTGATTCTTGTTTTCATTGTTTTAATTTATTATTGTTTAACTTATTACAATAAATTATTATAAACTTCCCAAAAGGTCAAAACTTCAAAGGCCAAAAGAGTTGGTACTGGAATATTTATTTTCCTGTTTTCTTGCTTCTCGATAAATCACATTATTTCAGCGTTCCGTGAAAAACACATCAGAAATTCATTCGGTTTCTGAAATTTTCATTGAGGTTTTTATTTACTTTCACAGATAGAATGGAATAAACTATATGTTTACTATCTGAATAAAAGATGGACCTGCATATCAGTTTTTAGAAGATTCCAACAATGAACTCTTTTTTAAGAATCGAACAGAAAGGATTCAACCAGAGATAATTAAATTACGCAAATATTGGATTACTTTTGTTCGTGCGCTCAGCTTCCCCGACAACTTGAAATCCAGTCAACCTGCAGATTGATGACGATCTATTCAAATTCATGATAAAAAGTAACAACTTTTCGTCCATAGATTCTGATGGCGTCCCACATACTCTATGAAAAAGATAAATCCAAGTATTTCCAGTCTCCTAGCGCAAATATGTAACTTAACTATTTCACCGGACGCTGTTTCACCGGATGGAAACATTCCTACATCCTTCCACTCAATACCACCGCTAAGCCGTCTCAACTTCCTTATTTCAGACTTATTTCAATTACTTCTCAAATTTGCCAAATCTATGAGAAATTTTTATTGAAACAGATTATAACGCATCTGGACACAATCAACTTTTGGAGCGACGAGCAGCATGGTTTTCGCCCCAGAATGTCAACTGCATCATGCTCCACTAAATTTCTAGTCTCTCAAAACTTTTCTGATCAATGTAGTACTGACTCAATAATTATTACTTTTCTCTATAAAACCTTTATAAGACCAGTTCTTGAATCTGGTGCAGAAGTAAGTAACAAAAAATGCGATATCAGGTCGTTCTTTCAGATACCGAATAAATGCTCTGTTTTTATTTTTGGTAACCTCTCGTACTCTGGATTTGTTTATTTTACTTGGTATCCTGATGTCAGAAGTGCCAGAAATAAATAAACCAAGTGGTGTCTCGTTTGGAATGAATGAATAAATCATGTTGTTTGATTTTAAAAAAACTTAAAAAATCTAACAATCATTAAGTGCATCTATCAAAAGAGACGTCAAACGTCATCTGAACATTTCATCTTCCGCTTTCTTCATCTGTTCTATTTCATTTTAGGACTATCGGTTCTCCGTTTTTCTCGGAGCCGTGCAGAGCAATGCTATAGTTGTTGCTCTCGCCCCCGCCTCCACACATTTCTCTTTTATTCTCGTTTCTCGCCGCTTCTCGAAAAGGAAAAAGAGCGAGAGAGTCAGGCGGCACAAACGAATCGATTTGAAGTCGTCGTCCCCAACGTCCAAAATATTCTGCGTCTCATACTTTTTGCCCGATGAGCAACGACGATAAGAGAGGAAGAGAGTGAAGTCTCATGAAAAAGAAGGAGCTCTCGCCTTCTTTCTTTTTCTTTTTCTTCTTCTACCATAGAAATGTCGATGGGCTCGACGACGATGCTGATGGAGCGGAGGAGCAGAAAAAGGCAAAAGAAGAGACGACGACGCGTTGTTTCCCTTCAGCTCTTCTTCTTTCTCTTTTTCTTCCTCTTACGTCCAATCTTCTTCAATACACATATATCCGCTTTCCAGTTTTCTCTTTTGTAGTTTTCCTAACTTTTTTCAAAACAATTTTTAACTTCTTGGTTCTGGTTCCAATTTTATGAAAACTCTGGCCTTTTTTTTCCTCTATTCTCATGAATACAACGTTAAGATACTGATAAGACGAAGTTTTTGACAAACAGTAAGATATCTGAATAGGAATAATTTTCCAGTCCAGCCCGAAGACCTCCTACTAATCTTTCGGTTACAGAAGCACGATTTTTGAAAAGGAAAGGATTTACATAAAACGGAGGGCTATCAGCCATTCAATTCGATATTTTTATTACTCTGAACAGTCTGGTTCTGTGTAACTTATTTTGTAGGAAATGTGACATTTGGAGCATTCTACGAGCGCTTCGTTACTATTTTTTTGATCGAAAATAATTAAAGGACTACTGTAGCTATAGAAACCCAAAGTTTGAAAACGTGATCAATAATAAGTTAGTTCAAACTAGGGATTGACTATAGTGTTGATGAAATACTCAAAACAATGGAAAATTGTACGGCCGGGCTACGGTCGGGTTACGGTAGGTACGTTAACCCAGAAACCGTGCGCAATTGAAGCGTTCGCTTGCTTCTATGTGTCATCGTTCGGTTTCTTGAAACAATATCTTTTAAAAGGATATCTTATCTCGTTCTAGTCGATTTTTCAAGAGTAAATAATTAGAGATATAATGGACTCAAAAAAAATAAGTGGGTTCTCTAATGTATTGTTTTAGATTTTAAGTTTCTGATGAGATGCTGACCACAGGTCATACTGTAGCTATTCTACCACAACCTCTTATTATTTAAATATCTCGTCAGGAATATTGTGACCTGTAATTTTTTTCTCTACTTTGTTCAAAACACTTTAAAAAATCTTACTTTTTCCATGATACCGTACTCTTTTTCTTTCTTACATCATCTTCTTGTCCCATGTGATTCAACCTAATTGGAAATTGAATCCAAAATAAAACACTAAATTCTAAGCTGCCACAAAAAAGGAACATTCTGAAAGCATTGCGAAACCCTTGATGACGTCATCATGGTAGTCCATTCACTGTTTTCCCCAAAAGTGTGCAACGGAGCGAGTTCCTAAAAACAATTAACTTTTTCTTCTCTTTCCTATCTCTTTTCTTTTTATTTGTCACTATTTGATTCTCTTCATAACATATTGAATGGGATATACGGATATACTCATGAGAAGTTCTCTTAAGAAAGCATCTGTTCATTTTTCATTTTTGAAAGACGATTCAACTACTTCCAATGTTAAATTTTCTCTTGATTCCAGGTATCAAACAACTCATAAACGACCAGTTCCATGTTTGAGTAAAGTGAGTTGAACCTCCGTGAGAACTAAATTTGTATACGTATTGGCCCGAGGCGCAGTACTAAATCTTACAGACGTTTTTCAGTAGTTCTGAATGTCGGAGTTATGAAAAAGGGAAATTTATTAAGCCCGAGGCAACGTGGTTGATATAGTTTTGATTCCTTCCTCTCAGAGAATAACTTTCACAAATATCCTAACTTTATTCAGAATCACAATAAAAACAATGGGTGCAAACTTGACGTCACCATTGCCACATCACCATCGCACACAGACGACGTCGGTGTGCAATCATCTCTTTTCACCCGGAGATGGAGGACCCACTTTTGCACCACAAAGAGACTCAAATACCTCTTCAAGAAATTCATCATCAGCAAAGGAAAGTGTTTTAATGCAGGGATGGAATTGGAGTAAAAGGAATATTCAGCCGGTTATGAGTAGAAGATCTTTACCTAAATCTGGATCATCTTCAGGTATTTTGAAGAGTTCAAATTAGTTTCCTTCAACTTGAAAATTCAGAAGCGACGTCATCAAAATCCAGTGACAGTCTTGTTTCTTTCACTCGAAATGTCAGTACATCAACGTCCAGTCAATACGGGAAACTATCAATATCATTGGATCGGAATCAAAATTATAAAACGTTAGTTTGTAGCAATTTGATATTAGTCATAGGAAATTCTGTCTTCGTCACTTTGTTTCTAAGAAAGTTGAGAAATTTCGAGCAAAGCTACGTGATTGGATTCTTTGAAGTCGTATAAAAGCAGAACATTAATCTGAAAATTTTAATATTTTAAAATTTTGGTTTTCAGTTACTTTTTGGCATATTTTCTATAATATTGAAACTAATTAGAAGATAATTATTTTCAAAATGAGCATTGAATTCAAACTAAAATTCATTTTTCAGAGTTCCTCGACCAGCCGATACAACTACAATCATTCCCAATTACTACAGTCTACGAGAAGAATTTCGAAGAGGACTTCAAATAAACACTCGACAAGATTTGGTGAATAACAACCTGACAGCCAATGAACTCAGTGTCATCAGTTCTCCCAAACATGTGCCAAGGTATTTAAACATTTGAAATATACCAAAGTATTTGAAAATACTTAGGAGCTTGATTATAACATGTAATTAGATAGAAGTAGACAAGAAATGTCTCGGAGTTTATTGATCTCAGCTTTTTTTGTTAACGTAGCAATCAACTCTCTTTTTCTTTTCATCTTTCTAAATGATTCAATCAGTTTTTCAAAGAGATCATAAATGAATGAATTAATGTGAGACGTCTCTCTTGAATAAATAATAATCAATCTTTCTATTTTCAGACCCCGTTCCCTCCGAGATGACAGTGTAAATGATGACATTTCTCCAGGAGATCAACAAGAGAATGTGATATCAGAAGTGAGTTTAAACCTTGTTTTCTCTAGTTCTTTATAACAAGAACATTCTAGAAAAGAGGCACAAAGAAGACTATAATCCAGGCGTCTACTTCTGAATTACTTCGTGGTCTCGGCATTTTCATCTCCAAAAATTGCGATGTGTCCGACTTCGACCCCGCCCATTTGGTGACGTGGCTTCGTTCGGTCGATCGATCGCTTCTTCTTCAAGGATGGCAAGATATTGCATTTATCAATCCTGCCAATTTAGTCTTCATTTTTTTGCTGGTCCGTGACGTGTTGCCAGGTAAATTGAATGGTGTTCAAAATGAGAAATCGATATTAAAAATTATAGATGAACGTCATTTAATTCATACATTGGAAGAGTTACACGCGTGGATTCTGAGCTGTTTGTATGTTTCCTACTCGTATATGGGTAATGAGATTTCCTATCCGTTGAAACCGTTTTTGATTGGAAATGTAAGTTCAAATGGTCATTTAATTAAAAAAAAAAGAGAATGGGTTAAATGAGTAATCAGAAGATAAACTACAAGTGACTTCAAATTCTGTCCTGGATTCGGAATTTTGTACTAATATCAAACATTTGACTTATCGTTGTTCACTAGTCTCGAACTGATCTGAATTCGATTAAATCTGTGTAGATCAATAAAGAATTGGTCGACTACATATTTCTGCACAAATAAAAATTTGATGGCCCTCTTCAGACGACTTAAACCAGCTGGTCATCCCATCATAGACAAATCAAATTATTCCTTAAACTTAAAAACTATGAATAGTTAAGTAGATTAATACTCCAAAATACATTGGAATAACTCAAAACGTAACGAGTAAACTATACTTATCGTAACCATTCTTACTCCAAACCATTTCATTTCAGGATCGTAACACTTTCTGGAATCGTTGTGTAGCCATGGTAACCTCTCACAGTCGTAAAATGCTTCTTCTCAATTCTTCATCAACATTTTTCACAGAAGTATTCACTGATCTAAAACATTGTTCAACCTCTTCTGAATGATCTCCTCATTAGAATTCTCAACTGCTCTTCTTGCTTTTTTTCTCACTTTGCTTTATGAATCTCTTACCAAATGTTCTCATACGTGCTCTTTCTCCCATTGTTTTCATTCTTCTTGTCTTCATTTTTACCCTTTTCTTGCAGCTACTTGGTGCTATTTCATTCTTCTAGACACCCCCAGTTTTCTCATTTTTTCTCGCCTGATATGAACCTTGCAGCCCCCGGTTAATAAATGCATTTTTTTTTATTCCTGGTCCCAAAAAAAGAAAAATTAAAAAGAATTATGACAATATGCTTTCATCAGAAGTATCACAATAAGAAAACGGAAATGGATGAAAAAAATTTAGGAAAAAGCAAAAGAAATCTAGGTGAAGCTAATGAAATAAGTTACAAAACAACACAGTCAGAAGAGTTCAAACGATATGATTCAGTTTGTTTTTGCTTGATTTTCAATTAAAAAGCAATATCACATCTTGAAAAGAATGGAATGATATTACATTAAATATTACATTAAATAAAGAAGGAAAATTAAAAGAATCTTGTCTAAAATCTAGTCAAAATATCTAAACATGAAAGGGATAAAAACAGGGAAAATAGTTCAATACAGCGGTGAAATCAACTCATTCGTCACCTCTATCTTTTTTCGAATCTCCTTCTTTTCTCTTTCTCGGACCCATCTCTTCTGGAAAACACATTCCCATCATCACTACGAGTTTTTGTTCATCTTCGTTTGACCTGAAATCAAATAAATTCAAATTTTAAAACTTTTGAAATGAGAATTACAAAACCACAGAGCAGGCATATCAGTCAAACTTTTAAAAACTGATATTTTTGTGGAGCGCAGTAATTGTACAACGAAATTTTCAACAAAAAACATACATTGTATCAACGAATGGAGTGAATTCAGCAGTTGGATGATCCTTTTTGAAATGGCCTGTTGCCAAATCTTGTCGACTGAAAAACTTGTAACACAATGCACATTTCAATCTGAAAATGTCTCAATTGGTTGATTTCGATTAACTCATTTATCTCTTACGTCTTGAATCCTAAATGAGTGATTGCATGCCTTCTTCGATGAGTTGTAATTAATGAAACTTCTCGATTACAGACATGACAAACTCCTCTTTTTGTTGATGCATATGCTGGTTTATATCGAATTGCCGAGGCAGGTGATCCATCCATTCGAAATTGTTCTTGGAAATCTGATAATAATCCTGATTTACCATCAAGACTCTCCTCATCTTCTAATCCGGAGAAACCGTTGATCACACCATTCTAAAAATGAAAAATAATTTATTTTCTTTTTGATTGAGAAATGACAAACCTGACTCTTTGAGAACAACGCTTGCATCAATTGGGTCTGTATCAATTCAGAATTCATCACATCTTCAACAGAAGTATCTTCTTCTGGCTCTTCTCGAAGTGATCCTGACGATCGATCATTTTCAGTCTTGATGAGTCCTCGGAGCACTTTCGATTCTTCTTCATCCCAATTATTATTTCCATTTCCATTTGTTTTTATGACGATTCCCAAATCAACTGATTCCGAGGGAGTAGCTGAAGAGCATGGAGAAACACAATCTGTATTATCTCCGTTGCTCAATTTGGACTTTTTGCTTGGAGGAGAATAAAAACGATCATCTTCTTCTGTTTGTGTTCCTACTTCCTTCCATTTATCTAAAAAAAATATAGCATTCATTAAAAGATTTCAGATCTAAGTTTTGATATTAAGTTAGAAATTCGAATTAATAGTTCTCAAACTGACAAATTAAAAATACAAAGTACGAAAATAAAGAACGTGCTCATTCCCATAAAAGTTCTCTTTCTCTCTCATTTCTGTTATTTGCCCACATAATTATCCTCGACCCACATAATGATTGCTCATAATTACAGTCGGCCGTCCACACAGAGAAATTGGGTCAGAAATAATTACATTTGGGTTTTAGTAGTTAGCTGGCTCACATTCTTCTCTTCAATTGTATTTTAAAACTTATTTTGAACTCAAAAAAGAAAAGAGAAAAGTAGACATACCGGGTCGATCATGTAGCTTTGCAAGACAATCCGTAACAGAGAATGTGATTGTTTTTTGAGTCATAAAGGCCATAAGTTCGTTGAGTGTATCACCTGGATCTGTGTTGATTACTACGTACATTTTGAATCTGAAAATATTGGAATTTGTTGAATTGCAATGAAAAGAAATATGGAATTAGTTGAAAAGAAAAATAAAGATGAAAACAAAATTATGATGAGGAGAAGCGGAATTCGGAAAATGGGAAGAGTAAAGCTCGGATGGAAAGAAGAAGAAGAAGAAGAAGGGAAGAAAATGATGATAGAAAAGAATGTGAGTAAAATGAAAAGAAGAAGAAGAAGTATTTTATGAAAATGTTCATTTAAAATACATATCTGGTCACGCCCGCCAGATCCGTCATCAAAAGTACATTCAACTACTTTTATTTCAAGTTGGAAAGGATATGGGAATTTGTGGATAACATTTAAAAGGGAAGGAAGGCTTCCTGAAGTTCCCACCCTTTTCAGATAGTTCTGGGAATTCGAAAAAAAAAGAGCAGTCCGGGAACAGAATTACCAACTGACTGACACTTACTTTGAGGTTTCTCAAATTCAATCCAAGAGAAAAGTTTCGTTCTAAACGGAAAGATTCATAAGAGGATTTTGAATGGGCAATAACACAATGAATCGATATGGGACGGAGTACCTCATAAGAAGATGCATACGATATAGTAATGGACAATAGACAGGCCAACTGGGATAGATTATCTCAGGTGATCATCCATTTCTCCCACCGTTTCATGGGAAAGGTCGTTCGTCCCAAGTAACCAGATGTCTGACAGACGGTCACACCCTCAAAAAATAGGTTGGGAAAACAACTGGAGTGGATTATCTGTGATTTCAGAATTCGATATTATTTTTTCGCGCGAGTCCTTAAAATGATATGAGTAATAGTCAACTCTTGATCTACTTCGAAATAGCTAGAAGAAGACGATTCCGTGTTGTTTCTTCCAATATAGAGACTATGAGAAACAGGAAATTGGTTTTTTATTATCAGATAATCAACTATTGATGTGATATAGGACATTCTTTTTTAGAGGATTGGGTCAACTGAGTCTCAGAAACTTCATACTCTGAAACAGTTTCTCCAGACTCTTTTTGAAAGTCAAGACTGAAATTACAGTAAAAATAAAGGAATATGATGAGCATACGGTACTGTTTAGTTTATGTTAGTCGTGCATGTGATCTGTTCAGGTCTCCGTGGGAGAACGCTGTGGTATTTACACTGGATCAAGTAGTTTCGGTTCTGGATTATACAGTTGGAAACTGAATTTCTGTGAGTGGGTCAGTCTGTGCAAATATTCAAGGCTCTCTACGGATTTTGGTGGGTTCGGAATATGGAATATTCGGTGTTTTTTGATGTTTTCATGTAGGAATTTGATGGTAGTGGTTAGTGGAATGAAAGGTTTTCGGTGGGAAGAGTGGTCGAGGTCTTCTCTTTTTTCCGTTTTCTCCATCTTCATCTCATGGTCGAATGTCGGTCGGTGGGGGCCATTTCCACTATATGCAAGCGATGGGGCACTACTAGACAGACAGGTCGGAAATAGCACTGTAAATGGAGAGATTGACAGACCCGAAGGGCCGATCGAGGTACGACGCGGCCTCGGCAGTGCCTGGTAACCCGACGCGAACGCGTTTGAGGGATAGCCCACACAGGCAGTCTCTCCCTTTTCTTTTTCTCTGATGTTCTCTTTTTTCCCATTGATCCTTTTTCTCTTTTCGCTTGTTTTGCAAAAGTGGAGGACGAGAAAAGAGAAGTGGTGTAGTGGGGTGGGGTGGCTGTTTTGGGGGAAAAGGAGGGAGATGGTGGTTATTGGGCCACCGAGAGAGGGAAAGATGATGATGAGAACATTCTCTCATTCACACAGACCATGGTAACGGATAGAAAAGAAGAAGAAGAAGAAGAAGATGAAGAAGAACGACGGGAAAAAAGGGAATACGTGGAAGGAAAGGGATGAAGAGAAAGTGGTGAGGATGATGATGACTTGTGAATGAATACGTGTCTCTCTCTCTCTTTCACTCAGTCACTCTATACATGGAAAAAGGGATGGAGGACACGAATTGGGGAAACCAATTCGCATTTTTAGTTGGTATAATATTCGAGAACTAGTATGTGTACACTTATGGTTAGAGACACAATAATCACAGAGACTCGGAATTTCTCCACCATAGTTCAGAAGTTTGAGAAGGGTTGCGGAGTCTGTTATTATAACTCAACGGAATTTGTTAACCCAAAGAAATAAGATGGATAACATCAAACCTCTTATTAGAATGAATCGCAGACGCCGTGGCGATGTAAGAACGAGCAACGGAAATGGTCTACCTGGCAGAGTGGCAGACGGCTAGATGCGAAAGGCTTACCTGGGAGAGCCTAACTAGGATTAACGAAAATCTATAACATTATACTGTGAGAACTGACAGTTCCGAGAAGAGAGGGCTGTCCCAAAAAGAGAACAACGGAAACTATCTGGACCAGAGCTGTGCGGAAGTAAAATTTTCAAAAAAGGAAGAAGGAAGAAGGAAGAAGGAATAACATTTTCAAAAAGGAAGAAGGAAGAAGGAAGAAGGAACGAAAATTTTCAAAAAGGAAGAAGGAAGAAGGAAGAAGGAAGTGAAAAAAGCCCGGAAGAAGGAAGAAGGAAGGAAGAAGGAAGTTGGGTTCCAAACCGGGAAATCGGAAGTTAATTTTGAAAATGACAAATTTGAGGAAACTTTTTTCTAGTCATCTCTGAAAACGAATTTTGGCGCTGTTTTTCATACAAAATTCCATTAAAAATCACCAAAACTCCGCTGATATTCAGTCGAAAATTACAAAATTTTTGTGAACTTTTAACACGGAAGTCGAACAATTTCAACGGAAGAAGGAAGAAGGAAGAAGGAATAAAATTTCAAAAAAGGAAGAAGGAAGAAGGAAGAAGGAAGTGAAAAAATGCCCGGAAGAAGGAAGAAGGAAGAAGGAAGAAGGAATTCCGCACAGCTCTGATCTGGACATTGGTGACCTTTGAAGAACCTTGAGAAACATGTAGAAATGTTGCTTAGATCGTCATGTTTCTTCCGAATATGGACGGGATGACTCATTCTTCTCCGCACAAGCTTGTCCCAAATATTTTACCAAGGTTTTCGATTCGGAAGGAATACAAAAAGTAGGGAATTCATAGCATTGAGAAGAGAAAAAGTATATAATACACATAGATGGGATGGGGGGAGAAAGAGTTATATTTGTAGTCAGTCGGGTGGCATTATGTATGTGTACTGATAGAAGAAACCCACCAGGAGAGCGAGAGCGGAGGACGACGGACACAATTTATCAATGTACAATACGCGTTTGGTTGCCCCACTTTTTCTACTATTTGAGACACGAAGAAGACGAAAAAGAGGGAGACAATTGATAATGGTTTGATAAGAAAGAGCAAATGTTGCCAAATGGACCTTTTGGTTATATGAAACCAATCGTTGACTTCATTATTAAAAATAAGATATGCATGTGTCTGAAGAGGGATTATAGGAATACTATGGTTTCCCGAACACGTTTCTTCTCGTCAGATGAAGCTTTTGGGCAAATCGTCATTTAATGAACCTCGAAAATCAAAGGATACTCTTGAAAGTTTCCACCTATTTCCCTTGGCTTTTATTAATCTAATAGTTCATTTTCCTAGTATACTTCACAGAAAAAAGAAGAGAAAACTGAATTCAAGAACTGAGAAAACACTTTGAGAACTAATATGTGTTATGGGTTTCCATACCAACAATCTTGTTACCAAGTGCTTAGATTTGCACCTGCTCCCGTTTTGTCTACATACAAATTCACTCCCATCAGAGTTTGTATTACCCACGCGGAAGTGAGAATTGACTTGAGAAGAATACGAATTGATGGATATTGTAGGAGATTTCAATGACTCATGAGTCACGCAATTTTTATTTTATCCCAGAATAGAGATGGGGAGGAAGTCATAACGAAATAATTTCTAGAAGGAATCGAAGGTATTGCTTCGGATTAAATGTGGTTAAAATAAAAATCACATTTTAAATAAGAAAATTGTAGAGATTCAAATGAAATTCATTAAAAAAAGAAATATGAAAAATAGACAAAAGGGATTACGTTGGGGTAAACGTCTGGTACGAAAGTGTCCGAGATTCAAGTCTTGATAACGTTCCATTCTTTGTTTACTTATAACCGAGTAGTCTGTTCCAGCATCATGATTGTTTGTAGTGATCGTTTATCTGGGAAGTGAACCATCTGGAATCAGTCTCAGAATACAAAATTATTGTGTCAATGAAATCAATAATTAACCCAAAATAGTCTGGTTTCTCCAGACCCAATACGAAAAACATCGACAATAAACTATCATTCGATGAAAATTTACAAATGTTTCTTTCGTGGTTTGATCCAGTTTTATTTTGGACATGTTCATGAAAGGTAGAAATTCTAAGTCAAACAAAATACTCCTTATTTTAGTAATTTGTTAGATCAGTTTTCATCTTGTGCTGTCAATTAAAGATTTAATCAGACCTTCTTCAGAAATTGGGACTTTAATCAATCAAACATCGACTCCAACTATTTCCTTTTCCGTGACACTTCCCTTAGGATCTCGTTTCCCAAAACCTTTTTTTTACAACTTTTATTAGGGTAAACTGCATTCGTGCACGTCATTCACTTCCTCGTAGTGTTATCTATCATTTCAGTTCTATCTGAAAGAAATCTCCACTGAAAACGCCTGAACTCAGGTATCACTCTACTCTAAAAAGTACAAATTTTTCAAAGTTCCATACTTTTCCTGAATCCACGTGTTTTTATAATGGTTTCATTGCCTTCTGAAAATGAATCAATTCCATTTGAATGTGATAATTCATATGATTCGACTGTTGAATTGATAAAATACGTTTTTCAAGTTTGTTATCTTTCTATCAATTTGATTCTGAACCTCATGATTCTTCGTGTTTTTATTTTCTCCAAAAACAAAATATTTCGTGAAAGTCCATTCTTTTTGATCTATGCAGCAGATTTGATAATGGTTAGTGTATTCTCTTTAGGTTATAGTGTCGAACAATTTCAGGGAATCTACATGAGTATTTCTGAAATATTCGTCGGTCGTCTCTTCATTTACGTTATTTCACTATGTCCTATTCTGGCTCCTTTTTTCTTCAGTCCATCTATTTTTTTGAAAACTTTTTTCATTTTATCTCATTATTCTCAAGGATTCAAAACGGTTTCTCAAGTATTTTTGAGTTTTAATCGAATGACTTCTGTCATTTTTCCAGTTAGTTATCAACAGGTAACATGATTTCAATCGTTTCCTATACGCAGTCATTTTAATTTCAAGATTTGGAAAAGAATAAATGTACCCTGTTTAGTCGTTTTATTCGTATTGCCTATTGGGGTTATATGGAATATTATCCTCTCTCGAGTATATGCAAATCCATCTTCTGGAGGTTTCAGTGCAAATTATTTCAAGGCGATATCTTGGGTTTTCTCTGATTTAACTGATATTTCTCACAATAACAAACATGTTCAGGCTAGTGTTTCAAAACTTCATTTAATTTTTTTCATTGCATCTCTTATCTTGATTATTTTATTTTCTGGAATAACTATTTATGGTCTTTTTGTTTTAAAAACTCGGCTGAAAAAAGCAGAAACTTCTATCACTATTGCTACTATGATCATCTCGATTGAGTTTTCAATTCTGGCAGCAATTCAGGTATCTTAAAGAAAAAAACTTGACTTATTCGATTTTTCAGATATATTTTGCATTTTTCTCTTCATTGACATCCCCTTGGAGACCATATTTATTGAAAGCTTTAGATTTCACTTATGATTTTTTGAATCTGTCAACAACAATTGTTTTCATTCTATTCAATCAACAACTCCGATTAGAACTTTTCAAATGGAGGAAACAAAATAAAATAGTTGAAGTTTCAAGGTGAGGATAACATGAACAACTTATGTCAATTCCTTTTCTGATTCTGAGTGGTAGACGTGTTCCCTGATATAAGATCCATCGTTTACCTAGGAAATACATAGATCCAAAATAATACAAAAACTGAAGGTTTCAATGAAATTTTAGAAACATGGTAGGCGTAATTGAAAGAAACCTCCAGTATTGATCACCAAGAAACTGATTTTTTGTTTAGTACCCAATGGCTTGAAAGATCTTAGATTTTGAAAAAATTTTTCATTAATTGGATTTCAGGCATTCATCATCAAACATCCCATATCAGAAATCAACATCTCCAGTATCAATTTGGAAAATTCCACCTTCATTATAATTACTTTTAAGAATAAAAAGAATGAATAATCTCATGACACATATCAAACCGGTGGGCTGAGTTTTCGATGTCTCGGCCAAAAATTACAGATAGAAAAACAAGAAAATTGCAGCCCACCGTGATGAAAGGAGATTCACGCAGTCATCCGAGAAGGAGTGATTAACAAAAAGCAGATGAAAAAGAGAAGAAATCTCAGTTTTTCTGGCATTATGGATAGAATAAAGGTTCTGAAATGAGGCAGATAAACACAAAAGCTAACATTTTCTGGCTCAGAACACAAAGTTTTATTTACCAGAACACTTCCCTTAATTTGTTTTCCAACCTAAACTGGTATACTTCATTTCTTACATTCTATCACAATTTGTTCCTTTTTTTAATCATTTATTCACTTATTAGATCAAACCTCGTCATCTGAACTATTCTGTAATAGGATATTGAACAGGTGCACCAAAGTCAGTTTTCTAGTGAAAATTCATACCCAATTCATACCAATTTTCTAAGTTCAGTCTGGAATAAAACCAGTTGGTGAAATTAGATTTTCGTTCATTTCCTTTATGAGAACATGTCTGTAACATTCAATTCCAGATTTTGTCGTAGCATTATTCTAAGAAATTATTCTGAATTTCCTTTTTCAATAAACTTTTTGTTAAGAAATATTATTATATAAGTGTTGATATTCAAGTCCAGACAAGTTTGACCATTAAATGAGCAAAAGTTCGTCTAACTTTTAATGAGTGATCAGAGGTTTTTTGTTGAACAATCGAATATAACCTCTTCGAAAGTTGTTAACTTATTCGAGGATGAATGTTTGATCGGTTAATTTTCAAATAAATATTATTTTCGGTACTGAGAAAAAAAAATTAGTTTCCGAATGAATGCAAAAAAAGTAGAATATGTATGTACTTTTCTCATCTTATCTTTTTGAATTAGACAAAATCAGGGTTGCCTGGAATCTTTTGAGTAAATTTCATAATAAACTATTATGTTCTACTGAGTACCATCATGAAATTATGGGCAAACTCTTGATATTCGACGCCAGAGATTCTTAACTCTGAAAATCTATGAGACAATGTACTTCTTTTTATCTTTGTGTAGTTTTCCTATTAATAATCTACAAGCACTCATTTCAGAACTCCATTTATCAATTATGAGCAGTACTAGATTCACACTTCCTGCCAATTTTTCATACGATGATCCACTTCCATTTCAATGTAATGAGAATCTGAATCTGGGTGTATCTCTGGCAATGTATGGGCTACAAGTCAGTTATCTTATACTTGGAGCTGCTCTCAATTTCTTGATTATTTTGACAATTTTCAAATCAAAAAGTGGTTCTTATCGACATAACTCTTTTTATATTTTGTATGCAGCAGATGCAATTATGGTTAGTTTGTATATTCACAAGAAGTGTATTTTTCCAAAGATTCAAGAATCTTTATTCCTCCAGTATTGGTCTGTATTAAAGATCATTACTCATGTTTCATAATTTCAGGGTATTTATATAAATATTGCTGAAGTATTATTCGGTCGCTTATTCATTTATATCACTCCACTATGTCCCATTGTCAGTCCATACTTCTTCACCCCTTCTGTAATTACCAAGTTCTATTATGCAGCCGTTCACTACAGTTTAGGATTCAAAACGTTCTCTCAGATATTCATGAGTTTCAATCGAATGACTTGTGTCATATTTCCATTGAAACATCTTAAAGTTCGTGTTGAAATTAATTGAGAACCGACATCATTCATTTTCAGTTGTGGAATCGAATACTATATCCAGTTCTCGTCACTTTGGTCATTCTTCCTTTGGGCGTCATTTGGAATATTTTGATTTCAAGAGTCTACATTAATCCAAATGGTGCTGGATTTTCAGTCAACTATAAAGATACAGTCCAATGGGTTCGAAAATTACAATTTTAGAAGATCTTCTAGTTTCAATTATTTCAGGCAACCATTTCACTGCTTCATTTGATTCACTGTTCTATTTGTCTTGTTCTTGTCATTTTTTGTTTTATCGTAACAATTATTGGATTGGCAACACTTCAACAACGAATTAAAAGTGCTGAAAGATCATTGACAGTCGTCACATTGATTATGTCGGTTCAGACGATGATATTTGCTTTTATACAGGTAAAAGAGCAATTTTTCTGCTCTGAAAATATAGTTTAAAGTTCAGATTTACTTCGCTTTCTTTGCCTCCTATTATCGGAATAAAAAAGTTCCGACATTTTTTACCGACGCGCAAGAGTCGCGGTACTGGTAGATCAGAAACGCCCACTCATCATAAACATTTCTTCTGCAAAATCAGGGCACGGTTTCATTGAATTCGCGGGTGAAGTTTTGTTTAAAAATACAAATTTAAAAATAAAATTTGACCTATTTCCTTTAAAATTTGATCTTTTTTCCTCAAACTTCATGGTGGAAATGAAATTTTAAGGGAAATAGGTCAAATTTAAAAAAAAAAGTGGTATTTTTAAACAAAACTTCACCCGCGAATTCAATGAAACCGTGCCCTGATTTTGCAGAAGAAATGTTTATGATGAGTGGGCGTTTCTGATCTACCAGTACCGCGACTCTTGCGCGTCGGTAAAAAATGTCGGAACTTTTTTATTCCGATAATACACACCAAGTATACGTGGAATTCTCCTAATAACAGTCTCTTTTGTTTTCGATTCGATGAATGTATTTGGTCCAATTGCATTGATTGTTATGAGTCGACAACTTCGAAAAGATGTATTCAATTTGAGAAGTGATGACACTCAGCCAGTATCCAGGTTGTCTCAATCTTCACAATTTTCATACATCATTTTATTTTCAGGAGTGTCTCCACAACTTCTCATCATCGACCTTTATCACGAGCAGTTTCTACAGTAGTCGCCCCAGTTACCGGATGATTTACAATATTGAGATGAGAGATGTTTTGAAATAGTTCCCCATTTCTGATGATCAATTTTCATTCCATTTCATCATCATTCATTTCTCTATTTCCTGCTTCAGCTCACTAAACCAATGGCTTTAAAAACTGAGACTGAAAAAAAAAACGAAAAAACGTGATAGTCTCCTCTTCTCATTTCACTGATTTGTGGGATTATTTTCTTCTGCATCAATGAATTTCCAAGTCTGTCTCCTTTTCTCTCATAGTACATTCAGTTGACTCTTTTCATACCTTTTCATGTCATCATTTATACTTCCTTCTAATTTTTCTTATGATGATCCACTACCATTTCAATGCGTTAACGATAACAATACAACTTTATCTATATCATTTTATATTATTCAAGCATCATATCTTCTGTTAGGATCAGTTCTCAATGCCCTTATTGTCAAATTGATCATTTTTTCTAATAAGAATTCTTATAAAACAAATTCGTTCTATATTTTATACACTGCTGATGCCATTGTGGTAAGTCATTCAAAATACGATTTCTTCTGAAAAGTAGAAGGTGAAATGTCATCTTTTGGAGAAACCCTAACCCATGATTCAACTGATTTCCAGACAATTTACCATTCTATAATTGAAGTGTTATTTGCAAGAGTTATATCATTCATCACTCCATTATGTCCCATTTTGTCTCCATATTTTTTTACTCCATCAGTTATAACTAAAATCTATGCTATCCTTATTCATTACTCAACATCCTTCAGAATAATATCTCAAATATTTATGAGTTTCAATAGAATGACTTGTGTCATCCTGCCATTTAAGCATGAGAAAGTACGACATTTTCGAGAGAACGAATACATAAAATATTTTCAGATTTGGCGAGTTATCATATATCCTGTGCTGATATGTTCAGTCGTAATTCCTCTTGATACAACATGGATTCTATTATTTTCGAGAGTGTATATCAATCCAAATGGTGCCGGATTTTCAGTCAACTATAAAGAGCCTGCTGGATGGGTAAAATCGGAAAACCGACAGAACAACTCATATAATTTTCAGCCAACGTTAGCATTAGTGCATCTAATTGAATGCGTTTTCTGTATCGCATTAGTTATTTCATGTTTCATTTTTACAATAATGGGACTAACAAGATTGAAGAATAGAATTAAAAAAGCAGAAAGATCTCTCACATTTGTTACAATGATTATGGCATTTCAGACATTACTTTTAGCAATAATTCAGGTGGAAAATGTATTTTAAAGTATCATAAATATTGATAATTGTTCAGATATATTTCGCCTTTTTTGGCAGTTCGACACCAAACATCCGTCGAATTTTGGTCAAAGTTTTCCCGTTTGTTATTGATTCTCTCAATGTTTTCTCTCCGATTGCGTTGATTTTGATGAATAGACCCTTGAAAAATGACATTTTAAAACGAAAAGATAATAATCTAAGTGGAAATTCAAGGTTATTATCTTTCTTATTGTTCAGAAAACTCAACTTTTGAAGTTTAGAAGTGCCTCGACGACTCAGCAACAGAATATTTTCCGTATCAGTCCAAAGTTAACCTCGAATTGATTTTTATGATTTATTGACTTTTTGGAAATTAATCATTATTCATATTATCGTTTTTTGAAGTTTGATTGGGACAAACATAGAAAATTAGTATGATGTTTGGGATTGCATCGATATAATATGACATCATCTGGGTGAGTTGTCTTTTGAGCCTAAATTTTCATTTTAATTATTTTTACAGATTCCTTTAATCATGCGTTACTAAGCATTTAAGTGTATTCACATTGATGAATAATAACTGTGGATGAACCCTTTTCAACGTATTTCGATAACTTTAAAGAAATAAATGTAATACCTAATTTGTGTTTTTAATATTTAGTGGCACAAAGAACTAAACTCTGAAAATTCTAGATGTTTTCTTCACAGTTTGTGTTCATCAACCACTTTCTGGTTGATCATTGATTACAGTAAGCTGTCTGGCAAGACTACGGACTGAACTATGAGAAACCACTGGGTTTTCAACCTATAATTACATAACTTGTCATCATTTCCTTTACATATTTTGTCTTCTCTCAAACTAGAATTCACTTATTCCACTTCGTTTCCTCATGCCTGACACTATTTTTCGAGCGAATATTTCAAATGAATACGATCCAATTGTATTCAATTGTAGCTCTGATTATGAAAAATCAACAGAAATTGTCAAGTATATTCTTCAAATTGTTTATCTTATTCCAGTAGGTAAAAAAGAAGAAAAAAAGAAAATTTTTTAGAATTTCAGGATTACTTAACATACTTATAATACGTACAATTCTTTTCAAACACTGGGAAATCTATGGAAAGAATTCGTTTTTCATGATTTACTCAACGGACTGTATCATTAGTTTCGTGATGATATCAATCGATATCGTTGTCCGAATGTTCATTTATTTCACTCCATTATGTCCAGTACTAGCACCGTATTTTTTCGAACCATTGATCGTATTCAAAGTCATAATGATTATAATTAATCACTCAAAAGCTTCAAAATCAATCATTCAAATTTTCTTGGTTACGAACAGAATGTCATGTGTTTTATACCCCTTGAAATACAGTTTCATGTGGAAGAAACCTATTAAACTTGTAATTGTCTCAATTTTTGTGATTCCATTCACTACTGATTGGAATCTGATTATCTCGAGAGTGTATATGCAACCTACTTTCGGAGGATTTTATATGGAATACATCAAGAAAGTCTCATGGGTAAATGATTGATTGTTGACGATAGATAGATTACAAATCTATAAATTATCAGGCAGGACAGTCTCGTTTTCAACTTTTTTTCATTTCCATTGCGTTGATTTTCACTGTGATTTGCACATCAATCACATTTTATTCTCTGATTACTTTACCAAAAAGAATCAAAAATGTTGAAAAGTCTCTTTCATTCCTCTTGTCCCAAATCTTTATCCTAATAAACGGGTCATTGAGAAACTGTGTACTGTTTTGTCAATTGCATAGCTTATCCGAAGGTTCTGCGGAACCGGGTCTCATACGGCGCATACAGGGGGTCTCCCTGGGTTATGACTGTGTCCTGGTCTTCGACTGGACCTACAGGCATTGTCAACAGCAACTGCCTACATTTCAATGAGTTTCATTGTTCTAGCTGTTTTTCAGGTATGATATTTCAGATGTCTGATGGAAACTATTTCTCAAATTCAGATCCTATTTGCATTCTTTTCGTCAATATTCACAACAAGTGCTGTTTTTGGATACGCCCTCCTTTCTTATGATATTTTGAATGTTGGGTTTGTTTTTACCCGTTTTCAACCAGAAACAATTGTCAAATCATTCAGTTCACCTATCATTTTGATTTGCGTCAGCGGGAAATTACGTTGCCATGTGTTCGGACTTCAGTCCAAAAAACCTCGAGTGGCACGTGTATTCTCTATGACGGTTAGTCAAATGTAAGTTTTCCTCATAATTTGCTTCACTTTTCTCAAGCATTTCAGACCGAAAAATAGTGAACTTCAAGAAGAAAGATACAGAAAAAGCGTCGTGTTGGAGAGAGTCAATTATTGAATTGAATAACAAAATAGATATTCTCATTATTAAAGTTGTGTTGTGTCCAAATTTTCCTTTGAATTAGAAAATGCAAAGACTCCATTCTTTTGAAAAATACTTTTCTACAACTGCATACACAGAAAAATTGTAATTTTTAGTCGATTGAGTAATGAAACCCTTTTATATGACTTATGATCATACCCATTGAATACTTACTGCTTATCACAAGATGAACAAACACGTGAAAACCAGATTTATTGTGATCTCGAAACAAGAAATACTCATTCAGCAAAATATGGAAAGAACAGAACACGTGGATTTCAGAATGAATCATCAGTAGGTACAAAACACAGGAGCTTTTGAAGGATCTTTCGGTGTCCACGGCTTTTTTGGTTTTCCCTGGACTGAATGGGAATCTTCTTCTAAAGTTGAAGGAGGGGCAGGCGATTCGAATTTTCTGTAAAAAGATTCCGATTTTGACATGATTGGATTTTTAAAACTAACGATTTGGAAGAAGTTACAGAATCACTTCTTATCGGACGAAGTTTTGGTTTTTCTTTGGTTTCGGGAGGTACGAATGCAATCGGAGCAGAGTTTCGACGAATTTGAATACAATTGGCTGGATCCCCAGAAGCAGTTAAACTTTCTCGAATTTCTTGAAGTGACATTAACATTGTTATCAACTTTTCATCATCTTGTCGTTGATAGAGCATTTCACCTTCGAAGTGAACAAGACCATACTTTCGAGCACGAATCAGCATTCCAACCAACTGAAATAAAAAGAAATACATTCAAAAATTGGGTTCTGATTCAAGACACGTTTCATTTAAGACAGTTTTGATATTCAGATGTTCTGGTTCTTTAACTACAATCAAAAGGAATCTCTATTCCATTATCAACAAGGCAGAGCCACCAACGTGATTAGGATTTCAAGCAGATCAACTTTTCAAAAAAAACAATTTCAACTATTAAATAATCCCTTACCTTATCAGAATAAAACGAGTATATATTGAATAACTTTCCGAATTTGACCCATTTATGTGGCTCTTCTCCTTCAGCATTTGAATCAATTGTCTCGCAAAGAAAGAGAATTTCTCGACAAACATGAACTCCAGCCTTTAAAATTAATTAATTTCACCTCAATTTCATCTGATAATTTACCTTTATTCCTCTTGCTTCTGTTTTACTTCCTGGAGGTGGTCTGCCATAGTTTCTTGAATCAAATTGTTGGATTTTATAGGATTCTGAGTATGGATTTCTGTAAGAAAACAAATAGTCTACATATCTTTGAATGTAATAACATTACTTTTTTAATGTTTCTTCATTTGCTTGAGCAACTGCGTTGAATTTTCGAATAGTATCACTGGCTGATCCGATGGGCATTGGAGGCTGAAATTGATCGGAGAAATGAAAGAGAGTCAAGAAAAAAAGAAAAAGAGACGCAATCTCTCACTTTACACAAATTTCTATCTTTGATGAAAAACAAAAGAAGATACGAGCAGCTAGAGATTTCTTTCTTTTGAAAAACATTTGAGAAAAGGACAATTCTAAAAATAAATGTTCAAAAATATCAGATTCAAAAATGAAATCAGTTCTGATTTTCACTCGATATGAACATTTTTCGAACAAATAACCTCAAAAGGAACATGAGTCATTTTAATTGAATAGGATTTGTCATATTGACTCTTTTTCTGAAAAAAAGTCATTATGACACATTACAGTACTCCTTCAGACTCACCTTTATTTCTTCAATTGATAAACCTGGCATCTTCGAATCTCTCAATTGGAAAGTCAGATCATAAACTTTTATTTTAACAGAGGATATATCCGATTCTTCTCGAAACGTGATAAGTTTAGCCAGTAGCAAAAAAGTTAGGTGCGCTCGTTTTCGCGACAATTTCTAGTGTCTGTGTCTCTCGGTCTCCGATACTCTCTCGCTGTTCAAATATAAAACAATGCACACACATAAGAAAGGGCTATTTTTGACTGTTGAAAAGCTGTTCTCAAACTGACATGGTAAACAGTTGTTTTTGTTGAATTCGTTCTTCTGATTACCAGTTTTATAGAGGCTTCCAAGACCTGCTAAATTTCTCAGACAACTCAATATTAATCTAATTCAAGTAAATTTAGAGACTAACGCGACCCAGTTAGATTGACCCACAGTCTAATTAGACTAGCATTTTGTCTAATTAGACTACAATTTTGTCTAATCCAACTAACATACAATCTAATTAGACTTGCCTGTCTAATTAGACTTTAAAACTGTCTATTTAGACTTTAAAACTGTCTAATTAGACTTTAAAACTGTCTAATTAGACTTTAAAAACGAGCTAATCTAACTAGATTGTATTTAGATTGCTATTCTGTCTAATTAGACTTCGGTTGTCTAATTAGACTAACATCGAGTTGCCTGAGTTATTAAACTTGCAAATCTGTATCGATACAGAACGCCCATCCTAACTGGAAATCGAATTGAAAATCCGATTCTGAACAACATCGTTCCGACATTTCAAATTTGAAAACAAGCGGCCAACATAAATGTTACTTTCCAAATATTCAAGTTTTTCTGTGCATTCGTTTAAAACTTTCTTTTTAATGATGTTTTCATTGACGTCACATTAATTAAATGTGGGTTTCCCAGACTATAAAACTGTCCAATTTGAAACTTGCAACTTCTATCAATCCATGTGATTTTATCATTTTGTTATCAACAGAAAGTTCAAAAACTCTTCATCCTAAGTGACAAAAGTGAACTTTTCAATGAAAAATAGATGATACGTCTGAAAACAGAGTAATAGAAAGAAAGAGGCCACGATTCAACTTTTTATGATGGTCGTCTGACATTCCTATCAACATTCAAAAGATAAAAACATGCACATTATGCAATTGATTTCTGCCGATCACTGCTTAAGATGTGCGGAATTTTCGGATGTGTTGCAGTTGGAAACTATGAAAATCTGAACATCCTCGCTGCAAACGGACTCCCTTCAACACAGGTTCGTAATTTAGAAATTTAGAATTGGTGAAAGTAAATAAAAGTACTTGTTTGTTTTGTTCATTGGTCACTGGTTAACGAACCATAAAATTGAAAACATAACACAGTTGAAGTAAAAGTTACATGTTTAACTGATACTTGTTATATGTGCTGTTCCTAAAAGTTACAGTACCCTTGAACATTTCTATCCTAAGTAGATTTAGTTTGTGAAGTAAATTCGATAGTTAGAAAACGTCGCTGAATTCAAAAACATTGTAAAAAAAACCAAAATTGTCAACTTCCTAATTGTATCCAGGTAGTGAAAGCTAACTAGACGTCAATGGAGAAGTTGTCAGTTTTGCGTCCGAAATACGCTGAATCCCCAACATTGTGTTTCACGTTGAAGATTGGATGAATAAGACGCGTAGGTTCCGATCCAGTGATCTATATATTACTGACTGCAGCGTTAACCACTAGACCACTCTACCGTTAGTTTTCTCCCTTGCTGTGTGGTTGAGATGTGTAGAGAATTGCAAGTTGCTAGCCGCCCGCGCGGTCTGGTGTAGTGTGTAGAGCGTTTGTTTGAAGAAAATAGAACGCAGGTTGGAAACCGTTGATTCTCAATTGGGACTTCTTCCTCTTGAAGACCCAATCTCAAATCGACGGAAGAGAAAAGTTGGCTATTCGGTTGGAATAATGTGGTGTTGTCTGACCTGATGAACCAACGAACACTTTCTTTTGTTTTCAGAGGAACCGAGTCATCTGGTCTTGTTGGATCAGATGGAGTAACCAGGGATCATGTGGAAATAATCAAAGGACACGGACTTGTTCGTGATGTGATCACTGAGGATAATATTTCAAGAATGGACGGACAATCGATTATCATTGGTCACAACAGATATTCAACAGCTGGGAAAAAGAAATCCGGAATCGACTGTGTTCAACCTTTTGTTGTTTATACAGCAATGGGTACGGTAGCAATTGCACATAATGGAGAACTAGTAGATACAAAACAAAAAAGGAAAGAAGTTCTTCATGAAGGTGTTGGTCTCTCAACTGACACAGATTCAGAATTGATTGCTCAGATGATTGCAAAGGCGATTGCACTGAATGTCAAGTGCAAATATGGACAAGATATTGGAGATATTACAAGGGTATTTCTAATTTCAAATTGAATAATAATATCTATAGTTTTAGGAATTAGCAGTTACAATGTCTGCATTAAACATGTCTTATTCTCTTCTTGTCATGACTTTCGATCGTCTTTATGCAATTCGTGATCCATTCGGAAATCGTCCACTTTGTGTTGGAACTGTACTTTCATCAGAAGGAAAGCCAGAAGCGTTTATTGCTGCTTCTGAATCATGTGCATTTCCCGCAAATTCTAAACTTGATTTTGAAGTGAGACCGGGAGAAATAGTAGAACTATCCTCTAATGGAATAAAATCTGTTTGGCAGGTACGAAAACAAAATTTTCAAGTAATGAGTTTCGAAATTCAGATGAAACCGAACACTCCGCTTGCAATGTGCATCTTTGAATATGTGTATTTTGCTAGAAATGATTCTGAAATTGAAGGACAACAAGTACAAACTGTTCGAGAAGAATGTGGGCGTACGATGGCATTGGAAGATGATTTAGAAGCAGATATTGTTGGAAATGTACCAGATTCTTCCCTTAGTGCTGCAATTGGATATTCATCTCAATCTGGAATCGCATATGAACCAGTTTTACATCGAAACTCGTATGTTGGAAGATCATTTATTCAACCAAATGATGAAATGAGACAAAACGCAATCAACATGAAATTTGGTAACTTTGAAGACTTGATTTAAACTGAAAACTAGAGTTATTCAGGTGTTCTCAAGAAGAAAATACAAAATCAGAGGATCGTTTTAGTTGATGATTCAATTGTACGTGGAAATACGATGAGAACTCTAGTTAAAATGTTGAGAGATGCTGGAGCAAAAGAGGTTAACATGAATCGTTTTCATTGGTTTGTAAGCAAGCTTTATTCCAGGTTCATTTGAGAATCGCATCTCCTCCTGTGAAATTTCCATGTTTCATGGGAATCAATATTCCAACGAGTCTTGAATTGATTGCTGCACAAATGACTATTCCCGAAATCTGTAAATTTGTTGGAGCAGATTCAGTTCGATATCTTTCAGTGGATGGTCTTATTTCGGTAGCATACACATCCCTTACTGACTTCATTACATTTCTTTTTCAGTCAGTCCAAAAAGGAATCGAACGATCAGCCAATTTCTCCCCTGGGCATTGCACTGCTTGCCTCACTGGCAAATATCCCGTTCCCATTGACTTGTGATTGAAATAATTTTTGAGGAAAGATTTATTTATAAAATTAAATCAACAATGAATTTAATGAAAACAAAATGAGAAAACAACAGTAAAACTTAAACATAAACAATAAAAATCAGAACAGCTCCCAGCGATTACAAACTCTTCTTCTTTCCACGGCTCTTCGCTGCAGCTTTCTTTTCAACAGCAGCTGGACGAGCGCTTGCAGCTACAGATTTCATGATCGTCTGAAAAAAACAACAAATTTTCTCTATTACCTCAGACTGTAAGAATTACCTTAGAAAGAGTTGACTTCGCCTGCGGAGTTCCGAGCGCTGCAGCCTTGGCAGCACGAGTTTTTGGGGAGAACGAAATCTTCTCTACTTTTTTGACTTTTTCTGTTTGTGGAGTTTTGATCACAACTTTTTTTGGAGCCACTGGAGTAGGAGTTTTCGGAGAAGTTTGCTTTGGGGTCGCCACTTTTGGAGTTACAGCTTTTGGAGTGTTCTGTTTTGGGGTCTCCGCCTTTGCCGTAGCTGTTTTCAGAGTTGCCGCTTTTGGAGTTGAATGTGTGACAGCTTTTGGAGTTATCTGTTTCGGGAGGATAGACTTTGTCGACTCGATAACTTGAACATCATTATCTACCACTTTCTTCGGTGGCTTGTTGACGGTTCCGGCTACAGGAAAATCATAATTGATACCCATGTTTTGCAACTTGGCCAATGTTTTATTGAGATTGTTTGAGCGTCTCTTCGTATTTGCGGAGTCATTTTTGCCGCTAGCATTGTTCCTCGCAATGGAATCTTTCTTAGCAAGACCGAGGTATGATGGACGCATTACAAGAAGTGGCCCTTTCAACATGGATTTTGGGATGAGAGCTGGTTTCATGACCTGAAGGAATTAATTACCTTATTCTGATTACATAGTTTCTACTCACCTTGCAACCAAGTCTTTGTTCGAACATCAAATATCCATTCATCGATTCAGCGGCAATCTCCGCTACAGACTTATTATCAAATCCAACGTATGCCCATCCTTTATGGTTTCCCGTCTGAGTAAACTGAATTTACTAACTTTTCGGAATTTGACACTTACTTTTCTGCTTCTAGCGACACGAATGCGAAGTACATTTCCGAACTGACGAAAATAACCAAGCAGTTCCTTTTCAAAAAAACCGAACGGAATACGTTGTAGTTTAACTACCCAGATTTTTTTCTGTAGTTTCTTCTGAACTTTTTCTTGCTTCTGAGGCTGCTTGCGGCCTCCTGCGCTGATAGAAGCTGGATTCTGGGCAACCATCGCAAGTGAGATCTGTAAAATACATTTATTCGAAGGAATTACTTGCAATACAGTGTCTGGAAAAGAAAAAAGTGGTGTGGGAACTGTGGAGAATGTTTTAACGGAGTTTTCCTGCTTACTGTGAAAAAAATAAAGTTTGGCCAAGAATTTTCAAAAAAAAATTTCGCGCCCAAAACGCTTTAGTTCACAAATGCACTAAAGCGTTTTGGGCGCGAAAATTTTTTTTGAAAATCCTTGGCCAAACTTTATTTTTTTCACAGTAAGAATAGACCGAAAAAATGAAAAATGTATTGTTTTTCTGTTTTCGCTTCGAGACCTTCACTATTAAAAACTGTATGCTCCACGGAAAAAAATTTGTTTGTATTTCTTCTTTCTTAAATTTTAAAGCCATATTTTAGAAAAATCGCGAATTAGTAAGAAAAATTAGGTTCGAAAGTAGAATGAATAAATTGTATTTACTGACATCTATTTTTCTATTGGCGCACTCCCCGCCGTTGGCGCGCTTTTTGCAACGAGGCCGGCCGCGGCAACAAACAATTTTGTTGTTTCGTCCTTGTTCTCTAAACATTTTCGCAATCAACCAATTTTTGATGTCTTACTCCCATCAGAAAATCGGTTCGCAACCAGAAGTTTCCACATTTCCATCTCGAAAATATTTTCGAAATGATTTTCATCCTAACTGTTTCATATCTGATTTAAATTCATTGTCGGGTTATTCCTGGTGATATTGATGATCTTACCGTCTCAATGGACATTATTCTCTTCCTGACAGTTTTTGATTCAGAGAGCTATTTATATTTTCAATATTCACGGTTGCTTTTTATCAATCAGCTTTCACAACTATTCACATCATTTTTTTTTATTTCCCGCCATTGCCCGCCATTGCTAAATAGAATATTACCCGATAAGTATTTTCACGCACCTAAAAAAGAAAAATACGATTACTTAAAGTTTTTAAGCACTACAAGAAGGATGAGCGATTCTGATGATAATCTGGACGACGATTACCTCGAAAGAAGAAGAGTCGCACTTCAGAAAAAGCGACAACCAGTAAGAGTGTACGAAAGTGATTCTGATGACGATTTCCCTAGTAAAAAAAAGTTAGTTGCCAAGCGTCAACGGGAAATCGAGGAATCAAAAGATTCCGATGACGACTCTTTTGTGGAAAAGCCCGATCGCCGCGGAGAGCACCAAAAACACAGGATTGAAGATGTCGAAGGAGGTTCAGTTTACAAGCATAAATATCTCAACTTAATTTCGCTTTATAGAATATCGGAGGAAAATCTTCCGAACGGATACAGTGATTCATGTTCAAAACGAAAAAAATGACGCACTTGGTAAAGCTATGCGACTTGCTGAGAAGATGTGCCATTCGAAATCAACAGAAAGCCCAGAGAGAGTCATTGATCAGCCTGAAGACCCAGCTGACTCGGTAAGACTTTTGTTAAGTTTTAATAACTTCCTGAAAAAACTATTACAATGGAATCGTGGTTTTTTAACCCTCAAAATGCTCTTCATAAATTAAGGAGGCATTTTCTATTTATCTAAAGCGATATTCGCACTCTTCGAAAAATTGGCCGGTTATGGTATATCTCAAATGGCGTCAGTACAGGTGATGTCATAATACTATTTCACAGTATGAACATGCTCTTATCAATGTTATCCACATATTGTTACGTTTTACAGAGCATTGTAGCGGCTTCATTTCCAGTCACGGTAACAATTGTGGATTGCGTATCTCGACTTAGCAGTACTGGACTCATCAATAAACATGATTTGCCACTAACTTCGACTTTCTCCGAAATTCGCAATGGACTTGCTGAAAAATGGAAATGTCGAGTTGACGAAGTAACACTAACGTATAACGGAAAAGTAATAGGAGATTCTGAGACACTAAGAGACATAGGAATGAGTCCATTGCAAATGCCTCAGCCCAAAGTCGAAGCCTTCAAAGAAGAAAAGAAGGCTCCAGAAGTTTTTACCGTAGAAGGTACACCAGATCACATAACAATCAAAGCACAACTTAAAGATCGGAAAAAGCCAATTCATATTGAAGTGTTAAAAGAAACGACAGTAGAGGAAATGATGCAGAAAGTGATCAATGTCCTTTCTGAAGGTGGCGAAAAATGTATTCCCACTATCGAAACAATGAAAGTTATGTTTGACGACGAATATTGCATCAATACCCAGACATGCGAAGAGTTAGGCTTGGAGGAAGCTGATTGTATTGATATCTACTGTTAGCTGGCATATTTTTTGTTGCGCTGGTTTTTATTTTTTACATCTCATCTGTTTACGGCTGTATTATGCAAGTGCAGGATCTCCCGGTTGATTTCCGATAATATTTTCTTTTACCATTTATTGTTAGATACTCGTCAATTCCTCCGGTTGTATTCACATTATTCATCCTTTGTAAAATGAATCACTATTGCCTGTTGAAATATTGTTGTTGTTTCTCGACGTACCAACGGGTTTCATCCCACATATCTCTTGTATTCATTCTACTGTCAATAATAGAAACGTAAAAAGATTATTCAGACTGGAAACCATGGTTAACACACGCCCACCCAAGATTGATGAGTTGTTGAAAATTGATCCTTACTTGCACGATTTTCAAGATGAGATCTCTAGAAGATATGGAGTATTTCTTGATTATCAGCACCGAATTGACGAATGTGGTGGTATGGAAGCATTCACAACTTCTTATAAAGAGTTTGGATTGAATGTTCAGCCGGATAATTCTGTGAAGGGACTCGAATGGGCTCCAGCTGCAGAAAAGTTGGCGCTGATCGGAGATTTCAGTAAAGAGTTTTCAAATATTTTAAACTATGATTCCAACCAATTTTTTCAGATAACTGGGATCAGAATGCTAATGTCTATAAGAAAGAAGAACATGGCAAGTGGAGTTTGACAGTCCCTGCCAGCAGTGATGGATCGTGCGCCATCCCCCACAACTCCGTCATAAAAATCGCAGTCTCTCGGAATGGTCAGACTCATTTCAAACTGAGTCCATGGGCCACATATGTGACTTGTCCAAACCCAAAAGAGACTGTTATCTATCACCAAAATTTCTGGAATCCATCTGAAAAGTATCAGCTGAAAGAGAAACGACCAGCTCGTCCTGCATCTCTCAGAATCTACGAAGCTCATGTTGGAATTAGTAGTTATGAAGGGAAAATCAACACCTACCGTGCGTTTGCTGACGATGTTCTGCCTAGAATCAAAAATCAAGGTTATAACGCTATTCAATTGATGGCTGTTATGGAGCACGTGTATTATGCATCTTTCGGATATCAAGTCTCTAATTTCTTTGCGGTCTCCAGTCGTTGTGGCACACCAGAAGATCTGAAATATTTGGTCGATAAGGCTCATTCTTTGGGAATTTTCATGCTTCTTGATGTGGTCCATTCACATGCATCAAAAAACGTGGAGGATGGTCTTAACCAATGGGACGGGTCGAATGGCGGATATTTTCATGACAATGCCCGTGGATTCCATAATCTTTGGGACTCCAGATTGTTCGATTATACGCAGTAAGTAGAATATTGAACGCTAATAATATGAAAATTTTATCTAGGATCGAGACTCTACGTCTCTTGCTTTCCAACGTTCGTTGGTGGGTAGAAGAGTACGGTTTCGATGGTTTCCGATTCGACGGAGTTACATCAATGATCTATCATAGCCATGGAATGAGTGAGCAATCTTCAACAAGTTTATTTCTGAGTTGAAACTTCGTTTTCCAGATGATTCTTTCTCTGGCGGATATCCAATGTACTTTGGTCTCAATGCGGACACTGACTCTCTGGTTTACTTGATGTTGGCTAATGATTTCCTTCATAAAAAGTACCCCTTCATGGTCACAATTGCGGAGGAAGTTTCTGGCATGCCTGGAATTTGTCGTCCCGTTGAAGAAGGCGGGCAAGGATTCGATTATCGCTTGGCCATGGCTCTTCCTGATATGTGGATTAAAATCTTGAAGCACACATCAGACGAAGACTGGAAAATTAACGATATTGTTTTCAATTTGGAAAATAGACGTTATGCAGAGAAACATGTTGCCTACGCCGAGTCTCATGATCAAGCTTTGGTAGGAGACAAAACTATAGCATTTTGGTTGATGGATAAGGAGATGTACGATTTTATGTCGACCGACTCCCCACTCACTCCAATTATTGAAAGAGGATTATCTCTTCACAAGCTGATTCGTCTTATCACCCTTGGATTAGGTACGGTGTTCTGACTTAACTTAAATAAGTGCTTCTATTTCAATGATTTTGATTTTTAGGAGGCGAAGCATGGCTCAACTTCATTGGTAACGAGTTTGGACATCCCGAATGGCTGGACTTCCCACGTGTCGGAAACGGCGAATCATTCCATTATGCTCGTCGTCAGTTCAATCTCGTTGACGCAGAATATCTTCGATACAAGTTTTTGAACAACTGGGACCGTGAGATGATGCAACTTGAAGAGCGTACAGGTTTCCTTCACAAAGGATATGCATACACTTCGTGGAAGCATGACGGAGACAAAGTTGTTGTTTTCGAGAGAGGAGGTTTGGTCTTCGTGATCAATTTGCACCCTAATAAGAGCTTTGCCGATTACTCCATCGGTGTCAACAATCCTGGAAGGTCTAGTTGTTCGAGCTTATAACTGATGAATAAGTCTGTGTTTTTCAGTTACCATATCGCTCTGAACTCAGACGATGCTCAGTTTGGTGGCCACAGCCGTGTGAACAACGATACCAAGTTTCACACTTTCGACGATGGCTATGCTGGAAGACGTCATCGTCTTCAGGTCTACATTCCATGCCGCTCCGCTATTGTTCTCGAAAAGGACGAGGAGTAGATTCTATGTATTCTTGTGCCATTTTGAATCATTTTTTACAAGTTTGTAACACTTGCCATATACAGTACTACTACGAGATTATTACTCCTCCGGTTAGATTTTCCCCTTTTCTGGTGCCATTTTGTCTCTTAAATACTTCCCAAAAATACCCTGATGATTTGTTTATTAAATTTATTGCATGCACAGAGAAGTTTAATTAATTAGATGAAGTATTAGATTGACAAATCTTACTAACATTTTCATCACACTTTGACTGGTGAAACTACCATTGTGCGTTTATTTGTAAAAATTTTGAGGGAACGAGGACTGGGTTCGCCTTCGTTTTTATTAATTGCTTTACTATTAGTTTAAAAAAAAGAGAGGGTTTCGCTTCCTTACATGATTCAAGCGCCGCCGCTACAAAAATGGAAAAATACGATTCGTTGGGGTTCGAGATACGGTGCCCTGCCGGGAGATAAAAATCCAAAATAACCATTTTGTCATGAGATCTAAAAATGCTCAAGCCAAGAAATGAGGAGAGGTCTTAAGACGCACTCTCCGAGTCAATCGAGCGTCGATCAACTGACCATGTTCACCCGAAAAAAGTTGACCATCTCCGATTTGTCCGTCCTTTCGATCAGAGATAGTATCAAATGTTCTCAGCAAATTGGGGTACTTTTTGGCCGGGTCCGTCACCTGGGTATCTAGGAAAATCGAAAAATCGATATTTTTCGAAAAAATTTCCTGAAGGTTTTTTGAGTTTTTTCATTTAGTCATGTCATTTTATTTTATTCCCAACACGATTTTCGATCATATCACAAAAAATTTTTCGAAAAAAATTGAATTTTTTGAATTTTTGAACTTTTTTCCTGAAATGAATCATTTGAACTGAAATATGAAGGATAACAATATAAAATTAGGAGGATATGATTGAAACATAATTTAGGTTTATGAAAAAACTTATTTCCATCATCGGGTCATCTGCAATTTACGCTTTCGGGATGAAATTTAGCGAAATGTTCAACTAGGGTAGTTGATGCAATGGTACTTCATACTTGCATCGTTAATTGACAGAGGAATGTGTTGAAAATGACAGAAAACATAAAAAAACTGCAAAAATTGATTAATATAGCGGGACTTTCAAAAAAAAAGACCCATACATGTTCAATGGTCTGACCTTTTTTTGGAAGTCAGAAAAGGTTTTTTTTCAATTTTTTTTTGAAAGTCCCGCTATATTAATCAATTTTTGCAGTTTTTTTTAATGTTTTCTGTCATTTTCAACACATTCCTCTGTCAATTAACGATGCAAGTATGAAGTACCATTGCATCAACTACCCTAGTTGAACATTTCGCTAAATTTCATCCCGAAAGCGTAAATTGCAGATGACCCGATGATGGAAATAAGTTTTTTCATAAACCTAAATTATGTTTCAATCATATCCTCCTAATTTTATATTGTTATCCTTCATATTTCAGTTCAAATGATTCATTTCAGGAAAAAAGTTCAAAAAATTCAATTTTTTTCGAAAAATTTTTTGTGATATGATCGAAAATCGTGTTGGGAATAAATTAAAATGACATGACTAAATGAAAAAACTCAAAAAAACCTTTGTTTTGAAACATCAAAAATGATTTACTGGAAGGCCTCAAAAGTTAAAATCCATGTTTTTCTCATACTTCCCCAAAAAACCGTTCTTTGGGGATAGAGATACGAGTAGGGACAACATGTTTCAAATACAAAATTTTATGTAAATTTCGAATTTTAAATAAAAAATGCTGTCTTCTCGGGTCCCTGCCGAGATAAAAATGATTTCATGAAAAAAACCCGAAAATTTCATGAATTTTCAAAATTTTCACTATGAAGGTGTTGAGCTGGAATTTTCTTCTGAACACAAAAAATGCTTAAAATAGTGTCTACATTAATTTCCCGTTGAGATTTCATAGCTAACTACTTCAGGAAATTTTTTCGAAAAATATCGATTTTTCGATTTTCCTAGATACCCAGGTGACGGACCCGGCCAAAAAGTACCCCAATTTGCTGAGAACATTTGATACTATCTCTGATCGAAAGGACGGACAAATCGGAGATGGTCAACTTTTTTCGGGTGAACATGGGTGATCGAACGAGTCAGAGAGTGCGTCTTAATCCTTTCAAAAGCCGGGTAGTACACGTTTTTTTCGAATTCAACGAAGCGTCTGATAACCGTTCTATCGAAAATTTTAGATTTCTGCTTTCAGCATGTTTCGCTTGACGAGATGCGGTCAGAGACGAAGTTTATTTGGATCGGTGCCTTGCAGCAGCCAACAAGATCATTATAAAGTGTTAGGACTGGCTCAATCAGCGTCACAAAAGGATATTAAATCAGCATATTATAAATTGTCGAAGCAACACCATCCAGATACGAACCCGACTGATAAAGAGGAGGCCGCCAAAAAATTTCATCAGGTAGAGATCCCACACGTTCCGGGTAGAAAACACTTCTGGGCAACGAACTCCTGGCAAAAGGGCATAGCCAAGCACACAGGTTGGCTAATCAGTCGCTAGATAGTTTTCAGCAGCCAATCAGAGCGCTTGGCTCCGCTCTTTTCAGAAGAGTTCACTTCCCAGGAGTTCTTCGCCTCGGAATTTGTGACTAAATATTTAGTTATGCCAGGTCGCTCGAGTAAGCTTCGAAATCGAGTTTATTTAAACAATTTCAGGTTGCAATGGCATATGAAATATTGGGATCAGAAGATAAACGCAAAGCTTATGACATGACACGGATAAAATCATCTCCAATGCCTGGTGATTCATCTTCTTTTAGTAATCGATACCGTCGACGTACAGCTTCAAACTCAAAACAATATACTGACATTGACATTGATTACAAGGATTTCGAACATTTCCAACGAAGTACGCGGCGGAGACCCCAATACCATTCGCATTTTGATATGCCTAATGAGTTTTATGCCGAGTTTGGTGGATTCAAGAAACGGGTTTTCAAAAGTGAATATGAGGAAGCTCAAGAAAAGGTTTTCATTACAATACAATATCTACAAAACAAAAAAAATTTCAGCACGGTACTATGTACAAGGACGGTAGAGCTGCACAGAGAGAAATGGAAGAGCTCCGGCGACAAGTTGAGAGAGAGCAAGCTGCCCAACAATCTCGGTATCCGATTCCAACTTTTGAGCAAATGATGAGAGAAAAACGAGCGAAAGAAGCAAATGAAGCTAGACAATACATGGTTGGAATGTTTGTGACTGCTGTTGTAGCCGGGTTTTTAACTGTACTTTTAAGTCGGTAAACAATTCCGGTAATTTTTCTCCGTTTAACTAATAGACATTTCTTAGGATTTATTTCATTTTAAAAATAAATATAGATGATTATTAGATCGTATCTTGATACTGCTCAAGTGAATTTCTGAGTGTCATGGGCATTTCCGAAAAAAGCCCTTGAGATTTCTGAAGAGACCGAATTCATGGAATATTAATATACGTATACAAACGAGTTGTTGTATCCACAGATTCATTTAGTAGCAACAATGTTAAAATTGAGATTACGGTTTGAGATTAAGAAAAAATGTTTTTTGCTCTCCAATCGAGCGAATCGATATCAATATCCTCTCCATCATCATCCGATTCTTCCTCTTGCTCTTCTCTTTTCATACGTCGTTCTTTTGCTTGATTCAACCGTTTCTCTTTCTGAATCTCCATGTCATTCAGCTTCTTTAGAGCCGCCATTTGTTCATCGATCCGTTCCAGCTCAAGCTCTCTTTGTACGGCTGCCTCCATCTCTTCTGCTTTTGCATCTTGATCCACCTGTTCTTCTCCGATTTCTTCCTTCCATCGTTCATATTCTGCATCTAATTCCGCATTCCTTTCACGAGTTTCTCTCACATTTCCATCTAATCGTTTGTCATCGAAGAAACCAGCAGGAACACCCTCGATCAGGTTGGCATTGTGTCCGCCAATACTTGCTTTAGATTCATCTTTTCGGAATGGAGTACTAGAAAAGCAAACTGTATATTTTATAATAAGGGAAATTGTTTACCTGTCTTCCTCGTCGAAAAAGTCAGATGGAATAGTGAGTGGACCTTGTTCGGATACTTCTTTCTGTTTTTTATTCGGCGGTTCATCTGCACTTCTTGCCGAACTCTCCTTCCCTCTTTTTTGAGCGCTTGATCTTAATTTATCGATACTTTCTCTGTGTTTCTTTCCGTTCACATGAGCAGTCCAAATCTTTGGTTTAATCTCTGTATTGCACACCAAACATTGGATATTGCCATTTGGCTTCTGCTTGGCAATCATCGGATTGAGACTCATCTGAATAACATGCAACTAAACATCAATTCGATGCGAACTGACAAATATTTTTCCGGTTTAAAACCTAGTAAAGTGAGAATGCATAGTTTAGTTTTTCATGAAAGACTTTATACAATTGTATGGTACAATTTGTGAAATGCTAACCGATAAAAAGTGGACAACTACCCGAACGAAAAAAATAGTTATGATTATGAAAATGTGTGATTCATGAAGGAATTCAAATTTTTATTGTCTCCAATTCAAATTTACATGATGAATCGATACGAAGAATGAACGGCCCTTTGTCGCCAGCCTGAAAAGAAAAATTAAATGACAAACAGAGAACTGGGAAAGACGTACTGTGTATGTGGAAGCTTTAATATAATAAGTTCCTGCTGGGACTTTTTCAAGGGTAAGTACTGTGTACCCAGGTCGATAAGCACCCGAACTTTTAGTTTCCAGAAAAACTGTACGATCTGACAAGTGTTGTTTCATTTCCAGAGCGATACAAAATTGTTTTGGAGCTTTCAGCTCCATGAACAGAGCGATGTCGTCTGATTTCGAATGAAGCACAAGCTTCATTATGGGATGTCTGAATAAACAAAGTAAAGATAATCTAATTTGGTTCCACTTACTTTTCCGAACCATCCCAATTTCCTCTTATTGTTTTGGAAATGGAATACGGTAGCATAATGGGCTCAAGTTTAACATCAGTTGTGGAGAAAACTCGAAGTGAGTAGTTGATTGTGTTCGTTTTTTCATATTGAGCAACAACTAGAGTATATGTAGTCACACCCGGTTTGGTATTCAGGAGTTGGCACAAATATAAAGGACTGTTGATTCTGACACCATCGGAAATCGGCCGAGGATTCGCTGAAAAGTATATAAATTAGCCCGAGGTATTTCCAATTGTTTTCTTACTCGGAATATAAATTTTTTGACCAGTTTCATAAACAATCAATGTAATAAACTCTTTGTTAACCGCGAAATCGTCAATAGCAGTAATATGTCGGGTGAGTAGTATCCAAACTGCAGCTGCAGTTGTTTTCTGGCCAACGTTGACTGTCAATGTGTACTGGGGATTATCACCAACAGTATAAACATCTCTAATTGGACCCATTTCTTGTTTCCATGTGGCATGATATACTGATGTAAACGGAAACAGTTCCAACTTCCAATTCACATAAATGACATCAAAAAAATGTCGAACTGATTCATAGTCAATCCAGAAAATTCCATCGTCTTTCCCTGCCGCAACTTCTGGATCAAACGACAATGCATTTTTCATTTTCGCTGTCCAATTTAACTTGTCTTTGTCCGAAAAGTTTCCTTTCCAACGAGAATGCGTCCAGGGATTTTTCACTTTCAGCAAGCGTTTGTTCTGAAAACTTGAAATTAGTTGAAAAGATTATACTATTTTGCTAGTTACCTCAACAGATCTTATATCAATAACTGCATAAGCATGAGTTTCCACAAGCCCAGATCTTTTTTGCATTTCTGCTGACATTTTACCAGTTGCTAGAGTGATCAAACAATCTCCACGATGAAAACGATCAAAGAGTTTACGAAATATTGCATCTGGATCGGCTTTTGATGATTCATTCAATTCTATTCTTTCCGGAATCCATCCAGTTAACGCATTCAAGTCAATGTTCTGAAAATTAGTGTTGTGCAGTTATATTCAAAACAAAACTTACTGAGTTTGATCCAGGAAAGTCATATCCACCCATTACTTTCATGTATGCTTTTTCCAAGAGCGAAACCCAGAGTTCACCTTTATTTTCCGTCTGAGAGCACATCATTCGATTGTTTTCATCGACAGGAAAGTAATCATCGATAACTACTTTTCTCCAGACTCCGTTAATATGAAATTTAATCATATATTTTCCTGCAGGATTGTATATTGGATTTCCATTAGCGTCTTGAGGATGAATTATACTGAAACGATGCGTTTTAATTTATACAGATTCTGTTTCAATGGCTTGCCTGGTAACAAGTTGCTTTTTAAACCGTTTTTCATAGAGAGCAGCGATAGAGAGAGAGGAAATGAATGAGCAATCTGAGATAACTGTCTGTCTAATTGTGTGGCAATCGATAGATGAAATTATAGTTGGATTTTCAAACAACTCGCTGACACGCTTCCAACCCTGAAGTGAAAAATATATAAATACTTTAATTTAAAATTGTACTGTGAAACCATGCTACAAACGAGTAATGAACACATGAACTAGACAGCGAACACAAGGCTACGCACACACAGAACTCACTTTCAACTTCAGCCTTTGTTTCTGCGTGAGGCCGATTTTTCCATCTGGGTCCGTGAATTTACCATTTTGGCTTTTGAATTCTCCAACTTTGTCATAACTGTGAAAAGGGACGTAAAGCTTATTGTTGATATTCGAGGTTGTTGAAAGGACATCTAGTTCTTCTTTGGTGAACTTTTGAGAATTCGATGGCGATGGAGGGACTACTTGATGAGTTGGGGACTTGAATGGTTGGCTTGTTGAGGGGGATGGAGTTTTGTGATCATTGAAGACAAGTTTTGAGAGATCTACAAAACACCAAAGCAAAGTTAGCATTATTCTTATTTCTCACCGTCAACTGGAACCTCGGGCAGAAGCAGTTCTACTTCCGTAACTTTATTTTTGAGTGTTACAAGCTCTTCGATACACTTTAAGGCGCTTTCCGCAATTTGTCTCAATTTTTTCAATGTTTCTTGGGAAAGATTGCTATTCCGAGAAACTCCAAGACATTGTTCAACCACATTTTCATAAAGACTTCGAGATTCTTCAAGCCGATTTCCATAGTTTTGAAGAACTGAAGCTTTTATCATCAAGAATTCCACATTGTGAGATATGTCATCGTTCGAAGGTGGGTACTGTATATTGAACATTGGACCATATTTACTTCATCGATTTCAAATTACCTGCCGTTGAAGATTATCAATATTTTCTTTTAAAAATTCGGCTCTATTGATGCACTCCATGACATTTTTTCGAAAAATCGGCAAGCATCTTTTTTCTTGAACTAGCTTGAGCAGTTGATTCCCAGCTTCAGTGTAGCAGAATATCGCTTCTTCATACTTTTTACCCTGAATGGAACATTCTATTTCGAAACTTATGATTGCTAATGATTATCAAAAAGTATAAAATCAAAGACAAACTTAGTTACCTGATCATAATGAACGGCTTTTTGCGACAATTCAAAAGCTGATTTTGTGGCTTTTTCGTCCATACGCTGAAAAAACAACTGGAGTCGGTGAAAAAATATTGCCTGAAAGCTTCAAATTTGACGCAAATAGTGTCTGATGCCTCTTCATTTTCAACGGTCTCTCCAATATTTCATTGAAGCGCGGTTGCTGTGCTTGGTTTTTACCATTTATTTTCCAACTCACATTTAAATGCATTTTTACAAAACTAGAGAAAATCTTCCCATGTTTAAAGCAAAATTGCTTTCAAAATACTTTTTTAACTAATCAAAAATTTTACAATTCATTATAATAGTTGCTACTTGACACACGACCAGATGCAAGTCACAAATTTTTTGGCACAACATCTCTTGCCTTTTTTTCTTCCTCATCAATTTCTTGCTCGGATTATTCAAAGTTATTCCAGAATATGATGAATCTAAGAGCAGTATGCAAGTCCTCAGTAAGCTGGTCACTAAGCACCCGTGGAATGAAGAAATATCCTTTTCCAGTGACATACGAGAGTAAGTGTTCCGTTCTCAACAGTTATCAACTTACAAAAAAGTAATACCTATACCAACTTGAAGGATTGTATATTTCTTCATTGAATTATATTATTTCAGATGTTCGCTTTCCTCCAAATGGTCAATTAAAGTTGCCTGTGATGCCAGCTGAGCCATCTTACGATCTAGAAAAAGGAGAAAAGAAGTATGATTGTATTTCATAATATAATAGACAATATGATACTCATCCCGCAGACTTATATGTCTATTGTATTAATGTATTTAGGTACAAATCGACAAAACGAATGATCGAAGCGAGAGGAGTTGAAGAAGTGCACACAGAATTGATTCATGAGCAGTACGGTCTTGCAGCAGTTTCAGGAGGATTTATTGACAGCGACGACTTCAAATTTCTCCAGGATCGAATCAATAAGAATTTGATTGACAATCAGTTTGCCGTGTGGCGAGTTGATGAACCATGGTTGCCAAGAACGAAAAAAGCACAAGGAACACGTTTAGGAGGTGGAAAGGGATCAATTCAAAAGTATGTAACTCCGGTCCGAGCAAATCGCATCATTTTGGAAGTTGGTGGTTACATCACTGAGATTGAGGTTCGTCATTTCAAGTGAAATAAAAACAAAAACATTTTCATTTTCAGGCGAAAGCTTTTCTTCTCTACTTGTGCGAACGTTTCTCTTTCCCAGTTGAGTTTGTTAGCGAAACGATGCTTGCCGAAAGACGCCATAAAGCCGAAGAAATACGAATGATGAACAAAAATGTGTTTAGTTGGGACAAAGTTATCAAGTACAATATGCAAAACTGTAATAGTTGGCTCTCTAACTACGACATCGCTTGGAAAGGAAAGTACCGATAACTCGCTAATTTAATCTCCAGCCTATTTGCTAAGTTTAGTTATAGTTTTGTTGTTTCATACGTATTTTGTTTCTTATAAATTGTTTTCCATGAAAATGCTCTCATCATCACGATTCTAAAAGGCTATGTTCCATGACAAATTTATCTGCCTGATTTGTTTCGACTTAACACGTAAATCAACATTCGTGCTCACAGCTAGTCGATTGAATGGCCCTAGGAGAAGATGATATACTATCAGTTCCATTCAAGTAAGTTTTTTAGAATACTATTCATTCAAGTGTATGGACATGTCATCATTCTCATGACGGATTCAAAGTAATCTTTCCAGATACTTTGTCTTCTGTATTGGCGGTCTCCCATCATCGGCGCTTCTGATATGCGTGCTACTATCCTTATTTCTTCATTTCGATCAATCCACATCTACTCACTGCGAAGTTGCGAACTGGCTCCCATCAATATCTGCCGCCGTTTCCACATATACACCTGAAAAGTACATATGGAGGATTCTAATCGGATTGCATATAGGTCCTCGTCTTGTAGTTGCTGTTGCTTTTCGCAACTTTTTGTTGAGCTCCCCTCTGAGACCTTACACGGGATCCAAACAATTCAGGTTTTTATGCAACTTGGCATGTTGTTTAAATCTTCTCGAGAACTTTTTCTTATTGGCTCTAACTTCCATTTCATCAAGTGAAGATCATGGTAAAATTTATATTAAGCAACGCGTCGCAACGGAAAAAAGAAATCTTCCAGCTCTGCATGCAAAGTGCTTCGGCGGATTTGCCATTTCATCGATTATCTATATGATTTTGAGTACGTGGCTTTTCAGTGAATCGGGAAGGAGAAGAGCAACAAACATGGTAATTTTTAAATTTGAGAAAGTTTTCATATCTACTGAAGGTTGATTTGCAGGGCGAACGTTCCTACGAATACAAAATTCTTGGAGCTTCCATTTTTGTAGTGTGCTTTTTCCTTGGCGGATATCTTTACTGGAGGCATAATACCTACTGCGAACCAGGAATTTATACTCTTTTTGCGTTGGTCGAATATTCTGCAGTGCTCTCGAATATCTTCTTCCATTGTACTTTATACTATGACTTTCACGGCAAAAATATCGCATTAACCTCCTCATTCGGAAGTAGTCATTACAATCTTTTGCCGACACAAATCGAAAAAGATACATAATATTCAACAATTGGGGTTTATTTTCTCTGTGATGATGCATTCTAATATTATTTCTGGGAGTAATTCCAATCTTATTTATAGTTCATTTTTCGCCTCGGGTTTTCAGTTTTATTTGCACTGTTATTTCCAATAAAAGATTTTTTTCATTTTCTCATAAATGAAAGACTTTATAATGAGATTCAATTTTCATTGTAGCCATCATGAATTTTGGAACAATGAGATAATCGAATCTACAATATTATTAAAGTTCATCTTCTTATTTTTTCCGTCAGAAATATTCGAATGCCACATGTTGGCTCTTTTTTGCCAGAATACCCTCACGTCACTTCAGAATTTCCTTTTCTCGCTCTCCTCGTTTTCTGGCAAGAACGTCCTGTTGATCGGCTCTCGGCACTTGATTTCATTAAAGGTCATCTAAAAATTAAAGTTGTCAAACAGGTAGGTGTAAGAATTCAGATACTCCAACTTTTCCGTTTTTTGAATCTGCTATCATAGCGAATCTAGATGGAACAAATGCGAACGTATTCAAAGTTTCGAATTTCCAGCGTCCACAAACACGTTTCGATTTCTCGAAAGTTGACTTTGGTTCGAACATCAAACAATTCTTCAACTCAAAAATAGGAAAGCCAAATGAATTGAAAGAAGAGAAACTAGCAATTGTCCATGAGAGGTTTTATGATTACGAAGAGCAGGTTAGTTTTCAGCGAATATGACACTTTGTTTCGAGTAATATATTATCAGCCGTTCTCGAATTAAAAAAATTGTTTCATAAATGTGCGATGAAAAATGGATAGAGCGTCCAAAAAGCTACACATTGAGCTCAAAAACATGAAATTATGTCATGAACGGAAATTGATACTCCTCTTTTTGTGATTTTCAGCAAAATAGGCTTTATCTCATGATCCATACACGTTTTTCATATTTTTTAAAGTTTGCTGGCACAAAGACACACCTATTCACAATTTAATGAGCGAAAATTATCCTAGAAACTCTTTGGTTCAGTAGAAAAACCTAATTTTATGAAAAACAGCGTCGCGAGGAGCAGAAGCACTGAGACATAATATATTTTTCTGGTTTTGTGTTTAAATGATAGATATTGATCCGGTCTATCACTTTTTCATAGAGTTTTTCGAGAAAAAAATCCACACTCTGAGAAAACTTCAAAAAACCGTGTTTTCAGTACAAAAATTCGCGAAATTTTTTTTGGAAATTGAGACCCCACAAATTCCGAGGAAAAAAAACTCCTGGGAAAAAGGCGGGGCCAAGCGCGCTGATTGGCTAATCAGTTGCGCAATCTTGCTAATTAGCATTTTGCAGCCAATCAGCGCACTTGGGCCCGCCTTTTTCCCAGGAGTTCGTTTCCCAGGAGTTTTTTTTCCTCGGAATTTGCGGGGTCTCTGGAAATTTTTGGTGTGATGCAACTGCGCTCTTTTGGACTTGGGTCAGATTTTCTGCGAATTGGAAGTTTCGAAGACCGTGAGCAGTTCTATATTAGACAGTTCCATTTTGTAACGGTTCCATTTTGTAACAGTTCTATTTCACCGAGTTCCAAAAGCGAGTACCACCTGGTTCGAACATCAAACAATTCTTCAACTCGAAAATAGGAAAGCCAAATGAATTGAAAGAAGAGAAACTAGCAATAGTCCATGAGAGGTTTTATGATTACGAAGAGCAGGTTAGTTTTCAGCGAATATGACACTTTGTTTCGAGTCTTCGAATTGCTCATTAAAGGAAAAAGCTTCTTTTTTTATATTTCTTCTTCTATTCACGGAACCCTACAGTTACAAAAGTCTCCGATTGTGCGCAGCGAGTATCGAGTAATGCGCCAGGGACTAAACATGCGCGTTTCCCGTTCAAATTTTACAGTTTCTTCTTTTGCACTGGAAATTCGGCAAAACACGAATTAAAGGATTTAAAAAAAATTTTCTGCAATTCTAAGATGATAGCCTTCTAGATAATGTTGAGAGCTATCGAAAAAGTGCAAACATTCTAAAATCGGTGCAATATTGGAGGAGGAGATCTCAACTGAAGGAATTCTGAACCAATAAATTTCAATTTTGAACCGTTACAAGGGATAAAAATGTATTCCAAGGCATTTTTAGATTAAAAAAATACGAGAAAAGCAAGGAAAACATTTATTATGCTCGCTAAAATACCCTATTTTTCCATTTTCAACATTAAACTTTGAAAAAAATTTTCGTTTTTTTTTGGTTTTTCTATTCCTAAAGTGTTAGTAAAAGTACAAAAACTCTTTTTCTTGCCTCTTATTTGTATTTTCAGTGATTACAACAGAAAAATTCCGAATTTCTGATTTTTGAAATTTTTTTCAATTCTTATGGGCCTATTCTTGGGCAGCGAAAAACGTTTTTCGCTGGTTTTTTTCCGATTCACGGAACCAGAAAATCAGCGAAAAACTCTTCGCGCGCAGGCATTTTTTGCTGGAGTTTTCTCTTCCATATTTGGTATGTTAGGCCATTCACTTCGGGACCATTTTGTTTTAATCAATGATCCTTTAATTGCTTCTCTGAAAATAATTCCCCGTAAATCGACAATTAAAGGATTATTGATTAAAACAAAATGGTCCCGAAGTGAATGGCCTAACATACCAAATATGGAAGAGAAAACTCCAGCAAAAAATGCCTGCGCGCGAAGAGTTTTTCGCTGATTTTCTGGTTCCGTGAATCGGAAAAAAACCAGCGAAAAACGTTTTTCGCTGCCCAAGAATAGGCCCATTAGACCTGCAATTTGAACAAAATTGGCGAAAAATTGCACGAGAAATGCGTCAGTATTGTTGCTTGCGCATCGTCACTGTAAGGATCCGTGCTATTTTCTCCTTTTCTCTACTTAGGGAAAATAGAGAAAAAGAAGGGAATTGAAAAAGAAATGAAATGGAGATGGATAAATTAATGGCTTTCATGGCGGATTCCATCGAGATTGAAAAATGAGATCCATCTTGAGAAAAGTGGAAATTGAAAAGAGATTACGGTAGTTGATGGGTTGGATTAGAGTAAGGAAAGAAGATAAATTGCTCATATTTTAGTAACGAATAATCCATTTTGAAGACTTTAAATACCGTAGCTATGTAAGTTAAAGCTGAACATGTGAGTTTAATATTCTGACTGATCTGGATTCACAGTACTATTTTATAAACTTTAGAAAACTTTGGACAAAAGTGTAGTAACTGATCTTCCCATTTCATGAGAATATTCCATTCAGTTTCCATGGCTTGAACTTCCGGACAATCTTCGTGAGACAATTGTCCACAAAATGCCATTTAAAACACGCATTAATCTGGCAGCAACATCAAAAGGAGAACGTGAATTTGTGAAAAGTATGAAAGTGGAATGCAAGCTATTTGTGATTGAAGACTTGAGTCGACGTTCAAGCAATCTTCTCCGCTATCCGGATTTACATTCGAAAGTTTCTGAAAAATCAGGAGTATGTGACTCAAGTTTAATATTGACGTTTAAAAAATTTATTTCAACGATATTTCGTGAATTTCGTTTGCGATTGGCAACATGATATTGCCATTTGTTTCTGTGAAGAACGCCGCCCGTTTCAATCAGCTGCAACCAAAATTTATTGGATGACTCCGGAAGGAAATATTAAAAAGACAGTGATCCCAATTGTAAATTGTTATGATTTGGCTGTTGAAACTTCAAAAAATTTCTTCAAAGTAATCACAGAAGATTGTAAAAGATCATCGATTGCATTATATGGTTGGCCAGAGGAAATTTTCGAAATTCCAGAACTTAAAAAGAGTTTGATCATTGGTAATAGATTCCAAGTGTGTTCAATTTTCACTTTTTTACTTTCATAGGTTCAAGCTACGATGACGTGGAATCAATTCACAAAACATATAATTTCTTCGAACCATACTCTTTCGATGTTTATATGCAAAAAACAACAATTAAATACATTTGGCCATTTTCACTTCTCTCTGTTGCTCGTTATGGATTAAATAATTGGATGAACATGAAATCAAGAGATCGTGCTCTTTGTGATAAATTACTTGACAAAGACCTCCGCATTTTGATTCTTCATGATTCATTCATAAGGTTTGTTTCGTAGAAATTCCAAAGTATTCATAATTTATCATTTTCAGCCAAGAAAAAATGCATGATTACATGGAGAAATGGGCACGTGGAGAAATTTCAGACAAATTCTGTTAGTGGGCGATAAGTACTCATTCAAACTTTGAAGTTGAAGAAATAATTTATCAACTTTCTGTTCAATTTATTGAAGAAAAATATGGACCAAAGTTGTAAGTTATCTGAGCTCAGATCTGAGTATCAGCTGAGCTGATTCATCTCCAAAATCGATATTTTTTTCAGTTCCGTCTCGAAAGAGTCATCTAAAAAACCAAAGTTCCACAAACTGTGAAAATGGTCAGTTACATTGTATTCAGTTATGTTGATCCAAGAATCAGAGCCACTCTTTTCATTCGAGAGAACATGGTTTTATTTGCAAATGCTGGAGCTGCTCCAAGTATTGATAAATTTGGATTGATTACATACACTACTCGATCTGGAATCCATGAAACTCAGTTCTAATCAAATCAAATGTTTTCTGACTCTCTATTTTTTCTTTTTGCATCTACTCATCGACATATTAAAACTCTACCCGTATATTGATAAAACTCCTGGAAATAAGTTTATCTTAAGCTTGAGAGAATTCAACTTGAATTATCTAGATGTTAATTGCGAAAGTAATTCAATCCCACCATTTTGACGATTTGTAATCTATCTATTCTAATAATTATTGAAAATCTTGCTAGTGTTTCAAAAAAAGAAAAAAAAACATTATTTTCATACTTGTCAAGGCCCGGCCCGGCAAGGCCCGAAGGCCCGGGCCGGGCCGGGCCGGGCCTTGAAAATTTTCTACCGGGCCCGGCCCGAAGGCCCGGCTTCAAAAAATGACCCTTTTTTTTCCCAATTTTTTTTCGAAATTTTTTCAATTTTTCATCGGAAATGTGACCATTTTTGACTATTTTTCAGAATTTCTTCTTATTCTGGCTGATAGTCGAAAATTTGACTTTTTCGCGAAAAAATTCAAAAAAATTTAAAAAATTTGAAAAAATTTGAAAATTTGACTTTCGCGCCAATTTGCCTGGGCCGGGCCTTGACAAGTATGATTATTTTAGCTTTTATTCCCTCTACTCAAAGATCTCTTTTCTTATAGTAATCCAGCTATGTATTTTGTCAAATAAAATAAGATATATTCAGTCGCTTTAGTAATCGTTTATCTCTTCTTGAAAGACGGAACATGATAACTAACTTATCCAAATTTACCTTGGTAAAACAGAATAAAATAAAACATGAGAAACAGAACACGAAGGAAAACAATTGAATCTATCATCCTCATCCTCTATAATTTCCGTTTGAATCCACCGATACGAGCTCTCCCTGGTTTCTGTGGGAGTTGATATGTTATTTTCAACATTTCCAGAATTTTAACGAGTTTTCCTTTCCCGATCCTACCAAGTGGACCTTCGGCTTTTTCCAGACGTACAAGCATTTCTTCCTGAAAATTAAATGACTAGTTTTCCAGTATTTGCTTTTTTCTCACCAAGGAAACCGGTTGAAGAGACAGAATATGTTCATGTAATACAGTATTCTGATCATCTCGAAGCCAATTTAGGAAGAAAAGTCTCAATGAATTCAGATCAGACTTTCCACTACTACTTGAAGTTGCATCTTCATCTTCTTCCTCGTCCTCTCCAATAACATCTCCACAAATGTTTCCGACTTCTCGTTCATCGTTCGACAAATTCAATGTTTTTTCTGCGTCTGATTCAATAGAATCGTTCGATACATTTTTCAGAGAAGTATCTCTCACTGAACTCTTTTTCGGAGAAGCTGCCATCCTTTCATTCAACGTCTTCGTTTTTTGAATTCCAAACTTCACAGATTTTGTTGGTTTCTTTCCATTACCCGCATCTGGATCTGTGATTTCATTTCTTACTAACGGCCGAATCGTCGGAGTTCCTGTACAAACTTCAGGATGTAACGTAGTGTATGCCTTTTTCAAAATCGTGATCATTGCCTTTCTGCCTTTCTGCCGCTGTCCAATTGCTTTCATTCTTTCTTTCAACTCACTTTCATCCATCGAATCAAAAAGAGGCATCGGAGTAATATCGTTCGTTTTCAGAATTTTGACATGAGAGCCGAAAACAGGTTTAAAATTGTTACGAACTGGAGTGACTGAAGTCATGGGAGATGATGTGCTGGGCATATCAGCTGGCTGGAAAATGATTTGATTAACCAAACTTATTACGAAGTGAGATAACCTGATTACTCCACTCATCGAATGAATCCATTGTTGTATTATTTCTAGAGTGTTTCTGAACTGAGGATACTGTAGTATCTAAATCAATGTCGCTGGTGATATTTTTACTTTTGTCCTGTGTTTCTTCATCTTCATTCGTTCTTCCAAATCCAATGAATGGATCATCTGATGAATAGTAGTTTACAGGATTATGTTCTTCATCTACAGGTAAATTTTCTGATTTTTGTTGTGAATTTCGGGATTCTTTATTGACAGGAAAGGGGGTTTCGCTTCCTGTGTCACATTCTTGAATGGCACATTGGATAACAGGTTCGGTTTCCTCAATTGTTTCTTCTTCTTTTTTGTCTATTTCTACTTTTTCATTCAACAAGACCTCTAATCCTACTGGCCCATATTGGTTCGCCAACTGTTTCACGCCTTCTTTTTCATCTTCAGTCCATTCGATATTCGCTGTGAAAACGAACGTCAACCAAGATTTTATAACTTCCTTCGTTTGGGAGATTACAATGATTTCACTTCTTGGGTGCATTCTAATCATCGAGGTTCTATGCTTCAAAATGAGAGAAAGGCATTTAATTTCATGACCTTCGGAAGAGCATATTGAGATGATTGGTGTGGATATCTCCGAGGTGTCATCAAGTGTTTTTTGCATGTCGGAAGACAACTGCTCGTAACGGGACAACTAAATAAATTATCATGAATTATACTGAACATTTTCATCTACCCACCTTTTCAATTAATTTTTTCATTTGAAACGCATGCTCAGTTACGCTTTCCATTTTTTCGCACACATTCTTGATAGGTTTACAATGAAAGTTATCAATAAATCTTGAATGAAGAGTTGTAAGTACTTCACATTGACACTTTTTTGGTGCCAATTCAACAACTGCAAAAGATCTCGGACGCTTTCGTTTCCGGTTTTCTTCGTCATCAGCGGCGATTCGTGCAAACTTCACGTTATTTTTGGAGAGTTCCCATGATTTAAGAGAACTTTGTGATTCTTTAATAGGTTTTTCGAGTATTTCGTCCTCTCTGAAACCTTCAATCTGTTACTGAATAATGAATCTATACAAACTTTTCCATAGTTGCAGTGAGTGTTTTTGATTTGGTCGTCTTCTTCTTGTCTGTATCCTTGTCTGCTTGTTTCGCTTTGCATACTTTGTTATGGATATCTCTGAGCAATTAGCCAATAAATTTAAAAAATATCAAGGTCAACTTACCGCCGAGAGTTTATCCAATTGGTCATATCTCGTGAACAAGTTTTACATTTCACGGAATCCACTAGTTTTTCTTCTTCGTCATCACTCAATACGATTTCTTCAAATGGCATAGAGGCTTCTTAAATGTTGAACGATAATTTTCAATTCATAAATACCTGCTTACTTTTCGCAGTCTCATCTCGCACGATACTTTGCACATTTCCATGTTTTTGAGGTCTTCTGATATTCAAATTCAATTATTTACTTTTACAACCAATTGCTTTACCTTGGTGCCAAAGACATCGAATCCGTCAAAAATGTATTTTTCAGTGAAGAGTCATTCATGAGTATCTAGAATGAATCTTCATTCACCTCTTCTCATTTTCTAGTAGAGTTTTGATAGTGAAAAACGAATGTGACGTACAATTTTAATTCTCACAGCTTAACTAATAATATGGTCAAGATTTTCATTGAGTGAAAACAATGAGATAAGATAAAGTTCATTAAAGAGATAATCTCCACAAAGAATTTTGAAAATCAGTTTTGGATGAATAAATAAATTGGTGGAACGTATATAAAACGACACATTTAAACAAATAAAGGAATTTTAATGAAAATGTTACAGTGCATAATTTAGAAAAGATCATTATTGGTAACAATTTTCCGAAGAAATCGAACAGGATAGATGATGTCAGAATCACGAGAGCATAGATCGGAGGGTCAGTGATAAGGAACAAACTGGTGTGAGGGATAATAGGGTGCAGATTGTGGTGGAGCAACACGGTATTGGGGTTGTTGTGGAAGAGTTCTCCGAAGTTCCGCTGGAGGCTCATGAAAATGACGCTTGAACCACACAAGCATTCGCTCAAGACTATCAAAGTTCTGATGCCGGAATCGAACTCCGCCTGGTACGACTGCAAAACATTTTATCATATTCAAAAATTCTAAACGGAAAGGATGTTCAACTTACTCTTAAAATACTCATGGCGAATACGGTTCGTATTGTCGAACATGTATGAAATGCAGAATTGACACGGTTGTCTGTATGATGCACTGAAAACGTATGGTGAACGGCCCAACTCTCTCTTTTTCTCATGAACGAATGCCTCAACAGCTTCAGAATCTTCACATGTTCCACGAGTAAAGAAGTACTTGTGTGTGGTAATATCATGGGAGACTTGAATCAGTGGTTGTACAAATCTTGCGATCAGTTCATCCAAATCTTCAAAGTCTTCACCACCGACAGAAAGTTGACGACCTATTGAAAAAACTTGATCCTTCGCCGATTCTTTGACGAAAAAGTTGTGATAAACACGGTCGCAAATTTTCCACGTAACGGAAAGTCCAGAATCTTTATTTGCTGATGGACGAATAATACAGTCTGTCCAATCCATTCCATCCAGCATTTTGGTAGCACTTTCGTATGAAACGTTGTGAAAGTTTGGATGCGCAATAACTCTTTTCACTCGTGTATTGGACTCTTTCTTTTTTGTTTCGTTCTTCATGTCAGTCAAGTCGTCTTCATACGTTTGTTGATCCCAGAAATCGTCCCGTTGACCAGGGCCATCGTCTTTCAAATCAGTACTTTTGCAACTCAAGAAAAGTGAGAATCTTTCCTTGTCTAATTTCAGAACTTTGAAATAGTACGGCTGGTTGATTTTTACACGTGTCAATGGGTTATCAATATGACTGGAAGATATGTTCTTGTTTGGACAAAAACCGGTCATTCCGTTATCAAAACGAACTCGAATTCCAACAGCTGTGCCTGGACATCCGCCATTATGAGCCTGAGAATAAGAAACAATTATAATTACCAATTTTTGAGTAGTGTCGCAAGTATGTTATTTTCGTTGTCTAATTGAATTTCTAGTTTACCTACCCCATTAACCAGATGCTCTTGAATTCCTGCTGGGGAATCAGCAATGAACGATTTGCAGCATGGACACTTGAATCTATCATCAATGCTTTCTGGTATCATACTACCAATAGCTTCTTGATCAACTTTACGATATTGAACTGATTGAACAGTTCCCAGGACTTTCGATCCTTCCTAAAATTGAAGTTGCTTGAGTAATTATTATAATTTGTAACTTACTTTAATTTCTTTTCCACAGCGAGCAAGTAGATTGTAGAGATCTTCTCCTCTAGGCTCCAGGAAAGGCTCGCGAAGATCCTTGTATCTGGCACTCAGTTCACTGGAAATGTCATATAATGTTGACTTTTTCTCTCCGAAGCCTTGTCGATTCAATTCATCAGCAAAAGCGTCCAAGTCGAGATCTCTCAAACGATCAGGAGATTCCATGATTTCTTGTAGAGCAGCAGTAGGATCTGCCGAGTCATCCACTTCCAACGCATCAACAGCCATTTTTCTTGCCCATTCATATGTTTCAGGATGCACTCTCGATCCATCAAGAACTTCCACATACGCTTCTGTCTTATCTGATACTTTATGAGTATCAATTCGAATGAATCCAGCGCAATTCATGAAAACTTTTGGACCAAGCTTACAGCCAACAACTAACTTCGATCTGCTCTCTATCAAATTATCATTAGCTTTAATGCTTTTCAGCAAAGCAGTTGCTTTGCGTGGTCCCAAACCACAAGTAAACTGGAGCATATTTGTGTAGTGGGGGAACTCCGCACATTTATTGATATCAACTCCTTCTTCATTGACTTTGTTAACCAATTCATGATTTAGAACAAGAGAAAGCTGCTCTTGATCAATTTCCCTTTGAAGTGGATGCAACGAAAGACAGAAAATGTCTTCATCACTGTTCCATAAATGCGCGTATTCCGGAATAGGGTCCAGAAGAATTCGTGCCAACGAAACAGCTTGACGGAGAGTCGGTGGATGATCAGGATTTTCAGCAACAGATATGTTGGATCTCATGTATACTTTTGCTGCTTCGTTATCCATAAGGAAAACTGGGATTTGCCGAATTATCATATTTTGAGAATACAGTTCTTGCACAGCCTCTTCTAAATCTCTCTGAAAAAGGGTTGTAAATACCTGGAAAATTGTATTATAACTGTCTCACCTTTAATCTAGTACAATCCATGTCCTCTATATTTAATCCGATAGCATGAGGTCTCCGTCTCTGTACGAACTTCTTGAACAAATCCATTGATTCACGCTTGAGAGCACCAGTATTTCCTTGTGCCATAGTTCTTTTAGTGAAATGAACCATACGAAGATAATCGACAATTGATCCATTTTCATCAACCATCACTCCGAATGAAGCCTCTTCTCGAACTGTTGAATAACATACCGCCATTATCCGACGAGCTCCATGATCATCTACATCGTCGTCATCATCGTCATGATTGTCGTTTTCAGGCTGAAAAAACTGTGTGGAAGATCATTATCCCTCATTTTCTACCTGGAATCCCGATCTAGAAATTCGTGAAGCAAATTCTTTCCTGCATTTCTTTGCTACTGCAGTTTTGGCTTCCTCGAGAATCGTGTTGTAGACTTCATCTCTCATATATGGAACGAGCATTTCATTGATAGCCATACTGACACACTCATCTCTAACTGCATTCCATTGTTCAACATTTTCCGTATATTCATCTTTGCGGAAAATTGAATCACTAAGAAACTTATTGACTAAGTAATTGTTGGCTTCCTGATCTTCGTCTGATTCGTACATGAATACCATATCAATAAGTCCATCTTCCTTTGCTTTATGGTAATAGAGAAACTCCTCTTCTGTGAGATTTCGAATAGGTTTGTTCTAAAAAAAATACATCTACTTGCATATAACATGGCAAGAATCTTTCAAAGCTCACCTTGATATATCGTTTATCGAACAATGGATGAGACTCATCAATTGTTTCTCTTCCTTTCTTTGTTGGTTTTACCCAAAAACGGGCGTTGTTTCGAAACTCTTGTCGAATACGGTTTCGAACTAATGGCTGCCGACTGATTTCTTTCGCTAACATGAATTTGGCTCCATTTAGAACTGTTTCACGGTCCATGAATGCGGGGCAAATGTATTCTTCAGCAGCATCGAGAGGGAAAGCGGTATCTTGTTCAATATCATGTTTCCGCCAATCAAGATTTTCGGCAAACTGTTTGGCAGTCAATCCAAACCTCCCTGCCAGCTCGCCGATTCCGTTTTCCACGCACATTTGATACTTGTCGTTTCGGATACTCGATTTGAACTTAGCGCGATATTCGTGTCCTTCTTCCTCGCCTGTGCGACGTGCTTTCTCCCATTTTGTCATATCTTCAAGAAGGGCCCCGTACAATAGCTGAAAATTGGCGTGAATATCAGTGAGCTGCTCCAAAGTTTCTGTGAAGCTGATTCTGAAAAATTTGACCCTTTAATTTTCCTTTCAAATAATACCTACTCAATCAAGTCCATTTCAGAAATAGGACGTCTTTTCGCAGTTAAATCATCGCTGAGCTCTTGATATTCACGCATACGACGCATCAAATCATACAGTTTTGTCTTCTTTTCAGACAAGTGGCACCACTTCTCATCGAAGTCATATACAGTCCAGAGGTTATTCAAGGTTAATAAGTTGTCGATCGACTCTTTACGATAAAATCCGATGAATGGAACTTCAAAAGAATTGGAGCGTACTCGAATAAAACGGAGAACTGCCTTGATAGCATCGATGACTGCTCTTTTTCTTTCTTCTTGGTTGGAATTATCCATATTCATCATGCATTCAAGTTTGTCATCCATGTCAAAAAAAGATTGATTTGTGACGGATGTGTCTTCGAACGCAAACTTCATAATCCATTGTGCTTCACGTTCTAGTTCATCTTCGTCTGCTTCAGTAACTGGAGTTCTTCTCAGTTGGAATCTCTCTGGAGCATCTTCGATCATGATCTTCTTATCGACAGCCGACAAAAATCCTCGTTCCAGTTCACTAGGTTCGATTGATTCGAGCAGAGTTGTCTTTTTCGAGGTATCTTTCTTTCGACGAATCTTCAAAAAAAATATACATAATTTCTGATACAATCTATCGGGTTTTTCGAAATATCGCAACTTACTCGTATCTCTCCTCCTTCCCCATCATCTTCAATAATTTCCTCTTCCTCGTCTTCCAATCCGTCGTCCGCTTCATCGTCATCATAGAACTCATCAAAATTGAAATCCTCGACTCCAAAAACGTCTCGAGCGTCTTCCTCTGCTCCTTCAGGAATATGCTCGTCACCACGATGACGTTTTCTGTGTCGTTTGGGAGCATCCCCGTCGTCCTCAATGAAATCATCTTCACTTCGATCGGATTCCGAACCATATCCACCACCGCCGCGTCCGCCACGATGATGACGTCTGTCACCATCATCACTTCCCCGTTCAGATTGCAAATCGTCGTCGTCTCGATTTGCCGTCTGAAATTAAAGAAACCTGTTAGGCGGTTAGGATTCGAACAACAAATGTGTGGAATACTTTTAAGTTTTTATAACATTCTAATCAGATCGTATTATCGTAGAAAATGTTTTAAACACGAAATACGTACTCTTGCGGGTTCATCCTCGTCACTGGAATCACCTAACCGGACACGATTTTTCTTGCGAGCCCCCTGTCGATCCAAGTTTTCATCGATCAAATCGAGATCTTCATCATCTAGCTCATCATTCACTTCAGAGCGTCGCGATCGATCAGATTTTTCAGATCTCGCATCCTCCTCTTCATCATCTTCATCAGCAATGAAGCCTTGCATCTCTTTACGCCCTTCCTCTTCATCATCTTCATCGTCTTCGTCTTCATCAGAACTGAAAATAACTTTTAGAAGATGAAATATACACCATGAAGATATTACCTTGCCACCACTTTCTTTTTCTTTTTTGATTTATCTTTAGAAAGTTTCAGCTTTTTCGACTGTGGCTCCTCGTCATCGGAGCGATCAGTTGAAGCATCGGATTCCTCGGCTTGATTATCAATAAAATCCATAACCTGCAAAAGACAAACCCCGTATAAAAATGAAAAAAAGGATGTTAATAACGATTCAATGGCTTCGAAAAATATTTATACTGAGCAGAAGAAAAGACAATTTACGCAACAGTCTTACAAGAAAAAAAAACTCTCTAGCTTGATTTGAGGGATACATTTGTCAAAAGATTTTTCGCGGAACAAACACGTAAATTCATATTTGTCACGGGCAGGCCAATTTCCAAATTTTTCACCAGCCCGGCCTGGTCGGCCCGGGTGAAGCAAATTTTTCCCTAAAAACAAGTTTTTTTCAAAAATTTTAACCCGGGCCGGCCCGTCAAATGACAAGCAAGCTTGCAATCAACTATTCATCAAATAAGGAGCCCGATCAATACAAAAACAAGAAAAGAAATTATATGGATGAATAATCGACAGCTAATCATTGCGAATAAAGAAATAAAAAGATTTTTTAAAATGAATTTGAACCTTCGAAAGAAGACGGCAAACGCGCTCTGAGGAAGCAGATGAGAGAGACTAGGTGTATCGAAGAGACGCAGACTTAAATATACGCGTTTTTTTGAATACATTTACACACGGCCTCCAGCGGAGGCCCTTTCAAGCACTGCGCACAGTACTTTGAGAAGGCCTCTGCAGGAGGCCGTGTTACAGGGCCAATTTGATGAATAGTAGTGTGGAAAATGATTATGAAACAGTTCATATTTACTCTGACGATACTGGCGGCTCTTTATATCCCACTAATGATATAAACTAAATATCGGATTTTGATTTAAAAAAGCAGAGAGTGCTTTTAAAAAGTGACGTTTTGATGTAATGAATGTAATGCTCGAAGACATGTTACAATAAATACATATTCATAGGGTCGGAACTCGAGATAGTGTCAATTGACGAAGATCGAAAACTGAGATTGAACAGGAAACTGAGGTTGACGCTTGCATTGTTTTCAAAATAAAAAACGAATCAACCTGATACGATTTTTGAAAAAGTTATTCGAGAAAAACCCTCGGCCCGGTTGACAAGTGTGGAATTTACTGTCTCATTGATATTTTGCATACTTGTCAAATGACGGCCCGGCCCGGCCCCGGCCGGTCAGGCCCGTCTTGTCAGGGATATGGGATTTTTGAGAAAAATTTTCAATTTTTTTTTTCAATTTTCAATTTTTCATGCGGAAAAATTGACAAAAAGACACTCATATTATTCTATGAGAAAAGTCTGAGTTCATCTTAGTACACCTTAATCGAATTTGAAAAAAAAAATTGAAAAAAAAAATTCCCTCCAAAAAGACGGGCCTGACGTTTTGAAAAAAAAGCCCGGCCCGGCCCGGCCCTTGACAAGTATGATATTTTGCAATGGCCATTGCAACGGTATCACCACGAAGAGGCTCCAACTGTCGCGTCCCTAGCCCCATCATATTACGCTAGTGACACGACTCATAAAGAACGGATCACCAACTCACTCAAACCAGCTCATTACTAGGATTACTGAATATATTATTATCGGAATAAAAAAGTTCCGACATTTTTTACCGACGCGCAAGAGTCGCGGTACTGGTAGATCAGAAACGCCCACTCATCATAAACATTTCTTCTGCAAAATCAGGGCACGGTTTCATTGAATTCGCGGGTGAAGTTTTGTTTAAAAATACAAATTTAAAAATAAAATTTGACCTATTTCCTTTAAAATTTGATCTTTTTTCCTCAAACTTCATGGTGGAAATGAAATTTTAAGGGAAATAGGTCAAATTTAAAAAAAAAAGTGGTATTTTTAAACAAAACTTCACCCGCGAATTCAATGAAACCGTGCCCTGATTTTGCAGAAGAAATGTTTATGATGAGTGGGCGTTTCTGATCTACCAGTACCGCGACTCTTGCGCGTCGGTAAAAAATGTCGGAACTTTTTTATTCCGATAATACTGCATATTCCAAACAACTGCAATTCAAACACCGCCAATTGTCTCTGTGTCTCCATCTATCACACTCTCTCATCGAGGACGCACCGGAAACGAGTGCTACAGTAATCCGAGCGCGACGAGACCTGCTTCTCTGCGTCTCTCAAATGTCATCCCTCTCGCACTTTTTCACCTAAATTCATACTTGCAACCAGGCCGAGTCGGGGCCGTGGGCGGGCCTTAGAATAACTCGCTTCAAAATGAAAATTAGGAGGCGATCAACCTGTCAAATTGTAGATCTCGGTGAGCTCTACTCGATACTATTTTCATTTTCACCATGAGTTTAGTGAGAGCCGCGGTACAATCCATTTAGTGGTCGGGCCTTGAACAGCCGGGCCTTGAATCACGACCCGGCCACTAAACGGATTGTACTGCGGCTCTCACTGAACTCACAGTGAAAATGAGAATAGATTTGAGTAGAGCTCACCGAGATCTACAATTTGACAGGTTGATCCACTCCTAATTTTCATTTTGAAGCGAGTTATTTTATGGCCCGCTCACGGCCCGGACTCGGCCAGGTTGCAAGTATGCCTAAATTACTCACTTCTTACAGATGTCTATCGAATCGCTTGTTACTTTTGTCTAGCTATTTAGCCACCCTTTAAAGGTCTACAAAGCGCTCTCCTGGATTCCAGGAGTGACAGCAACCGTGTTTTTTGAACTTTTTGCGGGGGTTTTTAATGATTTTCGTCATTATCAGAATAATTGTTCATTTTAACGCAAACCGGCTGTCGTTTGATTTCAGCAGTTGAAAACGGGCAGAAAACCGAGGATGTTGCCTCTGAGAAAGACGACAGACCAATATGGAGTCTTACCGCCACCAGCAGTCCCACCGCCAAACGCAACCATCACATCGGACAGCAGGACTACGAACGAAGCCTGCATTGCACGTTTGCAACAGCTCCAGGTACTAAAATTGTCCAAAACTTCGATAAATTAGATACATTTTCAGTTGCAACCCTTCCCAAAGATATACCCAACAACAAAGCTTCCTGGGAATAGAGGGAGTAGCGTTGATATCCAAACCAATGTATTTGGAATCGAAATTCAGAAAAGATCCGATATATTTCAATACAGTGTTTCCATCAAGACTGATTTAACGTCTAGTAAAGAAGTCGTCTTCACCAAAAAGGGAAAAGAAGAGTAACTAAGAAAATCTCTGTTTTCTATGAAATCATCATTTATTCAGTTTTGTCGTCAGAGAACGGCATGAAAAATGTTGTTCAATTCTAATGCATGCATTCGACCGTTATTCGGAATTTTTTCGCACCAACGAAAACACTCTGATATATGATGGTCAAAGCATGATGTACTCCACGTTCGATCTCTTCCAAGAGTCATCTGATGGGGAAACAAAGGTATTGCAGCCTGTCGGAAAGAGCAATAATACAAATGTTCACAGACAAAGCTACTTCCGATCAATGGTAACGATACGAACCACGAAGACCTCAAAAGCTTGCCTTATATCAAGCTTGAAGTTCACGCTACTAAAAATCCGCCTGTTAAGTTTTCCCAGGAAGACATTGGACGACGTTCCTCTGATTCGAGGATTGACTCTATTCATGGCGCTTACCATCATATTTTGGAACTAGCTCTCAACCAATCTTGCATCCGAGATTTCACGAGATGTATGGTTTTCGAAAACGGTAAAATTTTCTTCGTCAATCCATTAAAAGAGGGCTTCTCTCGAGATGACTTTGTCGATGTTGGTGATGGAAAGCAAATGATGCCTGGAATCAAAAAGACTGTTCAGTTTATTGAAGGACCTTACGGAAGAGGACAAAGCAATCCATCAGTCGTTATCGATGGTTAGTTGATAATATAAAAATAGTACTGGTACTTTCGAGTCCCATTACTACTTCCATCAAAGCCTTAATTCCACTTGTAAAACAGCTGTTGCTTTTTTTCAGGAATGAAAGTTGCGTTTCATAAAGAGCAGCCTTTGAACGAAAAAATTCGAGAAATCATCTCCAAAAATTTTACTGATTGCATCAGCGACTTTGAGAGAGAACGTTGTGTGGCGGTCATTAAAGGTCTAGATTGCTATACTACCCATGCTAAGCGTGTCCGTCATCTCACAATCGAAGGAATCCATCACGAGGGCGCCAGAAAATCCCGTTTTCAACTTAAAGATGGTGGAGCATCTACTGTAGCTGAATATTTCAGAGATCATTATAAAATCGAGCTTAGGTATCCGAATGCCAATCTCGTTGTTTGTAAAGAACGAGGAAATCTGAATTTCTATCCGATGGAGCTGGTTTTTATATCACCAAATCAGCGTGTCAAAATTTCTCAGCAAACCAGTGCACAGAGTCAGAAAACAACAAAGGAAAGCGCAGTTTTGCCTGATGTTCGCCAGCGAATTATCATGACAGGAAAAATTGCTGCTAAAATTTCATCAGATAGCAAATATCTTAACGAATTTGGACTTTCCGTCTGCGACGAGCCGCTCATGGTCAGTTGCGTTGGACCGTGTTATCGTAATGAATTGCAAAAAGAGCTAATTCAGGTCACTGGTCGTATTCTTCCCCCGGTAAAACTAGAGGGTCGTACATCTTCCAATATGCTTCCTATCAAAGACAATAAATGGCGTCTCGGCCAATATGCACGACCGGCCCAAGCTCCAAAAGTGTGGGCAATGTATGCTGTTGGATTGCCATCAAGCCGTTTTACTCCCGCTTTGCTAAGGTCCGTATAAACGATCTTCCAATAGCCCGATGTATTTCGTTTCAGCAAGTTTGGGGATGAATTTTCTGCCATGTGTAGATCAAAAGGAATTGAGATGCCAGCACTGGGTGATATTGATCTTGTCTTAGCCCAAGATATTGAAAAGAAGCTATCAATCGCAGCTGATGCGGGTTGCACTTTTGTGTATATCATAACAGATGATGCGATCACTAATCTTCATCGTGAGTTTTGCAGAAGTTCGACAACATAACTCTTTTTACAGAGAAATATAAAGCGATGGAGAGCCTGTACTCGATGGTTATTCAAGACATGAAAATGTCAAAAGCTCATGCCGTCGTCAGTCAAGGAAAAAAACTTACTTTAGAGAACATAGTCAACAAGACGAATATGAAGCTTGGTGGTAACAACTATATTTTTACGGATAGTAAAAAGTAGGATTCTGTTATTGGAATTATTCATAACTGATGACGCTTTTCAGATACCTCGATGATATTCTAGTTATCGGTGTTGGTATCTCTCAGCCACCACCAGGCAATAAATTCATCTTAGAAGGAAAAGGTTTGCTGAACCCGATGGTCATTGGTTTCGCTCACAATGGGAAGGAAAAACAAGAATTTTCCGGTGACTTTGTTCTGAGCCCTGCTGGACAAGATGTGAGTTGCCAGATACTATTATAACAGGATTTGCAAATTTTTCAGACTCTGGTTGTTGTCGAAGAAGTGCTCAAACAATCCATTTCAGGATATCAGAAGTGGCACGACGGACAATGTCCAAAGCGTATTATCATGTACAGAAGTGGTGTCAGTGAAGGAAGTCAAGGGAATGTCATAGCATATGAACTTCCTCTTATCCGATCTACTATTGATTCGTTCTCGAAGAAAATCCAGTTTGTTTACATCGCTGTGTCAAAAGATCATAGTTACCGTTTCTTCAAGAGCAACTTGGTAGGATCATTGAATAATTTATCCTCATTACCATCGTCCAATTTAGAACACTCTAACAAAGAGCAACACTGCGATTTCGAAAGGACAACAATCATCTGTAACTGGAAGCAGAAGTGCTATGGTAAACTTTGATTTTGTGATTTAAAATCAATGAAACCCTCATTCAGCCCGCCGCTGGGGCTCCAAAAGCATGGGATCTAAACATTGCTCCTGGAATTATTGTTGACAGCGTTATTACCAATCCAGCCTGCTCACAGTTTTTCCTAAACTCGCATATTACTCTACAGGTAGGTCAAGCTAAATCCTTCCAAAATAAATCAACCGTTTATGCAGGGTTCCGCGAAGACCCCGCTCTATACAGTTTTATCGGATGACACCCATGCATCAATGGCTAGTTTGGAAGAGCTCACCTACAATTTATGTCATCTTCATCAAATTGTTGGTCTTCCAACTTCTCTCCCAACGCCATTGTATGTCGCCAACGAATACGCAAAAAGAGGAAGAAACTTGTGGAACGAAGCGTAGTAAGAAAACAAATGTGTCTTATTTAGTAAAACATTATTTATTTGTAGCTCAAGAAATCCGGTACCTCGAGGAACTGGCTCGGAAAGCGAACTCCTTCAAGAATTGTCCAATGCCATTAACTACAAGGCTTTTGGAAGTTTCCTTGATCGGCGTGTAAACGCCTAATTGCATTCTGTCATTCTCCACACTCTTTTTATTTGTTTTCTTTCACCTCTCTTAAACCCACCCCCCCCCCTGCCATGAAATCCTGTAGCTTTTATACTGTTCCCAGTGTCTCGAGTCTATTTGAAAAATAGTCGGAGAAAAAATCACACCTATTGCAAATTGCCCATAGCCTGTTTAGTTGTAATTATTTAGCTTGTTTTGCTCATTTTTCGTGTAGTAGACGATCTGCCGGAGAGTCGGCTTTCAGTGCTGATACGGTATTATCAAAACTTAATAAATGTTGATATTAATGCTTCAGAAGGAATGACTTTCGATAAATTCTGAAATGTCGAGACAATAGTTCCACCAGACCATTTAAAAACGCACATCCATTCATGAACCACTGAGTAGGCTTTTATTTTCCAAACTACCACACTCGTCAATTAGCAAAAATGTGTTTCGAACGAATATTCTTCCACTAAAATGAAGGAGATGATTACAAAACTTGACAAAATAACATAACAATGCTTTGTAAACAAGTTCAGACCATTTGTATAGGTTTTAAACTTTTGTTTCGAAAATAGTGAATTTTTGTCAAAACGGGTTCCAGAGTTTTGAGTGGAACTTTCCAAAACCGCTATTATTTTATGTACTCTTTGTGTATTCGATTACCAGATACATGATTGACATTTCTGCCAAGCTTCAGAAATGGACGTTATCTGAGCACTGAGATAGACGTCCTGAAACTCTGAAACAGCTGAAAACTCAGAGAATTTTTGGCGTAGGTTCGGCGCGTGCGCCGTCGAAATGGCGTAAGCGCCGGTCAAAACGGCGTAAGCGCCGCTGAAATCGGCATTTATGCCGCCTGTTATGGCGCTTTCGCCGAATGATTAACGAACGGCGCAGGATTAGGAAGCAAGAAGTTTCAGATCGGCGAAAGCGCCGCAATCGCGCCGGGCGGAGAGGAGGCGGCCAGGGAAGGGCGCAGCTGCGGCCAGGATACGGCGTTTATGCCGTTCGTTGGCCGGACCTTGGAATGCTTACTTACGCAGATCCATGTTGGCTCATTATTTGTTCAGTTTTTTATTATAATTTTCATATTTTCACTCTACTTTCGAATTATTTACAGATTCGAGATGTATAAACGACAAAAAAGAAGTCAAACACAAGGTAAGTGATATTTACAGTAAGAAATTTGAGAAGCTGTAGTCGGAAATTTTAGAAAAGGACGACATTGAGAACAGTTCTGGAAATCAAGAAGACGGCAGGCCCATCCCCTGGCAGTGGAAACTTTCATTTCAGAAAGGTAACCATCTCCCAAAATTTTCTATAATTTAAACTTTTTTTCAGCGAGGAAGTTCGAAACGCGCCATGTCTGGACCTGCTCATAAGAAAACGTCATCAACTTCGATGGAATTGAGCGACACTGTAGATGAGGAATACGATCACTTCGATGAGAGCAACGAATAAGGAAATGAGGAGGGCCCGAAATCAATTCTAATTTGTTACTCCGATTGTTACACATAATTTTTGTTGTTAAATTGGTTTTTTAATAAATATTATTATTCAAAAATCGATAACCTGATCAGGGACCGAGGGGGAGGGAAGGGACAGCGGCCTAGAATCGGCGTTAACGCCACCTCAAAATCCGGCGTTAGCGCCGCTTGATTCGGCGCTTTCGCCGGGTAAATCGGCCGGAGCGCCGGCGACCACCGGCGTCACTTCGGCGCGCGCGCCGATTTTGGCAGCGCTCGCGCCGATTTGGGCGGCGATATCGCCGAAAATTCTCTGAGAGTAATTATTTCCGAGAGGTCAATTTTCGAAAGGTGTCCAACATTGCCTACCGGAGTTGAAAATGGGGGAAAACATGAGAAAACACTCGAAAACGACATAAAAGCATATTTTGATATGTTAAAACAATTATTCGTGAAAAAAGAATTCCGAAAAATCAACTGAAAATCAGATTTTCGAGGGTGTCCTATCCTTTTTGCACGCCCAAAAAAGTGACTTTCTGGTGGCATGGCAATATGAAAAGTGGTAAGATGACGTAAATATGTACCCGGGGGTTATTTTGTACGCTGAATCGAATGGCAGTGTCTGATTTTTCATAACTTTTCTCGTTTGTTCAGTAGGACCGAAATCGAGGGGTGTCCTATCCTTTTTGCACGCACTGTATTGTATATCTCTCAAATCCCATGAGAGGCATATAGGAGTCTCAGAAAAGAGCACAATAATCGAATGACGGGGGCTCACTTTCTCATCTCCCTCTTCCACTCTTTTCATTTCTTGGACCCGCCCCTCTCTGGGCCGGGCGAGTGCGCAGCTTTTCGTTTACATCTCTCCGTCTCTCTCATTTAAACACTTTCTCACTTTCTCTTACTCTCTTTTTCTCTGAAAAGGCTTTCAAAAGTAAGTGAAAGATTGAAAGAGTGTGGTTAGAGAAGAAGAGTAAAAGTGGAGAGGGAACAACTACTACTCGCTCTCCTTCCTACTTCTACTTGCCTCTTCTTCTTTTCGACGTCTTCTACTAGGAATTCTGAATTCCTTATTCCGAATTTCCACTGACGTCTTCAAGCTCTAAAAGAGTCTTCTGGACTCCTTCAGATGGACGACGATGTCGGTGAACGAACACCGGCACTCGGTGGATCGTGTGGTCCATCAGTCCGTGCTCATAGCAGTTCACCTAGAAGAGTTCCATTATTTGAAAGAGCATCTGCGAGGTGGTGGAATCCTCAATTTCGATCTGCAACTCTAGAAGCTCAATATTGGAAATGTAGTTTCAGTCAACTGAGAGATCGTTTTAGATCTGGATTAATCTATATTGCCGTTGTTATCGCTGCTTGGACACTTTATTTAGCTCTATTCGACAGAACTTTTATTCAACATTGGGTAAGTTGGTTTTCAAAAAAGAATACAAAAAGATCCAGAAATTTGATGAATAACTAAGTTTCCAGAAAAGACGATAGTTTAGTATTTTTAAACGTTTAAAAGTATTAAACATAACGCATATACAAACCAAAATAAAACCTGAATTCCAAAAAAATGAATTCAATTGATGTGCGATTACAGTAACACAAGGCTGTCAAAAAGGCCGTAGGGCGATTTTATATCTCAGTTCTCAGCCATGGAAAATTTTCGCTTCTTCAGGCGGCCTTGTAGAGAATCAAAAGATTAGTCGATGTGCAAAAATTCAACCCATTTGGTTAATCCGCGGCCTCGTCGGCCCTAAAAGCCGCGGCCGGCCGTGCGATAGCCTTGCAGTAACCACAACTCCAAACTTTTCTGATTTTACTCCCGATTTCTTCCTCGTTCTTCTCACAAGCTATTTTTATCTCCTGGCAGAAAAAGAGAGAAAAAGCACTAAAATATTCAAATTGCCTCCGAAAAAAATGCTCTCGCTCCATTTGCATTTTCAATTTCCTCCACCTCCCCCCTTTTTTTTCTACAGTAAAACCTGACATCATTTATACGTACGCGTTCTGAAATTTACTTAAAATTGCAATTATAAAATCAAATTTAATAAGGTCAATTGTATTTTTCCATAGAAATGTCATCTTCCGTCCATACAACCATTTTTCCTCTTTTTCTCCTTCATTCTTCTTTCAATCATTCTCTCGGACACCTCTATTGTATACAATACGCGGGGAGACTAGTCGGACAAATAAATAAACAAATAATATATATATACAGATAGGTACAGTTTGTTTGGTATATAAGTATAATGCAAATGGTATTGAGTAAACATAGAAGGGCATAAATGAACTTTTTTTGCAGAGTTTTCGAAATGAGCAGAATGAAAATCTTATATCGAATGAGCTGATTTTCCATGATTCTTAAATATAATATAAAACCGATTATAGTAACCTAAATGGAATACTTTAGAAGAATCAATCGGTTGAGTATTTGCTCTTGAAAATGAAGTAAATACCTAATACGACAAATTTCTCTTTGATAGGAGAGAGTTACAAATATAGAATTTTTAACAGCTTGCTATTCTCTCAAATTTGAACATTACTGAGCCACTCGTTGTTTCCAAACGTCTGCTCAGTTTCCCATTATCATTTTACAGCTTTTTCGTTTAGTATAATGCACCCATTTTCTTGTTCTAAAAATAACATTTTTCCCTTCTTCTTTTTTCCACTTCCTCTCGCCCTCTTGCTGTCAGTTTTCATGAGCTCAGTGATAGAGTAAAAGAGAGAAAAAGCAGAAAAGCAATTGTTGAAAATGATGGAAAACCCGAAAGAGAGAATGAGAGAAAGAGCTGTGTAAATCTGCAATGTTGTGAGATGCATGTGCTCCCTTTTTGCCAGGAGAATGCTCCATGAGCCGGCCGTAAGCCCAACGGATGTGCCAAAAACCAATTTCTCACCAAAGAAGAAAAAAAGAAAAAGAAGATTTTCGAATGTGACAGACTAGTAGAAAATGATGAGAAGGAGCGACACAAAGTCAATTTAGGCTTCGATGCGCAATTTTTTGGGAATGCTCAGTGCGCTTTTTTCAATTGAAAAAGTGTCAAAATGACAAAGAAAGAAAAAGAGAATCAGAGAAACTGAATTGACTACTTGAACAAAAACAAACAAAAATTTAGAAGACAAGGAAGTAAAAAATATTCTCCAGAGAAGAAGAAGAAGAAGAACACGTGGCAAAAAATAGAAGACCCGTGTCGTGTCAGACAAATATTCTGGAATTTACCTGGAAGAAATGGGTTAGACGAGAACGAAGCGTTTCTCTGGTAAAAAAAAGATTTAAAAAATCAATTAAATCCTTTCTCGCGCAGCTTCAGTTTCCCAAGATTTACTATTTCAGATAGTTTCATTATGCCTCATTGCCATCATCTTTGCCATGTTTGCCTTTACTGCTTGTGCCGCTCAATATCAAAGGTATTGTTCGTTTTCATATTCGATCCGTTTTCTTTTCGGGCCCATAAAAATCGTAAAAAACGAACAATCGTAAAGAATTGTACAAAGGAAAGACGGGTTTTATTTGTTAATAAAAAGTATGATCAAATCTTGAAACTAAGAATTTGACATCCTGATATACTTGTAGAAATCAGGGAAGAAGAAAAAAAAATCAAAAATATGTCACAGTTTAATGATTAGATCAACTTAATTTCCAGATTCTATATGCCGACCTCATTTCTATGTACTTTTTTAATTTGCCTCGTGACTCTTCTCATATTTTCCGCTGAAACTCAAGCTGCATTTATGACTCCAGTTGCTAGTCTTGCTACAAGTTTTCAGGTAAAAATTGATTCTATCGTAATCCGGTAATTGTATCAAATTGACACTTTTCAGGTAGTTCTTCTGATCTATACTGTTATTCCACTTCCACTCTATTTGTGTATTCTCATTGGAATCATCTATTCGATTCTTTTCGAAATTCTCAATAAGAACAAAATTGGACTTGAAGAGGCTGGATACATCAAATTGGTTCTTCACGCTGGTGTCCATTTACTCGGTGTTCATTTGTTTATTTTAACTCAAGTACGACAGAGAAAGACATTTCTGAAAGTGGGACAATCGATGTTGGCAAGAAAAGATCTGGAGTTGGAAACACAATTTAAAGATCACATGATTCAGTCTGTGATGCCTAAAAAGGTACATTCATGCATTTTCGATTTGAACAAGAATGAGAAAAAGCTAAAAATAGATACATCCGTGTTTATTTGCCAAAGGGAAATACAATGAATCATTTATCCCAATTATTTTCAGGTAGCAGACGAACTTCTGAAAGATGCGTCTGAACTTCGTCGTCCTTCAGCTTCAAATGACTCAAATTGTCGCACATCGAACGCCACTCAAGTTGACCGTTAGTTATCTGATAATGTACATTTCTGATCATTTTATATTTTCAGAACCGATTGCGAAAATGGTTCCAGAATACAGAAAATTCCGTCCATTCACCATGAATCTTATGACAAATGTCTCGATTCTTTTTGCTGATATTGCTGGATTCACCAAAATGTCATCGAATAAATCCGCCGATGAACTTGTAAATCTTTTGAATGATCTTTTCGGAAGGTTCGATACATTATGTCGGTTGAGAGGTCTGGAAAAGATCTCAACTTTGGGTTGGTTAGATATTAGATGTATTTTTCATAACTTTTCTGATTTCACAGGTGACTGTTATTATTGTGTTGCTGGATGTCCAGAACCATGCGATGACCATGCTTGCCGAACAGTTGAAATGGGTCTTGATATGATTGTTGCAATTCGTCAATTCGATATTGATAGAGGACAAGAAGTGAATATGAGAGTTGGTATTCATACTGGAAAAGTAATGTGTGGAATGGTTGGAACTAAACGATTCAAGTTCGATGTATTCTCAAATGATGTCACTTTGGCAAATGAAATGGAATCATCTGGAGTTGCTGGAAGAGTACATGTTTCAGAAGCCACTGCAAAACTATTAAAAGGACTTTATGAAATTGAAGAGGGACCAGATTATGATGGACCATTGAGAATGCAAGTTCAGGTATGCCCATTTATTGTGGAAAAGAAAACTAATGTGGTGTCAATTTACAGGGAACGGAAAGAAGAGTGAAGCCAGAAAGTATGAAGACGTATTTCATCAAGGGACGAATAAATGAAGGAGTAGAAGAAGAAGTAATGCAAGTACAAGAAGTCGAAAGTCTTCATAGCCAGAAAAGTTCAAAAAAATCAACTCTGAAACAGAAATGGGCTGAAAAGCTGAAAATGAATCACACGAATTCGTATCCAATGAGAGCTGCAGCAAGAGAGGGAGGAGGAAGTTTGAGAATAAAACTAGCAGAAAGAAACAGAAGTACTCAACTTCTTCCGAAGGAATCAAATTCAATTTGTGTTATGGAAGACAATAGAAAGTCAGCATCACTTCAAGCATTAGCCACGAACAATTTCAACGGAAGTAATACAGATACGAATAATACTTACAGTGAACGAGGAGTGACTGGAAGTGTCAGCAAGAAATCAGTGGCTGGAAGTGAGAGTAATAGTATAAAAGGAAGTAGAAGCAGTGGACTACAACTGTCACTTCAAGATGGAAACTCGGATTTAAATTCAGTTGGAGGACTTGATACAGCAATTAGTCATCATCATAATGCAGCGTCTCTAACTCGATTCGATACCGATAATAACTTCGATCAGAGATTAGCAATGGTTATTGGACAAGGAGAAGGAGGATTTGATAAAGGTTTCTGGAATCATCATGACAGTTTGAACAAATGGACACTTCGTTTCAATGAGAAAGATGTTGAACAAGAGTATCGAGCACACTTTGTTGATTCAGCAGAGAGATATACATCTTCGAAGAAGGGACACGTAGAAAGACACCAAGATTTGATGGAACAGGGTGGAGATAAGGATGGAATCACTGGATCAGCAGTTAATAAGTATAGATATTCAGGTAATATTAACTGTATTCATTCCGTTTTCTATCAATTCTGTTTCAGGAGTATTCATTGATATTATCGTTGCCACTCTCATTTTTGTGATTGCTGGAGTCGTTGCAATGATGTCTGTTCGTCCATTTCCAATTTCTCTTTTTGCATATTTCCCATTCGCTGCGGCCATCCTTGTTCTCACAATCATTCTCATCGGTCTTCCACTTCTCGCCAGAAAGAAATCAATCCAATGTGCAAATCAATGGATGCCACGTCATCTCATTGGTCTCCTTCTGATTTTTCTTCCAGTCGGTGTCGCCATTTGTATCATGCCATTCTGTACACTTGGAGACTGTGCAAATGTGATTCTGAACTACCGACTGGCATTCAGCTATGTCACTATTCTGGCAATATTCGCCCATTGCAACTTCTCTCAGCTAGCCGCTTGGCCGAAAACAACTGCAGCCGTTCTAATTGGACTTCTTCACATTGGAGGAGTATTTTATTGTGAATTCAATTTGAAACACTTGATTGAAGAGGTTAGTTGAATTTATCTATCTGGAACAGTTCCACAGTTCCTTTTCAGCAAGACACGTGTAATGTGACTGAAATTGTGATTCCACCTATCAGAAGAGGATTGAGTTCTACAATTGCATTGAACTCTACATCCGCAAGAACTTTATCTCAAGATTTTGGATCTCCATTGTTCATTTGGGAACTCTTTTTAGATGTTGTTCTGTCAATTGTACTTGTGGCTTTCCTTAATTATCAGGTACTATTTCTTTGATTGAGATTAGTTGAACAATACTAATTATTTCAGTTCGAAACTGCCTTCCGCATGTCTTTTTTCGGTGATGTTCAAGCACGTCGAGACACGGAAAGAATGCAAATTGTCCGGGATCAAGCCGATTGGCTTCTTAATAACGTAATCCCTGCTCACGCTGTCGAAAGTTTGAAAACGGATACAAAGTACAGTGAGAATCACGAAACAGTCGGAGTTCTTTTCGCTTCGATCACAAATTGGAATGATATGTATGAAGAAAATTTCGAAGGAGGAAGAGAATTTTTGAGAGTTTTGAATGAAGTAATCGGAGATTTCGATGAATTATTGGATCGTCCAGACTTCACTCATATTGAAAAAATTAAAACAATCGGACCAGCATACATGGCGGCAAGTGGACTGAATCCAGAAAGAAAGAAAAATATGTTACATCCAAAAGAACACTTATACCAAATGGTTGAGTTCGCATTGGCTATTCAACACGTTCTCAGTGTTTTCAATGAAGATTTACTCAATTTCGATTTTGTATGCAAATTAGGACTCAATATTGGTAAGATATATAAGTTAAAATATTCAAAATGTTTCCTTTTTCAGGACCAGTAACGGCTGGTGTCATTGGAACAACTAAATTGTATTATGACATTTGGGGCGATACTGTAAATATTGCCAGTCGAATGTACAGTACTGGAGTGTTGAATCGAATTCAAGTATCTCAACATACAAGAGAATATTTATTGGATCGATATGAGTTTGAATTCAGAGATCATATTGAAGTGAAAGGAATTGATGGAGGAATGGATACTTATCTTTTGGTAATTTATACAGTCGTTGAACTAAAAGAACATAATATTTTTAGGTTGGAAGAAAAGGAGAAGGTATTCCACCGACAATTAAGGGAAATAAAGAAGACGAATTCTAATAGAAATAAATCATTATAACAAGCTATTCAATTTTTTTTCTCATAATCTCATCTCGAACATCTTGCCTTCTATTTTTTCTTGTTCTCGATACAGCTTTTTTCTCAATTCCATTAACCGATACCAGTGACGATTGCACCCGAAAACTGCTTCATTTCTCGAAATTTTTGTATTCTTTAATCTAAAACGGGTTATTTTCTTCTCATCCCAGTTCCGCCATTTGTTGCTTTTCCATAATTGATCTAGTCAACGAATAAAATTTTAATAGTTTACTTTCTTTCTTTTTCTAAAGTTATTTTTCAGTCTTGGGATTAACAGATGATTTCGGGAATTTGAGGTTTCAGCTGATTGAAAGCTGTGAAATTGGTATTTTCATTTTAAGGATTCAATCCAGGAATCATATGCTAGATTATATGTCTTCAGTCTTCCGATCAGTCATGTTAGTTTTCCAGAGAAAACAAAAAAATACTGAAATTCCCTGCGACAAAAATTAATAAAGTATGTTGACATTACTCTTCTTCAAAACAACTGTTTCTTCTCTTTTCATCTTCATGTCAATGTCACCTGGTTTTCGTTTTCTTTTATTTTTCGCCGTGAGCCACAGAGCAAAAACTAGCTCATCCCTCACGTGTAACTGCCAGTTGGCTCCGGAAGAAGATATCTTTCTCGGGAAGAAAAAACGACCGGAGAGAGAGAAACAAAATTAGTTTTGTTTCTTCTTTTTCTATCTGTGTCTCTGGATTCTTTGCACAGAGAAGACAGGTGAGAAGCATTGCAAACATTCGCTCCTCTCTTCTTTTTCCTCTTTTTTCCGCTGTCCCGTACTAACGGAAAGTGAGATAAAAACTATATGCTCACCTGTTTTTATCGCCGTTTTTCATATACTCGTGGAGTGACAGAATCTCAGGAAATTTCCATGATTAACTTCAAAAGCCTTCTCTCATCATTATTTCCAGATTCCAATGAGTAACAACGACGCTGTTTCTGGTGCTCTTTTTCAACATTTGTTCCGTGTTTTCTCTCTTTTTGCGGATCAAAACGAGAAAGGTAATTGGATTGAATCCTTGATTCTTTTCCCATTTACCTATTGTTTTTGAGTTTTCACGTTGGAGTTTTTGGTGTTACTATGAATGAGAACGTTGTAAATAAGAATCGCTACAAATTAGAACTGTAACAAATAACAACTGATACAAATTACAACTCAGATGAAATGGGGTCTTTTGTGAGCGAACTACAAAAAAGACTGTATATTATTGCAAGTCTTGAAGACTCTGGCCGTGTTCTCAAACAGTTGGCTAATTTAACTTCACTCAGTTATGAGACTGCAAATTTTTTTTTCTAATAATGTTTCCTTAAGATCCTTTATTTTTTGTGTCCATTTCTGCTGTCTCATAAAATAAAATTCAAAACCGATTAGGTGAAGTCTGAAGACTCCAACGTGCGTATTAACCTAGTTGATATTTTAGATTATGGAAAGTTTTCAGGAACATTCAAACCAGCCCAAGCAGAATTTCTAATCGATGAACTTCTTCGAGAACTACGCCGTCAAACTACTCCAAAAGTGCATATTCTGCCAGATAATGTCACTTTTAATGAGTTTCTCAATCTTCTTCAAGTCATTTTTCCTGATCGAGAAGATCTTCAAATTGCCACTGATCGAGTATTCGAACGTTATGTGAATCATGTCATCGGAAAGGTTTTCTCGAAATAGTTATACACAAATTATATAATTATTTGAATTTAAGGGATTCGTTCTATTCCGAAAATTGACTCAAAAACGTCGTGGATGCCTTCCAATCAGAAAACGAGTGAGTGATGCATGGCAGTTTGGATGGCTTCAAGTTATGCCCGGAATCGCAAAAATTCGAAAACAAAACACAGATATTGATGATATCGTTCAGTTTGATGAGGACACTGTGATTGAGGTAAAATCTAGAGAATATGGTGAATCCAATTCCAAATTACTTATACAGACACCCGTTATCGACGGAGATTCTTCGATTTGGTCCGTTATTTGTAGCTCATCTACAACATTTCAATTCTCTCATCTTGATCCAATTATGGCACAACTTTTCGTGAAAGGTATCACATACGAGACTTTTTCTATTTAACAATACTCTTTTCAAGATATGCGAACCGCCCGAGATTATCCAACGAGAGAAGAATTGGCAAGATTCGATTGTAAAAGGTCATTAAAAGTTCGTCCAAATAAAGAAGGAAAAATAAGAATAGAGTTAGAAAAGGAGAGAAGTCGTCTCGAAAGCGAATTAGAGGAAGAAAAGAAAAATAGAAAAGATGAAGAAATTGTCAGAGGATTGACTACACGGTAAGAACTTCTTTCAGAACAGGTATCATCTCTGATTTACTTTAGACTTTTGAAACAAGAAATGGAGAAATCGGAGCAAATGCAACAAGTTATTTATGAACTTCGTTCAAAACTGGTGAACGGAGAAGAGGGAGAAAGTTTAGGAGATGGAAACGATAATGATGTTGAGATGATTGAAGATGAAATATCAGAAGATGTTGGAGAAAATGAAGAAATTTCAATCACTTTACCGTCGAGAGAAGAGAAAATTCAACAATATGCATATCATTTGTATGCAACTCAAGCAGAGGAACATGTTACTTCGGATGACGAAGAGATTTGGAAACAGAATTATAATTTGATTGTTTCAACTCAATCTGTTTGATTCGTTGCTTGATTTAATGAAAGACTTCATTTTTATTTGATTTGAAATACATTGAACCAAACGATAAAAGCACTCTGAAAAATGATTGGGGAAGCAATTCTGAATAGGAGGTTTGAAATTACGTGGACAAAAAACAAACAGAAAGAAAAATTCGACGTGTCATATCTATATGTACCATCTTGAATTGAACCTCCCCTTTCTGAGTCTATTTCTTATGTTTTCTTGTTTATTGGAATACAAAACGAATCTCGACAGAACAAAAAAGTCAATTTCGATTCAAAAAAGAAGATCAAATGAGCGACGAAAAGAAAAGTTCAGCTAGAAAGAACAACTCTGTTTTCCAAAGAGTCAAGAAGACGTTACGCCAAAGAAGTCGTGAAAGTAACCAATCGAAGAGAAAATCGACTTCGAAGGCTTCTGAGTGAGTGTTCATACATTTATCTTGAATATAGTTTCCTATTCAGACGATCGAAAAAAGATTTTCCAAGATTTCTCAAAGGAAAGATTGGAAATAGGAAGAAATCATCGGATCGAACTAAAAGTATTTGTAGTCGTGGATCTAGAACTAATTCGGTATTTTAGTAAAAATATTTTCAGTTGTTAACACATATTTCGACTTTCAGAAAGACTGCAATACAAGTAGAAGCAGTCATTCACGGGAAGCAGAATCAAGAAGTCGGGTGGAATTGATTCCGAGATCAATTGATTTGGAAGAAGATGTTGATCATTTGGTTGGAACTCCCGATTTATTATATGAGATAAAGAAAGAGGAGACAAAAGAATTTGATGAAAAGAAAGATGTGGAAGTTAAAGATAAAAAAGAGGAAAAGAAAATTGAGAGGAAAGAAGAAAAGAAAGAAGAAAAGAAAGAAGATAAAAAGGATGGATCCAAGGAAGATTTTAAGACAAAAGCACGGAAAAAATCAGATGAAAAAGTCGACTTTTCAAAAATAGAAAAACCAAAAACAAGATCTTGGTTGGGAATGGAACCAGCAATGCGATTTTTCCACAAACACAACGGTATACATACTTTGAAAACTTCTGAAATGAAAATGGAATTGTAGATATTCTGAAGATCAGAGAAGAGTATAATTTTCTCGATTCTCTTACTTATAACAAAACAACGGACGCTTTTGATGCAAACAAACAGAGAAACCGTCACGGGGTAGACTGTTTCTGTCAGCTATTTTGAAATGCTTATTTTATTTTCAGTGTCCAAAAATATACGATGAGAACCGTGTGAAATTAAATCGACCTGGTCATGAAGATGTGAATTACATAAATGCCAGTTACATAAATCTGAAATCTGTGAGATAATTCGAATTCAGAATCTTCAATCAAAACAATTTCAGTTCAGTCACAAGTTGGTCGTAGCTCAACTTCCACAGTTTGAGAACGAGAGTTTTGTTGAGGATTTCTGGCAAATGATATATCAAGAACAGATAACTCTCATTTACCTGTTGGTTCCTGAGAAAGCACTCAAAAATACTCCAACATCTCTGTTCAAAGAAGAGCATGGCGCATATCAATACGTGGGAAAAATGTTTATTAACAACCGAAGAGCAGAAGTATCCGGAGATCCAAAAGAATACACAATTGAAGTCCTGCTGGAGGGAAACTCAGATTCTGTTATTTGTCAATTGAATCATCATGCCACTTGGGAACACTTACAACAGGCACCGAAGACGCGTCCAATTATCAAAATGATCCACCAATTTCTGACGGAGAAACAGGTGTTTTAATATTCAAATCTTGTATTTTAAAACTTTTTTTCTTCAGATTCAAAATGCAAATGTTTGTGTTGTAAGTGTCTTTGGATGTGGTCGAGCATGCAGTTTTATTGGAGCTCTTTATGCAATTAGTCAATTAAATCATGGTATCGAACCATCTGTTTGTTTCAAATTTAACTTAAAATCCTCTGAAAATCCTTCTTTTCAGATTTGTGAAATAATGAAAGACATCAAACAACATCGTCCAAGTGCCACTGAATCATTCGCCCAATATGCAGGAATTTATGCAATTGTGCTCGATTACATTGCGGTTAGTTTCCTTTTTTGGATGTTTCATTCTATCAAATTTCGAACATTTGCAGCGTAAACGTGGAAGTAAAAGAGATCCAATCAACAAAGAAATCAATGATTTTATTGATATTCTGACGGATATTTCACCGGCTGTTTCCCCTACAAAAGAGAAATCTTTGCATTGAATTTCTTATTCGAATGAAACTATTGTCTTCCAACTTTCTCCGTCGATTGAAATGTATTCAAAACATGATTTTCATCCAAACTACAAACAGTGTCTCTTCTCTCGAATAAAAAAAAATAATCTGACAGTTTTTTTGTTGTTCAGATAGAAGTAAACACTTTGTTATTCTTCTTTTACAACATGTGCTTTCCCAAGGCCGTGTGCCTTGAATCAGTTTGTTTACTTGATGTTTGATGTGCTCTGGATTCATACTGAGTTAACTGAAATATCATTTTTATCGTTTCAAAGTGTTTTTGTTCAAACAGAATGACTGTCCATTTCGTCGCTCATCGGTTGTTCTATTTCCCGATACAAAATGACCTTGTTCTTCCTTTTTATCTTTATTCTTTGAGTTTTCTCTCCCTCTTTTTGTTTCTTTCCCTCTCTTCGTCTCTCGGTATTTTCTCTATATACTTGATCTCCATTTCCAATTGTATTGAAACCATTCTCTCAGATAGGAGATTCAAATCGAAAAAGAATGGCCAAACTTCGAGTTGGATTCATTGGATATGGGCATTTAGGTTTGTATTAATTCACTTTTTATTCCAAAATTATGACTATTCAGGAAAATTTCTTGTGGAGAAACTTCGAGAACTTCCGGATGAGTTTGAAGTTATGAGAATATGGAATCGAAGTGTTGGAGAGCCAGGAGTTCAAGGGTTGGAGACATTAAACGCTGAGAACTTGAAGTGAGAATTCTCGTGAAATAAAGATAAATTGTTTCCATTTCAGCGACATTGATCTCGTTGTTGAAGTTGCGCATCCCAAAATAATAGCAGATTATGGAGAAATGATTCTGGAACACTGTGACCTGTTTGCTGGTTCTCCAACTTGTTTTGCCAATCAAGAACTTCTGGAGAAACTGAGAAATTTGTCTTTGATGCATGCAAGAAGGCTTTTGGTACCATCCGGAGCCCTTTGGGGGGCAAATGATATTCAGAAAATGGCAGATATTGGAAGTTTGAAAGTAATATATTTTCTTGTCATACAGTCTTGAAATTAAACATTTACAGGGGCTAACAGTGACAATGATCAAACATCCTACTTCATTCAAGTTGGGATCTCCACTTTTTGAAATAAATGAGCAAGCGAAATTGAAAGAAATTGAAGAAACTGTTCTTTATGAAGGTTTTTTCGAAGTTTTATGCTTAATCATTGACTGTGTTTATTCAGGATCAGTTCGTGGACTATGTCCATTGGCACCAAATAACGTGAATACAATGGCTGGTGGAGCTCTTGCGGCACATAATTTGGGATTTGACAAAGTAAAAGCCAAGTTGATTTCTGATCCAAAAATGACTGATTGGCATGTGGTGGAAGTACGTGTTGAGGGAGATGATGGATTTGAAGTAATCACGAGAAGAAACAATCCTGCGAAACCAGGAGCTGTGACTGGACAACTCACTTACTATTCATTCTTATCGTCAATCAAAGAATCTAAATATAAACCTTCTGGTATTCAATTATGTTAATCTTATCAAATTGCGTTGAGAAAATAAAAAAATAGTGAATTCTGAATTATTACTGCTCAATCGACAACCATAAAATCCGCATATTTCAAATTTTCAGATTCGAAAACAGATAGATATTCGTCAGTTTTAATTTTTTTTACTTTGAGATAAAACAGGAGGTACACATTTTTTCAATAGCTTCATTCCGATCCTTTTCTAAAGTTCTAGTGTACTATTTTTAGACGGCCACATTTCCGAGTTCATTCAATTTCCGGTCACCAAATTTAGCAGTCAACTCGGTCAAAGCATTGTTACAGTCCTATAAAAATGATTTGAAATTAAGAAGTATCAGTTAAGAGATCACACATTTTCACACCACTTAACATCCTTCCCAATATGCAAACAGACGGCCATACAGAAACAAAACTGATAGTACGTTGATATGGATCCCATACGTGATTTCATGATCAGCTTCATCAGATTTGGTACATCGAAACATTCACGTTTTTCAACATCTCTGAGAAGCATCAAGGCAACCCAACCGATTGCAGAACGATTGATTGCATCGAATGATTGAATCAACACAGGTGACACATAGTTTTCCATGCTTTTACGGAGAATCTGAAAATTCATTTCATCTCGAATTTCTAATTATCACAACAATCAACTCACATTCAACTCGTGTTTTTTAACTTCACGGAAGAAAAGAGCCACGTTTTGAGCCTGTTCCAAAACATTTCCAGATTCTGGTTTCTGTCCTGTCCACGTATTCATATGGAATACAAGAACCTTTCGAGTTTTCTCATTGAGAGCATTCGGATCATCACTATTCTTCTCAACAACAGCTTCACTATCGGTTATTTCCACTTCGTATTTCGTTGCTCCCATGCTGAGACCTTCACGAGATTTACAAACAAGTGTATACTTTCCTTTCTTATGTTCAACTTCCATCGTTTGTTCTGGTTCTGTTGGAAAGTAAGTGAAGCATTTCGAGTCATCCGAATTACTCATTTGTTCATCATGACAGAGACAGACAACCATTTTGACACGATCCTAGGAAATATTAAAGTCAAAATACATTAATGTCTTCAAACCTGTTGAACTGCTCTCCAAATCAGCGGATAATTCTTTTTTGTTGGTGCCTGTACTAAAATGTATTCTGCTCCTTCCATTCTAATATACTGTCCTGGGAAAAACTCTTCATCTGGGCCAATTTTGAAACGTCTATTATCTCGAAGAGGAATTGGCAATCGAACATTTTCAGGCAAGTATTTCAGAAATTCAGGCACAGTGCTTGCCGCATGACCTTTGACCATATCATACATTTGATTACGGTTCTTTGGTTTGGCCAATTGCTCAGCGAGATCAGTTGGTGCATGTCCGTCAGACAGAGGATTAGCCGGCTGAAAAGAAAATAATTTTCAGTTATACATTTCAATTGAACATGAATTTCGAAAACATACCGCCGTCATCTTGGATGTGGCTGATGCCTTCCGGCGATTCGTCTTCGGCTGTTCCTTCTTTCCCTCTCTCGATTTCGACGGTGCCATTCTTTATTTCGATTGTCGTTTGAGTTTTTGTTCAGTGTAACAAAAACGAAATGACTGATTTATTTCCAATTCAAACTAAAGCATACTGTCAAGAATAACGCAAAAGCAGAACAAAGAATTCACGTAATCGTCCACGTCAAGTACGTCTCTTTAAACGAAAAAAGTACTACTGTATTAATCTCTCAACTATAAGAATCTCCAACTTGGTAACTATTCCTGTGACCCGATTTGTGATCCCTCCTTCCTCCAGATAAAGCAAAGAATAATAAAAACGTTTATATTAACAAAAGATAATGTGAGGACTGATTTGATCCCAGAAATTGAAAATATAAAAGGAAATCGAACGGCGAAATACAAAGAACGAACAGAATTAAATCACAACAAAAAATAGAAATGGAATGCAGTTGAGTAGGTCTAAAATAATTAAGAAATCGAGCACTTTCCTTTGTCCTTTCGCTTTTTCGCTCTTGGAACAGAAGCCATTGACGCCTGAAAAAATGATTTGGTATGAAAAAACCTGATCCCTAAAATGAAAAGAAACCTCATGTTCTCCTTCGTCACTTGGAAAACTACGGACGATTCGGACGAGTTCGTGGAAAGCAGCGTCGACATTAACTGGAGGCTCTTTTGCAGATGTCTCAATGTACATTAACTTCAACTGAGCAGCCAATTCACGTCCTTCTTCTTCAGAAACAACTCTTTGATTGATCAAATCCACTTTGTTGGCAACCAAAAGAACTGGATATTCACTTCGATCTTTGACTCGAAGTACTTGATTATACAGTTTGTGAGCTTCTTCAAATGATTTTCTTTCAGTGACCGAGAACACTAAAAGGAATCCTCTTCCACCACGAATATACTGTTCACGCATTGCAGAGAATTCTTCCTGACCAGCAGTATCAAGAACTGAAAATAAACAAATCTCAAGAGGTTATTCAAAGCAGTGACCAACCATCCATAATAACCCAGTTTCCATCAATTTCACAATGTTGAATATACTGATCTTCTATTGTTGGATCATAATAATCAACGAATTGTTTCTGAAAACAAATGTTTTAAAAGAAGAGATGCAATGAGAAACCTGGAAGAACTGAATAGTAAGTGATGATTTTCCGACGCCTCCATCTCCAATGACTACTAATTTGTAATACGGTAGCTTCGAATCATCCTCTGGCGGTCTTTTACCTCCGTTTGACATGATAGTTGTTCTGAAAATAAACTTTGGAATAATCAACAAAACAGAGGAAAATAAAAAAGAACATATACAGGATCATAGGGAAGAGAAATACAACATGTTTTGATAGGGGTCTCGATAGTTCTTCACTTAATCTGTTTTCTAAATTCAAAGAAAAGTATGAATCTATGATATTTGAATTGGCCTCGACTGTTAATATCGACAATGTTTGGCAGAAATTTAAAAAAACAAAAAATGTGATCTCTCATTGATCTGTTTTCTGTTCCTCTCAATACTAAAAATGAAAATATTTCGCAATGGACAGTCACATCATTTTAAGTAAATTTTCAAACTTCTTCAATAGTACCAAAGTAATTGTTTCATCTGGGAAAACGAGAGCTATTCTCATAAATGCATGTTCCTGATTTCCACTTCTTAAATCTAAAATTGGGTTATCTCGGATTCTCTTTTTTAGTATCACATCCAACCACGTCGGTTCAACTTCAAATTTCTAATTTTATTGTATCGGGAATCAATCTTCAAACTTCTTTGCCTAATTAATACAAGTCCAGATCCAACAGAATTCGCCTGAAAATGACCCGAAGGATGAAGTTCGGAACTCAATTCAACAGCAACTTCACAAATTTAGACACTCGGAGTTTGAATGAATGAGTAGTGTTTTGTCTGTCAATAGATTTCATAAGAACGAGTTGAGAAGATGATTCAAAAAACTTGAAACTCATCTGATAGCTTTAATTCAAATCGATCAATTGTGAAACAAGTGATTTTTTTGTGAGTGAAGTTAGTAAGTTTCGATGGAGAAAATAAGAAGAAGAAGAAGAAAAAGAATGGAAAGAACGGCCTCTTCTTGGTTTTCTGTTTCTATCGGTATCCCATTCTGTTATCCATTTCCTATCTTTTTTCTCTCGTTTTCTTTCAATTCTTCTCCGTTTTTTTCCTTCTATTTCTTCCAAGGTGACACACACCGCGATGCAACCGCAATAATCAATATTATCAGTTGGTTGACCCCTTCTTCTTCTCTATCTTTTCTTTTTTTCTCTATAATCAAAAAGAGAAATTAATGTATGATTCAGAAGATGAAGAAGGAGAAGATGATGATTGAAATTATGTGTCTGGATGAAATACACTTTATTGGAAACAATAAATAGAAGACAAAACAAGAATATTGTTTTTTATAATGATCGTTTAAATATATTCTGAGATCATTCGAAACCACACCATTAATATCATAATTCCCATAGATTGCAGACGTTCAGGATAACGAGAGAAAGATTGATAATTCAGATGTAGAACACATTCTAAAAAAGAACAGACAATAATCACAAAAAGGAACCGAATAATCTTAATGTTAGTTATGAGTGCCGCTGTTTGAGTTGCTCTTTTCTAGGGAATTCAATGAATTTTTCAGCGAGAACGAACAACAATTGGTCATAAAGTTCATGAAGTGGATCAATGGCTTCAACGCTCTGTTCAGAGTCGTCATCTACATGATTTTCTGAAAGATATGACTTTTCAGTATTTCCAAAACAACGAAATTTGAGTGAGTACATTGATTATCTTTTAATGAAAACTTTAGAAGAGTAGGTATACGAATCATCTAAAAGCCAACAGGAAATATTCCCAACCATTCTTTCCCTTTTCGCTTTTTCATCTCTTTTTCCGTCAAATAATTACCAACACTTTTTCTTACTAATTATGTAGAACCGTCTTCTTTTTTCTCTTTTCTTCCTTCTCGTTTTCCAGTTTTCACAACCAATTACGGGTGTGAAAAAAAGAAGAAAAATGGCTTTCTTTACAACTTCACATTCGAAAAAAAAAACTAGATTATAATTTTTAATTCGGAAGAAAGTTTCATTGTTATTATTGAAAAATCTTGATTATTGATCAAGTGTGAACAATAATAAAAACATTGAGAATGATGGGAAAAAGTTATTTCATCCCGGGATAAAAATGTTGGCATTTGCAGAATCGAAAAAGAATCTCTGAGTTACAGATATAAAACTTCCGGAACCATCAGAAATCAAGAATTCCTATTCGTTTTCGTTTTCGCGGAGGACAAACGAAGAAGAAGTATCTGAAATTACCGATTGACATCTTTTTCATAATTAATTTGTGTCACATATCGAATGAATGAAACTGGATATGAACCAGTACAACAGCTGAAACTACTGTCTAATACAAGTAAATAACCAAACTTTTTCTTCTTGCTTCCGTCCGACGGCGATTCATTTATCTGTTGCGTCGATCAGTTTTTGTTGATGAATCGGAAGTAAAGCCGGTATTCTGAATGATTGAATGTGTTTCTGGAAGATTCTGTGTCGTCGTTATGAAAGTTTTTCGAGTACAATTTCCCTAAACATTATGTGAAATGATGCATATCATAAGATCAATCACTGTTTTTTCCAAAGAAACGAAAGTTTTAGAGAAAAAAGGTTTGAGTAAACACAGATCAAAACTTTCGCTACTTATTTTGAACGCAATGAATTCGATAGAAAGAGAAAAACAAGTTCCACTTTCAGATTATAATAAGGTAATAAATTTCTTCTCATAATTGGAGAAATATGTAGACGTGGGCACATTGAAAAATCCCCTGAAGCATCTGGTTCATTTCAGAATGAATTCAATCACCATTAACTCATTCATCCACAATATGCAATGTGTTTTCTGTTTTTTTTCATTATTCTAGACGCCTTCATCTCTAAACACCGCCCACTTTGCTTCTGTTCTTCTTCCAATCCACTTGACGCCTTCTTATATAAAAGCCACCATCTTCACTCCTATTCTCCAGTTCTCCTTTTGATTCCACTCAACCATGGAGAAATTCATTGTGGGCGTGGCTGCAACTGCTTCAACACTTGCTTGTCTGGTTATGGTTATTACCATTCCACAACTTTATAACACTATTTTAGAGGTACTGATTTCATTAGTTTGAAAACAAATCTTTTATTTATTTAAGGTTCATGATGAAGTTCTCGATGGAGTCAGTGTCTTTCGAATGGAAACGGATGCCGCATGGACTGATATGATGGATATTCAAATCACTGTTACACCTCCATCAAAGCCACGAGTTAACCCATTCAACTCTATATTCCGTCAAAAAAGACAGGACTTTTCTGGTCTTCCTGCATGGTGCCAATGTGAACCAGCCAAACCTGTCTGTCCACCTGGACCACCAGGTCCACCTGGAGAATCTGGACAACCTGGAAACGCTGGACCACCAGGGCCTCCAGGAGAAGACAATACTTCGACTTATGCCCCAATCACTTGCCCACCCAAAGATCCGGGATGCGTTAAATGTCCAGCAGGACCGGCTGGACCACCGGGCCCAGAAGGACCAGCTGGAACGGCCGGACCAGATGGTCAACCCGGTTCTCCAGGAGATGCAGGAAAGGATGGACCCGCCGGTCCACCAGGACCAGACGGAGACGCTGGACCAAAGGGAGATGCAGGACCAAATGGAGAACCAGGAGCTCCAGGAAAAGATGGCGAGAAGGGTAAGGGTGAACCAGGGCCTGCCGGACCAGCAGGACCACCAGGACCAGGAGGACCGCCAGGAGATTCTGGAAGTGCTGGAAGCGACGGAGCGCCAGGACCACAAGGGCCCCCTGGACAGGATGGAACACCAGGAAATGCTGGACCAGATGGTCAACCAGGAACTCCAGGAGGGCCAGGACTACCTGGAAACGATGCAGCTTATTGTCCATGTCCACCGAGATCGGCAGTTTTCGTCAATAGATTCGCCCATTGAGTATACGTTTTCGAATAAATCCGTTTTCGTTCCACAATATTTTATTTATCCAGTACCGATAATATTCATGCTCGGTTTTTCACTACCACTTATTTACCTAGCTCGAAACAGCAAAATCGAAAAAAAGCTTACTGAGAAACAATTTTACTATGAATTCAAATGTTTCTGTGCGAATTCATAATAGCGCTATTTATGAAATCCAATTTGATCTCCACTAATTTTCTGAAGCGGAGATCACTTTGCTTCATTTTAAAAACTGCTTAAATTGTTGTCGGAGAGAGAATGCGTAAATGCGGATAGAGAATAAAAACTGAACCGATATGAAAAGATAAAATTGTTTTTTTTTCAGTAAGCCTAATTCTCAAATTTTGATCTACTCAAATGAGAACTGTTCTGATAACATAGTTAACAAGGTTTATTTCAAAGAACCAACATTGTAACGAATTAATTACCAGCTAGACTGGGCTGGGGCTGCGCTAGCCCACTCGTCGGTCTTTCCTTCGGCAGTCCAGGTAGCTGTCTCAGCGGCCCAATCCTCAACCTTTCCTCCTTGAGCAGTGAAGTCAATGTCGGTGGCTTGTTGGAACTCTTGGGTTTCAGTAACCTCGGCGTGGGCTCCGGTTTCCTCCTTCTCGGTCTCAGTTGGGTCACGGTAGAAGTAGAGATCTGGCATAATCTCTTTTCCGTCAAGAACGAATCCGGTTTGACGAGAAATCTTTCCACGGAGGATAAGGATCTCGCGAGCGAGCATCCACCACATAAGTCCAATGGAGCGTTCTCCCTAAAAAATTTCGTCTCCAATTATTAATTTCTTGCAATTAAATCATACCTTGTTGTTGCATGGAACACCGATATCGATCAACTTGAGTGGGGACTCGGTGTTGACGAAAGAGATGACTGGAACTCCGACGTACGAAGCCTCAGTGACAGCCTGAAAAAGAAAATGAAAACGCGAATAAGCTTTATTTGTACCTGATGATCGATTCTTGGGTCAGAGATGACGAGAAGTCTTGGCTCCTTGAAAGTCTTTTGGATTTGGTTGGTAAGACATCCTGGAGAGAAACGTCCGAAGATGGCGGTAGCTCCAGTATGAGCAGCGAACTTAAGAAGAGCACGCTGGGCATATGGTCTGGCCGAAACTACGACGACGTCAGCTGGATTCTCAACAGCGGCGATAGCACGGGCGGCAAGAAGTAGCTTCTCCCAGGTCTTCTTGACGTTGATGATGTTTGGTCCTATATAAATTTGATTATTTCGAACACCAACATTTTTCTAACTTACCATCAAAACGTCTCTTGTAGACGTATTGTTGCATTTGGAAGTTCAAGTTGGTGGATCCCAAATGGGCCTGAGTAGCCAAAAGCTTCATAACATCCTCCTCAGTGAGGGCGGAATGAGCAGCTCCGCTCGACATATTACCTGAAAAATTACAGTTTGAGGAAAATGTTTCAAAGAAAGACGAGACGCAATATAACTACGCAAAACAAGGGTAATATGATAAAAACACAAGATACCAGTATTTTCGCTGTAAATTTTAAAATGCTTTCAAAAATTCAATGAAAAAGGTGAAAAACTCGATCAAATCGTTGAAAAAATTGGAAAAAAGGAAATTTCGGCAAAGCCTTTTCCTATTTTTTACCATTGACAATGTATTAACGTTGAATACTCAGCCGACGAAATTGGCTGCTGGGTGGGTCTTCAACGGAAGAGTCACGTTCTATCGTTTTGTGTCGATTTACGCTAAGAAAATATTGAGAAGAACAATTTTCAAGGATGAACAACAGTTCTCTCGATAAAATAATGTTTATTGTCATGGAACAGATTAAAACCTTAAAAATATTTTTCTATAACAGAAAAAAGTAAAACGAAAAATTAAAGATTGTAAATCAACCTGTTCTCACACTTACCTTGGAAACAATCGATTTTCCCAAAAATTCGACATTTTCAGAAAACAGAACGATGCGAATAACAACTAGAGCATGAATTCACCAAACGGGAACTCAACTTCTTTTTTGACTACTTTAAGGTATATATCAACGATGATTATCAGTTACTTTCTGATTTCAGCTTCGACGCAACATCTCTGATAAAGTATAAGCTTTCCGATGAACTTTTGGCAAGAGTTGCTGCGTCTGGCTCGTTACGATCTTCCTCATGCAGATCGGCCGTCTGGAGGGTTAGAAATTGCATTAAAAACTGAAATTATGTTCTTCGTTCAGCTCGTGCTTCGATGTCTTCCGTACGAAACAAGAGATTGGGAAATCAGTCTGTCTCGTAGTAGGAACCATTATCGAATTCTGAAAGAAACTCATCTGATCGATCCTCACGATACTAAATTCTCGCAGGATCCCGAACTCAATAATCCCTTGACCTCTATTGAGCAAAATCCATGGAACACATTTTTTGAGGATAATGATTTACGCGATATTATCGGGAAGGATGTATCCAGAACTTTCCCGGAAATCGAATTTTTTCAAAACTTGAACATTCGACAGACAATGGCAGATATTCTTCTTGTGTATGCGAAAGAACATCCATTTGCCAACTATCGTCAAGGAATGCACGAAATTCTCGCTCCATTAATATTCGTGATAAACTTGGATAATGAAGCTTTTCAACATGCGAAAGAGAATGATGAGCTGAAAATGCTGACAGTGGAAGAGGAAGATATTCTTAATTGTCTGTTTTGCAAGGAGTACCTAGAACAAGATAGCTAGTGAGTTTACACCTGTTCCTGATCACTTCATAAGATTTTTAAGTAATTTGTTTTGCGCTGTCATGTTGGAAGTTTCGAGATGGTACGAAGAGCCGACGCATTCAGAAACTCCGAAGCAACACATTACTAAAGAACCATATATGAGAGTTCAAGACTCCGTGCCTTCATCTCGTTTGATGGAAGATCTCGTCGATATCGGAAATCTTCTGCAGGAAACTGACCCTACGCTCGCGAAACATCTCAGTTCTCTTGATATCCCTCCGCAACTATATGGAATGTTCGTTCAAAGTTTTTTTTTCATTTCAAACAGATGTTTCTTTTCAGACGATGGCTGCGATTACTATTTGGTCGTGAAATTCCTCTCCACGACTTGCTTTTTCTCTGGGACGTACTTCTTATCGACCGTCCGATTGCTCCATTAGCAAAATGCATTTTCGTCTCACTTTTAGTTCAGATCAGGCACTTACGTGGGTGATAAATAGTATTCCTATGTTGTAATTGGTATTGCAGTGCTGACCTCAGATTATGGGGGGTGTCTACAATATCTCATGAGGTACCCTCCGATAGCAGACATCGATTCATTTGTGAAACTAGCTCGGCATTATCGGAATCCAAAAGTAAGTGCCTGGTATTCTAACTAATAAGCCAGAAACTATCATATACATTTCAGAAAAATGCGAAACCGATGATGAAGTCGAATAATTTTTCTCACATAACTATTGCCGGAAGCAGTCACCCAAACAGAACACAGCGACCACAAAGACCGCTAGTAGTATCAGAAAGGAAGAAAGATGATTTAGAATCTCCTCCCACTATTCTCGCCCTTGCTCCTGTTCTCCAAAAGATGAAAAACACTATTCGTGACCGTTCAAATACTGTTTCGGTACCTTCGTCTCCAAGACGGTCAGCTGAGATATTAACAACTCCCAAAAAGAACGATAATTGGGCGAAAGAAGTGCAAATGATGGAGGAACAAGTTTCTACTCTTCAGACTCGTTTAAATGAGCAGGATATGATGTGCTGTCAAATCTCGAAAGCACTTGGTTTGTTTTTTACTCATCCAAAATACATTCATCATTAAAAACGGTTTTAGAAATATGTGCAGAGGATGTTCGAAATGCAAAATCTAATGATCAATGTGAATCACTTGCCCAACATTTATTAGAGCTGAGCAAAACACTCGTTTCAATAAAAACAGTTCCTGTTGTTCCAAGCCCTCCTAGAAACGGGAAGAACAATGTTGATTTCAAACAAAGAGTTTGTCCTTCAAAGTTAGTTCGAAAATGATATGTACTGGTTTAGGTTCGGGATCCACCTCCTATCCGCCAAGTCAACGAAATGGTCGACATGACCGCCAGGCGAACTCAACTGTAATCTTTATGTATTTATTTTAAAAGATATTTTCTTGTCAAAATCAGAACTTTGTCAATTTGTAAAATGTACATAGCCTTCTCATCTACAAAACTCTCCGTGATCAATATTTATTGTACCCATTCCGATTGCCACCCCAAAGAACTTCACCCGATTGTCAAAGAAAATCATGACCTGTGACCTATTTCTGTATTATACTTTCAAACGTATAAATGAAACCATTGTAATCTAGTCACAATATCTGGATGCGCCACATCTATAATGCGCCATCCCCATGAGAAATTATTTTCAAATTACCGCCAATGTCCAGTTAAACGCCAAGATCTTGTTGACACAGACTCTCTGTCCTGTATGCGCACTTGGTTCAACAACCCGCGCGCGAAGTTCGATTACGGACGATTAAATATTGTAATTTTCTACAGTCGGTTCTCATCTTATTTCTGTTAAACTACAAACTTTTATGCACCTATTCACGAAGAAAAAGTGCGAATTAAAATGCCACATTTTGCATTTTAATGCTATTCACGAATGCACTTTAATGTGCATAAAAAACACTTTAATTCGAATTAATCTGCATTAAAAAGCGAATTAAAATGCACATCGTGGCGAGATATCTTAATTAATGTGCATGCGCCTTTAAGAAAATCCGTAAATCCACACAAATCTTAAAGGCGCATGCACATTAATTAAGATATCTCGCCACGATGTGCACTTTAATTCGCTTTTTAATGCAGATTAATTCGAATTAAAGTGTTTTTTATGCACATTAAAGTGCATTCGTGAATAGCATTAAAATGCAAAATGTGGCATTTTAATTCGCACTTTTTCTTCGTGAATAGGTGCATTAATGTGCATAAAAAACACTTTAATTCGAATTAATCTGCATTAAAAAGCGAATTAAAGTGCACATCGTGGCGAGATATCTTAATTAATGTGCATGCGCCTTTAAGATTTGTGTGGATTTACGGATTTTCTTAAAGGCGCATGCACATTAATTAAGATATCTCGCCACGATGTGCATTTTAATTCGCTTTTTAATGCAGATTAATTCGAATTAAAGTGTTTTTTATGCACATTAAAGTGCATTCGTGAATAGCATTAAAATGCAAAATGTGGCATTTTAATTCGCACTTTTTCTTCGTGAATAGGTGCATTACAGACGTACTGATGCTGTCGAATAATTTCGGACAGGTTGGGCAACCGTATCCACGCCCATATTTTCCCCTGCAAGAGTTACGAGATGATGAATTTGTCCAGGTTTGATTACTTTTTTACTAACTTCCATAATACCTTAATTTCAGAATTCCCCACTTTTACGACTCAATGACAATGTTCTGGATGCTATTGTTGAATACGTTCCATTGAAAGATCGACTTCTGCAGTTGCGTTCTGTTTGCCATCGATTGTCAGATTCCGTCAAACGATCTGTCAAAAGCATCGAGTTTCTTCGTGACGAGTTAGATTACTGTGATGATGCTAAAATAGCATTTTTTCTTGCTGTCTACGGAAAAAATGTGGAACACGTGAATTATGATCTTTACCGGTCTTGCTCTTTGAGAGAATATACCCAATGGTCATGGCGTCAATCTGTAATCTCATCAGTAACTAGATGTGCACAGTTGAAACAGCTAGATATCCTTATTTGCTGTCGTCATCGATTAAGAGATGGAGACCTTCATGTCATTTTCAAACAATGTCAGCAGTTGGAGGTGCTCAGAATGGACGCGAGCTACATCAATGGACATTGCTTTGCAGTAAGTTATTTTCATATATTCGAATTTCCCACATCATATTGTCGTGAATCTTGCTCGAAGCGTTGATTTTACTCGTATCGAATGTAAAGGCCGACATAGATAGAATTCGGCTTTTATTTATGAAAAATCCACAAGTTTCAATGATTTTTCAAAGTGATAAATGTCGAACACTTAATTCAAATTTATCCTTATCATTAATATCGTCCGACTGGTTGTATAATCTTAATTTTAAACTTTACAGAAATCTCCTAATACCCTTCGAAAAATCGAGTTGGAATGTTGCCGATCTTTCACGAAGCAAGGAGTTCTTGGAATGTGTGCACGGCTTCCAAAACTTCAGACTCTTCATGTTTCTCTGCTTCCTTGCATCGATGAGCAAGTCATCAAACGAATTGGAGATATGAAGTGTCTTAGGAACCTCTCGATTGTTGCTGATCCGGAACAAAAAATGAATCAATTCCGACTCGCGGAAATCCGGAGACTTCCGAAACTTTCTACTCTTTGTCTTGATGGAGTCAACAATGTCACTGACAAGTTTCTTGGAGATTTGTGCGAGGCAGCAACCTCTCCAGCATCTGGCAGCATAGAACATCTTTCATTTTCGTTCTGCAAAAACATCGGACCTAATGGAATCGCAAAACTGAAAAATTTGCCAAAATTAAAAAGTTTGAACCTAGATGGTGTATCGAAGAGGGATATTTCTACTGGACTAGAAGCAATTGGAAATGTTGGAAAGCTTGAGCGATTGATGGTTTCTGAAGAGACATTTGTCAGTCCAAGAACAATAGTTGACTTTGTAACAAAATGTGAAACTTTGCGTACGTTGGATATATCTGCTAATCATCGATTGAAGGATAAAGGTTTTGCTGAACAAGTTGTAAGTATTAAAAGTTTTTTTAAATACATTTTGTTTAAATGTTTTATTTCAGTATAGCACAAGAGTTTTCTCATTCGGAAAGCCAATGGTAATCCTAACAGATTTCAAATCGATGTGGCGCAATCTTCCTCCTTTCTCGTACCAAAGTAGAGTCGAAATAGTCAATGTCAACGACCGCTACCCGGAAGAATTTGTTGAATCCATCTCGACCAATACGCCACAACAGTTGCCACGTGGTCATTTGATTCCTGATTTGCGTCGCGGAAATCGTTATAAAATGCTGGATTTTTCATTAGACACTTCTGGAGAGCAGTTGATCGATCCTGCTAATTTTGATTCTCAGGATCAAGAAAATCAGCCACCGTCAGAAATTGGACCGTTATCTGTTCTTTCGGAACAAGAACAAGCAGAGCTGGCTCGTGTGCTAATGGAAATTCAACAACCTTTCAATGTATGAGTTAATACTTGATTTGCTGATTAGTAATATTTTTCAGGCGGCAGACTGGATTAATTTCAACGAATGCGCTTTCGCACGGTCTACCGTTTCAAATTTTGAAGATAGCATTACTGTTGGCTCTGCCGGAGCTCCTGGGCCACCACGAGAGAAAGGTTCCGATAAAATTTTGAAACACTCCCGTCCTAGTCGGCCGAAGCGGCAAGCGCAGAAAGAAAGAGCTCAACAACGACGGTCTGGAGCAACAAATAATCAAAAAGTACCAGTCCCAACTGGCCCGTCTTTCACTGAAGACGATTTCCCACCGCTTGGATAATTTTTATTCTATAGCACTTTATATTCTCGTCTTCCCATCTAATCTAATACTGTTCTGCCTATTGAGGTACAATAATTTGTTAAAACACTAATATTCTATACGAATTAAAATGTCGAATATTAAGTCAGAGATAAATTCAATAAAGGCATTTTTGTTCGTCGATGAAACATTAATAAAACGTTTTGATTTATCAAGAATGCATCTGAAACATAATACAGTCTTATGGTAAAAGGTATTTAACTCGGAGGAGGCGAGAGATTACACTAGTTTTAGGACTAAAACTTTTACAGTTTGAAGAAATCATCTAATTGGTGACACAATGTTTCAGTTTAAAGAAAGGAAAATCAGCGATTGAAATTTCTCTTCCAAGAACTTTACGAATAACTTTATTCACAGGCCAGTTTATCTAAGTATTCGTGCTGAGTGGTAATATTCAGCTTCAATTTTTCAAAGTACTTGAAATAGAAGTAATCCAGAACTGTGCTCGGTAGGAAGTCGGTAAAAAAGAGCGTAAGTTTATTGAAATCTTCAGTTTTCTTCAGTTGATTGAAAAAAGTTTAATATTTTAATGAAAACGTGAAATCCAAGCGACATGACACCGGTGACGTGGTGGCAACGTCATCATAGGAAAGTTATAAACGAAGTGTGACATAAGACATTGAAAAAGTAATTATACAATCTTCACACTGTTCCAAAGCGCTGATTTCATTGACTACGAAACATCATGAGAAAACAAAATCGTCCCAATCAAGTGATTTTCTTCCTGTTTGTGATCCCCTACAAATATTATTTCAGACAGCAAGAAAGCAGATGCAAAATTTGACAGTTGAGTTGTTCGCTAGAGACAAAAATGCCCGACGTCAACTTATCGATGAAGCTCTATCCGTTTCCTCTACGATCCCAGTTAACGATATTTCCCCTTCTAAAACTCCGGAACAACCAGCAATTTCACCTACTCCCGAACCGATTCAAGAACTTGTCCAAGTACTTCTTGCACCGGAACCAGGTTAGTTTCGAAGTTTAAATCGACTAAATATGTTTTCTCTGTCAGGTAATCATGTTCCAAGGAAACCAAGAAGTCCGAGAAAATCTGCTCCTGCCAAACCCAAGACCGTTCCAAAGATTTCCCAACCGAATCCAGTGCAGCAAACTGAAAAATCAGAACAACAGGATAAGCCGAAGGTTGTACAAAAGTCGGAGAATGGAACTACTGTGAAGCCTCAAGATTCCTTGACACCTGTGAGTAATCCAGATTCTTCGAAAGTTGTTGTGGATGAACTGCAGCAAGCAGAGAAAAGGAAACAACACGTGGAATCTGCGGAGAAAACAGAACCAAAAGCTATTGCAGAAGTCAGTGTTTCCGGTGAGGAAGAGCATCACAAAAGTTGTAAAATGAGCATTATTCAGAGACTCTTCCAGTCACGGATCCCGTCTCTCCTGCTGTTCCATCTGCTCAAAGCCCTGTCGAAGATGAGGAACCATTTGTTCCGCCGCCACCGTTGCAACGTGTCCCATATGAAGCTCAATCAAGTCATCTGGCGAATATTCGCGCTGTAACTGAGTCAATGAACATTGCTGCTTTCCCTTCTCAATCTCAACTTTCTCAACAACAACATCAACACCATCAACAACATCAGCAACAACATCAACATCAATATCAACAACAACAACCACAACAGCAACAACAACAGCAACAACAACAACTTCAAGAACCCATGTCTTTTGCTGCATGTGTTCGTAAACAACCATCCATTGAGAGCATGAGTGTTTCTCCATCTCCATACTCGAAATTTGACGGAAAGACTAGTCCATTCAACACTGGTGGTAATATGGGAGGATTCAGTAACCAAGGAGGATTCGGAGGTTTCAGTAGAGAACCGAATAAGAATGTGAGATTTGAAACTCTGTTTTTTTAAATTTCGATCAGTTTCTTTCAGCCTAATCCATTCGCGAATCGTAAAAGATTCAATTATGATTACGATTCACCGTCCAACAACTCACATTCTCACTCCAACAACCGCTTCTTTCCTGATCGTTCTGATCAAGTCCGTGATCTCTCTGATGGTTTCTCTGCTTTGAGTTCTAAGCCGAATGGTTTCATGAATCGCGGAATGAGTCGTGAAAGTTCAAGTTCGGGAGTTTTGCCAAATTGGTATAAAGGAAGATCTTTCTCAACTGCAAGTTCCCATTATCCATATAGTCAACGATCGACTTCTTCTGGACAATTTTCTCCGTTCACTAAGACTTCTCATAGTACAACATTGAACATTCCGTCACATGGACATGTTGAAGATATCGATGGTTTCTTAGCCTCCAGCACTCCTTCCAATCCATTTTTCTCCAAAAGATCGGACTTGAACATGAAGTAGGTCGAATCTCCTAACTACTTGTATAACATTTTTTGTTTTTTATGGCACTGTTTGCCAATTCAATGAAGTTTTTGTCGAAGCTAGTCTTATTTTGAATAGAGTCATCAGAAATAGATGCGTACGGTTAATTTTCAGAAAAGAGAGATGGGCTCGAATGAAAGCGAAGAAACGGATGCTCAGACGTCCAATTGAGGATGAATTCTACGAGGATCCAGATATCGAAGAAGAAATTCTTTGTGGAAACGGTGTCATGCTCAATCAAATAGTTCAACAGAGCTCTTCTGGAAACTACGAAGATGCTGACTTGCTCCGTAAATATCGTCGGGACGTAGCTTTCGTGAAAGAACGTGTTTTGAATTCAATCGACGGTAATATCGATGGAATCCGTGATTTGAGATTTCTACTGGCTTCTGTGCAAACCTACGGTAATATCGATGGAGAATGCATGATGGCTGAATTGGGAATGAACGAGTTTTCACTGTTTTCTGGAATAATTGAGAAGTTTCATGCAATTATTGGACCATGGCAAACTGAAAATGAATCACAGAGAAGACGTGCAAGTAGACATGCATTGGAAACTCATCGTATTCCACTTCAACATTCAATTGCAACCATTTCCAAACGAAAGGTAGTATGCGCCTCTTTTATTTGTCTTTAATGCGAAATGTTAAGCTTGTCGAAGAAATTCTGGGTAGAGTGGAGCCAAGTATTGCATGCCATCAAGGAGTCAAAGTCGGATTGTACAGCGATTCGTGCAATGAAAAAACAAGAATCGAATTAAATATCAAGAATAACTTCAAAGATCCAGGAATGATTTGTGATAAGAACGATCGTCGATTCATTCTGGTTCTTCAGTCTGAACTTGATTTGATGGTGGAGAGTATGAAACATTTGGCCAAGACTGTTGGATTTCATTATGACGGTTCGTTCGTTTTATTGCATTGCTCTGAATTTTTGTTTATTCAGGGTTCCCAGTCCATCACAATTGTTTTGTAATCGTTGAAGCTTTTGTCGAAGCGATTTCTGATATAATGAATGAAAAAATTGATCTCGAAACTATGCGTTGGTTCAGTTTGCTCGGTCAGAAAGTGGACGCAGAGGAGGTAAGTATTCTTAGAATCTTTGTATACCATTCAAGTGTTCTATTCAGAGTGCTTCTCCGTGGGAAACCGGAACTAACTTTCATTGTGCTCGTCATTCAGAACCAAAAAGTAACTTCTGTGCAGCGGTTACTGTTGGTCGCACATGTATCATCATTTACCACGTCCTTGGAAGTTTCTTCCGTCGGTACCATCTTAAAAAGATACCAACTGCTCTTCAGATCCCGTCAACATCTGCACCAATTCAATGAATTTCGATATAAATAGAACTCGTTAACTGTTTCTAGATACTAAAACTTCTGCCTTACGTGATTATTAATGTTTCATTAAATACGTTTTAAATTCAAACTCTCTTAACCCTACATACGTATGACAAACTGAACTTTGGTCTCATTTCTCAGCGTGAATCACCTGCTCCTGGATATCTACCACTACGAAGTCCCAATCCAATTTGAACCAAGCAGTTTCTTCCGCCAGTTCCTCAGGGTTAAAAAAATTTTGAAGCAAAAAAGGGGATATCCTTTCAAGCTTAAAAAGATTTCTTCAGAAACCACACAGTTTTTTGATCGTTCTCTTCAATGGGACGTCCGTTAAACCTTATTTATTTTGATAAAATAAGTGGCTCATGTCGATGAAATCCAGCATAAAAGTTATTGAGTACTTTATCATTCTGTTTATTTCCGTAACTAAAACGAGATAATCGAGTAGAAGAGTTCAATTTATGATTTTTTGAGTGCAGCTTCAAGGTCCTTCTTATTTTTCATTTTCTCATCTTCATCATTCTTCTTATTCTCCCTTTTCCTTGTTCTATACTTCTCATTTTCCTTTTCTTCATTCTTTTTTCCTTTTTCTTTTCTTGTTTTATTAATTGATCCTTCAGCTGACATTCTATTTTCTACTTCTAATTCAATTACAGCTCCATCACCAGGAACTTCGATTGGTCCAAAGTATGGAGTGTTTGGATCCCAATCTAATGGATCTGTATCTTTTATTTTATTTGCATCAGCAGCGTGTTTAATACAGTAATAAACGAAACCGTAATCGGGAGTTGCGTAGAAATCAAGGCTGTCTGTGTACTGAAAATAATCTGAATGGAATGAGGTTGAAAAGTGATAAGATACCTTCAAAATTCTAAAGAATTCTTTTTTGGGACAACTGTAGAACATATCTTCTTGCAAATCTTCTCTATTTCTCAGTTCTTTTTTGAATTGAAGTACTTTATCTCTATCAGATGCCTTCAATTTTCTCCATGGTAATCCTCCGGAAGTCCATTCAACAACCATGTATAACCATGATTCAATATCATCTTTTCTTCCTGTATCCAATTCTAACATTGAATTTAATGGAGCATAACGAGTTGTTCCACGAAATGGAGCATTAGCTCTTTGAGTTCTCAGCTTCCCTTCTCCTCTTTTCACGAATTCACGACATAAACCGAAATCCAGCATAAAAATTGTATGGTGTTCGTTTGATTCTTTTCGTCCTGCTGCGAAATTTCCTGGTTTGATGTCTCGATGCAAATATCCAAACTGAAAATGAAAAGTCAATCATCTGAAACTGAAATGATCTCTCACTTTATGTAATTGTTGAATTGAAACCAAGCACTGAGCCGCCGTTTTCAGAGCTGTTCCCAATGAAAAACGACATTCTGGAGTATCCATTCGCAAATCCCAAAGATTTTTTCCGATTAATTTCATAACGATAAAATTGAATCGATCTTTGACTGCAGCCTGATCAACAACTGTACAGAAATGTCGACTTTTGATTTGAGCCGCTCCTTTTAGAACATTACAATCCATGTAGAGTGCCTTCCGACAAGTATTCGCATTCTCACATTTGATTGCGAATTTCTCCGAATCTGATAGTCGGAGAACTGAATAAACTGCACCATATCCTCCTTTTCCAAGTAGTGCCAACACTTTATATTTATCTTTTTTTGTTTTTAATTCTTCATCATCACGTGGCATCGGATCATCTCCTTCATCTGACGACTGCATCCTTCGTTTTTCTCTTTTTGAGATTCAATTTAATTATGAATATGGGAATGTACTATTTCTGTAGCATCAATTCAATTCAATACGGTTCCAAACATTTCCAAAAAAAAATAGGGGACCACGTGGATGTTACAAGTTCAGTGACGTGAATTTTTGGGTTTTTAAGTTTCTCGTCTAATTTACCTCTTTCCAGGAAAAAATTCAAATTCAGTCGTGACCTGTTCAATGAGCTCTCTTTATTCCAGTCTGATTCACTTATCACTTATCCAATAATTTCTCAATCCTTTTTATGAATAATGAATAATTACTACATGTAGTCGTTCCCTTGTTCTTTTCATTTCTTGCCGCTGCCCCGATTCGCATCCAATCTATCGTCAATATATTTGATGGATTCGTAATATATAACCTAACTGATATCTCATATCACTTTGATATCAACAGAGATTTCTCGGAAGGAATTTCTCAACCTATTTTAAATGTATTCAAAATAATTGGTTTCTGGAAAGGGAAGATGAAACAGGTGGAATTGAATTGTTGCAAAAGAGGATGTCAATTGAATTAATTGAAAGAGATGAGCACAGCAGGTGGCAGACGATTATATACGTTTTTTGGATGTTGCCGAATTGAAACATTTTTCTTTATATGTATCAAGCTATTTAAACAAAAACATGTACATGACGGGTAGTTTATGAAAAGAAGAAAGAAGAAAATAGACAATTTTAAGGTTTCTTGAATCGAATACTCTCCAAGCTAAAACAGAATCCTGACTCAAACAATGAGGTGAATAGACTTTTGAAAAGTGATTCTTGAAGCTATCATTGGTTGTTTCCCATAGCGTCAAACCTTCGTTCCTCGAAGTCTCTCAGACTTCTCACTTAGCCTCAAAGCACTCAAAATCCCTTCTTCTTCTTCTCCATTTCTTCTGCACACAGTCCCAGAGCATCTTCCTTCTTCAAACATCCTCTATGTGGGCGGATCCTTCTGTTTGGATCGAAAACCGCAATCCATGAACGTGTATTTTTCTACACAGAAGACATGAGAAACGCAGGCGGTTCGAAGGAAATAAGACGGTCTCCACAGCGCGTGTCATCCGCCCCGGAATCGTTCATTCTCGCGCGCCTATTCAAGCCGCCTCCTCCGATTCAGGATCATCTCACGATTCTCTCTTCAGAGAAATGAGAGAAGGAGGTGAAGTACTGGTTGTATTACTCTTACATTTATCACTTGTTTTTGGGTTACATCCGTTTTCCGGTTCGTTTTTTCTCCTCAAAAATTTTTTATGATTTAGGAAATAAGTTTCCTAGTTCTTATTCTACCGTACCTTCTATGACGACTACTACTGTTCACGCTAGAACTCATTAGAACTACAGGAACTTCAAAATTTCCGTTTACTGTAGTTTAAATTTTTAACGAATGTAGTATCTCCTATTTCTCAGCTACATTTTAAAACGGGTATTTTCAGAATAGAACATCCAAACATTAAAAAACAAAAGAAGTAATAAGGAAACGATGTGCCAAATCCATTGTAATTTCAGGTCACCAGCGATATCGTCGACAAATTCTCGATGAACCAAATCAACAAATAGACTTGAATATAACAGTTCCTTATATATTCTCAGCAAGATTATATACATATGGATCCAGTCGAGGAGATATATCAATTCATGGTAGACAAGAAATTTATAAGTTGGAGAATCCTATTCATTTCATGGGAAATGTCTACGATACGATTTATGTAAGTTTTTATTCTGAATACAAGGGAATTGTAGGTATATTGTCTAAACAGCTCTATATTCTTTTTATGGAAAATGCACTTTTAGTTCATAAAAATTCCAAATATTTTCTCATGATGGCATTTGTAATCGATCAAAACGTTTGATCAAGACCTCCCCGTTGCCTCTCAACCCGTCATATTATCCTCATCTTTTCATTCTCTTTGTCTGCTTTTTTTTCTGTTCATTTTCTTTTTTCTCTTTTCTCTCATTTCCCCATTCTTCTCCTCTTATCATCGGCAATACAAGACAACGCATACGACCAAAATGGTGTTAACTGACCGGCTGCTTCTCGTCTCTTGAGATGAAGCATAGTGAAGAGAAATGAATAGAAAAAGCTGGTCTCGAATTGTTGGAAGAATTGTGATAAGAAGATTTGCATATTCTTCCGAAAAGTGGAAAGCATTTTTGAATTTAGGAATTTAATACAAATCAGGGAAGATGATGTTTTTTGAAACTGGTGGGATTGAAAATATGATTTCTGGAACATGAGAAAATTCACACGAAACATTTTCGAAGCTGACAAAGAAATCGATTGTTAAAGAAAAAAGCACACTGGCCAACCCCTTTCCTCCAAATTTCATATTCTTTTACATTTATATTATTCAAATTCAGAAAAAATCTCACTATTCATTAAGATCTCGAAAAACTTTCCTCAAATTAAATTTCAATTTTCGAATGTGTCATACGGTCCAAATTTGAGTTTTTCAACTTTACATTTGGGCTGCATTTGAGCTTAGAAATATGCAGCTCTTTTGAATAATAAACATCGGAAGGCTACTTTTATTCTACAAGAATGAAGTATTCTTCTCCAACAAGAAAACAATTTTTCCCCGTCTCAGTCTGCTTTTCGTTTTCTCTAATTCTTCGTCCAGTCATTAACTTTTTATCTTCAATTAGTTTCTTTATTCCTCTTCTTTTTCATATTCTTTCGTTTGCTTACAATTTAATATTATCTGTTGAGAACTGGAACCAATTACAAAAAGTTCCAAGTTTCGCTCTTTTCATTCATACGTTCCCTATCACATTAGTTTGTAAAAGTGAAATCGCTCGTTCGTTCTTCTTTCGTCTCCGGATCGTCTCATATCAATATCATTTTAAAGAGAAAAGAGAGGTCAAATCCAATTAAAATCATCATCATCACATATTCTATTGTACAGAATATAAGATTGTATATAACATGAATTACGAAACATTTCACGCCTATTCGCAATAGCTAGACAGATGTATTTTAACGGTTTTTGTTGCGCCGTTTCGCATTCGATTACGCAAAAGATTTCTGTGATAATAGTAGGAATAGAACCTATCTGAATAGCTAATCAGATTCAATTCGGAATAAGAAAAAGAAGAGGAAATCGGATGGCAACTAAAGCAAATAAAACCAGGTGTGAAACAGGAAACAAACATCCGATTATGAATTCACAATGACTTATTTAGGGTAATTGGCAAAGAGAAGGAGAACGTTTGAAAGATGATGCCATTGTTTGTTTAGAAGCAGAGTTAAATACACTTATATGTATGTACATATTCAGGTTGAAAAACAGGAAACGATAGGAATGAGAATTCACAGGGGTCTCAATATTTTCAGATACTCAGTCTCAATAGTTTCGACTATGGTTCGAAAGTTTTCTAGCCAACACTTCGAGATCATTCAGAATATTTTTGTGGAAAAACATTAGTTAAAATTCTATATTAGAAGAACTCCTTTTATTGGCATGATATGGTTTTTTCCTGAATCCGATCCTGAAGAATTAATATCTCAAAAAACACGAAAACTTTCACTTTTTCTCCGTTCAATCTGTCTTTTCTTCCCTTTCAAGAGCCCTCGAACATAGGATAATCTTTCTTTTTTCTAACGGAGATGTACCAAAAAATGACGTTTCCGGATTAAAAATGATCTTCTTCAGATCTCAAGAGATGGATCTGTTGGATTCACTGAAAAAAGACAGAAGCCATCAGCTCTTCCAGTCGAAGAACCTACAATTGCAGTATTCTGGCAGCCAGCAACACTAGGAAATGTCTGGTATAGAGAGACTTCTGGTATTCATTCTTAAGTTTTCTATTCATTTTAAATCAAAATATTTCAGATGTGAATATAATGAATCTAGCCCACAACGAAGTGAATATTCAATACCGATATGGATCGCAGTTTCGTGTTCGATCAGTGGTACTGATCACTTGGGAAGGAGTCAAAGATCCTCTCGTTCCAGTTAGTTTTTTTTATCTTCAGACACATAAAACAGTTATAAGTATTCAATATTGGTTTCGTTCCATTCATTTTTATTGGCTTATTAGGTTTCGGGGGAAGACGACAGAAAAGAAATTTCTTTTCTTTTCACTTAATAACTGTAATAATACACATGTCGGGGGGAAGAGGGAACACTCATTTTCTTTTTGAATTCGTTGTTCACAGAAAAAATGTTCAACCAGAGATGCTTTAATAAGAAAATTGAGGATAAAAGATTCTAATAAAAGGAGCAAGTTCTTGTGGATCATGATCTAGATTTTATAGTGTTTCAACCTGATTTCTGAGAATACAGCGAAACTAATTCAAATTCAAATTATTTTTCTTGTTCCAGGAATCCGAAGGAAACACATTCCAACTGGCGCTTATTATCGGCGATTCGATGACATTTGCTCATTTTATTTACAGTAAATTAAACTACAATACGAATGCGATTGCCGGATTTTCGACAGGAGAATCATCGTATTCTCTTCCAGATTCAGCCACTCATGATGCAATTCTTTTATCCGAGAAATCAGATATCGGAATTCCAGGAGAATGGTTATTCCGTGTAGATGGAGATCACATTTATCTATGTGGGGCTGGTTTCAAAGGATTAGAATGTATTGAAAGTTGTGCACCATCTCAATGGTTTAATGATTGTTCGAAAAGTTGTCATTGCGATGGAGGAGATTCTTGTGATCAAGAAAATGGGAGATGTCCAAATGGAAAATGTTCTCCTGGATGGGCCGGAGAACCAATTTGTGATGAGGATTTGGATGAATGTGAAATGGGAATAGATAATTGTCCAAATGAACAACCTGATTGTCTCAATACTCCTGGTAGCTTCTTATGTTTATGTTTTGAATATGACGAGAGCAGACAGAAATGCAAAAACTCTAAACCAGCACCACCGAGCGCTCCGATTCCTGTTGATGTGATACCAATGCACCCAACATTTACTAGAAAACCAGCACAAGCAAAGGTCAAAGCTTCTCCGAGAACTCGGTTCAAATCAACGACAGCAGCTGCAACAACACAAATGGTCACTACGCATTCGTCAACTTCATCATTAACAACAATTAGGTAGGAAAAGTACATAATTAGTTGATGAATTAATTGCCTTTTTTGAAGGGAAAAACCAATGGCAACTCCACTTCTAACAACCGAAGTTGTGACAAAACCGACTACAACAACTACTGTAGTGACAACACCATCAGCTTGTTCGAGATGTGATCAGAACGCCAAATGTTCAAATGGAATATGTACATGTTCGAAAGGATTCACTGGAGATGGATTCAGATGCTATGATGTGGATGAATGTCAAATACCTGGAGCCGTTTGTGGGGATCATTCAATTTGTTCGAATACAATTGGAAGTTTCGAATGTTCTTGTCATGGAGGATATAGATTTGAAGACGATAAGTGTCAAGGTATAAATAAATATCCAAATGGCATTGTAATGAAATTTTGTTTCAGATGTTGATGAATGTCGAGAAACTCCAAAGATATGTGGGGATCCGAATAAAGGAACAAGGTGTATAAACAAGGATGGATCATTTGAATGTCTTTGTAAAGATGGATACGAAGGGGATCCATCATCCGAGTGTAAAGATGTGAATGAATGTAAGAATACTGATGCTTGTGGACCCAATTCACATTGTACTAATACGGTAAGTCTTGAATGTTTTAGAGTTTCAACCTTTTTTTTCTTTCCAGGAAGGAGGATATGAATGTGAATGTCTTCCTGGATTCGAAAGAATTGCCGAAGGAGCTCACTGTACAGATCGAGATGAGTGTGCTGTTGAACCATGTCATCCAGCTGCCACGTGTAGTAACACAAGAGGTTCATATAAATGTGAATGTATTGATGGATTTGTGGGAGATGGAAAGACATGTCATGAGACCATTCTTTATCCAATTTCAAATGATTCGACGGTTATTCCAAGGTCCTGGGATTCATCAACTGCTATTCCACTTTCTAAGCCAATCACAGTGTTTGGAAAGATGTTTTCAAAAATTTATGTGAGTTTTCCCAATTAATTTGTTTAATTCTATTCCAACTCTAGCTCTCAACAAACGGTATCATTTCATTCGAAGAGCCTCTTCAAGGTCTTATCGATCATGCGGACACACTGAAGAAACCAGCAATTTTTGCTCTACATGCTCAATTTGATTACATAAAGGATGGATTAGTTGCCTATACGTATATTAATGGTGAATTCACAGAAAATTGCATGAATTGTAACCATAGTCGTCTTTCAGATACTGATGAAGTAACACTACCTCTTTTAATGCGTTCATCAATTGGAATTCAAACTTCAATGGGAATTGAGAATTTCAATACAAAACGTCTTCATATCTTCACTTTCGACAGAGTCCGACAATCTGGATCTGAAAATTTCAATTCTTTTCAAATTGTTCTAGCTGAATCCGACAAAGATGCCACCATTCTATCACTGATTTACGAAAAAGTACAAGCTCGTGGACCAATGACTGGAATTTCAACTCCCACTGAATTTCTAATGCTACCGAATAATCGATTAACGAGTGGTTCAAATGTCGGACAACCTGGTAAATGGATGTATCGAGTTGATATGATGACACTTCAAGCGTGTCCACCTGGAAGAATTGGTGAACCACTTTGTGACAGAGAATGTGCTGTAGGACATTATGGTTAGTGACAGTCAATAACCTCGTATTAATATTTGTGTATTAAGGAATCAAATGTGAATCAACGTGTCATTGCGATGGATCAGTTGCCTGTGATGTGATAACTGGAATGTGTCCAGGAGCACTTTGTAGAGCTGGATGGGAAGGATTATCGTGTGATCAGGACATTGACGAATGTGGTATGAATCTAGTGACATGTGCAGTTGGATCAGAATGTGTTAATACACGTGGAGGATATAGATGTGACTGTAAGAAAGGATTTGTTCCTGTCGGAAAAGAATGTAAACGTGGGTTGATCATTGAAATGATCCGAAAATAATCTGTTCCTTTTTTCAGAAATTGATCGCTGTCTTTCCCGTTTCTCAGTTCCTTGTTCACGAAATGCTGAATGCGTGGAACTCGAAAGTTCTGTTCCAAAATGTGTTTGCCGAAAAGGTTACCATGGAGATGGATTCAGATGTACAATAAGAGAAAATGTCAAATCTGCCGGAGGGAGTCATCTAGTATCGGATTTAACTCATCATCTGATGGAAGTGGCCAGTGATAGTAAGTGATTAAAAGATGGTCGGATCAAGAAAAGTGGGTTTAAAAAGAGACTGAAATCAATGAGCGGATGAGCGTCGATTATCCTACCCACGAAACTTATCCCTAGAAATAGAAAACAAAAAGACCTCGACGCGCATAAATAGTTCTTATTTTCTTTCATATTAACCCTTTCTCTCCTAAATTTATGAGAGTTTTATTGGAAAGATTTTCGAAAATAATTTGAAACCAACTCAGATTTTCCAGGTTCAAACACAACTGATTCATCGACTTCTTCTTCTTCTGAAAATCCATTTGTTATGAAGAATTGGATACCAGATCGTGTTGGAGAAACGACGCCAATTCCGCAAAGACCTAAATTTGTTACAGTTCAAACCCCACCTCTCTTCTATACAGGTACGTTGAAATTAAGGTTTGAAACGTTTTCAGAAACAACAAAACATAACAAAGACAAAGGATAAGACATTTGATCTTTTCAGAAGTTAGTTATAACTTCTCAATCAATTGGTATCATCATTTATTGAACTTCTAAATGAATTTTGGCTGGAAAAACAATGTAACTCAGTGAACGGGAAAGAATTGGCTCTGTTCCAAAATCGGAGGCCCATAAAAAAATCGGAGGCCCATGGCAGAATCGGAGGCCCATGGCAGAATCGGAGGCCCGTAAAAAAATCGGAGGCCCATGGCAGAATCGGAGGCCCATAAAAAAATAAGAGGCCCGTAGCAGAATCGGAGGCCCATGGCAGAATCGGAGGCCCATGGCAGAATCGGAGGCCCATGGTAGATAGAGAATGTCATCGTTTATAAATGATGAAAAACTCCCTTATAAGCAGCTGAAGTAGTGAAGAAGTCTGAAAACCATGTTGTAACTACATGATGCGCAAAGCTGATTTTTATTTTTTTTTTCATTCATTGCTAATCATAACAGATCTTTTTTAACACATTTATTTAATCAATAACATATATACAATTATTTACATGAAAAGAAATAATACATATTATACAGTAGCGAGCATAAGTGAGTATACCTCCATACTTTCATATGTATCTCAGCTGAAACAAGTCCGTTTTGCATAATTTTTTTTTAAAGATAGCTGAAGTATCCAGTAAAATTGACATAAGTTTTTTGTTGGATGTGATCAGCTGATTTTTAAGATTATCGATTTTTCCTGATCCTGATTTCAAAATCCGAAAAAAAAACTTTTTATTTTTGAACTGGATCCTATGATTTTTTGAATTGAAAATGTTGAGTAACGTTCATAAAAACAAAATATATTGTTAGAATGCTTCTGTGCTTCTTGATCATCGTGCTACAGCTCCAGAAGTCCAAAGTGGTATGCTCGGCTAAATCGTCATAACTCATTGAAAAATGGTTCAAAATGGTTGAAAATTGCAGGAAAATATGCTTATCATGTTTATTAACAATTTTATAATTAAAAATAATGTTTTTGAAAAAAAAATTTGATGTTTTTTTAATGCGAAAAATTTTGGTTTCCAACTTTTGCCCAATTTTTCATGTTTTTTGATTATGAAACAGCCATAATTAAATTAATAAAAAAGTTTTTTTTTCGGATTTTGAAATCAAGATCAGGAAAAATCGATAATCTTAAAAATAAGCTGATCACATCCAACAAAAAACTTATGTCAATTTTACTGGATACTTCAGCTATCTTTAAAAAAAAAATTATGCAAAACGGACTTGTTTCAGCTGAGATACATATGAAAGTATGGAGGTATACTCACTTATGCTCGCTACTGTATAATATGTATTATTTCTTTTCATGTAAATAATTGTATATATGTTATTGATTAAATAAATGTGTTAAAAAAGATCTGTTATGATTAGCAATGAATGAAAAAAAAAATCAGCTTTGCGCATCATGTAGTTACAACATGGTTTTCAGACTTCTTCACTACTTCAGCTGCTTATAAGGGAGTTTTTCATCATTTATAAACGATGACATTCTCTATCTACCATGGGCCTCCGATTCTGCCATGGGCCTCCGATTCTGCCATGGGCCTCCGATTCTGCTACGGGCCTCTTATTTTTTTATGGGCCTCCGATTCTGCCATGGGCCTCCGATTTTTTTATGGGCCTCCGATTCTGCCATGGGCCTCCGATTCTGCCATGGGCCTCCGATTTTTTTATGGGCCTCCGATTTTGGAACAGAGCCAAAGAATTAATTAAAGAATCAGATTGACCTCAAAGACGTGGGATATTCTTGACGTCAGTAGACCCTTCTTATCTAATTTTCGTCTCTATATATCCTTTTCTAACCTGGAAAGCTCTTCTTAAAAACGTCTGAGAACATAAATGATGGACGAATGTTCATTTCACTTTTACTCAGAGAAATAGTCGTCATTAAAACATTTCAGTTACTGATCTTTTATCTATTTCACATTTTTATCGAAAAAGAAAATAAAACTAAAAAATGCGTCGACTAATCCCCATTTCCATTGCAAATTAACCTTCCATCTCCTTCCTTTTTTCTTAAAGAAACCGAAGAAGATGACCCATCTCATTCATTTTGATTCTTGAGATTTCCGAATCTAATTAAAAAAAGATATCTTCTATTTTTTTATATTTGATTCTTGTCCTTATTCTGAGAGATATGGGAGTTCATTGTACTGGGAAAGAAGGTAATCTTTGTAATCATGTTCCAAAAAACTATTTTTTAAATTATCATGATCGCCTGAATTTGAAATTGTTTTTAAAATTCTCAACGTTTTCAGCCCCACCTATCAAACCGAAATTCGCTGATAAAGATATGGATTTAATGGATGGAGACAAGCCAAGAGCCGAAGAAAGTGGAAGCCCTCCTTGTTAGTGTCTTTTTCATTCATTTCTCAAACGAATTTTAATTTATTTTCAGCCGTCTTAATCATCGTTATTGTGGCAATTTCGGTAATTTGGATAGTATTGACAATCTTAGTTTTCGGTGTCATGTATATGAATAAAAGGTGAGAAATGGAACATGTAGAGGTGAAGTGTTCGAATTATACCGGAGGGGAAAAATTTATTTTGATTTCTCACTGGAAAATAAATAATATTTCAGAAAACAGCGAAACATGGAAAGGCAACAATACGCTGCAATGAGAGGATGGAAAGGTGGTCAATTCCATTCTCGAGCATCTCGAATGATTACAACTTCAAATCCAAATGTTATTTATGGACAGACTCCAAGGATAACTCCTTACGAGAGTTATTAATATTTTCTCAAATTTCAAATTTCATTGTTTTTACGGGTGTACAAATGCAGAGAGATTCTTGATTTATTTTCACAGAGAAAAAAGAAAAAAATCACTCATCCTACCATTTGCTCATTATGATTTTGTTAATTAATTGATGTGCAATAATAAAAATAATTTGGTTCAATGTTTCATACGATTCTCTTCAATTTCACAAATTCCTGTTGGATTTCTAGCGAAACCTTTTGGACAGCCACATCCAAATGCTCCAACATCTCTTTGAAATGAACAACGGGCTGCTGTATTGCACACTCCATCATGCATTTCACAGTAATCTGAACGAAAGATAAAAACTGGATTTAGCATGCTTGATACCTCATTGAACCTACTTTCGTCACTTGCATCTGCACAATCCTCCTGACCATCTAAAACTCTTGAAATATCCAGACATTCTCCATTCAAACATCTGAATTCTCCAAGCTCGCAACGATCTGAATGAACTTGGTTGAATTAGTTAATACCATACTTGTCATTTGACGGGCCGGGCAGGCTGAATTTTTCCTTCGGCCCGGTAGTTTTTTTGAATTTTAAGATACCAAAAATACATTTTAAGTACTTTTTATCACTAATTTCACCGTAGAACTACTTTAAATCGTCAATTTACTCGAATTGTATCTCGAAATTCCCTAAAACTCCTTTTTCAAAAATCACCATTTGAAAACATGTTTTCGGAAAAAAAGTCACTTCACCCATGCACGGCCTCCAGCGGAGGCCCTCTCAATGAACATGGAAATTGGCCCGGCCCGACCCGACCCGTGTCATGTCTGGTTAATACAAAGTCATTACCTTTTTTATAAATTGGTTTCTTTTTTGTTTCCTTTGGTTTTTCCGTCGATGTCACTGGTTCCAGTATAGTAGTTGGAGATGGTACTGAACCAGAACAAGAAACTAATCCATGCCTGCATACATCTTCATCACTTCCATCTCCACAATCGTCTTTTCCATCCATCAACCATTTCGCAAATATACAATTCATTGTTTTAGCACATTTATATGTTCCTTGATAAGCACATAAATGTTGCCCTTAAAACAGAGAAAAAATTGGAAATCGTGGAACAACATACATTTTCTATCTAAACATAAATTGGCCATATCCTGTGGTCTCACGCATTTTCCGCATCGTTTCTGTCCAACTCCAGCATCACAGAGAATTGTTCCATGACCACACCCTGAATGATTGATTGAGTTATGATACAGTTGTCAGGGTTCCCTTCTCATTCGAACGTATCCAGATTAATTTACAGTAGAAAAAGAGACCAAAAGACAGTTGACTATCCACATTACCTACATTCATCACTCATATTCGGACAATCTGGAGTACAATCTCTTACAGCAACTAATGGAATACATAACGGAGTTCTTGCTGTAGGATCACAATCAAACTGAAATAATCCACAACGACCGCCTATTTTTCCAGGATAATCTGAAAAACAACCACAATAAAAATCAATTGAAAACAAATAAAAAGCTACCGTTGGGTCCTGGTAATTGACCAAATGAATATTCAATTATTGAAAGAAAAAACAGAAAATTAAGCATTTTTTGAAGAAAAGTGCTCCGTAAAAAACGGAGCACAAAGAGCTTTTTGGTTTCTCGGGGAAACAGAAAGAAGAATAAAAAAGAAAGAGACAGACGACTATTATAAACGTTTTCGCACTTCATTTTTTTACTTGGTGAACTTTTTTCATGAAAGGAAGTAGAAAAAAAGAAATAACGAAAAGGGTGAGTTTTCTTTAAAGGAGATTCGAAAGTTTCAGTATAAGTTATTGAGATTTGAAATCATTGAACTGAAAAAATTACGGAGAAACAGCTCGGCAGAACGTTTCTATGAGAGTTGGGCACAAGATATATTCCCTAACAGCTTTTCGGACGTTGTTCTACTGCTACGGTTTTAGAAAATGAAATCAAGAAGTTATAGAAGTGGAGAAGAAGGTTATCAATCGGGTTACCGTAGATACGGAATGGGAGGAATTGAAAGTTAAACAAGCAGGTAACAGGTCTAGGATTTTTAAAATAGTCTTATCTTGAGACATTCCCGGAGCCGGTGATGAAATCTCTGAACATTCTCAGTCTATATCTGGGGGAGAAAGTGGATGAGCAGAAGGTGGAGCTACTTCCTGTGTATTCTTTTTCGAGAATTTTTTTTAAACGAGAATGAAAATAATCATTTATCAAATGCACTTTACTTATTTATAATGAATCACATTTTCAATTACTTTTATAAAACATAGTCAACTCGATCAGATTTCAAAACAGTTGCGAATGCGAGAGAACTATTTTGTAGTTTTTCATCTCTTCGAATTGTGACTTCATTCCAGAATGTGACATTTTGAGCAGTTCCAAATAAATCTTTCGAAAACTGGGACTCAAGAGGTGATCGGTCATCGTAGTAGTAATTCTTAACGTTCGAAAAATAATCAAAAAATGACATTTTTAAAACTCACATCAGTGCCTGTATAATCAATTTTTGGCATTTGAACTCGAATTCTCAAAAGACATTTGTCTTGATTTCTGTGATATGCCTCGATGTGACCGAATGAATTGCACTCGGAACCATTCTGAAAGATGATTTATTGTTTTATGATTCTTCAGTTAGCATTATTCCACCTTCGAAAAGAGAGCTAAAAGGTACAAGAAGGATGGTTTGATGGAATCAAATGGAGCTTCTTGAAAGAATCTTGGAACTACAGCTGAAACCGAATGTTCGTCATGAACAATTATTTCAGGAGGTGGAAGACGAACATCATCTGATAAAGAGAGCATTTTTGATTAAATTAGAACTAAAAACTACCTAATAGATGACAAAATGTGTAGTTCAATGCTCCAAATCCACATGTTGGCGGGACAACTGTAGCACATTGACAATTCTTATGATCAGATGTGTAACAGAATCTAGAAAAATCATATGTATTCCGTTACTTATATAAATGATTAACCTGGATCCATTATTCAAACACGTATGGCACAAATCACATGATATTTGTTTTCCTGATTGTTTTGGACAGACTATTGATTTGCATGAACTCGAAGAACATCTCAAAAATATTACTCATTCTTCAGAAAAACCTGATGAATCGAATTAACTTACTTATCAACACAGAGAATAAAAAAGATGAGAGAAAGATAAAGAAGACGTCTCATTTCTTCTTGATAACAGAAGAATGCGAGAGGAGACGAGAAAAAAAGAGAGAATAAAATCACTACTTTTTCCAATACATCTGTTTACAATTTATCTTTGTTCTCTCTTTCACTGTAAACGCAGAGACAAAACTAAACAATTTTTCAGATTGATTTATTTCTTTTTTCGTGAGATCTGTTTAAAATTGACAATATAATCGTGTTGTTTGGAAGATGAAATAGAAAATATATACGGAAATGATATAATCGAGAAAAGGGTTACATCGATGATATGCTAGGGAAAGGGGAGTTGAGCGCATAAAACAAGCTGATACATATAAATAAATCCATATAAAATATTTGTGAAGAAAATAATCAGATGACAATCTGGTACTGTTATGGGTTGGAGGGGATAATCTATTATAAACTGTGAATCTAACTTTTAAATAAAAGAAAACAGCAAAGCTTGAAGATTTAGAAGTATTGTGGTTTTGGGTGAATTATGGGTGTTGCGGGATATGTTGATCGCTCCGAGTATTGTCCATTGTTCAAGTCGTTCGGAGTTGATGTATATCGTGGGTGTGGCATCGGGCGACATGGCCTGTAATGGAACATGAATTTGTTGGCATTTCAAACACTATAATTTAATTCTCTAAGTTAGAAGTTGACTTACGTGTTGACAAGATCTGTGACACCCATTCTAATTCTGTTGTTTCTCGAGACCCTCGACGTTCCGAAGAAGTTCTGAATCGTTTGGATCTTCGATGTTGTTAAAGGAGAAGGAATCCTCAGGGACGTAGCCGACCGAGAGAAATGGTGAGATGACGTCAACGTTGAAGGCGCGTCTCGGGAAGAGGGTGAAGGTGTCGACATCACCACACCAGAATCATTCTTATTTTGAATGGGTGAAGAACGTCCGGTTAATGTTGATGACAATTTGGGAGCCATGTTCTTGGGCAGCGATTGTGGAGACTCGACTGAAAAAGCAAATAATGTTCGGTCAAACGAATGCTTGATTTACCAAAGACGCTGTCCACTGAAACGTCATCGGGGTTTTTCGTATCATAACAGATATATCGGGATGAAGACATACGATTCCGAATCAGTTCATGTTGTTGTTTTTGTTGCTCTTCTTCCTCTGAAAAATTTCGTTTGCGATGAAGGAGGTTTTATAAGCATACCATAAAATGGTGATTGACATTGCATTACAATATCTTCTTCACTAAACGCTAATTTGGATGGTGGAGAAAGAACGAATGACAACTCATTGCTCGACGATCGAATCGACCAACTTTTGATTGTGTTGATAATTCCTTTGGTAGATCTGAAAGCGCATTTCATTTCGATTAAACGAGTTTAGAGAACACTAACAATCTCCCCGAAACAGTTGACGGGTGTCTGAAATGAACGGAGACAGCAGAAGATGTTGACGGATGACGAGCTCTCTGTTGAACCATCGGTGACGATTCAATTGATGATGATGCGGCTGTGTTGATTCGAGAGAACGTATGTCCGTTGTGAGAGTTCACACAACATTCCAAACACACAATACATTCCTAAAAAGTAAAGCAATCATCAAGGATCCTTTTATAAAAACAGAAACTACCAATTTGTATTCTGTTCTTGTGATCAATTGTTTTTCGCATGTTTCGCAACGTCTCAGTGTACTCTTCACAACTCTATTGTCGCACTCATCACATTGTCGCGTGTCCGCCTCCAGAAACGCTCGCCGCTCGTCAATTCGTTCAGATACCTCTGAAAATCGAACGATTTATGGGTATTTTAAGAAACGATACTCACCCATCAGTGCCAAGTTCGGAGCGAATTTCGAGTATTTTGCCTTGCAGATCAAGCAATTCCGTTTCTTTCTCTGTTCGTGCTTCGAAAGACACATCAAACAGAATGTGTGTGAGCATGGTAGTACATGTGGGGCGTGAAGACGAATGTCGTAGGCTGTAAAATAGTTTGATTACCTAACAATTTCATCCGGAATAGACAAAAGTCAAGTAAATTTCAAACTTACGTGTGTCACACCCTGGACAAGGCCGAACAATGTCGCGAAAAAGCTGCGGGGCGAGCATCATTTTGTGCTGAAAAGAAACAACTTTAGTCACTAGAAAAAGACAGACTTGTCACGGGCCGGGCCAAAATCAGGAAAAATCTCGGCCCGGCCCGCTCGGCCCGTTCTGAAACATTTTGAGTTTTTGAATTTTTTTTGGAAATTTTTGGAAATTTATTGAACTTTTTTGAAAAAAGTATAGTTTTCGAATAAACATTTAAAATTGAATCAAAATGTGAATATGTATGATAATTTAAGAATTTTTACTCTATTTTTTCGAAAAGTTTCAAAAAAAATTGGTAAAAATGGGTACCCATTTTTGAATCCGGGCCGGGCCAAGAGAAATTTCGGCCCGGCCCGATTTTTGACAAGTCTGGAAAAAGATTGAGAAAAACTAGATAATTGTTATGCGTTATTTCACCAAATTACAACATTGAAATCGGGACCGAACTACATATTCCACACAAAACAAAATTAATTTACCGGCAGACTTTGAATATCTTATTGTCGATTTACGAGGCCGGCAGTACTGTAGATCGGGATGGGACGCAGTGAACATTTTTGATCGCACGCCTAGAAAAAAATAATTTTGTGTTGACATCTTTGGAGAAAAAAACCAAAATTTTTTTTAAAGATGGAAAAACTAAGAAAGGAAAATATTTTGTGACAATCAAATGATTGCACTCGAATGTAAAATTCAAAGTTTTCGAAGTGCATTATAAGTTTTAAAACTCAAAACTTCAATTCGAACCGGAGCATCCCTTAACTACAAGAACAAAAATTTTCAGAACCTTCGAAAACACGAATTGAAAACGAATAAACTATATATTATTTGTTCGATATCCCGTATTTCACATGTAAAGATTACAGAAAAATCCTATAATTTTCAAAACTACAGTAATCTGGTGATTATTGTCAATTCGTTATTTAAGGTCAGTCTGTTGAAGTTCAATAAGAATTTGGTTCGTATTGTCAGTCAAGATTCTAAAACCTAGCAAAATATTTTACGAACAGAGTGCAATGATTTAATTCATTTTAATATGTGAAAATTATCAAAACAACGTTTCCATTTTATGATAAGTCAGAACAAGAAACATAATTGAATTTATTTCCATAACAATATAGTTTTTGAACTTATTATTTTCCAATAATATGTAGGATCCATTCCAATGAACAGTTTCATCTTGCAAATTATTCTCAGAAAATAATTGGTAACTACTGTAGATTTCTGTTAATTTGTTCGTAGCATTTCCATGATTTCCAGATGAATGTCTATTCTTTTTTTCTCTCAACAATCATCAGTTTGTAGATGACAAACCTTCCTCTAAGACATCAGAATCTAGCCGTCCCCCGACGCAAATGGACGTGGCGGTGTTTGCGGTTCAATCTATTGTTTCTTCCCGGTCGTTTGAACACGAATGGTTTCATAGATACCCGAATTGTGTTGAAACAATAATTTTGTGAAAAGGATAGAATATTTCATTTGCTTTTTTCTAGGATGGAGAACGAAAATTCATCCATCTTCCAACCATACGAAAAGTATGAATGCTGGCGTGGAGAGAAGCAAACTATACTCAAAACATCTATTGGTAAGTATTTTATTCAAAGAAACACTCGAGTTGGAATACATTTTTCAGGACGACAGCTTCCATATATTGTGAATTTCAAGAAGAATCAGTGTCAAATTTTCAATATTGAATGGGAAAGAGTAACACATTCATATACTTTCCCTGAGGGATGCAATCTAATTGATGTTGATTATTTTCCAACTGAAGGTATTTTATTGATTTATATTGAGGGTTTGGTAGATGTGATTATTTCTAAACTAGTATATCTTTTTAGTAACAAAGTGCATATATTTCTTTTCTTTTCAGATGGTCTACTTGGAATTCTGTTGGGAGTCGAGGATCCACGTCAATCCTGGGGAGCTGAACATTTTGTTGTTGCTCTGGTTGCAAAAGAAAATGTTCCGAAACTGGAAATAACTCATTCAGCAGAAATTCCAACCAAGATTACTGTAGTCAAAACGCTATTTTCATCGGCTGATATGGCAGATAAATCGAACAGAGAAGTTTTGAATCTGTATCATCGATTGATGACATGGAAACATGTAGTTGCCATTGGTAAGAATCCAAAATCATCTGATATAGGTTAATTTGAATTCTCACAGGATGCAAAGACACTGAATGCCATCTTGCTCGTTTAACAGCAGTTGAGGATACTTCAAGTCTTCTTATTCCGATTCATAACGACAGAAAGAATCTGATTAATTTGATGGGTAATACAGAAAGAAAATAGTTATTTTCTTTTTATTTTCATATTTTCAGGTGCATTCACAGACGGAACTACTCTTCAGTACACTCAAAATGATGGAAGCTATCGTGACTATCCGATAGAAGGTGTCTATATAACAGCGTTGGCTCTGATGCCAAGAAGTCGCACCCTTCTTGTCGGTCTTTCAATGGGTGGTATTCTTGCTGCTTCTTTAAATCCATCTAATCAAATGAATTTTTTGGAATTGAGACATGAACGGATTATAAGAGAAATTGCACCACTGGAACCAGAAGACGACCCTGACAAATTTGAATATTTCATTGCGGCCGTTGAGTGAGTATACAGTTCTGGAAATTGATGTTGGTAATGCATCTTTTCAGCGCATCTCCACGTCATCCAATCATGATTCAATTATGGCGTGGATCCTTCAAAACATTGGAAGAAGTCGAAACTACAGAGAAATACGATCGACCATATTTTGCTGTTTGTTTGGAACATAAAATATTATTTGGAGAGAAATGGATATCGGTGAATCCGATTGTGACTGAAAGAGAGCATTGGATGACAATGAAGAAGCGAGGAACTGATGAATCAATAGCTAATGTATCTCATAGTTTTGGATCAACTTCCAATAGAAATTCTGTTCTTTTATCTTATGAGAGACAAAAAATGAAAACAACTGAAGATGATCCAAATGGCCTTCCTGAATACATAGTCGAAGCAGCCGTATTTGATATAGATGCATGGTATTATAAGAGAGTACCAGGAAGAGTATCAACCGACGGAACTGTCTTGAAACAATGCGCATTTCTATCGACGATCAAGTCCAATATTCGATCGGAGGACGTCAATGATATCGGAATTCTCACTTCGCATGCCAACGACGTCTCCAGATTTTCCAGCTCGATATCAGATGCAGACCAGTTATTCTATCCATCTGCATTAAGTTATGAACGGATCTATGTTGCCAAATCATCGAAAATTGAATGGATGAAAATTCAGAATATTCAGGATACGGTAAGAGATTTCCATTATTTAGAAAATGTTCACAGTAGAGGTAATTTCAGATTTTGAACAAATGTGCTTCAAAGTTATCATATTATCTACAATCACCCGAATCTATCTCAAATGTTATCATTGCTGCTGGTCTAGTCAGAAAGAATATTTTATCAGGATCTCCAAACTCGGTAAGAGGAATCTTTGACTAGAATTTATTTACATTTCTTCAAAGAAAACGTTTCCAGAGTGCTGCGGATATAAATCATTCCCAGTTATCATCCGAACAGAAAGTGATATTAAACCTCATCGTCTATTACGGGAAAGTCAAAGAACTTTGTGAAATTGTGAACTGTTCGGAGATTAGCGATACGCTGAAAAATGAAATTGCTGAATGGTCGCTCCACGAAGCAATTGATTACAAAAGAACGATTTCTGATAAGATGGTTTCTATTTTCCAAGGAAGATCATATGCTCTCTCACCTCTTGCTCAAGATGCTGTGACTCAAGGAATCAAACTGTTCAGAGTTGTCTATGAATACATCAAAACATGTTCAAAGGCTTTGAAAAGTTCACGACTACATAACTTGGCATGCTCAGTGAAATGTGTCAGAAATCATACGAAACTCACTTATCAATTCATAACTTTTAATATCATACCTGTGGATCAAGAGAGACAACAGAAAATGAGAGAAATGCATTCAAAAAGAAAACTTGAAGCTATCAGAAATTCGTAAGCAAATCCATATCCATTTCTTATTTATTTGATCTGACTTTATTCCAGATCATCACTTCCGATTCAATCAATCGTTCGAAATATGAACCGTATTGCTCCGAATGCGCAGTTCTGGAATGATATTCCACATCATGAATGGTATCCACCAACACCTGTTGATCTATTGGAATCTCTTCTTAATGTCAATATTTCTGAAAGAATTAAACGGGAACTTGTCATTCAATATATCATAGATTGGATTCGTGCTTCACCCAATGAAATCAACTTGACCGATAAACAAATCGGTCTGGAAACCATCAAAATCATGACGAATCAAATGTTGGATGTGGATTTGGAAAAGATTTATTACGTTTTGGATCAAGAAAAGAAAGCTTTGATTGATGACAAGGATGGAGAACGCATCAGGGCTCTCGGAGAGAAAGTTTTCTCGTTGCAAAATGAACAGATTAGTTATGAGAAGTTGTGGGGAGGAGGTGTTCCAGTTGATATAACAATCAATGCATATGATATGAAGAGATTTGAAGAAAGAATGAAACTGCAATTGGAACAAGGAGAGTGCAGATGTGAGTGATTTATTTGTGTCCATTACTGATATCGACAACATTTCTTTTCAGTGCCAGTTCTCGATCCAGAGTCAGAAATGCTCTATCAAGTCTATCTTTTTGAGAATGAGAAGTTTCACGCGATGTCTTCTGAAGCTATAAGGTCAAATAAACTTCTATCAATGTTCATGCCAGGAATGGTTCAGAACAAAGGAGGAACTCCACAAAAAAGTTCAAAAGAGCGAGAAATTCATAGCTCTGTGAAAACTATGTTTGATATGCAGACGGTAAAAGAAGTGAAAGAAAAAATAGGAGTAAAGAAACCCAGTGTATTTGCGAAAGTTGCTGATGAAAACAGACGAAGAAAGAGGTCGAATCAATTTGATGATTATGATGATGACAGTTTTTCAAGTGTTTCTTCTGTTTCATACGTTCCACCTGTAAGTAATTCATGTAAATTCAGAGAAAAAAAAAGTTCATATTTTCAGACTGCGAAGAGAATTCAGCAATGGAAAAAGGCAGTTGAATCCTCTCCTATTCCAGAACTTCCTGTTGCGAATAACTCAAGTATCAACAGTCTGATTTCTTCTGATGATCCAAATCAACATGATGAGATAAATATGTTGATTGCAACACCTGCTCGTTATTACAAACGCCCGAATGATGTCGATTTGGAACAGGATTTATTGTCGCCTTCAGCTGATAGAGTCCCACCACTTCCGGCTCAAAATAGTATTCTGAAAACAGCAAAAGCTGTACAATCTGCTAATCGAGGAAGGATTCGATTCCATGAAAGTGTGCCGAGAGGAGCTGATGAAAGTGTTGAAGACACAGATAAAGCTCCAAAGGGGCTGAAATTGAATTTTGCAATTCTGGAAGATGATGAAGAAGAAGAAACAATGACCACAAGAAGATCAAAAACTATTGAAATGCAAGATGAAATGGATGTTGAAGAGAATGAAATCACCCAGGAAGAGATGGAAAATGACGAAATTGAAGATGTCGAAGAAGAAGAAGAGAATGAAGAAGAGTGTATTGAGAGTGAGAAGACGTTTGAGAATCAAGATGACTTTGAAGTTCTTGAAGATTCATCAGCTCCGGGAAAAAATATTGAAGAAGACACATTTGAACCAGAAGAAAACGATGTTACCGCTGCAATCAATGAAACTTTTGAATCGAACAAGACAGAAGAACATCAAGAGGAAGAAGACGTAGAAGAACGCATTGAAATAGAAGAACGAATGGAAGAACGAAAGGACAGAGAAATCGAGGAAGAAGTAGAGGGAGAAGAAGGAAAAGAAGCAGTACATGAAGAAGAAACTTTAGATGTGGTACAAGAGACAGAAAAAGAGGATGAAGAAGAAGACAAAAAACAAGAAGAAGAAAAGGATGTAGAAGAAGAAGAAAAAGATATTGAAAAAGAAGAAGACATTGCTGATGATATCATCCAGAGAAGTGCGGAAGTTCAATCTGAAGATGAAAGCGAGCCAATTGAAGTGGCTGGAGAGATGGAACCTTCTGAAAATATTGTAAGCGTGAAACAATCCCAAGCAATTGTAGAACTTGCTGAAGAAAATCAACAGGAGACTGTATCTGGGGAACAAGAAAAAACTGAAGAAGTTCAAGAAGATGTACAGGAAATGCCTACTAAAACAGAGGATCAATCAGAAATGAAAGAAATTGAAATTTCGAAAATATCGGAAGTGCCAGTAGAGACTGAGGAAGTTGTGGAGATAGGAGAAACTGAAAAAGGTGGAAAAGATGTCGCTGGTACTTCATACGAAGTTCGAGAAGTAATCAATTCAGTACCAACAGAAACATCGATTGAAGAAGAAAGACCCCCATCTGTAAGTTTACTTACTTAAAATTGAACACAGACAAAACCAAACGTACCAAACCGAATAGTCCTCTTTCTACTAAAAAGAGAACTCAACTTTTAATATTGTTATTTTCAGGAAAACACTCGTTCGAGATCCATTCAGAAAACTCCGGCTCCAGTTACGAAAACTTTGGAAGCCGAACAAGATTCTAGTACGCCATCCAGAAGAACTCGTTCAGCTTCTCGCCAACGTGACGTTGTGGTAGAAGAACCCGAACCTTCGAGAACTCCGCGGTCTTCTACTCGACAAATGGCATTGAAAAACCGTACCCCTAGTGAATTACTAGACGCACTATTTCCTAGGGACGAGTTGGAAAGGAAACGCGCAGAAAAAACTCCATCTAAGAAAACACGAACAAGTCGCTCTGAAAGTGCTAACCGAAGATCCGTAAGTAGCGTTATCTTCATGAAATTTTTGGAAAGGCATTCTTTTTTAGGCATCTCGTACGCGATCTGTAGAAGTTCGGGACACTCTTGTGGAACAGAACACTCCGAAGCGAGGAAGGCCCCGTAAAACTTCTGAAACAGTTTCATCGACCGAGAAGCGAAAACGAGGAAGTTCAGTACCAACTGAAACTGAAACACCGACAAAAAGAGCGCGTGGGCGACCAAGGCTTACACCATTAAAGGCCATTCCGGAAGATGAGCCATCTACTTCTAATTCGAGAAATGAAGGAACATCAGAGACGAGTGCAGCAGTGCCAGGTAGAGTCGGCAAACCGAAACCTTTGGAAGATGTTTGCGAAGAAGATGAAGATGTGCCAGTTCAAGAGGTAAGAACACCTGTCAACGAATATGTATTAACACACATTTTTATTCCAGTCTTCTCTCCGCCGATCTTCTCGTCTTTCACATAATTAGTCGCAATACTTTAAAAATTTCCTTTATAATTATCTGCTGCTTACTTTAATAACTAAAATACTTTTTTAAATCAATATATATATATATATATATATATATATATATATATATATATATATATATATATATATATATATATACTCTCCATAACTAGACCAACTAAGATTACGTTGAGTCGCTTTTAATGTTAATTTTTCATTTGTATCGTGTTTTGTTGTTGAAAATGAATATTGAGACATAATTTTTCTTCACATCAAAAAAAATTCAAACAAGAAGTTAGGTCCAACTGTGGCCCAATTAAAATTCTGCGTTTAGAGCAACTTTTGTTCGGAATGATTACTGACAGCGCAACATAACAATTGATCTTTTCTGATACCCTAATGGGTTATGTTCATTGGAAAAAGTTCTGCGAATCAGGGAGAGTGTCCCTTAATTAAATTTTCTTACGGTATCTTTGAAATTGTGCATTTGGTCGTGAGCTATTATGTTTAAAGTTCACACACCATGCTCTACTTTTGAACCGCCCAAAAATGACATGCACTTTTTTCGACGAAGAAACATTAAAGATTTCACATTATTTTTGGTTGCTTTTATTCTGTTCTGAACATAAACATGTATTTTACTACAAAAATTAGAGACCTCACAAAAATCAGGGGAGATATTTGAACCCGGAAACCAAAATAGGGAATATACGCACATTGTTCAAACTTTGCTATTTGTTCCCGATTTTGGTTCCTCCATTTAACTGCTCTCTCCGATTAGGAAAGAGCGGATAGGCATTCCTTTCTCGAAAAGTCACTATAATAGTGCCCATATTTCAGTAATAACATTCTTGACGATGGTCGAGGAAGAAGAAGAAAAAATGAAGAAAATGAGAGTGCGCATCGAACGCGATGCGTACTCGGTACTTCTGTCTTTCAAAGATGGCGCTTCCCCGAACCAAGTGGAGCAAAGAATGGAGTTCGTCGTCTGTTTATTTTGTTGTTAATTAAACAATTGTTTTCAGTGACACTCTTGGTTACACATACAATGGAAAGTATCACCTGGCCGGTGTGTACGATATGTCACAAATTCTACGGGAACATCCGAAAGTACGACGAAATGTTGACGGAAAATTCAAAATCATGTATGAAGTTTTCGTCTAAAGTACAATGTCAGTTGTTTTTCAGTGCTACCGAAGAGAATCAAGATCTCGTTGCTCTGATCGCCAAACAGAAAGACAACAAAGGGAAGAAGAGAGGTGTTTCGGGAAAAGGAGGACGTCGAGCCGTAACTTCCATTGGGCACCATCACCGGAGTGGTTTGATTCTGCGATCTTCTCCTAAGTTCTCTAATGGAATGAGGCCAACTTCTTCTACAGGAAAAGCCAACATTGCAAAAGTTTGCTAGAGTTCCTTTAAATTGATAAGTTTCTGTTTTCTAGCAGTTTTCCAATGTTCCCAACTTTGGTCGTCCATTAACTTCTGCTGCATCTCGTCCCATAACTTCCAAACTCGGAGGTGCTCCTGGAATGTTCTATAATCGGCAATCATCCTTTGGTACTACCTCAAACAAGATACCTGCTCCAGCCAAGGCTCCCACTCTTCCACTTCAACGACCTCTTGTTCGTCCTAAAACTGCGTCTTCGGTTTCCAGCAATTCTGCGTCATTGGTCAGCAGTCGTTCAACTGTTACAGTCGCTCCACCATCTATATCAGCACAACCACCAAATCACATTCCTTCTATTAAGGAGTTCTCTGACAACGCTAAGATTATGATGCTAAAGTTGTATCCAGAATCGATTCACGTGAGTCAAATGTTTACCATTATCAAAACTGAACTCTACACAGAATATGAATAACTATCAATAGGTAATTTTCTTTCAGCTCTCGGAAATGACTGAACGGTACAGTCAAGAATATGGTAACCCTGTTGAGCCGCTTCAGTTGTTCAGCAAGAGTTGGATGATGTTAGTGAAATCAACCTTCAAAGAGTGGCTACAGATAAAAGATGGAGAAGTTTCTTTGAAGGAAGATTGGTTCGCGAGATTTGGATCCGCTTTGAAAAAATCACTCTCAATCAATGCATCTGGTTATACAAAGACATCAGAGGTCCCTTCCAAATCCGCTACATCAGTTTCATCTTCATCTATTCCTACGACGCTTCCAATAAATCAAGGCTTCCGTTATCAAATTCCAGCATCGCAGCCAAAATCTCCTATCGAGCTCGCTACGCAACAAATGAGAGGTTTTTATTTCAATTCAAATAGGCGATGACACAAATAATTGTAGGACTCACCATGGGAGCTCGTCACGCTCTGCGAACTCCAGACAAACCCCCCGGTTTGGCTCCTAAAAACTCGTCGAAGCTGATGGTGACAGTTTTCCCAGGTCTTCAATCAGTTCAGAAAGACTCGAAATCGACGACTTCTAACGGAGTAATCAAAATTGGGTCTTCAGAGAATTCAGCCTATACATACCGGGCCGTATCTAGGAGACCAGATGCGATGAACGTGGATTGTCTTAGAGCAGGTTTTCAACATGCTACTGAAAACTCTAAACTACCTCGTGAAGCATTCGATCTCGCTGCATATCAGAAAGTGTTATCAGTGGATCGAAGCTATGACGCTAAGCAACTGAGAAACCTGAAAATGGTCGAAAAAACAAATACATTAAAATACACCGTAGCTGAGGCTTTGAACGGTAAAGGTTCAGGCATCCCCCAACAATAACATTTAAAAAATTAATATAATTTAGAAAATCCTCAACTAAAGAAAACAGCGAAGAAACCACTCAGGACCTCACCGTCGGGCACGAGAGCGAATGCTTCCTATCCTTCAGGAAGAAACTCGACAGGAAACAGAGGTAATACTTCTCCGACGCCTACAATGGAATCACTTCTCTCGTATTTTTCTACAGAACCGAACAACCGAATAATTGGACGCGCTCTTGCCGATATTCATAAGCAGAACGATGAGCAGGTAATAACTACAACAAAAAACACCCTTTTTTCTAATTTTCAGAAGCCGCTAATGAAGAACAAATCGGTTCGCGAGGAAACATCTTCGTTTGAATCAAAATCCAAGTACGATGAGAAATCACTGTACGTGTCGTCTTCGGCTACTCCAACATCTAACAAAAAGACAGAAGTCAACTCTTCCAAGGACTCGGATTCTGATGATGGGTGGAGTATCTCTGACCAGTCGGATAAAACAGTGACAGTACGAGAAACCGTTATAATTGTGTTTTTTTTTCAACCTACATTTTCAGAATTCACCACCTCCAGTTTCCACTCGCAAGCCGGTGTTGCCCCCTATGTCTAAAGGTGCTTCTTCGAAACCACAACTCCGATCTCGTCCAGTTTCTATGTGTTCTTCGATCTCATCGTTGGATTCATACGAACGGGCTTTGCATGCAACTCTCCCAGACGATGAAGCCTGGTGATTCAAAAATGTTTTTAACCCACTTCCCCATTCAAACAAATGTACACTGATGTGTTTTGTTCTTAATCACGAGTTTCACTACATTTTTTAAACAAATGCGCCCTTATAACTTTATATGTATGCTGATGATTTTACATTTGCTGTCCTGCCTAATTAAAATATTAGCAAAAATCGTATTTTTCACCTGCGCACACATGTTTTTCGTTGTTCGACCAATATTTATTAAGAGTTGTCGGAGTTCTTGCTCAAGCTCACAGTAGGGTCCTAGGAATTCTTACTTCTCGACTAATTGAAAAACAAATGCAGCTTCTCTCAATCGCTCGCCTTTTGTTCACCATTTTTCGTCCCATGCAAGATTGGCATCGAAGGATATTCGAATTCGGGTAAACTGGGCGAGCGTCGTGTGCACGCAGAGACAGACCCATAAAAAGGAGATTTATTATTCAGAGCGCTTGGAAAATAAGTGAAAACGGTATTTAGATTGAAAGAGGACTAAAAGCAGATCAAAGATAAAGTAAATCCGACAATTTGATCCTTGAATACAAACGTATTGAGTCAAATCAGGAATTTTTAGCTCAATGTAGATTTTAAATGCATGAGTCGTTCTCTGACTCGTTTCTTACGACCAAAGTTCACAATGATGGGAAGGATATTGTCGTTCGAACGATCGTTCATGATCAATATTTCAATATGATAGTCTTTAAATCGATCGTAATAGTTTTTGCCTTTTCTCTCTCCCTCTTGTTCCTTGAAAGACTGTCTGTCATACCCTCGGTTTGAGTGAGAGAACACGGCCGTTTTCGTATCTCTGTCTGCGCCTCATTTCCTTTACTTCCTCTCTATGTTCTTTCTTTTCCCGGTCGAGAGAAAGACGAGCGGATGCGTCACCCTCAAAGGTCTATTTTCCATTTTTTGTACTGGAAGGCGCACATTCATTAAATTATTATTATCATAAAGTTTTTGATCAATGAAACAATAATAAAGTGATTTATCCTTTATTTATTTAACTTGAGAAAATTGAGTGAAAACAGAAACTATATATATATATATATCAGTAGTATTTCGTAAGATTTGAATATTTATCATGTATAGTCGATAAATTACGAAACTGCAATAAATACAAGAACTTATTGTAACACCAGAAAATTGATTAGAGAAAACAGGGAGTATCAGGTTTCAACTATGGCCACAGGCATTTAGTCTCCTCGACTATAAGTAATGGAAAGAAAATACGTGTCTGAACAGAACGAGAATATTATTGCAATTTTTTAACTGAATTAAAAAAAATTAAATTGTGTTGTTAATTTTGCTTTTCTGTTATCATTTGAGTGGGGGCAGTCGCTTTCGAGCACAACAAACTTACAGTCCGTCTCATGCATTGAATTCTCTCTATTCATTCTAACTTCCTCACTATTTGTATTCTCCATCGTTTATTTTCCGAATCGATATAATTTTTTCAGTCAGATAATATCGTTTTCCAATGTTCGGTCAGTGGTAACGAATAATTCTACTGAAGTTATCTTATCCCGGAAACGCAGCAGATGATGACTACGGCGGTTCAGCCGTCTTCCGAAGTATCTGGATTCGGAGGCGGACCTGCAGATTCAAGAGCGTCGGATTTAATTCAATTTCAAGAAATTGTAAGCTTTAAACCTCTTTAAATTGTTTGAGAAAAAGGTTTTCTCTCAAGTGTTCAGCTGTACGCGATAAGCATCATATGTTATCGTCTGTAATTTTATTCTTTGCAGATGTCTGAATCGAACGAATCTTCGTCTTCTTCCAGTCACACTAATCTTACTGCCAATACTTCGAATGTGTTGCCACGTGGGAGTAATGAACAGAGTCCAGTAGATGACCCATCACATGTCTATACGAACATAAGAGAAATTGAGGAATTGAACAGGTATGTTTTCCTTTTGAAAAAATAATTTTATATAGATGATCTCATAAGTTTCATAATGGATGTGAAAGTCTTCTCATGTTTTCACACATTTGTATTGATAACAAGTGTTATTTTTCAATGTTTTCTAAACTTTTTATCGTCCACCTGAAATGTTCTCTAATATTTATCTATATTATTAAAGTCGTCCTGTTCCACCAACTCCTCGAAATGATGCACAGCCTAGAAGAGATCTTCTGAATGGATGGTATGAGTACGAAACCGATGTTGGTCGCACGTTTTTTTATAACAAAGAAACCGGTAAAAGCCAATGGATTCCTCCAAGGTTTATTAGAACGCCAGCACAGGTTCAGGTAAGAATAATATTGATAAAGATAAAGTTTCAATTATGAAAACTTTAGGAGTTTCTTCGCGCAACACGAACGAATCTTGACACAACGTTCAGCTTTCAAGGAACTTCAACTTTGTCTTCTGAGGAACAGAAAGAAAATAAAGAAGATAAGTCAAATGAAGATGATAGAAAAAGTCAATCTGTTGAAGACGAAGAAGTGTTCGATGAAATTTGTGACGTCGAGGAGGAAAAAGAGACCTTTTTTGAACCCCCATCTCGGCCGCTACCAATTCCAAGTTCGACGGACGATGAAGAAGATATCAACATTGAACAGAAATCAGCTGAACAGCATGTAGAGAATGGTGACGATGGATTCTCCGATTCAGATTTCGAAGAAGAATACCAAGCTCCAACAACGTCAAGGAAAATTTCTAGTGCATCAGGGGCAATGATTCATCATCCTTACGTTCAAATGTCTACGTTTCAATCAACATTTCCCAGGTGATTTAAATAGTTTCAGACAGTTGGGCCTCGCATAACTGTATAAAGCTAATGAAGTATGTTGCACAAAACTGATATTAAACTCGAGTTTTCAGAAGTAAAGACGAAGACAATGATAAACATGCTCCCTACATGGTCCCGCCTGATGCAAACGAATCCACAAAAGCATCAAATCCAATCCGCGTTCGTCGTCCATCCCCTTCAAGTCTTCGATCAGTTTCCTTTCAAAACAAATGCACAGTACTGAAAAACGTACCGATGCCACAAGTACTTCCAACAACATCCACCAGTTATGATCTTCCACAATATCACAACACACCAGATCGACCTTCTTTCGTGGAAGACTCTGTCGAATTTACACAGTCTTTACGATGTGAAGAACGGAGAGGAAGCAGTGAAGGACGGGAACCTGTTCGAACGATTCGATGTGGTGATATGGAAAGAAGTGAAAAAGAAGAGCAATTAGAAAAGTCGATTAAACCGAAAAAAAAGGAGTGGATCATGAACTATATGTATTTGACAACAGCCCATTTAATACTGTATAAAGACCAGAAAAGTGCAGAGGTTCGTGGTTTTTCGTTCTGATCTCAATTAACAAAACCTCTTCAGAAGCACGGCAAGCATTACGATGCCCCTCAAGGTGTTTGGGACCTACGCGGAGCAACTGTAACGTGGTATCAAGATGATCGTGATTTTCTAAAGAAAAAGCAACGGAAATATATTCAACTTGAGTTATGTAACACCAAAAAATACCTGTTGAGATGTTCCAATGATACAGAAGTCGTAGAATGGTACAAGTCTCTCGTGGAAGTTGTGGAAAAATTGGTAAGTTTTCATCATTTCGAATTTGCGTAGAAAAAAGTGCGTATTTTTTCGGAAGTCCTTATCGTCTTCTAATGGCAGGAACAATTATGAGATAATACCCTGCCGACGATTAGCTACTCTATCGTTGTGTTTCCAACTTTTTCCAAACACTATAGACAATAGAATACAAGGCCAAAGTTTTCCAAAAAAAACTTATATTATTTTCCTCAATTTCTATTCTAAAATATGTGGCACACTGCCTGCTCGAGAGTCCGCATGCTGAGCTTACAGCGTTCAACTAGTGAGGTAAAACACATTTTATCGATTCAAAATCCAGTAGGTATATTTCATATTCCAGGAAAACAGTCAAGTTTTTCACTTATTTTTAATTTCATATTTCAGCCTGCGCCCGGATCTTCCAACCAAGCAATGATTGATGTGACAAATAGTATTGCTCGTAATCCATCATATATTGGCAGTACGCGACCACTTTCTCATGCATTGATTCCAATGTGAGTACCGGAAATTGAAAAAAAAAACTAAAGAGTGGGAGATTTTTCGAAACAAAATTTCATTTTTTATTCAAAATGTTATGTTTTTCTAGAAGTAGAAGTATGCGCCGTCGTGATGATCCAATGTCTCAATCAGCAATTGAATCAATGTCGACTAGCGCAACAGTGGATGAATCAAGACCATCAAAAGAAACTATACTTGAAAAGCTGAGGAGGTTTTTCCGTACCCGTCCGACTGTGGAGAGTTTAAAAGAAAAAGGCATTTACAAACGTGAGATTCCTGAACATTAAAGTATCACAATTTACAATTTTTACAGCAGAACCAGTATTTGGATCAACCCTCTCTGCTATCTGTCAACATGAAAATTCTTTGGTTCCAAAGTTCATAAGAGTTATCACAGAAGTCATAGAAAGTAAAGGATTAGAAACTGACGGAATATACAGGTAATTCACGAAAATTAGATAAAGTTTTGATATTTTTGTTTCCAGAGTTAGTGGAAATCTATCTGCGGTCCAAAAAATTCGATGTCAGGCCGACCAAGATAATTACAAAGCTCTTGTTGCCGAAGAAGATATTCATGTTCTAACAGGAGCTCTCAAGTTGTTTTTCCGTGAACTTTCGGATCCTCTCTTCCCTATCTCACTTCATAAAGAATACACATCAGCGATGCGTGAGTAATTCAGTTATATTTATGCGTTATCAACCTAATTCCTCATTTCAGAAATGCCAAACGCAACAAATCGGTTCAAGAAGTTTGAAGAACTGCTCGGTCGCTTGCCTAATGAAAATCGTGAAACGTTGAAAATGTTGCTTCGTCACTTGAACAGAGTTGCTTCTCATTCTTCACAAAATCGAATGCAACAACATAATCTGGCCATAGTTTTCGGTCCAACTTTGTTCCACAATGGAGACGGAGCCGTCAATTCTGCTGCAAAAAACAAAAAAGCAGCAAAAAAGACTAAACCTTCAAAAAAGGTCCGTATCTATAGATATTACAGTTCAAGCGACAACTATTGCAATAATCAAAATAGTTTATCTGAAAATATCGTCCAAAATTTGTCCAGAAAATAAAAACGAAATTTATGATTACAGGAAGAATCTCAACAAACTCCAATTCAATCAAACTCCCATCTTGCCTTTTCGATGATAATGCAGTCTCAAATCGTTCAATATCTTCTCGAGTCTGCCAACAAGTTCGATATTCTCAAAGCACCAGTCAATATTGGGCGATAATCTTAATCAGTATTTCTAATTTTTCCCCCTTAAAAGTTGTGGTTTTACTTCCTTCTGTTTCACTTTAGGTTTATCCTCTCCTTACATGGGTTTTCGCAAATACAATTAGTCTGATTTTCGGGCTTTTATGATTAAATAGTGTAAATATGAACCGTATCCTGCTATAAGTGCTGTAAATACCTATTACCAGCAAAGTTTTCAAGAACTAGTCTTATTTTTGAACGATCCCTTTGTTTTTTCGTCCTTAATACGCTTTATGTAGTTCATGTATGTTTTATTTTTTACTTTCTTATGCTCAGACACTGAATAAAATGTGATAATTGATATCCCACCAGTTTGTGTTCTCGGTACATTTTTCCTGATCACATATCATTTTTCCTTCTTTACCAAGATTTCGAAAACCTTTATAACAATTAAGTATGCCCGATAAAAAAGTTCTTTGGATGCTCAACCAGCTTGAAGGATTCGAGAAACCAAAAATTAAACTGGAACAGTATGCGACGTCATCTGAACTTGCTGGTGAGTCTGTTGGATTTCCAATCCAGTTTATCCATCAATTCATGTTTTTTCTCATTGAAACCTTTTCTTTTTTTCTCAAATAAAAACACTTTCAGTCTCCATGATGGAAATGATCAACGAGCTCGTTGGATTGGATGGAGTGAAATTAGTAGATGTTGGGTGTGGGTGTGGGATGTTGATGACGACTGCTGCCACGTTATATGAACCCGAATCGGTTTTGGGAATAGAATTGGATGAGGATGCACTAAAAGTGTGTGCCAGAAATATAGAATTTGCAGATGTACAAGAACGGTATGAATTCTCACTTTGTTATTATATAAATCATTAAATCAATAATCATTTTTGTAGATGTGAAGTTCTACAAGCAGACGTTCTCGATTCAGAAACAGATTTACCACGTGGAACATTCGACGTTGCAATAATCAATCCCCCATTTGGCACAAAAAACAATACAGGTTCCAAGTGTCTCGACTGATTCATTTTTGTAAAGAGTCAAGTTGTTTCAGGAGTTGACATGAAATTTGTCCAAGTTGGTCTTGAATTGATACGTACCGGTGGCAGTGTATTTTCATTACATAAATCATCTACAAGAGATTTCATCCTAAAAACGGCAAACAAATGGGAAAATGTTAAAGTTTGTATATTGGTTTAGTTTAAAAAAAAAAGAACACATGATTTTCAGGCTGACTGTTGTGCTCAAATGCGTTGGTGTCTTCCGGCAACTTACAAATTTCATAAACAGAAAGCAGTAGATATTGATGTAGACCTTATTCAATTCAAGAAATCTGGTCCGACTGAAAATAAAGAGACTACGTCGTCGCAATGAAGTTTGATGTCGAATCATTGTCGATGAGTTTCTTCCAATACATTGTTGCAATATATCTTTCAATCTTCAGAACTGTTGATTTTAATGAGATTTTCCCTGTTTATTATTGAGAACTAAACATTGTTATTGCCATGGTTATGCTTCAAAATATAATGCAGAAACGAGCAAAAATTTACTCAACCAATGTGGATGTATGTTACAAAAATGTTTTTCTAGGAAAGCAGGAAAACAATCACAATAAATAAAAGCTCTATATAGGGCAATGGGTGGTTAGAAATCATATTACAGTATGGTTATTCTTATATAATAGAGTAGATTTGTACACCAAGTGTTCTCTGTAGGGAAATATTAGATAAGTATATGTGGGAGTAAATTTAGACATTATTAACATGAAATAACCGTAAACAAGATGAGACGAAAGTTCTGAGTTTGGGAAGCTGCCAGCTTCGGAAATAACTAGAGTCGAATCTTCTGCTTGTCACGACGATCCTTCGCACGCCTGAAAGTTGGATCTTTAATTTGAAATCTTCAATCAATTTATTAAATCAGTTATTACGATTGTACAATACAGGACTGCATGCTTCCAATGTTTTGGATCAAAGAAACCGCTCAGAAAACAATTCAAAAAGAGGCTTTAGAATAAAAGAAAGCATCAATCTTTATCCATTCATCTGCCCCGTACGGTCCGTCCGTATGTTACCTCTCTTTTTCTTGTGAATGCACACGTCTGTTTGACCACGTCGCCTCAAGAGAAAAGAGACAGGCACAATGATTTCCATTTTACAGCTCTATGGGAAACTGCCGGCATCTACGATGTTTCTATTACCCCCAATATATCTTTCCATGTTGTCAAACAAGTTAACAGAAAATGGCTGTTTGACAGACATCTCAGCACTTTAAAAAGTGACATGATCTCTACGAGCAGTCACACCCTTATCTTTACATCTCTCGGAGGTCAATGTTCTCAGACCATAGTCCCTCGTTTTTGGAACAAATTTTTTCAAGCGTCTTCTATTAAAAGAGAAATGAGACCTCACTACAGTAATCCAAATTATAAAGTCGTAAACGGGACCAATTAACAAACTTCTTCTTCCCCCTACCCTGTGGAGCGCACGCATCTCAGATTGTGGCCTCCAATTACACAATTTTACGATACTTTAATTCCATGGAACTATCTACGCGTGTGGACGGAATCTTGATAGAAAGAGGCATTTTTATTGAGGATTACGGTAGAAATGGTATAGTCCCCTAGAATCGGCAAAAGTATCAGGATGCAGTGAAGAGCAAACAACAGATACATGTTGCTCTAGAGTACAGATTTGGGGAGGAATGAATCTGAAATGAGATTTGCAACATCATCCGTTAATTAGATGACGTAAAGAGAGGAATGTCAATATTTGGAGTGTGCCGTCAAGGCTTTCTATTAAAAGCTGAAAGTTGAACCCGCTTTTCAAATGGAAAAATTGGTCTGGAGTGTAAACCTTTACGGTCCTGTACAAGTTTATAGCTCCTCTCACGGATATTGTAGACCACTTTGTCACCTATCATCACATACTATTCGTGGAAGATACTAACACGTGCGCAACTCTTTTTCACGGCTAGTGGGGTATCTTAAGTTGCCACACGGGGCAAGTTGCGTAAGCCCCGTAATTCATATTGTCACATCTACCGCCCTTTCATCTCCACACCATATCAAAAACTTATTATTCTAGCGATGTCCTCAAATTTGTAGTCATCAATCAGAATCTCACGCGTTCCACTAGTTATCGAGTCCAATAAGAAAAACTGACCGGTTCTGAAACCAAATTTTGATTTGTCGCTCCGTTAAACTCAGCATTGTCGAAAGTTGCGATTTACGATCTGAGGTGATAAAAGGGGATGTGTGAAACTCTTTCTCCAATTCGAGGCGTTGATAATCTGAATAAACCATCCTATATTTGTCCGCCGTCCGAACTCGAACATCTGAAATAACAAATGATTATCAATATGAAACAAGCGATAATTGGAACAAAGTTACGGACGTTCAGATCTGTTATTATCAGTTTCTACCTCTAAAGAACGTAATTGCGACGAGTAAAGTTATGACCATCTTTCCTTCTTCTACCTTGCAATCACTGATAAAGAAGACAGATAGCGGCTTCTTTTTAAAAAGGAGAGAAACTGTTTGAAGCGTCTGAGCGACTCTTACAGAGAAGTAAAGAAAGCAATTGATCGTATTTCATATCATAACTCACTATTTGTGCCTGGACCCGTGGGTAATATTTTTGATACACTACTCGCTCTTCGTTCCTTCCCACCGCTGCTCAATGGCATCTTCCAAGTGAATGGCTGAAAATATTGTTTAAAAGAATGTAACATGAGTGTTTAAAAACGAAAAAACTTCTCTTACATGTTGATAATCCATAAAGGGCCAAACGGATTGTTGATAACACGTGGCAGCATTCATCTGATAGTTGGCAGCAGCGGCAGCAGCTGCAGAAAGATCAGATGATGAAGCGGAGGATGTAACACCAGATGAAGTCGAGGGGAACGGAGTTATATCATTTGGTGAAGGATACATTCCACTGTCACTGCTACTGCTACCATTTGAAAGAGGAGGTTTTACATCAACAGACTCGGTTGATGGAATTTGACTATTAGAAGCCAATTGAGGAAGTCCGAATGAGGAATAGATGTCGGGGTGTCCCTATAAAAAGGAAATATTGGAAGTGAGCTTAAGTTGGGAATATAGTACTCACGTAAAACCCGGTGTCTCCCATTTGTGGCCACCTCCCGTAGAGTTGTGGATCGAATGATTGTTGTAGCATTTTGTCTCTGAAAATACATTTTGAAACAGGAAAACTGAAATTCGATTAAGGTGTAGAGTTAAATACTTTAAGATTAAAGTTATGAGAAATATAGCACCTTCTTGATCAAGTGTTTTTGTCAATTGATACAATACCCCTATTACCCTCTAGACACCTCATTTCATTCCGACAGTCGACCGCGGTGGGCGGAGTCAGGGCTTCCAATGCGCTGTCGGGGCGGGGTTTTATGTGCACTTCTACAGTAACCATAGATAGAACATTTGCATAAACCCTTTGAAACTAATTTCTATGTCAGGGCAACGACAATATTTGAGAAGACAAGGAAAGCAAATATTTTGAGGGTAAAACGGCAGAAAGGACATAGATTTACAACATTGAGTATTAGAAATTCTTGCATTTCCTTTAATGCTTATCGCTAAATTGTTCTGAAGCTTTTTAATTTCTGAGCAAATAGGTTTGCTGTTCGAAACAAGTATTCGAATCGAATCTTCGACTCACTTCAGAGGTTGTGGGTTGATGAACGGCATCATAGGGTAATTAGACCACGAGGTGTTGGCGACAGTCGTCGGCGAAGATGTCGTAGAGGAGTCGTTTTCAGAAAACTCAGATTTAGCGTCGACTGACATTCTGAAACCCGTAATCATGAAATTAGATATATTAAAGAGATAAAAGTGGCAGATACAAGTTTGTCATTTACTTGTTTCGGATAATAAAAGAAACAATAAATACGCTTTTCCCTATGCTCAATGTGTCTACTCAGCTCCGCCCATTTCTCCTACGCACCTTAACTCAGAGAGCCTTCGATGGGCGGAGATTATCAGAGATGAGAAGAGATTGATTTACGACACAGCGACGTTCGCGAAGGAGCAGATCACGTTTACGATCACTAAACAGACGAATAACGGCAGTCAAATAAACTGAAAAATAAAAATGCAGGTGACAAAAATTTAGCTAAAGTATTAAAACAGTTATGGATCTACCCACGAAGAAAACTTGTACCATTTAATGCAATTTAATTCTATTCACGAATTCAATTTAATGCATTTTTGTGCCATAAAAATGCATTATTTTGCGTTCGTGGGTAGGCAAGTTTTCTTCGTGGGTAGATCCATTAAAACAGTAAATTTAACCGAATACGATACATTTTCTTAGATTTCCAGCGATTATTCTTCAAAAGAAGAACCACGAAAAGAGAAAAGAAAGAGAAACTTAAAGAAAAAATTCACAAAACCCAAGGAAAGATTGAAATTTAAAGGCGCAACGAACATTTCAAAAAACGGCCGCAACTCTGCATTCATTGAAAAATACCGGATTCGTTCAATCGAATTTCGGAAGATTTTAGCCAAACTTGAATAAAAGATACAAACTTTGAGTTTAAAAATTGAAGACATTTTCGGGAAAATGGGAACGAACGAAGCAAAAATCTTTAATTTCATTCGAAATGCCGCTGATTTCAATTGGAGAAAACATTTTGACTCACCTTCTTTTTGATCTACCAGTCCAAATAATTGTAAGTCTATTAGCTATCGACCCCATCGGGTACGTTGGCTCCCAAAAAATGCTCATTTGAGAAAGAAAAATAGTGGAATCGTTCGTGTTCGAAATGGCAACCTTTGCAGCAAACAAGAAACATTGAGTTCGTAATTGACAGATGCATGTGGAGGGAAGACTACGGTACCCAAAAAAAGTATTCCTTATCACTGTCATGTGAATTGTTCAAGTTTAAACATTTACCTAATCGGAACTGAATTTATTCTCGAGTTGTTTCAAGCATTATTATTATTCGTTTATTGCAGCTTCAAGTTCCGAAATAAGTTATTACTCTGCATTTTTATAGAAATCACCATTTCGATATGATTCGGTTGAAGTGATACCGATTATTTGTATTCAGAAAGGAGGAGCCAATAGGTGCATAAACAAGATGGGTTATTAAAACGTTTACGATCTGGGAAATATGTAATGAACTTTCTCGACATTGAGAAGTATCGCACTCAGAATCATCAACTCTGATCTATTTAATTTCAGTTCGAAACCCGTATCAGTTTTGACCTGTATTCGACCCAGCTGCATATTGCGTAATACCGTCTCTCTTCTCTCTCTTTGTACAGTTATCGCACCGCCTGAAGAAGAGTTGGTTTCATATTTATTACCACCCACTGTGAAGATATTATACCTGACTGGTAATAAGCAAGAAAATCATGACTTTATTCTACTCCGGAAGATACGTAAGAGAAATTAATTGTTGAAATTGAAGTACATAAAAACAAGTTGAATAATGGATACAATATGATAGAATCATTATTTGCTGGAATGTATGCGTCTAGATTTCTTGTTGTTGAGAACATTTTTATGGACAGATTCGCAGTGTTCTATCAGTTTGTTCTCAGTTGAAAATCCAATTGGACAGAATAAACATCGATAACTGGTGAACTTTTTGAGAGCCTATAAAGCTGTTTCATTTATATACGCAAGATGAAAATAAAACGAACCTCATTGTACCCAGTGCCTTTACCAATAATTACTTGACTAATTAACACATTCTTTCTGGAAAAAAATAATATGCATTTCATAAAAAGGGAGGCTAATACTTTGGATGGCTACGTTTACTCTCCAAATTTTGTTCAGAATTTTCAGATCGAGATCCAGGAGAGACCGGAATTCCGGTCTTTTCTGCAATACGAGATCGGTCCAAAGATATCTTCTTGGCTGGTGGGGATTTTGATCTTTTTGAATTAGATGAAGAAGACGTTCGTTTCAAAGAAGGCGGAGGCGACTGAGTTTTTGATTTAGTTTGTTCAGATGATGTTGCATTATTAATCTGAGATTCTCCACTTTGGATAATTGAACCATTTTGATTTTGAAGAGATGATACAACTTTAGTGAATTGAGCAACGAAATTAGAAATGTGTTCGTAATGTCTCTCATCAGCCTTTTGTCTTTCTGCTCTATGGCCCTCTTCAATTCTTTTACGTTCCTCTCGACTCTCTTCGTGTAGTTTGATCATCATTAGATTTAAATTCATTGCTGTCTGAGCCATTGGAGCAAAAAAAGCTGATTGAGCAGTCATCATTTCAATTGATTTGAGCAGCTGGAAATCAAAATTTCATTCTGGGAAAAAATAGGACTTTGATTACGTCGTTCCTCGAAGAATTTGATTTTGACCGTACTCACCGCTTGTTCTAAACCTGTAGACTGTTGTCTCATCATCATTGAATTAGATTGATTCCACGGATACGGTGAAATAGGATTCATGTTTTGAAGACTTCCACCTGCTCTATTCAGTTTTTGAAGAGCCTGTTGCTTCATCATATTCAGAGCATTGTGTTGTTGAATGACCGACACTGAGGGAGTATCTTCAATCTATAATATGCTCTCAAGAAACTGAAAATCGCAAAAATCAAAGTTACATTGGGTACTGCTCCTGTTGGCTGTTGAATCAAGCTCTTCTCATTTGATTGTTGACTCATTCTGAAAAAAAAGCAACATATATATTTGTCAAGGGGTTCCATTCTTACGTTAGAGTACAATAAGACAAAACTGAAGCAGTCAAAAAGATTGGTGGACGTGCTCAATTTTCGACACGTCGTCTTTTGGCATCCTCATTCAATATATTTTACTGTCACACAGGTCCAAAAGGACACGTTTTTGTTTTAAACGTTTTTATTATAATCTGTTTGTCAGCTGATCAGAGTGGAGCATAGTTATGATTCTCACGTTTGCTGAACTAAACTATTCCACAGTAATCTTAAATTCTCCTCATCTTGTTTATTTAAGCTGTAAAACTTTTCACAGGTCCATTTCACAAGACGGGTGGCGCAACCACTCATCTTAGTGGGGATTAGTGTGCGGCAAAATACAAAACACGCGAATCTTTCTTTTTCTTCTTCTGTATAATGTAAGTGTTCATCTCTCTTTTTTGTAATGAGATACCGATATTTATGGATACCACAGCTTGATACTCACATTTACGATCGACTTGCGGAAGGAATAAAGAAAAAGCCTCGGGATCGGCACTTCTTCTCCTCCATGGGGTGTCTGTTCTCCGATTTCTTTCGCGCATCTTTTGACACAAAGCCGACGAATTGCTCCGACGGAAAGTGATATAAACAATTAGTAAGATCTCTCGTGCTAATGTTTTTATGTATTCGAGAAGAGGGAGAAAAATATATGGAAGAGCGATCAAAAGAGAAGAAATAATAGTTTAGGATTACATGAATAGAATATTTTCGATGATTTCAGACGTTGAATTCATGAAATAGATTATCTAGGACTTTCTGGCTTCCAGGCATTTGAGAACTTCTGTTGAAAGTTGTTGCATTGCTTTGTCCAATCCATCTCCAGTTAATCCACAAGTTGAGTGAATTGACCATGTTCCGCTTCGATGAAGATTCAAACCAAGAGCTGTCGTGATATCCGCTGCGGTCATTGCTCCAGGGATATCCATCTTGTTTGCCAAGATAACAACGGGAATCTGTATGAATTTTTAGTAAATTTATTACGTGTATTTATTAAATTTGGTATCGGCTTGTATGATACTGTAATCTAGTCCTTTTTGGGAAATTTTGCCTGTGGGAAATCTTTGTATTATTCTTTACAACTTTTCCCTCTGCTAGGCGTTTCCTTTCCCAGTCATAAATTTACCTAGCAGCAGAAATCTTCTCTTCTATCTTGGAATCTTAACATCAAAAGAGTTATTCTGTCATGAACTTACCCCACGGGAAGCTACGTCTTTATGATCCATTACCATCCATAATTCATCTTTCAACAATTCCATTCGAATACGATCAGAACTGTCCAAAACGAAGATGACTCCTGAAGCCGAGCTGAAGAAACTCTCCCATGCACTACGGTATTTCACTAAAAATGCAAAATATGACTTTCAGAAGAAATCAGTCAATTCCCACTTTGTCCAGCCATATCGAATGCTTGAAAACTGATGTTTTGAGTGCTGAAATGTGTGACCACATGTCCGACAGTTGGAACAATTTGTTGACTTCTTGTGTCTGGAGTTTTCAAATGGTTCAGAATTGTTGTCTGAAATCATGAAACTTGAATTCGTTGATCTTTTCTTAGTGCCAAACCTTTCCCGAATTGTCAAGACCCACGACGACAATGCTCACATTCTTCTTCCCCATTCCAAATAAACTCGAGAGAGATGAGAAGAATCCCATTTTCTTCTGAAGAGGAATTTTTGAAAAAAAAAAAGAGATTCATCAGCTGTCAATAAGCAATAAATGACAGATTGGAGGTGACCTTTTCGGCGAGAGTTCAAAAAGGTCTGTGTCAAAAGAAGAATTGAGAGTTTGACAGATGGTTTGAGGCTGTCTGACAGACGGTCTAAACTGTAGAAGTCTAACGAATTTTCGAAATTAAATAACTGTAAAATCTCAGATATTTTCCTAAAAACTACCGTGTTCCTTGCGAAAATTGCGCAATTAACCCCTCTTTTGACAGTTTCCGCCTGTCGAATCTTCTTCTAATCCGGCGTGAAGAATAGAGAAGGATTATATAAAAAGGGTACCGAAACGCATAAATTTCTCTACCGGAGACTGGTAATAAAACTGTCGGATTACTCAATTCAATGCGCAATGAGCAATGAAAAACGGAGAAAATCTTGAAAGAAACGTATTCGATAATAAAAGAGCTCGAACGGACTGAGAAAAAAGAAGTGAATGTTGTGAAAAAGAGAGCGAGAGAGCATAGAATAAAAGAAGTCGATATTACTCTTTCTCTTTTTCGAAACGGTTTCTATGGTAACCAGCACGCAGCTAATATTCGCTTTTCATGGGGAAAAGAGAAGTTTTGAAGGAAAAGTAATGAGAAGAAGATATATTCATTATGATAAAAACATGAGATTTATTGTTGACCCGTTTTCTGTTCTTCCATATTTCGCAACGGATTTTCTTTCTCTTCATTTGAATGCTCCATGAGAACTGAACCAACTTTTGATACGATTGAGAAGAAAACGAAACATCCTATTATGATAACAGCTGAAAAATATGAAATTATTGAAACGATTCTTTTGCTGAGCTTACTCCCGATAACTATCAACTGCCATCCTGGTTCAGTTAACAAAAATCCTACAAGAGCTATTGCTTCCAGAATATATACAAAGCTAGCAACTAGTTGTCGATGTAAATGCGATCCTAGAAATGATCCAATCGGTCCCCCACAAGCTGAGATTGGTACAGTAACCGAAAAATATCTCCATGCCATAATATCAATATCTCCCATCATAACAGCTCTATAATAGAATCCAAACACAGCAATTGTTCCCTTCAAAACGACAGTTGTTGGTGTAGCAGTCTTCTCAGTAACACGGAACAACAGGGTGATGACTGAGAAAATGCAAATATCAATTCCAGATCCAGCGAATGCATCGAAGATTCCTCCAATGATTCCAGTGAAGAACAGAACCCATCCCTTCCAGGCACAGAATTCTGGAATTTCACGGAATGTCGATCTCTTCTTTTGCGAATTTAAAATTCCAAGTGATAATGCAAATGCTGTCCAAATGGAAACAAAAAGCATTTTCTTCTGTGGACCAGAAAGTAATGGATCAATCCAATGAACACCAATTATGAATCCAGGAATTGCTCCAAGGCATCCTAGTATCACAGCACGAATTTCAAATTCCACTTTCATTATAATCACACAAATCAGGGCAGATGTCATTCCTGAAAATAGCATCTTCTTGATTGAATAACTAAAATAACTCACCAATACTCTGCATCATCAATGCAAAATCTCTAGCAATTTTTGGATCAATATGAAGAGCGAGTGTCATTACAGGGAACGCAACAGCTCCAGCTCCTTCTGAAGTCATTCCTCCGATCACTGATCCAAGAATCATAACAACAGGCATATGCCAATATGTTGGATACCATTGAAATAGATTATATCGAATGGCCACAGACCACCAAATAATCTGAAATTCGAATGATGAACAAAAAGAAAAGGACATGGGACTGACATGAATAAGTGTCATTGGTATAAGCATGGCAACCCATTTTCTGTATTTTATAAAAATTAAATCTTTAATTGTCGGATTATCTGGAAAATTTTCAACTTTTCCCGCTTGCTTGTCGTCAAGAGTTTGACCTGAAAATAAACGGGATTGTTCAAATTGATAACTTTCAGACTCACCTTCTAACAGATACTTCTTGCACCAAATTTTAAGTTTCTCTTTCTTCGAAATTTCTTTATTTTGATCCATTACTTCGTGGTCACTCTTGATATTTTCTGAATATAGCTGAACCATAATTGATAAATGAAAATGACTCAACCCCCCATTCCATTGTCTTTCTTTTTATACTTTTTTGAGGAGTACTGTAAATAGACAAACGGAAATGATGACGAAATGAATTCATCGTTGAACGTTGAAAGTTGAAAGACCAATTGTCTTTTCGTTTTGAATGATATATCTCATTTTGATAACGACAAACCCCGGTTGGATTTGAATGAATTCGAATGACCAAGGGGAGGAAAAGAGAAATTCTATTTTTAGGGAAAGAAGTGATTGTTTGATTCTTTTTGTTATGGTTCAATCACTAAATGTACGATGTTATCACCTGTCTCTGTTGGTAACCGATAGAGAAAGGTGTAACGCGAGTTTAAGTGCGTTCTCTTAAACCGTGTTAACGAGAGAACTGTGTTCTGTGATGTAGGTTATCCATGAGAGATTGATCAATCTTTATTGAATGTGGCGGCATAATGGAGCCACGACCGCTTGGTGGAAGCTAACTCAGATAGAGGGGAGATGAGAACGAGTGGTGTTTTGTGCTTGAAATAATGACAGTTGGTGAGTGTATAATGGGGAACATGTGGCCTAGATCTTTGCCCCGTGACAAAGGGAATTAGAAAACGTTTCTCTAGATCCAGGTATTAGTCTTAAAAATCAGAAAAAAAATTGTTCTTCGAGTACTTCTTTGACAGAAAGCTGAGTTAGAGAACGACATTAAAATGTGTACCTTTGAACTTCTGATTCAAAAAAAATCAGAATTGAATCTCGAAAGCTCATTTACACTTTTTCAGAAAACTCCTCAACTGGCTCCTCGTCAGGTTTGTCTACTGGTAATCTTGCAGTTTTATCACAAAAGCTTTCTCATTTAGGCTTCAATAAAACTATTCTACATGATGAAATCAAAGATGGAAACTTGAAAGTGGGTTCTCAGGTATTTTTGGGCCAAGTTGCCCTCAAATTGGGCCATGTGGCGCTGAAAATGGGCATGGTGGCCCATTCCATGAGGGCCACTATGCCCATTTTCAGGGCCACATGGCCCACTCGATGGGCAAAGTGCCCAGATTTGGTACAACGCGCGGCATTCCGCTCCCTTTGCTCCTTCCCATTCAGCAATATAATTAACCAGATTACACGTATTTGTACTTTCTACTATTTATTTGTCAAATTTAAACACAAAATAATAATAATTTCAGTAATTATGAAAAGTAATAGGGTAAAATAAACTGAAATTGTCAAGAGATGGAGAATAGGAATACAGAAGAAGGAAATAATTTTTCGTGAAAACTATAAATGTTCAAATTACAACAAAAAATTCAGAATAAATGCAAAAAATTTAAAGATAGAAGACGGTGAAAGATAGAAGAAGGTGAGCAGCTGGATAGCATAGTTGATGATGATTATTGTGTTGTTGAAATAATTTTTTGTACAGCTGAAATTTCATGAAAATTGAACAAAAACAAATAAAAAAATACTCTCTTACCTGATGAGTCGAGTGTAGATTGTTTCATCTTCTGTTTGAATAAGTAGCATAAAATTGAAAGACTATAAAATTGTGAAAGAAACGAAATAAATAAGAAAACTTGTGACGAAAATCAGAGTGTGCAGTAGAGCGCGATTTCTCAACTTGTGCCCACTTCGTGCCCATGCTGTGCCCATCCTGCCTCACCAAGCGCCCAACCTGTGCCCACATCCACCAACTATTCCTTTCTCTCAGCCTGTGGCCCAACCTGTGCCCAACTAGTGCCCACTGGGCCATGTGGCCCTTTTGTAGGCACTGTGCTCTATTCACGGGCCACATGACCCAATCGAAAGTTTCGTTGCCCCACCTTGCCCAAAAATACCTGAGTTTGACAATTTTTTTTTAATGTGACATCTTTCCGTTTTCGTCGGAAAGCCTTTTCAGAACTGTCTCTTCTCAAAAAACCGATGTTTTCCAAGTCTCTTTTTTTTCAAATGATTTTTACTTAGAGAAGGGTACATAATTAAAACAAAATGTGTTCTCAAAACGTTTCACCCGGTCGGAGAAACCAATCCTATTATGCTACAGTTCGACAAATGAACAATTCTGGTAAGGTTTACCACCCAATTTTCTAAATGTTTCAGACTTGAGAACTAGTTTTATAGAGATAAATCAACGAGATCAATCCTTTTTTATTTCTATTTTTGAAGCATCGGGGTTTTGTGCTTTGAGCATACATCTGAAGCTAATTCAGTTGCTTTTTACTTTTGTTTAATGTTTATTGTTGGAATTTGATCAAACATCAGAACAAAGTTTAAAAGATGAGTTGGGGTTTAAAAAAAATTGGAACATTTACATAGATTTCATTCAATCAACAAAAAAACAGAGTGCATCCAGTGCACTGCATATTTTGATCAATTCCAGTCACTTACCTCGAGATGTGAGTTATTAGAACTTCCCATTGATTTAGAACATTCGGGTACATAAGAGAAATGACGTTGAAAGAGAAACAGATTACTCATAAAAGGGATGTATAGAGATTATGAGAATTACCTGATCAAAGATTCAAAAATAAAACATTCGGCAGTGTTTTCAACGAGATAATTCATTTGGAATATGAAAATAATAGAACTTGATAAACGATATCGTCTGGACCGGGTGTATACCCTTCGAGAACTTTCAAATAAACCATTTCAGAATCACTATGTTGTAAATGTCCACAGGATTATTTTTGTCTGAATTATGAGACATTTTCTTATCTTCCTTATTATGTGAAGATGTCAGATGTCTAAAACTTGAATTTCACGTTGTGCTGTGTTTTATCCAAGACAATTCCTTTTTTTATCAGAATATTTGAAAATCAAATCATTTTTACACTATTTATTTGAAAATACTGAATTTAGAGATCAGGGAAAAATGTTCACATAGAGGGGGTTGAAAGTAGAAATTATAAACAAAAAACAGGAGAGAAACTGTCAAATTAAAGAAACCCGTTGGTGTCAAATGGTGTCAAGAAGTAAGAACTAAATGTGAGGAAAATTAGAAATTTAGCAAGATCCAGATGTGATTCCAGCCTTTTGTGCTTCTTTTTGTTGACGGGCTTCGATACGATTCATGAGAATAGATCCAGCCTTGGAGAGAGCAGAGAAGAAAACGAATCCTCCGAGGATAATGCATCCTGAAAATAGACATAAATCATAATCAGAATTAGATATAAATATATTTGAATTGTCGAAGCGATTTGAGCATTACTCACCTCCAACGGCAATAAGTTGCCATGCTGGTCTTGTGAAGAGGAATCCGACAAGGGCAATTGCTTCAAGGACGTAGACGAATCCAGCAACAACTTGACGATGAAGATGAGATCCCAAGAATGATCCAATTGGTCCAGTGGCTGCAGAAACTGGGATGGAAACAGCGAAATATCTCCATGCCATAATATCAATATCTCCCATCATAACAGCTCTATAATAGAATCCAAATACTGCAATTGTTCCCTTCAAAACGACAGTTGTTGGTGTAGCAGTCTTCTCAGTAACACGGAACAGCAGGGTGATGACTGAGAAAATGCAAATATCAATTCCAGATCCAGCGAATGCATCGAAGATTCCTCCAATAATTCCAGTGAAGAACAGAACCCATCCCTTCCAGGCACAAAATTCTGGAATTTCACGGAATGTCGATCTCTTCTTTTGAGCATTCAAGATTCCCAAAGCGAAGGCGAAAGCAGTCCAGATTGAAACGAAAAGCATTTTCTTTTGTGGTCCAGAGAAGAGTGGATCAATGTAATGAACTCCAACAATGAATCCTGGAACTGCTCCAAGACATCCAATGATAACTGCACGATGCTCGAATTTGACTTTCATGAAGAGTACACAGACTAGAGCAGATGTCATTCCAATTGACTGAATCATCAAAGAGAAATCTCTTGCGATTTCTGGTTTGATATGAAGAGCAAGTGTCATCACAGGGAATGCAACAGCTCCAGATCCTTCAGAAGTCATTCCACCAACAAATGAACCGAGAGCCATTGTCACTGGCATGTGCCAGTAATCATGATAGTATTGGAAGAGATTGTGACGGATTGCAGTCGACCACCAAACGCACTAAAATGTTTTAGTTCGGTTCAAAATTAGTCAGTTCAAAAACTTACATGAATCAGAAGGAATGGAATGAGCATTGCGACGAACTTTCTGTATTTAATGAAAACCAAATCTCCGAAAGTTGGATTCTCTGGAAGATTCGCCACTTTGTTCGCTTGTTCATCATCAAGATGTTGACCTTAAAATGAGTTGTGAAAAGAGAAGTAACATTTTGAAACTTACCTTCCAAGAGATACTTGTTGCACCATCTCTTCACTTTTCCTCCACAAGTAAGAGGTTCTTCATGAGTGTACGGAGTCTTTTCGAGTTCCATTGGACGAATTGAAGACATTTTCAGCCAACGGATGAAAGTGTGAAAACACAAAAAAGAGTTGGTTGATGTTTTGGAATGTTTGATCGCGGTTTTATATATGATCAGAGTTATGGGCGGTACTTAGAAGTAAGGTACGGTAGGCGGGTGGTGGCAACGGAAATGATTGCAATGTCCGAGACAAAGAGGTCATGTATGCGCCTTTAAAGTGGGCGGAGTCTTATCAATCTATCTCTTTTTGGTCTAATTCTCTTTTCGCTGATTTTCATCGATGGCCTCTCCACGATTTATCGTTTGTCGCTGAACGTTGAAAGATCAAAATGTCTGGGTATATGGAATTTGAATACTATTTTGAGAATATTTTGTATAATTCTCTGGAGGCTCCACGAAAAAGAAAAGATGAAGAATTGAAAAAGAGGAGATGGATTTCATTGTATTCAATTCAACATCACCGTCCTATGCATATATTTTTTTCGTGAAATTGTGTACATTTGCATGTTTATTAGGAGTTTAGGTCAACAGGGTTTCAAAGATTTTTTTAGAAAGGGAGAAGGTCATTCGGCAACGAAAGCCATTTATCAGACCTTTGTAATTTCAGAATATTCTGAAACGAATATAAATTTTTGAGCATGATTTATGGATGTTGTTGGACCAAAATGTCTCCTAGCTTCATTTTTGTAATGCTTAGGTAAGCTCTTTGCAAGTTCCAAGATTCTATTTCTTTTTGACAGGAGATAGAAAGCTTTCCATTAAAGAACTGTTTCTTCCCAGAAGTGGAGCATGTGAATAGATCCAGCCTTGGAGATAGCAGAGAAGAAAACGAATCGTTGGTTACCTAATAATTAATGGAACTGTTTTTGTAGAAAATTTCAGAATAATGTCTCGCACTTCATGTTTAACTTGAAATTTACATAGAATTAGTTATGTTTAACCAGTAACAACATTCCAGAGTAACTTTTCGATAATTTATTGAGAATTCAGAACATGAGTCAAACAGGGAAACTGAATACTCATTTGGCAGAGAACGATAACAAACCGTTCTGTTTTCGTCATGAAATCGTTCTAGTTTTGTTTCTCTTCCTTCTTTTTTATTGCTTTCTGAAAATAAAAGAATAACATGAGGATATATATTCCATCCTTTTCTCAATCTGATTCTATGCAAACTTTCAACGTCGACAAAGCGAAAACCGTCAAAGGAATCATGAAGATAACGACGATTCGAGGAAGATAAATTGTCGTTTTTCTCTCATTTTTCTCTCCTACTCTTCCCTTCACAATTCACATGAATTCGCACTGACCAAGTGATATGAAAAAGGAAAAAAGAGAGAGACTAGTCGATGGACGATCATCTATCCCTTCTTCCGATTAAAATATTTCTAGCGGTTTGTTGTGGTTTGATGACGTAGAAACATCAAGTTTCGAACTGATGAGAGTTGATAGATGAAAATGAAGAGACAATTGACCAATCTCTTTCTCTCTCTTCTTCTTCTTTTTTCTATTTTGGGACGGCGGATGTACGTTTCTGGTAGAAGATTTATTTTCATTCGTTTGATAAGAATCATGAATTTTAGGTTCAAATAAATAGACAGTAAGGAAGAAAACACAATTGTTAAAACCTGTAAATTTGAAGAAACAACATTTTATGGGTCTTTGGAAATGAAAAAATAATCGTTTTAAAAATCCGGAGCAAGACACCCTAGGAATTCTGCTTTGGAGCTAAAAATTACTGGAAATTTTTATTGTTTTCATGAAATTAGTAATATTTAAAGCATGCTAAATCAAATAACTTTTACAACTTCGATGAGATTTTACTCCGGTAACTAACTTAATATTGTTGCCACAAATAATCAGAGGGATTCATCCAAAGTTCCAGTGAGTGTTTTCGAAAAGTTGTATTTTCCAATGATTAATCAATATGCCATTTGCTGAACTACCGTAAATTTTGTACTATAACGGCACCTGTGCCATAACGACAGCCCATATATACTCATAATTCATGAATACGATTATCCAGGTGTTTTTTCTTGGTTCTAATGAGAAGAAGCGTGATTAGTAACTTCTAGTGAGCAAATAGAGTGTTTTAAGAAGTTTTTCCGTTTAACTTTAATGAATTTCTGAAACCATTAAAAGTCTCTCGAAGGCAGCTGAAAAATATAACGCCTAATACAGGTTTAACGGGGATAACCACAAAATTATTTTATTTTTAAAGTTTTCGAACAACCTAAAACTGAAAACAATTTCAAATAGTCTATTTGATTTCCTGTTAATTTGGATAAATTCAGGATAGACTAGTTAGTGAACTATCGTCTTCTACTTTTGGTCTTCGATGGCACTTTTTCCAAAAATGTTCATTCCTATTCGTTTTGTAGTAGAATCCTCTCACGAAATTCTTTAAAATGTTTGTCCCTCTAGTTCGAGGGCTTTTCACTCATTTCTATTGGCTGAATGCACTAGATACTGTAACAAGAACATTTCCTTTGTTAACATTTTCCTTCTCGATCTCTCATTTTACACAAAATCCGCTCTCGATAAGAAATGGACACATCTTGAGAATCTACCGTAATCCCAAGGTTGTTCTTATTCAATTCTATTTAATGACGATCGATTTGAAATCGAACTGTTTGTAGAATTCGGACTCGTGTTTACAGATTTTTCACACTTTTTTCAATGGAATACAATCAACACAGAGAACCGGAAAATGTGTTGTTTTGATGGATTCATTAATGACGTCCCATAATTTTCTTTCCGATACCAGGGGTGATTCAGTACATTCTGGGTTAAAAGTAGGTGTGAAAGTGATTAATTTCTTCTCAACTCAACGCCTAATTGTTCTTCCAATTCACCCCTTGACGTTCTCCTCCAAAATGTTTGAGTTGCAGAGATTTCAATGAAAATCGAGATCTTATTCTACAAATATGAAAAAGATTAGCTGAACGCACATTTTTATGGTTTTGACGATAATCTCTACTTGTAGCAATTCGAAAAAACTACCGAATCTTACACGTCCTTTCTCTGTGCTGATGTCAAGAGTTTTCTGAGAACTTCGAACAGCAATCCCGAGTCGGCCCGGCCTGTGGCCACATTCCCCTTTTAATTGAATTTTAAACTTTTAGTCAAAAACTAGACTTTTTTCAAAAAATCATTTCAAAATGTTTAAAACTAGCCGGGTCGGACCGGGCCGGCCGAAAATAATTTTTATTGAAACAGTTAGTGGTTTTAATCAGATTGAAGTTTATATTTGAAGGATACAACTCGAAACTTCATGTTCCATTTTTCCAGTAAATGGTCCCCTTTCCTGAATTTTCATTCGAACTTTGCAGAAACCAATATGGTTAACATCATGCGCCATAATCATCTTCATTAATTAATCTTCATCCTAATTTATTCCCAAAACAATAATAGTACACGGTCCAATGAACCGGATGTTGTAGGCGTCGAATGGAGGAAAACTCTACTCTTGACACGTCATCTCTCCATTGTCTTCATCTTTTCAATTTACACCTTTCTATATCCAAATATAGGAACAGAATAAGAATTGACGCCTGATACAAAAGGAGGTGTCAGCCAATCAGAAACCGGTCCCTTTCTGCACTCTGGACTGTACTCAATCAAGTGAAAAATGGTCGATTGTCGTTCAAAGAGAAGATGAAAAAGAAGAATTGAGAGAAGAGGGGATCTTTGATAAGATTAAATAGGTAACACTTTTTATTGCAAAAAAGAAAATAAAGAGAGGATCTTGTGAGTTATTGAAGTTTGTGGTTTCAATTGGTATGTGAACGGAATTGAAAAATTAATGGGTTTTGATGGTTGAAGAAATAAGGGAAACATTCTATTAATTTGGTGAAGAGAAAGAAGCGAGGGTGGAGAGTATAGGGAGCTGGAAAGATGTGTTTAAACATTCACATATGTCTTAAAACATTCCGCACTTTTTTTGAACGTTTTTACAAATTTTTCACAGTTTCAGACTATCTTTAGCAATTCTCAATTCATTTCGACATAACTATATCATATATGAATCATTGTCAATTTGAATCATTAGTAGGAATTCAGCTATGATCTGGAAACATGAAACAGGGTTGCTTGTACATTAGAATATTATCAGTTTCGTAGCAATTATATACATTGTTAAGACTTTTAGAAAAAAAGCTCTTATGGCTTTTTGAGTACAGATTCCAGCTGCTTTTCTTTCTCCCGAATCGCTGCATTTTCTTTGAGTTGTTGAGATGAGAGACCACCCTTCAACAGAGTTTCAGCTTGATCGGATATTGATGGTTCAACGAGAGAAGTTTTAGGCTAAAATAGGATGATTCGGATATTCAAACTGAGCTGAAATACCTTGGAAATAGGAGGTAGTGGTGGTTTCTTCTGAGAAGAGGTATCATCTCCAGTTATTACACCTGCATCATCATAATCATCGTCATCCCAATCGGAAATCAATTCACAATCGAAAAGAAACTGAAAAATACTTTTTTTTTAAAGCAAAACATGTTCTATTCACCTTCATGCACCTGTACCAATCGAATCTTGTGGAGAATGGATCACAAATCACTTGGGGCAAATTATACAAATGGAGGCAACGATAATGAACTGAAATATGCGTCCTTTTCAAGTTGAAGCATCTCCAAACAAATATTGAACTCACCTTTAATTCTATCTTGCATCAGTTGAATCAACTCATTTCCCTTGTCTCTTCTTGTCTTCTCATCGCATGTCAATTCATATTTCTGACACCATCGAGCAGTCTCATAGCCATAACGACGCCAGATATTATCGTATGGTTCACAGTAACAGTCGATATCGTGAGTAAACGAAATACAGGGATTCTTCTCGCAATGAGTACAAAATCTCTTGTAGTGATTGTATTCTTTTTCACACCAATCTTCAGATGGATAGTTTGCTTTCGAGCATTGATGCTGTATATTACGAATGAGGGATTTGAGATGGGAAAAAACTGAGGAAAGTATAGAAAAGAAGAGAGTATTCTGGAGAATTTCGAGCATTCTGATTGGAAGATAGAAAGTTTTTCAGCGAAAAATCTCACTAGGATCCCGGATCGAAATATATATATATATATATATTATTTGCGATTTTGTGGCTTCTCAACGCAAAGATGACCATTTTCAAGACTCACAAAATTAACGTTTTTCTTATTTTTTTTCAAATTTTTTGTGTTGTTTTCAATCATGTAAGTTGTATTATTTAGGTTGGACTGCACAAAGTTATTTTTGAAAATAAGTTCTGAAATAAAACTCTCCCATAATTATTTATGCATGCGTACTCATATGTACGTACAGCTTTACAATTTTGTTTTTGAAAAAAATTAGAAAATGGTTAATTTTGTGAGCTGAAACTACTCAATTTTGCGCTGAGAAGCCACAAGAACGCAAATAACTTTCTTCACAAAATCTTTCAGCAAAAAAGAATACAGGTTTGGAATCATCGCAAAATTTCTGTTCTAGTGATATATATCTCGACCTGTAACTCCATCTCGACTCGGGATCCTTCCCAAGTACAGAGAGTATTATTGAAGTTTGGAAAACAACTTCATAAAGTGGGATGTTGGAGTGCTTTCCCGAATCAGAACATATATATTAGGAATTTGAGAACGGTTCTAATTTAGGTAGATTTCGTTTGAATATTTCTGATTTAAGACTAGGTTGTAAAAACAAACATCTGACTGTATCACAAGAATTGAAACAAGCTATAGAATTCTGGATTTCTCATATCAGATGGAGACTCTCAAACAAATAATTTTTGGTACACTAACCTTATAACCCAAACAGAACGGAACTAATTGAATTGGAGGTGAATCATCAGCACATGCCAATGCGAATGCATCAATTTCTCCCATACAAAGTCGATCTCTCATCATTTCGTTTCTCGGATTGCAGAACCAATTCAAACGCTTTGGAAACCTGTTCGGAATCACAAAAATATCTTTTTCAAGACTTTTCTCTTCCTCTTCTTCTTCCAATTCCTCCGGAAATTCGAACGGGCCTGAAATTTATCGGATTGTTTTCATGAACCTCCATAAAAACTTACTGTTGACTGATACTTGTCCATTCAGATGAAGAATAAAAGAACAAAATAATAACAGTAAAAAAATTGAATTTCTCATGATGAATCGGTGAATGTGTGACCGAATAGATCAATTCATGATATTGGGAAAAAACAAGATATTGAGAAACACCTGGAGGCGCAGACAATAGAAAAAAACATAAAAAGAGAGTGATGATAAGCTTGTTTAGAAGACAATTACATGACAACATAGGTGTGGAAATCAAGAATTTATGGGTTTCACTTCTGGAAATTGATTCCTAACTTTCTCTTTACGAGTTGTTTCTGGAGAGCGTAAAATTGTAAAATTTAATTTTAAAATTTTAAAATTAAAGTGGTAAACACGTGGTTTTTAGATATTCCCTAATTAGTTTCCTTTCTGCCAAACAGTTTTCAATTTGCAAATTTCTCTACTTGATTCTCCAAAAATGACAGAGAAAAAACAATTCATCGCTACGGAGCCAAGCGATAAGGTAATCATGTGAAATAGTTTATGTCTCCTCTACTAAACTAAAAATTTCAGATTAGATTCACGGCGGAATCGCAAGACGAACAGAAGACTGTTTTGAAGATAACAAATCAGAGTGAAATGAAGCAAGCATTCAAAGTAAAATGTACTCGAAATGATTTGTTTCGCATCAAACCATCCACTGGAATTCTTGATTATAACCAGACGATTACTGTCATTCTCATTTATAGGCGTGTAATGTTTCTGATTTCATTCTTCTGAAGCTCTTTATTTTCAGAGGGGGCCAAGGAAAACCTCCAGTTGAGAAACAACAATTCGGAGTTTATCATATTCCTGCACCTGAGAATTGTACGTGTGAAGGAGCATGGGCAGAGCATTATGGACCACCACAAGGAGAACATAAATTGAAAGTTGTATTCAATGAATAAATATTTTGCTCCGCATGAATAAATTGCCATCATCCTTATTAAAAAAAGCTGTGAAGACTCCGTTTTTCTTTTTGAAGAAAATGCATTTCCTGAGTAATCAAAGTTTTCAGTTGACCTAGAGAGAAAGTTAGCCGCGATGTAACCAGTCGATTGTGATGCAAACTTATTACCAGGATTAAAGAGGAGCACCACTATTCCAAAATTAGAAATTTTTTAAAATGAACCAATTCAGAAAGCCAGGTAAACGAGAAAATCTCCTCGTTGTGCAATTTCTTCAGTACATTTCAATGGAAATTCGTGTGCACGTGAATATTCATTTTTCGAATTTTTTCTGGAAGTTTTAGAAATATTCCTTTCGCGTGCAGACCAGGAGAGTTTCTATTGAAATGTATGTGGACGACGAGGAGCGATGTTTAGGTCTCATAACTCGGTTCAGACTGATTTTCAGAAATAGCTCATAGACGATAGTTCATATTTATATCAAAGATCGTATATTTTGGAATAATGGTCCCCCTTTAACATACATCTGAAGTTTTGTCCTGGTTATATAGAGTACGGGAAATACTCGTGATCCCTGAATAACCTTGAAAACAAGTACACATATTTCTAAATACACAATTCTTTATATCAAAAAAGAACACGTTTTGATAAAGGACACGACGATCGGCTGGTGGCTGTTTGGCTTCTTTGATGAAGAATTATGGACCCAAGTAGCACGATTGATCAGTACGAGCCTTGAAGACTTGTGCTCCTGGATTGGTGTTTCCTCCGGATCCTCCTTGATTGTTGTTGTTCGATCCACCAGATCCTCCAGAAGCATAATCCTCACGAGCGTATCCAGACGAGGAGGCGTTGGATCCCATGTATCCGGAGCTGTATCCTCCAGCGGACATATATGCGGACTTGTCAGCCATTTCGAGATGTTCTTGAGTTGTTGGTTCTCAGAATATGGAGATTCTGACGTTATCCTCTTTCTTTTATATGCGAAAATTTCAAGATCTGGGGCAAAGATAAGGGAGAAAAAGATGAAAATACGTCAATTTTTTCTTTTGCGGTCACTTTTTAATTTTTTTTTAGTTTCAAGTTTTCCACGTTCTAGTGAATTTAGGCGTTAGAGATTTCTAAACCAATCAGACACAAAAGAATCTATACTACTCTTCAGATTGCTGCTTCCAATATTATTTAAATTTTTTCATCGAAAACCACTGAATCATTCTGTTTATTCAAATAACATCCGACTTACCTCCTTAGTTTCTAATTCAAATTTCAATCTTCTCTTTTTGTTTTCATTCAAATTTCGAAATTACATTTTTTTTTTGACTTTTTCCCTTTTTTTCGGATTTCTGTCTACCTAATATCGGATTAACAGGTCTCCGAGTAAATCCTTGGTACAGAGAAAACAAGAGAAAACGCCTAATTTTTTGGGGAAAAAAGAGAAAAAAGGAAGAAGAAGAACATATTTTCAGACATTCAGAAATCAGTCAGCCATGAATTTCTAGGAGAATAATGGTTTTTGTTTTTTCTTAGTTTTGAAGTTTCGACAATTGTGACGGGTGATTTAGTGTCATTTCCGTTTCATGTTCTGCTACGGAATCTTTACGATAAACTTGAACTGTTTTGTCTTGCGATCCTTCTGAAACTCTTTCAACTGAATTCAAAAATTTTCATTAGATAGTTTTATTCGAAAGCCTTTCAGAAACAAGGAACTATTTCTCCCTTATTCCCCTTTTCTTGTCTATTTGGAACCCAATTGACATGCACTGCCTACTGACTACATAACTAGAAAAACGAGCGAAAGACGCATATTCATTGCCACCGTTAACTACTCTTTAACTAATTACATACATGCTTTTTCCTTCTTATGTTTCTATATTTTTTTAATTTCTTCATCGAAAAAACAGATAGAATCATCTTTTTTTAATTCTTCAAGTGCTCTCCAAAACCGAAGATTCATTATTATAATGGAAAGAGAAAGTAGCAAAGTTGTGGATGATGGATTGAAATTAACTTTGCATCAACATCTCTTTTTGTTTTGAATGCAGAAAAAATAAGAGATGCAAAACGATCAGAATGGGAAAAAATAGATGACGAACACTTTGAATATATGTGTGGAAAAAGAGATATATAAGTTCGAGAATATGATATATTACAATGCAAGTTCAGTCCGAGGTGCATGTATATTCAGGGAACCCATTTGAACTTTCTTGTTCGGTCAATGACTGTTCTGCAATACATGCCTAGATATCTGTGCGAACTAGGAGCACTCTACAAGGGAATTATTATAATAACAGCTTTCAACAACTGAACTGCTAGAAATGATTATTTTATACATTTTTCCGGGATTCGGTATATACGTACCCACAAACTGCCCTCTGAATCATGTTCTTAACCTGATTTGTACAAAATTTTATCTTTAAAAACTAGAAATGACGTGATTCGTATTCAAAATCGTTCTCTAATTGATCATTCTCTGAATCTTTTCCGAAATATTCTGAATCAAATTTCATTTCCACCCTTTTCGTCTCTTTCTCTCCCATTATTTTCTCTCTTTTTCACTGTTTTTCAAAGCTATTCTTCTTCTGAAATTCACTCCACTCTTTCAGTTTCTTCATTGTTTTTCTGCATTCCACTGGAAATTATAATCTCACGACCTGAAGCGAAAAAGATGAAAAAGAAACAGAATTTCAAATAATAAAAAAGTTCTAAAGATCTTTCTCTTTCTTGTTTCTCTTGCTCATTTTGTGGATGATGAGCAGAGATACAGAGAATTTGAGATGACATCTTCAAAGGTGGGCGGAGCTTTTTGAAAGTCAAACAAAATTGAGAAAATTTTCAAATGGGCATTTCCAAAAATGTTTATATTATTCCCTATTCCTCACCTGAAAACTTTCAAGCATTAGTTCAGAGCTTTATCAGCATACCTGGCAAGTCTTTTTGAATACTGAAACTGAGCTAAACCGATTAAACACTCATCAGAATAACAATTAATTATCACTGAATATGTCTGAAAACAATTCAAGCGTAGAATCTCTTATTTCTTATCTGAAACCGTGAGAATTATGTTTTGAACTCACTCAAATAGTCTTCTGTAATGTCCTACGTGACAAAAACAAAACAAATCTGAAAGCTCTCGTTGATTCAGTCTCGAGAATCATATTTCTCTCTTTCGCGTTTTAGTCTGTTCGAAGATTTTTGTCAACGCCTGTCCAATATATATTATTTTATTCTACAATTTTAAAATTTCGTTTAAATATTTCGTCACTTGAATTTTGGTCATTAATTTCTGAAAAATCACGAGACTATAAGACTAATAAAGTTTGTAGTCATATAGTCAAACTTCTTTGAAATTATTCTTTCAAACGAAGCCAATTTTCAAATAATTTCTTCCTCTCCTACACTTTTCCTCTTCCTGTTACTTTTCAGACATCACTCATTTTCCTAATATTTTAACCTTCAAAGCAATTCTTAGAGCATGAACAATTGTGTGTTGCTCTTTTATTCTTAAGTATCCAGAAACTTATTTCAAAATTTCTTCCTTTTTCCCTATGTCATATCCGGGGATTCCCTTTCTTTTCTTCTTGGATATGTCCAGTTTCCCGTACTGTAAATTTTAGAGCTTCTAAATTTTGTGAAGTTAATTCGTGTTATTTTCTTTCCTCGAGTATCAGTTGGAGAACTGAAATTACATTACTGAATCCGAAAAGTCCTAGAATTAGAATCCCTTGGTGTATCACTTCAACTAACTTCTCAAATCAAATTCTCATCCACTTCATCCACTGAGTCAGATTCTTCAGACTTTTCTGAGAACTTCTCCGCATACCGAACTTCTTTCGTACAATTTTCCAGAGACAGACATCGTTTCTCTTCGTCAAAAAGTGACTTTGAAGGACCACTTTCATTCAAAATCTCAACGTTTTTCGTTTTGAAAAACCCTGGAGTATCTACCATTTTCTTCAATTTATCTTCTTTTCTATATTAAATTTATAGTCTGAAATTGAATTGAACACAAAAGAACGAAAAAGAAATTATCGATGCATACAAAATGTGTTTCGGGTGTCCACATAAAATGAATGTTTCGATGGACTATAGGAGAAATGTTTTCGTATTTATTTTGGATTCATATGTGTACTTTTCCCTAGATTACTCTGGTTTTTCAGGTGGCAGAACATTCCCTAACTCTAAAAATATAGAAAGTCAGATTTGTAATAAATCAAAAATTTATCTCTACCGTAGGCTAGGAAAATGACTAAAATCGAAACATAAAACTTTTAATCATAATAAATCAAATGTGTAGTATTTCTGCCATTTTCTTATTATAAATCTCTGTATAATTCAATAAATAAAACTCTTTTTTCTACTTCCTAACCGAAAAGGTTCTCGTTAAAACTGGATATCAGGTGACTGATTTCGATGGACACATGAGACTTTCACTGGAGATATCTCATGAAATATTTTTTGAATTTTAGATTTCGGAAGGAGGTTTTCTCCTCGATATTCTCGTCGTTTTCGAGAGATAGTTGACTCACAAGGGAGGAATATTTCAAGTTTGATTCAGTTTTTCACGAATTCAAAAAGAGTGATACGAGTGCAAAAATATATATTTCTAATTTGTGTTTTCTTTTTCTATTCAGATCAGAATCAACTTGTTTATTCCATCCCACTCAGTTTCATTATTCATAAACTCGAACGATCAAATTTCAGATATTTCAACTTTCATCTCTAGATCTAAAATGATAAAATGAATCCATTGATTACTGAAAACTATTTTGATCTTCCCTTTTCAATTTTCATTGTTTTTCTTAGATTAAATTTCAGATTCCGAATAAAACTTCGTGATTTCGAACATTTTTTTCCCACAACTCCATATTTTCTTGTCTGGAACAATACTCATTTCTTCAACTTCCATTCGATTTTCAGGCAAATGAAATTCATGTGGCGAACACTTCTACTCTCGACAATTTTGCTCATTTCCATCACATCTGCATGCAACAAAAATGGAGAAGGATGTTTGTGTAAGTGATTCTGAGCAGTTGAATTCGTTTTTAATTAGTTTTATAGTAATGAGAAATGTTCTTCGTGATCCACTTCGTCTCTCAACTTGGAAAGTTTCTTCACTCAATCGGGCAATCAATCAGCTTCAAGCTTACCAACAGCTGTTTCATGGTTCGTTTATTTAGATGAATGAATATGTCTTTAATTACAATAAGTCTGCATTATTTTTTGGAAAGAAGCTATAAAATGGTTCGACTTCAGAACACAACGCTTTTTTATAAACCTAATGTTCCAATTTCATAAAATAAGCTTCAATTGTTTTCAGAAGACAAACGATCTTCTTCTTCCTCTGACGATGGTCAATTTATGGGAATGATGAGACGTCGTCGGCGATGATGATGGTAGTGAGAGTCGATGAGAGCTAATTCTCTTCTTCGAGTCAACCATGTTCTCCTTCTTCGTCATCATCACTTTTCTCTTCACTTTGTGCATCCATTCTTTTATTCTTTTTTGATGCCGATTTGATGATAGTTACATAATTCTTGTCTCCCCATTCATTGGGGAAAAAGAAAAAACAACAAAGAACTGATAAAATATGTTTCCTGTTGATGGTTTTTTTTTGACAGAAAGCATGGAAACGTCACTTGAAGATTTCAAACGAATCAGAGCTCGTTTCGTTCAGAGAAAAGTTCTCAAATACGAATTTGAACTATTTACAAAGTTTGAAGGACATACAAGAAATATATGGGGATTTCATCAACAAGCGATTATAGGGGATATTAATGTTCCAAGTAAGTCAACATTGAAGACTTTAGTGTTTTAGAAAAGTAAACAAGAAGATCTTTCGAAAGAACTGAGCCAGCAACTTAATAGAAACATTTTATAAAACTATTTCTTAACATTTCAGATATCTTTCAAAAAAAAATTGGGACACGATTCAGCTGCGATACATACTAAAGTATGGAGGTGTACTCACTACCATTTGTCACTGTACCTTGAATTAATAAAATATAGAACTCTCTCTCTCTCTATAAGAAGTTTTAATTGTTTAAAAAATTATATTCTTGTAATTAAAATCTATTTGTCTACAGAACTAAACTACATGGAAATCGAAGAAGGCGAGAGATCATGGATGTGGAGATGGATAAATGGAAACGAGAAATGGCATGCTTGGAACAAATGCAGAGGTTTCATTTTTCCGATTAAAGAAACTTCAATGAGAATTTTCAGGTTTAACAAAAGAAGAAGCCTCCAAGAAGTTTATTGAAGAAGTTCAAAAGTTGAAATCGGAGATTCATCAACTTTTAATCGAGTGGAAAATAGAAATAAGCAATGATCCAAAGGGAAGTGAGCTGAATAATAATGATGCATTGTTTATGGACTAATTCTTTTTGTTCAAACATAAATTTATTTGCAATGAATTGATGGAACAGAATAATGGCCTTTCGACAAGAATTTTTTTGAATTAGACAGCAGACTTTCCACACACAAACCCTCTGAATCTGTCGTTCCACGTAATATGACACACCATTGAGAAGAATTCTCCATGTACACGTTGTTGAACTTGTCGTCCCCCAGGTACCCATAGCCACATCATTCCACAATTATTTCCACCTCCACTGAAACAATTTTTATACAGAAATCGGCCCTCTCTCTCTCTCTCTCCGTCTCTCGTTCTGATTTCTCACTTGTAACTTCCTTGATTCGGCTCTGCATGACTCCATTTCACTGCATTCAAATCCTTCGCATTTCCATCCGTTACGTAGAATGGCTGAAATTTATTATATATATATATATATATATATATCAATCACACATTTAAAACTTACACTGTTCAACGTGTTTCTTTTAATTCCAGTTCTCAATGATCCGAATTTCCACGTGGATGATGTCGTCATCAAAACTCTTCCCAATTCAGCTATTGTTTCTCTTTCTTGGCTACTTTCCACTGCTGATAATCTGGCTCCATTTTGAGCACAAATCGATTCAGCTTGTGGTTGATTTGTCAGTCCAGCAAACACTTTTACACACCAACCACCACTAAGTCTTTGTACTCTTGTCCATCCTGACTCACATTTTGAACTTGGTTTGGTTGGGCTTGGAGGTTTCGGACGATGCCCACCTCCAGAATAATACGAAGATTCATGAGAATCACTACTGTCATCTCGTATAATTATGCTCTCTCCAATAGCGAATAACGTCCCAAATAATAGAAAGATCACAAGATTTTGCATGGTTGGAAACGAAAACCTAGGTCGGAGGAAAGTTTTGGAACGTTTTATACTGATAATAATTCAACAAAAACTTTCAAAATCGGAGTTTTTCAACGTCCAAACTACGCACGGAACTTGCAGATTCGGAGAAAAGTCACATTTTTCCAAATGGAAACAAAGATCAGTTCCTGTTGTTGAAACTGTTTCCTGTTGATACGTGGTAAAATAATTGTTAGAAAAATTTACCAGAAATATCAGGAGATTCAAACAGAATGAAAAAAAGATGTTCTACTGAAAACTGTAGTATCGTATTTATCAATTTTTTAAATTGTTTTCATAGAGAACTCAAAAATTCTCAGATTCAATTTTTCGAAAAAATCGTCTTTGAAAGGGATTCAAAATTTTTGAAGAATTTCTCTGCTGCCCCCATTATTTATAATTAATCAGAAGACGATTACTAAAATTTAATTTCATTACCAGCTCCTTAAAAAATACAACGAGTACCCTGATTATGTAATTTTAACAGTTCAAATTAACCATGATCCAAAGAGTATAGTTCCTTTTAGATACAGTACCGGCCAAAATTATATAATATTTTGCTTGTTTAAGTTGCGTATGTCCAACTTTGAGAGTGTGTCATAGTAAAACGAATTGTTCCACAAAATAATTTTTTTATGGGATCAAAAAGACCAAGAATAAAACTTCATTTCTAAAGTTGACAACTATTTGTACGGCGGTCCCTAGCAAGTTCAAGATCAACAAACTAATTTCTCCCTCAAATCGACCCATTTCAGTCCAAAATAGTGCGAGTTGTTTCCACTTAAAGCTGTCCACTTAAAATGAAAAAGATATTTTGTAAGACAGTTAGTTTTACTATGACACACTCTCAAAGTTGGGCGTTTTCGACTGAAAAAGGCAAAATATGATATATTTTGTACTGTAGGTTTGTAATTTAAGTTCAATAATTTATCCTTTGGTGATTCGAAACTAAATCGATATTCCGACATTCTTCGTTTGACCCTATTTACAACCAGACAGTGAAGATTTCATTTGAAGACGAATAAGATTTAATGAATAAAGAAGAGAAAGAATAAAGAAGAGATAATCAGGTAGCTCGTTTTCCGCAAATGAAGCCTCTCCATCTATCTGGTGGACTTGTTAGACATTCCATTGCAAAGAATGTTCCAAGTACTCGAGCTCCTTCTTGCTTACCACCTGGAACCCACAACCATATAAGACCACAGTTGTTTGGACGTCCTCTGTAAGTTTCATGAGTGAATCAATCAGAAAAATGTACCTACTGCCAATATCCTTGATTTGGTTCCAGAGGACTCCATACAAGACCTTGCATTCCAGTTGTGAATTGATCAGTTGTATACCAAGACTGAAATTCGAATAATGTTGGAGATAACACTCAGAAATACTCACTGAACCAATTGAATCTCTTCTCAATCCAGTTCTAATTGTTCCGAATTTCCATCCTGTCGGAAGCATCATTGTCAATCCCATATTCGTAATTCTTGATCTTTCATCTGCATTCTCCACTGATGACAGCACAGCTCCATATGATCTACACGTGTTTTCAGCTTGTTCTTGTCTGTATGCTCCAGGGAATAACTGGACACACCATGCTCCCATTTGACGATTGAAAAGTGTCCATCCAGCTGGACAAGATGGATTCGGTGCACGTGTTGTCGTCGACGATCGAGAAGGTCGATTTGGTCTGGATCCAGGTCGCGATGGTCTTCCGCCTTTTCCAGAATAAGAGTGTCTTCTGTGATATTCTGATGAATCCAACGAAGAAGAGGAAGAAGATGAAGAGAAACTGAACGATTTAACTCTACTCAATTCGATGGCATCAACTGAAATACTACAGGGTGGCTGATAAGTATTGAGACATGTATTTCACTGCGTAGAAAAACATCTAGGTGTCCATTTCAGAGAATACCTATATTTTTTGAATCTGTACAACATTATGACCAGCTTTTGAAAAAAAAAACTACGTTTGATTCCGTAGTCGCGTGCCAGACGTCCAGATGTGACTAGCAAAAAAAGACTCTGCGCCGTAGGTAGTTGCCACATTCATTGGCTCATATCTACAGGAGCACAAATTTTTCGAGACTAGGAATTTGGTTGGTGACAGCTGAGATATTATCCTCAAAATTATATTAATACAAAAAACAGATAAACGCATGGTCACGGACCCACGAGGGCTTCAAGTGCAACCTTCAGTATTGAGAAAAATGAAAAAAAATAGCGAATTTTTAGATAAACCGTCACAAAAATTGGGGACAGAATATAGGAAGAGTTCAACACTTTTGAACTGAATTCACAGTGTCTAATACATGTTTTGATCATTTTGTTCTCAGGTTATCGCATTCTTATGAGTTGATAATCATGGTTTTCCTTTATTTGCTTCAAAAACTAGACCTTCTGATATCAGACAGGCCCCCACTCTCCACAATTTCAAAAAATTAAAGTTGAGGGCTGAGAAATGTTCAGAAAGTCTACCGTAAGCTATTTAGACCAATAATGGGACAATCGAATAATTGTTGACCGCTATATTATTGAATCTCTTTGGTTGATCGTGAAACCTTCTTAGCCGCGGCGCAGAGTCACTTTTCCCTTGTCACATCTGGGCGTCTGGCACGCGACCACGGAATCAAACCTAGTTTTTTTTGTTCAAAAGCTGGTCATAATGTTGTACAGATTCAAAAAATGTAGTTGTTTTCTGAAATGGACACCTTGAGTTTTTTTCTATGCAGGGAAATCAGGGAAATGCGTGTCTCAATACTTATCAGCCACCCTGTATTATTTAATGAAACAACTTCTGGAAATCATCAAAGCAACAAACTGCGCATTTCTCGAAAAAAAGAGCTTCTCAATGCTCAGAACTCAATCTTCTTCTTTTTTCGGATTCAAAATCGAAGATCTCGAAAAAAGCTAGTTTCGATAAAAAACGAGTAGAATTCCTATTGGCAACAAGTTTTGATATATTTGTTATAATTCAAAATATGACTCAGAAGTGTTTGAAAATTAGAGGGGCATGCCCTAATACAGGGTTTACAGTACCCTTTCCTCCAGTCTAAAATTCTTCATCTTCTGATTCAACATTTCCCGATCGATGCGAAAAAGTCAAGTCTCTTACCTATAAAAGTTGAAGACACAACGAGTAGCAACAACCACGGAGAATACATTCAGCCGAACGAGAAACGGTTGAATTTGTTCTTTCGTGCGGTTATTTTATGGACAACTTTTATTTTGCCAGAGTCAGAAGGTTTTAGAACTATACACTTTTGCTACCGATCTTTCAAAACCAAACATCTCGGTCGATATAGGTGACTTTTCATTCATATTTTGAAAAAATGCCGGATGAAACAAAAAATCAAAAACAAATTCAGATAAATACATGTAAACACAACAACACAGAGAAGCACATCTGATAATGATAAAGTTGAAAAATGAAATAAACAAATAAACGAGGCTGAGAGGGAGACAGTCTAGAAAAACGAGTCGGGTTAAATTCGAATTTTTCCAGCATTCGATGAGTGAAAACAGGAAAAATGCTCAAAAATACCGGTGAGGTGTGAAAAACTTTTTACAGAGGAAAACTAATAGGAAGAATATATAATTGAGTATCAAACTTTGACTTGGATACATCCATCATTAAGCATTTCATAAGATATATTTTGGCTATCGAGCATCGATATTACTTTCGGTTTAATTCTCGCACCGCATCTTGAATTGTTTCCCGATCCAGTGACAACAGTGATACGTCTTCCTCTTTTATTAGCTGAAAAAACTTTTTAAACCAATTTTAACCTCAAAAGACAAACTAACTATATTTAACATGATATCGAACTGCTTCTATCGCCTCAAGGACTAGTTCTACGGCTCCATCAACAGACATGTAATGCAAATCAAGATTCCATGGATTGTTGTGAGCTTCTTTGATTTTTCTATCGATGTCTTTCACTTGAGCTGATACGCCTTCTTTCAGTCGTTCTACTCGACTCATCATAACAGTTTTACTGTATCTAGAAGAAGTTGTTGGACAGTATGAATTCTGCGAAAACCGATTCTTTTCAATTTGCTGCCGAGATTTCAAAGCTTCTAGCTGGACGTCTTGTAGAAGGTGATGTGTTCTGAAAAAAAATCGTACGCTGAGAATACTAATACCTGCTCACTTTTGCGAAGCAGCTTTCAAAAAGTGGTTTTTCTCCTCTTTTTGAGATTTCTTTGGGGGATCACGACGAATCGGGCTTGCGGAAGAAAGTGTTTGACTAAACGTTTGTTTTCCTTTCATGAGAGGCTCTGTACGTTCAGCTCCATTTTCAATTAGGCACTGGTAAGTATTCTCATAATTATTTGCCCAGATTTCGTACAGCTGACGGATATAATCGATGTCAGTTGTTGAAAAATTTTGTATAAGACGAGCGATGTCGTAATCATCAGTATTCTGAAGTTGATAATCTTCTCCATTGAACTCATTGTGAAGAATACGAGCAATTTGTTCATCATTTTCAGTGTCTGAAATTAAAACAGAATAATTCTTAGAACTGTACAGAAAAGGGGCCTTACCTATATCTTCTACGAATCGCAATGCTTCTCTTTCAGACCGTCTCGCTTCTATTTCTTCTTCTATGGTCATATTCGATATAGTGAAACTTTCCATCGCATCCAGTTCCTCCAAAAGAATTCGGTCATCTGTAGGCAGGATCGGAAGAACTGTATCTTCTGTAGTCGCCTTGAAAAAAGCAACCGCTTCGGAATAACCGAAAATTTGAAGAAAATGACGAAGAACAAAAAGATCTGTTTCTGGGAAAATACTACGGAGCGATGAGAATTGGATCTCTTCTTCCGTTCCACTGCAAAGGACATTTTTTGCGGACGATAATCAGTAAACTAACGTTAATAAAGTCATCTCGGGTCTGAAGATAGTTCGACCGCCACTAGCAAAAATCACTTCTTCAGTTTCTGTTTTTTTATTTACAATCTTGACATCTTTGCTTTGTTTTTCTTCGACTTCTTCTTCTAACTTTAACGAATAACCATATAATCCTGAAGTTTCTATGAGACCAGCAAGCTCGAGCACAACTGAAAAAATTTACATGAAGATACTCAAATCAAAATGAAAGTGTTCAAAATAAAAATGTTCTTACTGCATTCATTTGTGACGTAAGTGCTGACTGTTTTAACTGATCGCTTCTTCTTCTTTTCCGGAACCATTGAGAATAATTGACGAGTAGAAGTCGTTGAAACGTTCAATAAACTGTTTGATGAACCCATTGAACTTGTTGGAGGAGTGGGAGGAGTGTCTTCAGAAAGCGAGTTTCCTATCCTGTATTACTCAAATTCATTAACAGGGAAACGTTCAGAAAGGACAAGACTCCAATGAGTTTTCTGACTAATGTGGTACGAGAACATTACTGCCAGAGTATGTTGTTTAACAAAGGGAAGAGTATGATAATCTTCTCATCAACAGTTGTTTTGAGACATCACATGTTTTCAAGCCGAACTAAAGTTTGACTCACGTCACGTTTGCTCCGGGGATAATGCACTCCCAATCGATTGGTGAATTTTTAATCTGTTCAATCTTTCTTTCAATCGACTCGACTCCTTCCCCTCGACTACTTCGTCTGAAAAAATAAATTCAGATAGTAAAAATTGTCACTGGTCGCACATTTTACACTCGCTTGCATCGTGCCTCCACTCAGTATCTGGTTCCGTTACGAAACACTCGAAATAACTCTTAACAGCCAAATCAGCCAATTTTTTAACGACATTTCGTTCCACATTCTCTGCATCAACTACAACCAAATAAACATCGTCTTCGAATGATTGGCGCACTGAAAAGGTATTTTTTAAAATGTTTCTTGTGACATACCTACCTGTTTTTGTAAGCTGCTTACTTCCAACAGTATCTTCCGAAATAATGGTGCTGGTTTGGTTGGAGGTGTTCGCTGCTTCCACAAGTCGCCTAAAACAAAGCTTTAAATTCAAAAGTAAATTCCTAGGTCTGACTGGGCTAAGGTGGTTTTTCCAGATCCTGTAACTCCACGGAGCAGAACAAATACTCTATGACCATCATTAATACATTGTATAATTTCACGAGCATCGGCGTCGAGTTGATGGCATTGCGAGTGCTTTTGTGGAGACATCTTAATCTGTAAAAGGACAATTTCGCTACAATTTATACAAAAATAGGGAAACGTGTTTTTGAACACCAATACTATCGAATTTCAAGCGTCTGGAAATCACGTGTATCATTTCTTGAGAGACGCAGACCAACAAAAAACATGTGCCCGTGTAATATTGATAGTTTCACAGCCACCCGCAAAGCCCGCCTCAATGCTTAAAGATTATTAAAAAATTCGAATTACTGCTGAAGGTTTAAAAAAATAGTATTTCCTTCTCAGACAACTCGATATTAATCTAATTCAAGTAAATTTAGAGACTAACGCAACCCAGTTAGATTGACGCACAGTCTAATTAGTCTACGATTTCGTCTAATTAGACTACAATTTTGTCTAATCCAACTAACATACAATCTAATTAGACTTCCCTGTCTAATTAGACTTTAGAAGTTCTAAATTAGAACTGTCTATTTACACTTTAAAACTGTCTAATTACACTTTAAAAACGAGCTAATCTAACTAGATTGTATTTAGATTGCTATTCTGTCTAATTAGGTTCGGTATATCTAATTCGATTAAAGTTGTCAGAGTTTTCTTTTTTGAAACATTGTTTTGTTAATGCAAGGTCATCTAGCCTATGTCTGTTTTTAAGACTACCGACAACGCATGGAAGTCCTGCTGAATGTGAATTTTATTATTGGTCATACAACATGTCATGATTTTTTATAAATAAATATATTTATACATGAATACCTACCGTAAAAACTGTAATAGAAGCGCCCCTTTATTAGAGGCGCCCCTCTAATAGAGGCGCACCCTGAAAGGCGCTTTGAATAATAGTGGCGCAGCCTCTAATAGAGGCGCCCCCTCGATATGTTTGAAATATTTTTTCTGGTTTTCAATCATTATTTTTCAATGTTTGTCAAAAAAACAAAGAAAAACCCAATTTTTTCGTTCAAAATACTGCAAATTATGGGGTTTTCGTATAATTTTGTCAGTGAAAATCTTGGTTTAGTTGAAAATTGATGATGGAGAGCTCGAAAAATAGCCAAATTGAAAAATAAATAGGCAGGTTGAAAAATAGAGGCGCACCCTCTATTAGAGGCGCCCCTGTAATAGAGGCGCACTTTCGGAAGGGGGTTGAAAAATAGAGGCGCATGCGCCTATATTACAGTTTTTACGGTATATTTAAAAAAAAAAACTATTTAAAAAAGTTAATTTCCGAAATTGTGCAAACACTGAAAGGGTTTGGTACCCAATGTCTCGTATTTGACGCCAATTCAAAACCGCCAATTCGAATTATTCATCGTTATGTTTACTATTAAAATTTAAATAAAAATCCTTTCTTTTCGATTTTCTCGCTTACTCAATTATTATTCATACGTTCTATCGTTTTATCTTTTTTTCACAGCTATATGAGAAAATCTGCTTTGTGTTTTTACCATTTTTGTGGCAATGAGAAAAATAGGCGCTGAATATCGCTAAATTCAATTGTTTTTGTTATTAGAATATTAACTGCAGCCTTGAATAAGAGGAAATAGTGTTTGTTCTCTCAAAGTTACCTACATAGTATGCATATCTATCTTCATTGCTTCAGGAATTCGGAACGGAAATTGTCAACAACGTATAATGGTAAGAGCTACCCAAATCATTGTGAAAGTGGCTTCCACCAAATCTTTCAGAACGAAGAAACTCCCGGCACATCTAATTCGGAAGACATGCAGTTCGATTTTAGTAAGTTGATTCGCGGTTTCGGAAAAAATAATGGAAATTATTGCATATTTGTTTTAGAATTCATACATGACGCTCGGCATCAATCGATAGAATATTTGAGAGAGGAACTAGCCAGGTTAAAGAAAGGTAGGGAACTGATATTATTTGCAAAACTATTTTACAGGCAAAAAAGTAATAAAGGGTATGCATAATAACGTTTCCAGATAACCATCCGCTTCTGCACTCCGTTCGCCGAAAAATCCTCAAGGACAGGACAATTCAAGCTGATAGAACGCAGCGGCATCGGGAACGTGCAGCACAAAGAGGTAATAGGGAAACAGGCCGGTAGACTAACTACGAAAAATAGGCTGAAACCACCTGACTCGGCCAGGGGCCGATAAAATTTCAAAGGGGGGCCCTTATGAAAATAGTCTGACCGGCTTTCAAAAATCTTATTGGACCACCTGACTGGATACTACTTTAATTGGTTAGGCTACTGGTTTGACCGGGAAAACACTGGCGCAGCTTTTCGTTATGAAATATTATGATCTTTAATCCATTATTTCACATATTCAGCGAAACAAGATCGTGACTCGAAAGAAACTGAATATCGATTTGAAAACACTCATCGGATATCTGAACTAATGGAGGAAGCTACGAAACGGGCCGAAGACATGGAAAAAAGTTTGGCACACGAATATGGCCTAGTTGATATCACTAAAGCAATCGTCGCTCCACTCACATTCGATTCTACTAAGAAAACACTACGAGGTCGAGGAGGAGGGCTACTAATAGAGCCAGCTTCTTATTTCAACTCAAATCAAAATAGTCGGATTCCCGAATTCAAATTGAATTTGGCGTTCGATAACGTCAGGATTCGTGCTGATCTTGATGCAATTCTTAATCGTCCTGAAGCGCGAAGAAAAGTCTACAGTATTGTAGCTATTCAAAAGCCCAAACTTATTATAGATAATAAGTCTTTCAAACACGGTGAAGATGTTTATGCTTGGAATACCACTTTCGGAAACGTCCTTGCACGACTCGAGATCACAAACGATAAGCTGGTTCATCTGAAAGGGAGCAACGTAAGTGAAAAACTGAAATGAAAAAAGTGACTCCATTATTTAGAACTGGGATTCTCGACAAATAACTGCGACTTTAGAAGATTTGGAAGAGGGGCGTGTGGTGATCAACAAACAGAAAGGAAAGGATAGAACACACTGAAACTGTAGTCTTCCCAATTAACACTATGTGCCGATTTGCCATATTTTTACCTTAAAATTTTCATGTATAATAAACCAGCTCAAAGAATATTCAGTTTTTCTAACAAGATTTTCCATTTTCGTTCGAATGCAATGGTTAATTTCTATGCAATTACCTTTTCGGCAGTATTATTATGATATTCTCTCAGTTTTTAGTTTATTTCAGATGCTTTGTGAAATTGAATGCCGTGCTCTGAATGCAGCTCATACTATGCTCATTCAAGATTTTGAACCAAAAGATGCATTGACATACTTGGAGGGTCAAAAAATTTTCACTGAAGATCATTCAGATCTTATTGGTACAATGCCAACTCGTCTCGAGAGAATCGCAAATTTTCTTCGAGCGTATCGACGTCAAGCTTCTGAGTTGGGCCCGCTCATCGATTTTTTCACCTACAACAATCAAAGTCATCTGGCTCACTTTCTTGAAGAATACATATATTTTGCTATAAATGAGCCTCATCAACTTCGTCCTGTTGTGATTGCCCCGAAATTTTCAAGGCAGATGCTTGATCGAAAACTTCTCTTAGGAAACGTACCGAAACAAATGAGCTGTTACAGTCGTGAGGATCACGTGGAACGAGTAATCGATAAATTAGACGAATTGTGCGATTTAGGTGCGTTGGCTTCGTTTCATTAAGTTTTACATCAATACTAACAAAACTTTTCTGTACGAGTTTTTCAGATTCTTTCTTTCTGTTCCTTCATGGACGTTCTGGATCCGGAAAATCTGTGATAGCTTCACAGGCGTTGTCTAAATCAGATCAGTTAATCGGAATGTGAGTGTAAAAATCTGGAAAATAAGTTTAGCTAAAGTAATTTCAGAAACTATGACTCCGTTGTGTGGCTCAAGGACAGTGGTACAACGCCAAAATCAACTTTCGATCTATTCACAGATCTTCTATTGATGCTGAAGTAAGTTATCTCAAACCAATTATATTTCGTTCAAAATTTTCGAAAATTATTTGTGCTTTACACTGTTTTGTTTCAATAATATTGGTAAATGTCCTCTAATACTCTGCACTAGCATGCTTTGTGTGTTTGAAGACGAGCCCGTGTTGTGAGCGACACGGATGACTCGCACTCCATCACCGACTTCATTAACCGTGTTCTTTCAAGGAGCGAAGACGATCTTCTCAATTTTCCATCAGTCGAGCACGTAACTTCAGTTGTTCTCAAGCGAATGGTGAGTTAATATTTTCGTTATTTGGGACATCCGTTTCAAATTCATGGTGATTGTTTCAGATTGTAAATGCTTTAATTGATCGTCCAAATACTCTTTTCGTTCTCGACGATGTCGTACAAGAAGATACAATCCGATGGGCTCAAGAGCTCCGTTTGCGGTGCTTGATCACGACGCGGGATGTAGAAATTTCGAATGCAGCCTCACCAACATGCGAATTCATCGAAGTCACGTCATTAGAAAACTTTGAATGCTATGATATGTTAGAAGCCTATGGAATGCCGATGCCTGCTGATGAAAGAGAAGAGGACATCCTACATAAAACAATCGATCTAACCAGCGGAAGCCCAGCTGCGCTCATGATGATTTTTAAATCGTGCGAACCGAAAACATTTGAAAAGTGAGTAAATATGGTAACATTTTATGGGCGAAATTCAATTAAAAAGGACCATAGCTGATGGTCGAGCAATGTTCGAGTTCTTGATCGAGGATGGCTTCTTGTTCCGTTGCTCTCTTTTCAAATCTCCTATAATTCCCCACATGTCAAAAACCAAACCATCGGGGAACTCAAACATTGAAAGCTCCGATTTCTTGATTGCTTCACCAAGCTGCCAGAGACTTTCACAGGTTGCAGCAGTTTCCCATATGCGCATTGCCAACTGATCGTCTTGAACTCCCAAGTATTGATCAAACAACTCATTGAGCTTGCCACACATCTCTGCTTGAATCATCTGATCTTGGATATCTTCAACCGCGAATCCACCTTCCGATTTGAACCGAATAGTCCCTTTCGCCAATTCTCCAGAGCTCTTTTTTGGAGTTTTCATAATTCCTGGGTCAGCGGTCTTAGGAGCAATCAACCGAATAACACATTCATCGCCACGACGAATATTTTTCAAAATTCGTGCGACTTGATAATGTCTTCTTCCAAGCACTCGTTCTCCATTGATCTCTTCAATAAGTTGACCAACTTGAGTAGCTGGTCGCATTCGGTCAAACACTGAGCCGGGGTTAATCATTTTTATGAAAGCGTTACCCAGCCCATTGTCGGTGATCGTAACGCCAAAGTTGTTGGAGTCTTTGAGTACTCGTAATTCAGTTGCTTGGCCACGAATATGAGCGTAGAGCATATCCTTGAAGTTGAGGGTTCCAGTGAACATATTCTTCATGTCGGGCTGTAAAAATAATACTGTATCGATTAATGTTTTTATGCGAACTCACTTTGAAGTCGTTAACTGTAAGGAATATTATATCGTCTTTTGCAATGTTAAAACAATCAGCAATCGACTGATACAGCTCACTGACATCAGACCATCGTTCAATGATTGCAACAGGAGATCCATGAGCAAGTTGACAAGCAAACTTGAGCTCTTTAGCGGCTACCATGAGTGGGTTAACAAATGGCATGATACTGGTTGAATGACCACTGTTTTCCTCGATTGGTGCAAGTGCTACTGGCACAATGCATGGGGTGTTTGAGTAATTTGAGCGACGATTGAAGGCTCCACGAGATCTGGAGCGGCTTCTGAAATATTCACGATGTAATTTGATCCTAAGGACATTGGTGAACACACCGAGAACGACGACATGGGCCATTTTGATGTTCCATCTTGGTTAGTACTGTAGTTAATAGAGTCGAGTAGTCGTTAGTCGATAGTTAATCGTAATATGGAGAGTTTCGTGGTTTCAGAGAGCTTATATGGTTTTATCGGGCGGAGTTTAGATCTTATCTAAATAGATCAGGGGGTCACGTAGAGGACGCAGTATTAATTATTCATTCGAAACGTGCTGTTAGTGAAATGAATGAAAAAGAAAACTTTCAAAACCAATTACATATATACAGAATGGCCCAACTGAATGGCAAGTTGGAGAAACGTGGATTATCGGGAATCGAATGTATCACGCCATATTGCTACAAATCTCTATCCATAGCCCTGCAACGTTGTGTCGAAGTTCTTTCTGATGAAGACCGCAGTGCACTCGCTTTTGCCGTCATAATGCCACCAGGAGTAGATATTCCTGTCAAAATATGGTCTTGTGTGATTCCAGTCGATATTTGCTCAAGTGAAGAAGAACAACTGGATGACGAAGTTGCAGATCGTTTGAAAAGATTGAGCAAGTACGTTTTATTAATGCTGGAGCTGTCAAATGTATTGTGTTACAGGCGTGGAGCATTACTCAGTGGAAAACGGTCGCCTGTATTGACATACAAAATCGACAACGTTATTCATATGTTCCTCAAACATGTTGTTGATAAGCAAACAATTTCTGTAAGTATCTTGACTTAATCTAGGCATTTCAAAACTATTTTGAATTTTAATTGATTTTTTGTTTATAGAACGGAATTCGCACACTAGAACAGCGTCTACTCGAGTTCGGAAACAACAATGTTCCTACTCCTGAGCGTCATCCTGTCTCACATCTTCAAAAATTTCGCCGGTCATCTGTTGGTGATATGTATCCAAAAACGGAGGAAAGTATCATTCGTCCAGAAGATTATCCGAAATTCTTGCAAATTCATCGCCAATTTTATGATTCTCTCAAAAAGTTCACTACCTTGTAATTTTCGTCATGTATACACCTATTTCTATCGTGTAGATTTATCAGCACTGTTTGCATATAACACTTTTCAATCTTTATAGGTTTCAATCTTTATATGTGGACGGGAGGTCAAAGATCCACATTAACAAAACCCAATGCGAAATTTTCCTGTTAACCCGAAAAACTATCATAGTTAGATCGACCGCGGTGAGACAAGCGTCTCAAGCATTTAAAGTTCCTTGAAATGCAAACCTAAACAGGCTCATAAGTTATCCCTGGCTACTTTGATAGGTGTCTAGACGACGTGTCTGCACCTGTTTCAGGAACTTTTATTATTTAAGACATTGGTCCCGCCGCGATAGCTTCATTACGATAGTTTCTACGGTCGCAGGAAATTCCCCATTTTACCTCATCATCTCTTCAAAACTGTATTTTCGCATCTCAATTGTACGGATACCAAAAGTTCTCTTTTTTTCATGATATAATTCTTTTTTTCATCCTTTCGAATTTTTATTGCATTGATTGAGTCGACTCATTTTTTTCATCATAAACTCTGAATTTGTTCGTTTTCTTTTTTTTAAATGATTTTCTGCGTAACCTCTGTGCGTTAGACGTATCTCTTCCTTTTTTGGCATTCCTTTATCAAACTTTAAAAAGTTTCAATTCCGTGATTATTGATTAGTTTACCTTGATTCTTCGAGCGATGCAGTGAGTACAGTTCGGGTTCATAAAACCGAGAAATTATGTTTTCAGTTATGAAGATGTTCGATTCCTGTCTTCTGTCAGTGTCATTTCTACTTTCGCCTTCTTCTTTCACCTCAGTGAAGCACTTTCCGTCCACGGAACTCTCTTCAGACCTTTAGTCATATTCATGACACTCTCTTTATATATCGTTTGTGGTTTGTATTGCTACTATTTCTAAAAATATTTTTACAGTGGTTCACCGTCTTTGGGCAATGGATTTCTCGTGCGAGGAGAGCGACATTCAACGAACAAAATCTCCTACTCACTTATCAGCCGAGAGCGTTTACTCATGGACATCTTTTTGTGGTAGGTTCAAAGAACTCAAATAGTGGTGTATTTTCCAGACTTGAACCATACTCCAACGGTACCATGAAATAGGGTTCAACGAATTTAATTATGCAATACTCAATGGGTGCAATGAAATTTTATGAGGTCCCTTTTGTAGAAAACCGAAAATCTTTTTTTTATTATGAATTCAACCAGCCTGGCTGCGGCGCCTTCAGCGCTTCATCCGGCTGGCCTCTGCTCATTCACCTGGCCACCTTTTCCCGAAATTTCGGGAAAGTGTCCGCATGACCGAGTGGTCCAAGGCGACGGTCGGTGCCCAAAGAGCGCAAGTTCGGTTTTGGGACCGGTCGCCTTTCTTTCTCATATCTCAAAACTTGCGGACATTGGGACAGATGGTCAAACCCCACACGCGTTTTATGTTATGAATTCAATATTTTCTGTGCAAGAGAAGTTCGCGCCGCACACACGCGGCGGCCACGCCCGTTTTTTGCAGCAGTGTTCAAAAATCGAACGCAGCGTTAAAATGGGAGTGGGCGTCGTCGCCACGTGAGTGCGGCGCGAACTTCTCTTGCATGCAAGAGAAGTTTGCGCCGCAATTGCACAGAAAAATTGAATTCACAATAACATATAATTTAAAGTGTACTATTGGTTTCAGAACTGCTCACAAAAGGTTAGCGTTTCGGATCTGTTTCAGATTGTTGATTGTTGCTCGAGTGGGCTTGAAATTTGGAAAGGTTTAGAAAATTGACTAAATTGTGAGGCGTTTAATTGGCATGCCGAGAAACTACTGTATCAACTAAATTTAATCCCAGTAATTTCAGTTTTTGAGCTTTTGTTACAAACTTTTGAAAGTTAAGGTATTTTTCCAGATTTTAGATTTCTATCCAATTAGACCCTTAGAATCCACTATATCCTCGGAATATGGATGCTGCAGACTAGTGACGAGTCGGGCCGGCCTGAAATCAAAAATACTTGCGGCCCGCTCGCCCGTCCCGGATTTCGATTCATTCTTTTTTGCGGAACAGTCGAATTTTTGACTACGTTTGAGTATTCGATCAAAAGCTGGGCATACATTTTCAATCAAAACACTCTTGGAGTAAAATTGAAACACTTTCAGAAAATTTTGCCAAAAAAGTGAGCACCCACTTTTATATTCCATAGTCATATGCAGCTCAGCATAGATTCCAAAGTTCAACAGTTCTTTGAAATCACCAGATCCGGTGTTCCTTTTCCAGCCAGACCCTCCAACACCATGTCGATTCTCTCAAACTCCGGTCGAGTCGTGTACGGATTCCGATTTTCGTAACGCACGAGATGCGCACTATAAAGATGAGTTTCACAGAGCAATGAATATGTCAACAGAAAAGAAGATGATCCCACAAGAGGTTGAGAGCCAATATCAGGTTGATATAATTTTCTAGTTTCAGAAAGTAGAAACTATGAGAATCGAATTTGACCAGTCAAGTTCACCACCTTCGTCGCCGAGCAATTCTGGAAAATCGCCAAACTTCTAAATTGAATTTATTGAAGTATAATGAAATTGTTTCATCTTTCTTTTCGAACTGTTTCTAGCTTCATAATTGGTTGATATACCGTATTATAATACCTTCAACCTCCCATACAATTCGTTTATTTGGCCTCAATCGTTTCTTCTTAGTGAGCCCAAAAGTGTGTTTCAACGTGGATGCAAAATGTCTAATCGTCGTTCAAGCAATCAGGTATGAGAATTTGATATATATATATATATTAGAATGATGTTTGATGGTTCCGATAACTAAAACTGAAGAATGATATGCCTTCTCTAAATGTAGCGTCCAGTTTTTCACTATTTTATTCTTGATTCACCCACATGAAAACTGCGGAAAATTGGTTTTCGCTAACTAAGCAACAATAACGTGAAATGCTGAGTATTTCTTCTATAGTTCTTGAGTGATTGCCCCAGCTAACAAAAACTCACCAGCGCGACTTTCAGGCGGGACATTTCGTTATAGGGATATTCGCAAAAGCAGTTTTCAAACTAGTTGTTTCCCCAATTCTCGTAGGATCTCAAAAGAATACGAATGAAACAAGCTGTTGCATTCATGTCATTAAAAATATTCAGAAGGGTGGAGATTTCCAACCTCTCGAAACCGACTCAGGTGTTCCACAAGATTTGAATAATGTCAGTACCACATCAACGGAGCCTGCAAACCGCTGTACACGTTATGCTCCTCCCAGCCTTTTCGTCACCAAACCAGGAGGCCCGTTTCATCTTCATGTACAAAAATTTATCGTAAGTTATTATTTGTTGTATCTACTTCCTGAAACAGTTGAATTCCAATTTTAGGAAGGAAGTGGACACATGGTCAAAAAGCTTCGTATTTCTCTTCAGGAGTTAGCTGTTGCTAAAAGAGGTAATTACCGCAAGAATTGTATCAGAAGGGCATTGGTTTCAATTTATTTTTCAACCACCTCAAAAAATTGAACTTCTTAAAGAACATCATTACTCTCCGCAAGCATAATTATTGGGTGTTATGTTTCTAAAACTGATTCCTCTTTGAGTTCTCAGTGAATACAATGAGCATGAAGGAGATGTTCATCTGGGTTTCTTGGAGTAATCAGAACTTTTGTTAACTGAGTAGCGTCTAATTAATAAAAATGTGTCTAATTAACTCCAACTTCAGAAGGACATCATACTGCATCGACCGCGACGACAGAAACGTCGCCTGGAGAAATATTGACAGCGCAGTTTTCTGGACAAAGTCTCGAAGATTTTCAGTCCGTTGACAATGAAGAAGCTAGAAAAGAATTTGAACTCGAAGTGAAGAAAGCACTTTCGCAAAGTTCGTCCGCTCGCGACGACTATGAGAGACTTTTAAAGGAGCGAATCCAAAAAATGAGACGTATTCTTTATCTCTATCACACTGATTTTGATACATCGAACTTGAAAGTTGAAGATGCGGAAAGACATTGGTCCACAGAGAAGTTGACTAAAGATGAACAAAAATCTAGGTTCACAAAATGGGATGCGACAATGGCGGAAGTCTTGGCTGAGTTGACAGAAACTGAGTGGTTGTCTTTGAAAAGAGGAGGATTCACCGGTGTTTCAGGCAATGAGTTTGATTACTGTCTGATTCAAAGTAAGCTAATCGAACTTGAAATGGAGAAAAAATTGACGGGAAATCGAGAAAATAGATGTGTTGAGAATTACTCATTAATCGAAATTTTGGAGAGAAAAGATAATGATGTTGGAAGATTTTTCCCCAAGGTAAGGCTGGCGCTTTTTGGCATCATAATTTATTCACATCTATGCAGTTTGACACAACCGTTCAAATATACTCAACTTGCAAGTAACGTAATTTTATGGTTACAGGGACGCTTCGATTCAAAAACTAACAAAGTTCATCGAATTCCTCAAAAGGTCTGGTCTCCATTCCGCAACTTATTGAAAAGACATGCAATCAATTACAAAAATATCGATGAAGATTTCAAGAATGCGCTGCACGATGTTTGTTTGAGTATGAAGTTTCCTAACGAATCGAACGTTTCAGAATTATACTCTGCCGAAGGGAAAGTTGTATTGTCGCCTTTTGCTGAATATCGCAAGTCTTATCACTTTTAACGATGTTAATAAGAGCTGGTGCTGTGCTAAAATGGATCAAAATGAGTTTGAGAATGCTGTATTCAAAGGAGTTCCATTCAATAGTGATGGATGTACGTTTTGCAAGGAACTAGTTTTTTTTTTACTTTACAATTAAATATTTCTGAAAACAAATCGAAGTTCGAAGACAGGCCAGTAGGCTAGACGAAATGGGTAGGCTATGTAGTCACGTTGTCGTATTCTTCTTGAGTAGTTTACTGGCCTGTCTCGAAGAAAATAATCATCTTCACTTGTGAAAGTATTTGCAGTGTCATTCAAATTTCCACCAAAAACAGTCTCTGTGCAACCACTCAACCTCTGAATTATATCAATCACAATCATTCAACGGGACGCGAATTATTTTTGTATCTTCTTTTATTTTATAAACTAACTATCATTCCACAATCATAAAGTAACATTGATTGTAAAAATGGACATTTTACTCATTATAAATATGAATCTTTTCAAAGCCAACAACTTTTTTTCTGAACAAGTTGAGCAAGTTAAGTCTTTCAATATTTATTTCCCCCTTCATTGAAAGCCTAAATTTAGCTTAGTGTTCTACATCATTTCTAATTTAAAGGTCAAATCCTGAACAATGTTTCATAGAGAGTACGTGAGAGAAAAAATGCCGCTTATTGGAATGGGAACATGGCAGGTACTTCATTATCTAATATTTATATATTTCTCTTTCTTTAAATTTCAGATTAGGAAAGAGGAGATTCTACACAAAGTTATAGACGAAGGCTTGAGAAAGGGATACAGATTTATTGACACTGCACAAGTCTACGGAAACGAAGCGGCAATCGGAAGAATCTTGGGGTATTTGCTTCCACAGCATAATCTGAAAAGGTGTAGGAAATACCAATACTTTAATAAAGATTCAGCTTTAATTCTCAGGGAAGACATATGGATCACTTCCAAACTCGCACCTGCTAATGCTGGTGCCGCTGCTGCTCGTAAAAGTATTGAAGATTCGTTGAAACATCTACAAGTCGACTACATTGATCTGTTGCTTATTCATTGGCCTGGCAGTTCATTGAAAAGTGAAAATCCCAAAAACAAAATATTGAGAGAGGAGAGTTGGAAAATCATGGGCGAAATGATGAAAGAAGGCAAGCTGAAGTCAATTGGAGTTTCGAACTTTGAAATTAGCCACCTCGAAGAACTCAAGAAAGTTTCAAATGTTGTTCCAGCTGTCAATCAGGTTAGGAGTCAGCTTGAATGTTAAACCGATTTATTTTTCAGGTTGAATATCATCCTCACTTTCATCAAGATGACTTGGTCAAGTATTGCAATGACAACAACATTCATTTCCAAGTTTACACACTGCTTTTTATCATCTATCTCATCTTATTTCTTCCAGGCATATAGCAGTTTGGGCAGCCCAACTTACAGAGAAAAGTTATCGAAAGAACCTGTTATCATAAAACTCGCAGAAAAGTATGGTGTCAGTGTTCCAGTTATTCTTCTGGGATTCGCGTATTGTCAAGGAATCAGCATTCTTCCACGAACCACCAATCCAGAACATGTTGTCTGTAATTATGAAGTCACCAAGCGTTCGGTTAGTATCGCTGAATATAGAAATTGTTTTTGGAAAATTATTACTGCTTATAAGGATTGAATTGGTTTAAAAATACGACAGAAGAAATTCATAATTTTCAGATTTCTGAAAATGACATTTCACTCATGTTGGCTTTGAAAGTTGAGCATAAAACTTGCTGGGATCCTCGCCTCGTTGTGTAAAAGGCCCACATGCTAAATAATTTTAGTTTCTTAAATAAAATGAAATCCGTTTCAATTAAATATAATATATATTTTTATTCAAGTAAATGTTTTATATTGTAATCTAATTTATTATATGACGATCTTATTTCGTTTGAAATTCTCATTGGCATGGTGGATTCGTTTTGAGTATCATAGACCTATTTTAGTCATGTTTTTTGGTTTTCGCTTCCTTTTTCTGCTTTTGTTCGTTGAATAAGTTGACAAGATCAAAAGCAAGAACACAATTCTCTTCACTGAAAACAAATGGAACTGCACGGCGACTTTCATTGACTAGTGGACGGCGAGATATTTCTTTTGCATCTCTGAAAAAGTAATATAATTTTTGTATATGAGAAACACGCCTGATTCGTAGTTGCTTATGCTGCCATATTCATGACTGTGGAATCGTCAGAAATTCACTAATAAACGTACTTGAAAACGCAAATAGTCGGTAGCTGACGGGACATAGCATGTGCATTCACCCGGAATCTCTCCCCTTCCTTAGACCAACGGCCGATGTCTAACTTTCCAAACTTCATATTTGGTAGAGTATATTTCTGACTGAGTTCTGCAAATACTGGAGTGGTGTGTCTACATTCCTGACTCCAAGTAGTGAAGAATTGAATGACCCAGACAGTATTACGATTTCTTGTGAGCTCCTCGAAAAGTTGTTCTCCTTGAAAATAGGTTACTTGTTCGGGACCTGTGTAAGCAGGTTCTGGGAACAACACTGTGACAACTGAAAAAACATATTAAGAATAAATACATTGAAACATTCCTCTCATAAACAATTTAACTTACTGAGACAAGCTAAAATATACAGGGTTCCAGCTAAAATATCAGCACGAATAAATAAGAAGATTCCGGCGATCTGGAACGATTTCATTATTTACAGGAACGTTCCAATGAAATCCAACCTTTGAAAACAAGAAGATATTGTTGACATAGTGCATCCAGTTTGTGGCTTTTCTTCCTTTCCAAGCCAGAATGATCAAGAGAAACATGAGGATCTCTCTTTCTCTCTGTAAATAGATAATCACTGGGTGCTGTTTGGAACATCCATTCAAAAATTTAACACTCACTGAATCGATTTCACATTGTTGATTTGCGTCAGTTGCGAACACGTAATTACATAAAAAAGAAGACCGAATCACTGGAAATGCCAAAGCCAAGATGGAATTGAAAATATGAAATGCTGTTAAAGCTCGACGAACTTCGTCCAGACGAGGTAGAAGCATTCTGCAAAAAAACCGGTACAAAGTTATTAATAGCCTCAGATGTGAAGATGAGGAGAATACAATGTTGGTTAGCTTCAATCTAACGTTCAAACGAAAACTTGCATCAAGTGCGATTAAAATCAATACAATTAAGAAAATCGAATCGCAGATATTCAAATTTGGCAGGAATTATATCACAATATATTGCAATAAGCTTTTTCTGCTTAGCAATCAAAAAACAAACAATTTCTCGGAAATTAATTCATAAGCTGTGTTTGCCAACTGTGCTAGAATTTGCTCGAGCTCGAGCTCAGTACAAGATGGCTCGCCACTGAGATTTCTAGGCCACTGTACTGCACTGCGGCATAAATACTTTCGGACTCGGATTAAATATCTGATTTCATTTCATTCAAAAAAAAAGATAGAACACGAAGTTTTAGTTTAATCTTGCTCATTAATCATAAAGATAAACCTTTAAGAATAAAGGTCTACAAATGACACTGAAAAAAAGAAAGTCACGGCCGAAGAAACTATTTTCTAGGCCACCTTTAAAAAATAAATTTGGCTGTTTTTTTAACTGCAGCTTTAGCTGGGAAATAATTTATATATTAATATAGTCTATTAGTCTTATTCCTATTTCAGGATGTTAATTACGAGAAATTTTGTGAGGCGTCTTGCCACATCATCACGACTTCTGGAGACAACTAAAAAGCGAACAGTGGAAGACATGACGCAAGAGATGTTGCAGGTAAACATCAATAATTGTTATCTGTAGCTGTTTGATATGCTTACAGATGCCAGTTTCACGAGTTCCACCAACTATTCAACGGTTTACAAGCTCGCTGAAAATGAAATTCAAGTCAGATGGTCTTGACCAGTCCGTCAAATCAATTCTGGACCGCGCTTCAGCTCAACTTTATTATAACTGTGCGGACAATTATGACTTTCAAAAACTCTGTGAAACGTTCGGACTTGGCGATTACATGTCATCTTGGTAATAATTGGCTTTTAAGACTGTGTTGGGAATTTGGAGCCTACTTCAAATGGGAGCTGTATGAGGTGTTGTTATTAAGAGTCCCTCGCTTTGAATGGAAGAAATTGACCCCAAACTCCAAAAATTGGTTCCGGCGATAACACTAGTTTCGCTTATTAGCTTATCAAAAATTGAGTGGTCCTCTCTTCAACTCCCATATTGTCCATGTTATTCCAGGTACAAATTAACACTGATGCACACGTGGATGGTCTTGATGAGACTCCATTCTGAATTCGATGGAAAAGCATATATGAGACTCCAAAGAGGATTGCTTTCGACAATGTGGCTAGATATCGATCATAGGTCAGTATAAATTATACTTAAACACAATCTTATGACCTGAAAAATTTACGAAAATGTAGATCTCGGATAGTTCTATGTCTGTGATCTTTGGCACTTTAATTCGGCTTGTAATAGGTCACAGACATAGAACTCGTCAAGCCTACATTTGTGTACATTTTTCAGCTCAGAATATTGAGTTTAAAGCAAGTTACACGCCGATCCATTTCTACCCGGTTTGCAAGTATGGTATAAATGGAAAGCTATTTTTTATAAATCAATGGATAATTCTTGGAAAAAAATTCTTTAAATTTTAGATTGAGTATTGTGAGCAAGGAGTTGAACCAAGTGATGACTGGACAAAACGACATGAAGCATATGCACGGATTGCATTTGCAGACGTTCTTCGAGTACGACGAGGCAAGTAAATTTTATAATTTTATTGCAGATTAAATATCCTTGTCAAAATTTCCCTTTTCGAAGTTTTAACTGATCACAGTTCTATAATTCCAGGGTTTTCTTCACGATGATCGTGTTCTTGCGGGAGCTGTTTGGAGATGTTTGTACATGAATCGTTCTGTTGATCCCATTCATTTGCTTAAAGTCGTAACTTATATGCGATCTACCGTTGCTTGGCTTGAAACTCAAGACACGAATCAAATACTAGTTGAAGGAATTTCCGAATGGAAACAACTGCGATCTGCCCCTAATTCTTGATTCATCGCTGTTCCTATTTCTTTTTATAGTTTCAATATTGTTCTTCTATTTCCTTTTTTCTATTATTTATGTTCGTTCGTTTTACGAGTCTATTCATCGCAAAACATTTGCAATAAATTTTCCAATTTTCAGGCTCTGCCTCCGAAATGGCAGGAAAAAAACCTCCAGCTTCCACGCTGAAATGGTGTCAACAAGAAATTGGGCCTATCTGTGAAGGAATTGGAATGGTGGTTAGAAGCCAACTTGGGTATGATGGACGGAGAATAGAGCAACAATTAAGAAGAAGTGCACTTCAGACAGTAGTTATGGCTGGTCAGGAAGTGGATCCTTTGAAAGTAAGATTTTATAAATTTAAGGCTATTTATAATTGTTAGAATTTTCGTTTTTAGGAACCTAACAAGACGAATGACTCAATACTTTCTACAGCCCTTCCAACAACGAATGAAGCTCTACAACGAGCACGAATTGTGGCTGCTGGAATAGAAACGTTTGCAAAGTTAATGTCACAGGGGACATATCCAGGTTCTGCTGGTTTTACAATTTCACAAACTGGAAAACGTGAATTCGTTAAACAAACATCACCAAATCAATCTAATATGGTTGCAAACTTGATGTCTACTGCTGAAAAACTGAGCAAGGGAGCTATTTTCCTTGCCCCATTACCTCTTCCAACATTGACGAAGCTGGGAGCATGGGCTATTGCAAATCCAAAAGTTGAACTGCCAGTTCCTTCTCAAATTCGAACGGCAGTTCCAGCAATTGGTCAAGTTGAATCTTTGATTCAATCTATGTTGGGTGTTGCAACAGCTAATCAATTTTCTGGGACGAATGTTGTTAAACCAAGAAAGTTGAAACTGGAAGGAGTAACTGATCAAATTGCAGAAGCTGTGTCAGCCGAAGGTAACACCTAATTTCAGAAATTTCCATGAAAAAATCATGAAGTTTTTATCTCGAACTCTTCAAAACTTTAAAAAGCTTTCGATATTTCAGCTGATCCACTGGCAACGATAGATTCTATTCCGATCGACAAGACTCTTACAAAGGAAGAAGCCGAGTTTTTGATAAAAGCAGCAAAATCAGTACAAGATGATAATGCTGAGACTGCAATTTATGGAGAAAAGAAACTGAAACCAGAAGTTTATCGTCCAGAACTTCCAAAAAACTTTGAAGTGAACTTGGAAATGGGGAATGTTCACACTTTGACACGAAGCAATGAAAGCTCTGTTCCTGCTACGAGAATCGGACGATTGGCAACATTTGGACAACTCGCTTTCGGACTTCTCGGAGGAGCAACTGCCGAAGTAACAAGAAGAACATTTGGAATGGGAAAAACATTGCAAGCAGAAGGAATTCCCAAGAATCCTTTTCTTTCGGAAGCAAATGCTGATAGAATTGTTGCCACGTTGTGCAGGGTTTGTTTTTTACTAGCTGCCTCGCTTTCTTTCTCTGTACTACATTATTGATACTCATACTATTAAAGGTTCGTGGAGCTGCTCTGAAACTCGGTCAAATGCTGTCCATTCAAGATTCATCTACCGTACCACCAGCTCTTCTTCAAATTTTTGAAAGAGTCCGTCAGTCAGCAGATTTCATGCCCATTAAGCAGGTTCATCGTCAAATGAGAAACGCTTTCGGTGATGAGTGGAGAGATAAATTCGAAAGATTCGATGACAAACCATTTGCATGTGCTTCCATTGGGCAAGTTCACAAAGCAACATTGAAAGATGGACGAGCTGTTGCAGTTAAAGTACAGTATCCTGGAGTTGCTGAAGGAATTGATTCAGATATTGACAATCTTGTCTCTGTTCTGTCAGTTGGAGGAATTTTCCCAAAGGGAATGTATTTGGATGCTTTTGTTGCAGTCGCTAGAAAAGAATTGAAACAAGAATGTGACTATGAAAGAGAAGCAAGAGCAATGAGGAAATTCCGAGAGTTGATTGCTGATTGGCAGGATGTATATGTTCCTGAAGTGATCGATGAACTTTCTTCTTCACGCGTACTTACAAGTGAATTGGTTTATGGAAAACCTGTGGATGCATGCGTTGAAGAACCCCAAGTTGTCAGAGACTATATCGCTGGAAAGTTCATTGAACTTTGTCTCAAAGAAGTAAGTTCCAAAAAAATGGCATTTCTTGGATATTCTATACTTTTTCTGTGGTACGAGGCACGTCCCCAACAAGATACGTTTTTGTCATAAAAGATTTTCAGTAGTGATTTTCTATCAAAACAAACGAAAGTTATGTGAAACAACAATAAAACGATTTTTTAAGATTTTTGTTTGGCGTTTCATGCAAACCGATCCGAACTGGTCCAATTTTTTCCTTGGGAAGCATCCGAAAACTGGCGAGCCACGACTTGTTCTTCTTGATTTCGGAGCGTCGAGAGCATATGGAAAGAAGTTTGTTGATATTTATATGAATATAATCAAAGCAGCTTACGATGGAGATAAGAAGATGATTATTGAGTGAGACTTTCTTTGACAATTTGAGTTTTTATAAAATATTTTGCAGACATTCTCGAGAGATTGGTTTTCTGACTGGCTACGAAACCACCGTAATGGAAGACGCTCACGTAGAATCTGTTATGATTATGGGTGAAACACTTGCTAGTAATCATCCTTATAACTTTGCAAACCAAGACGTTACTAAAAGAATTCAAAAGTTGATTCCTGTTATGTTGGAGCATAGGTGAGCGGAATGAGGATACCCACCCTCATTCATATTATTGCAGGCTCACTTCTCCACCAGAAGAGATCTATTCTCTTCATAGAAAACTGTCCGGTTGTTATCTTCTTGCCGCTAAACTCAAAGCTACAGTTTCTTGCGGAGGCCTGTTCCACGAAATTCATGACAATTATGTATATGGAGAAGATGGAAGAGATATCAATATTGACTAATTTGTTTTTTTCTGTTTACTTCTAGATTTTCAAATGGTTATTGTAGTCGTCTAATATAATGGGTGCATTTTCTACATTTCTATGTGTTTTCATAAAAATTTATTATACAAGGCCTTTTTTTTCGAATTGCCAGTTTTCATCTGAAATGTTTTACCTTTTTCTTTCTAATTAGTGTAAAGTCTCCTGACTTTCCAATGAACCAATTCAGATGCTTCCTGATTTGTCACCACATTTGCACACTAAAGAATGCAACATGCTCATCGAGTTTCTACAGCGGTGTCATTCAGAGAAACCTATTGGTAAAATAATTCAGATGAAATAATTTAAACTACCGTAATTTCTATAGTAGAGCGACCTCCCCAACTTCATTCCGAGTTTTTTGAATTCATGTTTTAAGTTGTAAAATGTGTAAACAGGGCTAAAAATGTGATTCAAAAATAGAAAAAAAACATTTTCAGCGAAAAAATCAAATTGAAAAAGAAATCATCCTTCTGGAGAGACAGTGAAAAATAGAGTGGTCGGCCGTTCTATTAGAAAGTTTATAAGAATGATGTTTCAGGAAAGATGCTCGGAAAATGCTCATATTGGGATGAAGCGGTGTGGCAGTGCACAAAAAAGGAACGAATCTGGAGAAGGGACAACAATCCAGCCTATAAACGAAGAATCGTTGAGCTCAGGAATTTGCCCGAGAAGTATTGGACGCCAGCTCTTCACAAACTGAAAGAGGAAGGACTAATCATTGGAGGAAACGAGCAGAGTCAAGGGTGCAAGATTTGAACGTCAAATAAAATTAGGCTTTTGATTTTAGTAGATATTTCCCGAATAAATAAGGATTCTATGTCATGTAGAGTGTTTCAGATTCTGAGTCAGATTACAGAATCAAAAAATCATTTCACATTTCTGTTGGAGTTTAAAGATCATCATTTATTAAAAATTATAAAAATAGTTTCAATTTTGTAATGGATATGTGGTCTGCGATTAAATGTATATTGTTATGGTCGAATTAGATTAGTCGAAATTTTTTCAGCGATAACACACCAATTTCCATGTTCAAAACTTGTTGAAACAACTTTCAAACTATCGACAGAATCCACCAAGTCAGAGAGTTCACCTTCTTTGAATACATGATAAAAACGATAGAAAGTGACCTGAAAAGTATGTGTTAATACTTTTAAAAAAGTAAACAAACTTCTCTGAGAGTAGCCATTGCTTCAGTGATACTTTCTCTCATTATGGTTTGTGCCAATTCTTCTGAGAATTGTTCTTCAACTGGAACCAAAAGTGATGCCAATCGTCTTCCAAGCATCGGACTCCAACGTTTTATTCCAGAAATCAAAGAATTCGTAGTAGGAAGAAATTGCGGAGCCGCTGATGGAAGTTTTTGAGCCATTAGAGGCGAATCAGATCCAGTTGGGGTACTCTGGTTACTCTTATATCCAGAAGAACTTGGACATCTTTTTGAAAAATATGGAAGCTGGTCAGTGAGAGATGTGACCTATCAGATTTTATAACTCATTAGTTTTTCAGTTTCCATTGGACTCACTTTACTCAAAACTCCAGAAAACCATCTTTGTGCAATGGATTTATCAGAAATGTTAACTGGAATCGATGCAGCAATAATTCTTTGTTCTTTTGTTGTATTCAAATGAAATTTCACTTTTGGAAGTCGTCCTAAATTATTACAATCCTTAAAATTTGTTTTAGTTTTCTAAACTTTACCTCCAATTGCAGTTTCATGCATATTCCATGGGACAAGGATATCTTGAGCAGCGAATTTTCCGTTAGGCTGCTCGAAAGCCCAAGCATAAATTAACATTTGACCTCCAACTCGAAGACAACGAGAACATTCTGAAAGTCAAATTCAAAAAGATTTCGATATCATTCAGAATAACCTTGTAAAACTTGTCTTCTTCTTGAAGTTGTCGCCAAATGATGAATTACAGAAACATTAAGAATTGCATCTACACTTCCATCTCTTCAAAAAAAACAATGAAATATCTCAATCAGATGATCATTTTCCTACCGAATCGGAATATTGACAGCATCAGCCAAACACAATTCAATATTTTCTTTCTTACTCGAACTGAGAACTTCTGAACACGTATCAAAACCGATGACGTGGCATTTTTGAGATGTATACTTAGCTTCTCCACATCCTACATCCAAGATAACACTCCCTATAGATTGTTGATCAACGAATTGACGAACACGTGGCCAGATACGCGGAGAGGATGGTTTGTGATCCTGAAATGTCAAATCAATCTCAAAAAATTATTCTGAAATCAAATTGAAACCTTTTGTTGATATGTCGCCAATCGAGAATAAATTGAGTGAACATACTCTTGTTCAACGTTCTCCGAACTTATGCTCATCTTGTTGTTTGCATTGAATTCTGGAAAAATAAATGGAGCATTTGAAAAGAAAACAGAAACGAATGAAAAGAAGTTGAATATTTTTAATGTTCATAGGGATGATGTTTCATAAAAGCCAAGAATCTTTTCATTTATATTGTTCCAATTTGAAAAGATCAACATCGGAAACCTACAGTATCCAGAATTTTGTTCAAAGTGGGATGAAACATAAAAGTGAAAACACCCTAATTTCCTGGTTTACTTTAATACAATAATTCGAAATTGTCTTTATTCCACGCAAACTCATCGAGAACGGCATTTCTAAAACTCGAATATATTTTCTCGAATTAGGATGGCCTCACAGTTGTGGCGAATTGTGAGCTTTTGAAATGAAAACGGAGAAAATTCTTATATTCTAGATTGATTCGGACCAGTTGATTCTTTACATTTGGTCACTGATGACTGTCTTATGTTTGACAACTACGTGGGTTATGTGTAAAGGATCTAAGAAAGCACCAATCACATCAGCTGAACCTCCACCTCCACCACCACCAGCACCTGAACCTCTTCATAAAAAAGATGAATTGATTCAAGAGAATCAGAAGAGTAAAATTGGAAAAGTAGCAGAAGGAGCACCGAAACAAAAAGATGAAGAAAAGAAAGAAAAGGATGAAAAAGATGGGAAAGAGAAAGAAAAAGAGAAAGAAAAAGAAAAGAAATCTGAGAAAAAAGATAGTAAAAAATCGAAGAAGGAAGATGAAAAAGAAAATAAACCGAGTGAGGAAAAGAAGGAAGAAAGTAAAGAAGTGAAGAAAGAAGAGCCGAAAAAAATAGATCCAAAAGGGAAGGATGCATTTAAAAAACCAGAGGATGAGAATGCTGTAGCTCCGAAAAAAGATCCAAATTATCAGGTATTTATGACTTTTTGGAATTCAGGAGGAACTTTTCAGCATTGATTTTCAGACTCTTTGTGGACTGAATAATGATCTGTTTGGGCCAGATAAAAACCCGAAAAAACAGTTCAAAGCACCAACGAAAGTTGAAAAAGCTGATGTAAAAGATCCGCAATATGAAACATTGAATGGACTCGGAGAAGATCTTTTTAAAGAAGAAAAGAAGGATGATGATGGAAAGAAAAAGGAGTTCAAACCGCCAGAGAAAGTTGCGAAAGCAGATGCAAAAGATCCACAATATGAGACTTTGAATGAGGTGGATAAGGGAATTTTCAATAATAATAATAATGAAGAAGAGAAGAAGTCAAAGAAGACAAATGTTGAGAAGAAAGAAGAGAGGAAGGAAGAGAATAAGGAAGAGAAAGAGGAAGAGAAGAAGGAAGAGAATAAGGAGGAAAAGGTGAAGAGTGAAGAAAAGAAGGAATAAATTGAATGAATAAATTATTATTTTTATGTTTCTTGAAACTTTTCTCACACAAACAATCAAGTATATTCCGAATCATTGCTAAAATAGTGAGATCAAAACTCCGATCAACTTTTTCTTCTGTTGTAAGATCTTAGAGTTTCCACTTGAATATAGTTTTAGGAATATCTTTTTGGTTGAAACAGATCATGCTTTCAGCTTCAGTGTTGGAATCTAGGGAGCCAAAAAGATACTTACCGTAAATACTGTATTATAACGGCATGCCGTTATATTTTTCAACTGCCTCCGCGAGAAATTTTGTGTTTTCAGAAACTCATTAAAATTGAACGAAAAAACTTTTTGGACGTTCTATTTGCTGATCTAGAAGTGACCAAACACGTTGCTACTAATCAGAACCGAGAAAAAACCCCCTGATAAACATTTTTATGGATTCTGAGTAGAGATGGGGTGCCGTTATAATACAGGTGCCGTTCTATTACAGGTGCCGTTATAATACAGTATTTACGGTATATGGGTCATCAGGCATCAGGCAAAGGCTCTGTTCCACTTTTAGGTCAGTAAACATTTTCGTCTGAGATATCAACTTCATGTGACTGATATCCGAAAAGCAACGAGGGGGCTTATGAGCTAAAAGAGAGTTACCCTTGCTCTTTCTCTCTATAAGACTCTCTGACATCTTGTGCTCTTGCTCTTTCCCTCGCTTCTTTCTAGACGAGGCGACGACAACCAAACTCAGTCAGAGTATAGATGTGGTGTGAGAAAGCAGGAGGACATAGAAACGGAAAAAGGAGCACCACAGCTCTCCGTCGAGCTCCGGAGACTCTATGAGAGCACACACCGTCATTGATTTCGAGATGAGAGACGATGTCGTAGCGCCATTTTGACACATAGAAAAAGAGAAAAATGATGAAAGGAGAAGAAAGGATATGGGATTATCCATGAGATCAATACTATAAAAACTCGAATTGATGAAGAATAAACGTGTAAAAGGAAGAGAATAAGATAGGGTCACACTGGTTTTGATGCCACCTAATATGCGAGATACTGTAAAATTGAGACACACGTGCTTCTATTTTTCAAATAGCTCTTTAGAGAGAACTCAGATTTTTCCACCTGAGCTTTCTAAGTCTATCAATACACCAATTTAGGAAAAATGACAAGATTTTCAAAACAAACATTTGACGAAATTATTCAAAAATCTAATTAAAAGTAAAACCAAAAAGTTTGAGAAGTACTTATATTGCAGGAGTGCTTCCATTACAATATTTACGATGTAAGAATACTTTAATTGGGTTTCTGATCATATTTGGGCAAACATTAAGTTCTAGAACTGCTGTAGATACAGTAATCCAAGAAACAGTTGTTGAGAGTGAAGAGTGTGATTATTCATACGCTCTGTGGAAAATATGATTGATAAGACATTTTAAAAGTTTAAATAACTACTATATTTAATACTTTAAAAACCATATTCTTTCTTTCTTTCACAAAATAATTGATGAGTAAACTAAAATCGAAAAAATATGAGTAGCAATAGACTTTCCACAGTTCCAAAATGGCAGAAAAGAAAATAAAGGAAACGAAAGAGAATGGGAGAAAGTGTGCTCTGAGATCTTTTCTCGTATAATGACAGAGCTAAAGAATGACGAGATAATGAGTTTGTAGCGAGTATAGAAGCAATTGAGAATATGTTGGAGAAGTCCGATCGGGCTTACATTCGAGAAAGAAAATTGCCGCGAGACGCAGTCATTTCAGTTAAATTTCCGATTGTGTTTAGACATCAGATAGGCTATTTAAATTATGCAAGGTCTCAAAACTTTATTTTGATTTTTGTATAAGACCCATCAAACTTGCAAGCCAGGCCGAAACGATCCGACACAGGCCGACCCGCCACTTTCTTTAAACTCAATATTCAGGGTCTTTTTTCGGAACCTTATCCGGACCCATCACTGATTAGTCATTCTGCCAAGTGACAGACATAGAACTTACCGAGATCTACACTTTGATATATTTTTCAGCCCATAAAACTCCGTCTGATGGATCTTACGCGCCGTCGCGTGTCGATTAATAAATTCAAAAATTAGCAGGACAGATAGGGGAATAATTGAAAATTAAATGCTGACTCTGGATACATCGATTCTTAAGAATGAACGTTTCATTTCCACAAGCATCAGTCGATACACAAAACACTTTTATTTAGTGTGGATATCTGATAAATATTGATAAATTCATTTATTTTTCTTCTTCGGATCATCTTCTGATTGTGTGATATCAGTTGTTTCATTTGGGGACCCTCCAATGAATTCACAGAATTCTCCTCTCGGTGTTTCACTCAATTTCTTTTTCTTTTCTGAAAAATATATTCTTTTCGGTTTCTTATTTCAACTTACTCAGAGCCTCTTCGAATTCTTCAACACTATTCAAAAGTGTTGAAACTGATTCTTCCATGATTGAAAGATTACATCTGCCATAATTGACAACTGCCTTGATCATAACTTTTCCATGGTACTGAAATTACCGTAAATACTGTATTATAACGGCACCTGTAATAGAACGGCACCTGTATTATAACGGCACCCCATCTCTACTCAGAATCCATAAAAATGTTTATCAGGGGGTTTTTTCTCGGTTCTGATTAGTAGCAACGTGTTTGGTCACTTCTAGATCAGCAAATAGAACGTCCAAAAAGTTTTTTCGTTCAATTTTAATGAGTTTCTGAAAACACAAAATTTCTCGCGGAGGCAGTTGAAAAATATAACGGCATGCCGTTATAATACAGTATTTACGGTATTTGGAATAAAAATAAATAGTTTGCTTTCCTTAAATACCGAGAGAAGAGAGAACTTCAGAGTTGAAGACAGAATGAGATAATTATGAAACATTGAAGTCATTCTGTTCACATCCCTCTTCTGATCCTTCACATTTTTCTGAAAAAAACAATGGAGAGTTATTGAAAATCTCTCGCTCAACTGACATTTCTGTATTGGAAAACTGCAACTCCGTGGTCATTTTGATGACTCATTTCAAAGAATTCCGGATGATGAGTAAGTCGTTCAGAGAAAGCATTTCCGAGGATAATCTTTCTTTTAACTGCTTCTCTGATTGATCGAATTCCATAGAGACGAATCAGAATCCACAAACGAATCGGATGTTCCCCATAATGAGTTTTCGCTGAAATATTCGATAATGAGTTTATGATTAATTTCCAACAACGTGATTCACCCCCTTCTATATCTAATCTTTCACAACTCCAAACAACTGAAATTCTTCCGGAATATGGGAATAAAGAAGAGCATGCAATATGAACAGAATGAAGTTCAGAGATCAATGCACTGAAATATTCAAAAGTGAAACTTGTTTTGAATTGAGAATTCTTACTGAATATTGTTTCTACAGTTCGAATCAAGCCATTCACATCCTGCATACGTGGCATCCAAATGCAGCCAGATTTTCTTTCTGTTAATTGAGAAATATGAAGAGCCTGATGTATTCTAACTGCTTACTTTCTTGATATTTTGACTAAATCCCAAATCTCATCGTTCGCAGCTACATTCGCTGAACCATAATTTGCTACAATGACCAATGGAATCAGTCCTCTTGCTTTATCTTTTTCCATTTGTTTCAAAAGATTTGCTGACGTCATAGCAGATGAATCCTTATTAAAAGTAATCACTTTTCGGAGTCTCACTTTCATTGTACTACATGCTTCTTCGAGTGCAATTTGAGAATCATCGCTACAGTAAACCACGTAATCCGAAAACTTTGGTTTTTGTTCTTTATCTGATTTTGGTGAACTCTCATCTGTTTTCTCTGCTTTCTCGATCGAATGACGAATTATAGAAATGAAGACATCACGAGGAGTGTAGAATACAGCACCAATCGGTTCCCGTAATTCATTCAACCATGATTTCATCTGTGGAATTGCCATTGCAGAAGAGAGCCATTTGCATATGATACGTTCAATGGAATCAATTATTGGAGAAGAATTCTGTACTAAATAGAATTTATACAAATTAAGGTAAATATTCATACCACATCATGCCCAAGAGCTGCAGAAACTGTACTTCCAACAATATCTGCCAGCGATTTTCCGGCGAATTTGGCGTGATAACGAGGATGATGAGTGTGGCAAATCTGAATACAATATGTTATCAGAAAAGACTTATTTGCATCTTTTGTTACATTTGGAATAACAATTTCTTTCAAGTCTTTCAGGATTTCACTAAATTCTTCTGGTTTCTCCGGTACTTTCACGTGAATTCTCGTCGAATTGATATCATGTTCTGTATTATCATTTCTTTCGAACGATCAAAGTCCCGATTGCTTACCAGGAATAACAGGTTGCTTATGCGATTCATCAAAGTATTCGTTGATAAACTGAACAACACTATTCATACATTTCACAAATTCCTCCCGTCCTATTGGTTCCTGAAGTCGTTGACGGTCACTTCGTTGCTGTGGCTCTTTCACGATTGGAGCCTGACTCAATAAAATGTTTTTGAAAAGTTTCTATCTAGTCAGTAACCCCTTGATCTGATCTTATTGCTTGTTCTGAAGATCTTTTCGCATTGACAATTGGTTTCAACGGTGGGTCTTTTATATCTTTTTCTTTCTCCGGACTTCTTTGTGGATTCGTTCCGAACGATGATGAGTTTTTCGGAAAGCTCTCTACATCTGGATTCTCGACCTTTCTGTATTGGGGACTGTTTCTGCTGCAAAGGTTGTAGTTTTTCGGGTTTAAATACAAGTTTCGATCGAAAGCCTTCTGACTTGGGTCAAAATCGGTTGTTATTTATTGAATCAGTTTTTTACGTGAATTCTAAAAGTGTTAATGAAAAATCCATGTGTAGCTTTTTTTTAATCAAGCTAAAGCGGAAAAACTAAGCCATACCTTCTTCGTTTTATGAACAGGAATATGATAAATCCGATATTGAAACACAACGAAATAGATAAGCAAACGATGAGAGTTGGTACTTCTGCTCCCATCTTACAATGTTACTAGGCTTCCCGATCTGAATTTTGCTTTCAGTAATATGCTCATTTGATTCCTCGTACTCACTTTCACAAGATTTATTTACCGATAGACGATTCCAATCACAGAGAAACGCGTGTGGGGGAAATGAACAAAAAGGACTCTCAAACTTCAAACAAAAATAGAGATCACGTAATACAGTAAGGTCACGTTGAAAAATAAGATACATACAATTTTCGAATGCATTTTTTAGATAGGTTTTAGGATAGATTTGGTGATATCAAGAAGATATTCGTCGGTTGTGATTTCTTTTTTAGCAACACTCGTCGTATTTTGGGCGGATTTTTTGCTGGGAGCGTTTTCCTTGTCTTCTTCAACTTCGACCTCGTGCGCTCTGGTGTTGGGGTTTTTGGCCACGTAGTTCTAAAAAAGGTTTTTTTTCTTTGTATCCAAAACTACAGCAAGCGTTTGATTTCTCGTGCTAATAGCCGTTATCATTACCTCAATAAACTCTTTCTTTGAAATCAAGTTTTTATCATGAACGACGAAAAAGACATCTGCACCTTTCTTGGTCACAATTGGATCCGTAGCTTGAAGAGCGTATCCCTTTTCTAAAACAAATAAAAATTATTTAGAGTACTAATTTAACTTATCACCAAGAACTCCGAAGCGTTCGTTCAGCGTTACCCGTTTTTGAATAGCGGTTTTGTATTTGTTTTCTAGAAGAGATGCAACTTTATTGTTGTGCTCACGATCAGCCAGAGGGATGATTTGATATTGAATTCCAGAAGTCATTCTAAAATTTTTGTGTTCTTGTTGTAAACGGCAACTCAATAATAAAAGGTAACGTCTTCAAATAATTCAGGATAAATTGAACGAGATGATAATTTAGGTTCGCGCCTTGTTTCAAAAGAATAGTCTGGCCGAGCGCACTTTCACCGCCAACCATAAGGCGCAAATAATGATTCATTTTCGGATTATCGACCGCAATTTTACGATTTTCGCCGGTTTTACATGTTTTACTTTTAGATTTTTTACTATTCTCTGTCGCTAAATTGTTGAACAGTTTTTCGCAATCAAAGCGAATCGATAATATTTCGTTTACAGGTAATGAGTGCAACACTTCAACCATATTTGGAGGCAGTGCGTCACACCCTCCAGGCAGCTTTATGCCTGGAACAATTTAGTTCGCAGGTCGTTGAAAGACATAACAAACCTGAGGTAATTTCCAATCCTAAAATTATTGATCAAATTTCAATAGATCGAAACAGTTACAAGACTTGCCGAACATTAGGAATGTGTTTGTGGTGTATTCTCATACATTCTCACTGCAGTGAGTGCACTGACTTACACATTATAACTGTTTCTTATGAATTTTTTAACTTTGAAGTCGTTCTGACCAGCTTGCTATATTTTCTAGGTGGAAGTACAAACATCAAAAGAATTGTTAATGACTCCAGTAGTAGTTGCTCGAAACAAACAGGAACGTGTCCTTTGCGAACCATCCGTCAACTCGGTCAGAATATCTATTGCTATCAAACAGTCTGATGAGATCGAGAAAATTCTGTGCCACAAATTCACACGTTTCATGTGTCAAAGAGCTGACAACTTCTTTGTGCTCCGTCGTAAACCGCTTCCAGGTAAGAACCAGACGTATCGTGATCAGTATTTGTACTTATTCTCTAGCAAAGAGCAATTAAATTAATAAGGTATTTTTAGGATATGATATATCTTTCTTAATCACTGCCTCTCACACCGAAGCAATGTTCAAACACAAGCTCGTGGACTTCTTACTTCATTTCATGCAGGAAATTGATAAGGTACATCTGTTTTCTTTTTTTTTAAATTTCAATTCTAATCGAGTTATCTGAAGTTACAATTCCAGGAAATTTCTGAGATGAAATTGTCTCTCAACGCCCGTGCACGTGTCTCCGCTGAAGAGTTTCTGAAACGTTTCAATTGAAATCTCATATTTACAATTTCCTTCTCTACCCTCACTTTTTCTCAAATTCCAACTTTAACTATTTTATGGAAACACGAGTTTTATCAATTTGTGTAAATATCTAATTTTTACAAGTTGCCTGTTCTCCGAAAGTGGCCCATACATTTCCTGTTTTTAGGTCCCCATTTTGCTTTATCAATAATTTTTACTGCACACTTTTGATTTATGAAAATTTATTTGATTTGAATTACGAAGTTTTATTTTTTTTTTAAACTAGAACTCGTCAAACGCTGTCCGAGTGAAACTACTTTCAGTAGCCTATAAAAATGGACACTTCAACATTGCTCATCAATCTATCACATCATATTATAGACATGTGGCCATTTAAATCCATATTTTTATTATCATCACTGGCGTTGTTGAGCTCAGCAACCGAAGAAGTAAGCAGAACTGAGCAAACATCTACGTTGTTCTCCGTCGAAGGCGAGGTTGGTGCTTTTCAATATTTGATTTTTGGCTGAAGGCCTGTGTTAGTGAATAAAACATGTCACTTTTCATCAACAATCGCGCTATATTCATACGGTGTGAATTAAGCACATTTCTGGAAGACTGGTTTTTAAAATATGGTATTCCAGCTCGCTCTTCCTGCGTCTCGAAATTGTGCAAAATGGTCGGCAGGAGCTAGAGTCCATTTGAATCACGGTCAATACATTGGATTCGTTCGACAAGATTGCACGTTCCGTGTTGATTTCGTACCAAGTGGAACTTATATCGTGCAAATTGAAAACACCGATTTCGTCTTTGAACCTATTCGTGTTGATATTACCTCGAAAGGAAAAATGAGAGCTAGGAAACTGACCATTCTTCAGGTGCAGCATAAGTTCATTCTTTTTTTATAGTCAATTTTTTCAGCCTAACAATGTCAACACGCTACCATATCCTCTCCGTCTCTCAGCTCGTGGACCAGCACGATATTTCCGTAAACGTGAAGAATGGAGAATCACTGACATGCTTTTCAGTCCTATGGTGTTGATGCTCGTTGTTCCTCTCGTCGTGATGCTTATTCTTCCAAAGTATGTTATTGATTCAACCTAATTTTCCCCACTTCCTTATAAGCATGTTTAGCTCAGCGAGTTTCAACTCACCTCCCCGTTTTTTTCCAGAATGACTGCAAATGATCCAGAACTTAAACGAGAAATGGAGAACATGCAGATGCCGAAAGTAGATATGCCAGATGTTGGAGAAATGATGGCAAATTTCTTCGGAGGACCCGCTCCTGCTAAAAAGAAAGCTGTAACTGCAGGAAGTGGTCAAAGAAGAAAGTGATATTCTAATTATTATACAACTCGAACCTTTCCTGAAAAATCTTAGAAACCTTTCGAATGGTATCGGATGTTCATTCATGTTCTTCGTTCTCGTCTCCAAAATGTATCCAAAAAGTCAACCTCTGTTTAATCGGGTGGACTTTTTTTTTCAAAACCATCTTATCCTATACTATTTATTGTAATTTCCAAAGCCGTTGCCGTTGTTGCCGAAATTAGTTTGACAAAACAATAATAAGTATATTTAGCCGCTTTGATGTGTTTAAACAGAACCGATAAAAATCTTCATAATAGATCAGATAGTATGGTTCTTCCAATAAAAAATTATTCTTCTGAACATTTAATTGAGTTCATTACATTCCCTTCGGAACTGCAGTTTTTTTAGTTCCTTTACGTCGCTGGGTATTAGTTTTTACAGTTGCAGTGTTCATGAGTAATAGCTGAAAACATTAAAATTCATTTGGAATTGGTCTCTTGCTCACCTCCTCAGCTTGCTTCTTTGCGATCATTGCGAAGTTCGGACGAGGGACACCAGTGACCCGTTGCAATGTTATGGCGACTTCGGGCATTGTTGGGCGGTCATTTGGGTTTTCCGCAACGCAGTTCTATAAAAAAAATGTTTAGTTTAATCTAAAATATAAACTTATGTACTATCATCAAAGTCTGCACATCTGGTGGTGCTAATGGATATGGTGGCATGCGATATCCATTGGATACTTGTTGAGCAACATCCGCAGGTGTCATTCCAGGATATGGCTCCGCTCCATTGTTGAAGACTTCCCAACAGAGAATACCATATGCCCATACATCTGTTTTTTGAGAACAAATCTGAAAATAGCTCATTTTATATTATCAAGACATTGTACCTCACCATCGTCTTGATTGTTTCCACCGCCAACCATCTAATCGGAGCTTTGGTATTTGGCTTAACCTGATAGAATGTGCCATTTCTTGTTAATCCGAAGTCTGATATTTTAACTTGTCCATCGCCGTAAAGGCAATTTCTCGCAGCAATATCTCGATGTAACATCGGCTTTCCATGAATGTATTCGAGACCCCAAGCAATTTGAAGCAGCATTTCAGTCCGTTTTTCAACCGGCAAATCTTCATTTTTCTTCAGATAGCCATCGAGTGCCCCATTGGAAGCCTATACTATGAGAGTGGTTGAAAATGTATTATTCCTAAAAACTACCAGTTCCATGACAAGATACAATGGCTCCTGTAAGACAGCAACTCCGTAGAATTTCACTACATTTTGGTGACCTAATTTCCTCATTGTTCTTGCCTCCATCATAAAATCTTTGATCTGATCTTTACCCAATTTCTCTAATTTTGCTTGTTTCACAGCAACTGAAACCGCTTTTCCTCCTCTTTTGAACTTCATTATACCAGCTGACACTTCGCCGAATGCACCTTCTCCCAATTTCTTTTGAATATGTATCATTTCATGATCCAACTCCCAAAATTGGCGACGTATTGGTATAATTAGTTTGCACCCATCTTGAATTTCAGTGTTACTCTTTTGATAATGACTGAGCATTTGTTGAATGGAGTTGAATGATACATTATTGTTTATGAAATATTTCTTTTGTGCATTATTTATCACGAAGTGTTTCACCTGAAATTAAGATTAGGAGATTGTCTCACGAGGACGAGCAGGGCATGTTACGCATCGGCCAAACTCATCCCTTCCGGCTGAGTTTATGTCATGTGAGTACCCTGGGTATTCTAAAAAAATTATGTATATGATATCACATTAGGCTCTGATTCATTTCTAAAAACATGTTGACCTTAACTTTCGAATGAACAATTTCTAAGATTACCCAGGGTACTCCCATATCATAAACTCAGTCTGAACGGATGATTTTGGCCGATGCGCAACATGGCCTGTCCTCGAGACAGACAGATATTGTCTCTTAAAATATATCAAAAAAAGAAACGAACCGAGTTGAAATCATCTAATTTGTTATTGAACATAACGCTTAGAATATATGATCGAAATTCTCCTGGCTTTGGTTCTGATAATCTTATCAAAAAATCCCCATTTTTGTCAAGAATCAATCGAACATCTTCTCTTGGCATCAATCCGTGATAGTAGATTTCTTTTTCAATCGTCGCACTCAATACATCAGTTGGACTGAAAATATTTATTTCAATTCCATTCTATTATTCTTTTCACTTACACCGAGTTCGACATTTTTTAATCAGAAATGAAAATTGTTGATTTTTCACTTATTTGCTTCGTTGTTTTGCAAAATTTTTGAAATAAAAAGGGAAAGGTAAGAACTGATGGAAACGAGAAAGTGATAGAGACCTAACCTCGGTGAAATGAGAACATGAAAGCTCGATTTAATTTCAGAAGTTTTGTGAAAACGTGAATTTAGAAAAGTTTGACCGTAAGAGCATGAGACTAGTGAATACGTCCATTATTTTTTTCAGTCAAAGTTTCCAAATACTTATTGATTCGTACAGTTTTGTTACCTTATCAATAGGTCCATTTCATACCAAAATAATAGATAACAATTGACAAATGGTTAACATATCTACCGTAATCCTTGACCTGGAAAACGCGCCCAATGTTTCTTGACTTGAATAATATCTTCTAAAGACGAGGAATTTTAATGGTGTTTCAATCACTTTTACGCTGTATATTGAACCTCTCTCTACTCGCACGTCTGTATTCCGAAAGTTGATTTTTACGATTTCTTTAAAGTTAAATGTCGATCAGAACGTTGAGCGAATGGGAAAACTTCCGTGGAAAAACCAGTATTATACATTATGGAATGGAAAATTAAACTGCAAATAACAACAATAGAGAGAACTTGATTTGGAAGAAAGTTAGATAGGATTACGAAAAAGATCATTTGAAATTGGCAGTGAATGAAAAATGAAAGAAATCAGAGTTGAATGAGGTTGGAGAAACAAATTAGAAGACGTATGCCGTTTTCTGTTTCTTCATTTTCCGTGCACATCCTTTTTGTAAAGAACGAGTACAGTATTCATAATGTAACGCCAATCAATAAGACCTGTGATAGCCGTGCCAGAAGTCGCATCATCATCAACTCCAGATGAAGGCGTAGTAGAAATTCCGAGAGCACGTTCATCAAATGGAATTTCGAGACGTTGAAACGTACGTCGGCAACGAGTTACACAATCTCCAACAATTGGAGATACATAGACATCAGACATGGCTTCTGGGAAAATGTCGTACAGAAGAGCACAAAAAGCACGACAGTCTGCCCAATCAGAACTGAAGTTGGACACTGTTAATTGATCCGAGTACAGAGCAAGTCTGGAAAAAAAGGTGAAACTTATCAAAAAATCAAAAATGAAACTTACTTCTTTTGTACCCACATTAGAAGTACGTTTCTGCGAAGTGCATGGGTTTGTTGAGACATTAAACTATCCCAGTCGTCTTCATTACAAATACTTTTTGAAATTATGTCCAATTCTCGTTCAGCTTCATCTTTTCGAATAACTGCTTCTTTCAAAATCAAGATAAAATCTTTACGAGTTCTTCTGAAGTCTTCTTTCAGTTCATTATTTTCTTTCTGAAAACATGACAATTTTTTATTATGTGAAGAAAGTTGTTCATTTTGAATTACCTTTAACAATGACAATTCTTTTAGCAAACTTTGAATTCTGCTTGAGTTGTTTTCATCATCTTCAAGGCAAATGATATCTGGATGAACATTTTCTTTATCTGGGTTCTCTTCTTTTTTAGTTTCTTCGTATTCATCAGTCATTGTGGTCACGGTTGCAGAATTTATTAGATCTGTTTGTTGCGAACAACTGACCATTTGAACTACATTCTGTTTCTTGGTTTGCTCTGCAATTTGATTATGTGCATGAGCTAATTGATTCCTAAGTTTTTCAAGTTCTTCAGTGAGATTTGTTTCAGTTCCGGTTGTTGCTGATGACACTGATATCAACGAAGAAGGTGCAGGTAATTCCTTTGGTTGTTTTGATGATGATCTGAATATGGATATCATAATGTTTTATAAACGATTTGTTATCAGTTCAAAATGTTCACGAACATCTATGTCATGGTTCCGAATTGCATACCTTCCGAAAACCTTTCGAACAGCTTCCATCGGGGAGCTGGCACGACTTCTGAAAACAGAAGCAAGAGACGAAGTCGAGGGCTTTGTCTTCTTCTGATTTGATTTTGAACTGGCCTCCGAAGATGGTCCTTCGATCAAAATTGTCGGAGGGGCAGGGGTCCTGAAATACAGAGTAGTCAACGTTTTTTTAAACTTCGAACTTCTCAGTTTTCACTGTTCATAGAGATTGTTCGGATAATATTACAAACCTTGCAGGACGGTGCCAAATGAACGGCATTACGAGAAAGTGAGCGTCGAAATTCTCTCAAAAACCAAGAGAATTTATCAAAATGAATATCTATTTCTTTTTCTATTTCTGGTAAATAGAGATGGACGTGAGAGACTGAGAAAGATTGACACTGAGAAATGAGCCAATGTTTGTGTGTGCTAACCCATTTTTTTGTACTCCAATAGACTGTGAGTGAGTGTTCGGAAAGTATTTGCTCGAATCAGGGCGGAGTAAAGAAATGAGTCAATTGCTCAATTCAGTTTCAGTGAATTCGACTAATGTGGATTCGTTTGTCTTACTATTCATAATGAAAAAAAAACAATTATTGGTGCCTTCTTGTCTCTTTTTCTCGTATCAAATCCTATTATTTTGAGATAATAAAATTAAAAAAATGTCAAAAATATTAATAGTCTGTATCTATAGACTCACTCTTCTTTCCTTCCTGACGCCTCCTTTTTGTTGTTCATACGACGAATTTCAGTGGCTTTCTGTTCAATTGGAGTTTGTTCTGAAGTACTGATAGCTCCTCCGTCAGCTTCATTGTACATATGCCGTCGCAACGGAGCCACATTTTGTCGAGAATAACAATTCCGCGGTGAAGAAGCTACAGGCTGACCTGTAATACAATTATGTCTCTTTTTGAATAAATTGGTGAAACTGTTCTTACCATCACTACCTTGGAGCAAGGTAGAAACCATCGATATTTTCTTTCGGAACGTGATATTCTGTTCATTGACTGGCGTTATCGGTTTCGAAGACATCCCGGTGAACCGATTCATTCTGTTAAGTACAAAAAGTTTTATTTTTCAAGCTACAAAATAAACATCGAAGTTGAAGTCTGATTATTCCAAATAATGGTATATATGTTCTACAAAAGGAGCAGTATTGTTCAAAATTACCGTAAAAACTGTATTAGAGCGACACCTTTAATAGAACGACACCTCTAATAGAACGACACCCATCTATACTCAGGATTCATGAATATGATTATCCCAGTGTATTTTCTTGGTTCTGATTAGAAGCAGCGTGAATTGTAACCTCTAGATCAACGAATAGAACTTTCAAAAAACTTTTTCCATTCAATTTTAATGAGTTTCTGAAACCACACATTTTTCTGAGAGGCGGTTGAAAAATAGAGCGACATGTCGCTCTAATACAGTTTTTACGGTATCCTAAATCAAATTAATTCATGACCGGAAAGCACAGTTTCGACGGAATTCCACGGAACTCGAAAACAAATATATAATCGAACGATGGCAATATTATCGTTTCCGTAATGAAATTATTGAAAAATCCGAAACGAAAATATTGCCAAAGTAAAGGGGCAAACATTGCACGGGATATTTGACGGAAAACCGCAGGCGAATTCGACTTTGAAATACTTCAAAAAAAGACAGAACTGTTTGAAATTTCCAATAGGTGTTGTAAAGCAACTGCGAATCGGAAAAATTACCTAATTCAACGGAACACAGATTTGTTTAAAATAAAAAAGACAGCGAATGTTAGTTTGAGAGTGAAACTGATAACATAAAGTAATCACACGAACATTCCACATACGAAAGGAAATAAAAAAAACATGAAAACAACTCGCCGTTTGAGATTTCATTTGAAATTATGAACAATGGCAACAATTCGTCGGACGTAATTTTCAGCGACGTACATTAAACAGAAAACTAATGTAAAATCACTAGACAATTAAGAAAGTTCACTAAAAAAGGATTATAAAACTAAAAAGGAGGGGTCGGTTACGATCCAGTTTTTTCTACTTCTGGATACCGCCTCCCTACATTTAATGGAAGTTTAATTAGGTGAATGGTGTTTGATTGATTCGATCTCCGGTGTATTTCCAAGATGTCCCTTGTAAAAATAGAAGTTTTTAGAATGAAGCTTTTGTTAGCTCCTTGCAAACTGGGCAGTTGAAACGAACTATCGGGAGGAATTCGTCATTTGTACTATCTTCATATGTAATCAGTTTCTGAGCTTTCATGGATTCAAAGTAATATTTCATCTTGCATCTGAAATTTTTTCATAGGAACAAGTTGACTATAATAATCTAAAGTCAACCCACTTTTCACAGCTAACACTATCATCGTTACCAGAACTCATGATATGATGATGAGCTTGTGCTTGTGCACGGTATTTGCGGTTATCTATTCGCTGAGCAGCATAGTTCATACGAGTTGCAGTACACATTCCATTTCGTCTATTTCCACGTGGCAATGGGAGGAATGGATTGGAGACGTACGTTATTTGACTTAAACATCGTATGGGTGAATAAGAAAAGTATGAAAACACTTACTTATCATTGTTCTGTTCAGCTGCATTGATATTACATGCCGTTTGGTAAGTCCAACGTCGTTTATGTGTCACCATTGTGCTGTAATCAACATTTTTACGAAGGCTTATATTATATCAGACTTGTCATAAACCGGGCTGGACTGGTCTGGATTCAATTTTTTTCAAAGTTTTAAAATTTGAAAATTAATTTTCAACAGTGAACATATTCAGGTTTTCATTGAATTCTGAAGATGTTGTCGAAAACTAATCTCTTTCCTTTAAAATGCAAAAATTTTCAAAAAAAAATTTAATTTTGGTTTCAAACGGGCCGAGATATATTCGAATACTTTCCAGCTCGCGGGCACGGGCGCCCGTGACAAGTCTGCTTTTTATATCTTTCCAAGCGTAAAGTGTCGATCCATATAGAAATCATCAGAATGTTAAAAAAGAAAACTAACGATATTCCATGAAATTGACGAGGAGGGTGATAACTTCTATTTCCTGTTTTCGTTCGCGTTTCAAACGATTCAGTGGATGTTCCACCTTTGGTACCTATCGCCGATGTTTCAAAATTCGTGGTGGATATAGGAGCAACACTTGTAGGTGAGGAAGACGAGGTAGATAATGAATTCACAGAATCATATGATTCAGTCCCGATCCGTCCTGTAGCCACGCCATCAATTATTTCGCTCAGATTAGAAGATCCCGCTCCCGGATCTTCTGAAGCGCTACTCTCTTCAGTGTTTTTCTTGTTTGTACGGGCCATGCGACTTCTCAAACCATCCGATCGAAGAAAAACCACTTGATGTTCACCAAACATCAACCCTGAAGGGATTTATTTCATTTTTCTATGAGAGTTTATAATTGTCAGATTAATAATCATTAATTACAATACATTCACGAAGGAACATACTCATTTTCCTTGGTCGTTCGCGTTCTTCCACTTCGATGCGTGCTAATTGACTTATCAGGCGAGGTTGTCTTAATGGAGGCGAAGAACTTTGGGGATCTTCAGGAGTGTTCGAAGCCATTTTTCGATGAACCCGACTGGAAAACTAGTAAATGCCTCAAACGAATTTTTAAAACTGAAAAAAAAACGTTTAAACCAAATTATCAAAAAAGGTATTTACCTATTTTTTGAATTTTTTAAAAATTTGCATTAAAAAATTCAACTTTTTGATGCACAACAGCTTTTGATTGAATTCTGAAGTATGGTAAAAAATTCGACATATTCATTCGTTAAAAAATTCAATAAATTGTTTTTAAATTTCAAACAATGTTTTGAATTAATTTATGAATTTCAAACTCCGAGCCGAAGAGAAAAATTCCGATTTCGGCACGGCACGGCCCGGGACAAGTTAGGTTTAAACTACGGCTGACCCGAATGTTTATTGATCAAGCGTAATGAATCTCAGCGCTTTCATTTTTCTCTTTCTCTGCAACCTCTTACTAGATTCAGACACTCTTCTAATTCGATATTTCTCGCGCACTCACAACGACTATTGAACACTTAATGAATAGTCCACGAAAACTGACAATTTATGATAAACACTTTATTTTTCATCAAAGTTAAAAAAGAAAGATGTAGTAAAAATAATAAAATTCTGGGAATATCTTCAAAATGAGAATGTACTAGAAAGCACTTCGGCTGATGGACAATGGACACAGAAATGAAGAAAAAACAAAGTGGTTAGCATAAAAAAGAGAGTAAGGTAGCGCTTCATAGCATATTTCAGTGAAATCAAAAAGAGTATATTTAACGGCAAACATAAAATTTCAATAGGAAAGGGTACGGGCTTATAAAAAAAGGAAACGAATAAAATTGCATCTAAAGTCATTACGAAACGGGAGTAAAGATGAGGTTTGATTCGAATGAAGAAAATAAAGAGAAATGTACAAAACTATAAAATCCAAAATGTTTGCAAAAATATTTCAAGAACGAGGATGAAAAATTGATTAAAGAAGAGTGCTTTTAAAAGAGCTTTGTGGTACCTACTGACTGAGAATATTGGGATGGAAGACTAGTGGGACAGTACAATTGTGAATGTATAGAGAATGTAGAAAACCACCCCATTTACGCTTTCACTGATACGTAAATAAAGGGGTTCTCAACTGACATATAGAATATATATATCTATATATGTCTGACCTCTAGAATAGCTATAAATGCAGAAAAGCCGGGAAGAATGAAAATTGAGCATTTTGTGAAATAGTGTAAAATCTGGATGGGAACGTTGAAACATCGGAAAATATAACACTTGAATGAATGCAAAAGTACGAATTGAAATAAATGGAAGCACTGGGAAAATTTAAGAATAACATTTGGGACGAGAGTGGCGAGGTTGCGATGTAGATAAAAGTAAAAAAGAAATAATTTCAGAACTTTGATTCGCCATGAAAGTTCTGAAGTTATATGGACAATAACAGAATTTGAAGAAATAAACGGAAGTGAGTAAGAGGTGTGTAAAGGCCCGGTCATTTTTTGGGTTTTTTGGCGAGCAGAGTATGAAATTTCACTTGGAATAGATACAAGAGTTGTAAACCTATGAGGGTATAAAAAACAAATAAAAAACATTTGAAGAAATAGAAAGGCCGAGCAGGACAAAAAAAGTATCTGAGAGTTTAAAAAAAGCTAACGGTATTTACAATTTAACGAATAAAATGGTATAAATTGAATAAATGTAGAAAAAACTGGTGATACATTCGGGAGAGATAACAAAAAAATCTTTGGGGGAAATGGAACCAAATAGAAAGGGGAGACGAGTCTTTGTATAAAATAAAAGCTTATGAGGACAGTTGAGACAATGAGGCATGAAGAGAAAGAACCAGAAGATATGGGATGAGAAAAGAAACTTAGGAACATAAAATAAAAGAACAACACCGGGAACAACAAGAAGAAGGCGGATAAGCAAAGGGAGAAAAAGAAGACGGCTAAAAATGAAAAAATGTACAAGAAAAACGAGACTTTCATTGGAACTTGTTGATTAGCGACGCCGAATGAGGAACAGGGGTCGGTACTGGTATTCCATTCGGAAGAATCAACGGCTTGAAAACGAATAAAGTATGATTATGTTTGCAGAGAGTCACTATGTGTCCACTTTTCGCGATCCGTAGACCAACACAACGAGAGAGCTGAAAAAATCAGACTGGTTATACAGTGACTCTCAACTAGCAAGCTGAAAGTAAATTTTCAGAGGGGACCCTCCAGTCTGTTTGAACTTCAGTTCTGGACGGTGGAATTTCATAACAAGACAATTATGTATTATCAAGACAATTATGTAATCAATTTTTTGTTTTGAAAAGCTTACTCGGAATTCATTATGCGTAAACGAATGGATGTGTTGTCCTTCTGGAGAAAATACGACAACATGCAGATGATTTCCATGAGTATCAGCAACAAGTACTTCTCCTGCTTTCGAAACGTCAATTCCAATAGGATAAGGAGTCTGTGAAGGTTCGCCCATTTTGCGTATGAACTTTCCTGAAAAAGACTTCGAATAGAAATGCTCATAAAATTTAAAGAATACCCTCGGAAGTGTAAACTTGTACGCAATGATGCTTAAAGTCGGTGATATAAATCAAATTGTCAAACATGGCAACATCAGAAGCTTCACCAAGTTGAGTGGATGCATCGAACCAGAAAGTGACTCGAGGAGCATCAACATCAATTGAATATACAAATCCAGCAGTATCAACTAACAAAAGCTGACCAGTAGGCGTTGCAGCAGCTGCAGAAACCTCTATACCACCACGTGGAACTAAGGAAACCATGTTGAGACGCTTGACAAATTCTCCACGTGCTTCGAAAATTTGAGCGCGAGTTTTTCCGTCTCCTCCTTTATCGAGTACTACGTATCGAACGACATCTCCACGTAATGCAATCACTTTACGTGGGAAACACAATTGCCCGTCATCGGTTCCAGGACGTCCGATTTTCCATGGGTGTGGTGGTCCACAAACTACTACTCGATGATTGTTAGTATCAGCGATTAGGATATCATCAGTATCCGAAAGGCAAAAACCAGATGGACAGTGGAGTTCTCGTATCGTGCTACCCTGCTGTGATGTTCCAAACACACTATGAACTTTAAGATCGCTGACACGTTGTTGTGAGCTTGCATTTTGTGATTGACTAACATCAGCTACGGTTGTAGATGAAGCTGAGTTAGCGGCTGCGGATGCAGCAATTGCTGCAGCTGCAGCAGTAGAGAGTTGGGGATTCATATTGAGAGAAGTCAACGCATTCATTGCCATAAGCTCCTGTATAGTTTGGCTGTTGCGGAGATTTGTCTAAAATTCTTGCTTTAAAAACATGACAACATGTCAATTCTGATTACTTACCATTGAGAGCATTTGTGGATTCAGTCGTTGGCTGAGTGCCTGCAATTGAGCTGCTGCTATTTTTTGTTGCAGGTAAGCGGCAGATGCATTCGAAGAAAGACCCGTAGTAGTCGGAGTCGGTACTGCCGGAATTCCAGGACGAGCAGGCCACATGGGAAACATTGATTCTGGAATAGATGCTTGAGTTCCTCCAGATGACCCATTTGTCAGAGCATTCAACTCCATATGATTCGCCATCGCAACTAAATCAGGACGCATACCAGCCGCTGCGGCAGCAGCAGCAATTGCTGCAGCGTTAGGAAGATTTGTGAGCTGTTGTTGAGTCACAATATTGGCTGCGGATTGGGATTGTCCTCCAGCGAGTAATGTCTGCTGACCATTAGTTGGTGGTGGTGTTGTTGAATCTGGTGGATTGCTGCTTGGTGGCCAACCTCCAAACGCGTTTTCTCCACTGGTACGTGTACCATTCGTTCCGTTTTGTGTGTTCTTCTTACGTTCTCCTCCAATCGCACCAAGTTGTGGATTTTGTTGATAAACAGGACGTCCCCATTCTACAAGATTAATATTTTTATTAGCTAGAATCAAGTTTCATTGCAATTCAGAGTAGTGTTTTTGAGAGAATGTTTCAACTAACCATCTTGTGGAGCACTGCTTGTTATTGAACTAGCTCTAACTCCAGCTTGAGATCCACCTCTTTCTGCTTTTTCGGTATTGTCCACTGCGTTTGTCACATCTTTGACAGTTGGTTGTATCACTCGACCAATAACAGTTCCCGTTAGTTGATGTACAAAATGATCAACTTGTTTTTTCGACGGTGTCAAGAATTCCAATTCAACTTGATGTCCATTAGATGGAATAGCATGAGAAAGGTTACCAAATTGTTGAATAACCTTTTTTCGTGAAACAACAAGTTCGAGACCGTTTCCTTTCGCGAGAAGACGACGAGTGAAATTGATGGCGTCATGGACACGCGCTTCGTTTACTTGTGATTTACGATACATATCATCAATATTAACTTCTTGACGCACGCGGGCTTCTTCCAGCTCATTTAAAACTTTTTGATGATTCTCCTGAAATTTTTGAACATCACGTTATTTCGGGCGATATTTTTTTCTCGATCTTACCTCAAGTGCACTGCGTAACTCATCATAATGTTTCTCAACTCGATATTTGGCAATTTCATATTGCTCAATCAATTGTTGTGATTTATCTGGCAAGCTGTTCATATCTGCGACCGAGTTGTTATATTTTTTCTCAACACGATCCACCGTATTAGTCACATCTTCCTTGATTGCATTGATAACCAAATCGTTAATGTCGATGATTTTATGATTTAAGTGATCGACTTCTAGGCATTGTTTACATGCAGCGGTTTCACATGCCGCGCAAAGATATCTCATAGGTTGATTATGAGTGGTACACATAACTTGTCGGAGTTCTGGATGAATGCCATGAGCACGAAGATCAGCAAATGTGGTGACGATGTGGCCTTCAAAAAGATTCATGACGGTGTGGGCAGTGGTGCAGTTTTCACACAGATCCGATGAACATTGGTCACAGAAAGCAATTGCTTCTTGTTCCGACTTGCATGCGGTGCATGGTTTACTATGATGCGCCACCATTTTCTCCACTTCAACTTCTTGAAGTTCGGCAAGGCGAACCTGTAACATCGTTCAAAATCATTGAATTTTTGTAGTTATTTTTGTAGAATGTTCACTCATTTCCTAAATCGGAGCAATTTCGCTTATCGATTTTGATGTCTACTATCCACGAACATATAAAAACACTGCAGTAAGACATTTACTGATATAAAAAGTTCACAGATACGAAACTTGAAAACAACCGAACCTAAAAACCTCCAGAGCAAAAATGTAATTTTGTCTTCCTTTGAAAATATGCATTCTATTCAAAATGGTTTCTTTACTCTGCCGCGTTACGAAACTGAAGTAGTAGAAAATTGATCAAATTGAAACTATTATAAATAGGTCGGTTATAATGAAATTCAGTAAGAAAACTACAAGCGGTGGTAGTTTTACATGCTACAAGTTACCTTCTGATGAAAGTATAAAATGTTAGATATTAGGGACAGTGCAAACTGAATCCCCTTTCTTTAAAGTTTTTTCTTCAATATTGTCTGATTTCCTAACTCGCGTTTAAAATATTATGAAGTAACTACACCGTTTGCTTTACACATGATTGTACTCACATAGTCCAGTAGCATAGCATGAACATATCGAACGTCGTTTCCGACGTGAGATTCTTGAGCACATATCGGACACCGAATGACACCAGGAGGAGTCGGACGTTCTTTAATTTTCGGAGTTTCCAGTTCGCAGTCTAACATAGTAGAAGCAGCACGTTTTTTTTCTTCGACAGCAGCGGATTTTGCTTGAAGATGACCATCAAGTTGTGCTATAATACAATCTTCGCACATCGAATGAAGACAATCGAGTACACGTGGCTTGCGAAAATCATGTTGACAATATGGACACGACGCATGGTCATCCTCAGGCAATGGTTCGGTACCAAATAAAGGTGACGAAGAGGTCGATCTGGAACTAAAACTGGACTTTTCATGAATATCTTGCTGACAATTCAAACGTGTGAAGGTTATTTGTGTATTGAAAAGCTTACCTTAAATGGTCCTGACCGTTCAAACTAGGCGTTCCACTGTTCTGTGTGTTATTTGTGGTCGTGGCCGGCGAGTCATGTCTTCCATTGACCGCGGAATTCGGCCGGTCTGCCGCTTTTTTCATTTTGGATTCAAACGAAGGCTGCCTCCAATATTTTTTTCTGATTTCAGACTCACAAACACAGAATGGAACTGCGATATACTTAGAGTGTGATCTGTAAATTCGACATTTTGATTCTTAGTAGAACCAATGTTAAGAAAGAGCATTTCAAGAAAATCCAATTCAACAGATATCATTATAACGATTACGAAAAGTATAATAAGCATACTTGTCATTTCACGGGTCGGCCCGGGTTGACATGTTTTTCGAAAAAAAGTCGCTTCACCCGGACCGACAAGGCCGGGCCGGTGAAAATTTGGAAATTGGCCCGGCCCGGCCCGTGACAAGTATGATAATAAGCATGTTAGTTGTGAGATCTCACAAAAAGACAAGCTACAATTTAAAAGAATTCATGAGATTTACTTAAAAGAATTCCTGACCGGAAGTTATAAATAGCTTTAAAACTAGCCGAATACTTTGAAAATTATCGAACGCTTTTCTGTTTTTGTCATAAGACCGCTCCACCTGACTAGAAATGTGTTAAGTTGCATTGAAAAAAAAAAATCACGCGCAGTGGGAGGGAGAGGGGAAAAATGAAGACTGAAGATGATGATGTAAAAATGTTAATTGGACAATTTCTTTTATGCTAATCTTTCATATTTATTGAGAAAAAACAGGAAAAGTGTCAAAAGTATGGTAATTCTCCTGTAAAAATCGGTCGTGACACCGCCGAAATCAGTTCAAGATATTATAAGGATATATTATTATTATATTATTATAGAATTCAACAATTGGTGTGAAAATATCAAAAAATTTTTGAAAGAAAAATTTTGAGGAAGTTTTGACTTCTCGGACAAATTTCTGTCGAATTTCACAATGAAGCAGCATATATTATTTTTAAATATAAAAGCTACATTTAAATTCTATATTACGGCAAAAAATCAATTTACAAAATTAGGAAAAATGACGTCATTTTAAGGAAAGGGAGCAATTAGCGACGCACTTTTGCACGAGACGCGTCCAGACATAAGCGAGAGAGTACACAGAATGAGGAGGTGGCGAGAGAGAGAAAGACTGTTTGCAGTATCGTCTCATACGCATGACACACACTTTCGCAGCCGCGACGCAGGGAATCCGCCCATTTGGCATCATGCCAACTGCACTTTCATCGCCGTCAGGCCAGCAGCTGGCATTTTGCCAAGTGGGCGTGGACAAGGGTGGGGCGAAAATTGCAAGACCGCGGCACAGAAGTTTCTCAGTGGCCTTGGCGACTTCTATGTCTACTGACTTTTCGTCACTCAGACAACTCGATATTAATCTAATTCAAGTAAATTTAGAGACTAACGCAACCCAGTTAGATTGACGCACAGTCTAATTAGTCTACGATTTCGTCTAATTAGACTACAGTTTTGTCTAATCCAACTAACATACAATCTCATTAGACTTGCCTGTTTAATTAGACTTTAAAACTGCCTATTTAGACTTTAAAACTGTCTAATTAGAGTTTAAAAACGAGGTAATCTAACTAGATTATATTTAGATTGCTATTCTGTCTAATTAGGTTCGGTATATCTAATTAGATTAATATCGAGTTGTCTGAGCAGAAATTTGGTATTCAATAATAAGAAAATTTATCGAAAAATTATGTCGAAAGTAAACAATCACAACTTTTCCAAATGTTTCTTCAAAATGTAAATGCGGTAAACCAATTCATTTTTTTTTTGTTTTATCGTTTTATCGTTTTGTCTTTAACCTTTAACTCGTGGTTCGTGTTTTCAGTTTCAGACTGCTCTGTCATGTTCTCCTGACACTTATTTTTGTGACTTCTTATCTAATTGACCTCTTCGTTATCAGTTGTCTCACTTCTCCATTTCTCATTCAAAATTTCCTCGCCAACCACTACCTATCTTACATTTCCAGCGCCAGAAGACGCTCCGAAGTGATACTTTATATTTGATTTCTTCAGAATAATGACTTCATTTCAGATTTAAAAATCATGAAAAATACAAGAAAAAGAGAATGAGCGGTCGACAACCACTAATTTCCAATGAATACCCGAGGACTAGTCTTAGCAAAGATAGAAAACGGTAAGTTGTTAAAATTCTTATATTTACAAATTATTATACGAATTTTTTTTTCAGATTTATCGTTGTGGCATTTTTTGATTCTTCTATAACTATTCTTCTCTGGTTGTTATGTACAGTAACACGTGATGATGATTGGGACAAAATATTTTTCGATGAAATCAATATTTTCAATCCAAAGTTTATGAAAGTGAGTTCCGGAATACAAACGTTGTTATTTTAAAAAATAGGTTTTCAGATTTCTCTTTTTGATGTTGTTTTATTAGCAATTCTTAGGATGCTCATTTTGGGGTTTGTCTACGGAATTTGTCTGGTTAAACAATGGTATACAGTTGCTTTTACCACACTCGCATCGAGTGCCTATATACTTATGAAAGTGAGTCATCAATCAAATTTTAAAGTACTGCCACAACTTTTCGAAGTACGGTGTTCAGAGTCTTTTTTCAAAATTGTGAATTCAGTATATAATTACAGGTTTTATTTTATTTTAATCACTCATCGAGTGCAGTTCCTCCGATACTCCTAATTATTGCCTCATTTACACTCTGCTGGTCTGAGTTCTATCTTATGCCGTTCCAAATATTGCCTAGAGAACGAAGACGTAAGTCTGATACGATTAACAAGATTCTATTTCGTGTTTCAGACGCTCGACGAGACATTGACGGCGTTGAGAATCCTGACTTTTCTACAGATGAGGAAACACGATCTAAGTAAGTTTAAGTTACATATTTCAAAAGCCAAGTTGAAGAAAAATTACTTTTTGAATAACAACCTGAAAAGTTGTTCTAGTTATCGCCATCGCCGTGGACGCCGACAGCAAAACTCTGGGAATCAATCAGAAGTTCCAACGGCAGTACCCTCTCGCGTGTCCTCTGGCGTCTTCATAGCTTCTGATTATGATGAGTTCAGAAGCGCTGCTGAGTTTTCCTCAGATGAAGAAGCACGCACACGTCTCTTAGTTCCGCCAGATACGAGAAGATTATTTGAAATCACGCTCAGAGAATGTCTAGATCAAGTTGAGGAATTGATCAGAGATTCTCGTCTTGGTGGTTGGAAAACGCTTCGATCGAATACTCCAACTGTTTTGCAAGGTCCGGATAACTATTTTTTGGTTCGAGCAGAGTTTAATAAATTCCCTGCATTGGTGCTTTTTAATATAGCCTGGAAGGATATGCTGAAATGGAATACCCAGGTGAACTATATCCACCATATTTTGTAAAAATATTTGAAACGAAGTTTTCAATTTCTATTCATTTTTTCAGGTTATTGAAGGAAAGATGATAGCTCATTTAGACAATGCAACCGATTTGTACTATTCCGTTAGTGCTCCTGCTATGCGGGGATACATTTCATCACGAGATTTTCTGGATCTTCGCAAAATCAAGTTAGATTCAACAACCGATATCTACACCGGATATTTTGTTTCTGTTGAATCAAACTTATGCCCTACTAGCGGAAATCCAAAAATTGTTAGAGGACACAACTTTCCATCCATGATAAGAACATCGAAAGGAGAAGGAGGTATTACGTGTTTCGAATGGCTCATGAAAACTGATTTGAAAGGTCAGTAAATTTACTTAATATTGAATAGGAAAGAAATAATTTCAGGAGGTCTTCCTAAGCGTCTCGTTAACTCTGGAATGATTAACTACTTCAGTGAACATGTGAAACGAATGAATGAATTTGCCGAAAGTCATTATCATTGTCCTCCCTCCTGAATTCTGAACACTTGTTCTATTTTTATTTTCTGTAAGTACCTGATACAAATAACTTTCCTCCTAACACATTGAAGTATTTTTTCTAATCTTTATCATGATTAACCACTTCCTTATGTTTCATATCTCCTTGCCCATTTCTTGTTCATTATTCCTGAAAATAAAAGTGCACACTGGTATGCTCATTCAAAAAAGACATTTCGAAGCGTTTATAAGGAACGTGTACTGCTCTACAGACCTGAAGCTACGAACAGCTCTTTTTTATATGAACGCAACTTTTACAGTCTTCAATTTCTTCAAACATTTCTGCGGGAGAAGAATCGACGACTTTTCCGTCAAAACTGCACCGAGCATGATTTCAGTTTTGTGTCTTGTTCACATTTTTTCTGGGGCGATTCTTGCAATCACTGCGGTGATTCAATGCAAATCAAAATCAAAGAAGGCCATAACATCAGTTGAGTCACCTGTTAGACTTATCTTTGTGACCTCTCTAAATTTAGTTTTTAGCCTGTTCCTACTACGAAATCTTCGCAGTCTCCAGTTGTTCCAGTTGCTCCAGCAGCCGGTTCTTCTATTAAACAGTCCGATAATGCGAGTCCTGAAATTGTGAAGAAAGAAGAAGGAAAGAGTGAAGTGAAAGAACCGGAGCCAAAGAAGACAGAGTCTGTGGTAGAAAAAAAAGAAAAAGAGAAAATGGAAGATACATTTGAAGCTATTCAGCCAAAACAGCAAGATGCTGGTAGGAAGAAAGAAGTAAGCAGGTGTTGAAATAAATGCATTAGACCGCGTGTTTTTCAGCTAGGCGATAAGAAGAAGGCGGAAAATAAGGGAGATTATAAAACTTGGAATAAGGTGATTGAGAATAGTGAGTTCAATAAAACGTTGAGTGAGAAGGACGAGAAAGACGGAAAAAAGAAGACTGGTAAAAAAGATGATGAAAAGAAGGAGGATGATGATAAAAAGGAAGGTGATGAAAAGAAAAGTGAGAAGAAAGAAATCGAAAAGAAAACCGAAAAAGACGGGGACGAGAAAAAGTCAGAGAAAAAATGAACTTTCTATGAATAGTTTATAATAAATTGAGGGCATAATAACAATGTTTCCTATTTTTACCAGGAGCACCATAAATAAATATTTGTTTATGTTAAAATAAGAAGTAAGTAACCGATTTGATTCGGTTTGTCTTGATCGAAAAATTAATTTTTAACAGAAGAAATAATGTTTTCCTGCTGTGACTCGATGATAGTTGAGAGTTCTTTGAGAACCTGCTTTCTGTGAGCCAAATCATTCTCTTCTTTTTCGAGTTCTTTCACGAGTCGTTCGATTTCCCTATCTGCATCGTGCAGAATTTTGTCAGTTGAGTCGGATAGATACAACGCCACGTCACGTTTTGGCTGAAACGAAAAACGATATTCATTTTTGTCTAGAAACCTTTACCTTCATATAATTATAACCGGCTTCTGTTCCTAATTTCTGGTTTAACTCTTCGGACTCTTTTGTCAGAACTTCAAGTTCGTCAAATCGCTCACAAATGCCGTTTTCTTCGATCAACTTGCCCGTTTTTTCCTGGACCTTGATTTGAGTTGCTTGTATCATTCGTTTCATTACAGAATTCATTTCAACCTGGTCTACACTCATCTTACTATGACGAGCCTGAAGTGTGAAATTGTGATAAAGGAGTTTAATAATTAAATCAAAAACCATACCAATTTCGCAAAATTTTTAGACTCTGTCAATACTTTTGTGAAATTCTGAAGAGTCGTGTCGAGCATCTGTGAGAGTTGATTCCTTCTTTCGGACATTGCTTAGTATACTCTGTAGGAAATAGGACGTTTCAATGAAGAACAGGAAGACAACGGGACGAATATGATTAAACAAGATAAGCAATGTATGAGATATTAATCCAAGACTTTAACTTTGCAAACAGTCCATGGGAGCAAATCATTTCGAACATTTATTAACAATGAATTCACAAAAAAATACAAAACAAGTTCTAGTTTTGGGCTGGTACATCAGCACCATGAGCATAATACGTGAGGTGGAGAACGAAGGTTTGACTGCAATTACACGATTCTCTATGGGAAGCAACCACAATAAAAATACCGATTCTCAAACATCCGACCGCATCCAGAACATTTGAAGGGATTTTCAACGTCGTGATAGCCAAGATGAGTCATCCACAGAATTGCATCAGTGAATCCCTAAAAAAAGAAAAACTGATGGTTTTACCACCTTTGTAGATGTTGTATTTTTAGGAATGAACGTGAAAATAAAACACTCACCATCATGCAATGCAAGCACTGATATTGGTCACCGATAGTCAATGGGAACAGTTCCGCAATGACATCGGAAAGATTTCCAATCATTTCAGTGTTCGATTCTGTCGAGCCTGTTATCGCAATCTGAGAGAAACCAATAATCAAAGATTATTAACATTCATCACCTGCAATTGTTTGAGAATCCCGTTTTCTTCGGAATTACTTTTAAATTCATCTTCATCGACATAATCTTTGTTGTCTTCTGTCGAGACTACAGTAGAATCAAAACCACCACTTTCCTCGACTTCCATTTTGATTTTTAAATCACCAAACCCACCGGTTGTTGTTTTTTTATCTTTTCGGTTTTGATTCTTTTTGGTTCGCAAAAATTCTTTCTGCTTTGCAGTCATTTCATCCGCAAACTCTTTCAGCTCACCGTGCTTGAAAGTGTGGTGAAAGAGCATTTTTCGAAAGGATGGCAGAGATTCAGGGCAATTCTGAAAAAAGATTAACAATAGATATTTTCATTGTTTTAGACAAACTTTGCATTTAATTACTGCAACTCCATTACTACCATGTTTTTCGATTGCGTGAGTCTCCCCATCCGCCATCGACTCGACAACAATTTGACATCCTTCACCACAACATGGAAGAGTTCTTAATTTTTCAATCTACAAATTAAATTATTTTATTCCTACCCTTTACTTATGTGTTCGAGAGTGTGCATGAAAAGAGTATCAGTTCTGTTGAATGTTTGTTCGCAAAAACAGCATTTCAGGATTTTGTCATCTGGAAATAAAACAGTTATGTTAACAATAGTGTTTTAAGCTTACTGTGAACTTTGATATGGCAACTTAGAGATCGTTCAGAAGAAAATGTCCGGTCGCATTGTTGGCATGGGATATTCAATCCAGCTGAGTTTTTAGCCTGAACATCAGTTTTACAACACAAATGTTAATAAGGTTACCTCCAACGCCTGTGCACCGTCCATTTTCGTTGAAAAATCATCACTTCGGTCGATTCACTATTTTGCCACGACTTTTCTAACAGAAGGTTATGACGTGAACAATTAAAAAAAGAAATTTAATAAAAAAAAACGTGAACATTTTGAATCTAGTTCTTTCCCGCCAAAACGCAAGGGCTGGCCTAGGAATTCAGACACAAGGCCTTCTACGTAGCAGGTGCCGAGAGGGAAGATGGCAACTGTCACAATGAAAACAAAAGAAACATGTATTCAATTCAATTCAATTCAATTCATTAGCCAGATTCAAAGTATAGTAACAACAGTTTAGTTCTATAATGCCCTTTTTCTTGCTGAAGTTCCTGTAGTTTCGGGAAACATGTAGAAACAATGATAGGGAATTGCTTCCAAAACACGTTCAGTCAACCAAGAATACTTACAACATGCATCTAGTGAAGTCTTAGGAATCTACTTGTAAAATGGAGGTCGAAAATCTCAACCATCTGGACAAAGAATAATTGAGTGATACACATGCAACCTGCATGAAGAAAGAGCAGGTGTCTTCAAAACACATATATAATACTTCATAATATGGGTGCACTTACTAGCAAATGCATATTTCATGACCTTATTGTTCCCGCCTTAATTCCGCATTGAGAGACCTCTAGAGAAGTGAGATACTGAAACCTCTATATCTACGGAGAGGTCACATTCCATTCACTTCATCGACATTACTCCTTTCATAGTAATGTTTTTCAATTGAAAATTTGAATACAAATCATTCTTAACATCAAGTAACCCAGTTTTAGGATACATTTTTCTATTTTTATAGTTCTCTTTTTTGCACATGTATTATCATTTGGCTATATCATTGTCGTTTTATGTAAATATAGAAATCGATCTGTATAGTTTTGATGCCCTTCCTCCTTCCTTCTTCTTTCTTTTTCCTCTTCTTTTTCTTATACTGCTATCCGTTTTTCTTATCAGTGTATCACCTTTCTCTCGATTTTCTCCACTTTTTAGACTTCTCTCGACCTCCATTCTTTTCCATGACTCATCATATTTCATTCACTTTCTCACTTTATTCGAAGTGACACTTCTTTTTTTTGGAAGGAAGATTGGTAGAGTAAATAAATGGCCACGTAGTGGCACTTATCGAAAACGTTTTTGAAAAATACTTCCTAAAAAGGTCCTCAGCGGTTTTAGTCTATTCCTGCAAATTTCTCAAATCTTGTATTTGTAAAAAAGCCATGTTTTAAACTTTTCAATTGAATATAGTTTTACATTTCCAGTTTATTGAATGTTGCATTTGCAGTATACATAAATTCAGCTACAATGGTCTTCAATTTTCTTATTGTCATATAAATATTCCTTTTCCAATTTCTTTTCTTTTTTGTAACTTTCAATACATCTCTATTTCTTTGCAGTTCTCTTTGCGAATCGCAATGTTTAGCAGCGAAGGAAAATTCCGAAAAACGTATCGTCATCAGTTCAATCAACTGCGAACAGGGGATGAAACAGAAATACCAATGTCAACACTTGCATCTCGAATCGAAACAAGAAAGGTTCCATTAAGTAGTGGACAAATTAATGCAATCAAAGAAGCTCCCGATGAATTGGTCGACGTTGATGGATTTCAGAGAATCGTACGTTTAAAACTTTCTCTTAATGAGAGATATATAATCTGATTCTGTTTTCTTTTCGATGTCGCTCTATTTTCTGTGATTGTGTGAGATTGGTAACCAGTTGTATGGAAACATTATGTCCTAATGGCCATGAAGAAATGAGTCATTCATCTGTTTGAGTTTTGTTGTGAAACAATACTCGGAAAACTAGAACTTAATTTAGAATGAAATTGTCATAGTTCTTCTTTCAGGTCACCTCAAAAGCGGCTCAAAAATCCACAATTAAACGGTTAATGTACGACGTTGCAGATCCTGTAATGAGTAGAAGTCAAAAAATAGAAGTACATTCCTATATTGACTCTTACTCATGGTGTCCACCGCCAATTTTCATGTTTCTGATCACAATGATACAAGTGAGTAACTTCATTCGTATCAGAAATAACTGATCTTCTGAATTCTGAATTAAGGTTGGAATCTTTCTGTTCTATTGGGAATCAGATGGTCGCAAAAGTATTTGGACTGACTGTGCCGGTTGCTTTCAACATCACAATCATACAGTTCCCGGAATATTCATTTTCGCTCCGAAATTGAGAGGAGAAGCTTGGAGATTCACTTCTTACATGTTTTTACATGCTGGGTATATATTCTTCCTTTTTTGTTAACAAGAAATTTGTTTCAGTCTCAATCATCTTCTTGGAAACGTTATAATCCAACTTCTAGTCGGTATCCCATTGGAAGTTGCTCACAAAATTTGGAGAATCGGCCCAATTTATTTGCTAGCAGTAACAGCTGGTTCTCTTCTACAGTACGCAATTGATCCCAATTCTCTTCTAGTTGGAGCATCTGCTGGAGTCTATGCTCTTATTTTTGCTCATGTTGCTAATGTCATTTTGGTTAGTTTTTAGTCCTTAAAAAACATTCCAGTAAAAAACGTTTTACAGAATTGGCACGAAATGCCGTTCCGTTGGATTCGTGTTCTTATCCTCGCAGTTTTCATCACATTCGATTTTGGTGGAGCTTTGTATCGGAGGTTTTATGCGGATCAATGCGACTCAGTTTCCCATTTGGCTCATATCGCTGGAGCAGTTACTGGAATATTTTTTGGATATGTTGTACTTTATAATGTTGTAGAACACCGAATCGAAACAATTATCAAATACGTCTGTTTGGCACTGTATTCATCCCTTTTCGTTATTACCATAGTTTTTGTAATTGTCCGAGAACCGTATTCCAAAAGTCTCTGGAATGACGAAAATTGCAAATAGAATTAAAATTTTCTGTTCTTTATGGTTCATTTTTCCGGGTTCTCCGCACTTCTTGGATTTACGATTCGCACATCACCTCCATTCATTCCATGATGACTTCATTTGTGATATCTGTTGATTCTTATTCAAAAAATGACAAAGCAATAAATTATATTATGAAATATAACATTTATGTCAAGGTCTTTCGATAAAATCACGTATTGAAGTGTAGAGACGTTCGGATGTTCTGCGTGCCATCATCAAAGGAGTGTCTCCGTTTCCAGCAACCACTCCTGGATCAATTCCTGAAAACGAACATTGAGTATGCCAAAGGACGGGAAACTTTTCAAAAAGTTTGGCGAGGTTGTTTTGTGTTGAAAAGATTATTCACCTGGAGCTTGAAGTAGATATTTTACTGTCGTATAAACATTGTCTGGGTCCTCACTGCTGTTCACCGCCAAATGGAGAGCCTAAAAAACAACACATTATTTCATACTTGTCACGGGCCAGGCCAAAATATGGAAAAATCTCGGCCTGTTTTGAAACATTTTTTGAAACATTTTTGAAAATTTGATGTTTTTTTTGGAAATTTTTTGAAAAAAAAAAGTTTTCGAATAAAAATTCAAAATTCAATAAAAAGGTAAATATGTATGATAATTTAAGCATTTGTACTCTAAATTTTCGAAAAATTTCAGAAAATTGTGTTACAAAATGAGTACACATTTTTGAATCCGGGCCGAGAGAAATTTCGGCCCGGCCCGATTTTTTACAAGCATGCATTATTATCGAAATAAAAAAGTTCCGACATTTTTTACCGACGCGTGTTTGCGGACTCAGTGCAAAATTTAATAATTTAGCACTACGTCCGCAAACACGCGTCGGTAAAAAATGTCGGAACTTTTTTGTCGCGACAATATTTTGTGTCGCAGATCGAGCTAGAATGATTCTTTTAAATAGACCATGTTTCCGTTTTTGGCACTCTAGCCTGGCTCACACCGCATTAACGATCTGATCAGGGGTAGATCGGAAACATATAACCGATTTGAAAGCAATAAATTTTAACCGATCGTTTCTTTTGGGCTTTTTTTGTCTTACACTCAAATTTCCGTTGGAAACAGCATTGACATCAGCTCCGTTGCTCAAAAGGCGGCCAACAATGTCAAAATTAGCCCAGTTGCAGGCTGAAAGCAGTGGAGTCCATCCTTCATTTGTTCGTGATTCCTTGTTGGCCCCACAAGCAAGAAGATGCTCAACAATCTCTAGGTTATTGTTATAGGACGCTCGGTGTAGAGCTGTGTATCCATCTGCATCGTGGCACTGAAAAACGTGTAAAGCGGATGAAACTGTGGTATAGAAATTTCTACTCACATCCAAACGAGTTGGATATTCTTTTAATATCGTTTTGATTAGTTCCAGATTTCCATCTTCAGCAGCCGTGAGCCATCTGAAAACAAAATGTAGTTTATAAAAACCAAGAACAATTTTAATAGAAAACTTTTACGAACGTTTCAATCGGATTTTCTAGATCCTTTTCCTCGAGACCTTCATTGTCATCTTGCCACGCTGACACGAACATTCCCGGATTTGATTCTTTTTTGTCACGAATCTCGTCAATTAACTCTTTCTGGAAAAATAATGTTTCATATAGCTAATTTTAACAGTCCGACATACTGTGAATCCCAAATTCACGCCATCTTCAGCGGTTGCTTGGGCATCGAAGTCATTGATGTTATCAGTCATTTTTCCTGAAATTCTAATACCACCGATACAGGCAAACTAGATTTTTCATAGAAGTATGTTTGATACGACATCAATCGGGATTAAAAAAAAACGAATCAGTAACAAAATGAAATGTTTTATTATCATGTGACCGAGAAGTAGTAAACAAATTATTAAGACATGTATCATGTCATAGAATCTGAGATTACTTGAACTGACTGAATCCATGGTTTCGATCGAAAGTTCTCGCCTCCTCGAGGCCGCCAATAAATTCTCCACAAACAAAAACCTTAATTGTACTTAGTATTTTCATTGTATTCAATTCTTGACTATACTCACATAGGGAGCTAATTTTTCCCCAAATCGAGATTTTATTAACTCGAAAACTTTTTCCATTGGCCAATCTTTTTGTTTATCAAATTCGAAGACCTGGAAATGCGAGACATCGAGCCGATATGTTGATATGAGTTGACAGACTTTTCTGAAGATTTACAAATTTTACATAGAGATATCATGGATACGGGTTTCTACGGAATCCTGACCGGTATTTACACACCTGAAATTTGGACAAGTACTGTATCCAAAAACAGTGACATCACAAGTTCCAGGCAAAGATTCGACAATGTCGATAGCGTGTTGATTTTTTCTGTCTGTAGAGTTCAAACCAGAAATTATTGGTGAATGTGCAGACGAAGCATGCCCGAGAACATTGCAAGTCTGGAAAAAAACAACATTTTAAGTATACTAATAAAGTATACACTAATATATTGAATGCAAATAATCAGTCGGAAAAAATCATTCTTCTGATGCTGCTATCTTTTCATGTCAAACTTCTAAAGCTTGTTTACTAACTGCTAACTCTTTTGAGACTGATTGTTATACCTACTTTCAAGAGAATTTATTTCTGGTCACAAAATGCGGCCACTTTTTTGGCCATTTTTTAGGTTTATGGGGTTATTCAGGTCATGTAAAAATGTATTTCAACACATATTACTTTCGAATGATATAGGTCTCATATCAAAAGTCCACTGCGACCCCGCACATTTACTAGAGAGATAAAGGGGACGCTTCTCTAATAAAGTCTTAACAACACTTTTTAATCATTTCTGTGCAGAGATCCGCTTCCTGTGAATTTTACAACGTCTTTGTTATATCCAATGAAACTGACCGTGTCCTGCTCTTTCAACTCTCTCAGTCTTTTCTCAGCATCTTCTTTTTCTTTGACTTCACGCTTGATTCTTGCTTCCTTTTCTTTTCTATCATGATCTTCCTGTTGTCTTTCTCTTGCTAGTCGAATCCTTTCTTGTTCTTTGTCTTGAACTTGGCAGTCTAGAATTATTGTCAGCTCTTATTAATCAAACAACATATCTCACCAAATTTTTTTTGCTCAATTAACTTTCTATTTTCTTCTCTAGTGTTGAGAAAGTCGTAAATATATTTGTTGTATATAACGTACGCCAGAATCGTAATAAAAACTGTAATCCATCCGTATGCTTGGAGAAATGCCCATGTGCTTGTTAGCAGATCTTCAATAATATTGATTAAAAATTCAACAAAAAAAATTGTTTTCACCTTGAAAAATATTCATATTGGCTTAGAAAGATAAATGTTCTGGCAAGAAGTGCTATATCGTTGCCGAGTCTCCACGTGGAGTACACAGCCACGCGGTTCCTAGTCCATGGCCGAGAATATCGGCCGACTAGCTCCATTTCCACGAGTGTCAAGAGTTTTAACCATTTACGTCATCAATAATGTCAACTATTATTAATTTACTATTTAAAAGGAGTAGTTGAATAATAATTATTTTTCTCAAGTTAAACACGCTTAATATTTATTTTTTTACATTATTATACTTGTTTCGTTGGCTTGGTAGACTATCATAAATGTTTTCTTTGATTAATATTATTGCAGATAGGTGAATGGATTCATCCACCCTATTGAGACTAGAAGAATTCGAGAAAAACAAGAAGTACTATGACGCCCTACAATTTTACCGGACAAAAGTTACTCGTAGTTTCCGATTAAAATCAGCTAATGAAGTGGCACTCGCCCTTGTAAAACACGCCTTGGATTTCTTTTTCAGAGGTTGGTACTTTTTTGATGATCGAATTATGGGTTTTTTAAAATTATTCTTTCCATCTCTCGTATTTCGATATCTCAGAAAAACAATACCAATGTGCAATCGACATAGCGACTCAATACGCCGAATGCCTTTCGAAGAACGATGTTGAACTAGAAGCATCGACTTTCGAGTTGCTCGCCGAGAGTGTAGCCAAGTTTGCAAACTTCGCTGAAATTGAAAATGTAGCTGGAAACACACAACAAGAACAATTGCTCAGCACTGCTCGTTGCAGATGTGTCGATTTAGCAATTCAGTGGTATTTTGCTCTTTTATGTTCATACGAGAATTTTTGTGATTTCAGGACAAAGCAAAAATCTACAAACCAGTACGAAAAGAAGTATGGATCTGCCGCTTTCCATGCATTACTTGCAAAAAAACTAGTTGCAGTCGATCATTTCGATTTGGCCAAAAACCACTTCTTGCTTTCGGATGACTCGAAATCTTTCGCACTATTCTTGCATAACGATTTTGAAAAGGCCCATAACAGAGAAGCAGAGTCAGATATAATTATTGTCGAAACTGTTCTTCAGGTAATTTTAAATAACATAACCCGAAACTCATATCTTTACTTTTTTAGGTTATCTGTCTCGACCGGTTCCCCTTTGCTGTGGCACTTTTTAATGAATATGTGAAGCCAAACAAATATCCATTCACTAAGCCTCTTCTCAATTTCCAGCACATACTATTTGATGTAATTGAAACTGAGAATGTGAGTATAATGGTAATGTATTTATTCGATATGAATGTTTGATTTGTAGCAGCAACAATTCTCTGAGTTGACTACTAGTTATCAGACGGAATTAAAGCGTTCATATGCTTTAATCGGATATTTAACCAAAATTGGAAAGCTATATTTCGGACTTCGTGACAGCCAATGCATGAACGGTGGACTTGGAGGTCTTTTTTCAGGTGAGTGAGATTCAATATCTCTTTATCAAGGTTTACAATAGTTTTTGCAAAAGTTACACTCAAAAATGTATGTATTATCGGCTGTGTGAATTTAAAAAAACGTTCCGGTAAATGTTTATCGGTTCGCTTACACTCACCGGTCGGTGTTCACGACTTATGGAACTTTTTCGAATGGTAGCGAAAAAGGTTTTCAGATTGGTACCAAAAAGCCAAAAAGCCAAACATAAAAATAAACATTTTCCAATTACCCGCTGTCGAACCCCGGATCCTTGAAACTATTTTACAAATGGTAGCAAAAGTTGAAGATCATTCATTTCAATGTTATACCTCTGATCGGAATTACAGGACTGAGAAAGATCCAAACCAAACCAAACATAATTATTTTCAGGTCTTCTTGGAGCTCAAAAAGAAGGTGAAACTGCAACGTCTCACATAACTGCCAGAACTCCGGCTCGCGAAAAACCTGCCTCCACTGCTCAGCCAACTTCTTTCAATCCATTTGGCGCATTTCCACCGTCTACAGCTAATAATGCTATTCCGAAAAAGATTCAAAAAGTCGAGATGGAAGAAGATCTTGATTAGAAACAGTGCATTTTATGTTAAACAGATAATTAATCAGATTTCTGCTCTTGAAACTTGAAAGGACTTCGATTGCATGCCTATTATTGTAATAATAATTGTTTTGTTGTTCATGTGCTATTGGGTCTGCTATAATTTTATTAGAAGTAAACATTTATTGTCAATAAATGCCCCGCAGTGGAAAGCATCAAATATGAATATAAGTTAATAACAAGATGTTAAAAACAACAATAAATTTGAAAACCCTCACATTCAATAGGTTTACATTTTCGGTACTTCACGGATTCCGAGAATCTTGAAACAAGTTGAGATGACGTTGGCCGTAACTTCGCAGAGAGCTAAACGATGGAAATGAACAACAGGGGGCTCTGAAATATTTATAACAGTCGATCATCATGTTTGTTAGCTTAGTAGTGAACATACCGTCTCCTTTTTTCTCGATAACGTAGCACTCATTGTAGAAGTCGTGGAAAAGCGTAGCCAGTTGATAAACATAGTCACACACTTGATGCAGCATCAATGAGTCCAACACGAGCAGGATACAATCGGATAACTTCAGCAAATGCTTGGCGAGTTTCAATTCGGCCGGATGATTCAATGGGAGAACGGGCGTATTGGAAACATACTCGGATAATTGTGTGTCATTAACTCCTGATGTTCGAACAATTGAACGGATTCGAGCATACGCATACAGGAGATAGACAGCGGTATTACCGCGATCATCGAGCATTCGGTCGAATGAGAACACATAATCCTAAAGAGATAGGTAAGATTGCAGTCAGCTTTGATCACAATACCTGTGTACGAGTATGAGACAAATCAGCATATTTGACACATCCAAAAGCTACCGCATCTCTGGCAGTAGCCAGCTCCTCTTCAGTCATAACTGCTTCTCTCTTCTTTTCTTTCAACTTCTCCGTTGCTCTTTTAACTCCTTCCGACAATAAATCTAGAAGACGAACTGTTTCTCCACTTCGTGTTTTGAACTTCTTCTTATCATCTCCTAGTACAAGACCAAATCCAACATGCTCAACTCTCTGTTTAGATTCATCGTACCTGAACGAATAATTTTTGAATAATTTCTGAAAAGATGATCTTACCATCCAAAATCTCTTCCAGCAGCATAGACTGTCTCTAAATGAAGACTTTGTCCCGCGTCCACGACATAAATGTTCCAGTCAACTTTCTCCTCCAGCATTCTGTACTTCAGAGCTGCCAAATCGGAAGTATCATATGTAAATCCACCGTCCGATTTAACGACAGTCAAAGGTACATCACAGCCAGAAGGAAACATAATTTGGCGTCCATCTTCTTCACGGAGCATGTCCGGTTCTACAAAAAGAGTAGTCGATAATCGAAAAAACAAAAACAGTTTATCGTTAACATACTATTTTGCTTCATCCATTTGACAAGGTCGACCATTTTATCTTGATAGAATGATTCTCCAACGTCCTTGATTTTGATGTCCAAGTAATCATAAACGATTTGATTATCTGAAAATAATAGATGGTAAAAATCTACCGTATTTCCTGAGAATGCAAAACCTACACTTTTTTGAAACATCACAGATAGTGTTCCATGCCTTCACTATGTCTCCATCATGGCTTTGAAGTTTGACAACACACTCATAAGCGCGCTTCTTGAACGATTCATCTTCATCGAAACGTTTCTTTGATTCTTTGTAAAAAGCTTGAAGATCCGAGATATGTGGAAGCTTATTTAAGAAATCAGGAAATCGGTCATAAAGATGAGCGATGAGCATTCCGAACTGTGTTCCCCAGTCACCGATATGATTCACTCGAAGAACCTGAAAACCGATCATGTACTCAAAGGTAGTTTCAGTTTTTAAAGAAATGTTGAACGTAGTAATAGTTTTAATGTTGAAAAGGAAACATCAGAAGGTTGAGCTTCGACAAAATTTTTAGATTCAAATAAAACAATTTTTGAGTAGAAAATAGCTCACTGCTTTTCCCAAGATAACCGAGAATCAGACATAATGTAAAACTCACATCGAATCCAACAGACTCGAATAGCCGACAAATTGAGTCGCCGATGATTGTAGATCTCAAGTGACCAACATGCATTTCTTTCGCGATGTTGGGAGATGAAAAGTCGACAAGAACCCTCTTTTTGGCTACTTTCGGTAATGAGATTCCTTTGGAAGCAAGCAGAGAAACTTGGCTGCGGATATAGTCCGTTTTCAGAAAGATGTTAATAAATCCAGCAGGCATGACGATAATTTTTTCAATAAAGTCGATATTTTTTGGAAGCTTTGCATTGATTTCTTTACCAACATCTGCTGGTTTTTTGTTGATTCCGTTGATTTTGAGCTTCTAAAGAAAAATAGCAGGTAGGTGACATTTATTGATTCTAAACTTACTGCAGCAATCGGCATTGCTGATGTACACTGATAATCTCCGAACTGTGGATTTGGCGTTTCGGCCAAAAGAAGAGGAGCATCGAGTCCTGGGAAAGCTTCCGAAATAGCATTCTTGAAAAGGGACTGAAGTCTTCCAAGAATACTACTACCGTAGTCCTCAACTGTGACGTAATCAATCTTTTTAGCCTGCTTTGGTAGTGCGCCGCCGCTGAAATTACGCGATAAACTATGACTGGTATGAGTAATAAGTAATTTCTAGAAACAGTTTTATTCATTCAGATTCAAATGCTCATGTTTTGAAAAAAGAACTAAGCAAGAATAGGAAACAGCGAAATTGTATTTAATTCCCGATTTGGATATTTGAAATTCGAATTTGAAATTATTGAAGCTAAACTTTGTTCAACGTACAAATACGAATTCGTATTTCTTGAAACTATACGCACGTTTTGCCATCCTTCTTCCCTTTCTTCTCAACCGGAGCTGCATTAGGTCCAGAAGATGGAATAACTGTTTTCACTCCGTTCTTTTTGTTTTGTGAGGTTTGATCAGCAATGCTCTTTTCGAGAATCGACATTCTATATTTCAGCTTATCGTTGAGTTTTTTAGCTTCATTAAGCTCTGGCATATGCTCAAGCAGCTCGTCGGTTAGCTCTCCTTTCTCCATTGCTACTATGAGGCGGTTTAGCAAGGAAGTTTGGTCCAACTGGAAAAGTAAATGCATTAGTCTGTTTAGAAAAAAGTTTTTTTCATTTGTCGGGCACTCATTATTTGATAGTTATATTACTCTTTGAACATAAAAATCCTGAACTAAAGACTTTTAACCAGACTTGTCAAAAATCGGGCCGGCCCGGGCCGAGATTTTTCTTGGTCGGACTGGGCCGGGCCGAAATTTCTCTTGGACCGGCCCGTCCCTGTCGGCCCGGATTCAAAAATGGTTGCCCATTTTTTACCAATTTTTTGTTGAAATTTTTCGAAAAAATAGAGTAAAAATGCCTAAATTATTGTACACATTCGCATTTTTATTCAATTTTGAATTTTTATTCGAAAACTATACTTTTTTCAAAAAAATTCCAAACAAAATTCAAAAACTCAAACTGTTTTCAAAAAATGTTTCAAAACGGGCCGAGATTTTTCCTGATTTTGGCCCGGCCCGGCCCGTGACAAGTCTGCTTTTAACGGGCCGGGCCTATGAGGGAATTTCTACCGGCCCGATTTTTTTTTTCCGATTTTTCAGTACACAACTTGAATTTCTTCTCAAAAGGGACATTTCGATAGATGGTTAAAATACATTTAGGATTGTTAACTATTTTCATCAGAATTTCAAAATTTACATTCTAGACTCTAGAGTCATTCTTTGACAAAATTACAAGTGAATGACGAAAAATGAAGTGATATGATGTCATTGTTTACACTATATACTCGTTCGTCATTAACGTACAGCCAGGAATATTAATAAATGCAGTTGTCATTCATTGAATGTCATGTAAACAGCCAAACAAAAACGTTCCCAAAAAACTCACAGATGTAGAATATGCTGAATATCCTTGTTGCAACTCCTTGTTCGCGGACATTTTGATAGCCCTGTACCGAATAAGTCTCTTACATACAAGATTCCATTCTCTAATCAGAAGGTATGAAACAGGTGGAAACAACCGAGAACGTGAAGAAAAATGGAAAGTAATAACAGAAATTTCATAGCTTTTGAATTTTCAAAACAAGATCAAATTGAGTGAAGAATGATGAAAAATGAGATGATTAACAGCGAACAATAAAAAAGTGCGTAAATATTTTCAGAAATCAGTCTTTTTCATGAGCAAATAGAGGTTCATGTCAACTTCGAATCCGTGCAAATTAATTGCCTCTCCCTTGAGTCGCATGAGAAGACCTCCAAAAGAAGCATACGCTGCGAGTTTTCCGCCATCAGTTCCAGTGTCGTCATCTTCCAAACGGTACACTTTTCCATACATCACATACTCGTACTGCTTGATGCGTGGGTACTCTGCCTGAAGGATATCGTGTTTTTCGGTGTCTAGGAAATATCGGGAACACACGGTTGAAATAAAATGATCACATTCAAGTGGTACCACTCAGAAATATATTCATTATTATAACGTGCCGCAATGAAATAAAATATTTATTAATTACCTTCGGATCGTACTCTCCTTCGTCAGCAAGACCGTCTTCGCGTAGCGTTGTGGCGAGAACAAGACGGAATTTATCGTTTTGCTTCAGTGGATAAATTTGTGAGTTGATATCGATGATTAGCTCCATTCTGCATTAGCTTTTTGAATAAGTCACATAGAAAAACCAGCTTACTTGAATGATTCAGCGTCACAGAAGTATCGGGACACTCTGTCAAATTTCTTTCCGTCTGGATCTACACTTTTCACCTTGAACATGTCATCAAAAATAATTCCTGCCATTTTCTGAAATTTTTTACTTTTTTAATAAGTTTCAGCAAAGCAAATCTTATTTTTCAAAGATTTAAATGTTCACAAAAGATAGGGGAAAAAAGAAGAACAAAACGAAATTGTTTGAAGGCGCACACATTTATTTGAGAAGGTCTCGCAACGATATGCCCTTCGCTAGTGGCGGTAGTTTGAAAGTGAAAAATCGTGCAACTTTGGAGACCGTACAAATCCGGAAGAACGCTCAATCGGGAAGAAACGGATCGGGAAGAAACGAATCGGGAAGAAGCAAATCGGGAAGTGACGAATCGGGAAGAACGCTTTTTCGTAAGTTTCAGTGTCGGAAATGAAAGAAAAGTTAATAGTTTTCAGTTTAGTGTAGTTATTTAGCTTATTAATGGTGTGTTTTCATGTTTTTGTGTTGATTTTACGGAAATTCGTTTTGCGAAAATTTTTCGAAACTACGGTATATCGAGCGAAATTCAAAATTGTCATCAAAAACAGGTAAACCCACCATTAAAAGTGGCAATAATTACACAATACACCTTCAAATGACAGTTTCTTTCATTTCCGACACTGAAACTTGCAAAAAAGTGTTCTTCCCGATTCGTCACTTCCCGATTTGCTTCTTCCCGATTCGTTTCTTCCCGATCCGTTTCTTCCCGATTGAGCATTCTTCCCGATTTGTACGGTCTCCAACTTTGTTCATGAACTGCGCGCGCGCGCGAAATGTAGTGCCATGAACATTTAAGAAACACTAAAGGTGTTATTTATAACAACTTTCGGCGGAACAGTGCATTTTAGATAAGTTCTTTTGTTTAAAAGCGGAACAGTTCCTAAACGCTACATGTTCTTATGCGCGCATTTCATAAACGAAGTTGCGCCTTAAAAATATGCTGCCAGTGATCTCTTAGGTTTCTGACCGAGAATCCAGACCAGCCTAGAACTGTCAATAACTAAATTTATTGGAATGTAGTTATTTGAAGAAAAATCAATCATTTTAACAAAATATCAATACCAAAATGTATTTATTGTATCACACATTAAAAGATATTGAATTTGGCACACAATCCACATTGAACATAATATATGTTTATAGTTTGAAAGTAGATGATTCTTGAGAGTGTCCATCGAAAACAAAAGTATTATCAATTGGGACGTATTGATTGGTTGCCAATTTTATGATTTCCTGAGATGCGATTCCCCCGACATACGAAGAAATAACATGCAGCTCTGCGGCTCCGAAGCGACACATTTCTGCGATGGCAGAATCGGTCACATTGTGCAAAATTGCCTTGATTTCTTCTTCTTCCTGAAAAATTAATGATATGGGGCTGTCGGTAAACCTTGACGACACCTGCACAGATTCTCGAATCAGAACCTCCACTCTCTTCTTCAGGTCTTGGGCGTCAATTGATACTGGAACTCCATTCGTTCCAGGAAATCTCCCTTTTTCCTTTCTGAACCGACCGACTGCTCGCATCAGAAGCAACCACGTGGCGCTATCGACCTTCTCTTCTCTTGATTGTTCTTCAATACTCATTTCTTTAACTTTTCGGACACATTCTTTGGTTTCATGAGTATAATCTAACAAAGCACCATGTTGCACTCTAATTCTATCAGCATTTTTGCAGAAACGGTAGCACACGTCATCAGATATGACATCTCCGACTCCGCGTTCTTTCTCAACTTCCCGCGTCAAACGTAGAACTTCTTGTGCGTCCAGTAAAGCTTTTTCATGAAAGACAGAAGCAAGACGAGTATATCGATTTGAATCAGATGTCATATCCGGAAGAGTTCCACGAAGTGGAAGAAGACCATTATTGAATTTAACAAATCGGCGAAGGGCTTCACAGATAAGCCAGAACGGTTGAGTAGAATCAGAGCTTTCTGCTGCAGACAGAATTGATTGGACCGAAGCACCAATCTGAAGCTCATTAGGGGATGAGATCCTATCAATTTCATATTTTTATCTTACCGTTGTTTTCTGAAATGCTCTCATGACTGCAGCCTTTGCTTCATCAAAGTTTTCTGAATCTTTGGTTCCTGAGTGTTCGGTAGATCGTCGGAAACTTTGCAGAATTTGTTGAATTTCTTTACGATCATTGGTTGTTTCCGGGAACGCATTTTCATTATTGCGATGTTTGCGGAAGACGTCCAAAGCTGAAAGAGTATTTAGTTGCCGGCAATTGCCTAAAGTAATCGAGAGAACAGACAATACGTCAATAACAAAACTTATATAATGTATAATTGATAGAGTAGCTTCATAAATCTATCAAAACACCATTTTTGACTGGTTTGAGCCATTTAAAACCGTTTCCGGAGTCTTTTATTTTTGCTCATTATCGACGATTATCGTCGATAATCGCCGGTCGCCGCGACGATCGACGATTATCGATAATCGCCGGTCGAAAAATTATCGATAATCACCAGTGATCATGATCGTCGCTAGTCATCGATAATTTTGAGGCGATAATGGTGCGTCCAAAGTTGCTACAAAACAGCAAAAACGGCAAATCTGCGGCGTCCAAAGTTGATTTGTAGATTTGCAGGTTTACAGTTATGCGTTATTGCTCATTTTTTAACTGCAAAACCTGCAAAACCTACAAACCTACAAATCAACTTTGGACGCCGCAGATTTGTCGTTGTAGCAACTTTGGACACACCATAATCATGACTTTTTGTTTATCGTCGAGTCGCGATTCATTTTCTAGTCATCGACTCGACCACCTATCGACTGTGATCTATCAATTTTCGATTCAAAATCATCGAAAATTTGGTCGACACGTCACTCTAATCACCTTTGAAATGAAGGAGTATATATGGGGTATGACGTAGTTGTTCGACTGTCATCTCATTCAGGTCAGTTTCATTGATAATTTCGGAAAGCGTCTTGAATGGAGCGTCCAACCTATAAGTCTATTTTTATGAGGATCAAAATGCCTGTTGCTCTAACCGTAAATCGGGTCTCGGATTTTCTTCGTGCGAGTTGGCGATTGTATGTTCTTTTATGCAGATTCTGATAGTTCCAATAAGCCCGTAGGATCTGAAAGTATATGGATCGGTGGCCGTTCACTTATCTTACTGAAACTGACTTGATGCATACAAAAGGAACACGAATATTATACAATACTTCTGCGAATTTGGTATCAATGCTTTCGCTCTGATTCGCAGAAACGACAACAGAAAAAGTTGCCAACTTTTCTACATCTTTCTGTGCCAAAGCTGTAGGCGACTGACAACTAGCCCGTCCCGAAACAGAAGGATTCAGTTCAGTCAGTTTTTCTAGAGTTGCTTCAGCTCGAGAACGTCCAATATCATCGCTTTGGAGGAAGAAGTTTTGACCAAGATCCGCATGTTCTACTCGAGCATCGTCGACGATGAAGAATGAATGAACACCAGCGAGAACCAATGATTTCAAAGTTTCAGTTGCTGAAATATTGGCAATCGTAAATAAGCAACATGATTCTTGAGCAACTAACCTAATGAATCACTTCCAAGAACACAAGCACTTGTTGTTCCAATTGATGCTTGTCCTTCTTCTCCCCACAAACGAACTTGACGATCATACCGATAAGATGGATCAAACGATGCTGATGGAGGCATGCGTAGTGTCTGAATCAATTATATAAAAAGTGTACCGGTTCAAATAAAAGAGGGAGATAGATATAAGAATAGGTAACAAACCAGATTTCGAACGCAATTACTATTTAATATGTTTATTTTGAGGCAATATTCATGGCAAATTGATAGGAATTCATTTACACGAAAACTAAAAACAACTGAAAATAATCAATATATAGGTCATTTCTTCTTGTCATGAAGGGATTTACGATCCCATTTCATGTTTGTGAATGAATCGGGACGGAGGTAAGTTAATTCTTCATTTTTGTTACGCATACATGCAGTACGACCAAGGACGAATAGAAGATCGCTCATTCTGAAAAAAGAGCTCGATTATATGACGCGACTGGTGAATGCAATCAATAACACATCTACGACGGACAGATGGGAGGATAAAAGGTTACTGTCTGTCTGTGAGAAATTATTTTTTTATATTGTCACACGGAGAAATGTTGTCAAATCCTTAGATGATAGCGAGTAACAAACCTATTCAAGAATTTCAAGGCCATCGGATCAACATTTTCCTCTCTTATCAAAGGAACAACACTTCTCTCTGCACGACGACAAACAGCTCTTGCATACTGCAGATTGGCTGAAGTAACTCCTCCACCAGAGAGAATGAATTGACGAATTCCCGGCAACTCGTCTCCGTATCGATCGATTTCAGCATTGATCCATTCCACCATCGACACATCGAAGGCAGTTTTTTCTGCAATTTTCAATTTTTTTCCTTTTTTTTTTATTATTTAAATAAGAATTGACAAACTTTGTTTTCTCTCCGAGGAATTCTTAGGAGGTGTCGCAAGATGCGCACCAACATCCTGTAGGCAACATTGAAGTCTCGTTAGTGTTTCTACCACATCGTTCATCTCTCCGTCGTTTTGAGCGGAGGCTCCACAAACTCCAAGAAAAGAAGAAAGTTCGTCAGTTGCTCCAAGAGCATTGAAAGAATCGTCATCCTTCCAGCGCCGTTCGTTATTGTATAGCGATGATTGACCTGAGTCTCCGGTTCCTCGACCTAGAACAATGATTCCACGTTTGCAAACGTCCGAATTTCAACTTGCCTTGTTTGAACCCTCTCCCGAAATTCATAGTTGTCAGTGAAAAAGAGCGGTTTTGTATAAAACCTGACGAAGGGCCGTTGATAAGAATGTTCGTCGGTTCGGAGACTAAACGTAAGCAGTTTCGTATCATCTAAATTGGGTATGTTGTTATTTCTGTCGAAATGAGAATATCACTATCGACTATAAGTGAATTAAACTGAAAATTCGAGTGGGAATTCAATAGATTATTCGAGTAGTGACAGTGACACAGTAAATATAACTATTCAAGAAATTATATTTTAAAGTTTTATTACAGAGAATAAGATTTTCTAATTTTTAAAACGAAATAAAGGTCACCTGAAAATTAGACGGAGAATATTAAAAAGAAAAAAGACTTGGGTGGTGAGTTTCAGAAAGACCTTTCAGAGTTCAGGGGATGGTAAATGTAGTCAGAGTTGATGTTGATATTTGAACAATTGATAAACCTAGAAGAATTAACAGGATAAAACCAGGAAATGGAAATGGCTATATGACAGAGGTCAATTATCACCAAGAATAAACGAGTCACTTTCTCTAGTGACTTAGACAAAAGATCAACCATGTACAGTTTTTGATTAGAAAGAAATAGGAACCTGCCTTCGTCTTATATAATGACTTCCTATAGAGCTAGCGATAGGTTCTGCTGAGAAAAACGGAACCAGTTCAGGAAAAAACAAATAAAAACTACAAGAGATCAAAGAAAACAAATTACAATGGAATATTTAGTTGAGGTAACCTCGACAAGCTTTCGCACCACACAGACAGTCGATTTTGTCATCTTCTATTGGGAATTTGTAATCATATGTAATCTCTTCTCCTTTATTGATGACGGATCGACTGTAGATAACTATTCGCTTCTCTCCTTCGATTGTCAGTACCTGCAAATTGAATTGATTGAGCTGAAGTCAATTGAATGTTGTTTTATCCCCAAAATTTTGAGCAGTGAAAAAATCTTACCTTAGCATAACAGTTCGGTTGGCAAGAGTGATTGATAAACCGAGCAAAGTTTCCTCTTTTCGTTGCATCTATCACCGAATTTTCATCAATTCGGAACAGATATGAGCTTCCAATTCCTCGGCGCTCATAAGCCTTCTCACGTTCGTCGGCTACCAGTGAACGGATCTGTAAATGAAACAAAATTGAAGAGAAATCTTGAAAAACAATTACCGTTTGTCCTATGTACTCGACAATCATTTCGTCTTGGGCAATGGTTTCCATTGCGTATAGTCCCCAACCATGAATGCGTGATCGAGCGAATTTAATCATTTTTTTGCGGAACTGAAACAGTTAAAATTGCATCAGTTTAGTTGAATTACTGTTCAAAATACCTTTAATTGATTAATCTTGAAGAAATCATTGCTAGCCTCTCCGAGAGAAGTCAAAAGACGTCGTTGAAGCAATCGCATGTCCTTATTAGCTAGATGCTGATGTCGCATTGCTGTTTCATCTCGTTCACTGAATATTGCAGTCGATATTGATGATTCGTTTTCAGGACGTCGGACAAGACTTCGCTTCTGTTTCATAGACATCTTTTTGTATGGTCGAGCTCGTGCGCATCCTTCTGCTACAGGAATCACACCATCAAGTTCGGGATCTTCGTAGAAAGCGTCTGGAAGTCCTTTTTTAGATCGAATCGGGTTGATCTGAAAAAAAACTTATTGCTTTTCATCCGTATTTTTTATTCTCCCAAAACTGACCTTCAAAATAGGCTCATCGGGTTTCAGCATTTCCTTGAAAGTAAGCAATTTCCTCCATGGTAACTCATCAGGAGGCATATTCGATTGCAATTCGTTCAATACATGACGAAGATACCATTGATCCTCCAAATCAGGTAGACCAACGAAGTCTTTGATAATTTGATCTTTTTCATTGGCGGTTCGAGCTCGAAATATTTTCTTCGCCCGTGGTGGTAATGGCTGAAAATGTAAAATTAAACTTGTTTTCTCTAATTATTTTCTACCTTGATTGTTTCAATATCCTCGAACATGTAGTAATCTTTTTCGAACGTTTGCTTTCTCGGCTTCTGCCTTTTCTGGGGCGATGCTGCCTTGGGTTTTTTGTTTACAACAATGGAATCCATGTAAACCAATGGGCCTGATTCATCAATGTTTACTGTGGGCGAAGATCCCCACGGAGCTGGAGATATTATAGGAGCTTTCTGTCCTTCATTTAAGATGGGATACTTTTCGAATATTTGAATGTCAGATTGCTTCTTGTTTTCAATTTTGAAGTAGCAGTGTTCCGTAGTGAAAGGATGATATTCTTCGACTCGTATAGAGCCACTAACACGTGAAGTAGCGGCAATGTTGGCTTTTTCCCAGTGTACTATTTCATACTTCAGATACTCAGAATCCAAAATGAGAGGACCTGATGAAACAATATTCTCGGGTACAGCAGGAAGAGTATGGTTCGTAGATTCATCTGGTGATGTTTGAAGATCTCGCGAGAAATATTCCTGTGGACTTTTCTTGTTAGGTGGTTCCTCATCGTCTTCGTGTTCTTGTTGGAATTCCAAAGTACTTCGGTTGCTCACTATTGATATTGACGACTCGCGACTTGACGCTATCAATTTCCTTTTCCGAGACCTTTCCCTACTTTGACGTGAACTCGAGGCAGACCCTTCAGAAAGTTCCGAACTTGACGATAGCTCTCTGTGAGATCTTGTTGGACTACTCCGAACACTTGTGGAACTAAAAGACATTCGTCTTATCTGTTCTTCATCGCTTATTACTAATTCTTTTCGTGTTCTGCAGTTATCATTTTTTTCAGAACTAGAATCATCAGAAAGAGATTCAGAAGATTCAGATGATGACGAAACGCTTGAACGGCGGGATATTTGAGCATCATGAAATTCTTCTGACGAACTTGTTGAATGAGTTGGAGAAGATGTTTTATCCCGGTGATGATGGTGTTCCTTTCTGCTTATGTTGCTCTTTGGTATCGGCTTTTGCTTCTTAAAACATTAACTTTCACTGAAAATTCGAGAATACTACTTACTCTGTAGACGAAATTGGAACGAGAAGCATTCGCAAACGACTGATTGGTGTAGAGAGCCTGAGGAAACTTATAAATCTTTAGTATGCCGTTCAATTATGAAACTATTTATCCATCAATTAAGAGATGAACTCACCATCATATCAGCAATTGAGTTATTGCTAGGTTTTTTCAATGCTTCTTGTGCCTTCTGATCTCTTTCTTGTTTCCTCTTTTCTTCATCCGCAATAGCTTTTAAACGAAGTTTCTCGTCGAGGTGTGCCATACACTGCCTAGTAATTTGTTGCCGAATATCATCATAGATTTTCGATGTCAAATCATTTGTAATTTTTTCATGACATTCGAAGATTAATGGGGGTTTCAGTTCATTTAGACGACTGAGTTCCTGAAAATACGATTAGTTTTTCGAAAGTATGAGTATTAGAGCTAGATCTGAATCAGTTGTGTACCTGGCGTCTTTTTTCCTCCATACATTCTGTTCGTTCTACAATTGAAGTTGTTTCTCCATCACTGGAAACTTCTACATCCATATCTTCCAATGATTGTCGATCATCCTGGGATTCAGAATTTTTGAGAGCATATTCGTACTCCACTTCTATTGGCTGTGTCTCTTCTTTTTTTTGTGCTCCTCCAAACAATTCTGAGAATCTTTGCTGAAGTGAGGGAGTAGGCTTTTCCGGTGTTTCGGATCTACGGGGAATCTCATTCACGACAGGAGGATGACCGAGTGGGGGTCCAGGAATGCACGCAGCTCTATCAGAGACGGCAGAAAGCGAACTTATTTGAACCAAACCTGGTTTTGGAAGATGAGGCGCTTGATATGGAATTTGAGTTACAGAATGTGATGCATGTAGTATTGGAGTCGAAGGATAAGTCTGGGTGAACGAAGGTACAAATCCTGGCGGTGGTTGACGGAAATCGCACGGCGGTTGAGCTTGATTACGAATCGGAGATGGAACCATCATAGGAGGTAAAACTCCGAGAGGTGGATGATGAGGAATTGGATAATACTGTCCGGGTATTACATGTGGTGTTGGTAGACGATGGTTTTGAGAATGTTGATGAAAAGGATTTCGAACTTGATTCGGATGGGACTGATTCGGGATGAAGTTCGGTGGTGGAGGCGGAGGTGTTTTCTGGTATTCCAAATTTGGAGCACTGTGGTTATGTGAATTTGAGAGGTTTCGTCGAGACGATTGAGAAGATCCTAGTTTCTTCGATCTTCGCTCTGAATCTCTTGTCTTTGACCTTCCTCCACGTCTTTTCCTTGTACCTTCGTCCGATTCATCGGTATCAGAATCCCAACCAAAACTTCTATCTTTTTTCGAGGTGGACGGGGAGCTTGACCGTTTCTGAAATTTTTTAACAATATTAAATACAAAATAAATTAGTCTTTGCCTTTCTCTCGTCGTCAGATAAATCAGGATAAGTTGCTGAAGTGCTTGAGGATGCCGATGTAGAAGGATTGTCATCCGATGATATGTCTTCCAGTTGCTGATCTTTATGTATTACGGCAGTTCTCTGTCTGATTCGAACCTTCTCATATTTTTCTCCCGATTCATATTTAATGCTTCTTTTTTCCAATTTGATTACTGTTTCATATTTCACAACATTGTCATCATCACCGCCAGACCGGGTCCTCGAATCTGATCGTCGATTATTCCTTCTGCTGGAACCGCGTTCCGGATGTTCATTCCTTTCTGAGGAACTTCCAGAACGATAGCGTCGACGAGAGTTCGATGTGCGACTCCGACTTCGATTGGGATCTTCGCGAGAATAAGATGGAGGTGGTTCTGAAAAATTGATCTTTTGAAAATTGAATGAATACTTCCGGTAAGATATCAAAATATGGGAAATAGTTGGGGGAGGAATTGAAAGCATAACTGCAGAAAATTATTCATTATGTTCTCAACGTAACTAAACTAGATGAGAAATAAACCAAAAGCAGGGGACTAGTTATTTTTTAAAAAACCGGTAGATAACCTGGTGCATGCAGTCTATGTTCGAACTCTTTTTTCAGAATGTGATGTTGACATGGTGAGTATCTGGACGAACGACCAGTGCTTCTTTCACAGCCTCTTCGATCTTCTTTTTCTCGAATATCTCCTCTTCTATGTTTCCCTGAAGTCGATAGGCTCGTCGTTTTCTTACAGTCAGGAGAAGAACCTTTTGAGTTACAAATAATGTTTTTTTTCGGTGCGGAACTTTTCAGTTTCCATCCACCGAATTGAAAAGGCTTGTCTTGAAATTGAATAACGATATCATCGTTTCCTCCGTATTCATCCATTTCTGTTCCAACTTTTGTATTTGAAATTATCAAGTTCTCTTTCTGATTGTATTCACCAGGTGGCAGAGGTATATTCGACTCCAGTTCAGTATCTGAAAAGTGCTTGAAAGCGTGCAGTATACAAGCTGGGGTCATTAAAACATGCAGGAAATCAGTGCTAATCATTTAAAAATTATTTATACTCTTAGCATACCGTCCCCGGGCCGAATTTTGACGTCTCTGGTGTTCTTCAAGGTACTGTAACGGGTCCATTCCTGTTCTTGATTTATATCAATGATCTGATTCAGTCCCTTCCATCAGATGTGTATTCCATCGCATTTGCTGATGATCTTAAGATCTACAGCGAAAACCCCGCCAGTCTCCAGGAAACACTCAACGTTATCTCTGACTGGTGCGATCAGTGGAAACTTCAACTAGCGGAAAATAAAACTGTTGTCTTGCACCTTGGTGTAAGCAACCCCCATAAAGATTATTTCATTGGGAACGCTAAACTAGCGTCTGCCAATGCTGCTAGAGATCTTGGTCTTCTTGTCGATTGTGATTTAAAGTTTGAAGCTCACATTGCAAAAATAGTAAACAGCGCTAAATTCAATTGCAGAAGAATATTGAATAGCTTCCGTTCAAACAATATAAAGTTCTACTTCAAGCTCTTTAATTCCTTCATTCGTCCAACACTCGAATACACTTGCGAACTATTTCACCCTTCAAACTCTCTCAGTACATCTCAACTTGAATCTCCCCTCCGTTTCTTCTCTCGGAAAGTATTCCACAGATGTAACATATCCTTTCAACCCACCTCATCCAATGCACATCTTTCCCCTTATGAGCGACGCTTAGAAATCTCATCCCAAATGTCCATGTACCATAGACGCATCATTCTAATTCTCAAAACTTACTTTAAAATTGTAACCCACCAGTGTCATTTCCCAAATCTTGCCTTATATGTAAAACCCGCGCATTCCCCCCGGTTCCCATATAGAATAGTTCTTTGCGGTAAGAAAAACAATTCATTCCTACATAAACACTTTTCGACCTGGGATAAAATCGTACCCTACTTCCCTAAAACCGTAACCGAACCAACTTTTGCGTCTCGACTCCGCCAGCTGCCATTACAGACCATTTATCCTAAAATTTGAGCGCTGGACTCTTTGCGGGTCCTATAGTTCATCTTACATATTTATTCACCCCTTCTTGTTGTATGTTCTTATAATTTTCGCCCGGTTCTTTTTTTTTCTCTCACAAAAGATGAATAAACTATTATTATTAACCTTTTGAGTTACAAATAATGTTTTTTTTCGGTGCGGAACTTTTCAGTTTCCATCCACCGAATTGAAAAGGCTTGTCTTGAAATTGAATAACGATATCATCGTTTCCTCCGTATTCATCCATTTCTGTTCCAACTTTTGTATTTGAAATTATCAAGTTCTCTTTCTGATTGTATTCACCAGGTGGCAGAGGTATATTCGACTCCAGTTCAGTATCTGAAAAGTGCTTGAAAGCGTGCAGTATACAAGCTGGGGTCATTAAAACATGCAGGAAATCAGTGCTAATCATTTAAAAATTATTTATACTCTTAGCATACCTGTAGGACAAAACTCGGGCATATGCATCGTACTGGAACTTGGTGGAATATGACTATAATACGGTGGTTGGACGATAGCGTCAGATAAAATCAGAGGATTTTGAAAAGATTTTGGAGGTGGTGGAGGAGGAGGTGATTCCTGCTTCAAAAGCGGTGGTGGATTAGAAGATGTGTTTTCTGGTGAAACCTCTGAAATAACGAATAAATAAATGTTTTTTTATGAGAAATATTATACGGCTTACCAACATCCATTACAATTTGATAATCTGGTTGTTCCACCTTATCATCAGTAGTTTCAATGAAATGAGATGTGGAGCATATCTCCATAACTGAATCCTCCCCTTTTCCTTCAACTTCCTTTTCATTTTTTCCTCTCAAGTAGTTTGCACGAAGCTCTCTCAGAACTTTGCTGTCAATTGATGCAAGATCTTCGGGCAACATAGGAAGAACTCGACCATTGGTTGCATTTTCATATGCTTCGTTTAATGATGATACTGAAAACCTTTTTTCTTTCAAATTGGAATTTCAGGTGAAGTTTGATGTGTTAAAATTGAGAACTTCTTCGAATCCAACTTATGGATCGCGACTTTTTGAACAAAAATAGTTTTACTTCGTTTTTGTTTTCGTTTTCTAGAAATAAAAACTCACAAAAAGGATCAATTTGGCAAACGCATCTAGTGGCAAGAAGATTCTGAGATTCGTATTTATTGGTGAATATAGTTGCATCCTTTGCTGTTTTGAAAACCACATACGCCATTTTCATATGCCTGTTGCTCTCCGGGTGCATACAGACATATGCTTTTTCTACTTCTCCACATGATCTGAAAATGAATACATACTTTGATGAGAATATAAACTTTTCGGACTAAGAATGTTGTTTTAAAACTATTCACAAACTCACTCCGCAAAGTCTTTCAGAAGAGCTATAGTGCAGTTATCATCCATACTAAACAGCGAAACTTCTCGTTTTGGGGGGATCGTGCAGTAATTTGAATCAACACGCAGACGAGGACGGGGTAAATAACGGCGGTTTGAGGATCGGATGATAAGTTCCTGATAGATTGTATCCCTCATGTTATCTGGCAGTTTTCTTGGATCAGCCAAATTCTTATCAATTTTATTTACTCCGACGCATTTGATTCTCTGCAACGTTTTGCATTTTTGGGCTAGTCAAAATCAAATCAAATAGGAAAACGGGTACAGCATTTTTTTAAATTTCAAAACGAAAAAGGTTTTTTTATTAAAAAAACAAATTGAAAACTTACATTAAATTCTTCTTGCGAACACGGTTTCGGCGGAACACCATCAATACGGATGAAGACTTTTCCGGGTTCGAATATTTTCTGCCATGCTGATTTGCATTTATGATTTTCAATTTTTTGAGAGTTGTTGCTCGAATTCGGCTAAATAACCAAATAATTATAACAATTTACTGAAGTACTTTTTGGTTTGTACCTTTTCATGTTTCAAGTGAGACTTTCGGGACTTCGTGAATGGCGCCGCAGGCTCGCGAGTGGACATTTCCCATCAGTCTATTGCATGCGGAGAATATTGCAAAGAGCTTGCAATTTTCAGCCGACTTGTGAAGTCTGAAACTCGGTTTTTTTTAATAGCGTTACTTGACTGTGCCTTATCAAGTGAATAAATATAAATATCCAATCCTTAGAGTGAAAATAATAACAATTATTGTAATTTCGAAATAAACTGTTTCAATTTTTGATTAATAAAAACTATATTTGTAAATTAAAATACGTTTAAACCCCCGAAAATATGGCAGAGAAACCGCCGTTCAGCGGGTGGCCCGCCGCGAAAAACGGCAACGGACTAACATCGACCTCGGTGGCTTCTAGGTCACTCGGTCACGGCCCTTGCTTTTTTTGCGCGGGAGTTTGAAAAAGCCAAGTTAATAAAAATGCGTTTAAAACGACGAATCGATGAAATATTTCAAAAAAAAATTAATGAAATTATATGCTTGTCAGGCTCACAAGTTATTGAATAATCTCAATCCGATCTCAAGAAACAATAACAAAATGAACATTTTTATTTATTAGATATACACTTTTCTCTTATTCTGACTTTCCATTGGATCTTCTTTTACATCTTTGAGTTCATGTAGATGATGCTTCATTATATTTAACACTTTCTTGAATTCTTTGATTTTACCACTTTTTGCGCTTAGCTGTACAACATGTTCAAACCGCATAGGGGTATTCGGCCGTAGTTCCTCTGAAACATTATCGATCCATTTTTGGGATTGAAGAGACAAAGCAAGTGCGTTGATTTGCTGAAATTTTCAAAAAAATGCTTTAAAAATGAAACTATGATACTGGCTATGACAACTATGAACAATACATTCGTAGAGTCCCAATTTTCAATATTGTTTTACCTTCTTCTTTTCTTCATTTAAAGCATCAACTTTGTTTAGTACACAAACAATAGGTTTTCTGGCCAATTTTTGATCATATAACTCCACTTCTTTGTTGAGTAGAGAAACTGATTCCAGCGCGTTTCTGCGAGTAAGACGGTTGTTTTTCGAATGTTCGCTTCAAGTTACCTGAATGGACAGTCTAGTTCATTTTTCAATTGGAATCCTTGAGAATCGATAACCATAACTATAATATCAGCATACTCCAAATGTTTCAGGAATTGGTATCCTCGACCACGATTTTTCGAAGCACCTTCAATGATTCCTGGTAGATCAGCTACGGATAAAGTGTATGGAGGATCTGAAGAAAGGATATATATAAGTGCCGCATGGTTAAAAAAATTAAACTAACCTTCTAAATTAAAACCATCACTGTTTGTTTCATTTTTATAAAAAGCAACTTGAGGATTAACTGTAGTGAATGCGTAATCAGCAATTTTTACTGACTTCTCTGGTACCAACGCCTTCAGAAGGGTTGATTTACCCGCATTCGGAAAGCCAAGTAGGCCAATGTTCGGACGCAGTTTCAGATGCAGTTCTACATCAAATATGTCTCCTTTTGTTCCCCTAAACAGGAAATGTATCGAACAGTAAATAAACAAAACACACTTATAATTCAGCTTGGCATAGCCACCTTGTCCTCCTCGTGCGATCAAATATCGACGGAATGGTTTCGAACATCGAGAAATCAAAGAATTGTTTTCTCTGTTGACAACCTCAATTCCAATAGGGACGTCAAAATATTGATGTTTCGCATGCTGACCAATCAAAGAAATTTTGGTAGCTGCTTCACCATTGTCTGCCCTGATCTAGAATAACAAACATCTTAGTATAATGTTCAGCTGCTACATTTCAAGCATCTCTCACTTTCATTTTGCTTTTCAATCGTTTTTTGATGTCTGAAAAAGCAAGATTTGGTTTGGCAACGAAGTAAACATCTCCTCCATTTCCTCCCACCCCATCGTGTCTGAAATTTAGTGTGATATATTTTTCAATGCATGTTTACTTACCTTGCTAAACCTGCGCCTCCCATGCCCGCTTTGACGTTCACAATATATTTATCGACTTTCAAAATGTTCAAGTCATCTTTAATAAGTTTTTGGACTTGAGAAATTGTTTCACGGAGTACACCTGACAAACGCATTGAGGAAAATTCTGTGAATGAATACAATCAGAAACAGCATTTGAAAAACGCAGAAGTGAGACTAAAAAAACGGACTAAATTTAGTTACTAAAAATAAATATCAGGTCCGTGGCCTAGAAGATGGACATATTCGGCCACAGGTCACATTTGAAATGTTTCGAATATTCGAATATATTACCCATCCGCCGGTGGCTGACCACTCGCTCAAAATTCGGCCCGGGGACGCGAAGTGGGTCTCGTTGCGGAATTTCGATTTACGGCGGCTCTTGACCGTACTTTCGCCATAAAAAAGTTTTATACTACGGTCTTCGCGTCGATGCCCACTCCGCGACCCCGGGTCGAACTTTGAGCGAGTGGTCAGCCACCGGAGGATGGGTAATAAAAACTTGTTTGTAAACCAATTCTTGCATTCACAAAAGATCAATTTATAGTTGCGATTGATAACTATTACCCATCCTCCGGTGGCTGACCACTCGCTCAAAGTTCGACCCGGGGTCGCGGAGTGGGCATCGACGCGAAGACCGTAGTATAAAACTTTTTTATGGCGAAAGTACGGTCAAGAGCCGCCGTAAATCGAAATTCCGCAACGAGACCCACTTCGCGTCCCCGGGCCGAATTTTGAGCGAGTGGTCAGCCACCGGCGGATGGGTAATACTCAAGATTAAATAAATACTGTTTTAGATGTTCGTCATAAACCCTTCTGTTATACTTAACAGCGATGGTCAATTGACCGGCCAAGCTGACGATGAAACCCCGTAGGTTCGAACCTCGAAATCATAATTTTAAACTGAAAATATTATCAGGCAACAATCATCGAAAACAATGACAAGGCAAACTAATATTACTAAAAAATACAACTGCTCGAAACAGAACAGAAATAAAAAAAAGTCCTCGAAAAAAGTGGTCAAACTAGATTCACTCCCGAAGACCATAAACTCCAGACGCTCACAAAACACTCATTCGATGAGAGAATCTGAGACTGTTTTTAAACTCAACGGTGTCGTCAGCACTTCTCACATTTTAGATTTCGACACGGTAAGATGAATCCGATGTCTCATCTGCTTTATCAAAACTTCAGATGTACCTACACCCCGGCGATGTTATCATCGACAGTGACGACACGGAAGATGAAGATAACTCAAAAAATACTGGCACAATGTAGTGATCATATATAGATGAGGTTCAGAAATTGTCTTTTTTCAGTCAAAGTCCACATGATTCCGATGAGCTCAAACATTATTCAAAGCTTCTACGAGACTTGAAGAAATTGGGATCAAACAGACAACAGACTAATAAATCAATGGTACTCAAATGGCATCATTATCACACTTCATTGAACTTTTCAGGTAAACAGACAATTTGTTTCCAAACCGCGTAAGATTATCGAAGGAGACACTCCACAACGGCCATATCCTAAGAATTTATGTGGATACGACAGACATGAATGTGGAACTGCTACTGAGATTTTCGATATGATTTTTCCGAAAAAGTTGGTTTAGAATGTTTCGCTGGCTATTATCGTTAAAATGATATAGTCATGCTATGAAATTATGATAAATAATTCAAATATAATCATTCGAATCAAAGTCGATTTCAGAAACGACTCCAACCATTGTTCATTGACAAATTTAAACTTGTCAGCTGTCGTTGAGCACTGTGATAAACTTGTCAAAAAACGTCAAGCAGTATTGGAATCGTACACGGGCATTACTGAAGAGAGCAGAAATCGAAAAAAACGGCTGGAGATATTACTTAATCTGCAAGAAATTCTTTGGCTCATCCACTTTGGGAAATTCGACGACTCTCTGGAGAAGACCTTCCGTCTAATGATTCTGAAGTTCAACTGTCGATTCGATAAGGACAAACGATTGAAACTGATAAAAAATAATGAATTGTCTTTGGTTTGGAACAGATTTATTGAATTAGAAAATTCCTCAATTATGTGTCAAAGAGAAACTGACTGGAAACTGAGACCAGTATTCATAGGTGAGCTAACTTTTATTAAAAAATTAGCCAGCTGCTGAGTATCACAAAGCTCTAGAGCTAATATGAAATGTCTTTCTTCAGATGGTCTGGCATACCTTGGCATGTTTTCCTCTTCAACCGAGTTCCCCTTACCTGTATGTTCAAACAATATTAGCCAGTTTATGCGAAAATGCTTTCAGAATATGCAAACAAGAACTCTCCTCGAGATTCTCTTACATTTCATTCTCGACGGCCATAAGACTTCTGTATACTTGCCATCATTTTACGAAAATGCCCATGACCATGTTGATGATATAGATGCTTTCCAATTCTTAATCAACTCTAAACTTATTCGGTTCGTGAACGAGCGAAACAGGAAATTTGTGGCAAAGCAAGTTCTAGCAGAAGCGGAAAAGGTACGAGTGAGAAAACCCGAATACTCGGGGAACGAAATGTAAAACCTGATCCGAGTGTGTTACGCTGTGATTTGACTCTATTCCTCTAAAAATCAATTAGTGTGACTACTACATGATTGCTTGTTTCAGACTCACGGAATAGTTGTATCTCCTATGGAAAACCTGGCATGTCTTAATTCCATTCATTGCTTTCCTATAGTCAGGAAGTCATCTTCAAAAATTGACGAATTCCTACTCGTCACATGCTTCAAGGAATCCAGTTCCATAAATGAAAAATTCGAATACGAGGTGGATCGAACAACAACAAGCATATTTTCGAAAGCTGTCGGGTTGACTGGCAATCCGCTTGATTCAGACGTAGATGACAAAAAGGAACAAGGCGAAGACCACACTTCTGCACGTTTTGAGGAAACTGTGCACGCAGAGAGTACAGAAAGTAATTTAGTATTAGAAATGCCGGAGAGCTATTCTCACTTATTCGAAGATTCCGAAAAATCAGATATAAATGAGTTAAATAAAAATGAAACTTCGAGCATATCTGACGAACTTGTGAACAACAAGTTTTCACACAGTCCTATTGCCACCACGTCAAATACGGAAACTGGACTAGACTCTGGTGTGGGAGTTGACATTTCTGATGAAGCCGTGGGTTTAGGAAGGAATCGCGTTGGCCCGGAAACAGCAATGCAAGTGACGCTTGGTGATTCTGAAACCTATCAAGACTTAGCTAGAAAAGTAGGTCAGCAATGCTCTTTAAATTTTATTTTTCTAAATTTAAGTGTCGATTATACTCAGCCACAGAGAAAGCGCGAGTTAAAACTTCTCCACATCAACTCACACTCAAACGACAAGTATTTCTGGTATGCATCCATAGATTTCCTTTGAGAAACTTATTTTTCCAGATCTCCTCATTCACTCATCTCGCCAAGTTTAATTTTGGACGTAGCAGCCAAATCAAAGTTTTTCTTAGATTAATCGCACAGTTTACCCCCGAACTTTTGCCGCATTTTCTGCAAAAGTCTGCAATATTTGAAGTTGGCACTGCGATTGAAAATTTGAAGAACGAACAAGATTTGACTGTCTGGCCTATTTTCTCAGTACTCGACTCATGTTTGTAAATAAATACTAATTGTTTTGAATTCTTAATTAGCTTTGCTGCTTTTTGTAGATTAAATAACGCTTATTTGGTGTGCATCACATCCCGAAGACTATTTCTTCCACTTCTTGTCCTTATGTTCTCGGCTTCTGGGAAACAACGATGCTCCCGTATTCCGCCTCCGCGCCCACTTTAGCAGCTTGTGAATCCATTTTCTTGAGTGAGCATTGATTTAATTTCACATGAAAACATTATGAAATTTCAAGTTTCGAATTTAAATTTTAGTTTTGTCGGAGTGTAAAGGTAGAAATCTTTCTTTATTCAACTAGTTTTGTGGCAAAATTGTGTTGTTTTATTCAAATTGATAGAGCGCGAGCCGTTTGTAATTTCCGTTTTTCAAGTCTCAGATTGATTCAGTTGCTCTTGTTCTCTGTTTTCATATCAATCTGTTTTTATTTTATATCAGATTTAGTTAGTTTGTTTGCTTTTATTGTTTTGTTCTTACCCTGGTCCACGTTTTTTTCGTTCTTTGCGAATAGTGCTCGTGCAAGATTTTTTCCAATTCTTGTTTCTAGATGCTCCGTTCACTGATATCCAGTGCGAGTACTACACAAGAATGGGCCGGTCGGATTTTATTGGCGAATAGTGGGTACATCAGTCAACAGAGAGGCCGCCGAAGAACTTTGACACCAGTTCCATGGCTTCCACCTATAAAAGAACATATTCCGAAAAACAGTTTCGACCTGAGCCAAAAAACAAAGTAAGTTTTAATATTATCATTCATTTATATAAAAGGCAAGTGGACCAAAAATATGAATTATCATCGAAAAAGTTCTCGCATGAACTTGGGTGGCGTAGCCGTGAGAAAATGCGCCGACGGCGCGCCAGCCTCAGCTGGTTAGAAATAATCAGACTTGCAAAATTCCGGGCCGGCCCGGCCCGGTCGGCCCGGATTTGAATTTTTGAACTTTTTTCACTACAATTTTTTGTCCAAAAATTTATTTTCTGAAAATTTTTCATATTTTTCCTCAAGTATATTTTTCAAAAGCCTTCGAAACCTACAAAAAATTGTTTTTAAGAAATATTTTTCAAAAAAAATCGGGAAATTTTCGAAAAAAAAATTTGAATTTTTTCAGTACTGAACTTCCGGGCCCACCGGGCCGGGCCCTAGAAATTTTCATTCCGGCCCGGCCCGGCCCGGCCCGGCCCGTTGCAAGTCTGGAAATAATCGATAAAACTTCGGAGTCCCTTTATACGCTTTCATTAGGATGTTCCAGAAATCTTCTGGACAATGTCATAAAAAAGGAAACACTTGCCGCCTCAGCATTGGCACGTAGCGATTCTCAAGAAACAAATGTCGCCATCATCGATATTCCCCATTCGTCTCGTCGTGTCGGTCTCGTTGTCCGGAAAATTGGAATGCTTCCTCAGTGGACGAATGATGGGAACCGGATTCTTTGTACTGTTCTTGAAGTCGATGAAAATCATGTTGTTAGTGTGACATCACCTGATTCGTGGTATAAAGCATCAGCAGTAGGAAAAAGAAAAGCTTTCAATCGACATGGTCCAATGTGGAGAGTAACAGTTGGTGCAGGGAATGATGATCCCACCAAATACACATTGGCGTATCGCAGGCAGTTCGCTAGAGCTGGAGTTCCAACAAAAGGTAAATAACGAACTTTTGAAAAATTGAGAATATATTTTGAAGAGAAAACATTGTTCGTTTTCCAGACCCAATTTCTTTACTTTAGAAAAACTTGGATGTTTCTTGGTAACTGAAGACGCTCTACCACATGCTGGACAGCCATTGGATGCTCGCCATTTTGCTGTCGGTCAGCATGTTACCGCTACCGGAAAAACGATCGATTGGGGATTTCAGGTAAATAACGTGTATTTTATTCAATTAGAATGGAAAGATAGTGAGGATTTTAAGGATTTCAAAGAGTATATCGATTTCAATGTATTGTTTTAGGGAGGTATGCATCGATGGGGAATGCGTGGACAACCTACCAGACGAACAACCAAGTCGCATCGAAGAATCGGTTCAGTGGGATCTGTAGGAGATGCAAGAATCTGGCCGGGCAAAAGAATGCCAGGACATATGGGTTACGAGTGGAGAACGGTTTCTGGTCTTGAGGTGAAATCATCATACTTGCAACCGGGCCGAGTCCGGGCCGTGAGCGGGCCATAGAATAACTCGCTTCAAAATGAAATTAGGAGGCGATCAAACCTGTCTAATTGTAGATCTCGGTGAGCTCTACTCGATTCTATTTTCATTTTCACCATGAGTTTAGTGAGAGCCGCGGTACAATCCATTTAGTGGCCGGGCCTTGAATCACGGCCCGGCCACTAAATGGATTGTACCGCGGCTCTCACTAAACTCATGGTGAAAATGAAAATAGAATCGAGTAGAGCTCACCGAGATATACAATTTGACAGGTTTGATCGCCTCCTAATTTCATTTTGAAGCGAGTTATTCTATGGCCCGCTCACGGCCCGGACTCGGCCCGGTTGCAAGTATGGAAATCATATTCGCTGCCCAGAAGATGATTAGAGTTCATTCTTTTTCAGATTGTCCGAATCAACAACGATAAACAAGTAATATATGTGAAAGGATCAGTGCCTGGCGACATTGGCGAAACACTTTTACTCAAGGATTGTCTTCAGGATGAAAAACGGTTAAAGGTACTGATCAGAACATGTGTAAAATACTACGAATTCTCCTTTCGAGGAAGTGTTTAAAAGAATGTTCGGTGCTGAACTCATTTAATTATTATTATTTTCAGTCCGGGCCAGTACCAACATGGGCTCCAACGCTCGAAACCATTCAAGAAGAATCCGAACTGTCGCCTGACGAAATAGTTGTGCCAAAAAATCTACTTTTCAACGAAACTTTTTCTTCAAAACTTTTTCGATTCACGTCTCCATCTATAGTTTTCACTGATGCTGATGCCAAGAGAGCAACAGGAAGAGATAAGACCAAAGCTAAAATTGCGAAAGTTAAAAAATGATTTGCATTACATTTCTAGACAAGATACGGTGTTTTCTTTAATTTGTTTTTTATTAAAACTTTTCTCCCTAGGTTTTCTATTCGTAATGAGGTAGTTTAATTGTTAACTGATTTTTGTTTAACTGCATATAAAATGCAATATTTGTTTATGCGATGGTTTTTTCTTTCACTGATGGTAGCTGAACCAAAGATTTATCTCCAAGTACCTTATTTTCTTGTTATAGTACGAATTGAACAGGCAGTTCATCAATGACTTCTGGTAAACTGAAACGGGATTGACGATCTACTAAACCCAAAATGGCTGAAAATGAAGATGAAACAATTGTCCCTGATGATCAATGCAATTTAGCTGCATCCACACCCATGAAAAGCAGTGATCTCGATGTAGGTTTGAGTGATAAACCAAATTTTAATAATTATAAATAGTACACAATAATGCAATAACATAAATTGTGTACCCTGATTAATCGACATCCGCAATTCTTTTCAGAATGTCGAAAGCCCGAAAGAGCGGAAGACATCTGTAGCGAAGTGTGATGGAGAAGGAAATCCACCTCCTGGAAGCCCTGGTGGCTCTCCTCCTCAACTCACTCCATGTAGTATTCCGCCGAGGCGACGTCGTTCCCCACGCCGTCCTGAGGTTTCAGCTTCGAGACTCCCACTGAAAGTTCTGAATAAAATATTTCAGTACCTGTCCCTAAAAGGCAAGAATTTTTTAATGAACATTTTTAATCTTATTTTATAGATCTTCGATCAGCGATGCTAACATGCCACAGCTGGAATAATGCTCTTGCTATGGAAGATAGTGACATTTGGCAACAACTTCTCTCACTTAAACTTCCTGAAGCTGCTGTTGTCGACCCTTTTTTATTCGCAGAACTTGGCTCTGCGCGAAAAAAATTGAGAGCATGGTATTACGCGTGGAACACAGACGATATCTCTCGAAACAACTATGTCCGAACCAATGGATTCACAGTACATCGACAACCGGTGGCTCAATCTACCGACGGAGTTCGTGGAAAGCGAGGTGTATCTCAAGGGGTTCACGCATTCGATATCACATGGGATGGGCCTTTAGGAACAGTTGCAGTTGTAGGGTTTGCAACAAAGTGAGTGGAACTCCGAATTGATTATGTGATTAACTAACAAATATATGCCTAGGCACGCTGCTCTTCAGTGTGCAGGTTACATCGCTCTTCTCGGCTCAGATGATCAATCGTGGGGATGGAATCTAGTAGACAATGTTTTGATGCATAATGGAACACAACTTGGAGTTTATCCGAAAATAAACAATCCACCAAAATATGAGGTAAAATAACTCAAACTGAAAATCGCATTTTGAAACCTTAATTTTCATCAATTTCTCCTGTAACTACAGTTTTCTTTAGGTAGGAGAAAAAATCCGTTTAGTGGTCGACTGCGATAAACACGTTGCATACTTTGAGCGAAACTCAGAATTTCTGGGAATCGCATTCAGTCATATTCCACCACTTCGACTTTATCCTGCTGTTTGTGCTGTATATGGCAACACAGAAGTGACAATGGTCTACGTTGGAAGCCCCCAAATGGGTTGATGTTCAACAGAGCGCACTTGCTAAATTCGCGCGCGCGTATTTGAGACCCCAAAAATTCCGAGGAAAAAAACTCCTGGGAAAAAGGCGGAGCGAAGCGCGCTGATTGGCTGCTGAAATCCTAATTAGCAATGTTGCGCAACTGATTAGCCAATCAGCGCGCTTGGCTCCGCCTTTTTCCCAGGAGTTCGTTTCCCAGGAGTTTTTTTTTCCTCGGAATTTGTGGGGTCTCGCGTATTTAAGACCCCACAAATTCCGAGGAAAAAACTCCTGGAAAATGAACTTTTGGGAAAAGGGCGGAGCCAAGCTCTCTAACTGGCAAATCAGTTGCTAATTAGCTTCCAGCAGATTTTCAGAGCGCTTTGCTCCGCCCCGTTCTCAGAACTGTCTTCCTCGTAATATGTGGGTCACTAAAAAGTTAGTACTTCAGTTTCCCGTTCCCGCAATTTAAAAACAAATATTTATAAAATTTCTTTAAAAATTGCTTTCAACAATGTATTTTCAGTTTCAATGTATTTACTACGCATCTTTTCTCTGTATTATTATGATCTCTTTACCGCACGCTTTATAATAATTTCAATCTCCTCGGCATCATGATCTCGTCAATTCTGTTTTTTTCTAGTCTTTTCACTGTTGCTTCTCGGTGATATTAGTTGTAATATTTTGCAATAAAGCTTCAAATTTTTTTTTGTATTTAATCGAGTTTTTTTCGGTCATCATTCATTGAATACCGATAATTATCTGACTGGTTTCGCTTTTCATGTGTCATTTTTCTGTTAAGCTTCGCACCTGTCTGAATCATTTCAAGAGGAAGACACAAATGATATACGAAAAGAAAGTGATGTACGAAGAAGATGATGACATGGAGAATGTTCCGATGGAAGGGGACTATAACGATGAGACAGACGAGATCAGTGCTGAAGCGTGGCAAGAGGCGTGTTGGGTTGTAATCAGTGCTTATTTCGATGAGAAGGTTTGTTTTAACAAGCTTAGTAATGTTCCAAAAATATCTGATCGCTTTTTTTAGGGACTCGTTCGACAACAACTTGACTCGTTCGATGAATTTGTTCAAATGAACGTTCAAAGAATTGTAGAAGATTCACCACCGGTCGAACTTCAATCTGAAAACCAACATCTCGGAAATGATATGGAAAATCCGGCCAAATTCTCATTGAAATTCAATCAAATCTATCTATCCAAACCGACTCATTGGGAGAAAGACGGAGCTCCAATGCCTATGATGCCTAATGAAGCACGTCTTCGGAACCTGACGTATGCATCACCACTTTACGTTGATATCACGAAAGTCGTGACACGAGACGATTCAGTGAATGAGAAACTTTACGAGAAAGTTTTCGTTGGAAAAGTACCGGTCATGCTGCGCTCCAGTTATTGTATGTTATCCAATATGACAGATCGTGATCTAACAGAACTTAACGAGTGTCCGCTCGATCCGGGAGGCTACTTTGTTATCAATGGATCAGAGAAAGTACTCATTGCTCAAGAGAAAATGGCTACGAACACAGTTTACGTTTTCTCCATGAAAGACGGAAAATATGCATTCAAAACGGAGTGTCGCTCATGTTTAGAAAATTCTTCGAGACCAACTTCTACAATGTGGGTCAATATGCTTGCCAGAGGAGGAGGTGGTGGAAAGAAAACTGCGATGGGACAAAGAATTATTGGAATTTTGCCATACATCAAACAGGAAATTCCTATCATGATCGTGTTTCGTGCATTAGGATTCGTATCAGATCGTGATATCCTCGGACATATTATCTATGATTTCGATGATCCGGAAATGATGGAAATGGTCAAACCTTCATTGGATGAAGCATTTGTCATTCAGGTGAGTACTTGAACATTCACTTTTGATTCTCACTGTCAACATTTTTAGGAACAAAACGTTGCTCTCAATTTTATTGGTGCACGCGGAGCCAAACCTGGAGTTACCAGAGAACAAAGAATCAAATATGCTCGCGAAATTCTCCAAAAAGAATTGTTACCACACGTTGGTGTTTCGGAACATTGTGAAACTAAAAAGGCTTTCTTCATTGGATATATGGTTCATCGTCTTCTATTAGCCGCCCTCGGTCGTCGCGAGCTTGACGATCGAGATCACATTGGAAATAAAAGACTTGACTTAGCCGGACCACTTCTTGCTTTCCTCTTCCGTGCCCTTTTCAGAAACTTACTCAAGGAGGTGAGTAGTTTGAAAGAAATTGTATTTTAATCCTTAGGGAAGCAGTAACAAAATAGAATTAACACTCAAATTCGTGCAACACTCTAAGAAGATGATAACTTCTTCTATTCAGATGAGAATGACTGCCCAAAAGTATATCAACAAAAACGATGACTTTGCATTGGATGTGTGTGTTAAAACATCGACTATCACCCGAGGACTAGCATATTCATTGGCTACTGGAAACTGGGGGGATCAGAAAAAAGCTCATCAGTCCAGAGCTGGTGTATCTCAAGTGCTCAATCGTCTCACATACACAGCCACACTTTCTCATTTGCGTCGTGCCAACTCTCCAATCGGTAGAGAAGGAAAACTAGCCAAGCCACGTCAATTGCACAATACTCAATGGGGAATGGTTTGTCCTGCTGAAACTCCAGAAGGACAAGCTGTGGGCTTAGTGAAAAACTTGGCTTTGATGGCTTATATTTCTGTCGGATCTTTACCAGAACCAATTTTGGAGTTCTTGGAAGAATGGTTAGTTTAAATACCACATTGATAATTTTAAAGCGTCGTTTTACAGGTCTATGGAGAATCTTGAAGAAGTATCACCGTCTGCAATTGCAGATGCGACGAAAATCTTTGTCAATGGTGCATGGGTGGGAATTCATCGAGAACCAGATCAGTTGATGACGACTCTGAAAAAGCTACGTCGTCAAATGGATATTATTGTTTCTGAAGTTTCTATGGTTCGTGATATTCGAGACAGAGAGATTCGTATCTATACTGATGCTGGAAGAGTTTGTCGACCACTGCTCATCGTTGAAGATCAAAAGTTGGCTTTGAGAAAGAGGCATATTGACCAGTTGAAGGTAAGCTGATTTTTTCAAACACAATTGGGAAAATTGCCTCGATAATCTCATTAATTCCTTAAATTGATTTTCTTGCAGGATATTGATGAAGCAAATAAATATACATGGTCTGATCTGGTTGGTGGTGGAGTGGTAGAGTTGATCGATTCAATGGAAGAAGAAACATCAATGATTGCAATGATGCCAGAAGATTTACGAAGTGGTGGTTATTGTGATACTCACACACATTGCGAAATTCACCCAGCTATGATTCTGGGTGTATGTGCATCCATCATTCCCTTCCCAGATCACAATCAGTCTCCACGTAATACATACCAGGTTAGTTTCCTGGTTTGAGAAAGATATCGGAAACCAGTATCTGAAAACTTGTAATCTGTGGATTTTTTCAGAGTGCTATGGGTAAACAAGCTATGGGAGTTTACACGACAAATTTCCATGTTCGAATGGATACTCTTGCACATGTCCTTTATTATCCACAAAAACCACTCGTCACCACCAGATCTATGGAATATCTTCGTTTCAATGAACTGCCAGCTGGTATCAACGCTATTGTGGCCATTCTTTCGTATTCAGGATACAATCAGGAAGACTCCGTAATTATGAACAACTCAGCCATTGATAGAGGTCTTTTTCGCTCTGTATTCTATCGGTCTTATCGTGACAACGAGGCAAATCTTGATAATGCTAATGAAGAGCTTATCGAGAAACCGACGCGGGAGAAGTGCTCTGGAATGCGTCACTCTTTGTACGACAAACTCGATGAAGATGGTATCATTTCACCCGGAATGCGTGTTTCTGGAGATGATGTCATCATCGGAAAAACTGTTGCTCTACCCGACATTGATGATGATTTGGATGCAACAGGAAAGAAATATCCGAAAAGAGATGCTTCAACATTTTTGAGAAGTTCCGAGACAGGAATTGTTGATCAGGTTCGTAATTCTGAAAATATTTCTTTCGGAATGCAGTTCGAAAATAATTCCGCTATATTTCTTTTTAAACGAACTGTAGCAATCAATATCATCAGCATCCTATATTCTTAGGAAAACCTATATTTCATATAATATTTTCAGGTTATGCTCTCACTTAATAACGATGGCAACAAGTTTGTTAAAATTCGAATGCGATCTGTTCGACTCCCTCAAATTGGAGACAAATTTGCATCTCGTCACGGTCAGAAAGGTACAATGGGTATCATGTATCGGCAAGAAGATATGCCTTTCACTGCTGAAGGACTTACTCCTGATATCATCATTAACCCTCATGCGGTACCGTCTCGTATGACAATTGGTCACTTGATTGAATGTCTTCAGGTATGATTTATTTTACCGATATACTGAATCCGGTCATCATTTTTAAATTATAACATTTCTCTTCAGGGAAAACTATCTGCCAACAAAGGTGAAATCGGTGATGCCACGCCGTTCAACGACACAGTTAACGTACAGAAAATCTCTGGTCTCCTTTGTGAGTATGGATATCATCTCCGTGGTAACGAAGTGATGTACAATGGTCACACCGGAAAAAAATTGACTACACAAATTTTCTTCGGTCCAACTTATTATCAGCGCCTCAAGCATATGGTCGATGACAAGATTCACTCGCGTGCACGCGGCCCAATTCAGGTATGACATAGGAAAATAGTGAATTTACTAGTATACCGATTACTGTGTGATTTTTAGATGATGAACCGTCAACCTATGGAAGGAAGAGCTCGTGATGGAGGTCTTCGTTTCGGAGAAATGGAACGTGATTGTCAAATTTCACACGGAGCAACTCAGTTCCTTCGGGAACGTCTCTTCGAAGTATCAGACCCATATCATGTATACGTGTGCAATAATTGTGGTCTTATTGTTGTTGCCAACTTGAGAACCAATAGTTTTGAATGCAAGGCAAGTATAAGACACAATCGGTCACATATCTATCTTTTAAATTTTTCAGGCGTGCCGCAACAAAACCCAAGTGTCAGCGGTTCGTATTCCATACGCTTGCAAGCTCCTTTTCCAAGAACTCATGTCCATGTCTATCGCACCGAGACTCATGGTCAAACCTCAACAACCAAAGCGTGCAAAACATCAGACAGAAGCTTGAGCATTCTAGAAACTTCACCTTCCATGCTTCTCCACTACAAACATTTTCCTCGTTCTCTTTCTCAAAATAATTCTCGGAGTTTTCCGGTTGGTTATTCTTCATCGTGGTCTCTTCTCATTATTTTGTTATCATATTATCATTGTTGTTTTTATTTTCTTTTATCTATCTGATTAATTTATTTTCTGACCTTCACTCTCCCCGAATTATCATTTTCTGATCCCAGTTTGACCTCTTTGATTATTATTATTATCAATTCAAATTTTCTGTTAAATAAGAAGTCGATGAGCAGGAATTGTCATTACTTTTGGTTTTCCAACAGTTTATTGCTGTTTTCCATACTTTCTCACTATTAATTTCTCCTCTTCCTTTACCTTTATGTGTATTTAGAGCGATTTGAGACAATACGGGAGAGCATATACGAATATGATTGACGCACGTGCTTCCCCGGCTACTCAGGCTCAACAAACTGCTGTACCATCATCAGCAAACCTCGAGATCAACACGTAAGTTCTAAAATAATTGGTTCTTTCTGATTTTAGTTGTCGTAATAAATGCGACCGCCCCATAGTAATTTGATACAAATAGCTATATTTTAGTGATTGTATTTCATATAAAAATTTTAGAGATGAAATAATGCAGTGGATTATTGATTTGCGGGATCCAACAAAACGAGAGCTGGCTCTTCTTGAACTCAGCAAAAAACGAGACAGTGTTCCTGATCTCCCACTTTGGCTTTGGCATTCATTCGGAACAATGTCAGCTCTTCTTCAGGAGGTTGGAACAATGGTCGAGTTGTAAAAAATTATACATGAAAGTTCAGGTTGTCGCTATTTATCCAGCTATAATGCCAGCCAATTTGACTGCTGCTCAATCGAACCGTGTCTGCAACGCTCTTGCATTGATGCAATGTGTTGCCTCTCATCGAGAAACACGTGGGCCGTTCCTTCATGCACATATTCCATTATACCTCTATCCGTTCCTTCATACTACCAAGATCTCACGCTCTTTTGAGTACCTTCGTCTTACTTCTCTCGGCGTTATTGGTGCACTTGTAAAAACCGATGACAAGGAGGTGAGTAGTTTTTTCGTGCTTTTGGTAAGAGAAAGATAAAATGTGCAATGTTCTAAAATCAGATTGAATTTTATAGCAACTACTTGTGGTCATCAATTTCTTGCTCTCCACCGAAATCATTCCTCTCTGTCTTCGCATAATGGAGCAAGGAACAGAATTGTCTAAAACTGTTGCTACCTTCATTCTTCAAAAAATTCTTCTGGACGACACTGGTCTTTTGTACATTTGTCAGACGTATGAACGTTTCAGTCACGTTGCCATGATTCTCGGGAAAATGGTAATGAAATTGACTCGTGAACCCTCAGTTCGATTGCTTAAGCACGTCGTCAGATGCTACAGTCGTTTGAGTGATAACCCAAGGTAATAGTTTCCCTGTAAGTGTTTTCTCAATTAAAAAAACATTTCAGCTTAACTCTTGACGCTCGCGTTGCACAGGGAGGTGCTGGGCAGAATGTAAAAGTACGCGCTCAACAAGCTCTCAAGCAATGCCTTCCGGATCAATTGAAAGACTTGACATTCAAAACACTTCTGAAAGAAGATCCAAGTACAATGAACTGGTTGAGACAGTTGCTCACCAACCTGGGTTAGTAGATTCAAATTAGCTATTCATATTTAGACCTTGTTTTCAGAAATTGACGGTGCAATTCTCCATGACGAAGAGCTGCTCCCAAAATGATATTCCTCTACTTCTTCATGCACCTTTTTTCTCATCTTGTTGTTCAGAACTCTGTGTCTCGTTTCTGTTCATACTGTTTCCCCTACCAAGCCTAATATTTTCTCAACTCAATCGTCCAGCTTTGATCAACTGATTTCATCCTTCATTTAAATCACAAAACTATTTGAAGTCGCATCTATACATACCGAATATACATAATTTGTAGTTTAGAATCACCAGAAAATCATTGCAATGGGTACGATATTCTTTTCCATCTCTCCATTTTCCTTAACTTTATTGTGAATACTTTCCTGAAATACCAAAGAGTATTTCGATATACTTCATTATTGTTTGTCTTCTTTCAGCAGAATCTTTTCTTTTTGTAATTTTGTCTTCATGAAATGTTCGATTCCCGTTCATATATACATACGTACATTTAAATTCCCCGTAGTCTCGAAATCTAGAATTTTATAAAAGAAACACCAAATTCCTACTATTACATAATTGTGTAAGCCATCAGATAGTTAGTGATGTTTGTTTCTTTCATTTTCTTATTACAGTAAATATCCTTTCTATCACTGGATGAATCCTTACGATATGTTTTTCTCCACACTTATCTTTATATGCCCTTTGTCTGAATAAATGACTGACCTCAGTTTGTTATTTTGCGTACCCATTTGTTTCAGGAAACGTTTTCAGATATAGTGTTTCATGCAGTTAAGAGGAGAGTCAATGAAGAAGAATGTTATATTTCGGTGAACCTCATTCTGACACCTTCTCTCCCTTCACTTCTTCGATGAAAAGCTCAACAGACGAAGGGACTCCCCTGCTTTTTCTCTCTTTCTCTTGTGCATCATGTGTTCTTCCGTCTGTTTGCGCGCGCGCCTCGCCAAAACCCCCACCACCATCCTAATGATTCTCGTCTCTTCAGTCTCTTTACTATTCTTTTTTCTCGTGCTTCACCATCTGCCATAATGTTGTTGGCCATTGACAGAGAGAGAGAGGGTGTCTCTATGTGTGGTTAGTTTCCGCGGTGACCCGCGCCGTTTCGAGGACGCAGAGAATTCCGATCGACGAGGGAGTCCCCTCAATGTTTTCTTTTGGAAGGAGGAACGACAATGTGTGAGATATAAAAAAGAAGAAGAAGAAGAAGCCGGGAGATTCTCAGAAGAAGAAGAAGAAGTAGGAACCATGAATACTCAACGAGCGTCCGAACAAGAAAAGGGCATATGGACTTTCAGGTTCTGCACTAACTCCCGAGCATGTTTCCAGAAAGGGTTCTGAATAATTCAGATTCTGATGACTCTTTAGATTCCTTCACTTTTCTCAACCAATCTTGGTCTTTTGAGACCCCAGACTTTTCCGTATTTTCTGTGGATCTTTGCTGAAAATACCGTAAACTCTCTAATAGAACGGCCGGCCTGTCTATTTTCCTCCAGGTCTCCAATTTGATTTAAAAAAAATAATTCTCTTAATTTTCTTCATTTCTTCATTTTTTAATCACATATTTGTCATGCACTTCTATACATTTTCACATTTTTTAACTCAAAAAATGAATTCAAAAACTATGGAAAAAGTTTGGAAGACTGCTCTATTATAGGGACAGCTCTATTAGAGTTTACCGTATATGCTTGACTATAAAAATGGATCAATCCACTCTAATGTATCTTTTTTAGCCACGTTTTTAAACATCACAGGGTAAGATAAGGATTTACAGATTGGTACGTCTTTCAGCGAACTGCATCTCAGCGGAAAGAATCACTTCACCTCTGTCAACTACGTAAATCTCCTTTTGAAGGAGCTTCTATTCTACTAAACATTCAACTCAAAGACAGTCTCAACGATGAAAACATTTAAATATATTTCGTTTCTAATCAGCATTATTATGATAGACTGATAAATTATTTATGTTTTGTCATGTTGTTTCATTGAACATACTCACAATTAAACAAATAATTCCACAAACCTGGTTCCAGAGGTTAATGATGAAACAGGCTCTTCTATTTGTTCTATACCATTATAACTTTTTCTTTTTCTATCTGTGTATCATCATTGTCTACCACCCAACCTCTCCCTATTTTCTTTCTTTCCGCGTGGCCTTCCGCGTCGCCCGTTTCCGCGCTGTGCGCATACAATGATGCTTTTCTCTCTCCCCGAATGACACACACTCCCATCGGCCGCCCCGTTCGGTCCCCTCCATCCGCCCCCGTCGTCCGCCCGACGCCCCACTCCCGACCCGGTTTACTCCCCGCGTGGCCACCCTTTACAATCGATACACGGGACCCGCCGCTCCTCGGTCCCCTTGAACAATATTACTTTCGTACTTTTTTTTTTTTCAGTTTCATACTGTCACTGTCTTTGTTTCCAACCATCATTAAAACATTTCGAAAGCCTTCTATCGTGCATGTAACCCTCCCTTGAAACGGCGGGTTTATCTATTCTTCATGAAGATCTTCAATGATATTATTTAACAGAAGCCCGGTTATCCCGTCGGTAGAAAACCAGGCTCTTCATCTGGTTGTCGCGAGCCCCGCATTGGACTTATATTTAGCTGAAAGCGTAGTCGTCAGTGCTCCTAGCAACTCTGATTGTACACTCAGCAATGTCTACTGCGCTCTGAAGTTTTGGATCCTCTAACTACCGTAGTCCTACGTCGTACATCAATTGTTTTGAGTATAATATATCAATGTTGAGGGATTTTACACTATTCAGTTTGGACAGTTTTCTGGTTTTGGGAGATTGGAGCTACAATAATACTACAGTAATCTCGTTTCTCGCTAGAGAACTATGAGTTCAAATTTTTCTGTGAAAAGAAAGCTCGCCGGCCTCCTTGCGGCGGTCACGCCCATTTCATGCGACAGTGTTCGAAAATTGCGCTGAACTGGGAGTGGGCGTGGCCAAACAGAGATGGCGGGGCGAGCTTTCCTTGCTCTGCTCGGAAGATAATGCTTTCTTTCTCAAAAACAAAATAGAATGTTAATAAATTTCATTCCAGATTTTTTTATTCCTGAAAGAGGCGGAGCCCGGGGATGTCTCATAACTACTTTCGTTATTCTTCGAACTTTATTGCCAACAAAACTGATAAAAATGGGGAATCTCTCGATTTCTTCATGCTGTCTAAATTCGACTTCAGTTTTCTTGTCCAAAAAGTTATAGACTTTCGAAAACACAACAATTAGTTTTATTCTGTCACCATGGCGTCACCATAACACCAATTTCTCTCTTTCTATCCGCTCCCCTTTTTCTCGTACTTGGTGGTGATGGCGACACGGGACATCGCCAGAAGCATAGAAGAAGAGTGGAGCAGAACGAGAAAAAGAAGAAGAAGAAGAAGCGGTGACGATAATAGGCACGTTGGGTGGGGTGCGCTTGGGAGGTCTTCTCCTCTCGCTCCCTCTCTCGCCACACCGCGCGCCTCTATTTTGACGGGCGCGGCGGTCATCTGACCGCTTCTCTCTCTTTTTTCTCTTTTCACATCCTGCTCTTTTTTCACTCTGGCTCTCTATCACTCTATTTTGGTTCCACGAGCTCCGGGAGTCGAGATCCAGGTCTTTCCCTTTTTTTGACTTCTGGCTCCGCTTCAATGGAGAATCGAGGAGCCGAGCGATAGAGAAAAGAGGCAATTTTAATTCAAAGCTTGACTATTTTTCTTTGGTAGAAGATGCCGGAAAGAAGATTAATCTTCTTTTTTATACACGTTATCCAATTTCCTCTTTTTCTGACAGAACGGAGAAGGGCTTTCTTTCGTTTTTCATGACATTCTGCCACTATTATTGAGAAACTAGTTCTCCTTCTATCAACTAGCTACGGATCCAAGTTTAAAATTATATCTCAAACTAATAGATATCATGTTTTGATCTCTTTTCTCTTTTTCTAGAAACCACGCCCCCTTTTCAATCAAAATGTAGATTGTTTTCTTTAAGGAGCAATCAACAGAGTTTAGAATGAAATGCATTCTATTTTTCTATTATTTTCTTACTAATTACGGTTAACCTAATTATCAAGCACAATCTATTCTATTCGAATTAGAAACTAGCTTGAATAAAAAAGAAAATAAACCAAGAGTTAATCGAAACTAGAAATCAAGGATTACTGTACATTCAGAAACTTTTTTAGTTTAACTCTATGATTGAGATAATCTTTCAATGGGGTTGATCTTGAGTCAATTCAAAGAATTACTCTTGTCCAGATATGAATTTTAGTAGCCATCTGTGTGCTGAATCACAGCTTTCGTTCGTGAAAAACTGCCCCGAATCAGATCCCAGTCTCAATGTTTTTCTAATTTTCTCTCATGAAACTCCTTAATTCTATGAGAATTAAATTAAAGGTAAATGATCGACTGGACTTGAGACATCTGCTGTTTTTGATTGATTTGTAAGCATTCTGATTTAAAAAGTTTAGAGTTAGGCTTAGATGAACGTTTGGTATTTTACAAAACTGTGTTTCCAACTTGAAAATTGTTTAAATAATTATGGCTTCGTGAAATTATTTATATTTGATCATATTAATCATTTTACAACATCGAAGATTTTATGATTGTGCCTATGTGAATTTTGGTTTTTGACAAAAGCCTAGCCTAATTTTCTATTACATTTTTAGAATTTTAATTCTGTCAAAGTGATGAATAAATGAGCCAAAACACAGCATGGTACCCTATAAATCTTTCTTTTCCATCGTCACTCCCATATTCTTCTTCTTCTTCTTCTTCTTCTTCTTCTTCTTCTTCTTCTCCGAGAACCATGGCGCATATTTAGTGGTTTCTTCTGACGGAAGGAGCAATACGAAGGGCTCCGCAGCGTCTAAAGGACCCCCTGCTGCGACCAGCTGGCGCCTGGCGCGACCATTTTGTTTCCCTCCTACATCCTTTGCACTCTCTGTCAAAAGATTATATTCTACACAAAAAAAGCGTTGCAAAGGATTGGGAACTTTAAAAAAAGAAAGAGAGTCGTCACACAAGTTCAGTTGAATCAAATATCTGAGTCTATCCGTTTGAGGAATCAGTTCAACTAGTTGTATCATTTTAGAGTATTCGGTTTTTTATTTTGAGATCTCATTGATACCAAAATGTTTCAATCTAGAGTTACAGTAGGATATCATGTATGTTTTCAGACTAAACTACCGTAATCCTTTCCTATTTTTACTCAAAATCAAAGCAATGCGACTACATTTTTCGAAACTAATTATTAAAAATTTCAGCTTTCTAACTTTAATCCTAAGGGAGTTATTCCAGTCAGAAAAATTCATTCGGTGCCTCTTACCTTTCTCATCTCTTTCCGTCGCTTTTATTCAGAAGTCTTATTACATTTCATCGCGTTCCATTCTTTTTCTTTTTCATCTCTTTTTCCTCATAATATATTTTACAGCCACCCGTATGGTGGGCACAATGACGAGTACAAACCAAGAAGTCGTCACAACGGCGACGGCAGTGGCGCCCCCCATATTTCCGCCGGCGGGAAGTAATAATAATAATAATAATAATAATGAGTTGGCAGCTCTTGCCAATCTTGATGGAGTTCAAAAACAAATAGTGGCTGGATTATTGAGACAACAACCAACAATTATTCAAGCTGCTGTCAGTGGAAGTATTTCTCCAAAAATTGAACAAGATATTGACTTTGCAACATTCATACAGGTAAGGATTACTGTACCTTCAAAACTCAATGACAATAGTTTTATGTTTCAGACAATTCAAGCTTATCAAGGGAATCAAAATGGATCACTTGCTGGTTTAAATACAATTTCCTTTCATATGGACTCGTCAGCACCCGGAAACACAACATTAATAACAGAAGAGACACGTAGATCAGCCAGTTCATCACCAAGTTCACCACCTGCAGCAGTGTCAAATAGTGGTGTCTCAACTGGAGTGTCAACTTCCACAACTATTCATGAACCAGAATATAAACCAAGAAATATTCGAGAGAAAGTGTATGCAGATGGTTATATAATGTCATTTGACAAGAAATCATGTTGTGGAACTAAGTTCTTTTGGAGATGTGAACGAAAAAATGATTGTAACGCTCGAATGCATTCGGATATTGCAACAAGAGAGATTGTGAGAAAACTGCATCCGCATAATCATGAGAAGCCATCACCTGAAGAACTCGCATTCTATGAACAAGACTTTTCATCTCTTGATCCTAACTATTGTCATCCTGTCAAAAGTGTAAGTTCTCCGTATTTCTAATACAAAGAAGATGATGTTGAAATCGTAATATTTTCAGATCAATCGTTCATACATGCAACGTAAACTCAGTCGTGCTTCTCACATTGTCTCTCAAACTCAACAGAATTCTCAATTACCAGAACCAATGGAAATCGATACGAATCAAACAATTCAGCAACTTCAACATAATAATAATCTGATGCTTTTCGCCTCAGCCGTTGCTGCTGCTGCATCTGCAGGAGTCAGTCCACCAACTGGTGTTGGTCAAAAGAGAATTTCTAGTAGTGTTTTGCCCATCCAAATCAAATCGGTTTGTGAAATTACTTTGTGATCGACTATATGAAAACGACTAATTTCAGCCAAGACTCATTAAAAAAGAAGAAGAAGAAACCTTTCCACAAACGATCACAACTGAAGAACTCCGTACTACATATGAAATAACAAGGAAACTCATGAAAATGATGAAGCCGAAAACTGAAATCGGAGTTAGATGGAAAGGGGATGAAGATGCTCTTCTTTTGTTTCTTTCCAATGACAATGGAGCTGAGGAAAACGTGTTTCTTCCTGTTGTTGTCATGAATCGCAATGAGGTATTTTAACAATTGAAATTTAAAAAATAACGTTTTGTGGATTCCAAGTTTTTCAAAAATTTTTCGGAGATAATTCTTTTTTCTCTCTTTAAAGTTCTTATTTTTAGAAATCTCTCGTGGCCGCATTGGAAGGATTCACTGGAAAACGATGTGAAGGAAGTATTGCACTTTCCTACTCTCAAAGAGTGAACGTACTTGTTCATGAAGCGGTGAGTCAATAATTTCTTCTTGTTTCTATACTGCAAAAATTCGACATTGGCATTCTATATTCTTTTTCCAGTTAATATGCAATTGGACCCATGGAAAACTATTTCTTGTCAATTCTGATTCAATGGCCCTCTGGCGTTTAACGCCCGTCGATGCATTCGGCGATCCGTTGAATCAAGGATGAAAAAATCAGTCAATCAATTGATAAAATCAAATGTGCTCTCGGAGCAAATGTAATATATTATTCTAATTTATTCCAACTTCAGTCTCATTCTCTTGTCTATTTCTCCTTTAATCTTGTCACTTCCTTTCCCCCAAAAACTCGTCATCAGGTCTATTCAAAAATGGATCTCATTTTGGAATTCCCAAATCATGTTTTTTTCTTTTCTCATAACAATAATCTCTATTTTATTTGTGCTCTTTCCCCTTATAAAAATTACGGAAAACACCCCACCCAACTCAGGAAACACCCCCTTTATATGCTCCACTTGATTTAAGATATCACATATTTAAATGTTCATCTCCGATTTATTATTAATAAACGTTTTTTCTATGAAAAGGTGCTAAATTTGGAAAAGTTTGTTCAAAATTCCTGGTCAGATTGCCTAATGAAAAAGTCCAAGAAAACAAAATTGATTTTGAAGCACTTTTGGTGAAAAGTCTATCAAACATTTCCAATAGATCTACCGATAGAACAATTTATTTAATGGAAAATCAACAGAACAATAAGGTAACAGAAAAAAAAAACAATAAAATTTCTGAAAAAATTAAAACTTGGTCTTTCTCTTTCTTCCAGAGTATTTTGATTCATGTCTGACATCACGACCTTGTTTGATTTGACGTTGTCTCTTAGCTTCAATCCATGCTTTTGAGCCTTTCACCACTTTTTCTTGTTTGCGAGAATTCCAGACAAATCTGAAATTTTGCTGAATAGTATCGATTGCATCAGAAACTCTCACCGTCTTCCAGCATTATCAATTTGAGTTCTTCCTTCTCCTCCATCTTCAGTCAATGCTTGAGGTAATTGGACAACTCCTCCAGTCATCAACACTAAATACACTTTCTTCCTTTTCGCTGCTTCCGGAAAATCTACAACAAGTCCGCCGTTGAATCCTGCTTTATGAGCTTGACCCATAATTAGATCACATTGCTCATCATTTTCAGGATAAAACTGAAAAACAGCTCGAGATCCACGTCCAAGACAACCATAAAGTGATTGAAAGAAAAACAGAAGACGTTTGCGTGGATTCTCATTTGAAGAATTTGCATGACACAGCCACTGGACTGCTGAGATGCTGTAAGAATGAATTCAGGGAATAAATGTTTTCAGTTGTCTCATACCTGATAGCTCCATCAAAACTTCCTGGTCTGAATGGCATTCCAAGACCCATATCTTGATGAACGAAATCCCCAGTTTCTAGATCTTCGTCCTGTCGTGCGATTTCTGTTAAATGGACTTATGAATACTTAGTTTTCCGAATAATGCATTACCAAGCATAGGCCTCGAAACGTCGACTCCCACAAACATATGACCTGCATCAAGAATAACTTCAGAACTCATTCCTGTTCCGCATCCTGAATTGTTAAATTTAAAAGAAGATTTCAGAATTTCCAACTCACCAATATCTAACAGAAAACATGTTTTATCCTCAGGAAGAGCTAGCAATTCCAGAGCTCGTTCAGCCATTTCATGTTGAATAGCAGTGATGTGAGAATTAGATGCATATTTAGCAGCTTCTGTTTCATTGTAATACTGAAAATGTACAAGTCATATTGTTAAAACCATACTTGCAAAATTCCGGCCCGGCCCGGATCGGGCCGGGCCAGATTTGAATTTTTGAATTTTTTTCTCTAGAATTTTTTTTTTCAATAATTTTTTTGTCTGAAAATTTTCCAAATTTTTTCTCAAGAATATCAAAAAATCAGTTTTAAGCGAGTTATGAGACCTCAAAATTCCAAAAATCGCTCCCCGTCGTCATTTTTTCAGTACATTTCAATAGAAATTCTCCTCGTCTGAACGTGAAATGCATTCATAAATGTTCATTTTTCGAATTTTTTTCTTGAGCATTTTTGAAAATATTGCTTTCACGTGTACGACAAGGAGAATTTCTATTCAAATGTACTAAAAAAGTGCATGACTAGCATAGATTTTTGGCATTTTGAGGTCTCATAAATCGCTTTAGACGCATTTTCAGACATGACACCAAAAGAAATTATATTTTTCCTGGCTTTCTGAATCGATTCATATCAAAAATCCTAAGTTTAGGAGTAGTTGTCCCCCTTTAAAATTCTTTCCAAAAAAATCGGGAAAATTTCGAAATAAAATTTGAATTTTTTTTAGTACTGAAAATCCGGGCCGGAGAAATTCTGATTTGGGCCCGGCACGTTGCAACTCTGGTTAAAACTGTTGAAGCATGCGACTAACCAATTCGGGCGGTCCCGAGTGTTCTGGTTTAACTTTGAACGAAGCCATCTTGACTGAAATTCGACTTATAGAAAAGATTTTTTATGATCAAGTATGTACCCTGAGACATAATCACAGATAATTAATAAAAGAGCAAAATAACATATACAGTTTTTATAAAAATATTTATTTTTTGGTGATTAAAAAAATGTTCAAAGAATATTATTAAATTATTTACATCTACGGGAGTCAAAACCGAAATCTACTAGAAGCTTCTGAAAAGGGAGTGTTTGTTGGCAAGTGCGGAAGAAATAGTAAATAGAAATGTATTTTTTGGTTGGAAAAGTTGGATCGATCATACAATGCTAATTCAATTTTTGGTAATCATAATCACTGATAGTTGCTGAAACTCATGCTATGCAATGACTCAGAAACAGAAGTGCTCGAGGATGAATGACAATATTGCTGAAGGAAAAGTGATGGGAACCAATACTGTGTCGTATCAGATGCTTGTTCATCGGTCCATGCTAAACCTTCTTTCACTAAATGTTCCAATGCCGAGGTTGCACGAGGCTCATCCCACCTGAAAATTTTTTAAATGTGATTTTTTTTTCGAATAATTAAAACAACGCTAACCTCAATTTATCTATAATTAACTCTTTTGTAACATAAGCGGCATCTTCGGCAAGTTGAAGTACTCTCGAGTGATCCATGCTCAATTCCCCAGGAACAGATTGCACCAAAAAACGACCACCGCCTAGTGGAACCAACTCAAATCCGTTGCCAAGTACTTTCAACTTGTCAACGGCTCGTAGAATATCATCGCTGAAAACTTTGAGTAATTTCCTATCCACAATGTTTCAAACTCATACGTCGAGATTGTGTCTTTACGAGTTCTGGAACGTGTTCTCATCAATCGATTACGAATTTCTTCAACTGTCATGATACCCCCATTAATATGAGTTGTAGATAGACAAATCTGGAAAATAGTTGAGTTGAGCCATATATGAGCCGGATATGAGTCATATATGCTTACCTCGACAATCTGAATTCCGAGTTCATAATAGAAATCACCGAATCCCAAAGCTTTCGCCCAAAATCCTTTGCTCGCTGCAATCAACTACATAATAATTGAAAAAGCGAAACTGAAAACCTACAAGCTAATGGGTCAACTCCTACACTTGAACACATTTCTTGAAAATAGCGACGAAATTGTGAATTCTTTTTAATTTCATCACGATGCTTCTGAGCAAACATTTCAAGTCTGAAAGTTTTCAAAATTATTTCCAAAATTCATTTTTATCTTACCCAGCAGAAAGCTGATCCAGTTGTTGCGAGAATTGCACCAGTTGTTCTCCAGCCATTTGATCTCCTTTTGCAGCAAACTGTAACCACTTCAATAATTACTGAAAAAATTGGAAAAGATACTAACCTTATTGGCAGTTTCCTGCTTTTTTTGAATTGCTGCAACTCCAATTCTCCGTCGAGTCGCCATTTCGAACTGGCTGAAAACATGGATTTGATAATGGCAAAACTTTTTTTCAAATAATAAGGTATTCGCAATGGACGTTATTTGACCTTAAACAAGTCGCCAACACAATTATTTTGAAATTAAAAGCATTTTTATACACATATTCAAAGTAAAATCACATCGATTCTTGATACCAGTAAATGTATCATTCAACAAAAAAAAAATAACAAAAGATGAAAAAGATGAAAATATTTTTTTTTCGAGGCAGAAATCAGTTGCTCGACAATCTATCTAATAAACACTAGAAAATTAATTAGGGGCTCAAAAAGGTGCTGATAAAAACAGATGATTGAATATTCAAAGTTGCATGCCACCACTTGTCAGGAAAATATATCAGTTCTCCAGGTTTCATCTCACATTCCAGAGGAAGTTCTTCGCGGGATAACTTTGGATAGTCGTAGGTATACCTGAACAAGAATTTAACCAATTACTGCACTGAGAAGATGTTCGTAGCAGAACATTTGTGTTCACATAGAAGAGAAGGCGAATATTTTTTTCGTTTTTGGTTATTCATTCGAAGAATTTTGAAACATAATTTGTTTCGAGTTCTCACCTCCGTTCAAGGTATTTGAAAAATGTTATTTTCGGAATGCAATCTCTGGATTGATAAATCAAAAACTAACCACTCCAATGTAGTTTTATCTGGATTCCAATTGGGTCTTTCCTCGTAGGGGTATAAGAACCACCGTTTCGATCCATGGATCACTTCAGCAAATCCTGGACCATGAAAATGAAATGGAACTCCAGTACCAGCACCAGCGATTCCAAACGACAGCGCAGCAGAGTGACCAGGAAGTTGCCATTCTGGTTGATTATATTTTTCAAGTAGCGGCTTCCATGTTCTGAAATAATCAAAATATTTTTATAAAAAAACATAGAAGGCAAATGTAGATTTGTAAGTGTGAGAATATAAAACTTCATAAGACTTGCAACTAACTTTTGGTCGATGTCGCCGAAGAGATAGAGAGTTTCGTTGCCCAGCATTTCCAAATTTTGAGGTTTCATTTTTTCTTCAATGTAATTTCCGAAAGTTGTTGGAACCTATAATTTTGATTCTCTCTTTGAACTTATAATTATTCTTATTCGCAACAGTTCTCTCGAGAAGTTGTGTGCTAGTCTGTAGTAACTCACCCTTGTATAACTGTAGGTATTAGCCGAGTTCAACGTCACATCGACATCGTGCCATGTAGATAACATCTCTTGCTTTTCGGTAAGCTTCTTGAACTCTTCATTTTCCACATTGTAGATGATGACCGGCTCGGAGTATGCGTACCTGTAAGCAGTAAAAACCATACTTGCAAACCGGGCCGAAACGGGCCGACACGGGCCGGCGCGTAACTCGCTTCAAACTGAGTTTTACGAGCTGAAAAATATACCAAAATGTAGATCTCGACGAGTTCTATCTCCATGACCTACTACGGGCCGGATGACTATTTGTTATTGTGCCGCGGGCCGGGAAAAAGTGACAAAAAACGCGAAAATGGCCAAAAAAGCCATTCTAGCCCGGCCCGCGGCATATTAACGAATAACCATCCGGCCCGTACTAGGTCACGGACATAGAACTCGTCGAGATCTACATTTTGGTATATATTTCAGCTCATAATATTGAGTTTGACGCGAGTTACGCGCCGGCCCGTGTCGGCCCGTTTCGGCCCGGTTTGCAAGTATGGTAAAAACGCTCTTAAAATAAGTTTATGAATTGATTGTGTTAACTTGACGAGAATATTCTTACAGAATGCGTTAGCAAAATGAAATTCTTACCGTTTCAAAAATTCCTTCTGTGTCAACTCTTTGGCATCATGTCTCTCAATATTGCACTTTTCTTTCTGTGGTACAACATCCTTTTCTTCCGTCGTCCAACCGCCGTCCTAAAAGAAAAGTTGAAAGAAACTGTTATAGGGTGAAAGTCAGATATGCTCACTTCAATATTTGCCAGTAAAAAACTGGGTAAAAACGTGAGAAGAATAAGTATTTTCATAGAAAATCGATGCGAAGCAGCGAAGACTCTCGCAAGAAATAATCGCGAAATTTCAAGTAGTACGCCAGCACACGAGAAGTGCGCAAGCAAGTTTTCCAGAGAAAAGAGCGGTTTTTCAAATTATGAAATGTGTTAGTATAACTCAGAATGGTAGTGAAACATGACAATAGTAAATATGTCATGGTGATCTTTTTTTAATATATAAATGATCATTCTCACGTAATCATAAATAAAGTTGATCCGAAACTATTTATTCGAAGAGTAAAAATATAACAGATTTGTCAACAAAGGTTACTGTACCTACTACGTTTTAACAATCTGTCATAGTCTTTAGTTTTCAATTATATATTTTGTCAGAACCAATGGTTCTCGCAATTTAGATACCAGTGTCAGGAATTAATTGTATTGTCAGGACATCACGACTTCTCATGGAAGATTTTCAGTTTTCCAAGTGATTTGTGGAACTTTGTGTCAAGAGAGATGTTAATTACAATAGTTTATCTTTGAAATTAAGTCCTAAAATAGTATTACTCACCGTCGAAATACCATATTCTTATCCATGTCTATAAAATGCCACGAATCATCCTTGAAAACAATTCTTTTTTAGTAAAATATATGTAAAAAGTAAAGTAAAAAGTATGTTGAATACTACTCATATCCATTTCCTATTTCATATTTTTGAGTGACAACTGACTTGCCACAAGGACGGAAAATACTTAAAAAAAAACAAAAAGAAAACAATAATGCGAACATTTTTGACATTCTCCTTCAAACGTCTTCGTCTTTTTCTCTAAAAAGGCATACGCTTCGACAAACTTTTTCTTCTTTCTTTGCCGTTATGAGTTATGACTCTTATGACGGAAAAGGAGTAAAAAAGTAGAAAAGAGAGGAATGTGTGCCGCCTATTTGTCTTTGTTTTTTGTTCTTTTCTGACCTTTTTCCCCATTTTTCACTCCACACAGATTTACTTTTGGTTTAGTTCTGGTCCCTATTTCATATTCATTAAACTTTCTTTTCTTTGTTCAAAAATGAAAAAAAACTTTGATTGTCTTCGGCGTTTTTCATCCTGGTTCTAGATACTTTACTCTTTTCAATAAAAACTTTTTTCGAAATAAAATGTCCATTTCATTTGATAATTTTCACACAGAATAAGAAATTCATTCGTTTTCGGAAATACCAAGAGAAATACGTACGTATATACGTCTTCTCTGAGAAAAACATGCGATATACACATAATTTGATTATTTCAGACATTCATCCTTATTTTCCGTTTTCTCATTTATTTTATCTGAATATTATATATCTATTTGAGTGAGTTTGTCTGACTCGATTAAAACCACCCTATAATCAGAAAAAAGTATTTACAGTAGGTTAATTATAGTGCTGGTCAAAAGTTTATCAAATAATGGTTTTTTGACTGTAACTATCTTCAAAATAGGCGTATCGAGCTCAAATTTTGGGATGATCTTTATAGACACAATTGTAATATTTTAACAAAAAATTCAATAGAATATAGTCTCGTCAAACAGTCATAGTATCCCAGGTGCTTGAAAAAATAACTCCAGTTATCTGAATCACGGTCTTTGACGGCTCGCCTGATATGAAAATCAGAACTAAACTAGTGGTTAATAAATTGAAAAATGAAGGTCGAGGCTGAGTCTCAACAAGAAAAAATTTGAAACTACTTGTGCAATGACGTTTTTTAATGTGTTCTGTGCTCAGAATAGCGATAGTTCTATTTTAAAATGTTCAAAATGTTCGAAATTTTTGTGTAAAACTTTGAAAATGTGTTTTTTTCATTGAAATTTTTTGTTAAAATGTTACAATTATGTCTATAAAGATTGACCCAAAACTTGAGCCCGATACGCCAACTTTGAAGAAAGTAACACTCAAATAACCATATTTTGATAAACTTTTGTCCAGCAACTTCCCTTTCGACCTATCAAATCATATTCAATTATAAAATGTTTCTAGTTGTTTAAATTTCAATTGATACCTTCATGATTTGAACTTTCTATACACAAAAAGTATGTTTTGGGTCTTTTCATTTAACGACTATTTTTTTGAAAAGTTTATGCTCGTCACTCAGTTTTTGATGATTGATTTCGAATAACTCGTTAAAAAGAGCTAACATTTCTCTTCGTTTTTTAGTTGTCTGTGATTTTATTCTTTCAATTGGAAATGTTTTTACGTTGGAAACATTCAAGCAAATTATTGGTCAGATATAATACATATAGGCTCGTTTTTTATGTTTTCGTTTTTTATTTGCAAATTTCGTTAGGAAACTTGATCGAATCAGTAATTTTACATCGTCATTTGAAGCAATATTCTCGCGTTTTCTTCACATTTATGTTTGTTCAGAAGACTTAAATTCAAAATTGAGATGAAAAATTACTAAGATCTCTCAAGATTGTACCCTCTAAGTTGAAATAATAATGTGGACGGGAACAAAAGTGAATTTGAAAAACATCTGGATTTCTGTTTAACTAAAACTATTATAAGACGAGGAACTCGTAAGATGAACTCATAGAAATCGGGAAAAAGTTCAGTTATTTCTAAGATTTATTTCTATATTTTGTGTATTCCTAAGGGACAATATTCACTCATTTCTCCTTCAATTCTATCTCAATTTTTCTTTTACTTTCTATGAGTACTTCTCTGTTCTTTTCAATACAAATATATACCAACTTCTTCTTCTTTTTCTACTACCGAAAATTTAGATGAAATTGAAATACAATTCAATTTACACTTGTCCATCCACCTATATTGGTTTCTATTTTACATACTTGTTTCATCTATTTCTTCCAGAAAACGAACCTAAACTTTCCAAGTTTCTCTTTAATCATTTTCTGTTTTTTTTTTAGATATTCAATGAAGAAGTTGAGACGTCGAAGGATTACGGTAGATCAGATTGCTTTCTAATAAATTTCCACTTGACATCATGACATCAACAACTGCTAAATTATTGGGTGAGTCCCCTTGTCTTCTTCTATAATAATTTAAATTTATCTGGAAAAAAGATTATGCCAAAAATGTACTGCTCTGCATGATCAGACAGGGTTCGAATACTTTTTGGTGGGTAGAAAGGATCGACAACTGCCCGATGCGTTCAAAAAAATATCTATTCCGAACTGATACGCATCTAATCTAAGCCACCAGTTAGACTCAATTTTACTTTTAATAACAGTTTTAACTTAAAAGTAGCTCTAATCCAGGCAGTTCTGTTTTGTAGAAACACTAAACAACTAAGTACTGAACATTTCGGTTTCTGTTCTTTATTTCGGTTCAAAAGATTCATAGTCATCCACTGAAAAGGCTGATCTTTTTCAGTTCTCATTAGAACTATTTACTGTAATTTGAGAGTGTCATAAATAGAGTCAGTTAGTTCTGACGGAAAGTTACGAATTTATGAAGCACAATTTTTTCAATAAACCCTTAATAAATTTGGGGTCATCGGACAACTCCGTAACACTACCAAACTCCACTTTCTCAAACGTTCTTCTCGGATTTTGAATGTTCATATACAGGAACGGATACACTGAAACAATTAAAAATCACTTCCCGTGAAGTTTTAAAATTTCAGATCAAAATTTACTTCAATTATATGTAAATTGTGGTCATTCTATCTTCAAATTCTTATAATATTTTCTGGAAGCAGGCTGAACAACAAATACCCAATTCGCGTGTCTATTTTATATTCAATTCGAAATTCTTATTTTAGGCGACGCATTAGTTAATTCGTATCATTTCAATTGACGATAAAATGCTGAAAAAAGAGAACGGACGGAAAAAAGACGTCAGATTCAGAAGACATCCGGTGCTGTTTCTTCTTGTTTTTTCTGCCATTGTTTTGGTCTTTTTGGGTTCAATGGCAATCGTTTAGTAGTTTTTTGGAGAATTCACTATTCTCTCAACCCTTCTACCAAATGCACATTTTCTCATAAATTTCGATAAAATGTATCTTTTTTCATCTTTTTCTTCTATTTCTCAGCCTTTCCTTCCATTTTCTCTATATGAGATTATTAGATTCCCTTCTCTTCTTTTCCTTCTTCTTTTCCTTCTTCTTCTTCATCTCGTCCATCTCATCTGAATCTCTGATTCTTATTCTCAAGAAAGAGAAGAAAGTTTCTTTTTTTTCGTACATTTTTTTACTACTTCTGTAAAATCAGATCAAATATCGTTCTAGAATTCAGAGTCTTTCATCCTATTATGCTTGTTCCAGGAGTTTTCTGTCAGCCGGCACCAGCTAAAATAAATTTTAAACTCTTTGTGCGGGATATAACAATCAAATTGATGTTTTTTCTTCTGGTAATGTCAGAAAATGCTCCGTATTAATGCCTTAACCATTTTTGTGGTAAAACATAAAAAATAATTCGAGAAAAGCAAAATACCGATTAAAAAATTCCAACTTCTTCTCAACGTTTGCTCAATTCTGACAGGAACATCCAAAACTTTTATTCAATGATATTCTACCCGTTCAAAATTTCAAAAATCCCTACTGTCAGAATCTTGTTTCTATTTGAAATTCGTTGAGAAGAAGTATCGGAGTCGTTCGGGAATAAGTGTGTACATTTGCACCTACATCATTTTTTCTCCTTCTCCTAACACACTTATTTCCTTCTCTTCACATTATCTTAAGCCATTCGAAAACACTCTAAACAAACTTCTCGTCGGTTTTTTTTCGGATTCCTTCTTCTCCTCACATCGTTTGCATCTCATTAAGCATTTCGTCGTCTTCTCTGTAGAAGTAGAAGACGAAGAAGAAGAAGAAGAAGAAGAGGACCGCCCGAAGGCAAAAAGAAGAAGCATACACGTGTGTTAGTGTGTACACGTCGTCAACACTTGTAGAACTCTTCTTCATTCAGAAGACGTCTCTTCTAGAAGATAGACTCTTTTCTTCTTCTCTCATCAGATGAGCATCACCAATTAGAGTCCTCGTAGAGCTCTCTCTCTTTATTTTTTCTCTTCCTTTTTTCCTCCTGTTGGTCCCTTCCTCTCTCTGTTTGTTTTTCCTTTTTCCTCTTTTACTCTTAAATTTTCCTTTTATTTCCTTATTCATTATCTTTTTTTCATTATTTTTTTTGACAGTCCCTTCTTCGAAATCTAGACAAGTAGTCATTCGTTCCTTCACGTTTCCTTTTTCTTTCAGTTTTATTCTGATTTAAAAAAAAAACGAAAAAAAGTTTTAATGGTGGTTTAATAGCAACGGAAGTGGTGTGAGAAATTGTAATTCGACACTTTTAGTAGCTTCATTCTCTTCTTTTTACATTTCAGCTCTTTTTGGTTTCACTCGGAAAACAGCGTGTTTTTTTATTTTAGACTGAAATTCAAAGTTTTAACATTCAAAACCAAAAAAGGATTACTGTAGTTTGTTTCTTCAGAAAACTCAAATAATGTCCTCTCTTTCCTCGATTTCGTTCTCCTACTGGAGTTCTTTCTCTGACCATATTTCAGTTACAGTTTTTGTTCGATTCTCCTTTTCTTGAACCCTACAAACGACACTTCGTTCGACAGTCCCGAATATCGAACAGTGAAGTTTCCATTCTGAAACTAAAAACAAATGTTTTGTTATGAAAAATCTGTGCAAAATGTTGTTGGTCACTACATAAAATCACTAAGAAAAGAGAAAAAACAGGGCGGTGGTCCACAAACGAGTAAAAGAGATTAGGGTGTCCGCTGGCACCACCGAAATACTTTTGAATGTACTGAAAAAAGAGAAACGAAGAATGATGATTTCTCTTTTCTTTCCCTCTTTTCTTCAAAAAAAAGAGAAGAACTTTATTCGATTTCAATTGAGAAATTGTTTTGGGAGGTAAAGAAAAAGTGAAAAGTGAAAGCATTTCCCATGAGCTTTTTTCCAACGAACTCCCATTCGTTTCACCTTTTTTTCTTGTTCTTTCGGTTTGAAAACGATCAAACTTAACCAGTCCCTCGAGGCTATTTCAATGAACATTTTCTTATTTTAGGACGGGTGAATATACTTTTACTCTCAATTCTTCGCAGACTTTTATGTCCTAACATTCTTGAAAACAATCATGAGATTGAACTCTATTTGTGCCAAATTCTTGTGATTCACTTTTAGATTATCTCCATTGACTAGAATATTTGAATCTGGATCGAATTATTCTGGATCATGTCTCTTCTGATCTTTTCTCTAGAATAATTCCCTATCAATCCAACAATTCTGCAAGTTGTTTTCCCTTTTTAACCCATATTTAACTATAATCTGAATCCTCTTCAGGCCTGTCAGCGTGCCGTGCGGCCGCATTGTCGACGACAATGCTGACGCGTCGCAAATCGTCAATAGATGGAACGAAATCGGAGAGAAGCCGAAGACGTGGCGAATCGATTGGCGGCGCTTTCACTGATATGATTAATATTGAGCCAACGAGTATTATCAATAAATCGACAGGTACGACACTTCGGAAATCTTCTAGTTGATAACAAAAATAAGTTTAACTTCAAACCAAGAACCCTTGATTTTCTCCCATCTCTTTTTTACTCTATTTGACCTCAAAAAGTACACCGGAAATAAATAAATAAAAAAGAAAAAGTGGAAGTTGACTATGAGCAATAAAATGAAATTCGCGCCTTTTTCCCTCCATTCTCTTCCATTTTTTCTCTTTTTTCAACTTTTTTCATCCTAAATTGAACATTGGTTAGTATGTATGAGTATGTGGTTATTGGAGGAAACACCAAATTTCTCGTTGCAAAACCAACCGAAGCGGCAAAAAGAGCCAAAATGATCTAAACGTTTCACACTTTTTATGTGGTCCTTTTTATGAAATAATTCATATTTTTACTTGTTTTCCTTGTTTTCGTTGTAACTTTAGAAATTATTTTTTCAGAACTTCTCCACGAACGTTTTCTCCGAGATATGGTCCGTGCAGCATGCCTTTTATCAATGATATCATTATGTCTACATACTCCAGAAACTATCAAAATGTGGCCTCCTTTGAATTATATTATTCTGGTAAATGACGTCATAGTTACACTTATTTTCATTGGAGAAGCTGCTGTGACTATAAATCAAAATGGCCTCTTCGATAATCAAAATTCGTATTTACGGGATCGATGGTATCAATTCGAGTTTTTTCTTCTCATTAATCATATTCTATCATGTATTATTCATATTTATGAACTATGCTCAATCTGGTTTCCATCGTTGAATTTCGTTGTGAGTTTATCTTAATGAGATCACTGAAAACTCATTTGTTTCCAGTATTATCCATGGCTTGGTGCTCTACGATCTGCACGTCCATTCATCTTTTTGAGATTTATCCGATCGATTGTTCGATTCAAACTTCCAAAAAACCGGATAAAATCTATTATGAAGTGAGTTGTTTTCTCTGTTTCCGATCTAGAATTTAAAAACTAGATTCATGATTTAAAATATAGAAATAGTAAGAGTAGATACGAAATCAACAGAAATATTACAGACGATCATCTCAACAAATACAAAACGTTACAATATTTTTCATGTTTTTTGTGTTTTCGTATGCAATAATGGGTGTTCAGCTGTTCGGAAGACTCAATTACCATTGTGTTGTGAATGGAACTGACCCTAATAATGTAACAATTGCTGATCTCGCAATACCAGATACAATGTGTTCTCAAAAAGGAGCTGGAGGATATGAATGTCCGGGGAATATGGTCTGTATGAGACTACAATTGAAACCACAAGAAGAGGGATTCTATGGACAATTCAGTGACTTCGCATCTTCACTTTTCACCGTCTATTTGGCTGCAAGTCAAGAAGGATGGGTCTATGTATTATATGATTGTTTGGACTCATTACCTTCATTCCTTGCTTTTTTCTATTTTGTCACTCTCATTTTCTTTTTGGCGTGGTTGGTGAAGGTAAGACATTACTCTAGTTATGATGTGTTCATCCAGAATATTTTCAGAATGTATTCATTGCTGTAATCACTGAAACTTTTGCTGAAATTCGTGTGCAATTCAATGAAATGTGGCAAACAAGAGAAGCAACTTCTGATCATGTATACACGCAGAAACTGGAAAAAGATGAAGACGGATGGAAGTTGGTTGAAGTGGATAAGTACAATAGATCACATTCAAACAACTCACTTTATCTGCATACTGTAAGTATTTCGAGTTCAATTTCATTTCTTTGATTGATACAGACTTATTTTAGTTTTCTGCAAAAGTCCATTGTACAAACCTGTTTGAAAATAATGAAACAGACACCAGAGAGATTAGATTCATTTTTCCAAAGATTCCAAACACATCTTTTGTTTTCAGATAGTAACATCAACTGCATTTCAAACGGTAATGCAGTTAATGATACTCGCAAATGCAATATTTCATGCAACTTTTGTATTTTATCACGACGAATCTGATCAAATTCGAAAAGTTTGGTATTATTATGTGGAAGTTGGATTCACAATTCTATTCAACACGGAGGTTATCATCAAGATATATGCATTCGGTTGGAAGGCTTATATCGCTCGTGGACAACATAAATTTGATTGTCTTCTCTGCATTGGTGAGCTCTTTTTCTGCCATTTGAAACATCTAAAAATCATAACTTAGGATCGAGTTTGAATGCAATTTGGATTCTTTATGAAACAAATATCTTCACATATTTTCAAGTATTTCGAATCGCTCGTCTCATCAAAGCCTCTCCGATGCTTGAAGATTTCGTTTATAAAATTTTCGGCCCGGGAAAGAAATTGGGAGGTTTAGTGATATTCACTGGAATTCTTCTGATTGTCACATCTGCAATTTCACTTCAATTATTCTGTTATGTTCCGAAATTGAACAAATTTACAAACTTTGCAGTGGTATGTTTCACTTGGAAGGAGAAGAATGATTACAGTGAAACTTCAGGCATTCATGTCAATGTTCCAAATAATAACTCAAGAAGGATGGACAGATGTTGTCATAGAAATACTTCGAGCATGCAATGAACAGGCAGTTCCATTCGTCGCCATTTATTTTGTTGCTTATCATTTATTAGTTACTTTGGTATAATTTCCATTAGAATTTCCTCCGCTAATTCATCAATTACAGTTCGTTTTGTCTCTTTTTGTTGCCGTTATTCTTGATAATTTGGAAATGGACGAAGAATTGAAGAAAGTAAAACAATTGAAAGCAAGAGAACAGGATACGATTAAAACAACTCTTCCGATGCGTCTCCGAATTTTCAATAGATTCCCAACTGCTCCAACAATGGTAACGATGAAGAAAGTGTCTTCTGAGTTTCCACTTCCAAAGATACGAGATTCCTTCACAAGACAGTTTGCTGATGAATTTGTAGAAACAAGTGACGATACAATTCAAGAAATCGGATTAAAAGGTATTTAATATATTTATTTGTCCTAAAATCTAATCATTTATTCAGTCCGTTCGATGCTTTCTGGAAAAGGACCGTCGAAAGAAACAAGAATAACAACAACGATACGACATGTTGGACAGTTATCCAATAAGACAATTCTCACTTCGATGCTAACTGAATCCAATCGAAACCGTGCTCTTTTCTCTGAATCAAATCAACATTTAGCCAATTTCACAAGAAGTAACACATCATCAAAACACGGGAAAAGTGGAATTCTATCTGCTAATTCCCGTTCAAGAACACGTGGATTGGCTTCTTTAAAAGGGAAGAACATGGTCGAGGGATTCAAAGAAAATGGAGATTTACGTCCAGAAGATACAGCAAGAAAAGTCGAAAAACACGGAGAAATTGACTTCAAAGCACTGCAAATGAAGAGAGCTCATGCTGAAATAACGAGGTTTTTATTATTTTGATACTGGAAATAACAACAAATTAAAAATAATTTCAGAAATCGAATCGAAGAAGAAATGCGTGAAAACCATCCGATGTTCGATCGTCCATTATTTCTTGTGGGTCGAGAATCCTCACTCCGTCGAATGTGTCAAATGATTGCTCATTCTCGACATTCTTATGATCAAAACGATGGACAACACAGAAAACATTCAAATAAATACAAACAATTTCAGTGAGTTTTTAACGTTTTAATAACAGAAATAACAGTTGATTTTAGTGATTTTTTGGCGATAATAACTTATTTGGATTGGGCAATGGTACTGGTGACAACACTCTCATGTTGCAGTATGTTGTGGGAATCTCCTTGGCCAACTACTGGAGAAAATCTCATTTTCAATAATTTCTATCTACAGGTGAGCTTTTTAGATTCAAAGAATTGAACTTTTATCCCTCGAATCGATGTATTTTCAGAAGGTTTGGATTTTCAAAAGTTGACATTTCTGTCAGAAATTAAATTTCTAAAAAAAGTTGGCAATGTGTACTTGTCAAAACCAAACAAAATCAACGAACAATAAGTGAAATAGACAGCTTATTTTCCAGATAGCGGAGTACATATTTGTCCTCGTAATGAGTTTCGAGCTAGTTGTCAAATGTATTGCCAATGGACTCTTCTTCACTCCGAAAGCATTGGTTACAGATGTTGGAGATATACTGACGATATTCATTTACATTGTGAGTTGTTTTATTCTCTCATTTCCCTTAATTGTTATAACATTTCAGACAAGTTTAATATTTGTAATCTGGATGCCGAATCACATTGAAATCAACAGTTGGGCACAACTTTTAATGATTTGTCGAGCATCAAGACCTCTGAGAGTTTATGCTTTGATTCCACATATTCGGAGAGTTGTTGTAGAGTTATGTCGAGGATTTCGAGAGATTCTATTGGTTTGATTTTGAGAAGATTTTAATGAATAATTATACTGTTTCAGGTAACAATTCTTCTAGTTGTTCTCATGTTTATTTTCGCAAGTTTTGGTGTTCAACTGGTCGGTGGAAAGTTGGCATCTTGTAATGATCCAATGATAACAACTCGTGAAAATTGTACTGGATTATATGATGTGAAATTATTTGTAACGCGAATGGAAGTATACGGAAAACATGATAATGCAATGCATCCATCAATTGTTGTACCACGTGTATGGACAAATCCCCGAAATTTTAACTTCGATCATATCGGAAATGCAATGTTGGCTCTTTTCGAGACACTTTCTTATAAAGGATGGAATGTTGTCAGAGATATTTTATATTTGAGACATGGAGCTGTGAGTTTTGTCTCTTTTTAACAAAATATCATCACTCATTTCGATGAATTTTCAGTGGGCGGTTCTGTTCATTCATATTTATGTTTTCATCGGATGTATGATTGGTTTAACTCTTTTCGTCGGAGTTGTCGTGGCAAATTACACGGAGAATCGTGGAACTGCATTGTTAACAGTCGATCAACGTCGTTGGCATGATCTGAAAGCTCGTCTGAAGATGGCTCAACCACTTCACGTGCCTCCGAAACCACCGGAATCTGCAAAACTTCGATGTTATCTTTATGATTTGACGACATCTCGTTGGTTCAAACAACTATTCGCTGCTCTCGCTCGTAGTTTTGAATTCATTCACTTTGGTTATTCCATGGAATGTCAGTGAAGAACAAGATAGAAAGACATTTCTATTGAGTTTGACAGTAATATCAGCTCTTTGTAATATTCTATTCACTCTGGAATGCTTACTCAAAATGATTGCATTCACTCTTTCTGGATTCTGGCAATCAAGGAGGAATCGAATTGATTTTATCATTACAATTCTCGGAATCAATTGGATTGTTTTCCATTTTCTGTTTCAATGTGAGTGTTCTTTTTGTTCACAACTCCTTCCCTGAATTGCATTTGAACAATTTGGAACAAAAATATAAATGACAGAGTTATTTAAGACAAATCTGGTTCAAGTTAAATGGTATCCTATTCATTTCAGTACCTGCATACTTTGCCGGCGGAATAAAAGAATGGAAACGTCTGACATATACGTACGGATACCTTGTTGTTATTCTTCGTTTTTTCACCATTGCTGGACGAAAATCAACACTGAAAATGTTGATGCTGACTGTTGTCATGTCAATGGTTCGATCATCTTTCATTATTGCTGCAATGTTTCTTTTGGTTCTTTTTTATGCAAACGCTGGAGTTGTTCTCTTCGGAATGGTCAAGTATGGTCAAGCAGTTGGAAAGTTCGTTCTATTTCATTTTCAATCAAAATTTATCTTTAAAATTCTCTTCTTTAGACATGTGAATTTTCGGAATGGACGGGAGGCTTTAGTGGTGTTATTTCGATCAGTAACTGGAGAAGATTGGAATGATATAATGCATGATTGTATGAGAGCTCCACCATTTTGTAATTGGCATCCAGGACTCAGTTATTGGCAAACTGATTGTGGTAATTATGTGGGAGCAATCGTTTATTTCTGCTCGTTTTATCTCATCATCACCTACATTGTGTTGAATCTTCTTGTCGGTTAGTTTCATTTTTTTGAACTCAAATATCTTTTCTTTTCATTTTTAGCTATAATTATGGAGAACTTTTCATTGTTCTATTCATCGGAAGAAGACGCACTTCTCTCTTACGCAGATATTCGAAATTTCCAATTAGTCTGGAATATGGTGGATACGGAACAGAAACGATCAATTCCAGTTCGGAGGGTGAAATTTCTATTGAGATTATTAAAAGGAAGATTAGAAGTGACTGGGGAAGATGATGGATTGTTATTCAAACATATGTGTCATGAAATGGAAAGATTACATAATGGAGATGATGTCTCATTTCATGATGTTCTCAAGTAAGACTCGTTTGCTTTATTGGATTTCAATCAATTCATATTTTTCAGTATGTTATCCTATCGAAGTGTCGATATTCGAAAGAATTTGCAACTAGAAGAGTTATTGCAACGAGAAGAGTTGGAGTATATAATTGAAGAAGAAGTTGCGAAACATACGATCAGAACGTGGCTGGAAAACTGTTTGAAAAATATAAAGGCGAGGCAGAACAATGTAATTTTAAATGATTTTTTGATTAAAAATATGTCTATTGTTCTAGACTCTCGGAAAAATGAGTTCGATTGGATCAACATTTGCATTTCCACAATCACAAGACTTATTGACAAAAGGAGTTGTTCTAACAGAAGCATCTCCGGATGAAGAATCATTACAAGGAGATAAAGGAAGTGGAAAAAAGAAGGCGTCGAGAGGAAATTCTATCACTGAGGTTGGTTTTGTGAAGAGTAGTCCTTAAACTGAAAGAGTCGTCTAACTAGCAAACCTAGTTGTAATATACTGTAATCTTTGGATAATTTATCTACAGTAATCTTCTAGCAATTTGATGAATGTTTGTGAGATAATGTATTATTAGCCAAAACTAGTTTTAAAAAGTTTTTTTGAGTTAGAAGAATGAAATTGCAGATAGTAACTGAAGCACAGAAGAAAAGTGTGAAACGAGGAGCAGAGAAAATAAAAGAACGGCGAGGAACTCTTCGACAAATGCAAATGGGAACATACGATGAGTTGGAAGAAGTTGAAGAAGATGAGGATACAGATGCAGAAGTACGGAGATCTTCATTTGAGTATTCTGGTGTTGATATGATACAAATGTCACATGAGAAACAGTTAGAAGATGTCAAAACTTGGTGGACGTTATGTGATTAGCTACGGGTGTTATTGAAATGTCTTTCTATTATTCATCTTTAATTTCCCTTTCTCTTTCAAAAAACATTTCTTTAGCTCAGATTTAAACAATATTCATTGTTAATACGGTTAGTTATTATAGTTTAATTTGAATTGTTTGTTTATAAAGTAATTTGAAATCAGTTTTTGTTTTCATCCAGTTCAGATATGTGTCAGATTGAAGAGATTTCATGTGACGCAGCTCAAGAAGATTATTTAAAACTACAGCTAACAGAAAAATCAGCAAATTATTCCCGACCTCAAAACAAGTTAGAATCAACCATTTTCATTTCAAAATAAAACATCATACAAGTTCAGAAACACCAGCACTTTGGTCTTCTTTCAATCTGTCGTTGAAGGCCGAATTGAGAGATTTCTGAAAAAAAGATGTTAATTTCCAATAAAGTTGTTCATTTGATTTTGCACTAAATATTTGAAAAACTACATTGCGATTCTCATTTAGTTTTATGTAGATTTCAAATTTGGAAACTTAAACTTACCTCCATTTTTTTCTCCTTCTCCCTAACTTCTCCTTTTTTCTCAATTGTTTTATTCTGAGATTCTTCTGGAGGAGGAGCTATTGGAGCCATCAATGACGTTGGTTTTACAGCCAGAGAAGTAGTTTTTGGAGCAGGAGTTGCAGATGTTGCAGCTCCTTTCGATGGACTCATTGCACTATTTGATTCAGTTTTCGAATCATAAGGTATTGGAACTGGTTCTGGATTTATATTCTGGTTTAAAACTTGATTTGTTTTCTTTTTCTTGCACAAAATCATTAAATTAATTGTAATGACACTGGAAATGAACAACTGTAAATTTTCAGATTTGAATATTATTCAGTCCTTGAGATTACCTGAACGAGTGCTACGATACCACACATCATTGAATTAGTCTTGAGGATGTACGTTAGAATTCAGAATGAAAGAATTTCAAGAATATGAAGATTCAATAAAAATCAAAATCGTTCACGTAATTGAATACGCCAAAGTTCAAACTGCAGATTTCTCAAAGGAAATTAATTTGAATGAGAAAGTTTACTTTATACAGTACACTAAACCTAATTTTACATTAATCGAGGCTCTGTTTGATTTAATATCTTTCCATAATTACTTTTTTTCTATCTGAAAACCAAAAAGCTTTACACTGACCATCGAAACAAGAGTTTTCTCTACGTCTCTCCATGTTTCCCTTTTCAGTTTGTTTCTTTCCTTTTAGTCTACCTTTTGAAAATCGAGTTTCAGTTCGTCATTTCACAAGTTCTTTTTTTATTCAACCTCAATTTTTGAAACTGAATCCATTTCCTAACTTCTAATCTTTTATTTCGCAATACTCCTTTTAATTTCTAACATTTTGTTTTTTCCAGTTTTCCCTTTTTGGTTTCCGACCTTCTTGTTTCTTTTTCAGAATGTTGGAAAACGAAGATAAAGAAGGGAACACACAAACTGATTTTAATTTTCCTTGTGACCTTCTGGATGATTTTGACGAAGAAAAAAAGCCCAATCTTACAAGAAAAGCCACGAAAAAAGATATTAATTTATTGATTAATTTCATTGGCGGATTCGAAAAATGGTCATTTTTGGATGAAGATTGTCGGATTGAAGTTATCAAATTATTGGATTACAAATCAAGAGTCAAACTATCGGTTTGTTCGAAATTAGACTATGAAACAGTGAAAAAGGTACCATTGAAAGTGGACAAAATCGAGATTAAAGACAACAAAAAGAATCATTATTCTTTAAGTTCCGAGGAATTCGTAAGTTTACATATTCCATTTATAATGTAAAGAAAATTTATTTTATTCTAGGATAATGTGTTGGTTCAAGTTCAATTTGACAAGAATTTTAATTCAGGAAATCACTTTGAATTAGTATTTTCTCAATTGGAAAACGATATTCAAATTCAATGGATTAAATATAATCAGAGAGGGAAACCGGAGAAGAGAAATTCCATTTTGAAATCATGTAATTATTATGAGGAATCGGTGAAATTTGTTGAGGAATGGATGAGAAAATCTAAATTTGAAATTAGAAGTTTCAATGTTCAAATGGTAATGAATACGGCATTCTCAAACAATTATTTTATTGTTAGGCGAATTATCCCATCGAAAAAAGTATAATTCGGTCTTTGCCCTGTTGCAAATATTTACGAATCGGAGCTGATTCGATGGATCATTTCCGTTGGTGGCTGGAGAAAGTTCCAGAGAATCTGATTGATGTGTCGTTATCTCCAGTAAATATTGATCCTCATTCATTCATTTTATCTCCGGAAATTCTCAGCTTGCCACAGGTTATTGAAAAATGGTCTGTAGTTACTTGATTTTATTTCAGATTATGAATGCTTTGCAGTTCAGTTTCCGAGGTACATCTGCGTTTACTGACGATCAACTGGTTCATTTGAAAGCGAAGATAATCAGTTTTGATTGCATTAACATCACTGATGACGGCATTAATCAATTTATAAAAGTCTGCTTCAAATTCAATAATAAAAGTATTCAATGATTCTAGAATTGGGCCAGTGGGAAATCAGTTTTCGACTTCAAACAACTTCTTCTCTGGGGTTCTCAAGTGAGAGATCAATCAATAATAACTCGTGGATTGGAAATGAGGCCATGGGATGATGATTTCAGAAAAGAAGCGTTCGTTTTCAAACATTTTAATGGTCTGTATTCAATTTTTGTTTGTTTTCAGACGTGGATTCTGTGATGATTTCGATCGTTGTTGTGGAAGTGGACTGTTATTTCAAATTTCGAGACAAATCGATCCATTCGAAAGTCTCACTCTTTGTATTTCCGAAGACTGTACTTCTATATATGCAACTGGAAAAAGAATTACTTGGGGTGGAAAAACTTATACGAATTACAGTATTCCATCGCTTTAATAATCTGTGATATACTCCCAAAAAATGTATTTTATCTGTTTGGAAATAATTAATCATCTAAATATATATTTTTAAGAGGATATATCTTTCTCAAGATTGAAAACGAATTAAAGTCAGAAAAAAATAATGAAATCCGAAAGACTTTGGAAATGTTTAGAACCATAGAAATATTCTTAATTAGCGTGGACGATTACAATAATGAAGACCGCACCTTACAGAACTTCTCGATGCAATCATTTAAAACAGTTGCTCTCCTTGAAGAAGGGCCACGCATGTCCTCACTGCACAATGGAAGCAACCTCTATGTTCACCTCTTCTCTCTCTCTCTGTCTCTCTCTCTATTTGCATTCTCTTCCTTCTTCCATATGCCAAACGCCCCCTCTTCTTCTTAGCATTGACCTCTGCTACGGTCATTCACATCTCCTTCGCAACCCCTCCTCGCCCCTCTCTTTTCTTTTTACTCCATCCACCTACTAGATACAAAAATGCTTTTCTGTGCAATGTATCACTATCCAGTTCCGGTTGCACAATTGATATTCGAAATGATGGATTCAATTGAATTGTTAGTTTCGATTTTATTTCTCACTTCAATTTTTAAATGTTTAGATTCGAATTATCTCGACTCTCCCGAAAACTTGAGGGAAAAATCAAGGAAGCAGGAGTGAGATGTATCAAACACTCTGTTTCATTCTCGAAAATCCCATCGATGCGATTGGATTTCCGTTCAGAAAACCAGTTAGAATTCATTTTTAATCAACCATTTCCTAGAGATGTAAAGATAAGAACTGGAGAAATCAAGGGTCTCAAGTTCTTCTATTCGTGAGTTTATAATATAAATTGATTAAAAAAATATAAATTGAAACTTGAAAACTTCAGAAAACAACAAGCATTTCCGTTGTCTAATTCAAAGCCAGCTCAACAATAGAAAAATATTAATCTACATATATTTATACTTTTATTTTAGCTGAACTGCTATTAAATGATCAGAAGTTTTGTCAAGATGTAAAACACAGAAACAACCAAAAAAAGTTGAGAAGTTTTGAAGACAATAATTATTTCCAGGGCAATCAGTGAAAAGACAATAAATGTATGCCTGGAAGACAAATCACTATTCGGTGGACTCTATCGTTTCTATGATCATTTTGCTGATATATTCAGAACTACAATGATTGGTCAATTGGATATTGATGTGAATACAATCAAGAATGTGATTGGACTCTTAGGAATTCCAGAATTCAAACGTTGTCAAACTCTACAGTTAATCGGAGATAAAATGGCTGATGAGGATGCAAAATACATTCAAGATAACTGTCAAATATACGAAACACTTTCATTGAATGGAAAAGTTGGAAGAAGAGATCAACATTACAAATTATATGAAATCAAGAATCTGATCATCAGACAGAATGATTGGATCAATATCAATGACTTATTTCTCATGAAATGCGAGAATATCTATATCGATGGAGCTAACATCAGTGATTTAGATCTGATTAATTTTGTAAAAATGTGGAAAAACGGAGAGTCGAATTCCCATTTGAAAACTCTTCACGTCAATTTCACTGGATCTTCTGTATTCGACCGATCTCAACTTCAATATTTTGTTCCTGTTCTTCCCGTTTTCCATTATAATCCAGCAGCTCCAAATGTACCTGTAGAAAGAGAAGAAGGAAGTGATGACTCAGATTCATCAGATGATGAAGACGAACTGGCACAAGATCAAGCAATAAAAGAACAAAGAAGAATAGCGTATGATAATCAATTACACCAAATGGAACAGACTCTTCCTTGGAAAGAAATCGAAAGAAGTCTCATCGATTACTCAAATCATTCAAATATTTTCCGCAGAGGAGAAAGGTGAGTTATTCCGAATCTGTTCTGAATCTAATCGAATATTTCAGAAACTATTCTCAATTAATCGGAGAATCTGATATCATCGAACTTGATTGTTTCTATCGTGATGTTGTGAAGTTCGATGGAACATTTGCATCAATTCGAATTCATCAAAACTCATTCAAAATGATCGTCTGGCATAATTTCGAATTACCTCCGTAGCGTATTGTTTACTCTTCTTTATTCCAACTTTCCTGATATCCAACAATTTTTTAACTATTAATATTTCTTTTTATGATCAGAGTATCTGTAATTTGTGATCCAGCTGAATACTCTCTAATGGGCCTATTCTTGGCAAGCAAAAAACGTTTTTCGCTGCTTTTTTTTCGATTCACGGAACCAGAAAATCAGCGAAAATCTCTTATGGGCCTATTCTTGGCAAGCAAAAAACGTTTTTCGCTGCTTTTTTTTCGATTCACGGAACCAGAAAATCAGCGAAAAACTCTTAGTTTTTCGCTGGTGTTTTTACCGTTCGCTTCGAGACCTGCGGTGTCGAAAAAGGCATGTGCCAGCGAAAAATAGTTTTTCGCTGCTTCTTTCCAATTCACGAGAAAAGGAAATCAGCGAAAAACTATTTTTCGCTGGCACATGCCTTTTTCGACACCGCAGGTCTCGAAGCGAACGGTAAAAACACCAGCGAAAAACGTTTAAAAATCAGCGAAAAACCAAGAGTTTTTCGCTGATTTTCTGGTTCCGTGAATCGAAAAAAAAGCAGCGAAAAACGTTTTTTGCTTGCCAAGAATAGGCCCATTAGTTTTTCGCTGATTTTTAAACGTTTTTCGCTGGTGTTTTTACCGTTCGCTTCGAGACCTGCGGTGTCGAAAAAGGCATGTGCCAGCGAAAAATAGTTTTTCGCTGATTTCCTTCTCTCGTGAATCGGAAAGAAGCAGCGAAAAACTATTTTTCGCTGGCACATGCCTTTTTCGACACCGCAGGTCTCGAAGCGAACGGTAAAAACACCAGCGAAAACGTTCAAAAATCAGCTGATTTTCTGGTTCCGTGAATCGAAAAAAAAGCAGCGAAAAACGTTTTTTGCTTGCCAAGAATAGGCCCATAACCAATGGGCAACTACTTTGCATGCAACTACTTTGCAACCAATGGGCAACTACTTTGCATGCGTATCAACAATAATTGTCTTTATAGTCTGTACTTTGCTTGATAAAACCAATTTAAATAATAACCTGAGATAACTGGAAAATGTGTATTCATGCGACAGAACTCGAGTTGAAAAAGGATAAATAGAAACAAACACCGGAGATAAAACATGCAATTTGATAGATTTGTTGAGAATCACCGAGAGGCACAAATAGTAATAAAAAAAAGAGGAACTAAACTGAAGCGAGTAACATGAAAAAAAGAGGTGAAATATGAAAAAAAATGAGCAAGTAGAAGAATAGTGTTTAAAGTCGGTTCGCCGACATTTTTTGTTCGATACGAGTTGTTGGTGAAATACTCGAAAGCTTAGAAATCATAATACTGTCATCGAAAATATCGTTGATTGTATCCACTTTTATGGTATCTCCATCGTCGGTAGTCAATATCAGCCCAGGTGCTTCGGTGAGCTGAAAAGTTGTTGATTTGTGTTATCTCGCAATTTTTGTTTTCAATGAACAGGATGAAAATTACTCACTTTGAAGTCGACTGCTTCTTTACAATTCTTGTGAAGGAGTGATCGATTTTCTGGTGATGAGAGACGTGCAATAATGTCTTCAGCATTTTTGAATGGGATCCCAAGTTCACGAGATACAGTTGACATATGACAACCATAATGAACCGGGAGACGTTGATTCCAAAGACGATTGCCTGAACATTTAAGGTTGTGAGGTAGTTCAAAACATAAAGTTTACCCAAATGATGGATTGCTGTTTGATAAAGGTCCGGGTAACGTTCACGAATTGAAGTGAGGAATAACTGAGGAATAACAGAGCCACGAGACACCACTGATTTGTAGGTCTGAATAAAATATTTTTCAAAGTTTCATATCAAAATTTCAGCTCACATTTCTCCAATCCATTGGTGGCTCTACGCGTTCACAACCAATCAGTTTTTTCCCACGTTCGTCGATTTTTTGAAGAATTCCCAATTCAGATAAAGTTTCCTCACTCTCCACACTCTCTGGAACTTCTGAAACTACTTCTTAACGGTAATTTAATGTCTTTGGGACAAAAATTAGAAAGATAGTTCTAGGCAGCATTTTCGATTATTCACCTTTTTTGGACTTCCACAATCGGGAGTTGTGTACTTGTCTACGCTGATTCCAGATTTGTGCATTGTGTAGAATTCCTATTTTGAAGTCACAAACTGGCTCAAAATCAACTCGTTCGAAGAGAGAACTATGTGATGTAAGTGCCTGAAATAATATAATTTTTGTAGTTGAATATCAAACCCTTGTTGCGAATCAGATCACACTTTTTAGCCTAGACATAATATCTTTCAACTTCCGGGCACGAAAAACATTCAAAAAAAGAGAAGAGGCACATTCGTTATTCCCTCTCCGAATCTCATGAAAAATTTCTCTTCTTCACGTGAAAAGCATGAGAACTGAAGGACAACTGACGAACGAACCCGGAAAAACACAATTTGGAAGTTGGGCTTCAATCAAAAACAAGTTTTCAGAAATCAAATTTACCTGGACGGTGATCCACGAATTGGGACAACCCACATCGAAGTAACACTTGACACGTGGCAACGGAGCCATTTTCTGGATAAAAGAATAAATTAAAAAGGGAAAAGAATCAATTACACAGAAAAAAGTTAACTTGACTATAAAATAAGCTTCTTAAAAAGAAAATGAGAAACAGTCATCAGGAAAACCTCTTATCAGTGAGAAAAAAAAGTTGCACCCAAAATCAGATTATTGCAGTGCTTTCATCTTATCAGTTTGGACCTTGGAACTTTAGACTGAAGTATTTAGCGAATTGAAAAATCACATGTTAACAGAAAAGACAGCTGAAAATGAAGCCAACTTGTTAAACCAGAGGTGTAAGCTCTGGCGGCATGTATTTTTTGCTCGCTTTCTTTCTTTCTTCTCTTTTTCTCTGATTCTATATTACTGCGGGGGCAAAAGGAGTGAGAAAAAAGCAGATATGACGCAATAATACATTTTATTTACTTTTCTTTCGAAAGAAGAAAGGTCATTCGGGATTTCCCCACATTTGCAAACTGGGTCTGCAGAAATTCGAACTAGATTGCAATCTTTTCCTCGGAATTTGTGGGGTCTCGGGCACCATGCGAGTGATTCCATTAAATTATAACATTTTCTGCCCGTTTAATTCATCCAAGTCAGAATTACTGAGTAAGAAATGTTTATATTCAGCAAAACCCATTTCAAGTTTGATGACATTGAATGATTATAATTCTATTTCAAATCCTGCCAATCGATTGGAAAGGGGTTTTGCTGAATATAAACATTTCTTACTCAGTAATTCTGACTTGGATGAATTAAACGGGCAGAAAATGTTATAATTTAATGGAATCACTCGCATAATGCCCGAGACCCCACAAATTCCGAGGAAAAAAAACTCCTGGGAAACGAACTCCTGGGAAAAAGGCGGAGCCAAGCGCGCTGATTGGCTAATCAGTTGCGCAACATTGCTAATTAGGATTTCAGCAGCCAATCAGCGCGCTTCGCGTTCGTTTTAGGAGTTCGTTTCCCAGGAGTTTTTTCCTCGGAATTTGTGGGGTCTCTGATGCCCCTTGCCGGGGCCGTGCAAACACGCTTCCCCGCACAGTCCTTCAAAGTGATAATCCGCGGCGGAGCGCGATTGCGCCGATCGTTGGCGCGATTCTCGTTTTTAAGCTTAAAACCCAATTATTCACCGATTTCTCGAAATTTCAGCGTTTTCGCTGGTTCAAAAGAAGTAACAAATGTTCAGCGGGCAAAAATACATCGTTTGATTGTAATCTTCTCTCATATTGTCAAAAAATAAAAAAGTTGAAAGACTTTAAAGAAAATCAACTGAAAAAACCATTTTTTGCCACTTTCAGAAGAAATACGAAAAATTGGAGCGATTTCATTTCTTCTCGTTTAGTAACATTTATGAAGATGACTGTTGCGAACATTTTAAGCGTAAATACGTGTTATAATATCCAGAACTGGAATTATTGAATCAATTTTTAAGTTCAACTTTTTTCCACAAATTTTGTTTTTTGTTAATTTTTTGGTCTAGAAGTACTTGAAAGGCTTCAAAATAGCATAACAGCAACTGGAAAGACTTAATTAGCAGGAAAAATGCACTTTTATTGAAAAATTGAAAATTTTTTGTTTCTCCAAAAAAATATTAAACTGACTTTTTGGCGTTGAAAAGCTGCATCTCAAGGTTTGATGGGCACATAATCACTTCTACACCTTTGTTTTCGACGAATTCACTCGTTTTATCATAGAACTCGGTAATTTTGCTCGCAAGCTCAATTAATTGAATTTCGGGTTACGGTAGAATTTAAAGGGAGGCGACGCAAAACTTTAAAAAACGGGAAGCGCGCCAGCTATGTCTGTTGTGCGCATTATCACTTTGAAGGACTGTGCCCCGTACACAACTGAAAATTTAATGAGGGTATTTAGTAAACTATAGTTTTCATGTCGGTTGAACCATGAATTAGAAAAACGGTTCGTTTTAAATTTATGATTCAATTTTTCAATTTTATAATCAGAATTACTACAGTTTTTCCAAATTTTTAATTTCACTCATGAATGAAAATTACTGTGATATTTAAATGCGCACACCCCTTCCGAGAAATTTCGTTAGTTTATTCTCCTATATTTGACCTCATAATCGTTTTTATTCAAAACAATAGTTGATATTTTGTATTACAGAACATCTTCTTATCGAATCGTCGTGGTATTACTTGTTAAAATAAATAAATGAGTGAAGTAGTAAGCGAAAAGTAAGTAAATGTTTACTTTATCGTTCGAAAACGCTCATGCCTACTGATTTTATGAACTTTTAAAATATAGGTTCAATAAAAATGGCTCCTTTCACGAAACGGACAGTTTCGATGAACCAAAAGGTGCGCCGATATCGATGGAACCGGTCTTTTCAACTGCCGCTGGTGTCCGAATCGACGTGAAACAGGAATCGATCGACAAGTCAAAAAAAATGTTAAATGTGAGTGGACAGTCGACAAAACGACAAAGCAAATTTTTGACTGAAAAGTTATCTTTAAAAAAATCACATTCATAGAATGACATCAAATCATTGTCCACCAAAAATGCATTTTCTTCACCACTGATTCGTCCGAAAACTAATGGAACCAATGCGTTTGTCTCGCCATTCCGGAGGGATCAGTAAGTTTTCAAAATTTAATATTTAAATATTTAGCGCGAATTTTCAGAACGAGCACTACTTCTGATGTCAGGAAGCGTCCGCCGAGCAACTCAACTGAAGGTTTCGATGCTCCTCCTCCGAAAAAGTCAATGGCTACAAGCGTTGATCCGACGGCATCTTCAAAAACGAAAAAGAGCAAGAAGCACAAAAAGGACAAAAAACATAAAAAGGACAGAAAAAACAGAAAGGAGAGAATAGGTGAGACTCCATATTTAAGCTCCCGTGAAAATTGTGATAGAAGTACCGTTCAAATTGAAGAACCCATCTGTTACTAGGACACACAGAGAGCGTTTAAAAATAGAAAATAGTCTCATTTTATTATAGGTTATACGGTAATTTCTGGATTGGATAAGAATTTTTTCCTTATTACAGAAATTCACGCCGACGTTATGCGAGTCTCACGAGAATATGAGCGCGATCAGATGCGATTGATACTTCAAGAGACCGATTCTTCACCAAAGATCCTCGCTGTGTGCCCTTACCAATGCGGAAAAGATATTAAATTTGGTGACAAAATTCTTATCGATGCAAAAATTAAGAAAAAAGGTTTGTTGATTTTTATATGAGTACTCATCTTTTCGTTTAGATAATTCCGAGACTGTCACGGAAGTTTACTTCAAGAAACTGTTGAGTAACAAGTATAACGGAGCCCGACGACATATCACTCGACATTCGATTGCCGAAAGACCTTATTGTCTTACACCAAGATGTAGTTTAAATTTTTTTTAAATGTTCATCATTCTATTTCAGTCATTTATGAGCTGTCAGATGAACAAATCAAAAAAGCAACTGTCCGGGTCAATATTCTCGATTTGAACTTGGAAATCTATGACAAGTATTGTCTTTCATCTCTCTTCCAATTAAAAAAAATACATTTTTTCAGATGCACTGCTTGCGACAACCTCATTTCTACATTGACGAGCTCGAGCTCGAAACGTAAAGACTGCAAGAACTGTAAAGACGACAGAGCGAAAACTAAAACTTCTATATATTCGAGGGTTAGTTAATATTGCTTTAGTAATTTTAAAAATAATCATATCCTATAATCTTACTTGATTACTATTGTTTTCTGATTTACAGATGCGAGTAATGGACCCGACTGGTCAACTTTTTGTTAATATTGAAACAAAAGCTATGGAGAAAGTCTTAGAACATTTCGGTTATGAAGGTCTCGATGAATGGATTGCATTCAAAGATCCACAAGAACGGTATGAGTTTCCTACCTTGCTTCTGAATTGAAACATTATCTTTTTCAGTAAAAACTACGTCTTCCGGCCATTAATGATTGAAGTCGAAAGGAAGGGCGACGATTGGGAATGTACCGACGTGGCTGAAGTCGATTGGAAACAATATAGAGATTACTTGGTGGAAAAGGTAATGATTAAGTGTTTCTTATCATGTTGAAAATATTATTATTCCTCTTTTTATTATATTTATAGCAAATAATTTATTCGCTTCAAATTAAAAAATAATGCCACTTTTCAGAAGGACAAGATCATTCGAAAAATCGAGAAGAGTCACAAATAACTGGAATCAATCACTCCAGTATATGGTATTTCCGTTCTGAAACTGGTTAATTTAAGTGAATTCCATATGTTACATCATTTTACCGTTATGAATATTGTATAAGAGTTTATGAAAATTGCTCAACACGTTATACGAATTCACCCGAAAAGAAAAATACAAGTACAAATACAAGAGGTTGATAAAAATGATAGTTTCAAAAAAACAACACATACCCAAAATGTTCGGGATGTTCTATAATTTCAAAACGTTGGAAAATCTAGTCTGAGGATCTCATTTATAAGGAAGGAACTGTCAGTAGGTTACAGCTGATCGGATCATCTGGAGGAGTGATTTTGAGTTTTTCGGCAAGTTCTTTATCTTCAAGAGCAGCCAAAGCAATCGTAAACTCTCGTTTCGTATTCTCTTCTTGAACATTATATAATGTCAAAGATCCTGATCCACGTCGGTTTTTGCATCGAAGACCACGACGACGGCACTCTGATTCAAATTGTGAACCTGTAAGAAGATACTAATAATGATAAAAATATCAGAATTTTGATTTACTCACCCTTCACCTTCGGGCATCTTTTGACTGTGCAAACTTGACTTCTCAGTTGTTTTTCTGATTCGTTGCACTGCTCAAACCATTCCTTCGTATAATCACAAACTGTATTTGTTGTAACTGCACATCTGTCCAAAATCATTGTTGGAAATGCTGCAAGTTTTGCGAATCTTCTTAATGCTCCATCTCCAATATCCAGGTTTCTCGTTGCTCCAGATGCAAATTTAACACCGTCAATACAAATTCGTCGAATTGTTGACGCATTCAATTGAGCCAAATGTTCATCAGTAACTGAATCCGCACGCATTCCATTACATTGAGTTATTTCGAATATTTCAAGACTTTTGGTTAATGGAGCAAGAAAACGATGAAGAGATAACGAATTGCATGAGGAGAAGTCAACTTGAGACAACGACAATTGAATCAATTTTGAGATATCTGCGAATTGAAACAGACGTCGAAGAAAATCGATCAATTCATCGGAAAGTGGTACATTCTGAAAAAAAAACTGTTTGAAACAAGTATGGTGGCCTATATTTGACTCACTTTCAACAAAATTCTTTGAATCGAAAAACTTCGGAAATTGAACTCGAAAGAACTGTTTGATGATCGGACAATATTCCATGGAACAACAGTAGTCTTCGTCTTTTGTCCTTCATAACTGACCCATCTCATCTCAATTCCTTTTCTTCCCAAACCAGATATTACGAGTCGAGAAAGCTGAAATGAGATTAATGAAATACTTCAATTTCCCGTAAATAACTCACAACATTAACTTTAACTTCCGAAATATGATCCATACAAGCATTAAAACGACGAGAAACTCGACGAGCCGACAAAGTTGTTGATGATTCGGAAGACTTGCAATTTTCGAGAATTTGGAAGAGAATCTCATTTGGAACACACTGAAAATTAATATTTTTTTTCATTAGGAATGTTCATCTTCTTTCATCACAAATCTTTGTTCGTTTTTGTTTTTTCTTCCGTTTTTCATTTCAAAAGTCATGTGATTTCGATCACCTTATCAACAAAGATGAAGAATTACACTAGACAATCGTACTTTATTTCCTTTTATTTGTGTACTTTTAAAAACAAAAATTCAGGTGCATTTTTCAGATGTCAATCTTATTTTGATCTTTAGAATAAATCAATCTTCTTTCCAGCACCGCCCGTTTTTTTCACGTGAATTCGGAGCAGAGAAATCGACTGGTACAAAATCACAGGGGGAATGCGACAGCTGTTCGAATAAAAGTTTGATTGGGAGAACAAACATCGATTGATGATGAAAAGAAATGGAAAAATCCAATTTTGTGTCACAAAGAGAAGAACACGAATGTGTGACCCGAAGGAATGGTTTAAAATATGAAGTATGGGAAGTGTTTGAAATTTTGTAAAGACTAAAACTTCGACCAGTAATATTTACAATACTGTGGAATCTACAGTACTCTTTCTCTTGTCTATTCCTCTATCAGTATCATCAAACTTACATCAAAATAGCTTGATTTCTCTTGAACTGTCACAATCTTAGCACCAACGCCACTTTTCTGGGAAGATGAATTCGTTGAGGTGGCAAATGTTCCAGATGAATTTGTCTTCTTTGTGGAAGATGCTTTCGTCAAAATCCACTCGGCAATCGACTTGAGTCCATTCTTCTTGCCCTCTTTTTTTCCTTTCTTTTCCAAACTGAAATATAGAATTCGATGAGAATTCAATCATTTAATTTCACTCACAAGGATCCCTTATATTCTTTTCTGAAATCGTGAGATACTGTAGAACTGTTAAAACTGCGCTTCCGTTGCAACTCCATATTGGTAAATTGATAAATTGAGACTCTGGAATGACATAAATTAAATTTAAAAAAAAGAAAAAGCTCAGTGAGTTAAAAATTAAAGGAGAAAATGATCATTGAGAGAGAACAGAATGATGACAGAATGATAGTAGAAAGTGGAAAAGGCGGAGAGAAAGAGACGCAGAGAATATGAGAGACTCCGCCTACTTCGTGTGAAATTCACGTGGACGAAGCGGAGAACAAGAAAATGACTTTTGAAGATACATTGATAGAGACTTTTGGGAAGAGAAATCGTAAAAAAAGAAGAGAACGAAAAAGAGAAGAACTTGTCTATGAAAGAGAACATTCTATTTATAGAAACACTGTCTCACTACAGTAGTCCAAAACGAACTGTTCATTAGACAAGAATCATAGAACAATTTGTAGAACAAACTGACAGGTTTTCTGAGGAATTATAGTTAACAAAACCGAATTATAAGCATAAAATGATACTTTATTATTTCCCATGAAATTCATTCATGGAACTTCTCTGAGAAATGATTTCTACATTGGTCAGTTCAAAGAATTATTGCCCATTTTCTGTCCACATGATTCTTTTTTTTTAACTGTTGTGATATTTTACGAACATCAGATCATAAAATATACAAATGAACATTGATATATGGTTCATTGATTCTTTTTTTGTTGTTTATTGATGTGTTTTTCATCTGAAAGTTTAAGAGAACGGAGACCTGAAACGATCGAGTTCATGGAAATATCTATTTCTGAGGAACGTTTGAAACACCGAAAAATCGAACGTCGTTAGCTCAAACCGGAGCGTTGATAGACAGTGAGTATGGTGATTCAAATTGATCAGAAGTCTCAATTATCGTAACGATACGGTACCCATTCATTTTCAGCATGATCAGCATCGTCTCCTTCATTATCTTATCTTTCGCTAATCTCTATCTGAAATCTCATTGCAACCACCAATGATCAGATCTAACTATAATAATAATGAAGAAACAAACTAAAAAGAGTCCAATGTTTGCGTATTTTTGTCCGGACAGAGACCGCGCGGAGAGGGAGAGAGAATGATAGATTTAAGTGCGTATTCTGATCTGTCTACGTCATCGATATTTGAATATTCTTTGGAATTGAATATGAAGAAAATTGTAGAAAATTTATCCTTTCATCAGAGCACATCACGAGTTTCTTGATACTCAGGTTCGTCAGAAATTAAAACTTTAAAAAATGTATCACTGCTGGTTGTTTTTTTTTGTGTTTTCAGACAATTCGCACTGAAAACGTACATCGTAATGTAAACAATATCTGTCGTCTCTTATGTTTCCTTTTTAGAATAATCGAGTTGGGGTACCAAATATTAAAACTGAAAGAACAGTTTTTCTCTATTATCAATACTTTGGTATTGATAAACTCCGCCCACTACAGTATGAGTCAATTGATCTTTTGAAAAACGGAATGTAATCTTCGGAGAGATTTTAATAAGTGATGTTTGTTGTCTGAAGAATTTGATTTCGGACAGACAGAAACAGAAAAATCAAATGAAAGAACAGAAAAAGATTCACACTGGAAAATGAAATTATTTCAAAATCTGGTGATTGGTAAGCATCGGCTTTATAGAAGATCAGAGATTCTTGCGCTCAAAAAAGAAAACTGAGGGAATCATGAGAACGGTTCACTACTGATTAAGACAGTTGAGGATTTTTAGATTAAAAATCAAAAAATGAAGTTGAAGACTAGCCGAAACTGTGTTTCCATACAGATGAAACCCGATAAATATGGTCTTAAGTTCCAGGAACTCCTGTAGTATTTCAAGTGAAAATACCAGAACCATCTTCAAATGTGACTTTCTGAAATCAAAAAGCGTCTACCGTAACCTTCTTTTCGGAAGTGTTCAATGATCCCCACTTTCTCGGTATTCTCTCACTTCCCTCTCTTATCATTGTTCTCTGAGTTTCTCTGGGTCTCCGAATCTCACGAAAACTTTTAAAAAGCGACCCAAAACAACTGTCAAAAATGATTGGGAGAGATCACTCAGAATGAAGAGACGCACAGAATCGTGTCTTTCAAAAGTCGTTCTATTGAGAAGGCAGTAAGAGACGCAGACATTCTTCTGGCAACGAGTTTCTTATCAGTGTAACTTTTGCAAAACGAGAGATAAGTGATAGAATAGGAAGATTGAAGAGATGCAGACAGATGATCACGGAACCATGAAGAAGGGAAAATGTCAGTTCCTGAAATATTATCTTTGCAAACACATGTATTTCAAACTGTTGACTTTGTTGTGAATTCAATTTCAAACGTTCTACACTGTATATAGTTTCGATTCAGAAGGAAAAGCTTCGTGTGACCTCACTGACTCTTAGAAACAACTTTATTTTTAAAACCAAAAAATCAACAACTAGAACAATATCGAGCAGAAATAAACCAAAAAAAACAATGAGGAATAAAACAATGAATCAACAAAATTTGAGACAACAATAAAGAGAAACGTGGATTCTGGTCTAGTTCTCAATGTTCAAGCTCTTCTTGATTGAGGTGAACGCTCCAGGAATTGACTTTCCAATGATCTATAAAATCAAAATTGTTCATCGGATTCGAAGAAGCGGAAGTTAATAGTGAAAAGTTGACTTACATGATGGCAAGTTGGATTGATCTTTTTTAATTGGATGAAGACTTCGCCTTCCGACATCTTACAAATAGTCGGCTCCAATGCCTCGCGAAGAGCATCCACATTTTTTTCATCATTTTGGACGCAGGCAGTCACTTTGAGAACTAATTGAAGCACAGTTCCGAAAAGACGTGGTTTCAACTGAAGTTACTTTATCAATTCGAGTAGGTTTTCTTTTAGACTAACCTCGGATTTATCTGAATCAACAACACTTTGGAAATATGAAGCTGCTAATTTTCCAATCTTTTTAACAATCGCGGCTTTGATTGTGATGTCTTGAAGTACTTGTTTCGAGAAAATCATAGAAGTTGCACCGAGAATTTCAGTCTGTTAATAAAATATTAATTTGCACATCAACAAAGACGAACTCACTCTCTTGAAGATACGGTTTTGCTCATCAAATCCTGCATCTAGTAGCATTCCGAGTTGATCAACGAATAGCAACGGGAGGTCAGCAATCGGTTGGATAACGAAGTTCGATGGAACTTTTCCTTCGACATTCTTCAGATAGCTTTCGAACAATTTTTGGAATTCAGTTCGAACTCCTGCTGACATCGACTTGCCATCTCGAGAGCCAGTTTTGATCTGCAAATTCGAAAAATTGAATAACACCAACACAGTCGAACAAGACATCAATCATCTCTATTGTTTTTTTAAAGCTCACTTCTAATTTTTTCATACGGGTAGCGTTACAGCTTCAGTAGACGTTAGACAATATGAACCAACTGTTCGTAAATAAATACTCAAAATACGACTAGGCATAATTGATATGAAAATCATCAAACTTACAACGAAAGTGACACAACGAGCCACAGCGTCAATGATGAGCAGGTTAGTCGTTGTTTGAGCTTCTTCTAATACATTTTTGAGCAGCTGTAGAGCGTCTTTCTCGGATACATCCGTGAACTTAAAACGTTTCAAACATAATCATCGAAAAAATACTAAATATTCACCTTCATTTTAACAACTATGTTCACGAGTTCCAATGCTTTCTGAGCAACCTTGTCATGAGTTTTGGCGTCCACTTTTGCCCACTTTATAAGAGGAACGACGAGTTGCTAGAAAGACAATATATGAAATCAAAAGATTTAAAAATCTTATTAACTTACAATTTTGTTCTGTTCGCTAAGCTCTTTTGATGAGATTGCGATAAGAAGAAGGTCAGCAATTTTCATTTTCAGTGCTTCAACATTCTTGGCGCTGCGTTTCTTACTGCAAAGAGTCGAATCATAATACATCTTACTGATCCCGAAATCACTTACTCTTTTGCTGCTTTTGGTGCAACTGCCTTGAATGCTGCAGCAAGTCTCTCATCCATTTTCTGCATCTCTTCATCATCAAAATCATCCATTTCAACATCACTACTCGATTCTCTAGGCGCTGCATCTCCGAGAGCTGCGTTCAATTTGTCGAGGAGCTCCTGATCAACTGCCTAAAAAACAAAAAACAACTAATATTGTTGAAAATAGATATTTCCATTCCAATCACCTCATTTTCTTCATCGTCGTCTTCCTCTTCTTCTTCATCAGAATCAGAATCACTATCTTCTTCGTCGTTCTCGTTTCGATTTGGTATATCAGATTCGTCAAAAGGCATTCCTTCTTCATCTTCCATATCTTCATCACCATTCCCAGCCAACTCTGCTTCACTCATCATGGCAGTCTGAAAAACAAGAAGGGTTCTTAAAACAAATCTATATAAAGTAGATACCTCAACGATATGACTCAAATCTTTTGATTCCAATGTTGGAATTGCATGAACAAAGGCGAATGAAGTTGGAGTACGATGGAATTTTTGTTCGCGTGAAAGAATTGAGAGAAGTAAATCAACAAAGACCAATGAATTGTTTCCATCCGATTCATTTTTCGCAATCGTTAAAATTTCACCGCTGTTGGAATCGTATGCTTCAGAATCAGCTGAATCGGCAGCGATTTTTGACCACAGGCGGGTAACGTACCAGAGAATGAGAAGCGACCTATCAAATATAATAAATACGTGTTCATTGAAAACGGGAATCGCTTACTTCTTACGCAATTTAGCCTTTCCTATTGTTTTTTCTGCTTTTTTAACGTCTTCCTCTCCTTGAACAGCAACAACAAGTTGGCGAAGTACTTGCTCATTTTTGTCAGAAATCTGAATAGAAGCGAATTCTCCAGCGCGAGTCTGTAATTTGGTTGTTATAATTGTGGACCTGTTATACAGTCAAACCTTAACGTAGAACAAAGAATCGATAATACTTGTTACCACTGCTTGACTTGTTTCGGTTGCTTTTTGAGCCAAAAGAGCAGTCAGAACAGTGACTCGCGAGCTTTCATCCCAATTACTGAAGGCAGTGACGATCTTACGAACTTCCTCTTGTTTTGTGAGATTCTCCTAAACATTATATTTCAGCTGGTTGTGGATGTTAACTGCAGAATTATTTACCTTGATCCACACAGATATCTGTTTCTTTCCAAGATTTGACAAAAGACCAGTAGTGAGTCCTGTTCCACAAGCTTTATCAACATTTCCACACTTTTCGAGTGCTTTCAGTGTTGTATACGCTTCTTCATCGCGGAGATCGGCGAACTTTGATTTTATGAATGATGCGAAGTCTTCCACCTGAAAATTGAATGTATGTCCTTCAAAAGTCTTTCAATGCATCTCAGTCAAAAATCAATATGTTTGTGTTTTGAACATAACTGGTACTACTATCATTTTGTTAATAACAGAAAGTTAATGAGGTCGTCATTTAATGTGTCATCATCTCTTTGAAAAAAGCAATAAAGAACTGTAAGTGTCTGTATTTATTACACAGTATCCCGTTACTTTACACTTTTCATTGTGGTATTCAATGAACAATGCTTTTCTAGCCCTTCCTTTTTATCTACTTCTTTTCTTTTATAATTCATTTACTACGCATCATTCTCTAAGTTCAGTCTTTAACAGAAATGACCACTGCTCAAACTTATTCCCTACTGTTCATTGCCATTTTCTTTATGTCCGTCCACGGTCAATCACTTAGAAAACGAATTCAATATGAGTCTGTTTCTCAGTTTTTATTCCACAATTCAAAGCTTTGTGAGTTTTCGTGTCCTTATGATTGACATAACTTGGTAATTTAATGCTTGAACAGTCAATAGTCAAGACTTTTGTCATTTTGTGGCCAATTAGTCAAAATAATTGAACGAATGAAACATATGTACTGACAATCAAACAAAAAAGTTCAGGCGGTGACCCATTTTCGGATGCTGTCTGGTTACCAGTATTGGATTTGTGCACAATTGAATGTGACATTACATCACAATACTGCGTCGAAAATGAGGAATTAACACAGCAGTGCAAAACATGTAAATGAGAAAGTTGCAATGTTTCATTTCAATTACGTGTCTTTTTCAGTACCCGACGACTGTCAAGCTCTTCTTCGGAAATCTATTAAGCAGATTCAACGACACATACGATCACAAAAACCGGTTTATCTTTGACCTGCTGTGTTAACATATTCCAGCTGTATATTCTGACGTATACATGAAGAATTCAACTTTTCAATATTCCAGATAGCCAATAAAGTACTGTTTACCTTTTTGCTCATTAATCTGAACTGTCCTTTTCCACGAGTGGCAGTTTCCATTCGATTCAAAATTTCCTTTGTAAAAACCACAACAATGGATTTAACCTCCCCTCCAAACTCGAAATATTGAGTGACAATACTCAAGATTCTATCGAATACTTTTGTTTCATTGCTAGAGAGTGCCCATGGTTCGAGAACTTCTGGAAAGTTGAGAATAGCAGTCAAAATAAACAAATGATCCTATGTCTTACTTTGATACATCTTTTCGAAGGTTGATGATTCAACAGATACTTTGATAAGTAGAGGAAGGAAAACTTGAAGAGTTGCATAATCACATCGCTGAAAACCTTCTGTTCGATAAATACATAGAAAACACTTACCTTCAAAGCTGCAAGGAGTTTCGGATACTGATCATCCGAAAACTGACAAGATCCGTCTTTCTTGACAAATTTGGCGTATTTGGCAACTGTAGCAGAATGAGAAGTACGGAGACAAAGTGCCAGATAAATATTCTCAGGGGTGAATTGTGAACTCAGCCCTTCCAAATACATTTCAACAGCTGGAGCAACGCTCTGTAATTAAGAAAACAATCTTGTTTTAAATAAATTTGATGTTTTCTACCTTTTGGAAAATGCTGTCTTTTACTTTTTCAGATAAAGAACAGATAAGACTGATTTGCGAAAATGCCAAACTTGGTGCAACATCACGAATTTTTTTCGAATGTTCAATAACACTAGTGACTTCAGTCTCTTTGAGCTTTCTGGATTGACAATAAGCAACGAGAATCAAATAGTGTCCAATAGCGTGACCACTTGCAACTGTCTGAAATTTATTTGATGGTAATATATCTCCTTTTGAGTATTTTATTAAATCAACTCTAACCTTTTCTGCCAGATCCATTTTCTTGTTAGCCACGGACAATACTCTATTGAGATCCCAAAGCTTTCCAGCTTCTGATGTGAGGATAGTACCCAAAGCAGTTGTATATCCTAAGCGGACGGCTGCACGTGCTGAAGAACAACCAGAAATAAGCCGTTCAATAACATAATTGTTAATTTCTTCGTTAGAGAGTTCCTGAAGTGAGAGAAGTGTTTAAAACAGATCTATCTAATTCTGAAAGCAAATTACCTCTTGTTTGGCAACTAATTCTCTCACGGCTCCTTTTCTAATAGTTGGTTCAAGCTCAGCAAGCTTTGAAATGATGTCGAGTAAGTCGCTTGGTGGCCTCATTCCTGAAATGATGGAACTTATCATGGAACAGGAGAACCAGAATAATTTTTGTTACAATTTTTACAAATTATAAATAGCAAAACGAGTGGGAAATTATTGAAAAGTGTATTTTGAGGTGAAAATAAGATAATTAAAATGTTGCTGTGTGCGTAATTTGAAATGCATAATGTGTCAATACAACATATCTGACGCGCAAATAAAAGCGGTGGGATTTTCAAAATAGTTTCTCTCTTGAATTTCTTAACCGAAATTTCAGCTGAAAGATGTTCGAAAATACGAAACGCGCATTAGAAGAATTTCAGACAAAAATTGAATGCAATAAATGGTGAGCAGAAAAATTTTGAGAACTGTCAATACAGGATTGTATTTCAGTAGAACGACAAAAAAGGATTTGCAATACCTTGGAACTTCTTGCAAACATGCATTTTGCTGGTATGATAGTTTTTCGAAAAGTATAAATAGTTTATGAATTCATTTTAGGGATTGCATCAGCGACTTCAGTCAAAAAATTCCGGGTAGACGTTCATCCGTAGCTCGTCATCAATGCCCCACTTGTGCATTTCCACTGGACACCACAAAAATTATCGGCGCCCACATGCTGAATACATGCTATGAAAGTCTTTCGGACCTTCGAAATCTTTTAGACAAGGTTCGGCGAACGTTTGTTCCCATTTATTGTATTTCCATTTCCATCCAGGCTACGACATCGCAGATGACTCAAGTCGATATTGCATGTACGCAGAACATTTTTGATAAAGATGCACACCAAGTGAGTGGAAATCAAGGAGCAATCGACAGATTCCTAGAAACACAAACCCATATGCCAGACGAACTAGGACAATTGAACGATGAAGAATCAACAATCGTGCCAAAAGTGGAGAATAGGTTTGAGAAAATACTGCAATTCCGTACAATTATAGCTTACTCACAAGACCTATTTTCAGAGAAAACTCACACTCACCGGAACTGGACATTTTCCATGATTACAGTGCAGACGTGAAATCAGCGTATGTTGCAATGCTACTATGAGCGACATATTATATTGAGTTATTTCAGTCGTTCCTCGGTGAAACGATCTTCAACGTCAACTGAGCATGAGAGAAAACCGAAACGATCATCCGTACTGAAGACAGTAAAAAATGAGCCAGCTGAACCCAATTTGTTCGCCTCACAAATTCCACAGAGAACGCATGAAAACGATCTCCTCACTCCGTTCCTTGAGGTGTGGTGGTTTCTCGATGATCCTAATACACAAATTGGTTTACAGCGTCGTTCTACCGCTCCTTACTCATCTGGCGTTGGAAAGTACGCTCAGTCATTTGGGAGTTCGAAAAAGGATGTAAGTCACTGTCTTGCAGTTGAAATTAAATCACAAGGGCAATCTGTTTTGATGATCGAAATTGTCTTCTTCAGAAAAATTGTTTCAGGAAAATGATCCCTTCACTACAACAATCGTACTCCCAAAACGTCAAGCATCACTGGAACAACTCTCAATCAAGACGCCCAAAGTGGAACCAGTAGAGGTAATGTAGACATTTGTGCCAACATGTTAACAGCTAATTTACCCGTTTTTAGGAACCTGAAGAGCAACCTTCTATTTCAAAACGTAGTCGAAAAGTTTCAGTTAAGATGGAGAACATTGAGCGCAGGTCGCAGTCACCTATGAGTTTCGGAGAAAAGTCAATGAGTCTCAAACCAGAACAGGTAGTTTCCTTTCTTCAACGCTGAATTTGTGACAACTCACAGCAAATAAGGGGCTCAAAACCAGACGATTCTACCCAGTTGTTATCCCAGTTTATAATACTTACAGCGTCGAAGTTCGTTCGGGACGCGTCGTGGAGAACTCGTTATTATTAATTCAATTCAAAATAATCGTATTCCTCAACTCCAAGCTGCCGTGGACGCTGGAACATGTGTCAATGAAAAAGATAACAAAGGAAAAACTCCATTGTATTTGGCTGTTGAATATAACTCTTTGGAAGCAGCTAAGATTCTTGTGGAGGCCGGAGCTGTCATTAATGCTTCTTGTGAGGGAACTTCAAGTCAGAGAAAGCTGAAAACAAAACTACTTTCAGGCGGTTCTACTCTCGAGACAACATTGCACGAAGCTGTTCGTCGCAGCAATCTGCCCATGATTGAGTATCTTCTATCAAAGGGCGCCAGTATGAAAATTCGTAACAGTGTTGGAAAAACAGCTGAAGACTTGGCGAAAAACGATCCGAAAGCAAAAAAAATAATAGAGAAATTCAAGACTGAACAAAGAGCATTACAACCTGGTAAAGGAAAATTGATCCATTTCAGCTTGAAACTTAATTTTTCAGTTATCCTACCTCCTAAGTCTCGAATTTATTTTGTGCAACTCATAGATGAAAAGATGCTGAGCGATTCGGAAAAACGAAAACTACCTGGAAAGATTAATGTGAGATTTCCTCTGTTCTTCAGATTTATTTTAAAATTATCTTTTCAGCTGATCGGTTCAGACATGAATACACAAACTCATGTTGTGGTTGCAGTTGATCCGAAAACTCGTGTACTGAATATAAACAAGGACCATATTGGAGAAGTACTCAGGGCAATTGTAAAGTAAGTCATTCAGTAAAACAGGTCTTTGTGTAGTTGCGGGACAGTAACTTCTCGCATGTTAAATATACATGCATCAGAGTTGTCCGGATTCCGAAATTCCGGAATTCCGGGTTTTTTCGGCATTCCGGATTCTGAATTCCGGTTTTTTGAGTTTAATTTTTCCGGAATCCAGAAGTTGAAATTTTAAAAATTTCCTTGAGTTTAAAAGACAACTATAATACTTTTTTTTCGGTTTTAATCATCAAAAGTAGTTTTACATTTTATTTATCATTGAAAACACTCGAAAAATGACTTAGCCTTGCAAATTTATTGAATCATTCCGGATTCCGGAATTCGAAAATTTGATTTCAATTCCGAATTCCGTATTCCGGAAAATGTAAAATCTCCTTCCGGTTCCGGATTCCGGATCCCGGAAATCGAAAAATGCCATTCCGTACGACTCTGACATGCATGTATAAAATCTTCATTTCAAAAAAAAAACTAGGAAAGTTATTTAACTTCCGGGGACGCAGATTCCTGTAGCGCATTCTTGTCCAATAGGGCACGGAGGAACACAGATTTCGTCGTAGTTTCTATCAGTGACAACGACGCGGCCACTCGGATGGTTCGAGGTGAGACAGTCCCCATAGACACACAGTTTGTTTTGAGTACATTCCGAATCAACACGGCATTCATTTCCTCCCATGACGATGCCAATGACGAAGAAAATAAGGACTAACTGAAAATATGGATCAAAACTCAATGGAATAACGCAAAACAGCAAGAAACTCACCAAGAAAAGCTTCATTACGTGATATTTAGACTCACGAGTGTACAATTGGAACCGCGAGAGCTCTTTTATAGGGGTTGCATTTTTCTGTATGGGAACGCTATACGTTTCACAGATTTCTCTTTGGGAACCAAGTGAATGGGAAATAATATTTTCGTACAGTGCTGAGAACATATACTGTTTATTGCAGACCCGGAATGATTGTGAGTCATGATTGGCTGAAAGCATGCATAACAGATTCATCGAAAGTGGACGATGATTATTCGTATTTGGTGAGGAAAGTCCGTTGGATGGAAAGTCAAATATTTGAGAACACGATTGAAATATGGAAAAAGACGATCACTAAAATGGTAATGATTGTATCTTGGAACCTATTCCGATAGATTATCTGCAGAAAGTTTTGAATATAATGTTTTCTTTCTGTCTATTACTACATAACTTTTTTTTTTCAGCAACCGGGATTGTTCGCCGGATGCAAGTTCTACATTCCGAAGCCTAAATACAATTTCCTTGGTAAAATTCGTTCAATTTTCGAATAACCTGTCAACTACTTTCAGATCGACCAACTCTCATCGAAATAGTTCGTTCTGGCGGTGGCCAAGCATCGGCTCGTGACACGTTGCTCAATGAAAAGGATCCAGCGCCCTACCATAATTCAAGACTCAAACCAAACTTCGTGATATACAGTTTGACACACGACGTGAGTTATCAGATTGTTCATGTATTCACATTTTTATAGAACAAGATTTTTGTTCTCAGACCCAATAATTGTACTTTAGATTGGCGAGAAATTCCGCGATTGTGCCAAATACAATCTGGTCAGTGAGCAGTGGTTTATAGAAGCGATTCTCTCTTGTTCCATTAGTACTCCACCACATTGATTCACTTTTTGTACATTTTCATCTCGTCACAATTATTTTTTCTGTATGTGGAAGAATTATTGGAATAATTTCTTCAGGTTTTATAATATCTTTGTCCTTTTCTTTCCTCCTCGCTCCCTATGTTTAAATTATACGTTTTATTTTTTCCCATAAATCCGTCCATCCCCGAGAAGTGTATTATTTGATTCACCATGGCGACTCGTCACATGGTGAAGCAAAAAGAACATATTTTATGGCAGCTCTCAACAACTTGACAACAATTTATGGCAACGAATTCATGTGACGCGCTTCAGGACTACGGTAGTTTTTGTTCACGAGATGTTGGAAATTTTCAGCTCAATTTTCACCTCGATTTTCGAAATTAATAGGAAATCATCAAAATTAATAATTATGTGATACTCTTTGGCATTGCCAAGGATCAATGTTTCAACTGAGAAGGCATTTTTTAAGCATCGTAACACAAAAATCTCATGTTATACAAAAAACCGTATATCAGGAAAGGTCTAATAATAGAAGAGTCTTGCTACAACTTCTTAATTTATTATGAAATGTCTGTCTGTCACCTTTAAATCCGACGTCACCATTTTTCCGAACCAATCGCCACCTTTTCCACAGTAGTCTTTTCTTTCAAATCCCACCTCCTTGCTCTGTTTCAAACCACGCCCATTTTATTCAGCTAGCTCAAAAGAAAATAGAAAGAACTTCATAGGAGGCTTTCTGTCGAACGATGCCTGCTATTCTGTCTAGATTGATTTCGGCTAGTGAAGAAAAAGAAGCGACGAAAAAAGAAGATTCGGAAACTGATGGATCGTCCGAAGAGATTCCACATGTAACTCGCCGTGAATCTCGTCGCCAGACTGTAATCATTCCAGTGAATACTAACAATGCAAGAAGAGAATCAGTAAGTTTACCCAATTCTTAGGCAATTAATTTTTCTTATTCACAGAGTCTTCCAATCGACGACTCAATTCTTGAAATTCTCCATGAAGAATACAAGAGTGTATCAGCTGTTCTCTGTATCTCACACATCTATATCTTCCTTGCTGGAACTATCTTCTTTTTCCTTCTTTCTCTTTTTCAAATCGGAATTCAATGCCTGTTCTTCTCCAGATTTCTTCTCAAGAATCCATTCACTCGGAAGATTCTTTTTCTTTTGTCGGTAAGTAGATCGAATTTTTCGAACTGTTTAATTAATTTCCTTTTCAGATGACATTCATGACCGTCGGTATCATTTCCATGGGCTTCCTCAAAACTACCTCCCAGGTGGATTCGTCGATCGGATACCAAATACTCGTCTACTTTTTCTACATCTGTGCATTCATTGGATTTGTTTTCAGTGAGTTCGGAATGCATTTTTGTTTTAGAAGAATTGTTTCATGAAAGAGGAATTAATCTTAACTAAAACTTGTGTACATCTGTATTAGATATGCATCTTTCCATTGTTGTGGCCCGAGCAGGGCCTTGTCAGCAAAATCAGAGCCCGGTAAATCAGGGCAAATAATAATTTCGAAAGTCAAATTTTTTGAATTTTTTTGAATTTTTTCACGAAAAAGTCAAATTTTCGACTATCATTCAGAAATTCTGAAAAATAGTCAAAAATGGTCACATTTTCGATGAAAAATTGAAAAAATTTCGAAAAAAAAATTGGAGAAAAAGGTCATTTTTTGAAGCCGGGCCTTCGGGCCGGGCAGGGCCTTGACAACTATGCATCTTTCTAAATAAATTGAACATCCCAACCATTCTCCATATTCCCAATTTCTCCAATTATGTCATAAACGTATGCTCCATAATTCTTCATTTTGATCAATCTGAGATTCCCTTTTTCTCGACAAAACTAATAAATCAAACAATAGTCAAAGATGTGAAAAATGATACGTGTATATTGCATCCAGACTCATGGAAGAGCACAATTTGAATGATTGACGCCCTGTGCAATGAACAAAAAAGAAGACCAACTAATCTTCTATTTTTAATTGAAGTATTCGAAATTGGGGAAAAAGAAGACATGAGACATCTGTCAAACATTTTCAATATTTTTGGATTTTTGTTCTAGGAAAAGAGAAGAAATCTAGTAAATATTGGCAGGACAGAACGTTCAAAAAAGGTGGATGAACTACTTTTCTTATATTGTAGAATTATGAAAAAATGTGCGAAGTTGTCTTCGAACTAATATATAATCGAAACTTTCAGCTAACATGTACAACGTCAGTATGGTTTTCGTGTTTGGTCGGGACGTGAAGTGGCTGTTGCACAATGAGCATGAAGACGAAAACGAGGAAGACATCTCCAGATAATTTTCTGTTTCTACGTACATTTGGACACCTAATTAATTATTGTCAAACTGAGAAATAAATGGATTCAACTGTTTTCAGTCTTTAAAATTTTGAAAAAGAAATTCAGGAAAATATACAAACAACTCAAAATTGCTTTTTTATTTATAGCCTAACTGCTGTATTCAGGTTACTGTAATATTTATTCTTGTTTTTGTCCTGGATCGACGCCTGGAAAATTTAAATAATTAAATTTCGCGCTTTTTCGAAAATTTCGAAAGCGAAACCCGCTTTATTGACACGTGTTAGAGATAAGAGTCGCAGACACTCTGCTCCACTTTCTCGTTTGACTGTTCGAAAAACTACAACTTCCAGATATAGTCTCTCGCCAAAATGTCATTTCTTCGGAGTGTCGGAGATTATTTCAATGAAATTGAGAAGTAAGTTGATTTATAAGCATTTTCCTTACCAAGTTATCACTTCTATAGTTTGAACTATGGCCAAAACTGGAAGAATGGCGAGAAAATGTCAAAATTGCTATCTCTCGAAGATGAACACTCAAAGCATTCTTTCCTACAGGTAAGCAAGTTAAGTTGCTAGAACTTAATCAAATAAAATAACTTTTAGGTGAATGATTATGGAGAAAAAAACAGACGCTGTCGAGTAGCGGAAGATGAAGCTCTTGATGAGATTGTCTGCTTGCACCTTCATGTTCTCTACAATGTTCATGAAGCAAAAGATTTGATCACAGCTCAATCGACACAGATACGTGTAAGTTCCTGTAGAAGATGCCTATAATCGAAAACCTACAAAAAATTGAGTCCGTTTTTGATTACTTTTCGAAGCAATCGTCTTTTCAGATCATTCAAGTGTTCAACAAAGAAATACTGCAAAAAAGAAGAGATGAAAACTGGTTTCTGCCCATTTTCTATCGTCTGTGTACCGACCTAAGGTGGCTCAGTAAAGAAGCACAATCATGTGCTTCTGGAGATGACGAAGGAGAATCAAATGCTGATTCCTACTTCGAGAGTGCAGCCAAAGCAATCACCGAGTGCTATAGAACATGTGTCTCGGATGTGTAAGTTCATTTCACTACCACCTTTTTTACTGAGCAGACCCACTTCAGACACGCCGAAGAAGGAAGAACGAAAAAAGTAGCTATGTTGAATATGACAAATCAACTTTTCCAAATCTATTTCCAGGTAACCTTACGATCCGAGCATCCGGGTATTTGACACTTTCTTTTCCAGATAAACAAGTTGAATCTGTTAAAACCGTTGATTCGTGCTATAGATAACTGTGGACCACTCTATAGCAAATTTTTGATGGCTGACAAGGTCGCCTACAATTACTTCTTGGGAAGAAAAGCATTGTTTGATGGAGAGCTGAGTCTGGGTACGACATTTGAAGTTATTTTCTATTATTCCTAATAAATTCATAATTACATAACCAAACTATCGTTTACAGCTGAAAAATCTTTGATGTATGCATTCCGCAACTGTCCAGCTGAATGTATGTCAAACAAGAAGAAAATTTTAATATACTTGATTCCTGTGAAAATGTTCCTCGGACATATGCCAACTGCTTCGCTTCTTCATGAATATCGGCTCGATGAATTTCAAGAGGTTGTAGCAGCTGTCAAAGGTAATTCAAAATAAGCAAATTGTGTCACTACGTGTTCTAATGCATTCATTTCAGATGGAGATGTTGGTCGAGTCGACGCTGCACTTACCAAAAATGAACCATTTTTCATCAAATGTGGAATTTTCCTGGTCCTCGAAAAGTTACGGACAATTACTTCTCGAACTTTGTTCAAAAAAGTGTTAGTATGATTTATTCCAAGTGTCTTGTTTTTCATGCCCTTTTTTAGAAGCCAAATAATCGGAACAACTCAAATTCCACTCGAAGCATTCCTAACCGGTCTACGCTTGGTTGGAGTCACTGATGTTAATATGGATGAATTGGAATGCATAATTGCAAATCTTATTGCAGAGGTAACCTTCGGCAACGTTTCATATGAGTTCATGAAATCACTTGAATGCTTTATGAACTTTAAACAAAAGGATGACTCCTCAAGATCTGGCAAATCCACTCAGATCATTAATCCACTTGATCATTCTTTTTTGTTTGCAGAAAAAAATCAAGGGATATTTGGCTCATCAACAACAAAAACTGGTAATCTCGAAGACGAATGCATTCCCAACTCTCTCTTCCGTCACCTCAAGCTGATTCTTTATAATATTAATTATTGTTTTAAATATACACAATTGTTTACTTTTCTTGCAGACTTCAAAAATAAACTTGTTTAAATTTCACCAAAGTTATCAAAATGAATAACTCGTTTAAAACATCTCAATCAACAACCTTTCGCATTTTTCAACAGTCCGATCAAAAGTGAATGCGCCTTTAATCCTACTGTACTCACTGAACATAATTTACTTCGCGGTTTCGTGTTCGATTTATTTCTTTTGGTGCGTCCAAATCTCAATAGGGCTGAATAAACTGAATTAGGTAGTTTGACTATCGTTCAATATTGTTATTCGAATAACAGAAATTTGAGTTTTTTTTTCTCTTTTTATCTATAATTTGCAGGTGGCATCGGTGGTTTCAAAAATGACTCAACGACGAAGAGGGCTCTCTTTTTTCGATGCGCGTACGTTTTTTTTTTCATTGACTAGAAACAACAGATTTGTAATCTTAAAAAGCTGTTATTATTTTCTGATTGTCTATTAGCCAAACACTGCTTCCCAACGTTTTGGAAATTCTGCTCTACACTGAAATTCTGAATCTCCATTTCCTGTTTATAATCGGAATTTGTGAAATATCGGATATCAAAAAGAGAGACTGAATAAAAACGAGCAGATTCTTTGTTCAAAATAATTGCTATTTTTATGGAGAATTGAGAAAGGACATAAAACAAGCATATTGATCCTTGTGAAACCTCAACAAAATCTTATTATTGTCTAAACGAGTATGCTCGAACGATAATGATACTAGGAGAACTAGTAGTAGCTCAGAATTTTTTCTAATTATAATTTTGGAACCACTAGAGCACAGAAACAAGACAATTATCCGGTTCCTAATGAATATTTAACGTGGAAAATAAGGGGAAAGACGCTTTTCCGTTTTTTTTGAAATTCTGACACGTGAGAAAATGTTCCATTTCTAAATAGCAGTTTTCTTAAAAATTGTTCTACTAGTCTCGATGGATATACATATAAGTAAACCTTATTCACATTGAATGTTTCGAATAATCTACTTGAATAGGAATGAAGTCTTTAAAGAAGCCATAAAGTATTTCTCTAAAAGGGGAATACATTTTCTTTTCCAAGAATCTATCTTAACACATTTACATCATAAATATTCATAGTAAGGAGACTTTCGTCTTATTCCTCTATCATCTAATTCGAATTACTTCCAGTGACTATTTTCTCACGTTTTCTTGTGTTTTTCAGTTAATTTTTTCCACGTTTTCTATCCATCAAATGACCTGAAAAGTGACCTCCTACTCAATATTAGCACAAATATTTATGACATGTAATGTTTATACATTTCATGACTACGCATTTCAAACACCTTGGCAAACATTTCTAACTTACCGAGAGCTCCATATTTAGAAAATGGAACTTCGTTTTCACAATATGCAATTTTTTTGCCTGATGAATTTTTCTAAATTTCAGAAGCAAGCAACGTGAAAAAGATTGCAGTGATGGCGAGCACGGTGGCTTTCGAATTCAATAAAGCAACTCTGAAACTAAGGTAATTCCGATCTGTTTATTGAATGAATCTGTTTTTTTTTCAGGAGAAGTCTCCACATGTCACCAAGGAATTCTCCTGAAGTTCAACGGAAATCAACAGCTGGTGGAGATACAGAAATTGAATCACCGGGAAGCACTCAAAGGTAAAAAAGGTAGCTACTAACACTAAGTTTTGAATTCAATAATATTATATTTTTCTAAAATTAAAATACTTTCCAAGCAGAAATTTAAGTAACAGCGAAAAAAAATTTCAGTACATCTAGAAAAAGCTCAAAGCGAAATCGTCAACTATGTGCGGAGCTCTCTTCATTTGCCCTCTATCCACTTTTCGGAGCCCTATCTCCATCTCATTTTTCATCTCCAAACCTTCTTTTCCAAAATGAGAAAAAACAACCGAAAGAAGTTGTTGAATTCCTGCAATTATCGGATACGGACATGTATCAAATCATGTGCTTTTTGAATCGTGAGTCCTCATTATTACCACAATTACGCAGAATGTATTTTCAGCCAGATCGCTGTTGAATCTGTCACAAACATGCGGCCGACTACGGCAGCTATGTTTGTCTCATGAAGAAAATACTGAAAAAAGAGATGTAACTTCACATGAAATATTTATTTCTTTCAATCAAATACGACGTAAAACTGAGGTTCGGCTTCTGAAAAGGGAGCGAACACGTACAGATCCTCAATTCACTGGCAACACTATTCGAGAACTTCTAGCACCTTTTTCGCGAGCATTAACAAGGGTATGAAGATAAAAGCTGTAAAAATTCAAATTTCAATATATTCAGATCACATTTGAAACAACTGTATTTGTAACAGATTGGCTGGACGAGATTCTTGAATTACACCAACAGAATCGACTGATACCATTGAGTCTCGTTTTCACTGGAGGTGCACTCACAAAAGGAAATCAATTGACAGGAGCAGACTTACGTTCAATTACTGAAACTGAATTTGTTGACTTTGTTGCAAAGCTTCAGCCTCATCTGCAGGAAGTTCAGTTGAGTACTTCAAGGTACTTTTTAAAAGTTCTATTTAAAATGTTTATTTATTTATATACCAGAATGTTCAAAATGAACACGGATCCGCCTCGTCTTCTTGCCATGATTACAATGCTCTCAAGCTTCGGAATTGTCTATGAACGACCGCCATTACGTTTTTACTACGAAGAGATTTCTGATGCTATCACAGTTCGCCTATATACATCATTATAATTTTATTCACAATTTTTCAGTTTTGGAAATCCGATTCTCTCTCCAGAAGTTGTGACGTTTACATGCGTCGACCACACGATGTCTCGATTGATATGTGGATTAATTTGAGTGGTTCAATAGATGAAAGTCGTATTGATCCTTATACAGATGAAATTCTCGTTTCAAAAATAACAATCAAACACTCTTTTCTTGTACATATCGACTTAGTCTTTCATTTTCATTGATTTCATTATATTGTCATTTCGATCCATCACTTTCTTGTACCATATTGATACTCGGTTTGATTTGTAAAAATACAAAATATTGCATTCAATTAATGAACGTTTTATGTACCTTTATTCACGCATTTATTAGTTGTGGAGAAGAAATGATATTCATTTCTAGTTTCAATTCGAGATAATTGGTTGCTTGTTTTCAAGAGTACAATGTATACAGATGGGGGTGATTATTCCGGAGAAACAGATGATGATGGGAGTACGATAAGAGATATGACTGAAAGTTCCAGAGAAAGTTTATTCTCATTATTTAGATGATTCAAGATAAAAACTTTCAGATTTGAGACAAAATGTGAATGTAGTTGTTTGTCTTTCATCTGCTGTCACTTTACTTATTTTCAATTTTATTGGTGCATTTATCTTCGTTTTGGCTGAAAAAGAGATGAATGAGACACCAGATGTAGTGGAGGATGATGCAGTTTCAAAATGTCTCAAAATATTTCCAATTGACAAGAAAATCACGATAGAAATGAAGAGAAAAGCGGAAAAATGTATTAGAAACGAATCAGAATCAGTTATCGACGAATTCGGGAAAGCATTCTACTTTTCATGGACTCTTTATTCGACTGTTGGATACGGAAATTTGGTTTGTTCTCGGTTTTTCTATTAACTAGAGGCAAAAAGTGGTTTCAATTCTTGAAACATTTGTGTAAACTTATGAGTCAGGCGACAACTGAAAATTGAAGTATTAGTATACGGTAATCTTTCGTATTTCCAGTATCCGCACTCATCGATTGGTCGATTCATGACTGCTTTCTATTCACTTTTGATAATTCCAGTTTATATTGCATTCAAATTTGAATTTGGAACATTTCTAGTACATGTTTGGATAACTGCAGTGAAACATACAGAAAATTACTTTAAAATGTTATTCAACAGGTTCGGAATTTTGAAATCAATCGGAGAATTACTCATTGCTTTTCAGAGTTATGAATCGTGTTTTTGTTCGTGTGCCCATCGATCAAGAGAACTTAAAATCACTCCATCATCGAGATCGCTTCATATTCTTTTCATCAATAGTTCTCTGTTTGATTTGTCTCATTTCGAGTAGTATTCTCTTCTCGATTTGTGAAAATATCTCATTTTCAAGTTCAATTTATTTCGGAATCATCTCAATGTCACTCATTGGATTGGGGGATATTGTTCCGACAAACCTCATCTGGTTCATTGCATATTGCTTTTTCTTTCTGATTACTGATATTCTATCCAATCATTTTTTCTATTTCTGCCAAGTTAGTTTTCATTTTGTCTTCTCATTCTGTCATTCAACAAATTATTTCAGGCTCGAATTCGATTTTTCTTCCACTATTTCGCTCGAAGACTTCTACTCAAAGATAGAAGAAATTTGAAGTCTGAATCTACAGTATCCATAAAAAATGTACCTGTTATCAATAGTCAATGTATGCCTAGTCGTGAGTTTTTTCCCGAATATTCGGAAAGTGAAGTGCATTGGGATATTGTTTCAGTTGCAATGGACTGTGAAAGAAATGAATTAGACAAAGACGAAAAACTGATCTCGTCTCTATCATCGTCAGTGAATGATTTGTTTCAATAAACTGTTGATTTGAAATTCTATTTACCATGGTTAAAGTTATTCTGAACATCGGGAAGATCAAGGATTGAGTCCCTTCTCAGCTCTTTTTCTTTCCGAAAAGTTGTTTTCGATGAGAATTTCTCCTCGTCATCAATTAAATTCTTCATACTTTTCCTCATGTTTCATACTCATTTGTATTGCAAAAAGAGATCAAAAAAGTCAGAAGTCATATTTTTGCATGTAAATTCATGGAATTTCAACGAAAAGTTGTTTTGCAAGTTTGAAATTCTATTCAACGTTTCGAACTTTTCAACTTTTGATGAAGAATCAATTCATTTTGAAATTACTTCAGTTAATAAAATTGAATTCAAGTACGTCGACAAAATGTGAGTATTTCAGAACCTTAATAATCATCAGATATTTTGAATTTCAGTTTTTGAAAGATTTGAAAAAGAATCGATTGAAGTGAGCAATGTACGAAGATTTCATTATTTTCATTTTCATTACAACCTTTTTTACTATTCATCTTTTGACTGGATGCAAGAAAAAGACTGTGAGAATAAAGAAAAAAAAAGTTCGAACTTTACGGATTTCAGAAAAACAATACAGTGAAATCAATGGCAAGTGATAAGTCAAAACAGAAACCAGTTGTTCATACTCCTCCGACTAATTCTGGTCCATCTGGAGGAGAATTGGAAAAGAAAAAGGCACCGAAAGGTAATAAATAGAAAAACGGGATGTAGAATACTGTAATATTATTTACAGCTAATGAACCTCAAATGGCAGCAAGAGACGCCAATGATAATGAGACAATTAATGATGCAAAATCAGATTGGGGAGAGCTCCCGGCTTGAGAAAAATGACAGAATAAGTTTGAACGAAGTCTTTTGAATAAATATATTTTGGATTTTCCATCCCCGTTTACACTTCTTTTTTTTCGAATCTTTCACGGATTGCATGATATTTCTGATGTGAGTTTGGAGTTTCAGTCAGTTCTCATTATCTCTTTTTTTCGAAAAAGAGTTCGAATAGTTGTCAAACTCTTTGTCTCATGTACAAACACAAAAATTTGTATTCTTTCTATTCTTCTTTTTCATCCGAAGAAGCTTCGACTCAAGCACTCAGTGTCCCATTTTCCTAATTCTAATTCGATCATCAACCTTCTCGAGTATTAGTAGGACATGTGCTTTTCTTTTTTATTATTGAAAAAAAAGAGAATATTCTATCGGAAGAAAGCTGTGCTGTAGGCGTTCTTTTGCAAAAACAGCGCGACGGAAACGTGATTTTCAGTTCATTTTCTGCAGATGTCGTCATTTATAATTTCTGGAAGTTTGAAAGGTGAAAACAACGGAAATATCTCTTCCTACTTTAAAACTGGTGATCTGATGAAAATTGTATCAACCAAATCAAAACTAAGATAATTTCAGGAATTCAATTCTGAAGTTTGGTGCAATATTATAGTCATAGAAATTTTTTCACTCTTCATAAAATACTTTAGAGTGTTATATTCAGATTTGTTATATTCAGACACTTTCCTCAATTCAAGCAGATTCCGAATTGCGTGTCCGGTTTCAATCTGATTCAAGGGTTACGGTATCTCAACTGCAAAGGGTTAATGTCATAACTTCCTCGAATCCCTCTCGATGCAGATCTGAATCAAAGAAACTGAAGCAAGTGGAACTCATAAAATTAGTCATGGATCCATTTGTTTTCCCATTTCAAAAATGGGAAATCACCTGTTTTGTTCTCGAAAAACCAAGAAAAATTCATGACTTCCTGCTTCCTTTTCAGTTGAAAACGACAATTAAGAGAGATTTTGAAACTGGCGAGATGATATAACAGACACACACACAAAAAAAAAGAATAACGACAAAACAAGAACTTTTTTCACGAGAACACATGTTTCATATCGAAAAAAGTTTTGTAACACACACATAAACAATGACAGGATGTTATAATGAAATCGTCGGCGAGATGGAGATTTGAGAGGAATGAATAAGAGATCGAGAACGTCTAACAGGAATAAAAATCAAGGAAAAGAGAGAAAATAGAGAAAATAGAAGACGATGAGCAGAGCAGAATGAATGTCAGAGCAAATGAGAGCAGCAATCAAAACCAATCGATAATCGTTATGGGAACCAAAGAAGTAACACCTCATCGACGTCCAGCTCCAGACAATTTGTTGAGGTTCATGCTCAGAAGACCATTGATGAGCTCGGCGTTTGAACTGAAAACGGATTAATTCCATTTCGAGAACTGGACAATAATTCTAATTCTTGTATAATTCTGATTCTTGTGTAATTCTAATTCTTGTATAATTCTAATTCTTGTTTAATAACACTGTTTCTCCTCCTCACATCACTATTATTTTTTCTTAAACTAACCGTTTTCCGACAGCCGAAAGCTTGCCCAAATCCATTCCGATGAGTCCGTTGATGAGTTCGGCGTTGCTACGCTTCACGAATTGAACGTCGTCGTACATATGAAAGTTATCTTTTTAGAAAAAGGATTCAAAAATCATCCATAAACTCTCTGATATAAATCAGTTTGATGATGCTATTCTATTTGCTATGTTACAAATTGAATTTGAAAATAGAATTTGGTCGAAAAAGGATTCTCGACGGATGTTCCACTACTACGTTTTCTAGTATTGTCTTGTCCTGAAAACGTGAAAAAGTGGAATTATACTATAGAAAAAACAAAAAAGTTCACTTTTTAACGATTCGAACCCGCATTTTCAGATTCTATTTCCTTGTTTTTTCATACTGAAACTGCACTTTCGACCATTGAGTTGTGATCTTTACGAGAAAAAAACACAAGAAAAAACAAGAAATCAAATAGAAAACCACCCACGATTCGGATTCCGGAAACTCGTCAGTTTCCGTCAAAATGGGAGCTTCTAATCAAAGAGTTTTCGTTGATTTTTTTGTGAATTTCACACTTGGAAAATCATGTTTATCGATGGAAAGAAAATGAGTGAATTCTCGAATCATTCCTTTTGTTTCTTTGTTGAATTAAAATGAGCATTGAATACCATATTATAATAGGAAAAGTGAAATTGAAGTTAAGAAATATTGAAGGAGACTATGAACGAATGACTTTTTTGTGGGCAACTAGGATTGCTTATTCTGAGAAAAAAGGAAAAAACAAAGAAGAAAGAGAAGAAGAGGAAACCAACCTGTGGAGTTCTGTACAGAAGTGGAGTTGCAGTTGAAACTGCACAGAAAACAGCCAAAAGGGCAATCATTGAAACGATGAATCTGTTCATGATGAAGTAAGAAGAAGGAAGAGGAAGAGCTGAAAAAGCTTTTCACTTGGCTGTGAGGCACAAGTCGAATCGAATGAATGAGCACAAGAGCTCTTCGTCCGTTTCCACGAGTTGGCTCCGCCCACATTCTTCTTGTCGACCCGACGGGACACGCCTACTTTCAAAACGCCCCGGAATTCGGGAGACGAGAGAGATATATTAAGATGGAGAATTAGAGAGAAAAAGGAATGAAAGTTTGAAATTCTGAATCATCCAACGTCATGGACGTGGTGAGAACGGCTTAATTAAGAAGTGTAGAAAAAGAAGGTTTGGATGGAAAAAGTAGGAAAAGTAAGACAAAGTGGATGAATAGACGACGTCACATGCACAATACAGAATGGAGTAAAAAACGGAAAAGTTGAAGAATCAATAGAGGAATTAATTAAAGGAAGGGCCAAGTTTTCAAATTTTCATTTTTAAGATATATTCTACAGTTGAACTAGTTCATATCCGAAGAATTTCCTCCATAAAATTACTTTGGCCTAGTGTTCAGACTAACCACAAGAATAATTCTGATTCCCTAATATCGTATATTCTAGCTAGCTCAAAATAGAGGAATAAACTGAGAAACGAACTTGAAATTACTCAATTTATTATTATGTTCCCACAATAAGTCATGAAATCAAAAATAGAAATTTAGGACTCTCCAAATTCAGAAGATAAAATGAAAGCAAGAATCTCGAATTCAGAATAATTCATCATTTTTTATTCATAACTGTCGCATTCTTTTTTCCAGCGATTCATAGAAAATCACTGTGTAATTGACATGAACTCTGACCAGAAACATTTTTTCTCGTTAATCCTTTTCTTTTTGGTTCTCATTTCCTTTAGTCTAATTAACTAAAGACAAGAAGAGAATCAGAATCACAAATTAGAAATGATGCCATTCAGAGATAAGGAGAGAATCTAGAAAGACGTCTTACTATAGTACAGATGGCTCAATTTGGAGGGAAATTCGAGTGTTTGATTTTCTTATTTTTTGAGTTCTCTGGAGAAGGTTTTCCCCAATTATCGTCAGTTTTCTATTGAAATATTCGAAAAACAAAAGAGTGAGAGATGAATGAGAATAAATACGAAAAAATGACTTCTGCGAAATATTTTGTCTCGTGCACAACTTCAAGAATTCAAGTCTTTTGACCACTTGCCTGGGAGTTTTAGAAGATTAATGACGATACGTAGGAGCTCGTATCTTCTCGATTTTCATTATAAATTAATATGTGAGACACGGCAGTTCGTAGTGTGAAGAAGGAGACATTCTTAAAAATGATGAGGAAGTAGAATGGTAGAAATGGGGTGGGGAGAGTGGTAAATTCACTTTAAACTATCATCGAAAAGTTCCTAGTAGTGTACTCCTCCTTCAAATTAGAAGTGACTCAGATCTTCAGAAGTGTGCCTGTATATTCTTTGGTTTCCTTTATTGTAATGTAAAGACGAGCATCACAAATATTACGAGTCCGTGATTATCTCAATTCTTCTTGAATCCCCAAGCTGAACTTTGTTGTCTACTGAATACTTTCTGCAAATTTCATCAAACCCATTTTCCTTATTTTGCACAAGAAAGAGATTAAGCTTCTTCCCACTTATTCCAAGTTCCGGGGGTGTGGAGAAACGGATTCTTTCTTCTCGAAATCAAATTGCTTTTTCCTCTTCCAAACTTTTGCATCTACTCCTTCTTATCTTATTCTTCTCCTTCTACTTTTCTCTTCTTTTCAACGTCATCTGATGAAGAAGAAGATGATGGAATCGAAATCAGAATCTTCTTTTCTCTTTTTCACGGGAAATGGATGCGTTGGTGAAAGAAGAAAAAGTGAAAGAAGACGTTGGTAGAAGCAAAGAATGTGTGTATGTGTGTGCATTAGTTTTAATTGAATTGTTCCGATCGACCGAAGAAAAGTGGAGAAGAAGAAGAGGAGTAGTACCACACGAGGTTTCAGAAGAAGCTGACTTTGACGTCACACTCACTAATCTCCATCTGAGAAAACTTTTCAGATTATCACCGGGAGAGAACCACAGTTCTATCGAGAGCATCAGAATTTATAGGCTCTGTCAATTCAAGTCAGGGAAAGATGGAAACTAAGTCTGTTGTTGAACAATAAAAAATTCAAGGATCAGAAACAATTATTTGGAAAACAAAAACTTAAATTCAAAAAAATTTCAACGCACGAGTTTCTCGGAACTCTGTCACTCCGAATAATCTCAAATGGAGACTTCAAAAAATACGAGAAATCGAAGATGTCATCTGACATATTTCTGAAATTCAGAACAGGAAGCAAGGGGAACTCAAGAGACTGGATCCAGAAATCAAGAGCCAAATCACACAAAAACTTCCACCAAAAACACTTGAACAATAATTGAATCTTCCGGATTCAACATCTTTTCAAACGCCATGTCACCATACGAAATTCTAGAAAATTCAGAGAAATAAGCATGCCCAACGGGCGAATTTCTACTCAACAATTGCGTAGATTTTCGTAAAAAATCCGGTGTGGGAAGAAGTGAATCTTGTTGAATAGTCAATGTGATGACTAGACGTGTCAACTGATTTTTCCAGGAAAAAAGTTATTTTTAAATGAAAGTTTTTAACCTTTAGGGATCAAATATTGCTTCGATTTTTGACGTTTTGTACTAAACAAGAAGTGATTACCGAACCAACAGTTTCAAGAAAAAAGAGAACAGTATACAAAGAGCGTTCAGATTTTCCATGGAATTGATGAGGAAATCACATCATTTTGTTGATTTGAAAGGAAGAAAAAGGAATAGAAGATGCCCCGAAATCTGTTATCATTAATGAGAAAATGCTCTGAGAATACTAAGCCTAAACTAATCTCATTAAGGAATCAAGGAAAGAGCAAACAGAAAAATTTGGAGAGGAGATCAGATGGGAGAACGAATAGTCTAGTTTCATTCACCTCTATTTTTGATTTATCTTGGGTGTGAACATAATGATGGTTTCTATTAAACTGTGGTTTCCGCTCGTGTTTTGTGGAAACTTTACAGTATAAAAACCCTCTGATGAAATTGAGAAGTTTCTAATTCAGCCACGACGACGCCTATCGAAGACAAAAAAGAGTTTTTACTCTGCTAAACATATATTGAATTCAAGAAAGTCAGATTGAAAGGAGAACGGAGAGGCTGAAAACAGCTCACTTAGGTGAACCATAACTCGCTCCCTATGAGAAGTTGGATATTTCAAATTTGGAAATTTGGAACCTGATTTTCATAGTATCTCGATATAGATTGCGAAAAGCGTATTTCATTGGGTGTTTGTAGGTTCATTGCCTTTTCTAAACATTTGAAATGGATCCTCGCCCTCGATGGAGAGTTAGACATGGTGTCCTCTGGTCAAGACCCTCTTCCTCCCAACATATTCGCCCATATTGTCCCAAAAATCTTGACAAATGAACCCACAATCAAGACAACATTCTTCGTAGATATTTTATCTTAATTGTCTTTTTTCGGTCCAAAATTGATTTTTCGACATAAAGGAAAAATATGAAGACGACGAAGGTAATGGAGAGCACTTTTCTTGGGTTCATGACCTCATAAAAACCACCGGAGAAGAAAAAAGAAACTACTTCCAGTGAAGGAAATTTCGATTGAGGAACTTCCATTGGAACCTTTTGAATACTTCTATTGATCATTGAGAGAGAAACAGAGAATAGTCTAGACAAGAAAAATCACAAAAGATATGTGCATTAAAGACAGAAAAACGATGATCATGATGCATCAATCTGTCATTCATTCGATCCTTCTCTTTTGTTCATTTCGCAGTCTTTTTCAAATGCATTTTATTTTTTCAAAACAAATAAATTGGAAAAAAAACGAAGAAGATATACCAAAAATCACAAAAGCAACAAACAAAGAAAGGTGTCTGCAACTGTTTAAAAATAAGAAAATATTGATTGTCAAAAATGCCGAATACCAGTTCTAATCGATCGCTTCAAGAAGTATATTGGACTGGCTGGCTTAAACTCACCCATAACCAACGTTATGAATTCTCCTCGTAGAGGGATTTCGCATAAAAGTTTGAAAAAACGTCCGACTACCGTAATCCTAGCAATTTTTGAATGTTCGGAAGATTTTTATTAGAAGACATCAACTCTTGTCTCCGATTATTTTTTCTCCAGTCCATTTTCTTATGTTTCTCATATGTCTTTTATGATCCCTTTTTCCATTTTTTGTGTCATTTCGTTATTCTGTCAATGCGGCCGATTGACGACCACAAAATTGAATATTCTTTCTCTTTTTGTGACGAAATAAAACAGAAAAACGAACAGCTCTTACCGAAAAAACGGCATGTTTCAAGTGAATTTTTATGGGGAAAATGAGAATTGATGAAAGAATCATGAGATATATTATAAAGGTCAGGAAATGGTTTTATGATCTACGAATTCATGACGTCGATGGAAAAACATAAGGGTAACGACTCAACATTCGCAAAGATTTGACACATTTTTGACGTAATTTGATTTAAAACACTCTTGGGAGAACAGTTTTGGTGTCTGACAATAGAAAATGGATTTTTGAAAGTTTTAGTAGAAAACAGGCAAAAATCGGAAATAGATTGAAGATTTTTCCGTTGAGGGCACATATTTGTAACGGTCATGATATGACGAACTCTTCTGAGTTCTCAAACATTTATCTTCATTTTCAGATATTGCAATCTCCAATCTTCTTACGAATCAAGCTTCTTTATTATATGAAATTTCGAAAACTGTCCGAAGACTAAAAGTACATACTCTTTCATTTACATTCTCTATGTCCCGTGTTCTGAATGTCTTACAGAAAGTTTAAAATTTGTTGTTTACCATAATACACTCTAGAAGAAAAACACAAGAAAAGTACTAAAAACTTAAAGAAGACCAGAGTGACACTTTTTACAAATTTCCCCATCATCTTCCTCCTTCTTTTCTTCTTTTCTTCTTCCGCCTCCGATGCTTTTTTCTTAACAAAGAAGTATTTTTCAAAGAGAATGGAAGATACTAATTTCCACGGAAAACGCGTAAAAATGACACTGAAAATGGAAGAATTTGTGGTTTTTTTGGTTCTGAGGAGAGGAAAAAGAAGCACTGATGCGAAACGTTTTGTATGAAAAAAGAGGAAAACATGACAAGGGAATAGAAAAAAACTATTGTTCCGATGAGGGTCCCATTCTTTCGAAATTTCAGTTGTTCTCTCAAATTTTGCAGAAAAGTTCAGTTGATTCAATTTCCTGTCAAAATACAAATACAGAGAACGTCGGAAATTGAATTGAAGAGGGTAATCTCCGGTACGGAACAGCTGGGTGGTGACGCAAAATGTCTAGAAAACGAAAGAAACTTTCCATAGGAAGGACTACTGTACTTTATGCCAACTCATCTTCCTGATTGACCTAATTGCCATGAAAACGTCATTTTTCAAGAATTGTTTTTATTATTTCTTGAAGAAAAAAGGAGCAAAATAAAGTGAAATCTTGTAACATTTTGTTTGTTTTAATGAGACCTCAATTTCTACGAAATTGAACTAATTACCAGAAGACTTTGTCCAGAAAGAAAAAATGAGATTTGACCGATTGATGAAGCTAATAACAAGTGAATCGCGCCGTGTGAATATTTGAAAATAGAGAAAAGTAAAAAGGCGAAAGAGGGAATAAAGAAAGGGATTACAGTTGAATCGTTTGAAAAATGTGAAGTCAGATTTTCAAGAAAATATCATTCCAACATGAGATCAGTCGATGACTGTAGGAACTGCTCCCAGACTCTCTTGATGATATAATGATTTTAAATAGAAGCTCTGAAAGAATCTCTAACTTTTCAAAGTGTGTTCGAAAGAGAAAATTATGTTGACATCGTGTTGCCCTTCCAATTTTCCATTCAAAAGTTGTCTTATTTGACCGAAACAAGCATATACAAAACAATCGCCTTGTTTCGTGACTTGTGCAAATAAATTTTAATTGAATTTCTCTTTTACTAGTCCTTCGTTTTCCCTCTTTTGTCTTCTTGAGAAAATCACAAATATGTTGCAATAGGATGACCGGAAGAAGAAGAAAAGGGATGAAAATCAGATAAAAATAGAAATGGAAAAGTGTTCAAAAATCGAAATGTTTAACCGACTGGAAATGTTTTTAGTTATAATTAGAAAGAGGTCAAGGAAGCAAGAATTCTGGAGAAATAGTGTTGGGGACTCTGAATCATCTGAATATCTTTAATTTCATAAAAATGAAACTAAAAGTTATTCTATTGAAACTCTTCTTCCTATAAGTCATGTATCTTCCTAATTTCTTTGAGCTCTCGAAGATCATTTTCCGGCGGGAATTTCTATCTCTTTCTTCTGAAATTGTGAAGACTCTTCTTCATAAAACTCATCGAAATCGTCGTTTTCACGACAAGGCGACTGATGATTGATTAGCGCGCGAATTTGAAATGTTTAAATGAATATGATGACGAAGAGCAGAGAAGTTTTACGAAAAATGACGGGTGTTTTTAGAGAAGGAATAAATATGATGAATATTAAAAATTGGGAAGCGGAAATTTTCAGAGGCAGGGGGATTCCTATAATTTTGAAAATATTCATTTTATTTAAAATTAACAACAAAAACTTTAAAACCCACATATTTCTACAAAAATCCGATTAGTTTAGTCAAGAAAGGCACTGAAAACATGCATGTACAAAGAAGAAAAAAAATTGGCGGGCTAAATTTAAAATAGAAAAATTATGACTCAGCAGTAGTGTGGTAATGGCAATATATAAAGCACCATTCTGAGGGTACTACTATTTTTTAAAACTTAAAAATTTAGAAAAATCCTATAAGGGGCGTCCGGTTCGTTGCATTCTCATTTTCTCCAAACGACTTTGTAAATGTTTATTTGTCTCTTTTTGTTCATCCAATGCATTCTCTTTATCACGGAGCTAAAAAGGGAAATTATTAAATATCCAGTATTTTCCAAATACCTCTTTCTTAGTTTGCCGCATCTGAGTTTTCAATTCATCCAATTCTTTTTCGGCTGCATCCGCATTAGATTTGTACCTTTTCATTTGCCCTTCCATACGAATTACCTGCAATAATTATGAGCTGATATTGGCGACTAGTATTATGTTAACTAACATTCCCTTGTTGATTCGTATTTTCTCTTTCGAGGTCCTGCATTTTCAGTTTCATCTCAGCGAGGTGTTTGGCAGCATCTTCTGAAAAAGAGAAATCATTATGAGCTGCATAATTAAGAAACTGGGACATTGATATAGATAAACCAACCACAAAAATAGGATACTTAAAAAACTCATGATATAAAAAAGAACGAATTCCAAGCACAACATTAGAAAACTAAAAAGATTCTTACTGAATTGTCGTCTCAGAATGTCTTCTCGTATATATCCTAATAAGATAAGTTATAGACATATGCATATTTAAAGATTAAATAGAGATTTTTCCGAAGCGAATAGAATAGCAATTCCAATAATTAAACAACTGACTATTGACATCATCAACTCCTTGATTCGGCATAACATTTGCAGAATCCCGTGCATTACGAGCATGTCGCTGTGTGTATATCGTTTGCTCCAACTCTTCATAATCTTTACGCATCTTTTTGTTCTGAAAGATTTTCTTATAGAAATGACACAATTTCCATTTGTCGAACCGTATCGATAAGTTTTTGAACCTTCTCATCGAGACTTGCTGCTCCAGGAACTACTCGATCAACTAAACGAATCGTCTCACGTTTGAAAAGATACGGCCCAGATCTTCTGTAAATATAAATTATTTTCAATGATGTGTTTGGGCTTTTTCCTTGATCATACTGTACTTCTCAACTCATTTGTTATTCGAGTTCGTAATTTTCTGGAACCCCAACTGGTTTGAAGAAGCGTAGGAGAGAATTACTAATTCGACAATTCTCATTTTTTGTGAAGCAAATTTTCGATTCAATCAACGTTCCCGGGGGAACTACTAATGCTAATGGATTCGAGAAAAGAATGTGGACAACGGGAAGATACGTAATTGACAAAAAAGTGCGGAGACACTTATTTTCTTTCCGAAATGCTGATACAAAGGGGACCAAAAAACCGAGACAGTCGAGTTGAGAACATTTACCATAAGTGTCATCAACTATTATTTTTGTTTCGCAAGAGAAACCTCGAAATTCAAGTAATTTCTTTCAAAGGTCACTCTTAGCAAAGAATTCTGACATCATTGATTTTTAACCTTTTTGCAATTTCATTTTGCAAAACGAGGACCTGGATATATTTAGATGCCTCTTGCGCCCCCGTGATTCATCAATATTTCAATGTGGCAGTGTGCAAGCTATTTCATCTGTTTGTCTATCTATGACTTTTCCAACATCTTGTTCTCTAAGATTTCCAAGACATCAACATTTTCAGAATACTCAAAAAGAAGACAGCGACATTGATGATGAAGGCGTGGAGAAGGAAGACATTTGATTAAGCTTAATGAACGAAAAGACACGGACAACAACTTCTTTCTCATTTTCTATTTCTTCGTCGTCTTCATCTTAATCAAACAATACTTTGATGACGAATTCTAGATTGAAGACAATTTTGAAGTTAGAAGATGTAAAGAATTGAGGGATCGAAATAATATTGAAAGCTGGAAACGAGAATGTCGAGAAATTGCAGCAAGATTATTTTGTATAGATGATGACATAAACAGATACTAATAACGCACACAGAACCGACTTGTATTCGTTGGCATTTCTTTCATTTTTCAAATTATTGAAATCTTACATTTCTCCAGACGCGTTATTAGATGACTCGGATCCTTCTTCTTCTGGGTCCTCTTCGACAAGACATAAACCATTTTCCTATAAAGAATCATCGCATTCTCTGCAATTTCCGAAAAAAAAATCGTACCTGTATGAGTTGATCTCGTTGGGAAATTTCACTTTTCAACTGCTGTTGCGTGGCATGTAAAGCATCGATTGTCCGTTTTAAAGCTTTCACTTCACTAGTCAAATCTCGACACTCACGAGACGATAAATTCAACGAAGCATCTTTTTCTTCTAGTTCGTCTTTCAAGAGATCCACCTAAACAGTAATATTAATCAATTCAAATCATATTTGAACGGAATGTTACCTCGTAGAGCAAAGTAGATTTTTCATTATCTAATTGGGAATAAAGAAACATGACTTGTTGCACGCGATCTTGTAACTCAATAACTTTGTCCTGTAATAAGAACAATTCCAGTTAAGCATAACTTTTTTCTGAAGTCACCCACATGCAATTGTTCCTGGGTTTGATTAGTTGAAGATGACACTCCGTTCGTGTTAGAAGTTGACTGAAATATAAAAAAACACAATTCTAGTTCAAACAAAAATCTTGTTAGAAAATGAACAATCTAGTGATGAAACCATGAATATAAACCATAGTATGTTACGATTCGGGTTTTAACAACGGAAGTGTTAAAATGGAAAAAAAGACATTCTGACACGCAAAATCAAGAAAAAGAAGTGATAATACAATCAAGTACCAGAACATCAAAACCGTAGATGGATATTCACACTCTTTCCTACTTCGATAGTTTCAATACATAGAATAACTTACAGCAGTATCATGTCGAAATGCTTCAGCATCTTCTTCAACTTTCTTTTCTAGGAGTTGATACCGTCCTTGCCTAGCTTGTTCTCTAGTTTCTCTCTTTAATTTCATTCGAGCTTCCGCCTGTAAGTAGATAATTTTCGAAATGTTTTTTTAATATCCGTTGTATTTTGTCAACCCAACATTCAAAAAATATATATCTGAAGTGAAATAATTCACTTTGTTTCTAGAACCATAATCATGGCTGATTTTCTAAGTTGGCTTCTAGTATACCTCTCTTGAAATTTTGTCCAACGCTCTTTCTTCCGCCTCCGTTCGGGTGATCGGTCGCCGACGACCACTTGATGGATAAGAACTCATTATCTCTGAAAATTTCGAAAGTGAGGGAAAATAATTATGGACTTGCCATAAAAATGTATTAGATTTCACAAGTAATTATTCGTGAATAGGTCCATTATTTCAACAATTTACAAATAAAACAAGCGATTCGAAAACTGTTACTTCATACACAGCCTGTATTGTAAGTATTCATTGGAATTCGGAACAATTAATTTTTCTAGTTTTTTGAACATTAAAAATCGATAGCGAACGAGAAGCAGCAGTGAAAATGAGTGTAATGTTTCTTCCGCGGGTTGTGTCCGCGCGGATTCTGTCCTTCGAGATTTATGTCAATAAGTGTGAGAGAAGAGTGGGGGAGGAAAATGCGAGAGAAATGGTGGGGAACAGCCCAAATGCTATGAGATTTTTATTGTCTGTGAAAAAGATATTCAAATGTTCTTAAGATTGTTGAGATTGCTCGTAACCGAAACTTTTTTTATATGTACCCATGCGGATCAAAATGTTCTCTCAGTGTGTTCGAACCTTGACAAGTCTTAATCTAGCATCGGCAGATGTTTTCATGCCGCAGATGGTGTTCTCTCGTTTTCTCACTCATTCAATATTCCCGGAACGTCCAACACCCTTCGTCACTCTCCTCTCCCTCTCCTCATTCTCGCTCATTTGCCTAAATTGCTCAGTCGTCGCGTTCAAATCGATCGTTCTGTCCTCTCTTCACTCTTTCAAGCTCGTCACGAGATAGAAGTTTTACCTTCGTATCAATTTCATAAGTTTTTAATATGTTGTAAGCTAACTGTCAGACGTCGATTGAAACTCCCAGCGCAGTATTTTTTGAAATAATTTCTTATTAAAAAAAAAGTTGTCTAATATAAACAACAGTTTCTCGATTCAACTTTAAAGTTTTAATTTGAACATTTTTCTTCTAAAAATTAATAAACAGCCAGAGACTCGGATCTTCTCATTCAAAAAAAAAATTATCACACAAAAAAAATATTGTGGCTGCATTCACGCTCTACTGCACACCCCTTTCGCGGCAAGACCCATCCTGCGTTTGAATGACTTGGCCCTCGGTTTTGGGGCGGTTTCTATGTTTCTTTTCTAGGATTCGTCTTTTTTGCACTATTTTCAAACTAGAATGAGCAATTAACCTGATCACAAAATTTCTAGCCAAGTGTGACTATAGATTTTATTTTTTTTCTATCTTTCAACCTCCATAGCGCTTCAGTGTTTTTTAGGATTAATATACCGTATTTCGTAATAACTATAAAAATACCGTATTTCGTAATAGTTTTAAAATTACCGTATTTCGTAATAGTTTTTGCTTCTGTGATTTCGAATATTTCTTTTCAGAATCTCAACCGCACTTTCAAAAGTTAATTTTTAACTTTTATACCCACCTGTCATGACCGATGCTAAAAATGATGTGAACGGATCTTCGGTGGTCGACGCCGACGGCTTGATCGAGGTAAGTGATAATTCTTGAACGCACTTGCTGGAATTCGGAATTTGCATTTTACAGGGCAACTATGATCAAGTCGTCGAATCTTTCGACGATATGGAGCTCAAGGAAGAACTCCTCCGTGGAATCTACGGATTTGGTTTTGAAAAACCTTCTGCAATCCAAAAACGTGCTATCGTTCCATGCACCACTGGAAAAGACGTTATCGCACAAGCCCAGTCTGGAACAGGAAAAACTGCTACGTTCTCAGTTTCCATTCTCCAAAGAATCGATCATGAAGATCCACATGTTCAGGCTCTCGTTATGGCTCCAACAAGAGAGTTGGCTCAACAGGTAGGAGATTTTTATACTGGATGTAATGTTAAGAATTTTTGACGGTTACCGGAGGTCAACAAGTTGAAACTTTGATTATTTGCAGATCCAAAAGGTTATGAGCGCTCTTGGAGAGTACCTCAATGTGAACATTCTTCCATGTATCGGAGGAACTAGCGTTCGCGATGATCAACGCAAGCTTGAGAATGGAATCCATGTCGTCGTCGGAACTCCAGGACGTGTTGGAGACATGATCAACAGAAACGCTCTTGACACCTCCAGAATCAAGATGTTCGTTCTCGACGAGGCTGACGAGATGTTGTCTCGTGGATTCAAGGATCAGATTTACGACGTTTTCCGCTCCATGCCACAGGACGTTCAAGTCGTTCTTCTCTCGGCTACAATGCCATCTGAGGTTCTTGACGTTACCGATCGCTTCATGCGTAATCCAATTCGTATTCTTGTCAAGAAGGACGAACTCACTCTTGAAGGTATCAGACAGTTCTACATCAATGTTCAGAAAGATGTGAGTTTAATTTAATTGTTTTGGTTTGTAGTATTTTTTATTTATTTTCAGGAGTGGAAGTTTGACTGTCTCTGCGATCTCTACAACGTCGTCAATGTCACTCAAGCTGTTATCTTCTGCAACACTCGCAGGAAGGTCGATCAACTTACCGAGCAGATGACTAACAAACAGTTCACTGTTTCATGCCTTCACGGAGATATGGACCAGGCAGAACGTGACACTATCATGCGCGAGTTCCGCTCCGGATCTTCCCGTGTCCTCATCACCACCGATATCTTGGCTCGTGGTATTGACGTTCAACAGGTAAGACTTGTATCTATTTTCTAATATTTTTGAGATAACACTCGATTTCAGGTCTCCCTTGTTATCAACTACGATCTCCCATCTAACCGTGAAAACTACATCCATCGTATCGGTCGTTCTGGACGTTTCGGTCGCAAAGGAGTCGCCATCAACTTCGTCACCGAGAATGATGCTCGTCAACTCAAAGAGATCGAGACATACTACACCACTCAAATCGAAGAGATGCCAGAATCAATCGCTGACCTCATCTAATTTTTTTCCGGACACGTTTCTATTCTCCTTCGATCATCCTCTCCCTCTCCTTGTTTTCTCATATTTATCCATGTTATCTGTTTTCCTTTGTCCGTCCCCAAAAATTAATATTACGCGTGATTTCATTTTCTTGAAATTCTCTTTTTAGTACTGGAGCTATTCTTCCCCCCCCCCCCCCCCTCCCTCACTCCCAACTTGGTTCAAATATTTTATTGCTCTTCTCTTAAGATGACCGCGGTGTTTCTATACATTCGAAAAGTTTCCAAAATTGCGAATTACCGTGGTCTTTTATTAAAAATATACTTGCAATACGGGGCTCGTCGAGTTCTGTTGATGTTGTACTGCTCAAAGTTTTGAGCTTGAATCGAGGTTCGCGCCGAGCCGTGTTACAAGTATGTTCGTAAGAGTTCCCTCTATTTCCCTTCTACGCTAATCCCTCTGCCGTTTATTGACAAATCTATTATCCAGCGTTCTTTTGGCAAGTAATGAAATCGCGTATGTTATATTCGGTTTGTTTGACGATGTCACTCTACAGGGTTTTGGTCCTTTCAGAATACATTTTATATTAACTTAAGCGTCGGGAAACGATTACTGGTTTTATATTACAGTAACATGGTGAAAAAGAATTTGAAAGGACGAGGAGACAAGTTGTCTGCCAATGCTCCGCTTGATAATCAATTGGAAGCTGGGAATGTCGCGAAACAGCGCGAAGAGCTTCGTGAAAAACAAAAGAGGAAACGTGAGGAGTCGGAGACAGACGAGGTTCGTATATTAACGAGAATTGAATAATCAAGGTTGCTGATTTTTCCGTTTTAGTTTGTTCCGAATTCATTGTCGTCTAAAATTCTCAACGAATCTCGTAAACAACTTCTGGAAGAAGCAATAGAAGAGAATGGGGATGCTGACTCCTCCACTGCTCGTGTACCGAAGAGGTAATGCAGATTTGTTATCTTAAATCAGACGATTCATTCTAATTTTCAGACAACGCGGAAGTTGGCTCGGAGGTGATGAACAATCGGAGGGGGATGAAGAAGACAATGAGGATGAACAAGAAGAAGACAACGGATTTGAAGATCAAATTATTGTAGTCTCAAATTGAGAAAATATTTAAAAGAATCAATTTTTCAGGAACTCGATCCTCAGGATGAGGCTGATTTGGCAAGATTCCTCAAGAAGGACGCAGCTCAAATGTCGACTCTATATGATATCATTCAAGCAAAAATTGAATCAAAGCAGAACGATGCTGAATTAGCGCTCAGTCAAGTTGATCCTAATGAATTCAACGTAATTCGATGTAGTGTTGCATGTTTGTATGAGTATTTTTACAGATGCGTGATATGGATTCGGAAGTTGTAGAAATGTACGAGCAGATTGGGCAATATATGTCAAAGTACCGAAGTGGAAAAGTTCCGAAAGCGTTCAAAATCATTCCAAAAATGATCAACTGGGAGCAGATTCTTTTGTTAGTAAAACATTTCTAAGTGGTTTTTATTTACAATACGCTAATTTTCAGCCTTACGAAGCCAGAAACTTGGACAGCCGCTGCGATGTATCAAGCTACAAGACTTTTTGCTTCTAATATGAATCCAAAAATGTGCCAGAGGTATGTTCACCTACATCATAGCAAGTGACACTGAAAATGAAGAACATCTTATGACCTTTCAGATTCTACACACTCGTTCTCCTTCCACGTCTTCGCGACGATATTGATGAATTCAAGAAATTGAATTATCACCTTTATCAGGCGCTCTGTAAAGCTATTTACAAGCCATCCGCTTTTTTCAAAGGATTGATTCTTCCATTATTAGAAGTAAGGTTTTTCAAAAAACCATTAAAAATCCAGAATTTCAGTCTGGAACGTGTACACTTCGCGAAGCAGTTATCTTCAGTTCTGTGCTCACTAAAGTTCCTATTCCAATTTTCCATTCGGCCGCAGCCATGCTGAAAGTACGTTGCTATTATTTTCTGCAAATTGGTCACCGCTTATTTTCCAGATTGCTGAGATGGAATACACCGGCGCCAATTCGGTGTTTTTACGCGCTCTCATTGACAAGAAATACGCTCTTCCATACCAAGCAGTTGATGGTGTTGTGAATCATTTCATTCGTCTGAAAACCGATGAGCGAGACATGCCAGTGTTGTGGCACCAGTGCTTGTTAGCGTTATGCCAACGATACAAAAATGATCTGAGCGCTGAGCAGAAGGCTGCGATTCACGAACTGATCAGAGTGAGTTGGTGTTAATGATTTCTTCGTGTGATCAACAGATACAGTGATGTTCAATAAGCAGCTTGAACTTAATCGTGAAACAGTTTATTTAGAGTCATAAGTTGCATATTCCTAGTGTTTCGTTTTCCCGCCTTTCTTCTTTTTTTCCTTTGATGAAGAAGGCGATGACAACATTGCTCCAGAATTACCTCCACTCGGTTGGCATGTTGGCCTCTTCTTGACATTCCGTCTTCCTGTTTTCACGATTGTTTTCTCACGATTCGGATCTGAAGCTGGGCTGACTCCAACTCCACCGAAGATCTTGGCTCGTTCAGCACTGATCCCACCCGATTTACTTGGATTAGTCGTTTCTTTTTTGCCGGTTATGGCAGTCATCATCAACACGACCTGTGACATAGAAGGTCTCAAGTTTGCATTTCTAGTCCAGCATTTCTTCTATAAAAAAAAACGAATTAGAATTTTGAGCACCAAAGATTGCCTTACGATGACATCAGCTAATTGAGATGGTACTTTATCTCCGATTGGCATTCTATAATCATCTTTGGCTACTTTTTGATGTACTTCGACAACTTTGAATTCTGGGTATGGTTGTGTACCATTCTCGATGACTTCCCAACAAAGAATAGAAAATGCGAAGATATCAGTTTGTTGAGTGTAAACGAAAGTGATAAGTGTTTCTGGAGACAACCATCTGATTGGCACTTTTTTGTTTGGATTCATTTGATACTCAGTACCAATTCGAGACATTCCGAAATCCGATACCTTAGCCTAGTAAAAATTGGTTTTTAAGTTCAGTGACATTTTTAACACACCACTCCTTTTCCGTATAACACATTTCTAGCAGCAATGTCTCTATGCATAATGTTTTTACTGTGAATATATGCAATTCCGGCGGCCACTTGAGTAATGATATCTAGTTTTTCTGGCCATGAAACTGAATTCTTCTGTAGATAGCCATCAAGACCACCCCCTGGGACCAATTCCATTACAACAAGTAGCGGTTCATCAACTGCGGCTACTCCATAACATCTGACCACATTTTTATGGTTTAAACCACGCATTATACGAGCCTCTGAAGTAATTTCCTTGATTTGCTCTTTCGTCATTTTTTCAAGTTTTGCCTGTAAAATAATCAATTCTCCGCTTGGAACGTTGCCTGCATACTTACAGTTTTCACTGCACAATCTAAGGTTTCTGATTCTCTCTTGAGCGTACCAAGTTTCACTTCTCCAAAAGCCCCTTCTCCCAACGTCTTCGTCATTGTAACATCTGCATGGTTGAGTTCCCAAGATTGTCGACCTATAGGATTGATCAATACACTGGTTGGAGTTTCCTGAACTTTTATTTCAATTTGAGCATGTAAGACCGATAAGTATTACGTCGTGAAGTCTGTTCTGTTTATGGTGATTGATCAAGTCGATCAGACTATCGAAATTTTCTTTTCCAGTGATCGAAAACTTTCCATCTGAGTTACGAATAACATAATGCATCGCGTCAGCGCTGGGCTCGTTTTGCATTACAGAAAGAATCAAATGTCTCGTTTGCCCTGCTCCAGGTTCTGACATGCGAACTAAGAAATCGCCGTTTTTTTGTAGTAAAAGCTATAAAGTAACTGATAATTTGGGTTATTAGTTAACTTCGCACCTGAACTTCCTCCCGGGGAAGTAATCCATGGAACCATTGCTGTTCGCTTGTCTCCATACTTTTAGTTTTACGACACTGCTGTTCTTGCGGTCCTTTTTTGTTATAAGCTTGACGAATTTGAGAAAAGATAGTAGAGCTACTTTTCTTTAAACTTGAAATGACGTCGGTTTCCTTTGCATCTCCTTGATTTGGTAGCTTTTTCTTTTTTTGATCATGATGGTTCACGTTCTGCTTATTCATACTCACGCGTACAGTTCGAAAATTTCGTAATTTGGAAACTAAATGAATGGAACTGAACAAGTTGGTTCTTAAGTATCCCATTAATATAGAACGTCCGTGTTACGAAAAGTTTACTAGTGTCCATCTTGGGCTGGAACAGGGCGACCATCGTAAATTGTTTTTGAACCACTAATGCGTTTCATATATAAAAATGATAGATTGTTCCCTAAAAAACACGATATCCTTTACAATATTCCAAGTCCTCTCTTTCCCTTTCTCTAATGGTTATATTTCAGTTCCACGGTCACTATCTCATCTCTCCAGAAATTCGTCGAGAACTCGAGTCTAAGGAGACTGAAGATGGGCACATCATCACTTCTGTGGTTGTTGAAGGAAGAAAGACCGATAGTATGGAATTCTGAGTGGGACAGAGCAATATGAGACGCAGAGAACACCAGCTGCTCCGCTCATTTTTCCGCTCTTGCTCAGATCTGCACGTAATCTTATTCTTTCCTCTTTTCCACTTTCGCACAATTCACATTTTCCTTGCTTTCCACCAAACTGTTTGTTTTATTGTTCTTGTTGTTCTGTTATTCTCGCCTTTCAATGAAAATGTTGTTTTTGGCTCAATTCTACTATAGTTCCCACATTTGGTTGTTATCCCAACTTATCCTAAGCAGTCATTCAACCGTTTCAATTTCAAAACAAATGAAACTCCGTTTTTACAGCATCAAAATGATTATCAAATCCATCGGGTTAAATGGAAAAGCGCAATATGCTTTTTGGGTTGTTAGACTTTCCACAAATAGTCATATTTCTTGCGCGACACAGATTCCATCGACAAAACGATTCATTTCAACCAGGTTAAAAAAGAGAAATTCCTTAAGCCACGTATCAGACATTGCTTTCCAGCCCTACCCAGTGTACATCATTAATACCAAGAGCCAGTAGTCTAGTTGCTGCATCACCGCCGAACCTAAAACCGTATCTACAATTAATGCGAGTCGACAAACCAATTGGTGAGATATCGATCGTTCAGCTGTAGTGGAATTATATTATTCAGGAACTTGGCTCCTATATTGGCCGTGTACCTGGAGTATAGCTATGGCAACTCCAGCAGGTCAACTGCCTTCTCTTTATATGCTGACATTGTTTGGAACTGGAGCTTTCCTTATGAGAAGTGCGGGATGTGTCATCAATGATTTGTGGGATAAAGATTTCGATAAAAAAGTTTGAAACAACCTTTTATGATGGAAAAAAAAAGAGATTTTCAGGTGGAGCGTACAAAACTGAGACCATTGGCGTGTGGATCTTTGACAGAAAAACAAGCAGTTGGTCTTCTAGCTGGACTTTTAAGTTCATCACTTGCTATTTTATTGCAATTGAACTGGTTTAGGTAAATGGAAAGATGGTGTACTTTCGTTCTCAAACTGATTAAAATAAGTGTGAGCTTTACAGAGAGTCAGTCCCTCGTTGAATAGTTCTTCATTGAATTAATTCTGATTTAAATTAGTTTGAGAACGAAAGTGCACCGAAAAGATAATACAGAGTTGAGATTAAAAAGTTAATACAATTCTTAGTGTGGCTGTTGGCGCATCATCAATGGCTTTGGTTGTCGGATATCCATTGGCAAAACGATACACTTACTGGCCTCAGTTCATTCTTGGTTAGTTAGTTGGTATTAATTTCAATCAGAAATCGGGAATTCACATCTCTTTCATCTATTGCCACAGATATTTTTTCATTCTTCTTCGAGTATCTCAGTTTCGTTTTGTACGGTTGCAGGTGCCACCCTGAACTGGAGTGTGCTGATAGCATGGGCCGAAATGGGTCATATCAAAGATTTTGGCATATTTTTGCCACTCTACACAGCCACCATCCTGCACACGGTCATCTACGACACTATTTATAGTCATCAGGTAGAGAAATAAAATTAACTGAAATTAATGATTGCGACTGACCGGGCCGGGCCGGGTTTCAGTGCAAAAATATTAAGTTTTTAATTTTTGAACATCTTTAGAATTTTTTTGGGTCGATATTTCACAAGTATGCTGAAATTAACTTGAATCAAAAAGTCAGAAATGTTTAATTCTCGCTTGTTTTTACAGTCCTGAAGTCTAGATTTTTGTATGCACGGGTTACGGTAGGCCTTCAATGTTGTGATTGGTTGTCTGATTTATTGTATGTTGAGAAGAAGACCGTGTTGCGGTGATGGTGGTACAGTTTTGTGGTGGGACTCCAGACAAATGACGATTCAATTTATTTTTTTTTGTTCGGTGTACTGGGAGTATACTGTAGCTTCAAATAGTTTTTTTCACTTTTCTCTTCTCCCTCCTTAACTATTTAATCAAATTATTTTCTCTCATAGTACAGGACTCACGTTCAATTGGGGAGCACTACTCGGATGGGCTGCTTTGAAAGGTGATCTTTCTTCTTCTGCACCGTTTTGGATGTATGCAGCTGCGCTTCAATGGACACTTGTCTACGATACGATTTATGCACACCAGGTGGCCTATTGAGAACTCTTGTTTTGTGATGATGTTTAGTTTCAAAACGATATGATTTACTGTGTTTTCATGGTAAGATACAGTAATTGTTTCGTTGCGAAACGTGTCCGTCTTCATTTATGTATTCCTACCATCCGTAACCCGAAGTGCATGCATCCAGATCTTTTATCCAAAATCATACGATCCTTACAGCAATTTCTCTTAGAATCACTGTTTTCTCACATTCATATCTGTGTAGAACCACAAGGTCCAGTTGAAGACATCTTCCCGTATTAAACCAATTCAGAATCCGGAAATAATGATTTTAGGATAAAGCTGACGACATCATGATTGGTGTTAAATCTACAGCACTTCGTCTCGGAGAAGACACTAAAAAATGGCTCTCTGCTTTTGGAGTTGGAACAGTTGCTTCATTAACAGCATGTGGAATGGCAAGCGACCAAACATGGCCGTATTACGTGGCACTGGCAGCCACAACTGCTCAACTTGGATGGCAAGTAGGAACTGTTGATATTGATAACGGATCTGATTGTTGGGATAAATTCAAATCGAACTCTTGGATGGGAATAATATTATTCTCAGGTATCGTTGCATCGACGTTATTGAAAGAGGTAGGAGAATTAAATGATTCGATTGCATCTAAAAACTGTTTTCTTTTCCAGAATGAAGATTCGAAAGAACTGAAAAACAAACTGAAAGTTAGAGAGGATGAGATGGACGATGTTACTGTCAATTGAATCTCTAAAACGTGATTGTATTTTAATTTTAGCACATTTAGTTGACTCATTTCCATTTTTTTTCTGTGATTCCACGTGTACTCAAGTTCTAACATTGGCGTTTTGAAAAAGATTATAGTATGAATTCAATAAATAATTTATTATTGCACACCAAATCCAAATATGAATGTCAAATTAGGCACCTATTTACATTTTTAAAAAGTCAATGAGAATGTCGAGCCTCTTCTTTATAAAGTGACAGCTCCTGATTCCAATCGTTGCTTTACAATACGAATGACTTGTCGGCATTTCTCAGCTCCACTCTCCGCTTGCCGAGCTTCTTGAATAGTGATTCTGGCAGGAACCAACTTGAAATGATAAGAGGAATCAACGAATTGACAGGTATATTTCAGAAGATTAACACATGAGATTCTCTCTTGGATAAGTCCAGCACGGCACTCTCCCTCTTCGCTGAAATAGAAAATATCAACATTTTTCCGAAAAAATAAATGTGAAAACCTCTTAGTCAAACTAATTTTCTGAAGTAAAGTATCAACTTTATCCCAATGAGAAGCTGATGATTTTCTTTCGCATTCAAGAAGTCTCTGCTCAACTAATTCAGCAAGTTCTCTATCTTTTCCTCCTTTTTGAAGATACGATGGGAATTTCTTTTGGAAGCGGACTCCGATTCCATTGAGACTTTTACGGCATTCTGAAGAAGAAAAAAGGAGAATTCGGGAAGAATCAGATGACATAAAACCTACGTTTCACATCGTAGTCAGCGGCAAACCACAAATGACGATCAACATTAGCATCGACCTAAACAAAGAAAAGTTTGGTTAGAAAGTAGTGAGAGATAATAAAACCTCAGCGTCCAGTGAGGCTTTTTCAGCATGAGCTGGTTTTGGTTGTTCGATTCCATTAGCTTTGTTGAATTCTGTTGCCTTCTTTGCAGATGAATCAGTATCAACGATGGCTGTAGCAACTGCATTGGCCTGGAACATTTAGATTTTAAACTGTTTTCCTCACACATAGTGAGTAAAAAAAGAAAAAGAAAACTTACAGCTGGTCTGATAACTGGTTGAACAACTTGAGCATTTGCTTGAACTGCTCTGACGGGTTGAACAATTTGACTGTTTGATTCAAATGATTGCACTTGTTGCGGTCCACCGTTTTGATGTTGAGGTTGTTGTGGGAGTTGTTGTTGTGGTTGAACTTGTTGAACTGGTTGATGTGGAACTTGTGGCTGCTGGGATTGCTGAGGTTGTTGAGGTTGCTGTGGTTGTTGTGGTTGTTGAACAACTTGTTGTTGTTGTTGTTGTTGTCGGTTGTAGTTGTTATTGTTGTTGTATCCATTGTATTGTTGTTGTTGATTGTTGTTGTTGTTGTTGTATCCATTGTACTGTTGTTGCTGAAATAAATCATTTGAAACTTTGATGAAGGTTACTTCTTTTCTGGAAATTCCAAAATTCTGAATCACCACTACTCATTTGTTTTTCTATATCTCTGGCTTCATTTGTCATCCATTTCTTTCTTTGTTCGATATGTTCCTTTCCGTTATCCAGTTCAATTATCCCCTCTCATCTCCCTCTCTTTTTCCAGGACGTGTTTTAGAATAAAGATGACATTTGATGCAAAACGGCATTGCCACAAGCATAACATCACACCAAAAACCAAATGAATCGAGACACCTTATCCGATTCACAGACTTACCGTACGGCAACATTTTGAGAGATTTATATCATCTTAGATGATTTATTATTTCTTTCGAAATAAGAAATTGATGTTTGAATAATGGCTAGACGGCTAGACGGGTTGGGATAAGAGAGCTTTCTTGAATTTTCTGACCCTAACGTCAGTCAAATAACAAATACAGTAAGAATCACGGTAGATCCACTCATAAAGTTCAAAAGAATTACAAAAAAGCTTCTGTATAAAAAACAGAATATTACATTGTTTCTCAAACACAATCTATTTCAGAAGATAGTGCAATTGTGAAGGTTCATACCTGATTGTAGTACCCATTGTTGTTGTAATATTGATTTCTTTGTTGTTGTTGTTGTGGATATCCATTATATGGTTGGAAGTTATTTTGTTGTTGATATCCTTGTTGAGGAACAAATGCGTATGGACTGAAACATAGAGAGAACTGAACAGTTATTTCAAAGTTTTTAGTCTCAAATGACATGAGTTTTTTTTGAATCGAAACCCACATTTCAACAATCATTCTATCTCTACTTATGATAATGGAAAGAAGTAAAACCTACTAAACTTTTTGGACCATTAACAAATATCTCATAAACAAAAATAATGGGCCTATTCACAAGATAGCAAATGAGGCAAAAAATATTATTTCACTTTTTAAAAACTATCCTGTGAATAGGCCCATAACAGAATAGGCAGACTGGGAGTTATTTGATTTATAAACAAACCTTGGTGGGACAAATGGAGCAGGTGTTGATGGTGGTGGGAATACCAATGGTGGATGAGTTGGGAATGTGAATGGAGCATGAGTTGGAAGAGTGAAAGGAGCCAATGTTGGATGACTAGGAAGGGTAAATGGAGCAACAGTTGGAAGTGTTGGGAATGTGAATGGAGCAGGAGTTACAGCTTGAGGTTGTGGTGCTGCTGGTACGGCATTTGGTAGCTGAGCAGCCACTGGAGCTGGTGGTTTCTGATCTACTGTTTGAACAAAAAGTGGGGCTCCTTGAGCTTGAGCAGCGACTCCAACTGGCTCACCACCAAGTTGAGCAGGTAGATCAAAAATTGTATTTTGGAATGTGTTCTGAGCTAAAACTACAGACGGTAAAAGAGCTAAAAGAAGCCACATCACTGGAATTTTTGAAGCAGAGGAATGAGGGCTTATATTCAGCTTCTTCGTTCGATTCTGGAGAATTGAAGATCTGGATGTTATAGAGACGCAGAGAATTGGTGCGGAACGGGTTTTTCACATTGTATTTCTGAAAATAGTGTTGATAAATGAAGAGACTTAGACATGAGATCGTTTATGTTCCATGTCCAGAAACGCTACCACCAACACCGCCTCCCCCCTCACGACGATTTTTATCTTTTCTTTTCTTTTGTAGGAAATAGAAACGAGGAGAAAATCCGCGCGGATGTATTGCAATAGAAAAGAATAAAAGAGAATCTCAACAGGGTGGTGACATGAAACGATTTATGGGATTGTACTTTACTAACTTTTTTTCAAAAAGATATTATACAACAAGACATTTCATTCAAAGAAAAATACTTCGCGTTTTCAGGATGAATGGGAGATTCCGTTGATACAACAAATTTATCTTTAACAGTTAGTATTTCCAGAATTCAGAATTTGAATCTGACTCTTCAAATACGACTACGAAAGATATGATGGATCTTAAATCTGAAAACAATGAGATTTATTAACCCTTCTTCTCGCGAGAGATGCTGATCTTCAGTGAATTGTCCCGTGAAACGATGATTTTCCAGAGCTGGGGGCAATTTTAGAGTTTTAAATTATTTCCGTCTTTCTTCCGTGTTCGTAAGAGCATAAGAATTTGCAAATTTTTGTTTGAAACTTATTTTTTTGTTGGATTTTAAGTCCTCTGCTGATGTACTGAACCTGGGTCAGTTAGAATTCACATATACTTCATGGTATTCCTATGATTTTAGTGACTATTCTGGTCCACCTCATTATTCGTGTATGAAAAACAGCGAATTCAGTTTTTATTCTCACGTTTTCATCTGGCATCAGCTGCTTCTCCCAACTCGACTAAACAGCGCGCGGTGAGTGAGACCGGAGTGTCGTTGCCAATAAAAAGTTAATCGGAACGGCATTAAAACTTGGCATGGCGCCAATTTTTACTTTTCAATAGAAAAATATCAATTATAGTAATTTGATCTAATTTTTATAAAATCATAGCGGTCTTTTTCAACAGTTTTAAGCTGATTCATTGTCGGTCGAACTTTCTGTTTTCACTCTATGTCGAAATGTATTTTCCACGTTCAGGCTTTTTTCCTGTCCAGGAAACACCTTCAAACATGATTCGAAATCGGGAGAATATGGAGAGGCCAGTCTCGAAAAGAGGTAAGTGCTTACTTTTTCCTTCAAAAAGCTTTGCTTGATAGTTGTATACATATCAACAAATATACAACAAGTTGCTGTAATCGTCCCTTTCATCTTCTAGTTTTGAGAATACTGTAGATTCAATTTTTCAGTTATTGTAAAAGTTTTGTTCGTAAGTTTCAGAATTGTTAACTACTGGATTTTGCGAAAATGAGAAAAATATACGCCACTTGTTGTGAAAAAATTTTCGATTTGAAAGAACTGAAAATTATTTACAGGGGTCATTTCTCTTCTCTCCAAAATGCCGCTTGGGTACGTACTCAACAGCTGCTCGTGTGCTTATATCGACAATCTTCTGGCTCATAGTAGTGTTCATCGTGCGAAACCACATTCGTTCATGATACAGGTCAGTGATATTCGGATAAAACAATCTCAGTATCTTGCTTGAGCACGGCTCAAGAGGCAGTAGCAGGTTATTATTCAGCATCAAACAGTCTTTAAAACTCAAATCTCTCTGAAAATATGTTTAACATCATAGCTTCAATGGATGCAAATGATATTTACTTGAAGATTTCAAAAAATGTATTTCACCCATTCCCGATATTAGAAAATTATATGTGTTTTCAGTCGATTGGAAAGGCAGTTGTTCAAAAATTTATAATTCCAGCGCCTTGTAGTCATTTGTGGTCGTTCGTCACCGGCAGTGGCCAATCATGCAGCTAACATCATTCTCTCCGCTTTCAATTTCTGTCAAATAGATGCTCCAGCGAAGAAATTTCTCGATGAAGAAGCAGCTCTTAGTCTGTTTCATACGGTTCGTTCTTTGTTTTAATAAATAATTTTATGGCTTTAATTCGGAAAATTGATTAAAAAAAGAAGGATTGAGAACATTTTTATGTACTCCAGAAAAATTAAACAATCACTGCAGATACTTTCCTACGCAACTGTAACACAAGAAGCTCGAAGTGTTATGGAGATTCGCGGAGCTCAGCGACTCACTGCAGCTCTTTGTGATTTGATTGCTGCTTATACAAAAATTATGGACGATATGGAAGCGAGTAAAACTTTGACACATTTGTGTAAAAAGGTGAGCTGTCGAAAAATGTAGAACTCGTTCCTAAGTAGGGGTTGTGTTTCTTTAGAGAAGTCTTCTTTCTATAATCCACGAACGAATTTCAAAACTCTTATCTCAATCGTTTTCTTCAATCCACGTTCAGTTTTTGTTTCATTCTTCGTTTTCTTTTTCCTCTCCTCCACACTCTTTCCATTTCTTGAATACACATATGATTCTTCGAGTGGAAATACAAATAATCACTTCTCGCCGACACCGAGTAATAGAAAGACGCAGGCGATGATAGGAAAAAAGATGCTGTAATATAAGCATTTGATCGTCCTGGTCGCAGAAAGAAAAGAAAAACTGAAGAAGAAGAAAGAGAAGAAGCTGATGGACTTTTGGATGCACGACCCTCTCTCTCTGGTAGTTTACGGGAAGATAAAGAGCAATAGATTAAAAGAGGCACAGATATGTAGAGAAAGTCCACGGGAAGAGAACTCTCTTGAGAAGATACACATTATATGAATGTCTGTTTCATAGAGTCTAGCCCTGCTGGTCAATTGGTAGATGTCTACTGACCAGAGACTAGTCTTGGAAGATCAGACCGTTTCATGAACACATTTATACAGCAACCATACTCCACCAACTTGAAAATTGAAAAAGAAATTGAAGAATTCTGAGTGTAGTAGGCTATAAAAATTAAATAAACTGTGAGATTGTCTATCAAACGATCAATTACATCTTGATGCTCTTTTTTGTTTTGGTCTTTCAAATATAAGTATTTTATCAGCATTTCAGATGAAAATTAAAGTTTTCTTAATGTCTTCTACGGCAGAATGCTGTCATCAAACTATTACACTTAGTCACCCTCTCACGTCTTCTGCTTTGCGTTTCTTCCTTTATTCTTCTCTTCTTCTATAGTTTCCTGTTTTAGATACTGTTCTCCTACACAATATATCTCCATAGCTGTATTCTGAATAACTTTTTATAGCTCGCCACCGTATACGATCCTCTGGTGGTTCTTCCCTTCATCAGCAAGCTCGCCAAGAGCAGGCGTCTTCGTCACTATCTCCAACCCTTGTTTCTGGGACACTGTGAATACACATCTGACACGTGGGGTATGGTTATCTTTTCATAAACCTCTAGCTCAAAAAAGTTCTGATCCAGTTTCCAAATAAATTTTTTAGGTGTATCTCCGGAAAGTGCTGAGATTTACAATCACATTTCACGTGGAAACTTCAGCACTCAAACTTTGATCGAAATAGTTCAAACTTTTCTGGAGAAGGAAGTGAAAGAAGTTATAATCAGTTCATCGACTGATCCTATCAAACTAGTTCAGTACTTGATCTCTGTAATAACTTAAAGGAGCATACTCGCATGTACTTTATTTTATTATAGTGTTCGAATCAAAACAACGCGGAAATAGTTCAAGCACTTGCCTTCATGCTTTACTCCAATACGAAGCTAATTCCAAATGGTACTGGTGGAAACATAGATATGGATGTTCAATCAGCGGATACAATCACCACTGCAAGACTTGGAGATGCGAAATTCACGCAACCGGTCAAGGATGCTTTATTCAATTCTGGACGAGATGCTCTGCGGAGACGATTAGAGATATATGGTCCAACTCTGCTCAGCTCAGTTGAACTATTTGTTGAAGAGTTAAAACAAGCGCCCATACAGAGAAGTGAGTGATGTTGTACAAAATAGAAGTAGATTTAAATTTACAGGACTCATTACAAATTCTTCAATAGCCAATGCTATAATCTTCATGAACCAGTGTAATTACGACTTGGAAGTAGGGATCGACAAGGGACGATTGTTAGTTTATTTTCTATTCGTGAAAAATTGTATTTAAGGATCCCTAATAAACACAATTTCAGCGAAACACCGCCATATTACACAGGAGGGGCAAACTTCATCATTGGTTTAACCAAATATATTGAAGAAAAACAAATCGCTACTGAAAATGACGATGAAGCATACGATTGGTATCCAGATATTAACTGGATTGAAGTTATTAAAGAGCTGGATACTGAAGAAATTTTAATCTGTCGTCGCACGTTGATTCTCTTCTCTGAAATCTTCCCGATCATGTTCCAAAATGACCCTCAAGGCTTCCCTGTTTCATTTTTCTACACACCATGGAAAAATTGGGAACGTCAACTCCATTTATATGATCACATGATTGAGCATTCGGACGTTTGGAATCTTTCTATGTATCCACACACAAAAGTGCTTTCTCCAGAGCTTAATTTGAAGACAATACCCGATGACACGCCGGCGGCTGTTCAGCTGTGGAACTGTCAAGAATTCAGTAACCTTCTACTCACAATCGGCAATTTACAACCTCAAATGCTTCCAACGATCCGACAGTTTTTTTCTTTCGGGGTTATGCAATCTGGAGATGTTTCTACTTTAGCATTGATTCTGTCGCAAACCCAATGGACTCCAATTCGTCAAGAGTTGGTCCGGCATTTCTTGCCTCAGTTCATTCTTAAAAGCCCTAATGTCACACCAATTCTGAATTTGGCATGGAATGACGTGAGTATAAAAGTTCTTCCATAATATAACAAATATGAATTACATAATTAGGAACAATTCTCTAGTTGAGTTATTTTTCTACCTCCGAAGAATCACTTTGGGATTTGACAATTGGTGTGGGATGTGGTGCACCTTTTTAGAAACTTCCCTAATCCAAATTTTAGACTAGATGTATTAATGATTTTATGAGGAATTCAACAATTAAAACTTTTTTCAGCCGAGTTTATCGAAGCACATGCGTCAACACGTCATTTGGTGCCTGACTGCTATGTATACTTCTGATAATTCACAATTGGCTAAAATCCTCGACGTAGCCCACGACATCAAACCAACTGGGCTCTCTGAGCTGTTGAACCAACCGGCAAAAAATCTTCCCTTCATGGTAGATCTCGCATGTCTTGCTTCGAAGCGGGATTATTTGAATTTGGAAAAATGGATCGAAGACAAAGAGAAAACTCATGGCGAGGCGATGACTGTTGCAGTGTTACAGTACATTCACAAGAAATACCAACAATCACAGATGGTGGCAGCTGTAGTTCCGAAACCGAAGACAGCAACCCCTGGTGTTCCATCGGACCCTCTCCACGTGCTCATTCCGTTTGTTATCAAAAAAGCAAGGAAGCCTCATCGGCAACAATTCCCTTTACTCTTCCAGGTTATCATTATTTTATCGGGGAAAATATTAAAAGCGATACAAATGACGAAAATAACGGCATTTAAGTTTGCTTGTCATCCTTTATTCCCATTTTAGCTCACATTTCTCTATTTGGTTATCAAAACTTAGCCAGTCTGGGAAAAAATAAACTAGGAAAATAGAAATTTATCTCTTCTGTTTCGTTTTTGAAAAAAATCTTCGTTTTGAATTTTTATACAATTTTTCCGCTGAGTATAAGAACAGATCTTGCTCCATAATAATTTGAAGGTTTCATTTTTGTTTCTAGGAGATAAATCAGCGAAAATCTGCTTTAAATTGCAGTCGAATGCGGAGAAGTTTTGAAATGAACGTCCAACAGGGCGACGCGTAGCGGTCGCGTCGCGGCCGTTTCATCCCTCTTTTTTTGTTTGGGCTTGCCTTCTCACATCGGTTCGATGTTTTCTCACGATTTCTTCGATTTTTCTGCATATTTCAAGTTTTCTGACAAGGATTTCGCTTAGGTTTTTGTTTTAAAATTTTATGAACGTATTATCACAGCTCTAAATTAGTTTTGATAATTTGAAGTAATGTTTGTCACTCGTGCTGTGAAATCGATAAGCAACAGATTTTTGTTCTCTTCGAAATAATCTGATGAGGATCCTGAACACATTTTTTTGTTGATTCTTGATAAAATATATTGTGTAACGTTGGAAAATTTCTATATGAGACCTTTGTATATTCACTACATTTTTCTGTTTTCAGGTAATGAAAGAGAACTCGGGTAGAAGTTCGTCAGTTTCATCTGGCGGGCATCAAAATGTACAGCAAGCAAGTGGTTCACAGCCATCACAGCAGTATGCCAGCGGCGCCGGACTACCATCATCCAGTGCCGTTTCTCAACAGCAACCACCACAACAAGCTTCTATGCAACAACAAATTTCACAACAGGCTATTGTCTCGTCATCTGCACCATCACAGCATCAAATTCACAGTCAGCAGCAACCTGTTCCGGGACCAATTCAACGACCGGCACAATATCCGCCTCAGTCGATGTTTCCACCACAACCCCAGGCTCAGCAACATCCGCACATGATGGTAATGTTTGACAACTGAATTGCTTTTGTAAGTTTAAAACAATTTTTGATTTAGGCTCAACCCCCGCCAAGTGCTTCACAAAATGCTCAACCTGGAATGAACTTGCTGATGAATATGGGGCAGTTTTCCAGCGGTAACAACCGAGACCTGCTCAAAGTCGTTCAGCCGGCTCCACCCCCACCTTCATCGATGTCTCCATCATCACAAATGATGCGTTCATTGATACCTCCTCTTGCTCAACGACAGGTAAGCGGAAGACCGGGGTTTGATTTTGTCCCTCTCTTTGTCGAAAATTGCTGACATCCTGAGAGAGTTCAGACAAACCATACATGTTTTTAAAGAGAGATATTGGAACAATTTTAAATTTCTCAATTCGATTTTTTAGAATTCAAATCCCGGTTGGCACGCTGCACCAACAACACCACTGCAGAGACCATCTGGACCACCTACTCCTCAACAGCAGATCGATTTCCGGTCACAAATTCAAGACTTCGTACCACAAGGCCAGCATCAACTTCAACGAAGCGGTAGCGTCAGTGGAAGAAGTGGAGGAAGTGGTGGGCAGAAGACTGGTGTTTCAAGCTCCGGGTTCTCAGTTGGAGCTCCGATTGCTGGTAGCGCAGCTGCGGTTGCTGCAGCTACTGCACAGCAAACCAGCATGGACGATTTCTCATCAATGACGTTTGCTGAGGACATCCAGGAAGAGGCAAACTCGTACTTCGAAAAAATTTACAGTGTGAATAATGCAATGTCTGTAGATACGCTGATTGATTTGCTCAAAAAATTCAAGGCGGGTAATGATCGTCGAGAACGGTTTGTACTCGCTTGTGTGGTCAAGAACCTATTCGAGGAGTACCGATTTTTCCATGAGTATCCAGAAAGAGAACTGCGAACTACTGCTGCCGTGTATGGAGGAATAATACGAGAAGATATCATCACGAATGTACAATTTGCAACTGCTGTTCGCAAAGTTATTGAGAGTTTGAGTGCAGACTCAAATACCATGCTCTGGACTTTTGGAATCGTTGCACTACAACACTGTAGAAGCAAGTTGTGTGCTTATCCTAAGGTAATTTTGATAAAATTGAAAGCCTAACAAAAACGGAGCCATAGCATTTCCACAGTGAGTTTTTTTTTTAGGTATGCTCGATGATAGTGAACAGTGACAACTTTTCCAAGTTCCCTCAGCTACTGAAGGATTATGTTATTGCCGGCGTTAAAGGAGAGCTCCCACCCGAAGGTGGTCGTCATACACCTGTCGGAACACATTCACCGTCTGCCTCATCGACACCAACACCAGCCACCGTCCCCACCAACTGGGGAGCTGTTGCGCGCGCTTCCTCAACCGACCCGAAAAATCAAGTTCCCGCAAATCGAACAGGCAACGTTCTTTCATACACAAATGTGGATACACTTGTTATGGCGACGAACAAGGATGGAGCAGAGATTGCACAACCAGCTGAAGCAATAGTTGATAAAATTTCCTTTTTGTTCAACAATTTGTCAACGACGAATTTGGTCCAGAAGAAGGATGAGGTCCTTGAAATGATAATTGAGCATGGAGAAGGTTTCACACGATGGCTCTCTCAATACATTGTCATGAAAAGAGTTTCAATCGAACAGAACTTCCAACCACTCTATAATCAGTTTGTTACTGCTATTGATAATCCATACCTTGATCAATGCATCAAGCGAGAGACCTTCCGTAATATTCGCATCCTTCTACGGACCGATAAGAAGACCACCGTCGCGTCTAACTACAGTGACAGACAGCTTTTGAAAAATCTCGGAAGTTGGCTTGGAGCTATTACGATCGCAAGAAATAAACCGATTCTACTCAACGATTTGGATTTGAAGAGTTTACTTCTTGAAGCGTACTACAAAGGACAGGCGGAATTATTGTTCGTGGTTCCATTCATTTCGAAAATTCTGACAGCCTGTTCTAAAACGACCTTGTTTACGCCTACATGTGCTTGGATTCGAAGTATTTTGAAAGTTTTAGCCGAACTGCACAATGAGCCCGATCTCAAGATTAATTTGAAATTTGAGATAGAGGTTTTATGCAAAGAATTAAACGTGGATCTCAGTCAGCTACCTTTGGATGGAATTCTCAAAGATACAGAGAAGTTGGTTCGTGTACCTCAACAACTTTGTGAAGTGAAAGTACTCGGACGACCCGAAGCAGCAAGCCCCGTTCAATCACAAATTCGCTTGTCCAACTCAGCTGAACAACTCGCTGGAATGGCACCGGCAATCCCTGATCAAGCTAAACCAGCTACCCCACAACCAACGGAAGCAGAACTTCAGGCTGGTGCCGGTGGATCTGGATCGCAAGGGGCAGAAGCTCAAGTGGTTCCCAACGTGACTCATTTCGCTTATCACGATATAAATGTTTTGACTTACGATGGACTCATTCCACATGTCAAGATTGTCTCCCATCTACCATTGTTCCAGTTGCATCCACATGCCAAGCACTTAGTCCGGCCTGCTATGATTCATGCAATCAAAGAGTTGATTGGACCTGTTACCGAACGAGCATTGAAAATCGCGATGACAGTGACTGAATCGTTGGTTCGCAAAGATTTTGCCCTAGACCCTGAAGAACAGAACTTGCGAGCAGCTTCGTTTCATATGGTAAATAATATTTTTTACTTTTGTATCCAAAATTACTTAAACGCTTCATGGTTATCATGAATCCAGTGTACAAAACGTTTAATTTTAATTTTCAGATGCGAGCAATGACAGCTGGTATGGCAATGATTACTTGCCGCGACCCACTTGCAAGTACGATGCATGCTAACTTAGCCCAGGCGTTCTCTTCATCTCTCCGCTCTTCTGCTGGAACTCCGGAATTGAAACAAATGATCGAAGAGGCTTCGTCAACAATTACCCAAGATAATGTCGAACTGTCCACCAATTTCATCGTCAAAACAGCATGCGAGAAAGCAACTCAAGAAATCGAAAAACGCCTCGAAGGTGATTATCAGAAGCGAATTGCAGTAAAGAACGAGCAAGGAATATACCGAGATGAGGCTGCCGCTGCGATTCATGCTCAACTTCCAAAAGCAATTGCTACGCATCCTGGACCCACTGATAAAGCTTTGATGAGCATTTACGATCAGTTCAGCAGTAGAATCTGTGGTTTTAAGGCAAATGCAGGTGACGAACTTCTGAGCACAGAGCCAGGAAACGGATCGATTACACCAGTTCCAACGCAAAGCAAGGAAATGGAGCTTGTATGCCAACAACTTCACATCATTATTAAGGAAGTCGATCAAACAACTCAAGCTCAACCCCATATCAACAACGCTGCCTTCCAGACAGTATGCTTGATGCGAGAAATGATGAAACAAATAACTGTCTCCAAAGATGGCAACCAGTTGTTGCAACTTGTTTCGAGAAGTACAGAACACCTGTTGCATGCGTACAGACTTGAAGGAGCACCATCCAAAAACTTGCTCGATGTTGAATGGGCTCGTCGACTTCGTGACTTGTTTATTGGATTAATGCGCCTTCTCCAGAATTATTTTCCATTAGTCGAACTCTCTCGTCGAATCACAACAGCCATCATGCAAATTCGTTCGGACTATAAGTGGAACCTTGAGGGAATCGAAATTCTTTTCAAACAAAACTTGCTTCAGTCAGTTCTCTGGGATCAGCATTTGGCTGGAAGCATGGACAATGGTGGAAATATGGAAGCAGTTTGTTTCGCCCAAAAATTTGTTCGAAGCATTGGGGGCGGCGATATGAACCGTATTCAATTCTTGAAAGATCGATTCCCATTGACATGTGATCAACTCACAAAGCTTCACCAGCTTCAATCGGCTACTCGAACAGAAGGAATCAATAACGGTATCAATTCCGGTGCGGTCCATCCTGGACATCAGCAACAGCAACCTCCAGTTGCCTTACCAATGGATGCAGCTCCCATGCCACAAGCATCTGCCGAAGCAATGGCTCAAAGAGGATATGACGATCACGAAATGACAGCTAAAGTGGAGGTTATCATGCGAGAATGGATCGGACTTTGCTATTCGCCGACTGGACAACGAAGCCCTCAAGAATCGCTCGCGCAAATGATTCAGTTGATGCACGAACATGGAGTTCTAGCCACTGATGACAAGATCACACAGTTCTTCCGGCTATGTGTTGAAAATTGCGTTGACATTTCTGTGAGAGTCATGAAATCGGAGCAAATGACTAATGGAATGCCAACAACAATGATCAGACATCGATGTTATTACACTTTGGATGCGTTCGTAAAATTGATGGCTCTAATGATTAGACATTCGGACAACGGGCAGTCACAAAACAAGATCAATTTGTTGAAAAAAGTGAGTTATAATTTTCGGATTTTGATGATTATTATATGAAATGATTGCAGCTTCTGAACATTATTGTTGGCGTATTACACATGGATCACGAAATTCGAAAACAAGATTTCAACGCGATGCCTTATCATCGTATTCTTATCAGTTTGTTCAACGAAATCACTGGTCCAGATCCTTTAAAATTGCTCGAACCCATAGCCTGGAGCATTTTGGAAGCTTTCGGACAAACATTCTTTGCACTTCAACCACGTAGAATGCCTGGATTCGCATTTGCCTGGCTCGACATAGTTGGACATCGTAATGTAATTGGACGTCTTCTGGCCAACACGGGAATTGCTGAAACCGTTGATTCAGTTAAAACGGCTGCAACATACACACAATTGATTATTTCTCATTTGAAGTTTTTGGCTCCTTTCCTCCGAAATATACAACTTCCGAAGTCCATAGCCATACTTTACAAGGGAACTCTTCGTGTTCTTCTCGTCATCCTTCATGATTTCCCAGAGCTCCTGTGTGAATTCCACTATGTCATCTGTGACACTATTCCTCCAAACTGTGTGCAACTGCGTAATCTAATACTATCGGCGTATCCACACCCAATGCGTCTTCCTGATCCATTCGCACTGAACTTCAAACAAGTTGACACGATTCCAGAGATGGCTGTTGAACCTAAATCAAACTTGAACATGGCTACAATCATTCCGGATAATATTCGAGTTCCATTGGATGAATATTTATCCAATCGTACGCCAGTCGATTTCCTCCCGAATCTGCCGACTCTGTTGCAAACTCAAAATCAAGCTGGTACCAAGTACAACACAACTGTCATGAATGCGCTTGTCTTGTACGTTGGAATTCGAGCAATCGAAAACTTGCATTTGAAACGTCAACGCATTTCTACACTGACCATAGCACATACTTCATTCATGGACATTTTCCAGAATTTGGCGATTCAGCTGGATACTGAAGGTGAGCATTTTTCTTAATTTATGAATAGTGAAATTTTCAAAAGTTGTCCAGATAGTGTTTTTTGACTTTCTATATTTATTTCAGGAAGGTACTTGCTGTTCAACGGAATTGCCAACCAACTGCGTTACCCGAATGCTCACACTCACTACTTCAGCTGTGTCTTTTTATACCTATTCAAAAACTCTACAAACGACACCATTCAGGAACAAATAACGCGTATTCTTTTTGAACGTCTTGTCGCCCTCCGACCACATCCCTGGGGACTTTTGATCACATTCATTGAGCTCATCAAGAATCCAACGTATAACTTCTGGCGTTACGAGTTCACCAGTTGCGCTCCTGAAATTCAAAGGTTCGTTGGATTCTTCTTTTTTTTGTTGAAGATTTGCATCAGTATTTTAATTATTGATTAAAACCTCTATTTCTCAGATTGTTCCAAAACGTGGCTAACACATGTGTGCCACCTCAAGGATCTCAAATTCCGCAAGCACAATCGGAAGGTGCAATGCTCGGAAATTCTATGGGAGCTAACCAAAATCCATCTTCCAATTAATTTGATTCTTCTCAGATCTTTCTATCCTTGATCTTTGAACATTCTTCTCATCTCATTTGTGTTGTATTGATTAGTTTCTTATGTCGAAATACGGGATGTTATTTTTTCATGTTCCGTTTCTCTCTCCTCGCCTGCTCTCCCAATCATCAAAAACGGGGCTTTCACAAACTCAACCACAAAATGGTAGCAGCATCCTTTCCTCATTGGTTCTTTTTTGCAATTTTTGTAGCTTCTTTCCATTCCCCTGTCGCATTCTCAATTTTATTTTTGTTTTATTAATATATATATACACATATACATACATCCACACTAGAATCTCTTCTGCTTTTTTCTCCTTTACTCTCTTCATGCACTTTAGAGCACAATTACGAAGATTATTGAAATTATACCGGTTATTATTCCAAGAGAAGTTGGTGGACTTTTTTCTGGAATCATTCCAAATTAATCGATTCTGTTCGCTATTGTGGAGACTTGTACATCCGCCCAATTCGTTTTTCGCATTATCGAATGATTTTTCCACTGTGTATAAATGGTAACAATTTCAAATTTGTGTGAACGTCTTTAAAATTGTGCTAGATGTCTTTGTCTGACCATTCTTGTTTCCCGCCTATTTCTTCTTTCCGCTAGCTGATAACTTCGATTCTCAGAATAGGTTATTGCCCAATATTTGCAATAAAGAACGCGTTCAAACTGATTTCATCTGTTACATTCATTTTTTTTTCTGAAAAATATGACTCTTGTTTCCCTGAAACAATAAAAACAGTTCTCATTTCCTGAACACTTTTATAACTAGTTTTACGGTTTATGAAACCTCACAAACAACTCTTGGATGACACTTTACAGAAACTTCCAGCCGGCACGCCAAGGTAATTAGATGAAAATCAATGAAATTGAGAATTTTTTGTAAAGCCTGGACTCAAATTAAGTAACAACGGTTTTTTTAACTGGAAATATATATGTTGCATTTGGAATATTTCAAGACAGTCTGGTGAATTAATGAAGTGTTGTATCCCAAAACAACTGTCAACATGTTATCAAAAACTTGTAAGAATCCCGTGGGAACATGTCAAAACTGAAAAATTCAAAGCTCCGTAACTCCATAACGCACTTTTCGGTTTACTACGACTGGTTTTTGACGAACTCCGAGCGAATTTCACTGAGCTGTGATTTTAGGGCCAGATATTCCTTCCAGTTTTATTCAATGAACAAAATAAGCGATAAACATTGACAAAATAATTCTGAATGGGAGTTTCAGATGACAAAAAAGTGAAGAAGTCTATAAGTTAAAGAAGACAGTTTTCGTTAACAACTGGACCGAACAAATTGAAACGGAGGGGACAGAACCATGGAAAGAGTTCAAAAAAGAGGGGAAAATCGAGATATTGTACAAAATTGAAAATGCAAAATGGATTCAATAAGTTAATTGATTTTGGAAGCGTTACTGTAAAGTGCGTCAACAACTTCCCCCATTGCATGAATAGTGTCCAATGCTGTCTGGTAAGCTTCGTCAGGAGTTACGATATCGAACACGATCAGCATTCCCTCTCCTTGATCAAGTGAGCCCGAAAGCTTCTGATCGAGAATCATTTGTGAGAGTTTTTTCTCTACCTGAAAAACGAATATAGTTAGTTTATTCATTCCATTTTCAGCTTTTAACCTTGGATCTATCGATTCCGATTTGTTGGGCGACATGATCGATTTGAACAAATGAGTAGGGCTCAATAATACGACATAAGTCTTTTTCGAGCATTCTCTCACTCAATGAATGGAAATGTTTTCGAACAACTGGGTCCATTTGTAATTCTTGTGGAAATGAACCAAACGCAACTTGAAAGTCTTTGAGAGATCTTTTTTGTGCTGCAGCGGCGATTGCTTTCATCGCTTCCAAGTCGGATCCACTGTACTTGAGAGCAAGTTTTGCAGAGAGAAGACTGTTCACTTCATCTGGTACATCCAACATTACCTGAAAAAACTATTTGAAATCTTCAAAAAGTTAAAAAATATACCTTGCACAGGAGCATATATTTCAAAGCAGTAAGAGCAGCACTCTTCTCATCCACCGAATCATACCCCTCGAATGCTTCGTAGAAATATGAGAACGCAGTTTTGAAATCTTTTTCATCGGCAGCGTGAAGGATTCCGGACTGAAGATCAAGAGCTGCTTGCATACGTGGATTGACATAAATGGCGTTGGCAGTAGTGCGTGCACCAGTGAGAGAAGCTCGTGCTCGTCCAATGTTAGCCAGATTGTAATAAGCTTTGCTCTCTTCAAGCTCTACTTCCACAAGAACATCCTTATCATCCACTTTTTTCAACTCTCGAATCAAATCTGCGGCTGAAATCGGGAAAAAAATAATGATTGCACTATAATGTTCGGCACAAGCTGTGTTAACCTGAACTATGAAATCTTACCGAGTGGCAGAGCTTGTGTATATCTCTGCAGATCATTGTAGAGACGAACAAGTCGAGCAGTCAGAGTTTGTCGAAGGAAAGTACGATTCTGTTCAGTTGCCCATTGGATGCACTCCTTTACAAGACCAACTTTGATATCACCGTCTTGATCATCAATTTTGAGGCACAAGTCAACAAGATCTCGGACAAGTTTGGCAGCTTTAGCTTTTCCTAGCGAAACTAAGAATGGTCTTGTTTGCTCGATCATTTTTCGAAGTTCCTCAGTCTGCTTGTTCTGCGCCAAAATGTTACCCAATTCCATGATAGAATCTTCCTTCTTCTTAATGTCATCATCGCCGGATACGGGCGACTTCACTGAAATTGAAGCATTAAAAAAATCATAGAGAAATTTCGAAAATGTATACCGAGATTTGTGAGGTGACGAATAACATTTTGGTCATTCTGATGAGGAAGCGAGGTCATTGTATCCATGATCGTGCCTCCAGACATTTCAGAATCTGCAAAAAAACATTTGAGTTGAGAACTATTTTGAAAAATAAAAATCTAAATAACATGAGATGAGAAACATAAAACTTGAAAAACAATGAAAATAAAATGCTCTCAAATTCGGTTACTCGATTATTTTTAAAAACAATATTAGATGATAAAACTTTACTCTCATTTAGAAATGATATTCGAATTTTAACACTTATTTGGGTGGTTTGATGTGATATGAAGAGTTAAAACGAGTCAGTGAGAAACTGAGACGATGACAATTCCCGCCACCTTTTTTCGCTGAATACGGTAGGTCTTGGGTGTTTGCGGACAATGGAACTACGACGCGAAATTGCACAAAAAAGTGAAAATTTAAATTTAGACGGCTATCGAGGAGGCAGTACCGAACGGGGAGAAACGAGAGTGAGTGAGAGAAACGAAAGCGGGTTCTCTAAAAACACATTAAAATTCTGCATAATCTGTACTTTTCAATGTGAAGTATACATGTTTTGTTTTAAAAAAAGCATTAAACAGACATTTTTGAAAAAAGTAAGACTGAAGTAAATTGAAATAGCATGTAAAAATTCGTTTCCTGTTTTTAAAGCTTGTCTCATTATTAGTTAAGCCTGACATCCTCCGTGGTTAGTGCAAAGTTCAGACAGTCATCGATTGGTATTAGAATACGGTAAATAGTTCCGAATTATTATTAGTGCAACTTTGCTTATGAACTGAGCGCAGTTTCATAAACAAAGTTCCACTTTATTATTGACTAAATCATAAAATAGTATTTTCAATAGAGTTTTGATGTCTGTATTCACGAATTACTGAAAAAGAAAAATATTTCTTGCATTTTTGCTTTTTTGATGATACTAAGATGAGTATTACCTTTAGGTATATCCTTCGAAATTCCGGCGTCTTTTGCATAATTTTTATTCATTTTTATAGAAAAAGAAATCTCAATGACAGAGTAGCTCGATAAAAAGACGAACGTTGTTTTCCTGATCCTGAGCAGCTGACAATCCTCCGAGAAAAACAACTCATTGTTTGATATATTTGTTATTTTGTCACTTGTAAATATTTGTTTGCGACTGTCGTTTAATCAAATATGCTTCTGAAGTTTCTTTTCATTTCAGATGATGACCGCTTCATGCCGCATATCGCTCACTTTTTTATCAATCGGTAAATTATAAACGATTAGATTGTTATCATATTTCCTATTCTCTAACCGTCTGTTCTCTCTTATCTTTTATTTTGTTCCAAATCATTCTATTCTCATGGTCATTCGGTCATTTTTAGTTCACAGTTGTCGACAATTGGCACGTAGAACGCTCGCAATGGACACTCCATCGGTTGATATTCAGAGTTTGTTTTTTTTTCGGTTAGAAAATACGAACTGTTATATTTTCAGATATTAGGGCAAAATACAACAACTCCCAAGAGCCATATCTTCTTGAAGAAAATCTTCCAACAACTGATCCATTCTCACTTTTCGATACTTGGTTCCGTGATGTGGCATCTCAATCTGATTTAACGTTCGAGGAAATAAACGCAGTTTCATTGTCAACTGTAGGAAAGTCAGTAATTCATTGAAAAATAAATTTGCCTACGTTAGATTTTATAGAGATCTTCGTCCGTCATCCAGAATGGTTCTTCTGAAAGCCTACACACCGACTGGATTCTCTTTCTTTACGAATTATACAAGTAGAAAAGGACATCAATTGGAAGAAAATCCAAACGCGGCAATGTTATTTTATTGGCCAAAAGTCAATCGACAGGTAGTTATTTGAATAATTGATGAAAAGACACGTTTTAGTTTCAGGTTCGAGTTGAAGGAGTAGTTGAAAAACTTCCAGATGAGATGGCTGTTGCTTATTGGAATTCTAGACCTTTAGCCAGCCGCATCGGTTCGAAATCCAGTTTGCAATCAGAAGTAGTGCCTAATAGACAGGTAGATTTGAAAAAAATTCAAAGTTATAGCTTTTATAATTTAGTTTCTCGAATCCAAGAAAGCAGAATTGACAGATTTGGCTGAACGAGAAGGATCTCATGCAATCACTAAACCTACCGCGTGGGGTGGATTTCATTTGATTCCACGTTATTTCGAATTCTGGCAAGGCCAATCTGATCGCCTTCATGATAGAATCGTATTTGAGAGAGACATGGACATTTGGCTTTTGAAGCGTCTTTCTCCATAGAATCTAGTTAATTGTATAAGATTTAAAATGTGTTTTGTTGGAGACTACACTTCCAAGGCTGTGAGTAGAAAGGCTCCTATCTTATTTTCAATTACTGAAACAATACAAGTTTACATAACAACAGGTATCTCAATTATACACGATTAGACAAGGAATGTCTCTAAAAATCGGGAAAATACACGAAATGATAATGATAAACATGAAGAATGGTACAAAAGAGGGTTCAGATCTGAAAATTAGTATTAAGATATCAATCATTGTTATTATTATTATTACTACTGTTGAGATTTTTGGAGCATATGCTTCCATTTCATATTGTGTGCTATTTATTATCAAATTGTTTGTGGAGCGGCGTCTGCCGGGTCATCAGGAGTCTTTCGGAGAGTAGAGACGATAAGTGGAGAGGAAGTTTGACTAGGCGAGTTGCATGATGGAAGTATGGTGTAAATTCGACGCATTTCGGATGAGAGAATTCCTTGATCGCGCAGTTCTAAATACTTGCGATACATTTTTAGCGCGTATTGGGCATCAACCACAGAGTCATGCTCAGCTGTTTGTATTATTTCACCTGAAAAAACAGTGTAAAAAGGTTTCTCAGAATAAACAACTGACCAAGCATTTCTTTTACCAAAAATTGCAACGAAAGCATTCTTTGTGCTTCTAGACGCAACAATACAACTGTGTCGATGATCTGTGGTTCGGGTACCTGGAACATGAATAGAAAGAATAGAAAGAAACAGTCATATCCCCCACATGAACATTGATCACTGTGAAATCATTATGTAATGCGTGTCCAACGAAAATGACTCCTCGCTGAATCAACACATGCATACGGAGGAGTAAACGTTTATGAGTTGTCAGATACTTGTCAGATGACGCCGGCAATAAATCAGATTCTACGATGCCGCTGAAATTATTATTACTAAAACCTGATTCAGTTCCCTGGACTCTCACCTGTATCTTGTTAAATAATCAACAACTTTCATGTCGTCTGTAAGTCGGACATAATCATCGAATATAACTTTTTGACCGGTCGCATCGACACAAGAAGCACGCCCAACAGCCCGTACTTGAACAGATCTACCATCGAATTCCAACATGTCTGTCTGAAAATCAAACTCATTCATATAAATTTCCATGAACTGCAAACAAAAATTTATGAAAGCTATACAAACCTTGATTTTGATAAATTCTGCATCTAATCCAACAAGTTCGCCTGCTTTTGGAAGATCTTCCATTGATTTAATTGCAAGAGATTCAGTTCCATTCATAGCAAGATTGTCATCAGAAAAAAACAAATCATCAGAAAACGTTTTCTCGCTGAACAGAATTTCGTCTCCTTTCTGTCTGTAGACTAGTAGAGCAGGTAATTTCCATCTTCCATCCACATATCGAGCTTCATGATCATGTAATCTACTGACCAGCTGTTCATTTATCAGTGTCCAAGCAGTCGACGCAACTGGACTTTCTCTCAACAATGTGACTGGATGTGTCCATTTTACATCGTGCTCTCCATTTCCAATCACATGTATCATTGCATCAAGTTCATAGATGATAGCAGTAGGCTCGTCATAACCAGGAATATCCGAAATATCGGAAATGCGAACAATTCCTTCACACACTTGAGCAGCGATTCGAGAAGGTATGTAATGACTCCATTGGGATGAGTCAACGTGTTCCAGCAGCTTGGACTGTTCTGAGCTCCAGTCTATGTGCCCATGAGCGAACTTGCAGGTCTTTCTGGAAATACGGAAATAATACAAAAAATTAACTTTTCGCGAAAGGATAAAAAACTAACTTATTCCGACAATCCTCTCCGTACCGACATCTTTTCTTCTCTGAGGGCGATTCAGGAACACTGCCAAATGAGTTCGTTTGTGCATCTGGACGTACTTCGTGAGTCGACAATTGTTGCCGCCAGAAATCAACATAATCCTCGGAAGATGTGTTTGTGCTTATCAGAAGAACAGGCGACAGCTCACGTACTTTCCGTTTACATTCCATTCGACTCTGTTACATGGAAATAGAAAATAATGAGCCGCTTGAAATCATTACCATTTGTTTGCAATCTTCGCATTCCTTCTCTCCTGTTTCAGGACCTAAATGCAGTGATTTTTCGATCAGCTGGCATAGGGATGTTTGATGGAGGGACCCGTAGTTCAGCGAAAGAAGATGATCACTGTAGGCTTCAACAGTTTGTAGTCCACGACAACGAATGCAGCACAGGTGACGATTAAACTTTGTCGAAACTGAGGCATTAATATCTGCAATTATTGTGATGATGAGTAGTTTCTAGATTATCGGGTCTACCTTTCTCTGCCACGTCATCTAAAATAGTCTTTATCACCTCGTTGATAGCATGTAAAACACCGCCCGTCTTCAATGAAACTCCATTCCGAGTAAGGGCCAATGCTAAGTTTGTTGTTATAATGCCATCACTTTGCCCAATTTTCGAAGAAAATGCATTGAAAAGAAAATGGAGTTCACATGTTATGCAAGTGTCATTAGTACAAATATGTCGCATGACAATACTTCGAAGTGGGGAAAGCGAATACACGACTTGAACAACAGTGTTAGCCACAAGATTCATTGCATGAGTCGATTGCATTGTGATATGACGGATTGTATTCCACGTGTAGGTCTCGGGAGTTTCATCAGATGAATTTCCACGCCTAGATGGCACATGGTTTACAGGTGGTGGTCGTTTTTTGTACAACTTTGACACTCTTGTCTTGACCATTCGATGTTCGGACTGCTCAACAATTTTCTGAACATCATGCACTTCTATTACTGGCTCAATGTGCTCCAAAAAGTAGGGGACAATGTTGTGCTGCTTCAGTTTTGAATTTATACGAGGATTTCTTATTTGTGTGGCATAATGAATAGATTTAACATTCGTAAGGTCTGAAGGTGGTTTCCGCCGCCTGAATACAACAGTTTTTTAAACATGATTATATCTGGAAAGAAAGAAACAGTACCTATGAACAATTTGAGTCAGTTCTGAAGGCCAATCACTGACAAGTGGTCCTTGTGAAAATGGAAACGGTATTGATCCAAATGTTTGTGTTGTGTCGTCAATTGCGAATGATATTGGGGGTTGTGCCTGTAGATGAGGGACATGCAATGAAAAATAAAGACAAACTTACAGGTGGAGCTGCGAATATTGTTTCTTTCGAACTGTCATTCACTATAGGTTGATCTCGATCAGCATACGCACAAATTACACCTGAAAACAAGCTTGTTTGTCAAGAATCACGAAAATGTTCCATAACAAACGCACGAATAACAAGCTATTAACAAAACTTACCCACATGGCTTCCAATTGCAGCGAAATTTTTAGAACTTGAATAATCGAAGGCTGTAACAATGGAAGTCTCCACTCCAAACTCGACATGGTTTCCATTCGATGCTAAGTCGAACATTCTTATTGAGGCCGGATGTGACCCCCAGTTGTTTCCCGGATCAATTAAGTTCATTGATTGAGCCATGATACAAATACGTTCGCAATAAGATGGGATGAACCGAACAAACTGTGGTATCAATTGGCTAGTACATGGAGTAAGAGCTTTATGCATTCGTAGATCGTATACTTTCACAAATCTATCCATGTTCTGCTGACGGCTGCAAAAAATTGAGAAAAAAAGAAATGTGAGTATGAATGGTGAAATACTTCATTGTTACTCCGCAAGAAATTAGTTTGCTTCCTTGAACATCAAAATCCAAAATACGGTCTTGATGGCAGTCTATGACTTGAAGTGTTTCAAAGTTTTTCGGACTCTTCACAATTACCTAAAATGAGGAAAATTTGAGATGCTGACGTTTACATTTCATTAGTTCAAGCCAATGATTACTAGACAGGAGGTTCGCGATGGGTCGGATTATAACTATTCAAGATGAAGGCGGCGCAGACAGGCTGGTTTACAATATTTCATTAAAATCTTACATTTCCTTTTGAATCAGCTGTAAAAGTGTTCGTTCCATTGTATCGGATAATAATAGAATGTTCTCCTTCTTTCAAATCAGTGGTTCGAATTTCTTTTTCTTTCACAAAGTCATAGTGAATTAGTTTTTCTTGAAATCCACCCATAACAAAAGTGGAAGTTCCGGGCATACGACACATTGCCATCATTCTTGTCATAGACTGTGATCTGAAATAACATCTAATTCGTATAAATATCGCAAATACTGTTGGTTTTGTCAGAATAAATTGATTTTCTAAAGGCACATCTAATCAAAAAGCATATACGAAAAATCTCTTCAATGATTTCAACAACATTAAAAATGAAGATAGTTAACATACGATATCAGATATCCAAGACTGATGTCAAGTCAGAGACAAGCGAACAGTTATGTTTCTCGGCACGATAAAAAAAAACGTACGTGTATTTTCCAATAGGGATTCCTTGTTTCGATGTAACTCGAAGCGAAGTGTCAGTAAGAGCGAATAATGCATTCTCTGTCGGCTCTAAACTATTTACACCACTGACTTTCGACACCACGAATGCAGAATATCGAGAAAAGTGATTTGTTGGCAGAAATGAAGCCACTTTTCCCTGGAATATTTCAAGTTCTAGATTGAGAGGAAAATATAACTTACTGCTGCCGATCCTGTCCAAAATAACTCTTCATGAGGATCGAATTTTATACAATTGACGGAACTTTCGACATTTGTGTTAATGGAGAAGTGAGGAGCTGCTAATCGCCACTGAAATTTTTGTTTGAAAGAAGCGCTCTCTATAAACTTAATTACTTCATTTGCTTGACCAGTTCCAGCAGTGGCCATTTTTTATTGAGTAAAGTAGATCAGCATAAAAAATTAGTTGGTTAGTAGAGAATAGAGAAATCTGAAACATAATTGTTCTCATTAATATAACAAGGAGAAACTTTCAAGAATAACTACGATAGTTTAACAGATTTATGGACTGGCACAGATAAATTTTACTATTACTTAAAGGAAGAAAACAATTTGAATTCAAGAAAGTCGCATAATATTTAAACATTTTATTTAGCTTGAAATTTGAAATCAGCTCATGTTGTGATGAAAAATTGGTGTAAATTTACGATAAACCGCGCGCGCAGCCGGAAGATCGAAGTGTCGTTTGCACTACAATCGAAACTGCGGGAAAAACTGCGAGCAAATGAGCTCCTATTGCTCCTATTTAACAATTGGATTTCTGAATGAGCAAAAATAACAAATACAGTTCTCTTGAACAAAGTTTTAAAGACAGTTCTCTTGAACAAAGTTTTAAAGGACTACATCAAAGTATTACCTGCCGTCAAAATATTGAAAAATCGCAAATTGAAAGTAAACAAAGTAAACAAAGCAAACAAAAATTATAAAAGACAAGTTGACTGTTGAAAAATTTAATGCTCCCTCCAGGTTAAAAAATTGTTCTACACCAGGTTCCCCTTCAATATGTTTTACTATAGAATGTATCGACAGGTTTATCCAAACATGCTATATTATGAGCTGATCGCTGATATAATTTGTTGGTCACGGACATAGAGCTTGCCAAGTTCTACATTTCGGTATATTTTCAACTCATAATAATACTGCGCTTCAAACGAGTGGACCGGCCCGTTGAAGTTTTATCTTATTGAAAAATTATTCAATTGAAATTCCGAACACGTTTCTTCTCTGACGTATTTCATTTTGTCTCATTCCTAACTCTTAACGATATATGGATACAATAAAGTGCTCTTTTCCTATCGATTGGTGTGCGATATTTGTTCCCTCCGCTTCGTTCGTTTATATTATTATGCAAATAAGCTACTTCTAATTCTGCCCTCACCGGCTATTCATTGTCTTTTCTCCTTCTTGCCGACCATCTATACTATACTCTGAACTGGAAAAAGATTTAGATGACTCAAACCTTACACGACAAGGAAACGAAAGATGACACTGGATATTATACTCCAAAGAATATTCTGAATCCTGCCATGTTTCGGTTAGTAATTAGTTTTGGAGATAAATGCTGAACACCCCAAATAGAAGCTAAAAAATTACGTTCATACTTCTCTCATTAAAGACCCTCACATAATTAATGAAGTTAAGTCACTTTAAGCTATTCTTTGTGTTTGTGGCCTCCCTACCTGCCAATGTTTAGCAAAATCCAGAAAAATAGTTAAGACCATTCAATTTTCCAGATTAGCTGAAATAACAAGAGCACTGAGCGAAGTGAACATAAAAATCGACCAGGACAAACTACTCGAAGACCATAGGCACCCTTTAAACATGAAACAATTGAACAATAGAGAAAGCAATCACCCCAGCGATATCGAGAAAATAGAAACCCTCGATGTGGAAAACGAAGCAAGGTAACCCACATATAAACGTGGAAACGGTGTACGGATAAACGCAGATTTTATTTTCGTTTTGTACACTTATTATTAATGTATTCAGAAGCAAGCCGAAAACGGGACTGATCGACATATTCAAGAATAACGAGGACAACATAGGAAGAGGATTGATATTCAGTCTCGCCGTTTCCATTATTCTTCTAATTTTAATGCTTGTGTTTTGGAGCTGAAAATCAGAGAACAGTCTAATCCCTCTAATGCCGCTTCAAATTCTAATCGAGTTTTTTTTTTGATGAAGTGTTATTTAATGTTTATTTATATTCAGAACCAGTGTAAAATGGTTGATAATTTATTCAAAAATCAACGACAAACTCAACAATGAAGATTTACTTCTTCTTTGGGGCAGCCTTCTGGGCAGACTTGGTGACCTTTCCAGTGGATCCATCAGACTTCTCGACAGACTTGATAACTCCGACAGCGACAGTTTGTCTCATGTCACGAACGGCGAAACGTCCGAGTGGAGCGTAGTCGGTGAAGGACTCAACGCAAAGTGGCTTGGTTGGGATGAGCTCGACGATTCCGGCATCTCCGGACTTGAGGAATTTGGGGAAGTCTTCGACTTTCTTACCGGTACGGCGATCGACCTGGAAATGGGAAAGTTAGATTCTGATGTCTTTCTGAAAAATATGTTACCTTCTCCTTAAGCTCGTTGAACTTGCAAGCGATGTGAGCGGTGTGGCAATCGAGGACTGGAGTGTATCCAGCGGCGATTTGTCCTGGATGGTTCATGATGATGACCTGGGCGTGGAAGGTGCGGGCCTCCTTGGCTGGATCTTGCTTGGAGTCAGAGCAGACGGATCCACGACGAATGTCCTTGACGGAGACGTTCTTGACGTTGAATCCGACGTTGTCTCCTGGCACGGCCTCTGGGAGAGACTCGTGATGCATCTCAACGGACTTGACTTCAGTGGTCACGTTTTGTGGAGCAAAGGTGACAACCATTCCTGGCTTGATAATTCCGGTCTCAACACGTCCGACTGGAACAGTTCCGATTCCTCCGATCTTGTACACATCTTGGAGTGGAAGACGGAGTGGTCGGTCAGTTGGGCGTTGTGGTGGGATGATGGCATCAAGAGCCTCAAGGAGGGTCTTTCCGGAAGCGTTTCCTTCCTTGCGCTCAACAGCCCATCCCTTGAACCATGGCATGTTTGGTGAGGCCTCGAGCATGTTGTCTCCGTTGAATCCAGAGATTGGGACGAAAGCGACAGCCTTTGGATTGTATCCGATCTTCTTGATGAATCCGGAGACCTCGTTGGTGATCTCGGTGAAACGGGACTCAGAGAATGGTGGCTCGGTGGAGTCCATCTTGTTGCAGGCAACGATGAGCTGCTTAACTCCAAGAGTTTGGGCAAGGAGAGCGTGCTCACGGGTTTGTCCGTTCTTGGAGATTCCGGCTTCGAACTCTCCGGTTCCGCAAGCGACGACCAAGACGGCGCAATCAGCTTGGGAGGTTCCTGAAATTCAATTAGGTTTAACAGTGTTGACTTATTAGTGTTATACCGGTGATCATGTTCTTGATGAAATCACGATGTCCTGGGGCATCAATGATGGTGATGTAGTACTTAGCAGTCTCGAACTTCCAGAGAGCGATATCGATGGTGATACCACGTTCACGCTCGGCCTTCAGCTTGTCGAGGACCCAAGCGTACTTGAAAGATCCCTTACCCATCTGGAAAAAATGGATATTACACTACGTATTGGAAAAATTATTTCATACCTCCTGAGCCTCCTTCTCGAATTTCTCGATGGTTCTCTTGTCGATTCCTCCGCACTTGTAGATCAAGTGTCCGGTGGTAGTGGACTTTCCGGAGTCGACGTGTCCAATGACGACGATGTTGATATGAACCTTTTCTTTTCCCATGGCTGCTACGGAGTGAGCAAAGTGTTTCCCAACTGAAAAAATTTTATGAAAAAAAAAATCAAAAAAGAAAGATCAGAGGTTTCAACGGAAGTGAAAACTGATGATAGCATCAAAGCAGTACACTAACAAGTTTCTACAAGACTTGAGATAAACTATTTGACTCGGATGGCTTAGAAAGTATTAAAACGGTATGAGATCCGTGTGAAAATGGCAATATTGCAAAAAATTATGAGACAAATATTTTTCAAACTCAGATTGAGTTAAACGAAAACAAAACAACGAAAAATAATCAACATGATTAGTCAGATGACGAGAAACTCACGTTAATTTCACAAGGCCCAAAAAATGGCTCGATTGGCCGCCTCCTGCACATCTAACTCTCGCCACGAATAACGACCGTAACCCAATTCAAACACAATTGGCGGGAGAGGGTTGAAAATTCAACTTTGACAAGAATTCTTGTCAAAGTTGAATTTTTCTTCTTAAGAAGGCAATGTTTTTAAATTGATTTTAAGAGAGCATTCATTTGTACTAAGAAAGAACTTCGAACAAAACACAATATTTATTTTTTTTTAAGTAAGAATGGCCGAGCAAATAGAAGTCGATAACAAAAAAAGCAAAGTACTCACATGGACTGAAAAATAGTTTGTGAAACCGGGAAAGAACGTACATTAACCAATTATTTTTCAGCAGACCAAAGACGCTTGACGATATCGCTCATCAGGATGAAGTAGTCACAATGCTGAAAGGAGCTCTTCAAGGAAAAGACGTAAGCAATTCAAATAATTTTTCAACGAAAAATCTATTTTTCAGTTGCCACACCTTTTGTTTTACGGACCACCGGGAACTGGTAAAACGTCAACTGCGCTGGCCTTCTGTCGTCAACTTTTCCCAAGAAACATCTTCCAGTAATCATATTGGTTGTTATCAGTTTTTAGTATTAATTTAATTCCAGGGACCGCGTGCTCGACTTGAACGCTTCGGATGAACGTGGAATTTCGGTTGTTCGACAGAAAGTGAGTCGTTTTATAGTTCTATTATCAAATCATAGTTTGCAGATTCAATCATTCTCTAAAACATCGCTGAGTACAAATTGCAAAGAAGACGTTCTGAAACTGAAGATTATCATTCTTGACGAAGTCGACGCTATGACACGAGAAGCACAAGCAGCAATGCGCAGAGTTATTGAAGATTTCTCTAAAACTACGCGATTCATTCTAATTTGTAATTATGTTTCTCGTCTCATCCCTCCCGTTGTTAGTCGTTGTGCAAAGTTCAGATTCAAGTCACTACCATCAGAAGTTCAAGTGCAGAGGTGAATCGATGATTTGATATTAATAAAAGTACGTTTGAATTTGAGATTGCGAACAATTTGTGATGCTGAAGAAACTCCAATGAGCAACGATGAGCTCATGCAAGTGATGGAGTATGCGGAAGGTGATTTGAGAAGAGCTGTCTGCACATTGCAATCATTGGCGCCAATTCTGAGAAGTGTGAGTTTCAATGCAAATCAAGCGAGTATTTACAAATATCGTACAGGGAGATGAAAATGCACGAAACTGCTACCTCCGTGGATCGTCCGATTCTGCTTTGATTTCCAATCTATGTAAATCAGTTCGAGTCTCTAATGTGCCTCAAATTATCTCGTTGACTAAAAGTATCACGAAATCGTGTACTGGGGTCGCATTCATGCGTCATTGCTTCCAGCAAATGCTCCAAGAAAACATTATCAACGATGAAAATATTGCAGTGATGGGAAAACTAGTTGCAGTAAGTTTTTGTCCAGAAGCTCGAGTTAACTTTACTATTCAGACATGCGAAAAGCGAATTCTTGATGGGTGTGATCTGGAGAACAATCTTCTCAACTTCTTGCTTACTCTCCGTGAGACAATTCAGTGAACAAGAGCTCATCGTATCTACATTTTCATATTTTACGTGTACTATAAAATTAATCTCGCTTGTGCAGACCCGAAGTGACTTCCTTATAAAACTACCAACACATTTCAATTTTTTGACATATTTTCTGTTGAAAACCAATTCTTCTTGAATGATCAGGAGAACATTAGTAAAACATAGACGTTTTCATTGTAAAAATCAATCTGAGAAGCCATCTTAGTTTAAATTTAACAAAAAATGTTGGAAAAGTCGGCAATTTTTACCGTTAATTTTTACTCTCGTGTGTAAGCGACCAGTGTGAGGCTCCCGGAGCCAGGATTGGGAGCCGGGCCGACTGAAAAATTCTCCTCGGCCCAATCGGCCCGGCTCCTGTAGAAATTTGAATTTTTTTCAAAAAAAATTTTAATTTTTTTCCAAAAAAGTCGAATTTTCGACTATTTTTTGGAACATCGATGAAAATTGAAGCGTACGAGAATATTGGAGAATTTTGACTATTTTTTGATGAAAATTTCAAAGAAAAAATTGAGAAAAAATTGTGCACAATTTTGAATCCGGGCCGGGTAGACGCTGACGAGTTGGCCCGGAGTGGTTCGGAAATTTACCCGGCAACTCCAAGATACCAGCATTTACCGGGAAGTGTTTCCCGGAAGATTCCCACTGACCAGGGTGTACGATGTTTCGTCTATTGGCATCTCATAACCATTTGCAACCTATTGTCGTAACTAGCCTCCAATAGAACTTTTCTTTAGGAGCAACGCAATCAATCATCATATATTTTAAACATGTTATGAAAGAACAAATGCAAAACCATAAACTGGATATATCTATACTTTTTCGAACTATCTCTGTACTTTATTGGCTTTTTTGAGTTAAATACTCATATTGAAGTGAGGCTCAGCAGTGTCAAACTGTTGGCTGTACCTCTCAACAAGTAACGCGGTTTCATCCCCTTTTCAGTTCCTCGGTCTGCGGCACATCGATTTTTCTTCCTCTTCTGGCTCCCTTCTTGCTTTTCTTAGTAACCTCGCCCCACCAAGTAGATAGATTTTTCTTCAATGAGGTTTAGTATAAAATTGAATTATTGTATCAGATTTCACTAAGATTAAATAAAATTAAAGCAGTCCATGAGAAAAATCCAATAGTGAATATCGACCTGATATTTGCTCAAGCAGCAATTTGTTGTACTGCTGAGTCAAATTCACAGAAACTTCTTTATCTTGGAAGAAGTTCAGGGCTCTGTTTAAACTTGTCTTTCAGCTATTCCAGATTCCCCTAACGACATATGGAAATGTATGAACAACTACAAACGATACCGTAATTAGACCGATTCTTTAAGACGTGTGTGGATTAAAAAGATGAAGAAACGTTTTAATTGAATACTCTTGAACCCTACACAATAAATATAATCCTGAAATTAATATACCAAAGTCCACATCATCTTCTGGATTCACTACCAGACACGTGCCGGTGTCTCAGTGCTCATAATCCGTGTACCTTTTCTTCATCCTCCTGCTCCTTGCTCACTGTCTATTTGCTCTTTTCCTGTATGTTTGTGTCGTTCTTCTTCTTCTTTTTTCTCCTCCCATCACAATTCTTTCATCCTTCCCGCCACAGGACATTCCGTTTTCTTGTTAATCACTCCTACTGTCTGTTTTCTGTGATTTCAACTTTCTTGTATTCTCACTGTCTTATAGATAACATGGGAAACGTGGCAACAAGAAAACGTCCCGGATGTCATCATGATGTTAGAAATGAAGAAAATGAGGAAGAAGATGGGCCAGCAAGGAAAAAGTTGAGAATTGGAGAAACTCATACTGAGAATGAGTATCAGAAGGTAGAGCCATAAATATCTCTCAATTCCAATATCGGCGTACTGTAGTTGCATCAAAATCAGTTTTTTCATTAAGTACATACTGTAGATCATAAGAAAATGTCTCTAATTAAATATGGTCATCGACCGCTTTAGTTGTTTGAACAAATATTACGAAGTAACCTCTGACTGGGCAACTCAAATTCTTTGTTTCAACAGAATTAAACTACCAAATATTGTGTTTTTTATTTCCAGCTCGCCTTCAAATCTCGTCTCCAAAAACTCAAAAAGTGTCGTCCCCATCTGAAAAGAAGAACGTATAAAGTTGAAGAAGGTAATTGAGATATAGAAATCCCGGATTATAAATTTTCTTTTGTTTGCCTACATTTGTGAGCATAGAGCACCACTTTTTGAAGTTGATGATATTGATAATGATCCGTGTCGGTCGGCACTTAAGATCAGATCAGATGATTTTAGGTACATACACTGTTTGAAAAAAAAACTGGTAGTGATCTTGGAGGAATGTGATTCAGAGAAGCACAAAGTTCCCTTGTTAGATTAAAACTTATCCATATAAAGCATGTTGTCTCATAGAAGTATTATCATATTTATCATTGCGAATGCTGTTTTTTGGATCTGAATATTGTATCTGTGTGCAAAAATCGTTCGAAAATTCCGAAGAACTTCTAAAGATCTATCAAAATATCTGTTTTCATGCTATCAAAAACATTTTTTCAGCTGATCCACGTCCTCCATTGCCCAGATTCATCGTGGATGACTATGACAATTATGAGAAACGTAAGAGAATTCATGAGATTTGTTTCTCAAAAATCTATAGTTTTCCAGCTGAACCAACTCGGAAGGAGTTTGCGATTCCCTGGTTTGAACATCTTTTTCTCCCGGAATTTCCAACAAGAAGCGTCATAAACGAGAAAAGTTTTATTCTGGAACGACAATTGGGTCGTGGATCGTTTGGAGTTGTTTATTGTGCGAGTGCAATCCATGATTCTGAAAGAAAGTTTGCAATTAAAATGCAAGAAAAGAGAGAGATTATATCGAAAAGAGCGGTGTTACAAGTGAAGAGAGAAGCTAGCATTCAAGTGAGTCAAGTTACTGAACTCATTTTCAATTTGACTTTAATTCCAGCGTCTTCTACCGTCACATCCATTTATTGCAAGAACATATTCCACGTGGCAGACACGGACACATCTTTATTCTCTACTACAGTATCCCACTGGTTCCACTGGAGATTTATTTTCGGTTTGGAGGCAACGCGGATCTTTATCGGAAGCAGCTATACGACTCATTGGTGCTGAATTAGCATCAGCTATAGGTACTGTACCAGCAATAAAATTGCGATGCTTACAGTTTTCAGTTTAAAAGGATAAACTCCGAGCATGTATCACGTATCACTGATTGCCACGTGAGCTCTATTGATTGTTGAGTTTGTAGATCAAAAACAGGGTTGAAATGTTCGTTGCGATACCTCATTCCAGTGCAAAATAGTGTTCGTTTTGCGCTGTTCACGTTGCTGATATACAACTCGTTTAAAAATTTCCGTGTAAAACAGTTGTTAACCACGAAGGGATGTTTTTGATATACAAGTCTAACACACAACTGACTTGTGATATTGTGACACGTTCTTAAAGTTCCTCATTTCAACTGATAACTTGAAGTGCCGCAATCTCTATGATCGGTGTTGTAATTCGATATCAGTTTTAGAGTTCAAAACTCACAAATTCTTCAGATTTTCTCCATCGAAATGACGTCATTTATCGCGATGTGAAACTAGAAAATGTTGTTTTGGATCAGTGGGGACATGCACTATTGATTGATTTTGGATTGGCAAAGAAGTTGAAACAAGGATGTAATACGGGGACAATATGTGGGACCTTACAGTATATGTCACCTGACGTGGCATCTGGACACACGTATTCACATTATGTTGATTGGTGGTCCTTGGGTGTTCTTCTACATATACTTTTGACTGGAATTTATCCATATCCGAATTCCGAGGCAACTCATCACGCTAACTTAAAGTAACTTCTTAAATTTAGTTTGTACCATAATTTTCAATGTTTAGATTCATTGACTACAGTACTCCAATTGGATGTTCAAGAGAATTCGCTAATTTAATGGATAGAGTGAGTTAATAATGGTCAGTAGATTGAGACAAATTCCAGTAATTTCAGATGTTGGCAGTTTCCATAACTCATCGTTTGTGTTCATTCACTGTTCTCCATGCTCATCCATTTTTCCGTCCAATCAACTTTTCAAAACTAGAACAAAAAGATTATACGCCTGCTTCTGAAATTGGAAATGCCGAATATGATACATATCAACAAAACGATGAAACACTAGATGATACAATGTATAAAGAGAACTATGATGTGAGTTCCTCTCAATTTCTATTCCAAATAATTCATTTTCTTTTCAGTTTGATCGTTTTGACTACTTCAATGATCGATTCTAAACTTGGTTCATATCATAATTTCATATCAATGAAATACAATTTTGGAGTTGAAATCTAACATTTTATTACCCTTTCCCTCTTTCTTTTCTTCATACTGTGATAAAAAACTCCCCGTTAATATTATGACCATTTTGCCTGATACGGGTGATAATAAATTGTATAATTGCTAGTTTACATTCCATCTTCTTGTCGTCATTATAGGAACTCATCTATCTTTTCGGACTTGAGAATTCTGGAAATTTGTTACTATGAATCTGTATACTACAGTATATTCTTTCAAAAATTCCCCATTCAAGCCTTCTCAACCGATCAATCTTACTCTTTCACTTCTCACTTTTTAATAATAACAAAAGGATAGAGTTGACCCGTAACATATTGTCAACGGTCAGTCGGCTTGTGGATATTTTGTGGTTGGGTTGCGGATCCATTACAATCGGAGTATAAATGCTATTCAAAGCGGGGAAATGTCTGCGTCTCCTATCTATTACTCACTATCTAATTGTTCTTTTGGCAGATGATACGTCGTCCACAACATCTGGCCTTTCCTCTCTTTTTCTTTCTTTCTTCTCCACAGCAAAGGTCATTCCTCTTCTCTTCTCTTCTCTCTATGAAGTGGACCCTTTCCCTCCATAAAGAACCGCAGCGCCGACACGCTACGCACGTCAAATGTCAACTTGTCTTCGTTCAGCGTCTCCCTCTTCACCCAGCCATCACTCCGTGTATATCCATCTTTTTTCGAGACGTTTTTATTCCGTTTCGCGGAAGAGTGTTGTTTTGAGTTATTGATCACATCTTTTCCCAGGGTTACGTAGTTCAAAACAAGAAATATTTATGAACATCTGTGACTAAATGTATGATGAACTTTCCCAGAGGCATTTCTTCAGCTTACTGTACTAAATGAGAAGTAGAAACTAAACTGAACAACTAACACGGAACATCTAGATTCTTCATTATGCACATCACATCTAGAACCATTGAGATCATTTCAAACTAGCTAATTCAAACTATTAAAGCAACATTTAAATAGGTTCATTTCAAATTAATTTCAAATTGTTCGGTTAAATTAAGGAACAAGAAGACCACTGCATTCAAGGTCGGTGCGACTTCTTCAATTTCATCTCTTTTTCCTCATTCAAATCGTCCCATTTCTTTTTTCTACTCTTAGTTCTATTTTCTATTTAAATTTCAGAGATGGTGGGTACACATCCAACAAATCTCAGTGAACTGTTGGATGCAGTTCTGAAAATTAATGACCAGACATTGGATGATAATGATAATACGAAGTGAGTTCTATTTTTTAATTTTTTTTTAAATATGAGGAAAATCTCAGAAAACAAGAACTTCAATGTCATCCAATGCGACAAGCGCTTTTCAATGTTCTCGTTGAAACAAAAGAGAAAACAGTTCTTTCCGTTCGTAATCCAGTTGATGAGACTCCAGAAGATCCACAATTGATGCGTCTTGATAATATGTTAGTGGCTGAAGGCGTTGCTGGACCAGATAAGGGAGGATCATTAGGAAGTGATGCAAGTGGAGGAGATCAGGCTGATTATAGACAGAAATTACATCAAATCCGAGTGGTCTATAACGATGAATTGAGGAAATATGAAGAAGTAAGAATATTAATTTCTGAAATGTTGAGAAGTGTAACCACTTGATTATCATTTTCTTAGGATTCTATGTAAATTGAAATAATTATTCTGTTAAATAACCCTCAATAAGTTTCAGGCATGTAATGAATTCACTCAACATGTCCGATCTCTACTCAAAGACCAATCACAGGTTCGACCAATTGCACAGAAAGAAATCGAGCGAATGGTTTATATAATTCAACGAAAATTCAGTGGAATTCAAGTCCAATTGAAGCAATCGACTTGTGAAGCTGTTATGATACTTCGTAGCCGATTCTTAGATGCTCGACGCAAGAGAAGAAACTTCTCGAAGCAAGCTACTGAAGTATTGAATGAGTACTTCTATGGACATCTCTCGAATCCATATCCATCAGAAGAAGCGAAAGAAGATTTAGCAAGACAATGTAATATTACTGTGTCTCAGGTAACCCAAATCAATTTTCAAACAATCACTGTCTTTTTTGCTGTGCAGGTATCCAATTGGTTCGGAAATAAACGTATTCGATACAAGAAGAATATGGCAAAAGCACAGGAAGAAGCAAGTCTTTATGCAGCCAAAAAGAATGCCCATGTGGCTTTAGGCGGGATGACTGGAAACCCGTATGGTATGCTCCCCGGAGCAGCTGCTGCCGGTTTATTAAACCCTTACAACCCGATGAATATTCCGGGACAAGACCCATTGCATATGGGAATGCCCCCGTTCGACTTATCTGTTTATAATCCCCAATTGGTCAGTGATTCATCTATTTCCTTCTGAATTTAATCCAACTATTTCCAGATGGCGGCTGCTCAATACCAACAACAAATGGACAATGATAATAAAAATTCATGAATAATCTCTACAGTTTTCTCCTCAAAATCTCATAAACCCCGCCCACCTACCATCAATCTTGCTTTCTTTCCAACTGAATTCCCGATCCAACCTCGTTTTGGTTTTTCCAAACATTAAACCAACGACCTCTCTCTAAAATTTTTTTTCTCTAATCTCATTAATCTTTTTTTTTCTTCCATTCTCTTTTAATTTCAAATATTCTACCTAATTTCAGATCTCGTAATAACATGAGTTTTGACTTTCAATTTCAATAAATTCCTTCCAGTTTCCTCAAATGGGAGACTGGAAATTTTCACTTTTAAGAAAAAAAAAATAGAAAAAGAGAACAAAATAGAAAAGAAAATCCCAGGATTCAGATGAAAAACGATGTTTTCCGGTGAGATGAAATTACCAGTTTCCCTTTTTTCGAAAGATTCTCTTATTTTTTCTTGAGAAAACCTTTTATTTTTCTTCTTTCTCACCACTAGCTTCCCGAATATTGAGAAAAATCCCTAGTTGTGCAGTTTTGAAAATTGTTTAAGTTCTCACTTCCGTTTTCGCGATCTCTATCACAGACGAACGTAGAATTTGCATAGGAAACATACAGTAACCCCGTTATTATTCGAACATGATGCACCTAACTCGTGTATCATGATATTCGAACGCAGAATGCAAATTTCGAACGTTTCTCTTTTTATCACGTGCGATTTCATCGGAAAATTGAATAAAAGAGTTAGAAGACATTTCGACAGATCTTCCAATCCGCACTCTAATTGTCACTGAAATCATTTCTAAAATAAAATAAAACAAGATACAGAGAACAATTCATTCGACTTTCTGTCATGGTTCACTACTTTACTTGATCAGTTTTTCGTCTTCCCAACTGTTTTTATCCCTTACGGAGTGCCTTTGGAGTTGGTTTGTACATGACGAAAGTGCAAACCATATTCTCATCGACCTGAAAATAGAAAATACAAGAATGAAGAGTGGGAGAGAGATAATACCTTCATAGTGGCAGCAGAATTATCGAATTGTCCACAATAGTGAGGAGCTGAGAAGATAGTGACCATCTTCTTCGAAGCGAAGAATTCATAGCCATCTTGAACAACTTGATGTGCACGAGCAACGAGATCCAAATCAAGTTTCATGCACAAATCACTGACAACATCCTGTCCAAATACGTAGGAAACTCCACGTGTATTCGCTTGCCATCCTTTCACCCATTGATCTGGATCAGCCCAGAGCAAATCAATTCCAATCGATGGATTTGGTGGGTCTTGTGGACGTGGAAGTTGGCGAAGTTGATCAAGAGATTGAAGATGGGGAGAAAGACCACCATGCATACAAAGGATACGAGATCCAATAAGACCACAGAGAGGCATCCAGTTGAATGTATCTTGGAATTGAGACCAGAGACGTGTTGATTTGTAACGACGGTTGCATTCTTCATAGAATCCGTAGACACGATTGATTGCTGGGCATTCGTGATTTCCACGGAGCATGAAGAAGTTCTCCGGATACCTGAATTATGAGTTGTTGCAATGAATTCCGTTATTTGAACTCACTTGATCTTGAAACAGAACATGAGACAAATAGTCTCAATATTCTGACGTCCACGATCAACATAATCTCCGAGGAACAAGAAGTTCACATCTGGTGGGAATCCATTCTTATCGAAAATACGGAGAAGATCCGAGTACTGTCCGTGGATGTCTCCACAAACAATGATGGGTGGTTCCACTTCCAAAAGTGACGCCTGGGAAGCGAATACCGATTTGGCAACGGTACAACATGTTTGAAGCTCTTGTTCGTTGACAGAAGTTGTCAGTCGTCCACCAGACATTCCGACGTTGAGCAGACGGCTCATCAAGTTATCGACATCGATTGTCGCTGTCATTTTTGTTCCTTCTTTCTACAATTGAAAACGTCTTTGGAGGAGCACAAGAATAGGTTGGAGTTACCTTTGGAAGGCTTCTTCACTGGCGATGATCCGCGGGCGGTCGCAAATAGAACAATAACTTTTTTCTTCATTTTCTCTTCGCATCGACTTTGTATTGACCCCTCACTGGCTTACTGTGTTTTTGTGGCATTTCACGCAAAATATGAATCTGGACAGTTTCTTTTCTGGAAAAGACAGCTCCATCACGTGAACATTTTATCTTTATGAAATATTGAATCGTACTGCAGATTTGAGGGTTCTCGACGGAAAAAATGTCAAACTGACTTCTTGTCACGACTACAATATTTTCTATGTCTACTGACACCATAAAAAAGTTTGAATCACCTGTCTACCTTAATTCGATTCACAGATCTTTAAAAAAGAGAACATGAGCCCGAAAAACAAGGCAGAAAAGAATGAAAAATGAGCTGCAAACTGGATAAAACACTGTCGAAATTCTCGAAATTCTCAGTTTTCTTTTGCAAACAACACAACTAAAACTTCCATAAATCGCCGTCTAAATTCGATTGGTCCCTGGAGAAAAAAATAGGAGAAAAATGGAGGAAGAAAGAAGGAAAAAGGGAAAACTAAGACACCATTCTCACGCCTTTTCTTTTGGTTTTCTTACAATCGTTTCAGTTTTCTTTTTCTCATAAAATTCAACTGAAATGATAGTTTCGAGGAAATCCGAAAGTCGTAGTATAGCATCTAATGTGTCCATTTGATGTAGTTTATCTTCAACTTTTAAAAATCCCAGATGTCGAACTAGAACAGTTTACAAAGTAATTTCCACTTTCAGCGAGTCAAAGAATAATTTTCTAAAATTCGTATTCGGATAGGTATCTTGTAGTTCTAGTGAGCAACATGCTCGCTAATTTGCACTTCTGAATCGTGCCAACTCTGTGAAATGACATATATTTGAATAAGATAAAGTGTTCCACTCATACATGAAACATGTTTTTCAGTGCTAGTGCAAGCTAGCAAGCTGTAGGTTAACGTTCAATAAGTTTGAGTTTCCCGCCTGTAAAACCTTCCAGTCATTGTATTTTTCCAATAACCAACAACTGCTCGTCATCGGTTCAACGACTATTCTATATTTCCTTGTTGATCATTTTCATTCACATAGGTGCAAAGTTTGTCAACTGATAGAATTTGGGTGCAAATTTGAATAATCCTACTCATCAATGTAGGCAATCCTGTTCTGGTTCGTATTTTTCATGTACTGTACACTGTTGACATCATCAGTAATTCTGACATAGGATTGAGGTAAACTAGAAGTTTTCAATCGAACTTCATTTCACAGAAAACTGTAAATACAGATCTGAGTTCAATAGATGTCATATCAAAGATCCAAATCACGGCACTTCATTGAAACAACCCATTCAATTTTTCATTTTTTGAAAGTGAACAACTGACAATCTCTGGACATGTCACAACTTCTTAAGTATCTCATTGTGCAACCCACCGAAACAATTTTTTTCCAACATTCCTCTCTCTTCTCTCATTTTCTTTTTCTTCTAATCATAAAGTTCCTTCATCAATCACAGAAAAAAGAAGACGAAGAAGAAGTCACTCTCAAACTCAAAGTACGTGTTTTCGTGATCTGAGAGGGATAGACACGAAACAAAACGAGCTGACAAATTGTTTTTCTGTCGAAAAATGCGGAGCTCTCGTCTGATTTCATTATATTTCATCGCGACGAACCAACTGTTCCAGAAGTGTGTTTCGTCGTTAAACCAATGAAAGAAACTGGGTAATCAAACGAGAGAGACGACGACCTTTGTTCTTGCAAAAGTCAAAAGTTTGATGGGAGATTTGGAAAAAGAGTGGAAGAGAAAAAATGATAGAATTTTGAGAAAAATGATAGATGGTTCTAGGTGGAACGCATCAAAATGATGTTCGCTTGATGAAGTGTCAAAGATCTTTTGATTATAAATATTACAACAAAAAGTATTGTTTTGAAAAATAATCTCGAAGTATGAAACGTTAGTTAACTAAGCAGTATTTTAAACTATTTGCAGTGTTTTGAAGTATCAGAACTTGGGGAATTCTAATAATATCTACTTCTAGGAAAATGAAAACCACTTTAAAAAAGTGATTTGATTCTGTATTTAAAAAGTTACAAATTCATACAGACCGAGGTGTCGATTAGTATGTTTTCAGAACACCCTGCAAACCGATTAAGTCTTTTTTGTTCTGTTCAGTTGCATCCCACAAAGAATAGATGAATCGTCTATATTCTTCGGTTCATTTCGATCATCGAAACTTCTATTTCCAACCCTTATCACATGTGACATGCACAATACTCATTTGGTTAACACTCACAGATCAATCCATTGTTTCATAGAGCTTACCTCAACATATTAATGCAAATCCTTCCCCACCCTCACTTCTTCTTTTTGTTTCGTTTTGCATAATCTGCAAGTGTTTGAAATTTCAATGAAATTTCGATATTGTTCACTGGGTACTTCTCTTACGTAAATACAATGCACCTATATTTGAAGCTTCACTTTAGTGACGTCTATGATAAAAATGAGGGAATGATTTTTATCAATTTTCGATTGATATCAGAATACACTCAGAACAGAAACCAGAAATATGTCTTCTTGGTATTTATAGTTTACAAATATAAAAGGAAATTGGTTGGTTACTGACTTGAACTGCCTTGGATTGTCTGATTGAACTTCCTCTGTTGTTAGTCTAGATGTTCGATCACAACATCCATATTAACTCAGAAAATATTTTCTTTTTTTTTTCAAAAAGAGTTACTAACAAATCGAAGAATAAACAGTTTCTTCTCTCCCCAAGTTTTCTCCCAACCAGTGCTTATCCCAGCTACAATCTATGTCTTTTTTCAAAGACACTTTTCGGTTTTCTTTCGTTTTTCTCCTCTCGTCCATATGTCTCGGACTGTGTTGGAGTGGTCATAGACTAATGAAATAGTGTGGGAGGACAAGAGACTCAGACATTCCTCTCTCCTAAATGCTCCGCCCATTTTTCCCTCTGCCGCCGCGCCCACCGCTCATAAAGACTTCCCATTTTTCAAGAAGGAACACCGTGAAACTCTTATATAAAACTAGATTCAGTTCTTATTTTACTACTGAAACATATATTCTAAAAAGGGAAAAAACGGAGAGGGTTAATTGAGAAAAACAATTCTCCCAATCATTTTTTCTCTCTATTTTTCTACTTGGGTATTCTCGTCTAAATCCTTTTGGCGCTTCTTGAATTTTTAATTAAAACTATTCCACTATGGCACGAGCACAAGGTGGAGCTGTCAGAAGGCAAAGATTGTGGCTTTATGAGTCTGTCAGGTTGGTTTTATTTCATTCTCTCTCTATTATTTCACTCTTTTTTCTTCTAAAAACTCTTCTGAATCTCAAATCTGAAAGTTGATTCATCAAAAAATCTCTGATTCGTCTTCTATGTGTATTTCTTCAAAATCTAAACCTATTTCGCCCTTATTACAATTGAGTTTTATCTTGTTATTTACCGGAAAATTAGTTTCATTTTGTTAAGTCGGAAAGCTCTCAAGCTGTCAAAAACCTTCTTTTGCAAGCAGAAGATTTGACAGATTCTCTCTTCATTTCTCTTTCTCAACGCACACAAATATAGGGAACATTGGACGAAAAGGCGCGAAAAAACGAGGGAAAATGTATCGAATTTCGGTTTTTGGCGTGTCATATAGAGGAGAGATCGCTTGATCAGTTTTCACAATTCTCACTCGAGTTCAAATATTTAGAAGAAGAAATGGCGATTTTTGAACTGGTTAAAAATAGAAATGCTTTCTCGGAGAGTACAGTAAATACAGATTTGGATGAGAGAAGACAAATGAATCCGATAGAAATAGAAAAGACTCGTTCAATGGATTCTATTCTTGAGCCAACTTCTGGATGACTGATTATCGAACATCTCAGTCGGGTCATCTCAATCCTATAATTTCCACTACTTTCAGTTGAAATTCAAACTTTCTCTCAATTTCACTTCTCCTTTCTTTGTCTTCTTTTTTTCGGAATTATTTTCTCACTTTCTGATTGTAATCACATGTCGGACGTAAGCAAGTAACAACTCTCCTCCAAATCAGATAGTCAGAAACTGATAACGAATGCTCTCAATCATCAAAAACAAAACTATAGTCTTCAATTATTTCATCAAAAAAACCAATTGTGAACATGAAAAGTTTTGAGTTTTTGCAGCCGAGACGAGTTAAAAATAGGAGAAGAATAAGGAGAAATGGGCTATAAAACTGCACATGTGTTTACCCATTAGACATGACGACAAAGAAGAGGAAGAAGAGGAAGAAGAATAAATGAAAAAAAGAAATTGTTGACGTTGGATTGGATTCTGGAATATTTCTGAATTTATGTTTAGAACCGAAGGCTGAGAAGGTAGATCAAACTGTATCTTGTTACAAGATTCATTGCCTACGAGAAACTTATTTTAGAACGCTTTTTCTCTTCTTTTTTGAAACGCTAAATTAAGTATTTTTTCGTCAATCTATATTTTCTAATTATGACGAATGTAGGAGTCTGTATTATTCAAACTTGTCACTACTAATCCCTATATATCTAGATTATTTTTAGTTTGTTTCCAATCAGAATACAACTGGATCCATACTCAATTCGTGACATCAACAGATCATTTTGATATATTTTCTGACTCATTTTCATCTAATCCATATCTTCCAACGACTCCAAATCAAACTCATCACTTACTAAAATCCACTTATTTTTTGTTTATTTTGTGGGTGTCTGTTATCAAAGTACACAGAGTACCTATTTTCTCGATTGTTTGTTGATTTCTTTCTGATTGAAACGGTTGCTTTTTAGAAATCAAATCAGAACCAATCTCTTCTTTTCTTCTTTTTTCTCAAAATCACAAAAATATCTGATTTTGTGTTCAATAGTTCGAATGACGCAAACTGAACACTCGATGATCTTTGTTGGTTAACATTCGTTTTCTTTGAAACGATGACAATAATTAAAGAGAAAAAAGATAAAGGATCGAACATCGAAAGAAGAAAATAATTGGTTGATTTGATCTGATGATACTGTAAGATTACAGACAGACTGGAACGAATAAACAAGGAACAATGGATTCTAGTTTTGATTCCTTCCTACAGTTTCTCAATTCTACAGTAAGAATATATCTATCCAAACGTTTTTAAGAACATTTACACATTTATAGAGCTATTTCTTTATATAATTAGGTCCCACAAGAAACAAAATGACTCTAAAAATCCATTCTTTTTGATCACACACCACATGTAAAATTTTTCAAAAATCGCACGACTTCTCTCTGTGAGAAATCTGTATCTATCTCTAGTTTCTCCTACTGATTCCATATTTGTTTATGTTTGTATTCTTCAGAAGACTAAAGGTCTCTTCTATCTTTTGGTTTCTTCCGTTGACATGATAAAATGATATCATTCGTTGATTTCATTCCTTCTTCCGATTCAGAAGATGTCTGATCATGAAAAAATACAAAACACATTGCAAAACGAAGGAAGAAATCATCGAAACAAATCAAAAACGATTTCAATTCAATTCAAATTCGAATTGTATTCTACGTGTGTGACGTTCTCTGTTTGCTCTTTACCTTGGTTACGGAAGCTTCTTTCGATCTCAAGTAGATTGACACGTGTGACGTGGCACGGGATATTGAGCAAATATAGAAAGCAAGCGCATGATTACGAAGAGTTACAATCAGTAGGATAGACGGATAATAGATCAAAAGAGATGAAATGAGTCAGGGATCATAAAATAAAGTACAAATTAGTAAACGAATGGGGGTTTGACATCCAGACAGAAACCATTCAAACTGTTCATATTTCTCAGCTGACCTCGAACACTTTTAGATATTTTCAAGAGAAGCTGTCCAGTCTTATACTCTTTAATTTATTGGAACATAAAGGATAAAACCCTTGGCTGCTGCACCTTCCGTGTCCTACGAGACCTTCCCGAAACCTTCCGAATTCTCAATTCGTGATTCCCATAGAACCTTGAACCCATTCTCCGACTCTTTGAATTGCACTCTCCTGAATGTGATTTTTTCGAAATCTGCATGCTTCTCACCGACATTCTTATTCAAAAAAAAAACGAAATTGTGATAAAAAAGAAAGAAAAGAAAAGAAAGAAAACAATAAGGAAGTTGTGAAAAGCATTTATTTATGATGGAATCTGAGGATAAGCAAAAGAAGAAAAGAAGAGAAAGAAGAAAGTAGCTGTAACCCTTTTGATGTCATCGGTCCCTTTGGCATGGCACCAAATCGAATTAGTGCTAGGTCAAAAGAAATCAGTTTTCGGGCTCTTTTTGACTCTAAAAGTGTACGTTTCCTCTCCTGGAGTACTCTGTTTAAATGAGTTTTTGATGTTCTTGGTTCTCATTTCACTCGGAAATTCTTCACTTTAACAAGATTAAATTGAAAAGTTTTACTGATTCTGGGAATATCGTTCATCCACAGCTTTGAGTTTAGTAGTATGTATGTAATATTCTGAACTGTGGACTCTGTCGGACCAAGATACTTTTTTGATCATCTGATGTCATTCTTTTCCATTGACCCAAATTCGTTTCATTCAAATTGAATTCCGAATGAATTAAACAAGCAAATCACTCAATCAAGTTTCAGTCCGTCGAATCCAACGAGCAGAAAAACAGAAAAGAAAGAAAAAATGAATCTGGTTTTCGTTCCGAATCTCCAGATGTCGTTATATTCCTTTTTTCTCTCTACTCCATCTTCTCTATTCTTTTATTTTTTATTTTTGTTGTGGTGCTGCTCCGTCGACAACCGGGCGGCCTTTCTTCTGTTCTCTTCTTTTCTTTTCACCTTTGCTCCCATTTCAACTTTTCATTTTACTTTTTGTTTTCTTGGATCTAGATGAGCAGCAAGAGATAGTGACCTGAGGACCGTCTTGCATAGGAATGGACATTCTTATTTCGACTAGTCGATTGGGGTATCCCCTGACCAATATCTCTTTCTTCATTCGAAGTGATTAGCTCATAAGTTCACAAGTGATGTCATGAATATATTCCTATACTTGAAAGTAACAAGAAAACCAATTCCATTTTTCCCCTGTTTTCCCTTTAATCACAAATATGTTCTATGGCGACTTTTGAAGATCTCGTGATCTAGATCTTTTGGTTTTAAATTAACAATTTAAAGTCTAGAAAACTGGAAGGGCCACCTGTCAAAGTATCAATCTTCTGGAAATCAGGAAGCAAAACCTCCTCTTTTAAAGTCTGAAAAACTGACAGAGCAACCTTGTTTTTATCTTTAATCCCTGCAATTTCAAACTGATGTGTAAAGTTATTGAGAGATTCTTTAGTGTTTTTCTTTGCGGTTACAGGAAGTAACTGTGAAACATTGAACAACGTCCAAAATTTTGCCTAGTTTTTATAAATCAAATATATTTTTGACTTGACGTCTACTATTATTGAAAGCTCCAAGGCTCTTTCGAACTCTAGTTGTGCGAGTTCCTCAGGATTTTGAGCCTTTTTTTTATCTAAAAATTTGAGTTAAATGTACATTTTACAACTCGACTTTTCTCCTATATCTCTTTCACTTTTACCTGGCTCACCTGAAGATCTCATGAAATGCTCACGAGTTGAGGGTTCGAATTTCACAACAAAGAAGCTGGATCCCGCAAGGTGATTTCCCGCCCGCGGGAGGTAAGCAGCTGTGCTATTTCCACTCGGCAGACCACGTAATAAATGTATTTTTCGTCTAAATCTTTGAACTCTCCTAGATTTTCATATTCTTTTGAGATTTTAAAATTTTGAAGAAATGGAAGTAGCGTCAGGTTGTTTCGAAGCTCTAGAGGTTTTCTAGCATTTATTGCGGAACTTCAACTGACTTATTGTAGATTCAAAGGCGCAAGTTAACAAAAACTAACTACAGTACCCCTCATTCCCCAAAAATTATTTACTTCTTTTCTCGATATTTGTTTCTGTAACAAAATTTAACAAAACTTCAACAAAACGACTGTGTAAGTCATTTTTAGATCGAAATCTTTTCATGTGACAAAAAGACCAAAAGAAAACTTTCCCGATAAAATCATATGTCCTTTCGTTTCCAAGACAAACATTATTTTTACCGAAACTCGTAAATTACAACATTCTTTCAGAATGATCAAAAGGAAATTACAAGATTTGGCTGTGTGTTGCTCCTATCAGGTTGATTTTTTGCACGAAAAGAGTATGTTTAACTCCGCTATGTGTTCTATCAATACAAATGTTTGGTTTTCAGAACACTCTGTAAAAGAATTCAAAAAGAAATACGAAGTTCTCGATGAAATTGGTCGAGGAGGTTTTGGGATTGTGTATGAGGCAACGCGTCGACAAGAAGGACAACAGCCAGTTGCAGTCAAGTTCGTGCAGCACAAGCATGTCAGAAGTTGGACTATGGTGAGTTTAGACGAGCTATCATTGCTTCTTTTCGTGCAATGAGTATTTTCCAAACGTTTGTTTTTGTTGCAGACCTGTCGTCAATTAATTCCTTCTGAAGTCTGTCACCTCGAAACGTGCGAGGATATTCCCGGAGTTATAAGAATACTCGATTGGTTTGCAAAGTAAGATTTTTTTGAATTGATGTAATTGCAACACTGTTACATTTTCAGCTCGAAAGGCTTCCTCATTGTCATGGAACGTCCCGAAAACTGTATGGATCTGTTCGACATGGTTTCAGTACACGGGCCGCTAAATGAAGATATGGCCAAGTTCATTTTCAAACAGGTAGATATTCATCTATTAACACGCAAGTAATATAACTTGCATCAATTTTAGGTTATTACAACAGTATTCGATATGTACAGTAAACATGGACTATTGCATCGTGATATAAAAGATGAGAATCTGATTGTAAACATGAATACAGGAGAAGTGAAATTGGTTGATTTCGGAGCAACTGCTTATGCAGAGAAAGCGACGAAAAAAGAATTTCAAGGAACTCGATCATATTGCCCACCGGAATGGTTTCGCGATCAATTATATCTTCCTCTTGAAGCCACGTCCTGGTCTCTTGGTGTTCTACTTTTTATTCTTCTCACCGGAAAACTTCCATTTAAAAATGAGATTCAAATTTGTCTCGGAAATGTGAAATTCCCGGAGGGTCTCTCGAAAGAAGTATGCCAACTTGTGAAAAGTTGTCTCACAACTTCAACGACTGCCCGTGCTTCTTTATCACAAATTGCTGCTCATCCATGGATGGAAACGGATAAACCATTCTATAACGGAGAATCAACATTCGAGGAAGCACTCATGGAAATAAGTGCGTTCTATAAGAATTTTATGAGTTTGAAGTTTTAAAAAAAGTTTTGTAACATCATCGTAAGTAACAACTGTATTCAGGGAATCCGGCACCAATACTCGAAGATAAAGAAGCTGAAGAAGAAGATAACGAGTTGAATGACGTCGTGATTCTAACGAGAAGTCGTGATAGTCGAACTGATATGGATATGGAGAGTATATGTACGATGGTTACTGCTGTTGAAGATCGATATGAACCTTCAATTGCAGTGAAAGAATTAGCAGTTGAGGAACTTGTTGCGACAGGTAAGACACTGGAGATGATGTAAATTAATTAATAAAGAACTAAAAGTGCCAAAACCTCTGTAAAAAAATTTATCATATTGTACATTTTTCAGGCGAAACGACGAATTTAATGCGTAGCGAATCTCGTTACGATAATATTTCATCGTCCTCTTTCTGCGATTATGTCTCGTTGGTTTCCTCTTCATATGATGATCAGTTCACTTCAACATCAGATATTTATCAATCAGCTTGTGAAGTATTCCCACATTCAAGGTAATTTGCAATATTTTGAAATAGTTCTGACTTATGAATTTCAGTTCGTCTACATCTCTGAGCAGAGGCATGGGAGCTGTGAAATCGGCATCTGCTTACAATTTAGTACGAATGCGTAAAAAGTCGAGTATTTTCAAATCGTTCGATACGGAACTTGATCCAGTATCCGAAATTGATAGTCAGGTAAAACGTTTTTGAACTTTATTGTTTTAAACTTTATAATTTTCAGCCTCTCATACCGGAAACGTCATCTGCAATGTGTCAATCAACATACAGTAATGATGAAGATGTAACAATATCGGAAGAAGTGATAACAGCTGGAACATCTCCATCTGTGTCGAATTCTCCACGAAAAGGTAGTCTTCAATGCTCAGAAACAGTTCCCAGAGTACGAGATCCAGTCATCCGAATGTCAAGACATCGTCCTCTTCAATTCGCAATCGATTCTTCATCTCCACCACCAGTTCTTGCCATTTTTCAAGTCAGCCCAACCGCATCGGTTGGTTGATTTATTCAAATTTAAACACTGCATATAGAAGGTTAAAAACGGGTAACTTGATTCCACTTGTACAGTAACTTTTCTATGGGTTTACTCTTTTATTTCCAAAAATTGTATACAATTACAATATTGTACTAATAATAATGCTGATAATAAATTTTGTGAATTTATTCCGGAGTTTTCTCGTTATGTTTCTACATGGAAGTTTTTTTAAAGCAAACAAAGCCGCTTTTCAGTTCGAACCAGATCGAGGAAAAAAAATAAATTTTCGGAATTATTGGTACTTGAGTTCCCGAAAATCATCTTATTGTAGGCTAATGTAATGGAAACATTAAAGATCCAGACTGTGATTAAAAGATAAAAGTGAATGGATTTATTGAAGAAGAAATCTATTTTGTACATACAGAAGAATGAGAGATCTTAAATTAATGAATTCCCGTCGTCTACAGAATTCGAAACCTGTCTATGCAACAAGTGTTTCTGCTGTTAATTGAGCAATAATATGCTCATTCAGCAAGAAATTTGTTTCCAAAAGTAATGAGCGAGACATAAGAGTAAGCTTCGGTTTGACAAGTTTGAAAAGTGGATGAATTGGAATTGGAATTCCCTGTCGGAGGATATCATTAACCATTCGTTGAAGAATTTCACGAGATAAGAAACCAGCGTCATCGAGCTCTTCTTGGAGTAGAATTCGTGGAGAACGAGATGTCTGAAAACATATTTTATTGAGAAATCGAAAAGAATTTGAAACTTACAAATTGAATCTCTTCAATCGTCACCTTTCCTTTTACACTTTTTGGTGTCAACTTCATTTTCATAAGAGCTTCAATTCGAATTTCCATTTCTCCAATTGGCTCATTTCTATCAGAAACCAAACGAATGAGACCAAGTAGACTGAAGTGGATTCCTCCTGAAAGTCAATGAAATGTGATTAAATCCTATTTAATTTCCAGAAAAACCTTTCTCTTCTGGTTGTACAATAACTGCTGGAGCTTTCAATGTTGTGAATACGAATGCAATATTTCTATCAGGTAACATTTCTCTGAGTGCTGGGAATAAATCTCCAATACAGAACAATGATCCAGTACTCAAGTCACAAGTTGTTCTCATGACTGGCCCAAATTGTGGAGTTGTCCAATCGATTCGAGTATCGAAGAGTTTGATTCGATGTCCATGGAACATCAACGCATTTGGAACGAAGTCACTGACAACAATTTGAAGCATTTGAGATGGATTTGGAACACGTGGCAAGAATATGGGACCAGCTCCGAATGGAGTCACATGACCTGATTGGAAGACTTCTCCAGATGTTTGAAGCTCAATTCCACGAGAAGTGAGAGATGGAGATGTGATCATTGAGTAATCAAGCATCAGGGAATCGGCACGAGACTGAAAAACATTGAATATGGAAGCTGAATTTCATGGTGAAACTAGAAAATGTGCAAGGAAGGCTACATAAAACTGAAACTTCGAAGACATTGGAAACTACCTGAACTATCTGTTAAAGCCGCTATCATTCTTATTTATAAAAGACAATTGGGCGTTGTCTGTCTGTCTGAGGCGCTGTCCGCAACGATTTTGGAAAGAGAAGAGAAACTAAGCCAGCGGGCAAAACCGAACTTGCGTCCTTTGAACACGACACACAATTTAGTTCTCAATAAATATAGATCCCTGATAATTGGATACAAGATAAACTGGGAATCCTGTGAGCCCTTTGACAAAAAACAAGTATGAACCAGGAACTGGGATATTAGCTGATAAGAAAAGTTACGATTGGTCAAATTTACAGCAGTTTTTGAGTCATTGTCAGGTGAAAATAGACTTACGAAATTGAAAGAATTGAGAATCAAATGGAACTTGTCCTCATCCATTTGTCGTTTTCCTCTAACTGGATCTCTCGATACTCTTCTCGCATTATGAGCGTGAACATTTCTTCGAATCGTTTGGTTTGATCTGAGTCTACTGAAAATTCTTATTGGTTGTCAACTGAATTTCAGTATTATTTCTTTCTTACTTCTGTCTGACAAGTCTTTTCATTCTCTCCTCAGCTTGCATAATTATCTTCACAATATCAAAATTTTTGGAATCTTCTAAGGAAATGCGACTGGAAAGGAGAGCAAAACGTTGGTTGACTCTGTTAGTGACGATGTGATCAATTTTTGAACATATCATATCCGAGAAAATGGAATTCGCATCGTTTGCAATTGCATCCTAAAATGTGGAAGTTTACAAACTACTTAAGAAAAAAACAATCTTACGGCAAGTGATTTTCCATTTCGTGGATCCATTGGCTTTGTGATTAATTTGATTCCTTGAGTCGTAATTTTGCATGTTTCCATCTGAAAATCAAATTTTTTCTCATATATCGCGCTTTTCAGTTGAATCAACCCACTTTTAATGCTGGATTTCCTCCACCATTTTTCGTAATTCGAATGGCTACATCTAGTCTTAAACTTGGAGTTCGGAATGTGACACTATCTTGAAGTTTGATTCCTCTTAATTCTCCCGCCAAAACAGCTGAAGTACTGACTGAGATATTACGAACTGCAATTCTCAGAAGACCATCAGAAGTCGTCGTACTGACAAGTTGTTTATCCAACTGTAATGTTTCAAGCATCAAACGACGAAGGGTTACTGTAGGTGCAGATGTCAATTGGTGATCTTTTCGTTCTTTTGGAGGTTTAATATCAGCAAAATGAGAAGAAAAGGCAGCAGCAACTACAGATGCCACGTATTGTGTTCCTGTTGGTGTCACTCGAGCAATTACTCCTGGACCCTTCTGAAACAAATATTTTTTTGAGATATTTACAAGATTCCATGGAAAACTTACTAATGCTCTATCGTTAAAAAGTAACGGATTCATATCAGCAAGGTCCTGTGAAACTATTTGGCATGTCGCCATAGTGACACATATCCAAATCTGAAAATGAGAAAAAAAAGTTGTTTTAGTCTTTTGCATCAGAAATTATTTGGTTTCTAGACAAAAGATGTTTCCTGTTTGAGAATTCTCAAAGTACTGAGCAATAAATTATGATTACAGTCATGAAGCACTGAGGTTTGTCTCAACATTGCTTCTGTTTTAGGCTAAGATTATGTTCCGAGTTAGATATTTATTTATTTTTGTTTATTTTCTATTATTTCAAAAAGAACTAACCAATATAGCATGACGCATTTCGAAGTATAATCCAAAAGTGTGAACGAGATCAGTTTTTTGTTCTTTCCAAGGTCAGCAGAGGACAATCAGATGTTTCACGACGGGAGACCACTTGAATTTATTGTAATGGAGAGAGAAAGAAGAAGCTGTAAATGATATACAATTCAAATAAAAAATCACATGGTTTTCGAAACGGAAGTGAGTTTCAGAGGAAGAGAAAAAGTAAGAAAAAGAAGAAATCTTTGAGGGATCTCAGAAAGGAAGAAATACATTTCCATGGAAACAAATTGAAAAACGAAACAGAAGTTTTTCGAATGAAAAAGAATGAGTAAATGAACAAAATTCCAATTCACTTTCATATTCTCTCCTCCTTCTTTTTTTTGTTTTAGGTGACGAGAAGCTGGTTACTTGTTGAATGTTGAATAGAAAATAGTTGTTACTCCTCGGTCAAGATGTTGACCTCGATTTTATGATCTTTCTTACAGTTTTTATTGAGTTTTTGTTATCGAAAGATTATATAATCTATCTGAAAGCAGGAATTAAGAAGTTAAAAACATTAGAAAGAAGGATTGACCTGTGGTTCGAATGGTTTAAGATCTGATAACATTTGTGTAAAATGAATTGATAATCTCATTCGATTTCTTCTGCCGTTGGATAAAAGATGTATTGCTGAATGGCAATAAAACTGGACATTCGGTCACCTTTTGAATAAGATCGAATTGACAGAAAAGTGGATTTCTGTACTTTGGGAAGAAAGAGAGAATATGGGTTTTTCAGAAGTTGAAGTACTGTAGATTAGGTGTTTTCCTGGATACCAGGCTACTGCAATCAGTTGAATCGAAAAATCTCAACGAAATTTAATGAGTTTAGAGTTGGAAATGTTTGAAGTTTAAGAGAAAGAAAAATAATTCAAATACATAACACATTAGACTTAACTTTTCTGTTGCAGCCAAATGTGAAAGCATTTTCTAACAATAATGAAACAATTAAAGAACTGAAAAGTTTGCAGTTCCACTGTTTAAAGTGGACGTTAGTAAAGACTTGAACTGACCAATACATTCCAATTATATACTTTCATTTCTTACTGAAACAATGTCCATTACTCTGCGTATCTTCATCTCCCATACTATTTCTCGTTTTTGAACAAAGGAAACGACCTACAAGAGGGGAGGGGGCAAATGGCTACTCTTCTATTGTTTCAGTCATGTTACAACACACGGAACGAGAAGTTTTAGTGGGTAGGGGATGGAGAAATAGTATTGAAAATGAAGAGAGACAGAGACAACGAGAGTGACCACAGAAATGGACCTGAAAAGAACTGATTTTTATCATCTCTGAAAACTCAACAATTGGGTTAAGAATAGGGAGAAGGACGAGTAAAAGAATTGAAAACACCTCGATTTCTTTTGTTTTCTATTGTCTTTTCTCTTTTTATTCTTCTTCTTTTTGATCTTTTTTTTGTTTCTGAGAATTCTGATTCTTACTGTTGATTGAAAAGAAAATGGAACACTTGTTTGTTACAATCTGCTTCATGATCACATCCCTGACGTGGCGTTCTTCAACTTTTCTCTAGTATTGTTATGCATCAAAAAACTGGAAATATAGTTTCAACCTTGAAATATAGAGGTGAATGATATCATTTTAAAATATGTTCAGAATTGGAATAAACCTGTATTCGATAGAGTTGTATTTATGGTTGAACCTTGTTTCAATTATGTCTGTCGAATCGAATATTCCTTTTCTAAACAAAAGAAAAACGTCTCGTCATTTTAAAATGAGATCATTTTTCGTTAACTCGATCTGTATTTATTTATGTGAACAAAACGTTGATAATATGCTTTCCTAGAGCAAGATGATCATCCTCACACAAAAATTTAAAGGAATCTGTTGCCAGGCACACCGTAATATATATAGGCTATTTAGTCAGTGTTCATAAATATTTCTCGTTTGAACTCTTCATCTTTCCTAGTTCTCTGTACTATTAACATTGAAACATTCTGGTTAAGTTTTATTTGGTTTACGGTCGATACGGGGGGAAAAACTTCAGTTTTCTCAATTGGTTATTCCACATTTTCATATAGTCTTCTACAACAGACAACGTGAGTTTTCATGAATATCTCTACAGTTTAGAACTTTGTTTGAAACTCAGAAATTGAATGTTGGGACAAATAAAAGCAACAGTGAATAAGAAAGTGAATCAAGTGGGATCAGCATCTTCTCAAACTCCTCCTCCTCCGAGTACACCAAAAAATCATAGAAGGAAAAAGGGAAGACATGGGAATAGAAGAGGAGAGAAAGGTGAAAAAGGAGTTGAACCGAATTCCGATAAACCAGGAAACAGATTGAAGAAAGATGGGATAAATAAAAGAAAGGAGAAAGACACTTCGTCACATACAGAAGATGATGGAGCAAGTTCGAGAAGAAACAAAAAGAAAAGTATGGTTGGATGGATTGGGGGAAGTGTCGATAAAGTGGTCAATTTGTTCGACAAAGAAAAACGGGTGAGGATTTCGAAATCAGTGAATCCACCGGATAGTTGGGAAAATGTTGCTCATCCACTGGCACCGATAATGAATCAAAACCCCGATAAAATCTGATTTTTCAGCCACCAGGACAAGTAATTGACAATAAACCGGATCCAAAGTATTGTGCTCAAAAGATATTACAATCAGAACGCCCGGATCTGTTTGCTGGAATGAATGCAGTTGATTTATCAGCTGAAGAATTCCAATTACTCGATGAATACATGTTAAGAAAAGGAGAACTTCGTACGGATAGCATGTTCACTTTAGGAAAAGTTGTGGATACTGATAGGTCGGTTATAAAATTGTGAATTACATTTTTTAAACTTGTATACTCTGAAAGTGATGTGATCCGTACTCATTTCCAGTAAAATCAAGGTTGGAAGTGGTGATGAAATGGAAGTGTTGTTACTGTGGTCATATGGAAGATTCGGAGCTGTTTATATGACTTTGAAGGAGACGGATAGTGAACAGTACGCTGAAACCAATTTCAAGTATTTCATCTTTATTTTCAGAGAAAGACGTGGAATGTCGAGTTGTTTTGCACTGAAAACATCTCGTCGAATTAATGCATCTACTCGTATTAGTCATGAAATTAAAATGCTTACATCGATTTATTCGAATACTCGTAAAACTGGATATCCAACTCGAATAACTCCAATGTTCTTTCATGGACAAACTGGTGGAACTCCTTATTTAATGATGCCAATGCTTGACTGTTCTCTTGAAAGGATTCGCCAAGAAATCGGATATAAACTTCCATGGAGTGATGCATTTTATATTGGACAAGAAGCATTGGTTGGAATAAAAGAGTGTCATATTTATTCGATAATTCATCGAGATATCAAACCAACTAACCTATTACTGGGGGTTCAAAATAATAAGATTTGGTGGTTGTGTGATTTTGGAGATGCTTCTCGTATTGGAGTTGCACAATATTTAAGTACTCCTGATTCAATGACACTTCCATTTTTATCTCGTGACGGCCATCGAGCAACAGCACAGTTGATTCCAGCAAACACTCGAATGGATATTGAGAGTTGGTTTTATATGATTCTGGATTTGTAAGTCTGTTTGAAAAGAGGAAATTCTCTCGAAATGACTGGCTTTTAATTCAGATTTGTATCTCTTCCATGGAAATTATTCACTGAAGAAGCTGATACACTCGCAGCAAAAAACACCTTTTGGTCTTCAATTGATTCATTTTTCACGAAAAACGATGAGAAACTTCCGGATCAATTGATAGTCTTGGCGAAAATTGTGTCTGGAAATCTGAACGAATCCACTTATTCCAAAATCTCTGCAGTTTTGAAGGTATCTATTGAACAAGTCGAAAGTTGACACGTACGATTACAGGAAGGATTTCACAAGCATCTAGAAGATTCTCCGTGGAAACCAAGTTGGATAACAAAGAGAAAGCCACGTCAGATGTATCCAACAAAGAAAAATAGAAAGAAGGAGGCACAACAAACGACGAATAAATCGATGAAATCGAGGAAGAAGTCTAGAAAACGACTGTTGTAGACCTCAGTTATTACTTCTGTCTCGATTCGGTTGGGGCGACACGTTTTTTTTTACTTAATTGATAAACCGTTTTCTGAGAATTCTAGACAATTTTTCTTATTTGATTCGATATTCAATAAGATCTTTTTTTCAAAGATATTTGTTTCGAGGATCTGTTGAATCAGAATACGTTTATGTCCAAACCGACTTACATCTGACATCACATCTTCTACTCTGATTAGATTCTTCATCCACTAACCAGTTCCATTTGTATGTTCAGTAGATCAACGGGTGTAATCCCTCTTCTGATTTGGAGATTCAGGTAAAAATTTGATTCTTTACGCAATCATTCATCATTCATTTTTCAAGTTTCTTCATTCATTCGGAATTCGGAATCAGCGTTGTTCTTGGATCAAGAAGACGTTTGACGTCCTACGACCATAAACAAAGGTCATTTTGTTTCTAACTGACTTTTCACCTTTATTGTCTTTCCCTATTCTTCTTTTTCTCACATCCTGCTCCTGCAGAGATAATAACCTTCCTCTTTTTCTTGCTTCCAACTACCTTTTCTCCAAAAATTCCGAAGATTCCAGAAGACGTCATACTCTTCTTCTTCTACTCCATCTTCTACTTCTTCTACCGCCATCGTCGACAGAAGCAGAAGAAGACCGCCCTCTCTTCTCATGTTTTCCGGTTGAAAAAAGAAGGAGCAAAAAAGAAATGGGCGGAGTTTCGACGGGTGCTCTCGGGGGCGCGGAGCACATGCACACACAAATCGACCCCTCCTTCTGCTTGGCTCCGAGGAGCCGCCACCACCATCACCACCGAGTCTTTTTTGCTCATCTCGGTGACAGAAGTGAATGATGACGTGGATTTTATCGTTGATTTTAATTGGTTTTGTGATTACGGAACATCCACCGGTAGGTTGATAACTAAAACTTCTTCTGAGAGAATCTAGGGTAATCAGTGGACCCTGGAGGTCACAATTCACTCCAATTTAAGCAATCCTTCTTATCTAATTCATTTGAATCTTAACCAGTGCATTCAAGATGTTTTTTGCTGTAACAGTATACCCCAATACTAAAAAAACAATCAATCAAACCTGAGCTTCTTATCACAATTCTATGCTTTCAGCTAATGAAAAGTGACAAATTAATCGAGTACGCACCACAGGCAAGCACCGAGCCGACATTAGGGTAAGTCTTTCTTCTTGATACTTTCTTGTTTCCGAACACGTTCATTTCTCTATTTAACAACTCGTTATCCCCTTGAGGAGACCTTCCGGGGTCATATATCTTTTTAGAAAGAAACAAAAAACAAAGAAAGGGCCTCCCATGTCTGGTCATGAAAAAATGGGAAAGTTGAAGGGTCCGAGACACAATTTGTTTATTATTTTGTTCCTTATTGAAGTTAGCCGGCCAGACAATATTATGTTTGTTTTAAAATGACTGATTTTTGGTTTTTAAGAGACTAATAACACAGTTGTCATTGACGCCTTCACTCTCACTGAATACTTTCTTCTGAACATTCAGAGATGTTTACACTCCAAGTGTTGATAGCTTGAAAGGGGAACATAGTTGAATGAGAGATATACTGTTCTAGTTAACCATGATTATCGTTACGATCAGAATCCAACAGCTCCTAGGAGACGCTCTGTGGAGTCATGCTGTCTCAATGAAAAAGACCAATTTCTATCTGTTTTTGACTGATTTCTTCGTTTCTGTATGATCCTTTCCGAATTTCAAAATTACAGTAACTTCCTTCTCTTTGCCAAATACCAGTCTAAAACCGCCCAAACTGGTCACTTTTTTTTGGAATTTTCTCTGAAAATGAATGTGTAAACTTCACAATTTCACTCATCAAAATAATGAGGTTTTTGTGCTCTTCCCTACTCCTAGAAAAAAAGAAAATGTGTCAAAACAAGTCCAGTCATTTGATGAAAAAATAGAGAAGAAAATGCTGTTTCTCTTCGACATCTGGAAGCGGCTGGTCTGAAAATTTGTTTATTTTCCCCCTTCTCTCCTTGTTTTTGTATGTATATAACTATGTGTGTGTGTGTGTGTCATCATTAAACAAATACAACATAAAAATGAAAAATGTAATAATCTGATTAAGTGCGGACCCATTTCTGAAAAAGAGCCGTCTTCTCTGAGCCCATGTGGGCCTCGTTTTTTCTGGATAATCCGAAGAAAAAGGGTTTTGAGCTGAGGCAAATCGGGGGTGACATCCTTCGATTCGAAATAAAACGGAATGGAAAGTGGAAGAAAAGGGAAGAAAAAAGGGGAAAAGAAAAGGGAGAAGACGGAGGTGAAAGGAAGAATTTAGTATTGAAAGAAGACAAGACGCTCTTTTCAATTTACGGGAAAACCATGAAAAAATATTTGGTTGGAAATGGGAGAGAACTCATTTTGTGAGAGTAGGAAACTCAGAAGTTCGAAATTCAGAATTAGGAGTAGACCAGGAAGGTTATTGTCCGATAGAGCACGTTTTCTTCTCCTCTTCCAGCCTTCTTTTGCTCATTTTCGTTGATGCTGTACCCCATACAAATATAAAAAAAATCTCATGTTTTATTCATAACTCGTCCATGTTCATAGTATTCAGATGATCTTCGACTTCTCATTCTTCTGTCTGTCTTTCAATTCATGAGATCATTTTAAAGTTAAGAGAAGCCTCTTTTCTATCTTTTCTGATGGCGGAAAAGTTGAAAAGCAGGTGGAAGAATGGGCCATCTGAACGTTATTGAAAAGAAAGAAAATGGAGAAAAAGACGGCATATGAAAACAATAAAACACTTTTCAACATGCTTTTCTTTTTGTATATATTCAGTTATAATCTCAATCAAAAATAGAAAAAGAACACGTGATCTGAGAGAGTTATTTGAGAATGGGAGAGGTCTGATTGAATGTCAGATGTAGATTAAAAAGATTATTAAGTAGTTACATCACTTGAAAACGAAAAAGCGGTGTTGTGAATTCCATGCGTTTCTTTGAAATGAAATCATACTGTAGCATTTTCTGTAAAACAAAACGGCACAGTAGTTCTTGAAATCAGAAAAAAACAGGTATCATAGACTCTCAATAATCTCCTCTTTTCACCATAATATGTTTATCTGATGTAATTACGGAAAGAGATCAAATTTGTCTATCGTCGAGACTGCCCTTGTAAGCCCAAAGACTAAAGAAAGAAAGTTCAGACGAAGAGTGAGAGACTGGTAACATTGAGATAATAGGTCTTTTGAACGACTTCTTTTTCTTCGTTTTTGTGATGACGTGGTGGAGCATCTTCCTTTTTTTTAACTTTGTGTCTTCCACTCACATACACTCAACTCTTGGGAGTTCAGCGTAAGAAGAAGGAGAAGAAGAGTCGGATGAAGGGATTTGCACGCAATTAGAGGTGCTCAATGAGTAACTCGATGGGAAAGTGTTGAGAGAAATAGAGAAATGGAAAAAGAGAATTTAGAAAGAATAGACAGGAAAAAATAGAAAGAAGACAATACTTGAGAAGGGAAAAGTTCAATTAGGTGCAAGTATTTAAAAATAGATGAGGAATCTAAATCTGGAGACGCTTTGTTTGAGTGCTTCCGGAGTTCGTTTTGTAGTTTCGATCCAAGATTACTGTATCTGATTGACCATTTTGAAACTTGATTAGAATCTAACCAGTTTAAAACTAGCCAGTTCTAACTGTCACATTCTTGTTTGAGCTTCTCTTTCTTTTCCCATAACATTCAAAATGTATTACTCATTCTTTCCTAAATACCATCTTTCTATACGGATATCACCGAGAGCTTCCTTGTCTGAAATGACGTGTTCTTTCTATTCATTTCGATACAAAAACAACCTAAATAGCTTGATTTTTCTTTCAGAGAACCGTGCCATTTTCAGATATTCAAAATATTTTTACTTTCTGTTTCCTATGAATACTCATCCTAATTCTCATCATAAAAACGAAGCTAATCTCAAAAAATGCTCGTGCTCAACTCTATAAAATTTGCTCGGGAGCTCCTTGAAGGGATCCGAAAGAATCCGGTTTGTCATCGAATGAAATTTAATTAAATCAAGTCTACTCCGTCGTTTCTTTTTTCGTTTTTTCCACCAAGGTGGTCTTCTTCTTCTTTTAAAAATTATACGAAAGTATCCATGAGTACATCTTCTTCTGATTTTACTTATGCTTTGAGTGTATTCAAAAAGTATGGAGGTGTGACTCGACTTCAAACACAAAATATCAGTTATGCACCAGAAAAAGGAAGTACGTCGAAAGGTTCCGACACAAAGAAATTCACGGAAACTTCATTTTTCGGTGTACTCGAAGAAGGGAGAGATGGAGAGGTTTCATGTGTTGCAAAAAGTTAAAATTCAACTGGAAACCAGAAAAAAAGGGGGCGAAAGGTCACGAGGAGCTCAAAGAAGAATGGAATAGTTAAACAAGGGATCGAATATCTTTAAAAATATCCATTTATCTTCGATTGAGAGAGATGTTCAGAAAAGTGGTGGAGCAATGATTATCTTCAATTATTGGGTCATGACCAGACTTTTGAATGGATTTGAATTGGACTGCACAAGCGTTTTTGAATGTCTCGATGTCTAAATTCCATGGAAGTCGGTATCCTTCGGTTATGGGTTCGGTCCTAGACTTCGAACATTCAGAATCAGGACATCTGGAAAATCTTACTTTTTTTCTCATGAACAGGGCGATGTTTTATCAGAAGTGTTCCTGTTTGTTTCAGATTACTCATTTCCATTTTTCCTGAAATTTGTGTCACTTTCGTTTTGAGATGATTTCTGACGTCTCCTCCAATTAGTATCATTCAGTACCTTGTACTACATCCATTCACAGCACATTTGTGTCAGATTCTTGATGACCTCTTCTTCTTTTTTCATCTAGAAATTGGATACATTCACCTTTCGCGTACATTTCTTATATTTTCTGTCTGTTATTCGGAATGTCATGTCACATTTTGATACATTTGACTCGGATTTCGTCTCCATTTGACGTTGTTTCGGAAAGAGAAAAATATGAATTTTTTGGAAGAAGGAGGGAAGAACTCGTTGAAAAATGAATGTTTTCAGGGATCAAAGCAATGAGAATTTGGAGAACAATGTGACACGGTTATTGGATAAATTGATAGCAAGTCATGATAGAAGGATTCGGCCCAATTATGGAGGTATGTTGGTTGTTCACTGAATTTTTGATCTCGGGAGAACCTTGAAATAGTGATATCTATAAATTATCTGATGCGTATAAATCGCAGGAATATTTCGAACTTCCTATGTTTTTTTCCGGATGACATTTGTCAACTGTAACCCTAAACTTCCTTTTTTATTGTTTCATTCATCCTCCAACTCAATTTCCTATTATTTCAGACTTCTTCCTGAAAGAGTTCATTCTTCTTTCGCACTTTTTCCACATTTTTCTATATCTCTTTTCTCCTCTTTCCCACAAAAAACCCTTCCAATTTGAGGAACGCACACGACAATTTCAAAAACTTTTGACATCTTTTGGAGCGATAAATTCAATTTCATCTTCTCCTTTTGGTGGCGGTTTTTATTCATCTCTCCTTTGATTTTTGATGGTGGCGGTGTGGATGTGTGAGAAAAAGAAAAAACTAAAAAAAGAGAAAGTTTTTGGAAGTTTTGTTCCCAAAAAAGGAGAAAGAGTAGGGGTCATATTTATGACCACGACGAGAAATTTCACGCCTTCTCGATTCTTTTGTGACGTCACCTAAAGTGAAACATTTTGGAAACATTTTTGGGAAAAGAGAAGGAAATAATTTATAAGTGAAATGGAAAAAAGAATTTCAGGACCTCCAATTGAAGTGAATATCACTGCACACGTGACAACAATCAGTGCAGTTTCAGAAGTTTCTATGGCAAGTTCAGAGCCATCAAAGGACGTCTGAAATCCAAAACTATTTACAGGATTACACATTGGATTTATATCTTCGTCAAATCTGGAAAGATCCTCGGTTAGCATGGGAATCAGATGTTGAAGATTCACTCACAATCGGAATTGATATGGTCAAGACTATCTGGACTCCTGATACATTTTTCCCGAATGAGAAGAAGTCATTCTTCCATGAAGCGACGTCTCACAACTCGTTTCTTCGAATTGACAGTCATGGAAATGTATTGAGAAGTATTCGATTAACAGTCACTGCAAACTGTCCAATGAGTCTGCATACTGTAGGTTTCTTTTCTCAAAACTAGAGTGTCTTTGAAGAAGAAAAAGATTTTTGACCTCATAAAAAATGAATGTCAACCGGATATGTGCATGTACTTTTTACTACTATTCAACAAAACACAAACTACAACAATAACTTCTAAATATTTCCTTCTTTTTCCAATAAAAATTCCAATTTTCAGTTCCCATTGGATCGTCAAGAATGTGCACTCGAGGTCGAGGTAAGTGCTTTTACAGTTTCCGGCGATTACCATCAGAGAGAGAATCTGAATAGAAAAAACAGACAGGAAATTGAGATATCTTCAGAGTTATGGATACTCAACGAAGGATATCATTTATCATTGGCATGGAACAAATGCAGTTACAATTGATGAAAATGTTCATTTAGCGCATTTTACAATCGGAGAACATTATCATATCGAGAGGACAATTAGTCTTTCGACTGGAAATTATTCAAGATTGACTGCTTATTTCATGTTCAAACGAAATATTGGTTTCTATTTGATTCAGGTAAGAAATTTTAACTCTGCTGATTTTCAGCTAGTTTCAGCATTTTTCAATAGAAAATTGTTTGCAGATCTACTTCCCTTCATCTCTGATTGTTGTCATTTCTTGGGTATCATTCTGGTTAAATCGAGAAGCCGTCCAAGCAAGAGTTGCAATCGGTGAGTGACTTGAATATGAATGTTCGTAATCCAATGGTTCAGGAGTAACAACTGTGTTAACAATGACAACTCTCATGACAAGTACAAATGCATCTCTTCCAAAAGTGTCATATGTCAAGTCATTGGATGTGTTCCTCGGAGTTTGCTTTTTCATTGGTAAGAGCTCATTCAATTTCTCACATCAAAATATTTTGTTTTTTCAGTGTTTGCATCTCTTCTGGAATACGCTGCGATCGGATATTTGATGAAAAGAAATCGAAGTGTTCCTGCTGCTTCACCGGTTCAATATTATGAAACAGGTATGTCGAATTGCAATGACTCATAAACACGCACAAAAGAACCGAAAACTTCATGAATTATTTCACAATTTCCCTTTTAGAAGAGTTTTTCGAAGTTCAATGTCATCCGAAATATGTAAAAGGGGCTGTTAACTATTGTAAGTTTCAAGATATCCTAATTGATATATGGTGGTGAACGCTTCAATTCTCGGTTTTGATTTTATATTAAAACTCGAGTAAATCCCTCCGAAGAAACAGATTATTCTCCTTTCAACCGTCCTTGTGTGAAATTTTGAGTTTTCGTCTTCTCAGTTCACTTGTTTCGTTTCTTTTTCCTATTCTACAGTACTCCCAGAACACAGATACGTATTATCTGAATTCTTCGAATAAAATGGAAGGTATTTCAGGTGATGGCGTGCTGAAAAGAGAAGCAAGTCGAAAGAAAAGCAGAAATCGTCGAGATAGTTCCATGAAGGTTCGTTTATTTATTTTCATATCCAAGAAGAATGCGAATCACTCTCTTTTTTCTTTACTTTCTATCACCACCCACTCACTTTTCACCCATCACACATTCATATATACATACAAATTTTCGAGATATCAGAGTGTCTGAATGTCTGTGAAAAGGGAAAGAAAGTGTTCGAAAAATGGACGATCCCATGGGATATGCCGCCTTTCTTTTGACCACAACCCACGCGAAAACTAAAAAATTGTAGTTCTGGACCCGTCTTTTTATGAGAAAAATGGAGGGACTTTGCAGTATAGAATGGAGTTTTGAATGAAAAAATAGGAACTTTCTGAAAGTTTTGAAAAAACACTTGCGGAAAATCATATGGCGTTTCTAAATTATCGAGCATTCCTACTGTAGATCAGAAATTGTCCTTTTGTTTCTCTATTCTACCGTAATTCTTTCTTTTACTTGAACACATCAAACATCGTTTCTGTCCAATTTTATCTAATTTAGTCAGTAGATTGAATGTATTCTTTCTGTTCTCTTTTTATGTCCCTTTTTACAAAACAATCAAATTCTCATAGCATCAACACTTTTAATCAAATTATAGTTTTTTTGGAATTCCACGTCATCAACTTTTTTCTTTCTTTCGTCTTTTTTGAGAGGTGTCACTAAAACTATGTTGCCAATTCATCATTTTGGTCCTATTATGAATTATTGAAACGATTGGTACAAATTTGTTGGAGTGAGTAGAGAAAACGTTTTTTTTTCTAATTTTCCTTCTTTTCATCACCCGAAAAAAATGGAATTCGTTATGAATTGAGAGAGAGAGGAAATTAGAAAAGTTTAAAGAGCATGACTATTAAACCAGATACCAAAATAGGGACCATTTAGATCAAAAATTAGAAATTTCGAATAGAATGGAACAAGATTCTCTATGATAGAAGTACTTTTCCGTTGATGAACATCTAATCACAACCAGAATAGTTCCTGCAAACTATCTATCTCGAGGTTGTAGTTTGTAGCCTGTTTGCAGCCTGCAAAATGTGAAATGTCAACCGAAACGTGTTAATGATTTCCGGTGAAAAACTGAGAAATGGAAGGAAGTGACTGGTGGCAATTATTATGAAAGACGTTTTCTTCTTTCTTTTTCAAAAAGATTTTTAGAGTCTGCATTTGGAAAGAAGGAAGTATTGAATGAGTACTATTTTCAGAATTACCAGAACAATAACATTCATCATCGTCCATCAGATGGTCATGTCGATCAAAGGATTCCACTTCTTTCAATGGTTCCGATGCCTCCGATTCCATTCAAACCTCAGAATGGAGCATGGGGAAAAGTGAGACCGGCTCAGGTGAGTATCATCCTATTGAAGAAAGGGAAATTTTCAATACTACTGTATTTTCAGGTCGACCTCTTCTCTCGTTTTGCTTTTCCAATATTTTTTGTAATATTCCATATCATCTACTGGACATATTACATCAATCAATGACTTTTTACTTCAGTTATTCTCCATTTCCATTTCTTGATATCACCTATAGAAACGGGTTTTCATTTGTTATTTTGCCCTTCCCGAGACCCTTTTTCTTCTCATCTATGTATGTTGAATCGTTGTATTCTTTCTATAGAGTGCCTTTTGTTCATAAAATAAAACATTTTGAATTTGAAGAATTTATTGAAAGAGACATAGTATTTATGCCTTGTAACTGCGTCCTGGACAGGGACAATATCCTGCATCTGGTCCTGGTTCTCCTGGTGATCCATGCTGCAAAAATCAAAATAAACTCAGAAAGTGAAAATAAAGAATGGACAAACCTCTCCACAAGTTCCACTTTTTCCTGGAATTCCTGGTCTTCCTGGAACTCCTGGATGTCCAATTGGTCCTTGATTTCCATCAGATCCAGCTCCTCCTGGGTTTCCATCCGGTCCTGGTGGTCCACGTGGTCCTGGTGGTCCAATTCTTCCTGGTTGTCCTGGACGGTACTCAGTTCCTGGTTGTCCACGTGGTCCCGGTGGTCCTGGACGTCCAGGTGATCCTGGTCTTCCAGCATCTCCTTGTTCTCCTGGTCCTCCTTGACCTCCTGGTGGTCCTGGTGGTCCGTGTCTTCCTTGATCTCCAGATGGTCCTGCTGGTCCAGCAAGTCCAGATGGTCCACGTGGTCCTGGACGTCCTGGAGGACATTTGATACATCCACCTGGAATATCGTGAGTGATGGCAACAATAACTCCTGGAGCTCCTGGTTTTCCATCGTCTCCATTATTTCCTGGCTCTCCATGTTGTCCTGGTTCTCCTGGTGGTCCTGGTGGTCCAGCAGGGCATCCTTCAGATTTAGGTCCACAGTTACATTGTTCTGGATAGGCTTGACGAGTTTTACGTGCTCCGAACAGAGTCTTGAATGTTGGTGGAGTGGATTCAATAGAATCTGAACTCAATCCACGTGGATGAGTGTGTTTGATAACCATTCTCTGCCACGTGTCTTTTGTAATTGCTCGAAATTCGAACATTTCGTCATCAAAATCAGATTGAAGTTTCTGAATATCAGATAGAAGACCCATCATTGTGTAGAGAGCAACCAATACGCAAACCAGCATAGAGGCTGACCCCGCCCAAATGAGTGTGTTACTCATTCTGAAAAAAATGTTTGAAGGGAAGAATACGGTAAGGGGTGATATAGCCACTTCTAACCTTCGTGACAAAACTAAAAAATGAAAAAACCAGAATTCACTTTCTCTTCTCTCCTTCACCCCTGTTTATATAGTCATTCTTATCAGATCTTCTCGTCCTGAACCCCTTTATAATTTCCCAAATTTCTCTTTTTCTTCAAACGGTTCCGCCTGTTTTCCGATCAGTTTTCGACGACGTCAACTTATCGTTACTCTATGTTTCTCACTTACTCATTATCTTTTTTCGTTACCATCGGTCGTCAAGTGGTATTCGTTTTTTTCTCTTCAGGAAATGGTTCTCTCTCTTTCGATTTTCGCCTATCTGTTTCCTTTTTCAGGTATCAGAGAGGAATTGAAAGTGAAAGTTTGCAAAAAACCGTTTTGAACGACGAAGGGAAAGTTAATATTGGTCATCGAGGAACGTTAAAAACATTTCAATTAACCGGTATTCTCAATTCTGGAATGGAAACAATCAGCAAGCTCCGTGAGTCAGCAAGATTATGCAGTACAGCGACTTCAGGATCCTATTCAGAATGAGGATTTTAATATTGGCGACCTATAGTCACAGAATCTTGAGAGACTCAACTTTTCAGATGAATTCCGAATTCAGATTCTCTAGCAATAACAAGGAATTAGCAATAGCTGAGAATCTTGATAGGCACCTCTCACATTTCACTCTATCCAATTGGATTCAATGTCTTGGAATAGGCGTTTCTTATTGAAGGTGTTGATTTCCCCACTATTTGAAGATAATCTACTCATAATTGTTGTTTTTCTTGTTTGTTTCCACTTGTTATCTAACTGATTGGAAAGTCGTTTCTTGGACATGTTATTTAGAATTTGAAAATATTTTGATTGGAAGCAAATGAGTAATCTGAGTTTATGAAAACTCTCCAATCTACATTTACTTGTGATATTGTGGAGAATTATTTTTATTGCAACGAACTTTTCTAATTTTCCACATTTATACATTTTGTGTGACCAAAGACTTGAGAATCTTCCCAAAAAAAATAAATTCCATGGAAACGATGCTCCGATCTCCCGCCAGCGTGTTCTTTATCGTAAATCCACAACAAGTGCAACTGTAATTTTTCAAATGCCTCTAGACGAACGTCATTCGCGAGGTTGTATTTCTCCTTTCTCCTCATTTATCGATTCCATTTCTCCGCATTTATCGATTCCTTTAAAGGAAGAATCCTTTCCATTTTTTGCACTTATCTCTCTTTTATATAGCAAATTAATGGCTCGGTAGCCCCCGCTTATAGCGACAATACTCAACTGAACTAATCCAGAATCAAATTTCCTTGGTATAATTTTTCTTTTCAGATAAAATGGTCAGTGTAGATCCACTAGCCTCTGAACGTTGGAGAAGTATTCGGAGACTCACAGACCGGGATTCAGCATACAAGGTTCCATGGTTCACTCCTGGACCGGAGAATTTTGAGTCACTACAAAACTCAAAAGTTCTAGTTATTGGAGCCGGTGGACTGGGTTGTGAACTTCTCAAAAACTTAGTAAGTCATCATATTGTCAGTTTGTCGAATTATGCTTTCACGGAAAGATTCTTCCCAGACTCACAATTTTTCCGGTTAATATGATTTTTTTTAAATTTAAGGCCCTGAGTGGATTCCGTACAATCGACGTGATTGATATGGATACCATTGACGTTTCAAATTTGAATCGACAATTTTTGTTCAGGTAATTTCATCATATTTTGTAAAACAAACTAATCGTTGAAAAAGTTCAACACTTCTTCGTATTGAAAAAGCATATATCAAGTTGTTTGAAACAGGAAAAAAAGTCGATTCAAGTTGTTCGAAACAGGAGAAATCAAGTGTCTCCTGTTTCGAACAACTTGAATGTTCGAAACAGGAGAAATCCACACAAAAATTAAAGGCGCATTGAATTCCCAGCTTGCGATATTTTGCACCGACAAGTTTTTCAGTGCATTTTCTTACTGTACAAAACAGCAGATTAATGCATTTATTTGCATTCGTGAATAGAATTAATTTGCAAAAAAATGCATTAAATGGTACAATTTTTCTTCGTGGGTAGATGCATAATAGAAGAAAGAGTGTTACTTATAGTTACCGTAAAAACTGTATTAGAGCGACATGTCGCTCTATTTTTCGAAGCTGAATTTTTCTGTCGTTCTATTAGAGGTGTCGCTCTAATACAGTTTTTACGGTATGTTATTGCGCAGGAGTGGGCAGGTTTTGCGTTGTTAAAATTATTTTCCAATTTCAGAGAATCGGATGTCGGAAAATCAAAAGCCGAGGTAGCAGCTGCTTTTGTTCAGCAAAGAGTTAGCGGATGTAATGTAACTCCGTAAGTATACTATACTCCAAATTGTTTTACCATATAACACTCGCGTTCTTGATTTAGCAGTACTAATTTGTAACAACTTTCAGCCATAACTGTCGAATAGAAGATAAGGGACCGGATTTTTACAGACGATTTTCAATGATTATTTGTGGATTAGATTCAATTCCTGCTCGACGTTGGATCAATGGAATGCTGGTAAGATTTTAATCAAGGTCTTAGTTTACGTGCATTAAAAGGGATTTTTCAGTGCGATTTGGTTTTGGAAAATCCCGACGGGACACCTGATTTCAGTACTATTATCCCTATGATTGATGGTGGAACAGAAGGATTCAAAGGTTCGTTTCCTAGATTTTAATATCTATTACTATATTTTCTTTCAGGAAATGCTCGTGTTATCTACCCAAAGATGTCGGCGTGTATAGATTGTACCATTGACTTGTATCCACCACAAGTGAACTTCCCATTGTGTACAATCGCTCACACTCCACGTCTTCCGGAGCATTGCATTGAGTATATCAAAGTTGTCGTTTGGCCAGAAGAAAAACCATTTAATGGCAAGTTGTTTGCATTTTCTAATATTCGAATCTGAAATTATATTTATAGGTGCCTCACTTGATGCTGATGATCCTTCGCATGTTGATTGGGTTCTCGAAAGAGCTCTTCATCGTGCCGAAAAGTATAATATTCGAGGAGTTGATCGCCGTCTTACTTCTGGAGTTCTCAAACGAATCATTCCAGCTGTTGCATCGACTAATGCAGTTATTGCTGCATCTTGTGCTCTCGAAGCTCTCAAATTGGCTACCAAGTAATTGATTTTACTAGTTCAGTCTAATACAAATGCTGTTTTTTTCAGTATCGCTAAGCCAATCGACAATTATCTCAATTTCACTCAAATTCACGGAGCGTACACCAGCGTTGTTTCAATGAGTAAAGATGTGAGAAAAACTAAATCCTATTAAAAAAGCCTTGTTTCCATTTTCAGGAAAATTGTCATGTTTGCAACGGTGGACGTCTTCCAATCGAAGTCTCCTCAACTTATACTCTCGAATCGCTGATCAATCGACTTGTGGACCGATAGTAGGAATCACATTTTTCGATCTTCTAATCTATTTTTTTCTTTCTTACAGCCATCTCAAAAACCCTACACTCGAAACAGCCCATAGAAAGCTGTATTGTATCAGCCTTCTTCTGCCACAACTAGAAGAGGAAAGCAAAACAAACTTAAATTTATTTTTAAAAGGTAACACTCGCGAACGCTTTATGAAACTTTTACAAACTTGATTTTCAGATATGGTAACCGACGGTGATGAAATTCTGGTATCTGACGAAGTTCTGGCTCGTGCAATCACATTGCGCATTCAATTTGTTTAATATTCAATTAACTTACTCAAGTTTACTTTTACTGTGTGCCACCCCACGGGTGTTCTCCTTTTCTCAATTTTAAATATGTACTGTTACGGAAAGTAAATACTAAATCCAAAAATCGTTTACCTAAAGAAAATTGAAAAAAATACATTGGTAAATGAAACAGAACGTGAAGAAAAACCCTGTGGGAGACTGAATGTCGGGAAAATTTGAGGGAAATACGGGGGACAATAAGGTACAGGGATTGACTAGAACAGAAACTGAAAATAAGCGAAGGGCAATATTTAGAAATCGTGAAGACGTGCGAGGAGATCGTCTGTTGAAGGTACCACTGTATTTGATGATGAAGAATTTGCTGATATTGTGGAAGAAGTGGAAACTGGTCCAGAGGGTTTCGAAGAAGATCCTGTAGGATCATTCTCTTTATGTGTCGGTGATATTTGAGATGAACCATGAATATTCTGGAAATTCAACTTTTAAGCAAACGCTCATTGAAAATTTCAAGGAAGAACTTACTGAAACAGGAACTGCTGGTTGTCCTTTCCGCCTGACTCGAATTTTCAATTCATTCTGACCAATTGGAAGTCCCACTCCGAAAGCTTTTGCCCGATCTAAGGCCGTAGTCGTTTTCAAGGTTTCCGGTGCTCCGCCATTCAACTGTTGATCATGATGAAGAATGTTGCGAGCCGACCGAGGAAATTGTCCAGATAATACCGGTTCACTTTCTCCAAAATCCGGAATTTGATTCACTTGATTCTGATGACGTGATCTTTGTCTGTCCAGCCCTCCCAACCTTCCACCTCCTCGCGTACGACTTGGCATACCAGAACGAGGAGTTCGAGAGTTTGTAGCGGACATGAGGGTTTGAAGGAATGCATCGTTTCCGGTGGCTCTTTCCAATTCGTCAAGAACTCCCACTTTATCTGCAGCAGTCGAAACCCGAATCATCGCAGCTGGGGTACGCGGCATCCTATTGATAATTTGTTTCTCTTGCAAAGGCACTCTCTGCTTTTGTTCTTGTTGCTGCTGTTTCCTTTTCTGCGTTTCAACCGCAGCTTCCTTTCGTTTTGCTTCAGCATTTGCTGCCTCTGCTTCTGCATCCAATTCTTTCCATGCTGTTGAATATTGCTCAGAGAAAGTGCGAATATCAGCGAAGAACTCTTCCATTGGATATTTCGTCGCGTTGAATGCATAGTACTTAACCAATGATTCCCAGTCACTCTTCATTTTTCCGGACATTGTCGAGACAGTCGCAAACTCTTTGATAGCTTTCTCCAAGAACGGGCGCATCTTTTCTTCAAATTTATCGCGTTCTCCTTGTTGTTTATATACTTTCAAACAGTTTTCCAGTTTCTTTATATTGGTTTCCGTCATTTGGACTGTTTTCCGGATTTCGTCAGCATTCACTCGAGATGATTCAATGCAATGGTGGAAATCAGTGATAGCGAATCTGAAAAAAGACAATAATTCATTTTCGAAATTTTTAAACTAACCGTGATCGTCTCGGATCAATCCTTCTCATTTCTTCAATCAAATGTTGTAGAAGAGTATGCCGGTTGTCAACATCTTTTGTATCAATCAACCTTGTTAACATTCGCATATCAAACGCATATGCACTCGAATAGTTTTTAGTAGCACCGCCCATAAAGTTCCCTGTCGCCAAAACAAGCTTCAAGAATGTTCGGAACCCTTCGGAAGTTCTCACTTCTTCACAAGCTTCCATTACTGATGACATTGCTGGTTTCAATTCGTTCAACGTTTCAATGAAACGCATTTTGAATAGAATCAAGTCGAGGCGGAGTGGCAGTCCTTGGATTTGAAGAAGACGTGTTATAAACTGTTCGCCTTCCGGCATCTCTTCAAATTGAGCTTTGTCTACAGCTCGCAACTTTTCAATTATCTCTTTCTCAGATGGCATTGCTGCTCGGAGTTGTTCCAGGAAACCGACAGTTAAAACTTTCTCGTTCACTTCGAGTAGTGCTGATTTCAGTTCCGAATGTGTTATTTTGATTGATCCTTGTAGAATTCCTGGAATTTTTCAGATAAGGATTAAAATTCGGAAACATGGAATTACCTAATTTTTGGAGCAATTTATCATCTTGAATCACTTGAGCTGTTTTAATTTTTTTCTTATTTTCCAGTTTTCCTCCGAGTACTCCAGATCCAATTGCGGGTTTTGTAGCAAATTTGGTTCGCAAACGCTCGAACATTCTATCACTCGTTAATTGATCTTCATTTGTTCCAACCCAGAAGGATTCTCTTGGAATGTCTCTCGGGTTGATTGTGTGAGCTCCCCACGGGAACTTCCGCATTGGACCATCCACTTTCGGAACCTTTTTCGGTGGGAGGTAATCAGGAAGAACCGGAGCCATTGGAGCAAACATTCCTGGCGGTGGGGGAGGTGGAGGTCCTCCTTTAAATCCTCCAGGTGGAGGCGGTGGCGGCGGAGGAGGAGGACCTGATCCGGGTGGAGGTGGTGGTGGCGGTGGTCCTCCTCGAACCGGAGGAAGTCCTCCGGGAGGAGGTGGAGGTGGAGGTCCACCAGTAATTGGTGGAAGTCCTCCAGGAGGTGGCGGTGGCGGAGGGCCCCCAGTAATTGGAGGTAAACTAGGAGGTGGAGGTCCTCCAGTGATAGGAGGTAGCGAGGAAGAACCAGAAGATGCGGATGGAGCAGACAATGTCATTTTGGTAGGTTGAGGTAAAGGTTCTTTTGGATCCGATATCTGTAAATTATTGTAAGTGAAATTATAATTAAAATACAAAACGCACATGCTTTCGCAAACATTCCGTTTCTTTTTGAAACTCTGTTAACTTCTTCCAGTATTCCCCTTGCATCGCCACAGCTTCTTGTTTTGCAGACGTAGCCTGTCGCAACTTCTTCGCCATTTCTTCATCTTGCATTCGTTCTGAAATTAGTCAACATTTTACGTTATTCATTTCTATTCAGCTGCTGACCAATAATCTCTGACACGGGAATTTCGAATACAAGTCTCTCTTGAGAATCGGGATCTATGGGCGTTCGGTGAAAAATTATTTCCGATATAGACGCCTCTATTAGCTTCATATATGCTCTCTTGGTTGACATATCTTCATTTGTCAGAGTGAGTAGTTGCAAAATAGAGAGAAGTATAGTCTCCGTTCCCGTTGCTTCTGAATTAGCAGCTAACAATTCAAAGCATCCGTCCAGTGAATCATATTCTCCCTTCACGCTGTCCAATTTTCCGAATAGAGTTTCTAGATCAGCATTGTGCTCAGCTAACATATTTTTGGCAACTTCCCGTACTTGGGAATCAACATTTTCAGAGGAGGTGAACTTCTGAAACAAAATATTTATTGTTCAGACTGAGAATGACAATACCTCAATGTATTTCGATAAGCCATCCTTAGCTGCTTCACTTCGTAATCTCATTCTCGCTTGCCACATTGTTTCTTCCGTCCACATCTGTTCATCACTTGTATTCCTATCCACACCATTGATGAGCATATTAAGCATCAGAAGCACTCTCATTGTGAGCTTCGTATCTCGCGATTCAAAGAATTGAATGCAAGATACAAGAGGACGGAAACGAGAAACTGTTTCACCGACTCGTTTAGACTCAGATTTGGCTATAGTTGTTAGTTCCATAAACATCTTTTGCTGTCTGAAAATTCACAGTATATGAGTGTTTCCATCATTCGAGTGACATACCCAGTCATCTCGATTGCTCTTGATTCCAATGTTTCATGAGAAACAAGCATCAAACTTCCACAAATCATTACAACATTTTCGCGTAACATTTTAATTTCATTAGGTTCGTTGTCACTGAATTCTCTCCGATTCAAAATGCACATCGTTTGAATTAGAAGCGAGCATACGGGTGAATTCCGACGAAAAACTAATTCGAGTCCTCGCTAAAAAATAAAGAGTGGATAGAAGAAAAATGAAGTGAAAAACCAACATGTGTATTAACGATAGTTCGGATACATCTGACAACTTCTTGAAGGAAATCGATTAAATCAAACTCGAGTTTCGATCCAACTTCTGCAGATCGAAGTCTTTTGAGAACCAGAGAATATAATCGGCATATCAGATCAGCTCCTGTTCTTCCTGATTCACTCCGGATGTTATCGGCAAACTGAAAAAAAAACTTTTAAAACTAATCAAAACTCAAAATACCGTACCTGATACAAAAAAGACACGGATTGACATTTTAACTGAATCGAAACAGTGACAATGTCTTGCTTACAATCCAATATATTCTGAGTTTTGATAATATTCTCCAATACGCGAAGATTCCATTCTGGAGGCTGTTGCCGAGCAGCAGCATCATCCGTTTTCCTTGCATTTGCTATCATTGTTTTTATTTGTTCTGTTGGTGTTGAAGCAACAATTTCATCGACTTTCGAAGCAGGAATATTCTTTTCTAGCTGAAATTATGATATGGTTTTTATTGGAAAAATGTCAAACTATAGACTAGGCGATGACTCAGAAGGAATTCCAAAGAAACGTAAATCCATTCGTAAACCCACCATAATATGTCGAAATTGCTCGCGAAGCTGCTCTTCAGTGCATGATTGGAAGTATGATTCTCCTGGAACTGATTGAAATTGACTAAAAGAACTAATAGTGATATATTTTGAAATTAACCTTTTTAACAGTTTGCTCATTAGACTCACCAGTTTCAGTATGTTCAACAGGTACTGTATTGCTGCCTACTTCATATACAGATTGAAAATTATTCGAAAAAGTGAGATATCGTGAAAATATCATTGCTAAAGTGTGAATACAAATAAATATAGTTCAACTATGTAGATGTTAAATATGCGATAATGATGAATCATACAGTTTGTTCCGGAAACGAAAGAGAAGCGGCGTTTCAAAAAATATTTTGTTTTTTTTCACAACTACCGAAAATTTGATTACCTGATGAGTTAGAAGCGATTGACATTCCCCCGATACTTCGTGTTCCACCATATGTACCATAATCTTCATTAGCCGCATTATTTGATGAGGATGGACCATTCTGAAAAACAGAACTTTCAGAGATGAACAATCATTTTCTTTGAATGGTATTTTATTCAAACGAAATAAGTCTTCACGAACATTCAGCTTTTGCCGTGTTTTTCTTTTGAATCTGTTGGAAGAAAACAGGTCTGTCCATCTTCCAGAGCCAGTTCCATTCAAATGAAATGGACTTCTCCTACTGGCAAAATCAGCTGCCCCCGCTAACATTGAATGTCTTTCAGCACTTCTTCTCTTGAATTTTTGACCAGGAGCTTCATCTCCCATAAAGTGAGATACAGTAGCATCTTGAGCTCGTGCAGTTTTTCTCTTTTCGCGTAACTGCACTCGTGGCTCCTCTAAATCGGAACTCTCAGAATTTTGGTGCAGGAATACTGACTGAAGAGGCTCGAACAGCACATTTTTAGAAGCTGAATTAGAAGATGACGCTGTTGGAGTAACGTCTTCATCGTCATCCGTGGAATAGTGACTTTGCTGTTTTTGAGGTGGAAGACGTGCCAGGTCAGAAAGAGATGCTACACGGGGAGAATCTATTGATTCGTAATCGTCGCTAGACATTTTCAAGCTGGAAATCAATTTTAGTCATGAAGCAAAAGAGAAAAGAAAAATTAAAACATATAATTTCTCGGAACGAACAGAGAAGTGAGATACTGTACTGGGGTCTGAAAAGTCGAGACAAGAAAAATATTGTTGAAAAATAAGACTTATTTGGTGAAGAACAAGAAGAAACAGGCTCTTTTCATACATACAGCACTATAAAATTGAAGGCAATAAACTATTCAAAAAAGGAAAAAGAAGAGAAGAGAGAAACACTGTCAACTGATGTTCATTCTATCAAAAGAACAAATTCTATTCAAATTCATTCAATGGCAAATCAAAAAGGCAGGTCGTCGGAAAAGGTGAGAAAATAAATCGGAATGGGTGAGAATCTATTGATAAATAAACAGAAACAAATTCAAAACACACTCAGGTATTCGGAGAAAAAATAATTGAAATGGAGAACAGTGGGATTGAAGATCTATACAAAATTCAAGACAAGGTTTGTTTTATGTCGAGCTACGGACTCCTGCAAGATATGTGAAACAAAAATGTCAATGGAAATATGAGCCTGAGTACAGTAATCTTAATCTCCTAACACGAGTCATATTTTTGCCGGCTAATTCTAAGAAAACTAATCTTAATAATGGCGTTAGACACTGTTTTCTTTATGGTACACAAATTTTTCCACTTTTGCTGTTAAGTTTTTTTTTGAGCCAATAGTTTATCGGTCACTGTTTGACAGTGAGAGGCATTGAGCATGAAAGAAGAAAGAGAATGTCAAGTGGACAGACTGGTGCTTTTTGAGCAGCATAGATTATTATACACATATCAGACAGTGTTGACATAGATGTGTATATGTGTGATAAAGGAGCTCCAATGGCGTTCGCAAGTGAAGAACAACTTAGCTGTGTTTCTTGTTCACATAACAAAAATCGAAAACTTGAAATATTTCACAGAAATATCAATGATAATCACAAAACTACCCGAGAGACTACTGGCTGAAAATCTTTACTGTCGTGAACCTAAAGACCATAGGAAAAATTCTCTGTAAGACTTTCTGATCTGACGGACTACTGATAACTGGACTATTGTTGAGGTACTGTAAAATTGTAAAACATTGTGAGTCTTGAGAACATTTTCCCTCAGCTTTTCATTCAAAATTTTGAGTTCTAACTTTCGTTTAGTGGAGAACAACTTTCTTAGAAGAATCGATACTGATTTAAAGAAAAGTTTCAGAAAAACATTTCCTCGTAGCTTTAAACTTTGTGATTGACGATTTCCCATGATCAGTGGTAACTGATAAGCTCTTGAGTCAATAACAAAGTCACACACGCATTTAACACAGAATGAACACCGAGGTATTGGGTAAACAGTTGAAAGAAATAAGTGATGAAGAATGAAGAAAAGAAAGTTTTGAGGAAAGAAACAATAAGTTTTCACTAAAAAACTATGAGTTCACTCAAGATATTTCAAACCTTATTATTATGTAAAAGGAACTTTTTGAAAAGACGAAATGATAGAAACTCGCAGACAATTCTCTTTTTCGATTCACTGACCGACGGACACTCTACAACACATAAAACATCTGCCTCTTCTCGTTCCAAATCGCTGGTGTTGATCGTCAACTGTTCACAAACTTTGTAATACGTTTTGGAGAATCAAAAAAGTTTTGGAAAAAAATATCGACACTTCTCTTTTCCAGTTGCAAAGAACTTGACTATATGTATTTCCACGATAAGTTTTACTTCGGTCATGAAGATCGAAGATATAAGAAACTGGAAGATAAATAAAAAATGTAATTTTGAATCATCACGGATTGGAAATAATGAGTTAGATAACAGATGAGCATGAGCCAACCAACTGTCAGTGTGGAGAGTGGAAAAGTGTGGTCAACAGAGTCGGGGACTTTTTTTTTGATGTTCAATCGAAAAGTATTGGAGAAGATATAGGAAAGGAATGACTAATACGTTTTTAGGTAGCAAATGACTTCAACCATGAAATTAATATGACAAATACGACGAGAAAAAAAACAGCTGAATGGTTGTCACTGATAAAATAGATATGATTTAGACAGGTTGAAAAGTTTCAAATGATTAAACAGGTTTGTTCTCATTTGAGCTCGAAAATTATGCGATTTGCTATCCGAATGGAAGCTTGGAACTTCAAGAAGCATCTTTATCAATCTGATATGAAGAAATTTCATTTACTTTGTCAATGAGATATTAATCTCAACTCTGTATAATTGAAATACTGAGACCGAATACAATAAAAAAGAAAACATTATCGGAGAATGGACAATGAAAAAATTCTACAACCCGTTCTGGAGTAAAAAAGCAGAAAAATAGACAAACTTCACGGGGATGAGCCCCTAAGGACATGTGCTCGTAGTACGAGAAGCTACTATTATAAAAAAAAACAGAACGCAACTTTGAGAAATACATATTTAGAGTATCAAAAAGACCTTGAAATGAAGTACTATTAAAAGACAAGAGTTACTGTCTGCCGGTCTCTTCTCCCGATACAGTGTCTCTGCGCTGCCGCCAAATCGTGGTATTCAAATGTCTTCTTTGTGAATGGGGGAGGAATGGAAGGTGGTAAGGTGAAGGAAAAAGATCATGTCAATCAGAGAGATGCAGACATTACTTCTCCCTTCTTTTTTGGTGGGAGAGTGAGGACATTCATCTGTTTGGCATGACGCCAGATGGTCTTGGAACAACTAATTTACTTGTGTAACAGAACAAACACATGAGATACTAGGTTGAATTTCGTTTTTTCTCAACTTTGAGTTTTCTATAAATAAATATCATAACCGATAAAGTTAGGAAAGAGTAGCCAAAAAGAATAAAGCTTACTATTTACATTACTGTAGTTACGAAGTGAGTTTTCTAGAAGAAAAACAAGAAAAATGAACTGTTTTTTACCCAATCCAATTAGCAACCGATTCCAACAATTATATACACCCGAGAAAGAAAAAGAAACTGGTTTTTGTTAGTGATGTTTTCGGGTGAGAAAATATTTCTTGAAAGAAATATTTGGGTATAAGTAGAGGGAAGACTGAAACTGCTCCGTTAGGGTTCCCTTTTCTAGAGATAATATATCATCATTACCTTTCGTCCCAACACTTTCTTCTCCTTTTTCGATGAATTGTTAATCACAGACGATCCATTGAGTGAATGAGTACTTTGGAGATTCGATGAACTCCCTCCGCCAACGCCTTCAGCTTTCTTATCCATTCCTATCAATTTTTTCATTCCTGTTATGTACTCGCGTTGTACTTCCAAGTTCGAAGTGATCTGAAGAGAAAGAATTGGAGTTGAAAAAAAGATGCTGAGAGGAGAACGTTTAAAAATAAAAAGGTTGAAATGAAGATTGACGTGGAACAAATGACCAAATTGAGACATTGTTGACCAAATTGATATCATTCGGTTGGCTAACGTTAGACGACATTAAAAACAAATCACCCAAAATTTACAAAAATCCACTAAAAATACACCTTTATTTTACCTTAGAAGAAGCTGATTTAAAAAAGTTCCAACATACTTATACACAGTTTCTGTTGAAATCTAAACAAACATATCATCTGCGCGGTCAAAGAGCCTTTCTGTTTGTATAAGCTAACCCGGATAGAGAAAAATGTTTTTTAAAGAAGAAAAGTCTAAAATATCCCACTGGTTAGGAACGGTGAAAACGAATTTAAAATTAAATGTTCTGTGTCAGAGGGAAGAAAAGTTCATGTCTATTGTAGTGAACTACTTGATTCTGAATACATACAATTTCTAGTAACCCGTCATGAAATCCTAGAGGAAATTGAAAACAATAGTAATGTGGAAAAATGTAATTTGTACAACAACCACTATAACACAATTCAATACCGATGTTTCACAACAATTACAATAGCGATATAATATGATGATACTATTTTATAATAACACCTTTCCGCATAAATGCGCTTCACACGGCATCAAAACTTTCCTATGTTGCTGAAAAATGTTTCATCGGTAACATGCCTTCTGTGTGACAGTGAGACCATATTACTGGGTATTGAAAAAAGTTTGTACTTTTATATGAAGACGGTGGGAATTCAAGAAGTACAAAAACCGAGTGGGGGCTTCCAGTAAACACGAAATTGAATCTAAAGTCGAAGCATCCGAATATCAAGAAAACGACATTAGTATGTTCTAAAAGTTCCTGAGTTTGTTTTTTCAAAAAAGAAATACACAGCACTGGAACAACGAAATTTTAAGAAGAATCAAATTGAGCCTGACACTGTCTCGCCCACTGTTCAACTTGCATTTCTGAACAGATTGAAAATTTTTGAATTTTCGCTATGAAACAAGTGAAACGTGAAGATAATTCAACATAATGCCCGATATGTCTTTTCTCAAAACATCAGCCGGAAAAATTCTGAAGGCAAATGTTTACATCATGCAGACAATACGGGAAGGAATGCACCACGCAAAAAACCGCTATCTGTCCAAAACAGGTCAACAAAAAATACTTTTATATTCAAAAAAGAAAATACCAGGTGTGTCTCTAACTGTTTTGAAAGGGGGCGGACAATAGAGACGGAGAGAATTCCTGAATGGTTAAAGAGACGACGAGAAAATGAGGGAACTGTTTTGGCGGGAACTTTGTCTCCCAGGTGCGTACAGGTGGTGAGATATGGAATAAGCGAAGGGAGAGAGGATGATTCTACCAAAAAGGAAAAAACTAATAACTGCACCTTTCCATCTGCTGATTTCTCTACATTATTGTAATATTTTTTACAACGGTGAGGATAAAAATTCTAAAGTATGAAATTCGTATGGAGGTCTGTATAATTGACAATTAATATCGATTCCAAATCCGACACCTTCTATTGGAATAAAAAGGTTTTTTCAGAACCTGTGCCTTTTGGGCGAACAATAGATGACCTTTGAACCACCACCATTCCGCACTCAGTTCTTTTAATACGTAGATTCTTTTGTAGCAATTCTCACAAAGGAAATACCGGACGAAAATGGAACAACAATCAGAATGTTAGAGTTTTGCGAAGAGTTTTGACAAAGGAATAGATTTCTCAAAGTTAAATTTGCGTTTTCGAGTAAAAACTTTTTTTAAACTTGCTGAAAAATCATTTAAAAAAAATAATAAAAAAATTTAAAAGATTACTGTAGAGCTAGAATGTGCATTTTGTCGGCGACAAAGTTGCGGACTAACAAACTTTTTAAAAATTCAGGTTTTTCTGTCGTTCAAAGTAAATTTTAAGTGCGAAATTAAAATAATGTTCCACAAAAAACTAAAAAAAAGAAAGTCTTTCATTTGAAAATGGATACATCTCTTCGATGAGACAGATACTTTTAAAAGTGTATCGGCTGAAAAACTATGATATCCAATTACAAAAAAATGATTTCATAAAATCCACGCATAATTCCAGCGGATGCTTTGTTGAAATCGAAATCTAGACGCCTTTCTCCTGAAATTTCACTTTTCTTTGTCCTTTCTCTCTGTTTCTTCTTCTCATACACTGTCTCTTCCTGTCCTCATATCTCGGAAATCCATCTGTCGAGATAAATAATAATATAAATTGTCACATTCATGTTCAGAAGGAAATGAGAATTGTTCAATGCGTTTGTCAGGCAATCATAATTTATCACTTTATTGATAAATAAATCTTTGAAGTTGTATAGCGATATTCGCTCTTCAATGTGAACTTGTCGTTAACGATTCGTTATACATATTAGCAGAGCAATTTCGTTACAACTGCGCCCCATCGCAAATGAGAGAGTATCGGCGAGAGACGCAGAGTTTTTTCTGGCGCGAAACTGGTTTTCACCATTTTTGATCTATTTTCACAAGTTTCAATTAAAAATTGCCAATTTTCGAGAGAAAATTTTGCAAAAGTAGATCAAAAATAGTGGAAATTTGTTTTGCGCCAGAAAAAACTCTGCGTCTCTCGCCGAAACTCTCTCGTTTGCGGTGGGGCGCAGTTGTAAGAAGCTAATAAGCATTAGTACAGAAGAATATCATTTGTTAGCTTTTTTTCGGAGGAAAAATACAATTGAAATCAAGCAAGAATTATACACCACCCGCAATAAAACAAATCATTAAAATTCAGTTCGTGTTTTTGATTCACGAATCACCGTTGATTAAGAGCAAATTGGCCACTAGAAGAGTGAGAAATAAAGGGAAATCAGTCAATTGTATTATTAAATTAGACCATTTTTGGTTCGACATGAGGTTTGAACATGAAGGCGCACACGGAATCTTTGTGTACCTAAAATTCAAAATTAAATAATTTCTCTAAAACTAATTAATTAAGCAAAAACCTTCTGTTTCTTGCGCAACATTGCCCTTGGATCGTCATCGAATTGCTCTGGATTTCTAGGTGCTCGGAGATCTCCGCTCTCCGGTTTTCGCACTTTCTGTGGCTCTTCATCTTCGATGTAAACTGAAGTATTCTGAGAATCTCCCATGTGATCATCTCTGAAAGTATTGATTTAGATGAATATTCTCTGATTAGTCTTATAATTACTCTAGTTCACTGCCCTCCAATGGGTCAGGGGGTCCATTGAAACATCCTTCTTCTGCTTGAATCTCATAAACTCTTTTCGAGTGCATCACGACGTTGTTATATGGATTGTTTGAACCTGGAACTAATTAAGTTTGAATTTAAATTAGAAGATAACTAAGTTTTAAAACTCACGAAGCATATCTTTTGAATCATCTCTTGCCAATGCTTTGTGCATAAATCTCATCATTAGATAACATCCGAAAAAGATGACAACAACAGCTGTGAGGACAATGCATAGGATGATTAGACCAGTTAGACTGCAAAACAATTCGTTGTTTTTCTAGTTTTAAATTAACTTGGAATTGGGTGATTTATTATAAAACTGGCTTCTAGATTCTCAGATACTATCTCATTAGAACTAGCGTCGATTCTCATTAAGTTCTCATCCAGATCAGCAAGTTATCAATATTTTTCAAGTTAGAAGCATCCTCCCTCAATCAATTGGGATATTCAGAGCAAAATTCACGAGCGTGCAAACCTGAACAATTCATCAAATCTCCATGTTGGAGGAGAAGACGGCGGAGCTGTTTTTGACATGTAAAGCATTAGAAAATTGAAAATAAAGAAGAAGACGAAGTATATTGGAGTCCCCGAAAAAACGAACTGAATCGTTTTCTTCCGACAAAAAATTTTGTGCGGAGAAGGCGGAGACATATTTCAACCACTCGAGAAACCACAAATCAAATTTTGAAAACGGAAAAACTTTTTGAAAAAAACTTTGAAATGTTGTGTTCGTTAGGAGGAGTTTAGTGGTTTTCTTTCGTTTTTCAAAGATCTAAAAGAAGATTTTTTGGTTGAGATCATATTTTGTTTAGCTTGGAATTAATTATAGATGAGACAATTGTAATCAATTATTTTTAAATGCAAATTCCAATAAACTGTTTCATCAGATTTTCTACATCAATCTTTGAAAAATCTCTGAAGTTTTTTTCTGAAATTTTGCACCAAGGTTTTTTGAGAAAAACTCTGACTGAACATTTACGTCATTGAATCTGGAGATGACAGTTTCTGTCTTCTGAATCATTTCAATAGTTTTCGTTCCGAAAGATAATCTGCTTTTGATTGGCCATTGAACATGTACCATACATAATCTCAATAAAGCATCAACAATGACGTCGGAAGCTAAAGATATCATCAAAAGAGATTGCCATTCGAACTGATCTTCCTAGCATTTTCGTCATTTTCAACAGAAAAAATGAAAATGTCTGAAAATAAACCTTTTATCAAATCATAAATGTCACCGTTTTATCAGATTAGTTTTACCTCAGATAAATCTAAATTCAGATAAAAGTAATCAAAGATCAGAAAGTATATTTTGATGATCTTATGATTGGATTAATATTAGAAAATGAAGATTCGATTACTGTAGATACATTTGAATATTTATATCCCCACATTCATAGAACTTGACAAAAATCACAACTTTCGAGATAACGCTCTCTCACCTGACAGGCAAATAATCTTCAAAAATCCAACGTTCTTGATCGATTTTGAATGATTTCATTTGACTTTCACGCTAGAAAAAATAATGATTCAGAGGAGAATGGAATAAAAATTGAGATTGAAAAAATGAACAATTGAATGGAATGATGGGAAGAAGAAGAGAAATAAAGTAAAAAGAAGAGATTCGGAGAAAAAAAGTCAACGTGATTTGAGTAACATTTCTCGATAAAAGTAAAAATGATCCATTTTGATTAATAAAAACTGATAGACCATTAAATCGTTTAACAAATATCGAATCAGATCTTTCCGACGATTCTTGGTTTCTGTTTTACGATTTTTCAGTTCTACCATATTTACTTCAAAATATTTTAGTTGGACTTTCTCCAAAATTAAAACTCTCATATTGTATAAAAAGTCATAAACCATTCTCTGAACTCATGAATGTGATTCTCAAGTTTTCTATGAAATTGTAAAATTATTTGGCTTATTGAGTAAAAACAAGAATTTGTTACATGAAATTTCTATAATTATTACGGTAGGTTGTTCTAGATGACAGTCTGATTTTTCTCCCGATTTCCCATCATTCCATTATCAAAAATAGACTAGAAATCTTACAAAAGACTTTTCAACCATCCGAATCATCACAGTGAAATTCCTCAAATCGACTGATTGTTCGACCGAAAAAACGGTCGAATGATGTGAATAAGAAGTTGAAAGAGGAATGTTGAAAAGCAAGGAAAAGAGTCGAAATAACAAATGTTTCTTCTTCTTTTTTTCAGAAGAAAAAACTATGGCCTCTTTTCTTCGACGGAGCAAAAACTCTCTATGGTTACTGAATAAATCCCGAAAAAACATGAGAAACGAGATGGGATTAGTGGGAGAAAAAGGAATGAGAAGGGGGAACAGAGTGTATAAATTTCTCCGCGTATTGCACACTTCTGTGCGTATATGAAAAAGAAATCATCGGGACATCAGCTAATCCGAATGTAAGCTCGTTTTTTTTTTCAGATTTACAGCAGATGTAATATTTTCCAGTAGACAGATAAATGAGTCTAGTCGTTGGATCAGAGATACATCAAGAAAGAGAACCCTGAATTTCTCCGAGCAACTATCAGATGTTTAAATGATGACAGACAGTTTCAACCTCATTCTATTGTTTCGAAGTTCCAATCTGAATCTACTTACGTCGCTATTTAGTAATAGTTGTTTTTCCTGATTAGTTTTAGTGAATTAACGAAAAGCGGCTGCAAAATTGGCGGAAACATAGCGGCCGACATCTCACGGGCCTACTATCTTTCTCATGCAGGTGGACTCCGCCTACTTTCCCTCGGTTTCTCGTGAGGCAAAATGGAAAATGAGTTTGGAGATAAAATAGTTTTTTGAAATTTTTTTGATGGAAATGGATAGAATGACGAATAGTCTTCACTTTGAAACTAATCCCGTTCCGAAATGTTGGGAATGAGCTGAGTTATTGGGCAACACTGAAACTTTTTCAGAAGCTGTTAACTTAATATTTAAAAAAAGAAATTTCGATGTTTTTCAGTGATACAGATGTCCAATAAATATTCCCTAACAAGATTGAAATTTAATTACATATAATGAAATCTATGTAAAGTGAAAGTTTTGAGAGCACACAACTGTGTAACGTTTTTTGAGAGATGGACTAAGGTCAGTTAAAATGAAGATCTTGTTAAAGTTTTTTCTCAATTTTCTGCATAACAGGGAACCGAAGACTACCCCGCTTTTGTGAAAATCCTAATATGAACTAGAAGAAAAGGAAATAGAAAAAGAAGATTACAGCTAATTACTTCAAGTTTTCAGATGTGTTCGATGCAATTTTTGTTCAGTGAGCGGCAGGAAATCGTCGTGAAAAGAGAGGAAAAAACATAATGAAATGATAATGAGACTAGAGATGAAGTGCATGTTAAATCTTCTTTACTATCTACTTTACAATGAGTCACTGACTTGAATAAAATAACAACTTAGAGACAAATTTCAATCTGAAATCTCAAGAGCACTTGATTTCAAATTCATGAATAAAAAGGGGATAAAGAAATAGATCATTCAGAAAATTCGAACTCTCTCATTTCTTTTTTGCATGAAATTGGGAAGAAATCCTACTAAAATTGTGGTTAGTGACAACAAAAACTCAAAGAAACGAAGATTTCTGATTGTTCTCTTTTGATATTTTCCATTTTTTTAATCCATCATTGAGAGCCATTTCAACTGAATGTCTAATCTTATTCACAGCATTTCACATCAATGAAGTTTTGTTTGAATTCTTGAAGTTTCAATACAGATGATAGAAATAAACCGTCGAAGATTAATCTACTGATAAGATCAAATTAGTTGTGGAGAAAGCTGATTTCATGGAAAGTTGGGTCAACTCAGCAGAGATCCTTGCTGAGCTGTATTTATAGTTTGTAAGGCAAAAATCTATGAATTCAAAGAAAAATTAACATGATTCAATAGTATTTTCTTCTCAAAATATCTCTCATTTCGAGAATTTTCGAATACAACCAGGGTTTAGTATCTACAGTACAAAACTCCAAATTCTACCAATCAACACTTCAAATACTGGAAAACAAAGAACGAAAACAAGTTTTCTAGGTAAAGAATAAATATTGTTAGCTTTCCTTCTTTTTCCTCAAAAACTGGGCGGTACCATTGGTAAAATAGAGAAACTCAGTGAGGCGTTTTCAAATTAGAAGGAGAGACCTTTTTAGAGAGAGGCCAAAGGGAGACAACTCAATTGTTTCCCTCATTTTCTTTCAACTCATTCTCCATTCTACCGACCGGAAATTCTGGAGGCAGAGGAGAGAAAAAAGAGGAATTTTTGAATAATTGAGTTTTGAGCTGCTTCTGACAGAACTCGTAATATGAACTTTTGGGTTTTGGGTCAGAGTTTTTGATCCTTGTTGACGATTTCTGCAGAATAGTGGGCTTTGGAAAAGAATAAAAATGAATTCCGGAGGGATTCACGAAAATGGAAAAACTAACTGATTTTCTCAAGCACTAATAACATTATGATGAGAAAGCTGAAACACTTGGGATCGGAACAGGAATCAAGCATTGGTTGATCACCGAATCGATTTGTTTTGACTCAAACTCACTTGGTTCCGATAGAAAGTGACTGTTTCTTGCCAAAGAACTCGGCCAAAAACGATCTTTCTCCAGCAGTATCGTCAGCCGAAAACACTATTTCCCCAGGACTCAAGTCATCCGGATCGAGCATTGTCATCTGAAAAGTTAACTCCTTTTAAAAATATCTAAAAATTTGTTAATTTCGGTTAATTTCATCAATATTCTAATTACCCCTTTAATTGATATCTTGATCATACACGTTTCGATGACATCATTTTCTCTCCTACAACGAAGTTCAATTTCTCGTCCAAAAACTAGAACTTTTGCCTACAGGAAATGAGCTTGATTTCCCTTTTCGCTCCTTCGCTTTTGCAGAAAACTAACCATTTTTGAAAAGTGGTGAGGAAATGGAAATTTAATGGGAAGGTGGTCTATTGTCACTGATTATAATTGTAACTTTAACTGAACGCATTCATCAAAAAATTGAATGCCGTTGTTTTTTTCTCTAATTTACAGATGTTCATCTAATAAAAGGCTTCATGACGTCTACTGACGTAGCATAGGAGACGTAGAAGTTAGGATTACGTGTCAACGAAAAGGAGAATCTGAAGTTTTTAGCTCACTCATTTCAGACTAATTATCTAAAATCACAAACTCATCATATTTCGGCCCAATTCAATGAACATATGAAAAAGGAATTGTCTGAAAGTACCAAAATCTTCTATTCTCTCATGAAAATAAAAATTCAGAGAACCTACTTCAACAATAAAAAATGTGCTCTTATTCTTTTCTCTCCACTTCATTTTTCTTTCGTCAACTTGAAAAATTTGGCTGAAGAAGAACGGGGAAGTAAACAAAATCTAGACAAAATACGAAGACGTGAGAGAATATAATAACAATATATACTGCAAAATAAGGTGATTGAGATGAGGAAAAAAGCAGTTATTATAAAGTATTTTCTATAGATCAACCACTTTTTTTCTTGTTGGTATTCGCTTGAAAAAATGAGAAAAATACGAAGTCTTACGTGGAGACATTGAAATGGGTGGTTGTTCGATGAAAATGAATAGGGCAATTTGTAGTTCGAATTCACAGATTCAGAGAAATGTAATATGTTTTCTGTAAGATTCCGTATTCTTTTCAGAAGTTCCCTCGTCCTCTTCTGACCGATTCAGTAGTCTCTTCAATTGATAAAAGATCTAGTTATTTGACACATCTTCGTATTAGGGAAGGGTCAAAAGTTATAAGTCAGAAAGAGTTTTCCCCAGTATTCCGTTCATTTTCAGATTCAAAATACTAGTGAGATTAATGATGTCTTAAAGACTGGAGTAGATGAATTTTAAAACGGAAATTCGACATTTTCTTATCCAAGACTTGACATTTTTGTGTGATAAACAGTGGAAAAAAAGCAAGAAAACTAATGAAATAAAAGTGATCGTAATCTTCACAAACGTTCCAGCGAAAAAATAGAAAATCTAGGACTGTGTTCAGAAAATGTTCACTAATTACTGATAACGTTCAGTGTTGTAGAGTACCACCTTCCGGAGAGACAAAACAGAACAAAAAAAATTTTTTACATCATAAACAGGAAAAATAGTTCAAGAACTCTGTGATAATACATAAGAAGAAACGACTCACTTCATATTCATACAGATCAGAATACTCGGGTGGAATAACAGCTAAACGTCTTGTTCGGTGTTTCCTTTTCTTATGAATTTGTTTTTTTGGAAAAGACAACATTTCGAATATTCTAGAGATAATTTCGAGGAGAAGAACCTTTACTTTCTTCAGATGAGAATCGGGAATATTGGATATGTTATCCGGAAGCAAAGAAGAAAAAGGAAGTGAGAGAAAAGAGCAAAAAGAAGAAATAAAAACTAATTTAGTGGAGCACTCGGTGACAACTTGACAGCGGAATCTGAACGAAGAAAAAAGAAAAAAAAGTTTTTTATCAATGGGAAAGTGACGAATGTTTTTTAGAAAAAAATAAGACAGAGAGTGAAAGGTTGAAGATTAAAACTCAATAGCATAATACGAATTTTAAACATTAATTTTTTGATTAAAATTGTATTTGTCAACTTGGAATTGGTAGCTGATTACCCGAATTCGAGACGGGTTTCGAGAGTAAACTTTTTTGAGGATAAATCAAAACTATTGCTAGAAAGCTAAAAGTTATTGGAAAGCCCTATAGAGTTCACAAAAAGGTGTGCACATACCGTTTCCTCATTGTTCTTCTCTTCATTCCAAACTGGTATTAACAATAAAAAATCTCTCATTTTGAAATTAAAAGTCAGAAAATAAAAGAAATATTGTTGATATATGTTCAACTTTTTTCCTTTTTTCAATATCACGAACAGTTTCAGTCAACTTTTCTATCTTCTTTTGGATTTGCATACATTTTCATACTTCTCTTGTTTTTTAAACCCACTTTTTAAACGAAAAATGATTCTTCTCATTCTAAATATTTGGAAAAAAGGACATCATACTCTCGAACCCATGAAATCAGACCTTGGGAACAGACGCTGGGAAAGCTGTCTATTTCTCTTTTCTCTAATTTCTTCCGGATTTTGAAAATAAAAATTCCTTGAGATGTTCCCATTCTAAAATGCGCTTATCTATCTCTCTGATTCCAATTTTCTTTTCTTTTTTCTCGAATATTTAAAGCGAATAATATCCAACTCACCACCATCTTGCATAAAAAATAAAAAAGAAAAGAGGAACAAAAGTGGAAAAATGGAGAATTTCCTTCCTCTTGTTGAATAGCTTTTTGGTGGATATGTTGATTCTCTAACAGAGAAAAAACAAAAGATAATGAGAAATTCCTGTGGATTTTTTGAAAAAAAAAAACGAAGAAAAAATATCAGAAACGAATAAATAAAGATATTTTCAGCGACAAATAATTTGATTGGAGTATAATAAAATATAGAATTCAATTGAAATTATGGAACTACGTTGGTAACTTTTAATCGAGTTTCTTCTTTTGGAAGAAGTTGCGAATGGAAAGAAGTGAGGATCTGGAAAGTAGAATTTTCAGTTCTGAGTTGATTCAATTTTACTGCGTAATGTTGTTTTTGGAATTTCAAAATGAAGGTGTTATTGGAAAATATTTGAAGAAAATGAAATTTAGGATTCTTGGATTTTAATAGAACTACTATAGAACGGTTTATATAGTATTGCTCCATTGGGAACTTTCTTGAAATGTTAATTAGTTTTGTTCTGATAGAAAAAAGAAGTAATGTGAGTTGACTGTTACTTGTTGAGTTTTATCAGAGTTCATTTCATCATATCAGAAGTTACCTCAGCATCTTCTTCTTTTTACTCCTATTGGAGAAAAAATAGTTAAAACTGGATGATGTTAATATCTTATTCATGAACTTCAATTCGATTTCTTCAATAAAACATCATTCTAATTTAACATTAAAAAAGAAGGAAATAAAGAAAACGAGCGTCCGAAACAACAACAAATTCATTGAAGTCAACCCAAAAACATGACTATTAGAACACCGAAAAACAAGGAATTTAAGCATTGAAAAAGTTTGTTTTTGAAGTCAAAACGAGTCACTAATGAGCGCCAAGCGGGATCCAATTAATTTTTAATGTTTACTTTGGTTTAGAAAAGACAAATGAGCAGTAATGGATGGGAGAGGAGGAGGAATGATGTAATTTCCAGAAAAAATATTTCAGAGAACTGTTTTTTTTTGGAAAAGAGATGTCTCATTCGAACTCAATTAAAACTGGAGTTTAGAACTTGTCTGTTCATTGATAGCTTTTTTCGAACAAAAAATAACTTTCAGATCAACAAAGATAGAAATGCAATCTGAAAAGGCCTTGTATATTCTTGAACTTGAACTTTAAAAAGTTAAACAATACTCAACAATAAAAAAAGTGTACGGTAAACCCGGGCCAGCTAATTATCGCAGAAAAAAATTAAGGAGAAAATTCAAACAGAATCTGGAATAAAATCTTATTATCCACTAATATTCCCCTGGACACGAACATCAATACAAACACTCCAAATACGAAACAAACCCATATTTTATCCATTTTTATTGTGTAGACGATATCAGCAGTGTTGGCTGAATCCGACGATGTGGACCAAAAACGACGAAATTTAGCCATTATTCTCTCACAAAAATAATAATGAATTCAAGTTTTCTCACAAGTTTTAAATTTCAAAAAAGAGAAGACAAGGTTGGAAGTTCTATTAAAATAGGGAATGTGATGGGGAGAATAAGAGAACGGTATTGAATTATGAAGTGATTGTAAATTGAGCTGAGAAAAAGAGGATAAACTGAAATTATCTGGAAAGAACTAATGAATGCTACCATTATTTCAAAAGAAAAGTCACTTTTTGTCTTTAAACCAATCGAAAGTCTTCCTAGAAGATTCCATAAAAGCGGTAAAAAGACCCGGAGGCAATGAAGAAAAATGTAAATATTTTAGTGTTCTAGTGGACAAGAATACGCAAAAAAAAGTGTGAAAAAGAGGAAGAATCTTTTCCTTTTCCATTTTTTTTCCTCTTCCGCCTACTATAATTATAAATTATTCGCCATCCCGTGGTAAAGCTGATATCAAAATCTGAAATCTTTCAAATCAAAGTGGTCTCAGAAGACGAGAGATTTCAACTTTCTTCAGTGAGGGAAATCACGTTTTCTTTGAAGTTTTGGGTTACATTCGACAAGTTTGAGAAATTGAATTATGAGAAGAATCGAAATTTGAATTGAATTAGAATTCACAATAACTCGGTGAGTAAATTCAATTTATCCGTCATTTGAAACCTTACCACGCCATTTGATTTCTTGAATTGAACTATGAGCAATTTGTTTTCGGTTAGGGACCTAGAATTCAATAAAAAGATATACAGATAGAAATTCTATTACGATATATTTTTGGTTTTGCGACGATCTGCAAGTTACACAATTTCGGATTGTTTAACTATATATTTATCTATTCCTTTACTTATTTATTTATATCACACTTTTTTCAGAAAATGTACTCAAAAACCAGTTAAAAACCAGCCTGGATTCGTTACAGATCCCAACTCAACAACTTACCGATTTCTGCCGAAAAACTGAAAAAGCTAGTGCCAATAAACTTTTTTGAAATCATACAACTTTTCAATCTTTCGAAAGGAAATGAGAGATGAAAGGTTTTTGAAAAAAACAAATGGATGAACTTCAGAAGGAAAAAGATATTTGCATTTTCTGATGGAAATGTGACCGGAAACGCACTGGAAATCCAATTACGAAAGGAAGAGAATGGGTGAAAAACCATTTCCTCCCAAAAACAGATCACATCTTTTTTCACAGGATAAATTATCGTTGGAAAATCATCAATTCTTTCGGTATTTCAAAGTTTCAATCAAATAAAGACAGTTACATTTTCAGTCGAAGGAAACAGTTTTCTTACAAAAGAAGAGCATGAAAAAGGCTCTGCAGAATCCAAAAAAGACAAAGTGAACTCTCGTGAAAAAGATGGTTAATGATGAATTGAAATTGTTGAATGCCATTACAGACATTTACAGCACAAAGAGAGCTCATGAGGTCATGATTAAATAGATAAAAAAAGTTCGACTCGTTCTGTCATCCAGATGAATTGAAGGAAAACTCTGGGAAATCCCAAATCGTTATTAATTCTAAAAACACATTTTGATACTGAGTATTGGCTGGAATTCATTGCCAACTCATGTCTTCCTCTAGCTCATTCAGGACTATCCATTTTCTCACCTAATGACCAAATAAACATACCTTTCTCGTGGCAATTGCTCCAGCTGGAATAGATTTAGCAGGTAAGAAATTTGTCTTGAGAGCAGAACAACAAAAAGCGAATATCATTTTCAGTTCCTTCTTTATTCAGTACTAGATTTTCGTCTTTTCCAGAAAAAGAAAGACAATGAAATTGAAAATGAAGAAGAATTGTGTGGAAGAAGGCAAGAGATGGATGGCTTGACGGAAGAAGAAGAAGAAGAATGAGAATAAATAAATGGGCTCTTCTCTCTTTCCGAACGAAGAAGAAAGAGAAGCTGACGAAACAGAATAAAGCAGAATAAAATACGACTGTTTGGAGGAACAAAAACCCAATGGTTTTTATTCTTTCTCTTAAGTTTACGGAGATTGAAAAACGATTGAAATCATTTATTTTTCAGCTTTTCGGGGTTGACGAATATTTCAATTTCCGCTGTTTTTGCTACCTTGACGACCCAATATTTATTCATTTATTTTCGCCTTCGATTGGAATCAAGACACAAAATTTCTGGTTACAGGGGAAAAAAGAAAGTTTTGATCCCATGAACTCGAAAATCAAAATATGAAATGACCTACCCCTCGAGACAGTTGTCCTCTCTTTTTAAAAGCATTGAGTCGTTGTTGTAGGGTACTCATTTGAATTTGAAGTGATCCTGAATTGGAAATTCAAAACTTTTATTGAGAAAAGCCAGCTTCCGGAATACGGAGAAACGAGTATTCGAAATGTTTTAACTCGGAAAACTAAAGAAATACCAAAAATGATTGACAGAATGAATTGGACCATCGGGAATTTGAAAAGCATAAGAAAAGTGCAAAAAGTAAAAGTATGGAAATGCAGAGTGTATTTTGAGAAAAAAAAAGAAAAAAAAATAGAAATTCTTCGAGTCAAATCTTGTTGGCTCTCTCAAGTTTATCGCACATTAAAAAATCTTCTTTTTGACTTGTATTCTTTCAATTCACTTTCGTCCAAATGAAGAAGGCAATTTTGAAGAAAGAGTACAAAAGATTCTGAGGACGCGTGGATTTCAGATTGAAAAACAGGAAAAGCAGGTTATGATGACGACGACAAAAGTTTAATGGTTGTTTTCATGATGTTCCTGATCTATTGATTAGATATCAGAAAGAAATGAAAATCAGAGATTTGGCCGTATTTTGTGAAATTGTTCCTAAAAAGCTTTAAGAAATCAGAAAACTTGAAAAAATTCCTCTAAGAAACAGAAAAAGGGAACGAAAATGTCGAAGTGACAAATACGAAAAATAAGCAATATTCATTTTGTCTTCGTCTTTTTCTTCTCTTAATTAGTGTCGTACTGGGTGGTACTCTTTCACTTCCTTTTCATCCTATTTTTAAATTTATTAGTTAACCTTTGATGAGGTGTTGGCTATATTTGATGTGTCTGGAATGACATATTGGAGCAATCGTAATTCAAAACGAGTATCCGAATATTTGTAATGTAAGTAAAAATGTAAGTATCTGGAATAATAAACAGCATCTCTGTCATGGAATTAATTAACCATTAATTCACGACCTCCAACAACCAGCCTAACAACTCTGTGGCTCCTATTAGATTCACAGATATCTAACCAAAATGGCTATAAGAAATGAAAATGGTTTGGCAATAAACTCAATACGTGTTACGTGACCTTCTGTCTTTCGGAGGAAATACTCAACTACTCTCGTCAACTACTTGCGTGTCCCTGAACTCTGTTTGTGCTGCCCTCAAGATAACGATCGCCCTCGATTCGCTGCATATAAGGAAAGGAAATCGTCAGTTCAACCGCTCTTGCTCTATTGGACACTCAACTGCTGGAAGCTCAACCAATCGACGTCTCTACCGTGGCTCCGCCAATCGTCTCCAACAAATGCTCTGGCACACCAAGAACTCAAGCGTCTAAAGTATCCTCCTGTTCTAGTGACACTGTTGAATAAACTTGCCAAACCTCTCCTTTCTTACTGTTCTCATCATACTCATTCTGACGAGGGTGCCGCTCTCCTATTAAGTCGGAACATGGTGCATCGACGGGGAATCGAACCCCGGCCGCCCGCGTGGCAGGCGAGCATTCTACCACTGAACCACCGAGAGCGGCAGTGTTAAAGTATCCTCCTGGCCCTTTAACACTATTGAATAAACCTGTCAACCTTTCCTCTATTGTTATTCTCGCATTCTAAGTCTGACGGTTCACCTTCCCTCTAACGTCAGCACATGGTGCATCGACCTGTGGACACAACCCATAGGTGGCGAGAATACTAGAGATGGAGGCTTACAATAATCAAATCAGGCACTACAGGATACTCCCAACACAACACTTGTGAGAGCCACAATGAAAAGAGTCACACCAAACCCTAGCTCTGGTCTTCGCAAGAAGAAGACGTGGCACTGAGCAGCTAAAGGGATCACAACTTTCTCAACCACTGAACCACTCACAATTCGCTATTCACCCAAACACCGAGTAGCTTCAACTCCACATTCTCGTACCACACTACGGAACATGTACGAGTTTGTAACTAGTGCCCACAAAGCACACGACTAGTGCCAACAAGGCACACGACTAGTGCTTATAATGCACACGACTAGTACCAATACGGTACACGACTAGTGCCAATAAGGCACACGACTAGTGCTCCTAATGCACACGATAAGTGCTGAAAATGCACACGATAAGTGCTGAAAATGCACACGATAAGTGCTCATAATGCACACGATAAGTGCTGATAATACACGCACGCGATAATGTTAATTTTATTTTGTTTTGTTTTTTTTTGGTTTCTTAAAACCAACAAATACCTACACAAATTCCACAAACATGGTATCGAGCGAGCACAACTTCACTTGATCAATACAAATACAACTTGGTTCACACAAGAACCCCGATACAACATCGATCAAAGCTACACACCCACGAGATCCTCCCTTAACGGACTGTCATTACGGTTCCATCTGCGGATTCTTCGTGCCACACCGGCACCACTTCAGAAGAACCACTTGTGGCTTTGAATCCACCCACCAGTGCTCAGAGCACCTCTTGCCGCCCCCCAGTGTCGCGGAATTAATAGGTCTTAATTCACGACCTAGCTAAATCACAAAGCCACACGGGCTCACAAGAATTGTCACAGTCCACACTAGACCACAATTTCGGATAACTATCACACGATAACATATCTATGCTGTCCTACAATCATAAAATCTATTGTAGACACTACTCACAGCAACAAGAAACCATGATTACTGAAGATAGCTCACCAAGCTCCCTCACAACTATTTCAGTTTCACAAACTTCCAAACCCACATACATTATCTCACTACAACTGAGGGATCAACTCAAATCACTCGAGCAATCAGTTACAAACTACGATCTACACTTGAACTTAGGATTCGTACACATTCACAGCAGCAACTGCTTTTACACGATCACAGCATTTTGGGAGCCGCCACAGAGTTCTTCTCGTGGCCCCCCAGTGTCGTGGAATTAACTAGCCATTAATTCACGACCTTCAATAACCAGCCTAACAACTCTATGGCGTCTGTTAGATTCACAAATATCTAACCAAAATGGCTATAAGAAATGGTTTTGACAATGAATTCAATACGTGTTACGTGACCTTCCCGAGGAAATGCTCAACAACTATCGTCGACTACTTGCGTGCCCTGACCTCTGATTGTGCCGACCCCAAGATAACGATCGCCCTCGATTTGCTGCATATAAGGAAACGGAATCGTCAATTCAACCACTCTTTCTTCGACTCTCGTGGCTCCACCGACCGTCTCCAACAAGGACTCCACCGATGATCTGGCTTACCAAGAATTCAAGGAAACTAAAGTATCCTCACGTCCCGTTCACCATATTGAATAAACCTGTCAACCTTTCCTATCTTGTTATTCTCGCATTCTAAGTCTGACGGGGTTCACCTCCCCTCTAAAGTCAGCACATGGTGCATCGACCGGGAATGGTGCATCGGTGGTTCAGTGGTAGAATGCTCGCCTGCCACGCGGGCGGCCGGGGTTCGATTCCCCGTCGATGCACCATGAGATGACACGCTTGAGGGACGGTGGGCCCGTGTCAAACTTAGTATATGAGAGTAACAGAAAGAGGAGAAAACTAACAACTTTATCAACATGAATACCAGAAAGAGTTCTCTTGCCCTTGAAGTTAGGCTTCTCCAGAGCTGCCGTAGTTGGCGGTGAAGGTGTTGGATTTGACCACGATCCAAGCTAGTAGACTTCACCCGCCAGCACTCCATGTAGAGATCCACCCAGCCATTCTCCAAGGTTTCTTCGGCAGACACGGTTGAACATCGGTGAGTGAATGATCGAGAGACGACGACTTCTGACGGCTTCCTCTTCCTTATATGCACAGAATGTAGAGCAGATTGTTATCGTAAGGTCATCAGGTTGAGTTTAGGAGGGCACGTCCAGAACGAATTGGTTTCAGTATGGTTGATCACGGTTCACGTTTCACGCAGTTGTTAGTGTTCATTTTATTATTTACCAGCCTGGCTGCCGCGCCTTCGGCGCTTCATCCGGCTGGCCTCTTCTTATTTTCCTGTTCGCCCTCTCACAGAAGTGTTCATGTGGCCGACACAGGTAGTTGGCGTGCGGACCGCATGCGGATTCAGTCCTATTTTCCGACCGTATAGAGTCCGCGGCAAAATTATGGCCCGCTACGGACTGTAGATGGACGCAGTGTGGACTTCGGGAAAAGCGGAGGAAGTGGGCGGCAGGCGTCCGCACGCGGACTCAGCGCGGACCGTATATGGGTTGGCGAAATAGTCCGTATGGACTGGCCGCGGCGGCCGCTTGCAGCAGCTCTTCCGAAGCTCTCGGACTCCTCTCGGATAATGATTATTTTTTAATCATTTACGGAGATTTTACGTTTCTTTCCCTATTTTTCGAAAGTTTCGCCTTTCTTTATGTTTTTTAAATTGAAATTTCTTTTAATTAATTTTTTTCGTGAAAAATTTTCGCATGTAACTGTGAATGATCGAAGAATTATTGTGTTTTCAGACAGTCCGATGATCCCAAAAAGAGAAACAGCGGCGATAGCTGAAATGGAACCAATCCTTCGATTTCCTCAATGGTTTGTGATAGTATTCAACATTCTCTATTCAAAATAAATTTTTCAGTGAGAAACTTGGTTAAAATTGGCCGGAACTCCTTCTCAAGCACGACATCTGTATTTGTCCGGAGGAGGAACCCTTTTTCGAAAGTAAGTTAACTGAATAAATATTTTTTATTCCGCAATTAATTGATTTTTTTTTCAGAAATACAAAGGGAAAAACGGAAATCAACGACTGAAAATGGCTTCTACGCGAATTGGATTTCGTTGGATTTCAAGGACACGACTGCCCGATAAACTTGTGATTTCTGTTTATAATTTGCTATGCTTTCTTCTTATTTTCATTATTTTCAATGTTCCTTTTTATCTTTCTTTAAATAAAATAGTAATTTTATCACTAATCTTCTTTGTTAAATGACGATCTCAACCGGGAAACAAAAGTAGGGAAGGGGCTGGCGGTGGGAGGAAGAGGAGCAACTTTTTCGGCGCGCGGACTCGAAACGGACCGTATATGACGCACACATATCGTCCTTAGCTACTTCTTTTTGAGTCCGGCGCGGACGCGTATATGGTCCGTATTTCGTCGCTGGCCAACTACCTGTGCGAGTGGTTAACGCTCACGCCTGTCGCTGAAAAGGCGAAGGTTCGACTTTTGCCCATGGCGCGCTCTCCCCTTTATTTCTCAAAAATCTTGCGGACATCCTGAAAAACAGACAGACAAATCCACAAACAGAGCCCACACGCGTTTTATATATAAGAATGATTGTATTTTGAGTAAATTGTGTAAGTCTGGCAATGGACCAGGCTTAATACTCAAGGTCGTGAATTAAGACCTATTAATTCCACGACACTGGGGGGCCGCAAAGAAGTCCGTGAAACGGGCTTGATTGTACACATATGTGTGTTGACATGTTCGACTGGTCTACCTCACCACGTACAAGTTTACACGTTACTCTGACACCACAGCCTTTACAATATCTCCCTGCAACTAAGGGATCAGCTCAAACCACTCGAGCTACCACAAACGACGATCAACACTACAACTTATGATACGTCCACATTCACAGCGCCAACTGCTTGTGCACAATAACCAAGCATTTTGGGAGCCGCCACAGAGTTTTTCTCGTGGCCCCCCAGTGTCATGGAATTAATTAACCATTAATTCACGACCTCCAACAACCAGCCTAACAACTCTGTGGCTCCTATTAGATTCACAGATATCTAACCAAAATGGCTATAAGAAATGAAAATGGTTTGGCAATAAACTCAATACGTGTTACGTGACCTTCTGTCTTTCGGAGGAAATACTCAACTACTCTCGTCAACTACTTGCGTGTCCCTGAACTCTGTTTGTGCTGCCCTCAAGATAACGATCGCCCTCGATTCGCTGCATATAAGGAAAGGAAATCGTCAGTTCAACCGCTCTTGCTCTATTGGACACTCAACTGCTGGAAGCTCAACCAATCGACGTCTCTACCGTGGCTCCGCCAATCGTCTCCAACAAATGCTCTGGCACACCAAGAACTCAAGCGTCTAAAGTATCCTCCTGTTCTAGTGACACTGTTGAATAAACTTGCCAAACCTCTCCTTTCTTACTGTTCTCATCATACTCATTCTGACGAGGGTGCCGCTCTCCTATTAAGTCGGAACAATCTCGATTTGATTTCTGAATACAGATGCTGACGATCCGACTCTCGTCACTTTAGGAAAACGTATAAAATAGTTTGATTTCTAAACTTCAAACATGTGAAATAAGATACTGTTGAATCAAGTACTTCACATTGAAACATTTGCCGTCCAGACTGTTTGAATTGAAAATTTCGAGTGTTCTTTGTGCTCAAATAAGCATAAGCATATATTTACGAAAATCATCATGATGAACAAAAATGATACGTTTTGAGATGAAATTTATGAGCGTTTTCCAGATATTCAACATAAAAATGAGTATAAATGAATTATTCCTCCAGTAACTACAGTATCCATCTGATACTAAAACCCAAAAAACTCATTTCAAAAGAACAAAAGAAAGAAGTTCAGAGGGATAATGGAAAAGGAAAAAAAAAGAAGTTTCATTGAGAAAAGTGAGTTTCCAACTGCATTAGTAAGAGTGACAAAAAAGAAAAAAGTGAATGAAAAACGTGTATACATTAATGATCACAATGGAAAAAGAGGCACATTTTTAAATTGAAATATTCTGCAAATTTTCTACTGAAATCAGAAAAAAAACTTTGTCTTTGAACAAGAAATTTTTTTGGATTATGAAAACGGATCTAATTTCAGAAATCTCAAGTACATGATACTTTTGAGAACTTTTTTCGGATATTGAAACATGAGAGTTCTGAGAAAATTGGGAGATTGTTCCGAAAATAAAAACGTTTTGGAATCAAAAATCAGAAAATCAGTGGAAAACGAATACGAGGGAATACATTTGAAAGTAGATAAAAGCAAACGGATCACGTCTTGAAATGATAACATTTTCTCATTTCAGGATGTTTTTTTCTTTCCGGAGAGATAGGAGAGTAAAACATATATTGATATTTCCGAGTAAGAGAATAATATGAGTGAAATGTATTCCGATTCCGAATAATTGTAGTCAAGAACTATAGTGAATTCTGATTTTTAATAAAAATGAAATAGTGAAAAGAAAAGTAAATTCAGTGAATAAAACTAATTGATTATATACATAGACTCTCTATCCAATCCAGAATCTTCATAATAAAATTTCAACAGTCTTGATACAAAAACCTCCAGCTTTCCAACTATTAGAGCACCTAAACATCACGAAGAGAATTTCTCAAGAAAATATGTCAGAAACCGACAAAAATGTATGCGTGTGACATATATCTCATCTTTCTTTTTTGTTTCTTCCAGGGACAAAAACCGGCTATAAATTTTTGAAAATGCACGTCACATCAAACACATTTTTTGATTGTCACATGGTTTATCCAGAGAAAAATTTATTTGTGATTCTTGGAGTGTTCTTAAAAAAAATAAGGAATGGAACATCAAAAAAGAATTTGTAGATCCCGCCTTAACAGTTGTATTTATTGAAGGAAAGAAGGGAGGATTAACAGGAAATAAAATGGCGAAAATTGATTTGATGTTATTCGGAAATAGACGTAGAATCAGAAAATCAAATAACACATTCTGAATATGTGATGATACCCCTTTCCTAGTCATAATTTGCGATTTCAGGTGATATTCTAGAATTTATAAGCTATTTTTTCTTGAAAAGACTTACATTTCCAAATAAATCGGTTCGATTGCTGAAAATATGTTGATAGAGCATTGTGTAATTTCGGAAGTTTGCCCGGTTTGCACCGGGCATTTTCGGTTTTCTGAAAAAAAAAATCTAATTGAAAAAGGTATTAAAAAAACAACAGCTCGTCTGAAAATCGAACTGAAAAATACGATTTGTTCCTATTCATCAAAAAGTTGTTTGCTGAAATCGTCGAATTTCAGAGCGTCAACAATTGAGAGACTGAAAAAGGACATTTCTAAAAAGAAAAAAGAACACGACAACGACAAATGGGAAGAAAACATCAGGAGACGAGAAAAAAGGGAATGGAAGATCGGGTAATTTGATAAGAATTATATTTCAAACACACTCCGGTCAAATGAAGTGAAACAAATTCCAGGAAAAGAAACGGAAAAGAAAGAAGTGACACTTGAAAGCTCTTGTCTGAACTAAAATTTAGATTCTAAGAGTTCTGAAAACGGACATGGGAATTCACCAGAGTACTGTAGGCTGCCCGCTTTTTGTGTAAGTTAAAGTAAAAGAATTAGTGAGAACAAGATGGAGAGCGTATTAGTTAGAATTTCAAAAAAAAAAAACAATAATTCGCTTTTTCAGAAGTTATTTTTAAATCTGAACATATTTCTTGCTAAAATAATTCCTCCATTTTAGGTACTACTCATCATATTTTTTAACTGTTACTTTAGTCTTAAAGTACAGAATGACTGGGTAGATCACATGAAAAGAAGATGAAATATTCTTTCTTTTGATAAAATAACGAAACATCAAAAATCATCTTCGGTGTTCGTTACGGTATCAACTATGACAGACTGACAATTTGGATGTCTAGTCTCCCCACTTTTTTAGTTTCGTAATTGCTCAAGAGAATTATTCTAACCTCAACATGCCCTCAACTCATTTTAGATTGTTCCAGTTTACTTTAAGTTCAATATGATTACAAACGCACCGTCCATATTACTTGATTTCAAACATCAAAATGGCCGTGAACCAATCGACAACTGTTCACTCGAAAGACGCAACAACGGAGGAATTCATTCAAAAATACATGTCACTTATCATCGCTGCATGCATTGGAACCATCATTTTGGGTCTTCTTTTAGCTTCTGGATTCATGTATTTAACGAAGAAAAAAGGGAAAAAGGAAGATTCAAATCAGTCAAAACAAAGAAGTTTCAATGAAAGATCTGTGACTACTCCGCCGAAAATTCCAACTGACAAACCGACGAAAAGTGCAACGACGACTGAAAGTTCCATGAGTTCCGTGATTTCGAGTGGACCAAGTGAAACAAAAATAGAAACAGCGAAAAAATAAGAACTTTCTTTTATTCGTTTAATTTTAATAAAATTCTTGAATGAAGATAGACTGTTGGCAACCAATCAAGAAAGTAGTGAACGTGTAATATTACAAGATTTCAAGACGAACATTTTGAGTTACATGAGAGTTTGCTCACGTGCCTGGAATTTTATGTCGGTTTTCCGCTTGAATTTCATATCTTAGGTTATTGTAACGACAGTAATTGTAAAGAAATGTTGTTACTGATAACTATTGTTCAGAAGCGATGAAATATTTAATTGAAAACAAAGAAGGATAGTAATTCTTCAATCAGAAGCCGCTTGATTCACAGTGTGTTTTTTTCTCAACGAGAGACATAGGAAATGAGAAACTTTATTATCAAAAGAATAACCTTTCCGTCGATTAGAACGAAATGGTTGGATAAAACAAATATTCATGAAGTAGACTCCGCCGATTTTTTCGATTTTCCTTTTTTAGATTTCGAGTACGAACTTTTCGGTTTTTCTTCTTTTCCGTCTTCCTTTTCTTCATTTCCATCTATTTCTTCTTTTTTCTCAATCCTTTTCCCTTTTTCTAGTTTACTTACACATGAACTTCTTCCCTTCTTTGGCTTATTTCCATTTTTTGACTGTCTTCTCGCCCGATTTTGGGGTCTCCCCTTGTTCACTGTTGGTTTTTGATTTTTTGCAGTAAGAAATGAAATTGCGAATGCAGCAAAGAAACAGAATCCAGAGATCAAGATAACAGCGAGACCTATTGATATTCCAGGATTATTGCCAATGAATCCAGATGGTGTCGTGAGCATAGATAGAGCTTGCTGCTGCTGCTGCATCATGTGTTGTTGTTGAATCATCATCTGCTGTTGTTGAATTTGTTCAGGAGTCAATTGAGGAGGACCTTGTGGAGCAGCTTGTTGAGGAGCTGGAGACGGGGTTGCAGGACAGAATCCCACTGGAAAAATTGAGTTTATTTTGAAAACTAACAATAAAAATTCACCAACCTCCAGGATATGTGACACAAAAATAATCTTTAATTTTCTTGATGTATTCATCTTTTACTGCTACTGTAAATTATATTGTCATCTAATTCATTTTCTGATCATATTCAAGAAACCAACATTTAAAATATGAGGATTGGAATTTTCTATCTGCGAGGCCCTCCAGTTGTTTTTCACAAGAGCCTTGAACATTCAAATTTTTCATGAAATCATCTTTACAACCTTCATAAATCTTGGCGATTCTAAAACGTCAGCTAATTCTCTGAATATGTATCAAACCTACTCGTCCTTATCACTCTGTTCCAGCTCTCTAAAGCATTACTACATTTATAAGCCTCTATCAAAATTAATTCACTTACGATGTTGTCATATTGAAAAAACGGTTAGTGTGTATTTCAAATCGATACTGTGATGTCAGTTCAGATATAACCTGACCTGTCCTGAACCTCTAAACTGCTCCAATAGTTTGTAAGGAAGAGGTCGTCCGGTTAATTACACACCGGTATTTTTTAAAAAATTTTATTACAAGGTAATTGTAAAGAAATTAGTCAGTAATAGAAAAACCACCAAGAAGAATCATATTGCAAAAAGTTCCCGCAGCCCAAAACAATGAAAATGTGAGCATTCACTTTCTAGCAGAGTCGTAGTTCTCGACGAACCACTGAACTGATTCTTGAATGGCCTGATCGAATGGAGTGAACTTGAAATCTGGGAACAGTTTCAACAACTTTTCGTTTGAAGCAGTCTTCTTAAATTGACCATCAGCTTTCGACGTATCATATTCCACGTTTCCAGTGAAATCGATGGCTTTGACAACTGCGGAGACAGCGTCGCGAATAGATACTTCATCTGATTCACCAACGGATAGAATAATTGGTTCAACGTCCTGAAAACTCATTCTCGTTAAGTTGTTTGATGTTATCTTCATTCGATTGGAATAAAAGATGTAATAAATCACCTCGTACTCTCTCACTACTCGAATGAAAAGTCTAGCAAGATCCAATGAGTAGATGAACTGTCTAAGTGGTTTTCCAGACCCAAATACTTCCAGAGATGTGTCATCTCGTTTTGCAACGTATGCCTTGTGGATTAATGCTGGAAGTACATGACCTGCCTGAAGATTGTAGTTGTCATGTGGACCAAAAACATTACATGGAATGACGGAGGTATATCTGAAAACATTTGAAATGGACTATTAATACAGAAATAAAGAGGATTTAGGAGTAGTTATCTGTCAAAACACTCACTTTCTTCCATGTTCCTGCGCATATCCCTTGTTGAGGACATCAATCATTCGCTTAGCATACGAATATCCAAAGTTCGAATCATGTGGTGGTCCTAGGTGCACCATTTTTTCATCTATTGGGTAAGTGGTTTTATCCGGGAAAATGCAAGTTGATAGACACGAGACGCATTTCACGACATCGAACTCGTGACATAACGCCAAAACGTTGTCATTGATAGCCTAAAGTTTTGGAAGATTCAATATGAACTGGGAAATCAATTTGTTTCTCACCATATTCTTACGGAAAAACTTCAAGTTGTGAGCCAAATTATGGAAGAGGCCACCGACCATAGCGGCTAGATGAATTACATGAGTTGGTTTAACGGAATCAAACAACTTTCTGAGAGCTCATATTTGAAATAGATTTAAAGTTTCTTTTATTTACCTAGTTTCATCTATATTCTCCAGATCACAATCTTTGCTGCCAATGAAGACCCATTGTTCTTCTTCGCGCTTTTCAGTTGTTTCCACAACCTAAGTAAAACTTTCATACGTTGTTGTGAACTCTGTAACTTCCTCGTTTTCAGTTATACCTGTTTGATTGCGCTTCCAACTAATCCTGTTCCGCCAGTAACCAGAATTGTTTTCATTATCTGAATTAGAGTGAGATTACAGTGAAATATAAACAAGCAACAGTGAAAAACAGAAAACAATGAAACTGAAGCGAGGCAAAATTGATTCACTTCTGCCAGTGCATGGCAAAAGCCACGTTCTTATGCGTCGTCAGAGAAATGTGAGAAACGATACGCAGACAAAGCGACACATATTCGCTTTGCATGCACAGCCGCGCCGTTATCGGCAACAGCGATTGAATTATACTGCTTATCGATCAAACCCGGATCAGGATTTATTTAAGTTCTTGTTTTCGGGATGTTGAATGGAATTGAAGTGGATGGAGTGGGATTACAAATCAAGAATATGATAAATACACAAAGAAAAATAAGATGGTATCGCAATAAGATGAATATTTAATGAGGGATCCGTAGTTAATTGCCTATTCAGGTCTTTTCTCGGAATGTTTTCGCGTGTGCTCCTCGGCAGTCTTCATGAACTTCTTATGATCCTTCTGGAACTCCTCGGCCACGTCAGCACGGATTGGATGATTCGGCTCAGGTTCGTTGATCAATGACAGCAAAGCCATCATCACTGAAATTCAAACGTTTTTAAAATAAATAGATCACAGATATAAATACAAATACCTTGCTCAGTTTTCGTGGCTGGCTTCCAATTCTCAGCAGTGACGATTGGGAGACAGAACTTTCCTTCCTCATCAACATTTGGGTGATAAATTTTTGTCTCGAAAGCAACCTTTGGTGGCTTGAAAGGGTAATCGACCGGGAATGTAATTCCAACTTTGAAGGCACCTTTGTTGTATGGCTCCTTGTCCTAATAATGAGAACATTCAGAGCTTTATTCACAAGAACACAAACTTACTGGGAGCAAAAGAACCGTCCACTTCAAAAGGTTCGTTTCCTCGCACTCGACATTTTCGTAAGCCTTCACTCCACAATTTTTGAGATCCCCGAGCTCCTAAAAATAAAATTTAGGTGAGATGAATCAATACGCCGATGCTGAGGTACCTTCTGAAGACGCCGAGTTGCTGACATTTTGATGTATATAATCTAGTTGTGTTAATTTCTGAAAGAAGACAATTCGAAACGATGACGAAGTAATGATTCCAGAGAAAAATTTAGGAAACAGCGGTTTTTAGAGTTTTTCCATTTTAACCAGCATTACAAATGAAAGCTCGTGAATAGAGTATTTTTTAAGACTAGTTTTACAAGTTTCCGAAAAGAAAAAGGACGACAAATGACGAAATCTGATTTCCGAAACTGGTTGTCAGCATGCGAACTTTGGTGTCGTGAAATGAAGTGTTTAGTACGTACGTTCACTCTGACGAGAAAATGCACATCTTCAATAAGCGGGAGTTCAAAAATAGTTTTTTTAGATACTGGATCCTGGAATTCCTGCTGGAAGAACAGTTTCAACATGAAGATTTCCACAAGAATAATATGGTAACATTATAAGAAACCTGGTTGTGAGTTGAAAGAGAGCGTGCGCGCACAACACATGACACCAGCCATTACACCCACTCTGAATTGTTTTCACGATGTACACTCGAAGCGCGAGCCGGTTGCTATGGAAACATGCTCAGCAGCACGACTGGTACCTGAGAAAGAATTGATTTTTGATCTGCTATGAATGTTAGTACAGAGATCTATCATTACAACTCGTGGAGAAACGACGAAGAAAAAGAAGCAGAACGATTGGTTACTGTAATATTTATAATAGCTATTTTCTCCATATTCATATTGACGATTGCTGGTGCCATTTTGATTGGTTTTTTGAAGGTTCGTTCTGAGTTTATTGTAGTCATTAAAGTCATCATTGGAAACCTTCATCGACAGATTCCGAAAACATACGGTTTTTTGGTAACAATTTAAAACAATTTCAGCCTCAATGGTTTCGATTGAACATTTATCAAGATCAGCTGCCACAAATGACAGATTGTTCGTGTCTAAACATCTGTTTACCATGTCAATCTTGCTCTTTCAGAAGACTTTTGAACGGTTGTTTTCCCAGATTAGTGAGTAGACTATATCTTTCTGCTACGTCTAATTCCTTCCAATTTCAGAATTTGAAGCAGCGATTCAATTGCACCACGACCTGCTGTACTCGACCGGGACCCGATAAACTGAATCTTGTTTGTTGTGTTGTTTGATTTCACTGATCCTTTTTAAATAAAAATCATTTTGGTTTATTAATTTGTTTTTCTGAAGAAGGAAGAGAGAAAGTGAGGTTCTGAAGGCGTTAAAATACTTAACTTCTCGTTCATTGATTACAATTCTTCAATTTCCCACAAAATGATATATTTTCTCTATCCTCATCGATTTTTTATTCTCCTTCCACTTCTCTCTTCGGAGCTCAGAGCCGTCAGAATATTTCCTTCTTCTGGTTACCATAGGAACGGCAATTTCCGCTTCTTCGCAGCTACTGCTTCGCTTCAATTCCCCCTCAAAAACAAAAAGAAGATATGGATAATTTACCACAAGAACCATTCAAATTAGGTCAGTTAATATTTTTTTTACCCTTAGACGAATTCAAAATTGATTCAGAAATAATATCCAGTTTTCCACTTCAAATGGCGATTTATTTCAATCTTTGTTTCTACCCAATGCATTTGATTAATCTATGTCTATCTCTGTATTTCAAGGTAATCATTTTCTAGATTTATCCCATTTATAATCTATACTTTCAGTATAAACTTCTTACATTAACCTATCAAGTAATTGCATTTTCTGCTTGTTTAGTTCATTTGGGTAGTGAAGGAGTTCGATTAGGTCTCGGCTTTTATGGGAATTTATCAGAAAATGTGAGCTCTTTTTTCTAGATTTCAAAGTAATCCCTAATTTCAGATGTCCGCTCTTTTTGGATTTCTCATCACTTCGATTATTATTCAAATTCCGCTTACAGTATTCCTCGCTGTAAATGGTGCGTTCATGAATTTACCACTCGAATACGTGTTCTATACTCTTATTGTGATATTCAGTGGGTTTCAGGTTTGTATTGATTGAAAAATGCTTATCAACGAATCTCACTTTTCAGACAGTCTTCGCCATTCAGGCTCTGATGAAAACAGCTGAACGGGAAGTGGCGAAGTACATCAACAAAATTCAACAGGAGTCAATTGCAGCAGAAAAGGAGGCCGCTGCTGTTAAATCTCCTAAACTAGGAAGGAAACTGACCCAAACAAAGAAATCGTAGATGTCCATATTATAAATTTATTTACGTTTTCTTTATGAGCAAAGTGAGATATTTCAAAGTGAATGAATCAATATGAGGATCAGAAAGGAGGGAGAAAGAAATAGATACATTGAAATCACATGAGCCCCATCGATGAATCTGCGTTTCTCATATCTGGAGGCTGGAAGACTTTCTCGATGAGTTGAATACTTTTTGCGTAACGAGCGTTACGCTCACGTTGATGAGCACACCATCTAAACAAGTGAAAATTTATTTTTTCCTATGTATTTTGTTGTCTGTCCTTACCCTTTCTTGACTTCTTTCCAGTGGCGAATATATTCCGTTTTCAAGTCAGACAGGTATCTCGGATCGACTTGATCATCAAATTTGTCGATTTTTGTTGGGATGACTGGCAATTCGGGGACATTTTCATCTGGACGTGGCATTCTATGAATTTCTCTACAAGCCAGATAATCCTGCAATAAGAAAATTAACAGGATTTGACCAGAAACGACCAGAACTAACCACAGCCAAATTTGGTGCAAATTCTGTCCGTTTCGTGTTAATTGGTACATAGTCGTTGTTCATATGTCCTTTCACCCACGCTCTGCCTAATGAATACTCTTCTTCGAATCTTCCAGCGACCATTTCGAACGGTTTTCCTCGTAGTTCGAACATTATTTTAGAGTCACGAGTCATGGTTTTACGAGGTGAATCCAAAAGAGAAGTAGAAGATTCATGACGCATCATTTTACGTGGACGACCCGGAGGCCGACCTTGACGGCTAGATTCCTCTTCACCACGACTGAAAATACCCTTTTCAGAACCGTTGGTTGATGAATAAGCTCTAAAGGAACCATTGGGTCAAATAGTTAGAAAGAAGTCGTTAATGGAATAGGGATCCCACATAGTCTTCGTGAGATTATAGTCGAACTTACGTATAATCTTCCGGAAGAACGCCAATTATTTCAGATGGATGATGCTTTATAGTAGTGAGAAGATTTCCAAGCCGTTTGCGAGCAAACTTCATATCTGGTGACTCGGGGATTGTTGGATCATAGGAGAGTAAAGATCTGAAAACAAAACAATTTTCAAATTTGCCAAACTAGATAAAAATTTTCTCACGTGAGCTTTCTGCTTGGGGATTCCAGTGGAATTGGACCGCCACTAATCAATGGGTCATTCTTGATAATACTCCGTTCGGCATCCTGTGGCAGGAGAAACTCATCTAGGGGGTCTATCTCTGACATCTGAAGTTGCTTAATATTTAGAAGAAAAGATGAACCATCTTTGAAAGCGAAGAAATAAAAAAGGAGTTACTACCTAAAACATTCTAATCACGAAGAAAATCTAAGAAAACTTTATTTAAGTTATTAAATTAATCAAATAAATATATTTGTATGAACATGAAAAAAAGGAATCTAATAAATATACTGATTTGAAAGGACAGAGATGGGAAGAGCAACAGGTTGTGGAAAGTGTCAAAAAGTAAAACAGAAATTTATGTATCTACTCATTCTTTCGTGCGTTTGTTGTGCGGTTTGCAGAATAGACAATGACGGTAAGTGCAGCGGTGGCGATAGAGTAGACGAAACGGAATGCCAATAGAGACCAGCCGTAAAGAGAGAATGAGTGTTGTACGGTTCTGAAAATCAAATATACATTCAGAGTTGCATCGAATAGAACATACTGATATACGAATGTGGAGAACACACACATAGCGAGAACGGGAGAGATGATAACTTTATTTTGACTACGAGTGATCATCCATGTAAGGCAAGCGAGAGAAACAATAACCATCAAGTCAGCCGAAGAGTTGAGAGAAGTCTGCAAAAATAGAAAATTGCTGATTATTCAATTCACTAGTTAGAAGTTACAACTTATCAAAACGCTGAAATTATACTCTTCATGAAAACGTCACGTCTAAACTTACCTGAATCCAACGCCAGGTGAAAGCGGTACCACGAGCTCCAACCCACAGAAGAACGAGACGATGAGCAATAGAATGAGCGAATCCCCATCCAAGACCACCAACAACGAATCGAACTTCTCCCTTTCCAGCCAAGAAATTTGTCATCAGAAGATGAAGACCAATTACGTCGATGATATCAGCACTACTCTTCAGAAATTCCTGCAGAAATAAACTCCTTTGAAAAACGTTATGATGTACTCGAAATTCGTACCGGTAAAATGGCGAATCCTTCCCCATCGAGATCTGGAAAGAAAGTAGCAAGGATGAGAAGTTTCGCAAGCTGAGTTAGCAGATATCCTCCACTTGCTGTTGCGCATTTCCAGATTGAGCTATACTCGTTGATACCTGAAAGAAATATTTTCTGGATGATGAAAATATGAAATTAGGTACCTGAATACTTGTAGACAATAAAGTAAGGCGCAAATGAAAGCGCGATGCAGTTGATAAAATGGAAGAACGACATGTTCAGGCTAGATTACCTGAAATAGGCAGAATTTTGAAAAAAAGGAAAAAGGTACCGAGTGCGTAGTTTAAAAACGGAAAATCGTCGTGATTAAATTATCTTAAACATCATTGCTTTGAACAGAAAATCGATGATTAAATGATGTCGAGGAGCAATGCATTTTTGGGACAATGAAAGAACTAATTTTTAGGTAATTTTGTAAAAACTTAGGAAGTACTGCACCAGTTCTTTACTGATCATTGATATATCGTCTAAAATCATTGCCACTTTCTGGGAGATGGAAATTAGAGAAAAACAGATTGTGCACGCAGCGGCAGAATTCGTTGGAGAGCCTTGGAGACCCCACAAATTCCGAGGAAAAAAAACTCCTGGGAAACGAACTCCTGGGAAAAAGGCGGGGCCAAGCGCGCTGATTGGCTAATCAGTTGCGCAATCTTGCTAATTAGCATTTTGCAGCCAATCAGCGCGCTTGGCCCCGCCTTTTTCCCAGGAGTTCGTTTCCCAGGAGTTTTTTTTCCTCGGAATTTGTGGGGTCTCGAGCCTTGCGTATGAACGAGGCAAACGCGCTGCATTGCCAATTATTTGAGCGGGAGATTCAAAAAAAGACAAAATCGCACTGGTACTGGTGCACCGTCTGCCAGTCTCTCTCACATTCGCCTGCGTGGTCGATTGTTGAAAAATCTCCGGTTATAATGGGTGGTGTATGGGACGCAGGAGAAGCACGAAATCAGAAAAAAGGAAATAAGCACATTGAAAAAGGGGTAATAATTATTAATTTCATCATTTTTATAAACTTTTACACATTTTTGAAACACATTTATTGAAACAGTTCACTCAGAATTCTGAATAAATTATCGTAGTTGTAAGCGTAGTGCTTTCGTTGTCTCCGTAAGTTCTCCATTTTTAATTCTAACAGTTTAATAAACCAGAGATAAGCTATTCTGATGAGAATGAAACAAATTACGAAAGAAAAACAACCACAATTTGGCAGATCTACTGTTAAATCAAACACCACGGTATATCCGCCCACTAATACGCCAAACTTTTCTGCCTCCCACCGCTTGAGAAACGCGTCAGTGCGCGGCTTGGCGCACTACGCGTTTTTTAAAGTTTTCCACTGAGGTTTCAGATTTCTTCGATTAAAACATGGTTTCTGATTGATTTTTCAACATTCAATCGCTACGTTTACTTAATGTGATATGTGGGTACATTTTAAGTATAAAAACCTCGCTGGTGGTTAGATTTGAAGAAAGAAATTGTCTATTAAAAAAATTTCTACGCATTTTTAAAATAAAATTCAGCGAAAACATATTTCGCGGCTTTAAAACAGTGTCGTTTTTTATAAGAAGATATTTTTGAAAGGAATAAATATTATTTAGCAAAAAATTCTGAAGAATTCCCTTTTTTCGCTTAGTTTCAACTAGAATTAATGCCTGTTGTCCCGGTCTCAATTTTTTGCGTTTTTTGTCCACAGATGACAAGAAAACTTTGCGAGGACTATATTATCATTGGATATTGTACAAATAACTTAAGAATCACGTAAATTGTGAGTTTCGTTCAAGTCTGCTGTATCTAGCTTCAGAGCGTCCCAGTAACGGGGTTTTGGGACATTATTTCGTGTTGTCAGGCGTTTTCTAGTTGATAGATGTCTACTAATGACCATTTTAACCTTTTCCATTTGTCTTCCTAAATCTTGATTTTTGACAGAATCAGCTTTAGTATTAGCGCCTTTCTCGTGCGCGGTGCCGAGAAACGCGTCAGATACGTTGAAGGCGTATTAGTGGACGGATAGGGTGTGAACACAAGATAAATATTCCGATTCAAAAGTATCCCGTCAACTCGTAAAATAACAATTCACATAAATCAGAAACGTTCAACTTCCAGATCTTCTTCTCCTTCTTGTTCGTCCTTTTCAGGGAGAACCGTAGTTTCTGTTAATTTTTCTTTTGATTTTCGAAAAATTGTCGGGAGTGATCGAAATACTGATGGAAATTGTCGCAGGAAGACTCCCCGCAACTTTTTGTCAGCCAATATATTGATCACAGGATCCACGATCATCGCAATTAGCCTGGAACAGAGAAACGCGTTATTGTGTGGAAAACTACTAACTGACCATACAATAGCTGCAACACTAGCCAGCATTTCAACATCAATGAACAAATAACTGTAGAGAAATGTCTTACAAGGACTTTTACATCCTTCTCCAAGTGAAGATAATTCACGGAGATTTGCAAGAGCAACAATACAAACGATGAGAATCGGAACACTTCCAACAGCAAATGTAATCATATTCATACTCAGACGACGCATGGCGACCATACCTGAATAGAAAATGAAACTGAATGATTTCGAGATGAAACAACGGACTATTCGAATTAGATCTTGATTGAACAAGGGAAGATTTTCGAACGAGTCGGTGTAATCTCGCCATCATTGCAATGTAAAGGCTAATTACTGTTCCATAACATATTGATAAGCTCACAACAATTATAATAGCGAGGGGTTGTTGACATGATTCAAAAGAGCAAGATATTGGAGCAGAATCTGGATAGAATAGTGTTGCTCCCCATAGACCAATGCACACCTGTAAATTCACTTCCATATTACGATACAAGTGTTTATGAAACTAAGTGCTAGTAATATTACAAAAAAAGAAAATTAGATCTCGAAGAACAAACCGAAGAAGCAGTGGAAAGAATCCAAATTAAACCAATTATAAGCCAACAATGTGATAGAGTAACAGTTGTCATATAGGAAATATGATGTGCAACAGCCAAGTAAAGAACAATTGTTAGTGTGATGTAAGTTCCTAAACGAAAATTGTGAACGTTGAATTATGACGAAGAGTTGTGAGTGATCGGGTAAGTAGGTTGGACAAAATAAATGGAAGTTACGATCCATTTCAGCACTTTTCTTTTATCATGATTCACTTATCCAACTAAACTTCTAGTACACACCAACCTGTGATTGACAGGAAAGTGCTGCTTCCAACCAAAATAAAAATCATTGCTGAAATATAATTGAACCCATTAACTTTCCAAACGATAATAACCACGTAGAACAATAAATTGGCGACAATAATAGATAAAGATCGGCTTATGAGAAAGGCTTCCCGTTTTTTGAAACTGAAATGAAATTGAGTTAGAGAAGAAGAAAGTTGATGAATACATACCCCATTTTTTCATATCTAAAACATTTAATTTGAGCTATCAGGTATCCGATATTAATTATAAATGCAATTACTGATAGAATAATTGGTAGAAATGCTAGAAAATAATCACTAAATGAATCAGCTCGATGTAGTTCCTGCAGATTTATTTTCAGTGCTTTTCAGGTTTCGAAGAACTACCTTCAACAAATAGCATGGATCTGTTCCGTTATCCAGAGGACAATCTGCGTAGATTTCATCTTTTCCCTCTATGAAATATTGAGAGCAATTCTGTTATTTAAAGTAAATATCTTTCTTTTTAAGTAATAGCTGAAAAGATTACCACGAAAATGTCAGGTATATAATCAGAAATTCCACGCTGTCCCATTTTTGATGAACATTCTTCCCCGTACATTCCTGTGAATTTTCCTTTTAGAATCTACTTTTTATTGAACGTTTATCAATAGAGCACACTTGCTACTCGAGGAAAACGTGAAATAGATCTAAAAACAATAGGAAGAACCAACTGTAAATAGAATATATTTATGCACAGCACAGAATCAGAATACAAAGAACCTTTGAGAAGTAACCAGTAAATTATTATTACTTCAAACATAATTCAGAATCAAATATATAACCCGTTATGTGATTGAAAGCACTAACAATTTGAGAACATTTTTTTGATTATGAGAGTTTTATTGATCATCCGTCGAAATTGTGGATTTTGTTGAGGCTCGTCGCATTCTTTGTGAAACCCGTGTTATCTGTTTTGCGAATACTCCACGAAGCTTCTTGTCAGCCAATATGTTGATGACTGGATCGGCTATCATTGCGATGATCCTGAGAATGAGATCATTGTTATTTCATTTTAAAATTTGATAGAGAGAAGGGGATGTACAGTACCGCCCAAAAGGTTATCAACTTTGGCTGTTTTCAGTTGAAAATGGCCAACTTTGAGAGTGTGTCATGATAATACAGATTCTTCCACAAAGAAAATTTTGTATAAACCATACAGAACAAAGATAGATCTTCATTTCTGTAGTTGACAACTTTTTTACGAGCACTCTCTGGCAAGTTACGTATCAACAAAGTAATTTCTCCCTCAAATCGACAAATTTCAGTGCAGAATGGTGCGATTTTTGAGCTGTCGTCTTAAAATGACCATAACTCTCTAGGGAGTGCTCGTACAAAAAAGTTGTCGACTACAAAAATGAAGATCTACCTTTTTTCTGTATGGTTTATACAAAATTTTCTTTGTGGGAGAATTAGTATTATCATGACACTCAAAGTTGGCCATTTTCAACTGAAAACAGCCAAAGTTGATAACCTTTTTGGCGGTACTGTAGATGTAGTTAGAGATTTCCACATTTTTAGAAAATTGGACATTATTCGACAATCTGTGACTAGGTCACATCTTTGTCTTCAAACAGATCATTCACGAAGGAACTGTATGTGAAATGATTAAACCTAAAATACAGTTTCACACCTATTAAATTGAAAACCTTTTTTAATCCTTGAAACTCACCATACTATAGCAGCGACACTTGCCAAAATCTCAACTTCGACAAAGAGCGAACTGTGAAGAAATGTCTTACAAGGACTTTTACATCCTTCTCCAAGTGAAGATAAGTCACGGAGATTTGCAAGAGCAACAATACAAACGATGAGAATTGGAACACTTCCAACAGCGAACGTTATCATATTCAATCCAAGTCGTTTCATTGCTGTCATACTGTTGGATTTGGATCTTGATTGAACAAGTGATGATTTTCGAACGAGTCGATGCAACCTTGTCATCATTGCAATATAAAGAACAATAACTGTTCCATAACATATTGATAATCCAACTACAATAATGATAGCCAGTGGTTGCTGACATGATTCGAATGAACAAGATATTGGAGCAGATTCAGGATAGAATAATGTTGCTCCCCATAGACCAATGCACACCTGAAAACAATTTATTGGCTTGTCTATAATTTATTTCTTTGATCTTGGCACTTTTGATGAATTGGAAATATTGTTTTAGGAAAAAACGAACCGATGAAGCAGTCGAAAGAATCCAAATCAATCCAATAATAAGCCAACAATGTGTTAGAGTTAGTTTTGTCATGTACCAAAACTGATGGACAATTGCTGTGTAAAGTAGGATTGTGAGACCAATATATGTTCCTGAAATACTTGTTTTTTGAAATTAAATCTTTGGAACAGTTTCAGATTATATGGATGAGTTTATGATAACTATACACACCTGTGACGGATAAAAAGTTGATTCCTCCAATGAGAATAAATATCATTGCAGAAGTATAGACAAATCCATTAGCTTTCCAAACAATAACAACAACATAAAATAACAAATTAGCCAGAATAATTGATAGGGAACGACTTATCAGAAACACTTGGCGCTTTTTGAAGCTGAAAAACTATAAATTCAAATTCAAATATCAAAGAAAACCAAACGAACCTAGTCTTCTCTTGGCTAAAACATTTCAGTTGAGCCATCAAATAACCAATATTAAGTAGACATGCAATCACAGAGAGAACTATTGGAAGTATCGCTAGAAAATAAGTTCGGAACTCCTTTGCTCGATGAACTTCTTTGAGTAAATAACACGGATCAGTGCCATTTTCTATCGGACAGCTGGCATATTTTTCATCTTTTCCGAATATGAATATACTGGAGCAGTTCTGAAAATATGGTTTATATGCTGTTTTTTCGAATTCATTAAGCATATTCTTTATACGATTACTTTCACAATTAGAAAAAAAATAAGTATTTCATTGCGAAAATACAGTAATGGCTTAAAAGTTTTCAGTTTTTGTAGTTTTAGGTTTAAGAAAGATGACCGTAGAGAATGTGTCAGGCAGTCACGAATTGTCGCAAATGAGCTCGTTTCTGTATTTGTAGATTTATTTGTATTTTCAAATTCAGAAGTTTTCCTTGGAAATTCTAGTACTCTAATTCACTTTCTCAGTTTTTTTGGTTTCAAGAAAACAACTAACCAGAAAGATGGGCGGCACCGGCTCACCGCTCATAGTACCATCTCCAAAAAGAAAATGGACAGCAAAATGAAGTCTGAAAATGAGAAATTGAATGAAAAAGTATTCAAAAAAGTGAGAAATCTCACAGTTTCTCCATTATTGTATGAATTATTAAACAAATTCAAAAAGTAGACAATCCTCAAAAATCACAAAAACACAAATAGCAATAGAGATGAAATGAGAGTGGAAAAGAGATAATCATTATGAGTGAGTTGGTTTTTTGGTGTACTGTGTAAACCTGTTTACAATTCGAAATTACTCTTTTTTATTCATCTGGCGTTTCTGATCCATTTTTTCAATTTTTGATCACAAAGTTCAGTGTACTTTTTGAACTATTTTAGGAACAGATTAAACGAACATTTTTAAAGTTTCAAATTGAAAACATGGAATTCACATTCATTGAAATAGAACTTCACACAGACTGTAGTCACTTTAAAACACATGAAAAAAGAAAAGAAAGTGAAACATTGAGTCTTTTCTGGAATTGATAAGAAAATGAAACACAGAATAGGAAATGACGAGATTAAATGATAAGAAGTTGAGACAGTTTGTGAAATAACCGAAAAGTAAATAGTAGTATCAGGAATACTTTAAAAGCTTATAGGCATCAGAAACTACAATTTCAAATGTGAAATTCCTGGATGATCACTGAAAAATAACTTCCTAGGTTTAGCATTTTGGGAACTAATAGTATGGATCAATAGTCATAACCAATTGGAACATGCTAAAGCAATAAAAATGTTTTAGAAAAAACCTAGAAGACGCGAAAGAAAATAGAAATTTCTGACTTGAGAAGGGTGAAGAAACCACCTCTTAAACGTCTTAAATCCTAACTTCGTTCTTAAAATGTATTTCCTTATCGTTATGTGAATTGCGTCTTTTTGAGGTGATTTTGAAGTGTTTTTTGTCAGACTTTCAGAGTAAGTTAAAGTTGTTAATTCAAAAATAACATCAAGAGCAGAAAACGAATAAAAAATATGTGTTTATGAGTCATTTCAAATTTAAAATGATAGGGCGAAGGGGGAAACATGGTTAGATAAGAAGTAGGAAGTAGGATGGCTTGAGAGTTTAAGTGAGTTTTTAATTTGAAAACAAAACAATGAAAGAAAAAAACGGTGAAAAAAGAACACTTCAATTTGGAAAAAATACAGAATAGGACCATTCCTTTTAATAAAGAGAGATCCGGATGCCGAGATTTCGGAATCTCTTATCTAATCGTCGATTGTAAACATAGATTCATGAAGGTCTTTCTTGTTTAAAGACCTAGATTGAACGAAATGAGAATAAGAAATGTACTGATTATAGAAAACGTGGTCTCTAAGTGTCAGAATATCAGCTTATATAATATTATCACACTTTCATCACTTTTAATTTTAAATTCAATCTAAAACAAATAATGGAATGTATGAAAAAAAAGGTTGTTAGTAAGTCAATCAATGAGTAAATAAAAGTAAAATGTCAATCTGATAAGGGATATAATCAGTGCATCTTCAAGATCTAAAAAGCAAGATTGGCGAGGGAAACTCAGGAAATGATGTCATCATTTTTGACTTTTTTGTGGGAAAACGTTTCGGTAAATAAAGGAAAAAAGAAGAATAATTTCTTTTTTAGAGGTTTTATTATAGGCTACTCTGATGTCTTGTCTGAAACATTTTATTCTTTAATGCATCTACCCACGAAGAAAAATTGTACCATTTAATGCATTTTTTTTTTCAAAATTTCAAATTACAGTACTCTACAGTAATTCAGTCGATAGTAGACAGGAAAATTACAAAAGTCTGAAATTAACGTTGTGGTTCTGTACAATATTTTCTTCTCCTCAAGAGAATTTCAATTAGAACGATTCTAATTTTGAACAAAAAAGAAAAATGCAACTAGTGGGTTTAGACGAAAAAACCTAAAATTGAAGTGCCAAACCAAGATAAACGCGAATTTCTCTGCCACAAGACACGTCACAGTTTGAACTTGGCTTTATTTGCTCACAAAATCATCGCAAATAGTACTTTTCTCGATTCGTTTTAGATAAACATTTCGAGAAATTGGTATTTTGAAGCTGAACAATACGGAGAAAACGTTCGCAGATCTCGATTATCTTCTCGGGTTTTTATGAGGAAAGATGAATTTGGATTCGATTATTCTTCCATCCAAAGTTCTTGAAACAGTGGCTTCTGTTGTCATATTTCATCAAATAGACAAGAACACTCTGCATCATTTTCAGTATTTTGTAGCTCACAGTCAAACTTTCGATCACATAGATTGTACTTTCCAACTATCTGAAATTCATGATTTTCAGACAAACATGTTTGATCAAAGAAGACCTCCCGTACTATCAGTTTTCCAAGAATTGAGAGAAATGAATCACTTCATTTTTATTTGCAAACCATTCATGAATGACGTTTCAAGACATAACAGGAGAATGTATTGTAGTTTTTCAACTTGAAATTTGGGGAGCATGACAGCAAGAGAATAGAGAATAGAATAATGAGATAACAGAACATGAGATCTAGATGAGATATGAAAAAGTAAACGAATTCAGAGACAGTGGAGTATAAAGACAAGAGAAAACCATACGATTTGTATCAGAAGAATCCTTGAGATAAGAGCTCCCCAGCTCTTCTCAAATCTTCTAGTTCTTCCTCAACATTCTCGTAGATTCCATTCTCCACCAAAGTATCTTCATCGAACTTCGGAACACGATTGTAATTCTTTGGAAGTACAGTTTCTTTCATAACAATTTCAACTTCTTTCAATGCTGTCAAGTCTCGCCCACGGACAGTTACTATCGATCTTGATGGATTATCAGGAATAGGATCAGAAATTTGGATCTGAACGGTGAATTTGTCGCGGAGTGATTTGATGTTACGACCGCCACGACCTATAATTCAATTTATTTGGATGGATTCATTTTCTTCAAATGAGCAACAATAGTATAACATTTCTTTAAGAGCGATTTCCTAAGAAAAAAAACATACCAACGAGATATCCAACCATATGAGACTCGACTTCGAATTCAGCCGATTTCCACGGTCTCTGAATGACTTCAATGATTTCCGCTATTCTCAATCGAACCATTTGAAGTTTCCGAGTATCCGATGTACGAACCAGCAGGTAAGTGATCTTATGACGAGCTTCTTCGGATGCTTCCGCAAACCAGTCATCCGTTTCAAATTTCTCACTCCATTCAGTATCTGGGTTTCTGAAATTGAAAAATTCCCCTCGGGAGATTGATAGTTTTAGACAAACATTTCATCGATGGAGACGTCAAGCTCTTCTGGTTTATATGAACGAAGCACGCACTCGGTCTGAAAGTTGAAATACGTGTTCTTTATTTCAGCTTTCGTGGCTTTGTCGAATTTCAACTTAAATTGAAACATGGAAATGTTGAAAAAGATCTCACCTGTGAATCATACATCAGTTTTCTCAAAGTCATTCCACGTTTACCGATAACAGCTGGCACCGCAAACGCCGGAATTCGTATGTAGTGATCTTGAGGAAGTTCTGAATACCACATGCACAAACGTTTCAGTTACTTTTTTTCCTTTACCTGGTACTTCTGTTCCCGACTCTGTTTCCTCTAATTGCGGCTTCATTCTCACGAATTTGAACAATCTGCGATGTCTGAAATATCATAATTCGTCGCTTCTCGTAGAATTAAAAACAATAATTTCACCTGAGATACTTGATTACAAACGGACTTGCAATCATCGCTGCAATCAAGCAATTGGTCAGTTTTCCCATACTGAAAATGGTGTTTTACTTCAGAACATTCGTAGCAAAACTGTTGAGACCTTCACAACAAAGTAATTATCACTGAAATTTCTAGCTTTTGTAATAAGAAACGAGTCCAAATAATTAAAATTTATGAAAACAATTATTCAACTGCTCACATTAAAAAGAAACGAAAATAAAACAAATTAATGAACGCGAAAAAGAGATCGTCACGATTCACGGAAAACGGGCTGAAAGTGGGGAAACGGGAAAGAGCGTATATCAATATTTAGGGGATATAGGAAAAAATAAAGAAAAGGATAAAGGTGTAAGATAGCGAATTACTGTGAATAGTATGCTTGGTGGCCTTGTTGAGCTCCGGGAACATCTCCAGTAGGACCTCCGGTGGCTTGATTGCGTCGCATTTGATTCTCAACCATTGCAGCTTGTTCAACGAGACCTATTGACCTGAAACTCATCAAAATAAAGTCTTTGATTTCAAATGAGTTTCGTTCTTTTCTTTACCGATAATAAGCGGCCCATTGAGCTGAATAATCAGGAGCACCAGTGGAAGGATTGACGGCAGGAGTTGGATCAGTAGAACCTTGTGGAATGACCACAGTAGCAGGAACCGCGTGAGATTGTTGGATAGTGTTATGGTACATATCATTTGAAACATGCTGTTGAGCACCGTTTCCGTTCGAAGGAGCCCACTGTTGTTGCTGTGGAATACCTGTGAAACCACTATGTGAAGAACTGAAGCCCATTAGTCCCTTACCATATTGTTGTGTTTGTGGTTGTTGTTGCTGAATAAATCCTCCTTGAACACCTGTTGGATAGCCTCCACTTTGGGCTGCGCTACCATACATTCCTTGAGGATGTTGTTGATAACCGCTTCCTGGGAGTGGCGGAACTGGAGTGTTCGGAGCGATTTCTCCAACTTTAATCTTGACAAGATGTGAAGCATGATGAATTTGATACTGAGTTCCTTTGATTTCAAAAACTTTTTCGTCTTCGTTTTTCTGTTCTGAAGCAGCCGCTAAACCACAACTGGCACCACTGTCTCGTTCAATCTATATCAGAAATAATTAGAATATTTTATATTTTAAACGACGCTTACCTGTTTGATATTCTCTCCGCCTTTTCCGATAACCAATCCACATTTTGTAGCTGGAACATGCATATAGAAGGTCGATTGTCCTAGTATATTATTGCCTCCGAGAATTGATCCGCTTCCAGCTTGTCCATTTTTAATTGCTCTATTGACTATTTCCGTGATTCTTTCTGTAGCTCGGTATATTTGATCACGAGTTCCCATGATAACGGCTACGCGGTCTTCAGAATTCGGGTTAGCTATAAATATTTATAATACTCATTGCTACTAAAGCGAATACTAACCATCAGGCTTGAATTGTATCTTTGTTCCTGTCTCCATCGCCAACCTCTTGATCATTTCTCCTCCTTTCCCAATAATCATTCCTGCTGAAACTCTGGGTACAATAACCTCTCCTTTAGCTTCTTGTCCTCCATAACCACCATATTGTCCTCCAGATGACTGACCACCTCGTGGAAGTAATGGTGGATTTCCAGGAGAGCTGTTCATAATATTGTGAACCAAAGCTTTTGCAGTTTCAATTGCTGCAGGAGTTCCAACCATTCGAAGTGGTTTGGGCTGTCCGGTCGCGCTGGATGAATCCTGTACAACGTTCAATGAGCGCAATCCAGATTGGTCTTGGAGAGTACGAATCGTATCGCCTCCCTTTCCAATAACGAGACCGATTTTATCAGCGGGAATGAGCATCTCTTCTGTGACTTCCCCAGTGGCGACTGTCTGTGGTACACCAGTTTGATTTCTACTGATGACCTGAAAAAACCCTTTTCAGCAAATTCACTCCGGATTTTTTCAAACCTGAGTAATCATCTGTTTCGCAATTGCAACTTGATCGGGTGGTCCTTCGATTGTACAGTTACGGATTCCATTCATTGACTGATGATCCGGATCCATTTGAACGCGACATCCCGATGTTTGTTGAATGAGACGTATCTCGCTTCCACCTTTTCCGATAACTAAATTTTGAAACATGAGAACAACCCCATCAATTACGTTTAGGCGCTTACCGAGACCAACAACCTTCTCTGGCACTTGATAAATTTCGATAATCTTATCAGTATCGCCCATGTTCAAATCGCCAATTTCTGATGTTTTTTTGGCCGGAATGAGATCTCCTGAAAATTAAAAAATTAAACTTTTAGGGGATAAGAGACATGTACAAAAACGAGTAATCTTTATTGTCGAAACAAAAAAGTTCCGACATTTTTTGCCTTGATAATAAAATACATCAGGTGAAATAAATTACCATTTTTTAAATTTTTTTTAAACCAAAAAGTGTTAAATATCACAAGTAATAGGTCGTGAATAGATCCACGAGTTTTTATTTTACTCGGAAATGTTTTCAAAGCTTTAGCAAGGTTGATGAGGATCAATACAATTAATTTAAAAATTGATCGGAAATAGAAGTTTAACAATATCATCGTGGCGAAAAGGTAACAAAATAGTTATCAATGCGAACTATCCGTATTAACTTGTTCTCTCTTTTTCTTCTCAATCTAGCGATGATAGCGGAGTGAACAGAGAAGAAAACATTCGAAGAGAATAAGAATTTGAGAAGCGCAGACAAAATAACTGAAATAAACGGGCGGGAAAATGCAAATTCGCGCTGCCGACTACTCCGAGGGCATTTTCAGAGCGCACGCACTTTTCTTCTTTTTCAAAGATTATTTTTCCGCTGAAAGAAGATAGAGAGATTACTCACCATCCAAGAGTTCCGAGTCGAGCGGTCTTTTCAGAGTCCCAACGCCGCCATCGGCGATTATCTGAAACAGTGAAATTAAGTTTCAAAATGAAAATTTTGAAAGGATAAAAAGATATAACGATACAAGACCTGAATTGTATTGGAATTCACAGCGTTCATTATTGAAGTATCAGAAGAAATTTTAATTGAGGGAGAAGAACGAGAAGAAGAGGAAGATCTGAAATTGATGGTTACAGAACAAAATGAGAATATCATTCGAATTGAACCTAAATTCGTAAAGAAAAATAAAGAAAAAACATAAAGAATACAGTATTGTTGATTTATTTCGACAATTCAATCACATTTTCGATTATTCAATAATTCAATTGAAACTTTAAGCGCTGCGAGATACCGTGTAAGAAACTGGCTGTCCCTTTAAACTTGTAGCTTGTAAATCGACATCTATGCTGTGTCAATTTAGTATCAACATGCTCCGGTTCAAAGTTAGCCTACTATTTGAAACTCCCGTTTAAAAAAATCATATCATGCACACTTTTTGACTAGACACTCTAATTTTTTGTCTTTATGCTATCGATCGTTTTCCCAAACTTCAGATCCAGAAAAATAGAAAAATAGAGAAGAAACTCTGAAAGTGGATTATTTGGCACTGTGCCAAAAAATATCGATCATTCCACGTCCCTTCGTTTTCTAGGCCGCGCACCATTCGACTCCTTTCGGACAATAGGCTTGCGATGATAGACAACACCCACTTTTGTTTGATAAGAAGCAATCTGAACTATGCTTTCCGGAGTTTGATATACTGTTTCGATGCAGTTAAATCACTCCTCTAGAACATGGTTACAGAAAATATAATGGCAAACAATTTCATTTGGACGAATTGTTTATAAAGAAGAAAACTAAACAATCAAGCGAATTGATGAAAGAATCATCGTAGGCAGAAAATGTTGTGAACATCTCAATCCAGAATCCAGAGCAAGATCATACAGTACCCTGAGTGAATTCAATCCTCATAATAAATGTCTCAATTTTCAGAAAAAATACAATATCATGGGAAATATATAGTTATTTCAGAAATCACAGAAAGATGACGACATTCAATGTGCCTCCTTGATTATATTCTGAAACAAAATTAACTGAATTCGTGATCTGATACAAGTAAAACTCTAACCGTGTTTGAAATCGGTGTACACTTTCCATTTATTTGTCAAATCCAAAAGAATCTAAGAAAATAAAGTTTTGAATTATAGGGAACTAGGCAACGAGGGGGGGGGGGGATATAGGGAACTAGGCAACGAGAATACATTGTTCAAACTTCTTTCTTGTGCTTGGAAAAGCCGAAGCAATTTTCGTTGGTGTGCTTTATTTAAGTTTTAGTTTTCTTCGTTTTTCCTTTTTTGAATTTCTTAAATACTCATCAATTAATTATATCAAATATTGGCGACTGTACAAATGACTTTTCTTCCTAAACGGCAGTTTTACTATCTTATAAATATGATATCGACACACCATTCAAAGCGAGTAGTATCTCTTTTAAAAATCCTGAAAATTCCAATATTATCATCGTTGTTTATAATGAGTGAGTCAAAGAAAATAATAATTTTGATGAAACCAGGTTTTCAGTTTTCTTCATTGTTATAACTAACTTGGATACTTCTACAGCGTGAGTTTCCGTGATACTCAATGGTTTATGATCAGACTTATCTCAATTATAACTTTTAAGATGGTCTATTATACAAAGTGTACAAATATCAGAGACTCCAAAAAGATATTTATCCAGTCATTTAGCAGCTAGGAGTCGTCTAGGTATATACAAGAAATACAATTGTTTCCACAAATTTTTTGAAGGAAATCATATGTTCGAGCTGGCTTCTTTACTTGGAATGGCAAGAACTCTGAATCGAACTCCTTTATTTTTTATAGAAGATGAATCATACGCGAAAATGTTGGCGGAAATGAGAATTGTTATTCCTGGTCTGGTGAAGCAATATCACATTGTTAATGGATCGGTCTGTCTTTTCTTGTGTATCGGTTATATTATCTTGAATTAGGTACCACCTCCAACTAAAACTACATTCTTCACTGATCGATGTTGTGTTTATGTTAATCCAAAGATTCTATTGAATAACGATGACCTATATCTTCATCTTTCTGGTTCTTTTTATCAGGTATTCTGTTGATTTTTACTTTCGGATCGGTTCATGTTTCTCAATTAGATTTGAGATTTTCTTATTTTCAGAGTTGGAAATACTTCCCAGAAATGCGCGGCGAATTGCTTGGATACGTTAAAAAATCCAATAAAACCTCTGGGCTTCTTCCCAAATCTGATATTAAAACATTTGTGTGAGTTGAGAGAAGAAATGAAAATTGGGATTACTGTAGCCCCACTTCTACCTCTAAACTGATCAATTTATAAGTATTTTCCAAATATCATCGACTTCAAATCGTAATAATATAAATATTTCTGTATTTTTAGAACTTGTGTTCATGTCAGAAGAGGTGATTTTCTACTTGTTGGATTCGCAGCTTCTGATGCAAGATTTATAAAAAGCGCTTTGAAATTTATTGAGGAAAAAGGTTTACAAATACTACGAAAAAACTCTAATAATTGAATAAAACTGATTTAAGAGGACCCAAAAAAGCAAAATAAGGTCATCGTTTTCTTCGGTGACAGTATTAAATTCATGAAGGAGCTGTCCAATGATCTATTATTAGTCAATGGGAAACAAAAAAAAGTAAGTATACTGTGAAAATGAATATTCCATGTTGGACTAACCGCTGATGAACTGAAAAGAAAATGAATACTTGAAGATATCTCACTATATATCTACGAATTCTCCAACGGATGATCTGATTTATGCGAAGGAAAATTGTGATGCCGTGCTGATCAGTGGTAAAATGAATCTTGATTCTACTTTGTAGCATCTTCCCTTTCTAGCTCCACATTCAACGTTTGGCTGGTGGATTGGATACTTTTCGAAATATAATAAAGTGTATTTCATGGATATTCGAGCGACGAATGATCACGTTTATGCACGGTAATTCAATCATAACCTATGCAAACGCGCTTTGTTGAGACTACATTTTGGTAATATTATTTGACGCCTAAATTGCAATTTTTTAATATTTTTTGTTTTTCCAAAAAATTGGCCTTTCTCGATTATATTTCTCCTTAAAACTATTTCTTGTCTAAGTTTTTCAGTTAGAACAAAAAAATTTAGGTAAGCGATTTTTCTCAAAAGAGCGCATTTGCATAGGTTCACTTTGAATTATCGTGTTTATGTGAGAAATCAATTATGAAAACAGTCTAATTATTGTTTTTTTTTCAGGGAGAAGGCAAACTTCATCCACATGATTATTATATGCCACATTGGAAATCGTTAATATTTGCTTCTGATAATATTACAGTAATAGAAAGCAATCCAAAGCAGAAATAGGAAATGTCAAGACCGGCTCACTGTTCAGCAGTTTACTTGAAACCTATTTCGTATACGATTTAGCGGGTCTATCCACGAGGAAGCGAAAAGAAAACAACTATTTCATTCTTTAGTTAAAACGATTGTTTGCTTTTTCAGCAACCTCGTGAACAGGTTTGAAAAAATGAGTTTGAGTGAATACAACGATATTCGCATATCAAAATTTCAATTTTTTGACTTTATCCCTAAAATCTGTTGTACCCATTGAAGAGATACACTTTCTATATGAGAAAATCAGCTCATTTGAACCTGACTTAGTATCTGATAATCTTTTTCTGTATTGTCGTCGTTGTCAGTATTTATAAAACAAGAGTATTTTTAAATTTATTTCACTCGAAAAAATATTGTATAGTTAACACGGAACAAAATTTGAAAAATATTGTAGATAAAAATAGTGATTTTGGGAACAGGGAAGTATTGCAAAAGCAAAAACAAATCAGTTTAAAATTTTTTTAATTTAATTTCATGTGAGGGGGTTCACAACCAACTCAAGTTGAGGTAAAAAAATATAAGAGCCCATTTAACTATCCGGAAAAAAGAAAAGACTAAATAAAAACTAGGAAACCCATAAAACAAAGAATAACATTAGTCTTTTTGGTTTTACTGAAGAATTTAGAAATTGATTATTCAAGAGAGAACAGGAGTGTTATGAGTGCTATCAATAGTAGATTTTAGTTCAAGCGAATCATTTATCATTCAATTTCCATCTTCATCGTATGGTTCTTCCTTTTTAACATCACTATCATTGAGATATATCGTGTTTTCCAACGATTGAGTCGCATCTGACGCGCAAGCAGAATGTACAATCTGAAATGTAAGTATGAATTTCAATTTTTTTTTTGAACGGCTTACCCTTCCATTAATGTTAACAGTATCTCTTAATCGCCACGTCTCCTCATCATCATCAAAGTATTCATCAAACTTCTCACCACAAACTGAACACTCTTTCGTCTTCACTCCAGAAGAAGCGACTCCTGGTAGTGGTTCGTCTGATTTTTCTGCATCTTGTTCGTTTGATTGATCAGATGCACGTGAAGTGAGCCACGTTGATGAAGATGGATACCACTGGCGGTATGGAATTTCAGCTGATGACGTATTAGATCCATGACGAGCCAAATTTTGCTTAACGTGCCAATCCATATGATCTTGCCATTCTTTTGATTTTCCTTGAGAATCGTCTAAACGCATTCCACAGTATTTACAAGCATCTGCTCGTTTCGTCATCAATGATTCAACAACAGAATCATAACGAATTTGCAAGAGTCTGATGTTGAAGTCCGTTATAGCAGCTGGCGGAGCATTTCGCTTCTCTATACCTATTCCAATTGGAGTTGGATCAAGATTCTGGGTAGGTGCTGGCATCGTCGGACCTCCCCATCGAGATAGTGGTTGATTACGATTCTGCCGACCTCCTCTATGTCCTCCGTTGATTGGTCCAGACTTTGACTGATTGACTGCTGGTTGCGGTTGATGATTAGACGATGTTTCAGACTTCACTGGTGGCAAAATTCCAGATTTCTGAAGATTTTTGAGATACGACAACCAGTCCTCCTTCTTCTCAGGTTTTTCCGATGCGATTTCAATCTTTTTCTCTTCTCGCATCTTGTGTAAGAAATGCGTGAGATGGTAAGCAGGTTCTGGCTCAATACGTACTTCTGGAGCACTTCCCGTCAAACGGATTTCGTGACGACGCCCATTAATTGTTGCAATAATTGGTGGTCCTCCGAATTGACCTTAAATTTCATGGTTCTAAATGTTTAATAAGTAAATAAGCTATACTACCTTTAAATGGATGCCCGCCAATATACAATTCCCGAGATGGAGCTCCGAATTTCACAACATGTTTCGCTCCAAGAATATCCACTTGAACTGGTTTATCGAACGGAATCAAGTGAGGAGTTCCATCAATAATTAAGTTACGTGGTGTACCAGCGAAATAGATTCGATGTGGAGCACCAGCACGTTCGATAACTGCGGTATCATCAACAAACATAACTTCGTATGCTTTTCCATCAACAAATATGCGGTTATTCGCAGGAACATCAAGTTTTGTCTGCTCTGATGCATAGACCTTTAAAAAAATGGTATTTTTATACTGAGGAAATCAGAAATAGCTCACGTTTTTCTGCTGTGCTTGCTGCTGATGATGTGGTGGTGGAACAACCTGCATTGGCGGTGCCATTGGGGCCGGATCTTGTGGTGGAGAATTGTGAATGAATTGTCCTCCCATACGAGCTGTTTGTACTGGTGGTTGAGGTGGAAGTTGCTGTGGAATATGGTGGAATGGAGTAACAGGCCCTGGAGTAGGTGGTAGTGGAATGAAATGATTAGCAGCGAGTGGTTGGGTAATCGGTACGGGTGGAGGGACAGTTCCAGCAGCGAAAGCATGTGACCCTACCACGGATGTTGGTCTGAAAAATGAATAAATAATACTCCTTCGATAAGATGTATTGATGTCGATTCAAAAATAGACTTACTTCAAGGTTTTTGGTCTGAAGTCTTGATCCTGCGGTTGTGCAACTTTGTTGTTGGTCAAGTTTATAGTTCTTAAATCTTCGTCCAGGGATTGAACTGGTTGGTTCTTCTTGCGATTTGGAGCATGGGGATGCTCAATTGGAGTTGATTTTCTTTTCGATCCTGCTGGAGATGAAACTGAACTTTTTGCAGACCCAGATGATGTTGATGGAAGAAGTTTGTCGCTGCAAAATTACGGATGAATACTTTAGAACTGAAATATATAAACTGGAAGAGTGTTTCTCACAAAAATAGTATATTTGAATACACGATACTAGATCTTCTTTTCATAAAACTCGAAATTTCTATGAACGTAGTTTTGAATTAAGGGGCTCATGACTTCACCCTGACACACGATTCTTCGATGTTTCGAACTTACAGAGGATCTTGTTTCGGCTCTTTCTTGATCTGCTTTTCTTTGACTGGCGTGCTCGTTGTTGACTTCTGAAATGATACAGCTGATTCCCACCCACGTGAAATTTTTTATTCATATAAAAACAGAAATAAGAATTTGTCATGTGCTGAGTTCCCCAAAAAACAGAACAAAATATTTTTTCCAAGAATAAAATAATTGTATATAGAGAAAAAGTGATACAAGACAGAACGCAAGATGTGAATAATTGCAAAAAGTGGGAAGAAAGAACAATGAGGTGGCTTTTACCGTTTTCTCCACAATCTTTTTCGCGGTAGAGTTAGCGGGTCCGTTAGCATCGATGAATTTCGGATTCACAAAAACACGAGTGGGTGGATTAGGAGCACTATTGGTCAGAGCTGATGGGGGTCTGTTCTGAGATGTCATAACTTGTGCATCATGACGAAGTGCCCGACCGGTGTTTGGATTCGAAATAGGCCACGCACTGTCGAGCTTATTGATCTGAAAAAGTATAGGATGCGTTGAAATGAAGGTTTCACATTATACATTCCATTCGAAGGATCTGAAACGAGACTCCATTACCTTTATATCCAGACCGTACAGCTTTGACGGAAGAAACAATCCAGTAGAGCCCCAGGTGACGCGAAGTTTGTATAAAGCTGCTCGAGTTGCCTCGCTTCCCTGAAATAGAAAGAGTTTTGGTAGGCGAGAATTCAAACTAAATATTTCATTCGAAACTAGAAAACTAAAATGTTCAAAGAAATTGATTTAAACAACTTTTCATATATAACTTTACCTGTCGGAAGACATGCTCGAACATGTTTATGATTTTCCGGGCGAATAGCGTATCATAATCATTGGGTTTTCCGACATTTTTCAAAATCGAATCGCAGACATACATCACTGGTAGCTTTTGTGATGGAGAACATGTATTCAAATGCATCTCAATCACATCAACAATTTGTGCAGATGCATCTTTGAAGTCATCGGCTAGAATTGTGAGCAGGTTGATCTGCGTTTTGTTGTTGTTTTTCAACTCTGCCAACGTTTCACGATAATCTCGTGCCGCCGCTTCAATTGATTCCATATTGCTGATGATAAAGTTGGATTTATGATAGAACGTAGATTATTAAAGAACCCGGTTTCTCGTTTTCACGTGCTGAAAAAAGCAATTTGTATGGAAGGGTTACGTTTCGAAATAAGAGCAAATAAACGATAAAATTCAAATCAATTCACTTTTAAGAATACGCACGCGCTTTTTTCGACCCAGAATAGCCTTTGATTATTATTCATTCGAAGCAGGACGAAATAGTACCAACAGCAACAAGAGCAACTTAGCCCAAAATTAGCGGACCGTTTTTTTCGATGAGAACGAGCTTGTATCGCGAAATTGCGACGGAGAGACTTATTATCTAGCGGTCAAAGTTACTTTCCACATAGGTTTATTACTTTTTTGAAAAAAAGGGAACAAAATAAATAAATGCATATAGGGGGATAAAGGGAAAATATCGGTGTAGTGTGGGGAGGGCTGCACGCCGTCTGGGATCTGGTAGGACGCTCTTCTTGGCCTTACGATCTGCTCGTCGCGTCCAACGAATCTGTAATAGAATACTGATTTGGGTCAATAAGTAGTGGTAGAAGTGAACAACGCAAGTGAGAGAAAGAGAAAGAAAGCACAAAAAACGATCAATACATTAATGAATATTGATGACAGTTTTCCTAATAAATGAATTAAGCAAAAAATATATATATAACGTCTCAGCTTTGTTGAAAATTCGAAAAAAAAAAAAGCAATGAGAAAGGGAAAGGAGAAAGGGGTGAAAATGAGAGCGGGTGGTAGATTGCAGGCGTGTCAATCGATTTTTGAGCGGGTCTCGCAGCGATTTTCTTGCTACGACAATGTCACGAGAGAGGCAGACAAAAATAGAAAAAAAAACAAATGCAGGTTTAGAAATTCGTTTATTTAGAAAAATAATATGAATATGAACTAAAAAAGGAAACATAGGAATAACTTTATTTTACGTAGCAAATGTGTGCGAATATGTATTTTAAAAAATATCGTCTTTTCCCCAAATGTTGAGTTAGTGTTATCCGCACCAAAACTAAACGTAGGACACTTACGTAACAATATAACGGGAAAAGCACCCAAAATTTTAGTACCAAAGTCTTGTTACGTCAGAACATCAGCATTCGCTTCCAAGGAATAGGCTAAAACCCTGGAAAAATGAATTTAACGATGGGCATATTTGCTGGAACATGGACTTCTGAGTGAAAATTACTGAAAATTGTAACAATGAAATATAGTGAACGCGTTGCATATAAAAACCTATTTATCTTTCAATTAACAACCTTTTCAAAATTGCATGATAATTGCATTCACATAAAGATACTTTTATAAAAGGCAAGAGAAGTTATATTTAAATGTATTCACTGGGAAATTGAGGTTCAGTACTACAATTCAGTTAAATGAAATATACAAGCCTTAATCATGATTTATATTGCAAAACTTGTGGTGGTGAATGGGGAAATTGAGGTGGTCCATACAACTTTTCAGCACGATGTAAGAACGCCCCCACCATAGTTTTGACAACTTTATCGAAGAAGAGATGCGCGATTCGAGAATGGAACTGTGATTCGAATTCGAAGACCAAATCGTAGTGAAGTGTGCATGAGCGTTCCACTGAAGGGTTGCCCTAAAACGGTGGATTTTGGGAACATCCAGACTTGTCATTGGATTCATATACCTTTCCAAATCGAAATGTTGTATCGAGAGTGCGGAAAAGGTTATCGTTTTCGATAACAACTGACTGAAAAAAACTATTGCTGAGATTCAGAAAGTTTTAACACTTACATGTACCACAGATGGTTTGATATAAATAACGCGACTTGTATACTTTTCCATGAATGGTGGGAAACCTATTTCTAATGTTGCGATCTAAAAACGAGGAAATTGTATTCAACTGACCAAATTTTACGAATTCTACATGATAGAAAAAGTTATTTTACCTGAGAGCTTTCATGCTCATGTGTGACGCTAGAAGACCTACACCATGGCACAAAGTGATGGTATTCGGAAACATCGGAAACTACATTGAACATTTCATCTCGGGAAAAACTGCAATCAAATGAAAATATTACAAATGAAAGCAGTGAAGAACATTTGAATACCCAATCAATCTTTTTTCAGAATAAGCCATTTCTTTCGAATTGAAGAACCTTTTCTGATTTTGGACGAAGCGACGACCGAGGCGAATTGATAACATCTATTGAAAAACACCGTGGATCAAATCCTACCAAAGACGAAAAGTACAACCGATTACATTGTCGATTATCACGATAACGTTGCAAAGATCAACACTTTGAAAAAATGAATACCCGTTTATTACATTGAACCAGAAGATGAAAGAAGGAATTTTTCGAAATCCTATAGAATAAGTCAACATTTAATCATCATAAGAATACTCTTCAACTTCAGCACTAGCTTCCACGAATTCATCTTGATACTCGTCTCCAATCCTGAAAATAAGTTTTGACTACTAATTTCAATCATAGTTTTGTATTATGCAAACCTGTCGCCATAAATTAACCGTGCTTTTTCCAATCTCTGTGCCTTCGGTGCATTTGGAGCAATAACTGATTCTACTTGAAGCATACATTGACTGTTGTGTTCTTCACCTATTTCTCGGTGCGCCAATGAGAGATGCATGATTTTACGCTGAAGTAAAATAATAGAACTTGAAAACTCTAAAAACAAGAACAAACTCTAACTGTCGTCCATTTCTTCCCACATAATAGGCACGTCAAATCACCAGATACGGATGTCATAAAATCCTGATGAGCATAAGAAACGTGGAAAGCGAGGACTTGTATTCGTTCGAAAGATCGGCCACAACAGCCCGCGAGACAAGTGAGAGTTTTCAGATCACATGGATGAGAGTGTCTGAAAAAACTAAAACTAGGAAATAGGGAACTCTCATCAATATGAAGGTGTTTATTTATAAACGAAATTTGACGTATTTGAAACTAACTTTTTGAGTCTTTGATGAATGTGAAGAGTGTCACATCCCAGTTTCTCATTATTTCTTACATTCCTTCCTTCGTTTTGTTGATTGTTGAATCTTCTTCGCAAATTTTCAACATAATCTTTATTATAAACTATTTGGGATGGAGAGCTTTGAGATTCGAGTTCTAAAAAAGAGCAGTTAATTTACATGAAATAAAAAAAAAGACTCACGATTAAAAGAACTCGACGAAGATTCTTGATATTGTTCAGCTGAAATTAAAGGGTATAATCAGAGACAGAAACAAGAAACTAACAATCTAAAAACCGAGAAGAGATGGGCTCCTTTGATATTGATGGTTCCATCTAGAATTTAATAGTTCTATTTCTCTTTGCTTTTTAATAGTTTCAAGTATATAATCATTGGATATCCGATAACCGCAAATAACTTTTAAAAATTGTGAAAATATACTTTAATTGAACATGGAAATATATAGCATTATAAATATGAAACATGATGAGATCAGTGTTGCATTGTTTCTTCTTCCTCGTCTTCTGTCGATCTTCTACCAGTTTCCTCCTGACTTCGTGGAGAACTGCTGCCGGCGCCATCATCTTCCTGTGCTCCGCCACTACCGCCACTTCCTTCTTCTGATGTTGAAGCTGTACCTGTTGAAGAAGTAGTTAACGGTGCGACGACATCTTCCTGAGCGTTATCCAAGTTGAGTCCTTCTCCTGCTCCTTCTTCTTCTTCTTCATCGCCATCTTCTTCTTCTTCGTCACCTTCTCCGTTTGAAACTACATCTTGTTTAGGATCAACTGTTGTGAGAATATGAGCAAGCTCCGAGTGAAGTGATGCTAGACCAGATTGCGCGAGAAGCGAGTTTTGAAGTACACCGAACGTAGAACCTGAATAATTTATTAGTGAAGATTTAGTAAACTCCAATTTTAGTTTTTGAAGAAGTGTGTTTTTTTCTAAAATAGAAACTAACCTTGGTGCGAAGATCCAACACAAACATGGGATAAGTATTGCATTTGGGAACTGAGCTCATTTTCCACTTGTGTTATTAGCTTTTTGAATGTGTTTGCATTTTCTTCCATCTTGTTCTGAAATTAAGAAAAATGACCAGCTTCAAACTAAATCTCAAATGAAAACAAACTTTTCCAATCTGTTTCTCTTTTCCCAAATCCTGTATAATTTCTCGTGCACATTTCATCATCTCGTCAATACTTTTCTCAGTGTTGACTATCGTCTGAATACGATCAGACAAAACTATATCTGATAGATTAGGCTCCATCCCTGAAATGTCTTCATGTCAGATTAAAATCTCAGTTGGTTGGTTGAAAATATAAAACAAGAGGGAACACATGTATGCTTCTCATTGATTTTTAAAAATTTTCACAGATTTATCAGAGAACCAGGACAAAAGGAGACTAGAAAATAGTAACAGAAGAAGAATCGGAAGCAGTACATCAGGAAATGCAAACGGGTATGGAAGAAAAAAGTGAAAGTGCTTAAATCACAGTTGGAAAATTCAGTTAAAAAATATTCGTTCATATGGGAACTCAAAAAATATCATAAAAATCGAGTGAAAGGGAAGTCATGAGCATTGTGAGAGGCAAACATTTATGGCTTGTTTAAGCCGATGCTTTCGACAAAGGTCAAGAACGACTATTTCCCGATCCACATTTAGGAGGAGGAGGTAGTTGTGACAGTGGAAGAAAATGAAACCTGGAACAATTTTCAACTGTAAGTCGTCATCTAAACTTTTTATAAATACCTGTTTAGTGGATGGAAAGGTACATTTGGAGAAACAGTCGCCGTTGACATCATGCCAGGATATGGTGATGCTGGTTGTGGAGGTGGTGGAGGTGGTGGAGGTGCTGATGCAATAGACGGAGCAGAAGATGAAGACGGTGGAAGTGGTGCTCTTGAGTGGTTTCCTGCCCCAGAAGTTTTAGATGCGATCCGAGGGGGTGGTGGTGGAGCATCATCTGCTATTCTGAAAATACCCAATTTCGGTATGAATTTCGTCATAGTTTTGATTAAGGACAATTCGATGACGCACCCTGAAATCGAGATGGAGATGTTTAGTCTGTAGACAATATCAAGCTTATATCCAGGTGCTTCAAAATATATCGGTTATGGACCGAATTTTTAATACTTCCGTTATGGACCGGAAGTAAACAAGTTCTAAAATTTATTACTTAAAATTTTTTTTTTTTCATACGATGAATTTAAAAATATCTTTTAAATCGTCATTCTTATATATAAAACGCATGTGGAGTAGGTCTGTCCATCGCAATGTACGCTTTTTTATTTTTCTGGTCCGTAATAATTTTTATTGAAATTTATTTCCTCGGAGTTGCTAGTCTAGCAGGTTTTTATAGGTTTCTATACAGCTCTTTCTGGGAGTACGTAATTCATTCTGTTGGAACACGAACTTACCTTGATACAGCATGTGATTGAAATCTGCTGGACATCTGAGCAATAGATGGTACAGAAGTTGGAACTGGTGGCGGTGGAGCAGCTGGTCTGGCCGGTGGAGGAGCGGACGGTCGAGCCATCCTACTACCTGATAACGTTGTCTGTGGAATGTCCTGTAATAGTGCCTTTGATTATTTTCAGTTTTAGATAAAAGCAATATCAGGTCTCTCACACACAAATAACAATGATTTCTGTTTAAATATTTTTTGTTCACAGCAATAACAAGAATCAAAGCAACAAAAAGTACCTCCGAGCTTCCACTTCTCCGAATCATAGCGGGTTTTGCATCATTAGAAGGTCGCATGGGTCTCATTGTTCGGAATTGTTCACGGTCACTCTGAATCTGACACCATTGTTCACAACAAACGGAGACAGAACGTAAGAAACAAACTATTAGTATTCATACACAAAACTACGTATTCAGAATATTGGGAAGACAAATTTGAAGCTACTATAGTGAAATCAAATGACTGACCGACGGTTTTTGCTGAGCTGGTGGTGGCGGCGGTGGTGTTGGCTTCGAACTTAAAACGGAAATCGGAGGCGGAGGAGGTGGGACAGGTGCGGATGACTGAGAAGTTACAGAAGAAGAAACAATAGACGGTTTTTTTCCTGCAATAAAAGTATTTTTCACTAGGTAAATTAGGAAGGAGACTGAGGAAATTAGTAAATTAACAGAAAAGAGAGAATGGAAAACAAAAAATAACATTATTTACCATCAACAGCAGGGGCCGGAGCGGGAACTGGAGGCGGTATTGGTGGAGCTGTCATTGCTGATGGCGGAGGCCCTGAATGGGAATTGGTTAGTTGAGGAAGTTAGATTCATCATGTAGATTTTAACAAGAAGGGATTCTAACGTTAGCGTTTTGGATTTGAGTTGCATGAAGAAGTTGGAAAGGAGGTGATATATGTATTATTTTAACGTTTTTCAGAATTCAAAAAAAGAAAGAAAAATTGAAAGCTTACCAATATTAGTAGTTGCTCTCCTGATTTTATTTTCGCTCGGTTTTGATGGTAACCCATTCGCAAAAAGTCCACCCATACCGCCTGACATTGATGGTGGTTTTGCCGCTGCTCCATTTCCATTCCCACTGTTTCCATTCGACGACACAGATGATGCACCGCTTCCAACCACTTTCCCTACTGCTGGCGCAGAGCGATCATTGGTTACTGCCTTTTTCAGTTTTAATCCTTTCTAAACAGATAAATACATTATAACACAATAAAATAATTAATTTGAATTTTTTTTATACATTCATCAAAAAAATGCAACAATATATTTTAAAGTCCAACAAAGTTACTACATGAATTCGGAGATACTTACTCAATTCACATAAAATACGACAAACTTCAGAAATAGCATTTGAAAGGAGTCAAAATTTTTAAAATTTGAATCATTCATCAAAATCAGTGGTAAAAAAGAGTTTTCTAATTTGTTTTTAACTAGTTATACAGTTTTTGTTTAAACTGGCAGCTCACCTGAATGTCACCAAGAAGAGCATTTCTAGCACCATTAGATGGCGGTGGTGCAGCCGCCATTGCTGGTGGCGGCGGCGGAGGTGGCGGTGGGGGTGGTGGAGGCATACTGAAAAATAACTGTTGAAACTTGGTTCAACTGTGATTCAAACAAGGCAAACTTTCATGAGTCATCAGCATTTTATCTAAAGACTATTTCAACAAGGTCTCTAGAAATTGAAATACATCTACACTTATTTCAAGATTCCATTGAAGGAAAACAATTCGAGGAAACGAGACATTCCCTTGAAACATAAAAACAATTGTAGAAAAAATAATCTGTCCGGTCCTGGCATTGGAAACGTGTGTTTACTCGGCAATACAACAAATTTCGCTGGCACGAGACCTGCGTCAATGCACGAACTGAATGTCTTCTGAATTCTTATTGGCGCAGTGTTGGTGTGCGCGCTGCCTCGCTGTTTCGTGTGTGCCCCACGAGTGTGTGTAAACTTCTAGTGCAATGGTGAAGCATAGGGGCGCTACGAAGTAGTTGAACTTTTTCTCGGTTAAAAAATCTTTTTTTGTTTTTTTTTCAGGTTCTGAAATTAGATTTATTGATTATTTCTGAATAATATAATATCGACCAATCTCCTTATCACATATACTGATTAACCATCTCCTTTGAGATTTCTGATTAAAACATATTTGTATGTCTGTTTCATCCATCCCTGATTATCTGCTCCTTCGGCGTGCTCTCATAACACTACATGAGTTCAAACGCTTCAAATGAAATTTTAATCATGTGATTTCCAGTTTCAAAATTTTCTTAAAACGTAAATTTAGGTTAGAAACAAATTGAAAAAAAACTTTTTCTCGAATTGTATTTTTCTATTATATTTATAATTTATTGTATTGCTTCCAAACAGTAAAAGTGTTGACAAATGTTCAAAAGAAAATTTTTAGACGCCTAAATTACGACGCATCGTACAAAGCTAAGAAATTTTTTTTCAGGTAAGAAAGACTTGCTAACATCACCAGCAAGTAGAAAAGAAGATCGAATGGCTGAGAAGCAGCCCATGCTCTCGTTCGCAAAGGTTGTGTCCGGACTAGCTGAGGAAGCTTTGCCTCAACCACCACTACCACAGAAGCAACCGAACTCTTCCAGTTCTACACAAAATGAAACAGGTCAACCTGACAAGCAAACACAATCCCAGAATCATAGACGTGACAAAGAGAATGCTGGTGGACGTCAATCTGATAGACCTCGTGGCGAAGGAAAAGGAAAACGTCGTAACAACAGAAAAAACGATCGCAAACAGAGAGGAGAAGCAAAATCTGAGAAAACAGCAGAAAAGTCTACTCCTGAAGAAGTTAAACCAGTTGAAGTTCCAGTTGTATTAGAGCCTGCCCCGTTGCCAACAACAAACGCATGGTTCAAAAACAAGGGTAAGCCTTTGAAGATTTAAAAGTTACAAATTACTACGATAAAAACGTAAAAGTAGTTTTTACATCAGAAAAAAATCTTAGTGTTGTTTATTACTATCGGTTTACGATAACGCACGGCCGCGCAGGGTATTTAAAGGCGCATTTAATTTTTCGGAATGGCTCGTAGATGAAAAAAGTGAAAACCCGTAATTTCTCACTGCAATTGGATTTCAACTGCCAGATAATTATTTTTAAAAAATTGACGCACGTTTAAATTACCCATCTCGGTGTCGTAAACCGATAATACAAGAATAATTGTTAAAATAGTTAATATCATTATTATTTGGGGGATTTCAGCTGATCATTAGTCTTATTAAACAGTGATTCTTGTGCAGCTTATTTATCATGCAATAGTTCCAGAAGAAGCAGCAGCCGCTGCCGCTGCTGAAGCCGCCGCCGTCTCGCTCCACGAAGATACTAAGAAAGAAACAGTATCATCTTCAACAGTCCATCAAGTTGCACAGAAGCATTCAGCTCCAGTTCCAGAAAAAAAGAAAGCTGCAGAACCTACTCCGAAGCAAACATCGATTAAAGAAAAGCCGAAAAATAGAGAATCGAAAAAGGAACCATGGAAAACGTCAAATGTTCCCGTATCCACCTTTTCAAGTGCGGAGACTGTAACAGTTTCTGCACCACAGGAATGGCCTTCTTTGGCGAAGTCGGAGCTTAATGGGCACGTTTCTCCATCAAACTCGGTAAGTGTTGCGTATAACGGAATAACTCGAATGTTTGAATAATTTACTATAGAAATAAAAAAGATTGATCATGAATATATTTACAGGATGACAATAATGAAGGAGGGAGCAATTCACAACATAAAACTGGTGGAAAAACAACGAAAAATAGCTGGAAAAAGGTCGAGATTTCGGTCGATTATGGAAGCAAAGGGAAAGGAGCTCCACGTAGCAACGGTGGGGAAAAAGGAACACGACGTACAGCTAATGACGAAAGTGGTAAGTGTTCAAACAATCTATTCAACGTAGAAGTTGTGTTGCAGTACGGAGACGATCTGGTGAGGAAGAATCGGCTAGTGGAGATGAACAGCAAAATTGGTGAGTGTTAACAGTAAAAACGTGTCGAAAATTCAATATCAATTCAATTTTTTTTCCTTCTTTTACTGTTCCGAAGGAAGTCATATTCGACATTAAATCTGGTTCCTGAAATTAGAAGAACACATAGGTCTCCTTTTTCTTTCTTGAGGAGCCATTCAACCAGAGTCAATCGCTAGTTTTTCGCCCGTTTCGTCCCCACAACTTCTCTTTTCCAAACTACCACCATCGTCACATCGCAGCATTGCTTATTTTATACGCATAAATTTGCGGCCCCTTCGCTCGCTTTCTGCAGCGGTGAATATTGTTTCTGTCATTCTTCCAACCTTTTCGGATACGTATGTGTTTTATTTCGCAAACTAGCTATTTCGTGCTTGGAAAATGTATTATCACGAGAATGGTTTTTTAAAAATTTCTCTTTCCTGTTACCTTATTCTCTAAAAATATTGACATGCGAACTAAATAAGCTTCTATTCTGGATTTTCCACCTTGATTCAACATTCTGCATTTCTTCCCATTTTGACACTAGGTTGAGTCATACATGTATAATTGTTCAAAAGAACTTGAGTGTTTTTAGACAAATTAGAATCACTCGTTTCGCAGATAATGATTCTCTTTTGGTCATTAAAAAGTCTTAAGTTTGATATTAGTTGTTTTTCTATCCTGCTCCCCCTTTTCTCAGCGTCAAAAGTAGTACGCTTTCTTTAGTGGGGGACCCTCTCACCAGTAGACTGGATGTTTTTGGTTCTTTTGCGCATGCACACACCACGCAATTATTTTGCGGAGAAGAAATCGAAAGAAGACGAATAAAGCTCTTTTCTTTTTATTTCAATCTTTTCCTTAGTTCGTTAGTCTTCTGAACACTATCGGTGCATAAACGGTTAGTAGTATTTAAGCATTTTATGTGCACTCTGTGTATCTCGTTTATTATCAAAATGCGAAAAGAATGATAACATTATGGAGACGGAGCACCAATAGTTAAAATGAAATGTTTAGGGTTTTCGCAATTGAGTGTTGTTTTTGAAGATGCTTTGTTTTATCAAAATTATTATAAAATTCCAAATATGTTGTAAACGAAAATTCTAAAAAGATTCTAAATGTTCTGCTATACAGCGGATAAGATCTCCCTGTAACATTATTTTACTCTTGAAACTTATAAATGTTTCAATACATTTTAAAGTTATTTTTGCAGGTCGCGCAGCAAGGACAACAAGAGTCCAGTGAACGAAATGTCAAACGAGCGGTGAGTATATCGTTGCAAAAATCCCCTGTCTCCATGAAAGGTGTTGTTATCTCGTCAATCTATCATCGTCCACACGTTGTCTCGTGTCTGTTCACCTTTCTTTTCACCTCGATGCCGTATCAAAGTTTTCATGCCCGATTTCGATGGTTCAATTTTACAATTCTGATAGTCAGCGCAGTAGAGGACATAAGTGAAACACTGAAGTTGAATTAGTTTTGAATATGATGGATTGTATATGATGTTTTGAAAATGATAGTACTGCGTTAAGCTTTTGTTTTGTTTTCGAAAAATCGGTTTTCTTTGATCTGTTTCGGTCACGAATCAATTTTCTAATGAGAAAATTGCTGCAGTTATGTTTTAGGGTAATCAATCCCGAAAAAGGAATGTTAGTGATATCTCTTAACTTTATCTCGTTCGTTGTTCTCTCTCTAGCTTCTTTTCATTTTAAACAACACTGGCAGCTGACAGACAAAGGCCTACATCTACTCTGTCTTCTTCGTCGTCGCCGTCAGCATCATTTGCGTAGTGTTGTGTGCGCTCACTATTTCGCACACACGCGATCCTCCCACCACTCACCTTGTTGGCAGAATGAGGCAGTAGAGAAACAGAATTCTGTTGGTTGGTTGAATGGAAGAAGAAGGAAAGGGAGAAACGAGTGAAACGGATGGCGATTCACGCTCTGTTTCTCTGCGTTTCTGTCTCGTACGATGTCTACGTTTCTCTACCCTGACAACACTACCAACGTTACTTCATCTCTATAGTCAGCAGTCGCAGAGGCGACCCTCTCGCCAACTGCGGCGCTTTTTCTATCTCCCTTTCTGTGCGCCTCTTATAGTTGTTTGTGATTGTGTGCACCCCTTCTGCGCGAGAAGAGCGTAAGAAGAGGGACCTGCGCCCGACACTAGCCCTCCATTTTCTAATGTATTCCTCATTTTGCTTATAACGGCCGTTTCGTGTCTGAAAGAGTAAAAGAGATGAAGGCTAATTCTGCGGTTTGTATTCTCCTATCAAAAAGCCTTCACTTTTCCATTAAATGATGTTTATTTGGAAAGGCCTACAAAATGTGCTGCCCAAAAAACGGCGGAAAAATTCCCGCAGGTTTCCTTCTTTGACTGTAAAATTTATTGTTCTAACTGTTTCATGAAACGAAACATTCACATGTATCCGTTAAGTAATTTGTATACGTTTACTCTTTGTTCTAAATTTAAATGAAGACTGGTGAAAAGGCACATTACCATGTTATGGTAGTCATAGTTTATATCATAGTTCGCAGTCGAACGTTATAGCCAACTCTGGTATTCCAAAAAAATTGATTGGAACTGCGCTCGTGCGTGCTTCTAAAGCATCGACGTCATTTTCCTTTTGTTTCGTGTGTCTCGTGTTTCTATCTCTTCCTCGCTTAGTGGGTGCATTGCGGGACTGACATCACTCCATTCGTTTATCCATTTTGAATTTTCTGTTCTTTTACAGAGTCGTTGATTCCGGAGCGAATGGTATATATTACCAACAAGGTGGTACTCACGGTTGGAAAAAGAAAGTGAATAACAAATCAGGATCAGACTTACCTACACCGCCGAACTCAACTTCACCACAACAAAGCGAAGAAAACTCACCAGAACACGTGCCAAAAGATAGAACCAATATGAACGGAAATGCAAGGGTGAGTTATCCTTCTTTATCAACTTTTCAGCTTTAAATTATTAATTTGAAAATTTTCAGAACGCACCACCTGCAAGTCGCAACGGAAACGCATCAAATAGCACAAAAACTGGAGACTATTGGCATAAAAATACTGGGGAAAGGAAAGATGACAAAGCTCAACCTAAAGCTTACTATCAGCGAAATGATAGATATCAGGCACGAGCAAACCCCCATGCTCCACCAAAACTGACTGCAGCTCAGCGAAAAGAGAGAGGACCACTTCCTCGTTGGGAAGATATTGAAGCTGGAGAGGACAACTTCGACTATATGACTTTGATGGAGGCTCAATACTCGCAATATTATGGAGCTCCACAGCAATATGAGCATCAGTTGGATCCACATCAAGCAAGTATTCTCATTCAACAAGCACAACAACACATGGCTTCTTTTGCCCCGTTCCGACCTCCAATGCCGATGATTTCACCGAATCTAATGTCTCCACCATTGGATCGTGATGGTGGTATCAGTTCACCACTGGCGAATGGAGAGCCAATCAACACATCCATTCCATTTGCTCCTATCTATCATCCACCAGCTCCACCACGTCCAGTCACTGATGATACTTTGAAGGAGTACGTCAGAAAACAAATGTAAGTGCTCATTCCATTTTGAACCTTTTCTTTTGCGCAGTATTTGCTTTGCAGTACTAAGTTATATTTTGATTTCAGTGAGTACTACTTCTCTGAAGACAATCTCCAGAAAGACTTCTTCCTCCGTCGAAAAATGTCGCCAGAAGGATTTTTACCAGTGGCTCTTATTGCATCCTTCCCAAGAGTTCGTGCGCTCACTGAGGATGTTTTGTTGATTGGCGAGGCACTCAAGGATTCTACAAAAGTAGAGGTTTCTTCCGACAGTATGCAGATTCGTGCACGCGAAAACCCGACTTCGTGGCCATTGATGCCTACAGTCAGTGGAGCTGCTGACTCTATGCCAGGAACTTCCACTCAAGCCTCACAACAGTTTCGACAAAATGGACCTTCAACTCAACCTGCCACGACTCAGTCCAAGGTTTCTACAGAACAGCAGGCTCAAACACAAGCTTCCTCTTCGAAAACAAATAAACCACAACATCATCAAGATGATTGGGAAGAAGTGAAAACAAGGAAAGGAAAAGCAAAAGGACGGCTCACCTCCGGATCACAGTCGACGAACGAAAGTAAACGTCAAACACAGTCACAGATATCGTCTCAGCAAGGGGGCTCTGATCAACCCGAATTGGATTTTCAGTTCGACAATGAAATTTCTGGTGGCGGAGGATCAACACAAACACCAAAACGAGCAGAAAAATCCAAGAAAGCTCTTTTAAGGTTAGTGAAAGTCCTCGTGAAGGTGAACTGCTGTGATAGAAAATAATTTTAAATTTTCATATAAGTTATTAGTCTTATACAAAACGGCTGTGAGAGGGGAGTGGCGAACATGAGCGTTTAGAACTCGGTGCCACGTGGACACACTCATCGTTAAAATAAATACTATTGAAGATCTTTGATGAAAATGGCCAACCAGTCGGGTAAAGGACAAATAATCAAGTTCACTTTTTTCAGTGCTATAGATTCGGAAGAAATCACAGATGATGTTATAAGCAAATTGATCATTATGACACCATCGCGACGAACATTGGATCGTACGGGTGATTTCACGACACGATCACAGAACCAAGTAGAGTTCAACGAAGAAGTAGAAATCGGACTTCGTCAGTATGAAGAGGAGCTTTGGACAGTTCCACTTGAGAAGGAAGCACCGGTAAGATTATTCTCAGAGATCCTGAAAATCATGGAGTATTATTTTTTTAACATGTTAACGTCGCTTGTTCCGACTCCCATCTCAAAAAATATCAATCAAAGTTGTATTGTAACCGTGTTGTGAGCACTCCTGTTACAGACGTCCAAAGTTTCGACGATTTCGGCGGAGCAGTTCCATCGAATGCGCGGAGATAGTGAAACTAAAAAGGATTCAGAAGAGCCACCACTGATCCCACCACCTACTGGAACACAACCAACTCCCGATTCTGTTTGGACTAAAAAAGCCAAGGAACGTGCAGCTGCCAGTGTTACTGTGGTACGGTTTATTTGATATTGTGATATTTTAAGTTTTCCCTCGCTCATAATGCATCTTGTTTGTATCATTTGTTCTAAAATGCTTCACACGGACTAACGAAGGATACAGTTGAATACATAGTACTGCGACGTAATTCGATTTTTCAGCCTAAATCACCGATGCAACGTCGTGAGTCGCAGGAACAGAAGATGAACCGCTTTTACCCAGTATCGAAACCATCCGCTCCACTCGATGCCAAATCTCCACGCAAGAAGAAGACTCGTCACAGCGAGAAGCCACCTGTTGAGATGCCAGTAGCGTGGGTCCTCGGACGAGAAGACGGTTTACCTGCTGCTCCAATTGGAATCGCTGCCAGTTCATCACAGGTCCCGGCTAATCATCCATCTGTCAGTCTTCTTCAGGAGGATCGTTTCGTGCAAAATGTGTATTCCACGTGGAGACAATCATGCCTGAAGCAGCGCAAGAGTCTTGGATACGACTGTGCCGAAATGAACACATTGTACCGTTTCTGGTCTTTCTTTTTGCGAGATAATTTCAACAGAAACATGTACGAAGAGTTCCGCAAGTTAGCACTTGAGGACTCTGAGATTGGGTAAGAATAATTAAAAATGAATTACAGAAAAAAAAATGATTTTATTCAGATCTCGTTACGGGATTGAAGCATTGTTCCGATTCTACAGCTACGGCTTGGAGAAAAAGTTCAGACCAGAAATTTACAAAAAGTTCATGAAGGATTGCACTACCGACGTGCAAAAAGGAGAGCTCTACGGACTTGAGAAACTTTTTGCTTTCTTACAGCGGTAATATTTCTCTCGTGTATAAATAATATCAAAAACATTTCAGATCGAAAATTGCTAAACAGTTGGTTGTTGACGACTTCTTGACAAGCGAGTTGAACAAATATAAGTCAACGGATGATTTTAGAGTGAGTTTCATCAAAGTACTTTAGAAACATCTGTTTTTATTAATTATGAATTCATCTATTTTCAGAATCTTCCATTGTCAACCAAGAAGTAAAAAACTCAAGAAGCCGTGTATCTCTCATATCACTTTCTCTTTACCTACCAACACCAACACATCACCCAAGTGTCCTTTTATGAAAATTTTGCTCAACACCGTTCTCCTGTCTACCCGTTTCTGCCTTTTTCAACCTGTTCATTTTTTTAAATGTTTTCCTATTTCAATTTCAACAAATTCACGGTTACCTTCATACTCTGTCCCGTCCTTTTTCTTGAAACATGGTACCGTCCACCATCCAAACACTTGATCTTCTGATTCTATCTCTTTTTGTTTCAATTTTGAATTCAAAACTCACTAATGGTTTTTCACATCGTTTTCCCCTATCTTCTCCTATGATTTAATCGTTTTTCCCTATCTCTTTTTTTGTTACTCTCATTTTCTTGCTTACTGAATTCTTCTGTATGCAAAAGCTAAATTTTCTTGCTCCCTGTCCTTCTGTTGTTATTAGTTTGAAACAAGACTACTGTTGTTACCCCCACCCCTAACTTCCCATATTTGGATTATGGATTCCGAAGTTTCGGTTTGTGTCGCTTTCACATTTCATTTCGAAATTTCGGGATCTCGGGGCTTTAGTTATATTTTCTCCTTCTGCAGATACTAGTTTCATCTTTTAGATCTTTTTGTTATCTTTTTATTATTTCTTCATCCCAAACCCATCCCCGCTCATTCATTCTTTCTGAAAACCGTAGTTTCATTTCACGAATCTTGAAAATTCAGTCTAGAATTTTTAGTAGTTGGTTCCTAATAATTGTAGCGTTCTAAATTTGAGAATTACTCTCATATTTTTGTTATATATGACCACAAATTTTGAAATTTTTTGTTTATTTTTGTTTTCTAACCCCATTGTCAGATTTTCAGAAACACCGGAAGTGGAGCTCTCAAGTAGAGGGAGATGACAGCACTCCGCTAAAAATTCCTCTCCGAGATTTCTGAAAATCGGACAATTTTTGTCCCGATTTCTCTATCGACGAAGTACTTGTCTCCAATATCATTTGGAATTGATTCGGCTGAAAAAATTTTACTGGATCCACTATTTCACCTAATCAATTTCTGTACGTCCCTTTCCCTTACCAATTCTCCCACGCTTTTAAGACTTGTGTATTATTTTAAAGGACGGAATAAACATGAAAATGCAATTCGATCGTTTCACTTTCAGGAAGCAGAAAAATGTTATAGAAGACAAATACTTGATTGTGATTACGTTCTTCTTATAGAAAATCCTGCATTCAGATGTCACCATATTTTTCGCGCCTCAAGCAAGTTTATATGGGAATAATTCCAATTTATCCATTAGGATATATTATGGTACACGGTAACTTCAGAATTCAATATTCGACTACAAAATTAGTTTTATCAGGATTCCGAGGTGATCAAATCTGGGCAAAACCATATTTGGATAGAAGTTCAATGGAACCAAGTGAGCACTTGAAAGAACTCGTTGAATACGAAATCGATAAAATGGATCGACTGAGGAAGGCAAAAGTACGAAACTTTAAAAAAAATAACAATTTTGATTCCGTAGTATTGAGAAAATATATTATAAACTTCTTCATTTACAGTTCCAAGTCGTGTTAACTGATGAAATGGAGCCGAAAGTATACGGTGGATTGTTCCTGAGCAGTGGAGCTGAACTACAGTTTCCATTGAGAATGACATTAGATGATGTCGAAACTGCAAGACGAATTGGAGCCAATTTAGAAGTTGATTTGGGCTTGAGCAAGTTTGTTTATTTGAATATCTTCAACATTTTTTGTTTTTTTCTAATACATATATTTATACAAAGATTCTTTCCACAAATTTCTCAGCTTCATGTTTCAGACATCGTCGAAAAGTGGAAGTCAACAGTGAGACTGGTGATGAGTTGATTGCTCGCATGATGCTTTCTGATGCTGCCAAGCAATTCATTGTACAAAGACAACTTCAGATTGCGAATAGGTAAAAATAGTATTGGAGAAGTTAAAAAAGTGTATAATTCTACAGTGGTGAATACTTTTGTGCGCCTATTCTTGCTTGGATAGGATTCTCTACGATGGGATATGGAGTGTTAAATGGTGAGTTAGAAGAAGAAATCCTTGGTTTTTTAAACGTAGATAAAACTTTTCAGCTGTTGCCATAATGGCAGGTCCGTATATTGCAACTGCAGCAGCACTTGGCTTCACATTAACCACATTTTCTCAGTTCTCGCGCTATTTTGAAGGTTATAAGACTACAAAAGCTGATGAAGATACTATAAAAAGGTAATTAAAATTCTCGTCAAATAAAAAAATCAAGGACTTTCAGGGGAGATGAATATTTAATTGGGGCAATTGACTATTTTGAGTCTACAATGAAGCTGAATCGATTATATAGAAGGGTATGTGAAGTAGGCTAAAATAGATTGAGTCTCATACGTTTTTCTAGGTTCTTGGCGAAGAAGGCGAGAAACGGATCGCAAGAAATGGAGACGACGAGGAGGACACTGTGAAACTATCTTCACGACTTCGAGAAGTTAGAAAACTCAAGAAACAAATGAATCAAGAAGAGAAGTTACTCAATGAACAAGAAGAAAACAAAGAACATTAACTCGTTAATTTCTTTTTATGTATTCGTTTCTGTTGTTTGATTCATACGGGTTTAGCCACTTAGAATGTAGTTTTGTTTTAATAATTTAAATTAAATCAGGATAATTTGTTATTGAGTTAAATTAGTTAATTGGTACAATGCCCATCCAAAATGCTTCATTTTTCTGAAAAATTAGAAAGTCATCACGGTGTACAATTTCCGGATGGGTTCAACATATACCGAGTGGAACCAAAAAGCCACTCTCTGGCTCCAAACAAAAGTGGGTCGGAGAGCACGGATCGGTCTGCTTGCGGCTACGGTAGTGGGATATCCAATTGGATCAATTCTAATCAATGGACCGTTTGTCAATTTGACTTTCCCACGAAGGTTTGTTTGCTTGCGACAGTTGACCAATTTAGATAGTGAAACCATGCTGCAGTTAGCTACAATTTGCTCGTTTATTGTTTCATGCATCAGACTACAAAATGCGTCAATTATAAAAACTAAGAATTTTTGAGTATCGTTGCACAAGTTTGACTGAATTCTTGATAAATTCGGACTTATTTTCAGATATTCAGTTGAATCTCTACCAGATCGTCTCGTTCCCCTTGCCGATGAAGAATACGGAAGATTTTTAGAACGAGAATCAAGAATTCCGAAAGATGCTGTTGTTTCAGTCCAAATTCAACGAAATCTTTTGGATTCTGATGAAACTGTTGCTTCTGGTTCCCTTGGTGTCAGAACGGGACTCAAATTGGCAGTACCAATGTACTCCAAATTCAAAAATGGAAATGAAGCATTCGATTATTTTAAGTAATTACTTTAAACGCTTTTTTACAGATCTAATTTCGATGAATTTTCAGAAATCAGTATCCCGAAGGCGTAGATTTTATGGGAGAGCGTGTTCCAATACAATGGGGTTCAGAAATTGCCGAGGAATTTGCTGATTGCTATACTCTTTCTGATAACGTAAGTTCTTTCCTATAGAACCTTATTCTATAAAATTTCAGGCACATCGTTTTCTTTTTCTCCGTGATTTATACGCTTATGATGGTTATGCATCATTAGCTCAACGGAGTATCTCATGGGCCACTTGGACTACGTTCAGTTCGATTTTTACATATTGGATTCACAATGTGAGTTCGCTCGTCTGAAAAATAACTGAAGTTATTATTATTTGTAGAGTTCACGACTACTCAGTGGTTCAGCTGCTTCATTCGCCATTGCTTATCCATTATTTTTAGGTGCCGCGTGGTATGCCAACAAGCAGTGGCATATGCTGTATAGGTTAGTCTCGATCGTCTTCTTTTTGAAATATTTCACCTAGAAAAGTTCTTTCTCAATATACAAGAGGTTAAAATGTTTCTGAGATTTTAATCACATATTTAAAACATACTAGTTGTTCGGTCATTTTCTGCCCTGACCGGGTCTGAAGCGGAATGAAAACGAGAGTTTCCATCCACTCACTTCCACTAAATTGATGTAATCGATCGAGATTTCTATCAGCGATTTGATTCGTTTTTATGAGAATGATTTTTGAATAACTGAATATTCAAAGTAAAATTACCATATTTTCCAAGTGTTCATTATTTTCAGATATCTGACCGATATTCATGCGGACGCAGAAGCGGCTCGGGCATCATTTCAACATGCAGAGGGTGGAAAAGAGTATTATTGGAAGATGTTGAAACGGAATCGGATTATGAGAGATATCAATCCATCATTGTGGACTCATGTGACTGCTACTGGAGATATCAGAGGAATTGCAACTCCTATTATCACGAGATATGACCATCTGAAAGTAATTAAATTCACTTAATTTTCTATTAATTAATGTTTCAATTTTTCAGGATGTAAACGAAGAAGACGACGAGTTGAAAGGTGTTGTTGGGATGGATGATTAATTTCTCTTTTTTGATTAATTATTTTTTATTTAGGTAAACTATTCATGTCTTTAAGTTATTTTATATGAAGGATATAGAATTCATATTGTTCCTGTTTGTTTGATGAAAATAATAAACAATTCGTTAGGTACTGAATCACATGTTGACTCATTCGTAATTTTCGAAATTGTTTACTTTTCGACGATGGAATTACAGATTTCAATGATTGATTTCAGCGATGAGTGTGGCGATAGGCTTAAGTGCATGTGCACTTTCATCTGTTCTATTCGGATCAATGTTTGTTCCAGTGAAAAAGTGTCAATCAGGAAACGGTATGGGTGTCATAATCTTTATTAAACAATTGCTGGTTCCAGGAATTTTCGTCCAATGGTTAATGTCATCTGCAATTCTTCTAGTCGGAGTCATTGTATACTGGACGCAAGGATTTCCAGAATTTGAGCCACTCGCTATGCTGGGAGGAGTTTTCTGGGCTCTTGGTTTGGCATAATCGCCAATTTTTACACGTTTCGAATAAAATCTTTTCAGGTAATGCAACAGCTGTTCCAATCATGAATACAATAGGAATTGGCATGGGAATGCTGGTTTGGGGAACCACGAATTGTGTGGCAGGATGGGCTGCCGGAAGGTAAACTTGTCAAAAAATATAAAAATAATTGTTTCTGATTGAAGATTTGGTCTATTCGGTATCAATGCAACAGTTCCAACGTCTCCAATTCTCAATTATTTTGGTCTGATTTTAGTAGTTTTTGGGTAAGAATCTGAAGTCAAGTAATTGAATACACAATTTGATCATGTTTCAGAGGTTTCTTATTTTCACAAATTCGCCCGAACGAATCTCAAACATCTTCTGAAAGAAGTCCTCTTATGGTGGCTCCAGATGATGATTTAGCAGATGACGTATCTCCAGATGCTAGTGATATTATAGTGCCACGTGGTGGAGCTGTTCCTACTGTCATTGGTGCTCATCGGAATCAGAAAAGATTAATGGCAATCGTGACTTCATTGGTAGCTGGTGTATTTTATGGAATTACTTTTGTTCCGGTCATTTATATTCAAGATCATCCAGAACTCGTAAGAAATTGGTAATCAATATTCAAATATGATACTTCAATATTTCAGTACCCAACTTCTCCAAAAACTGGGCTCGGATACGTTTTCTCTCACTACATGGGAATTTTCTGTACTGCTTCAACTTTAATGATCGGATATGTGTTCGTATCGAGAGTAAGAAAGCATTATCGCAACGCAGTTTCAAAAAAAGTTCTTTCAGAATAATCCATTTGCTCCATCTCGATTAATTGGTCCATCGATGACAGCTGGCTCAATGTGGGGAATTGCTCAGGCATCTTGGTTTGTGGCCAATGATAACTTGTCACAAGCTGTTTCATTTCCTATAATTTCAATGGTTCCTGGTGTCATTGCTGCGTTGTGGAGTGTATTTTATTTCAGGTTAGTTTGTTTTTTCTCTTTTAAAACAATATCAGATGAGTTATTCAGAGATATCTCCGGTTCACGTAACCTTCGTCTTCTCTCCATTGCAGTGGCTATCACTCTAACTGGAGCAATCTGTGTAGGAGTGTCGAAGTAATGTACAATTTTCCTAATTTATGAAAAAATTTATTTTTTGAGACCAATGTATACTAATTATGTGCAAATTATCGAGATTGTGATACTTTGAATGTACAATTTTTTTCCTTACTAATATAACAAACTTCCTTTTTAGTCCCGTAAATGATTTTATTAATTATCACAGATTAATCGTTCTACTAGGTTTGGCTCCTCCTCCGTCCTTGTTTGGTGATAGTTTCAGTCGATTGAATTTTTCGAAATCGATACCCATAAGCAAATTGATTAGTATCCTCTCATCGTCGGAACTGATTTTCTGCTGTGCTCCTAATACTTTATCTACTGAATTCGGTGACCGAATGAATAGATATCGACAGACATAAGCCAGTTGACAAATATTGGTGAGATATGCAATGATGAAGAGAATCAATGATCTATCGGATGGAAATCTGAAAAAGAAGGGTATGTTGCAAGAATACATGTTCTATTCACTCACTTCCGTTTTTTATTGAGCCCAGACAGTAATGTGCCATCGTAATGAAAAGTTTTCAGAATACATCTGAAAGAGAGTTCAGTATTCAAATAAACAGTCAACTCCTACCTATTCATATCGAGAATATTTCTCCATCGAGCAAGTTTCCCGGTTTCGTTTCGATTGCATAAGAGACCACCCAAACCGTTACCAATCCTATTATTGAAACAAACGGATTTCATTGAAAAGTTTCCGTTTCACTCACTTGTTTGGATCCTTTTCCATTCGTAAATCATCTTCCACGCGGCGTGCACTTTCTCTTGGTACAACTTTTCCCAATTTTCTAAGCATGTCATCAACAGTACTTCTTCTTTGTTCTGCTCCACAAACCACCATATCTTCTCCACATAATAATGGAAAAAGAACCTAAAATAGTTATTTTTTGGTCACAATTCACAATTGGGAATGGAAACATACATCTCCCAAATGACCAGTAATCGCTTTCATGGTTTCTTCACCTCGCATATCGCAATCGGTTATCCCTGAATCTGTGTTCCATGGCATTGATGATGTAGTGATTGGCGCCATTGTGGCAATCGGACGAAGACCGCAAAATAATGCACCGGGAGTATTGGAGGAATTGCTGGAACTGTTCAGTTCGGAGCAAAGTTTTCGAAGTTTTGGAATAATTGAGTCGTAAGCCTGGTAAATAAAAGTGAGAAGTCAATCGTAAAAGAATGTTTACATACACATGGAGTAAGAGTTTCCACAGGACTTAATGGTATTGAAGGAACTCGAAACGAACAAATTATGTCCTCTGCTTCTCCCATATTTTCTGTATTGTGACCACAGCAGATATCGTCTGAAGTAAAAAATCTGGTGGTTGTATTTTCAAATAATTTTCGGATTACCTTCGAAGGCCATTTCTTGAAACCTTTTAGTCAGAAATTTGCTTTTCAGCAGCCTTGTTTGTTCGAAAACTACATTGAATCTGCTTGCATCAGTTAATTTTTGGGAGTCTCCGTTCAAAGTGTAGTATTGTTTTAATGTTGTTTCATCTGAAAAAAATGAATTAAATAATTTATTGTAACTGAGAAAATCAGCCAGAAACAGCTGAAGAGTCAATGCAGACTTACCTACACTGTTTGAAAACTTCACAATATCCGTTACATGACGAATAAATAATCTTCTATTGCAAATGAGAACAGGAGAAACCAACTTTTTCATTGTCGTTGAAAAATGATGAAGAGTTTCTTTGGTCGGTTTCTCGGAACATAAATAGGCAATACAAAGATTTCGCTGAATCATAGAACATTTATTTTTAATATTAACTTCTGAATTACCTGAAAAGCTCTGGCTCTCATATCATATAAATTGAAATAATATGCAGCGGCGTAAATACCCGTTTGATTATTCTCCAGAACAATCATTGTACCCGGAACAGTATCGGATGACATCAACCAAATAGCCATCTCATTTATATCGACACCTCGGACTGAAACTATTAATAGTTGTCACCAAAAACATTATTTTAAATTCTTACTTTTATCATCCGGCTGTTGAGAAACGACGGCTAATGGTCTCGGCCCAATTACTTGACAAAATTCAACAAGAGTGATAAATGGATCAATTTTAGCGACGAAACGATAGAATGGATCGACCACTTTTGATGGACGAAGAAGAAAATCTTCGAATGAAATCATCTCTGAAAAAGTTTTATTGAGAAAGCAAAAAGAAAAGAAGTTGCTGAAGAAAATAAGAGTGTAGGAATATTCGATTGAGAAAAAAAAGAAAGAATACTTAAAATTTTGAAACTAAGAAAGAAGAAAAGTGGGCATGCACCTTTAAAATTACTGTATAAAACTTTGATCGTCAACTTAATTGATCCTATTCTGAACCTTTCACTAAATTTGAACAGTCGGCCAGGAAAGAAATAAGAAATTTGAAGAAGAAAAGAAGAAGAAATTTGGGAAAGAAATTTGTTATCCTCCAAACTGTCTATTATAACGTTTAGCTAAGTGAACTAGCAGAATCAATATTCTCGAAGCGGCATTGTTGGCAAATTGAAAAGAACAAGAGTGAAATCAATTGGTAAACTTCGGAAAACCAGTTTCCTTCAGTTAACAATAGTCAGGTGGTGGCCGTGGCCTGACTTTTTATTCTTCGGTCATCACTGTACAACTCTTTTTGTTGATTCTTCATCGACAGTTTCGGTACATTTAATGCATATAAGTCACAGGATTTTCTAGTCATATGACTTGTTTTCATACGATGATGTAGATAAAAGTTATCGAAGACTCAACATTTAAAGCTTCAAACCTGAATTTAAATTGTCTGAATTTTTTTCAAACAAGGACCGTCAATCAGAGAAAATAATCAAAAAAGTGAACGTTTGAAAAAAGAAAATGTCTGTTTAAATTTAAATTTCTATTTGAATCAATTTTCACATTTTTCTCTCGCATGCATTATTTTCTCTCTCTCTATGTACTATCCTGTTATTCTGAATAACCTTCTTCAAAACCTCACATCAATCGGTAGGATTCAGAGACGGGTTTAATAAATTTTCTTAATTTTAACCGTTGATTTTCTTTTTTTTAATAATTCTGTCTGCGAGCCTTTTCAAAACTTTTAGTATTGTTTGTGATGTCCAAGTTTCATTGTTTTGGTAAATTTTATCTGTATCCTTCCACCTCACTGTTCTCTTTGGATGGTTCTTCACCAGTCATTTGTCAATTCTTTCTTTTTCTTTCTTCTTTTTTGAGAGTTCTTCTTCTTCTATAACACAAAAGATATCAGTACAATCCAACGCCTTTTCTCTCTCATTAATCAGTTTCTATACTAAGAAATATCCAAGAGTCAATCGGATATCACTTCCTGGAGTACGCATTCCTCTCACATTCACTTGAATCTTGATTGACATTGGAGAATGAAGTTGTTAGAAGCCATTGAGAGAGGTTTGACTCACTAAACTTTGAATATTTTATTTTTGCCGAAATTTTTGTTACAGTAATGGATGATACACGTCCTCAATTTCCTATGTCCATGCTTTCTATATACACACACGTCCTGAACATAAATCATTTTTTATAGGAAAATCTGGGTCTTCCATTAATTCAACTATATCCACAAGGAGGGCCAAGATTGAAAGCTATACGCTTTTTTGAATCGCCTTGACCTAGATGACAGATGGTTATCACTCCATCTTCCTTGTCTTCACTTCTTCCATTTTCTTCCCCATCTTCTTCTTCTTCTTTTTTCTTCTAAAAAGATGAACATGGAATTGTCGCAGAGACTTCCGAAACCAGATTTTCTTCTCCTTCGTCTTCCTCTTTTTTTCCTCTTTTCTTCTTTCTAATGGTGTGATGACGTGTTCTTATTCTTCTCCTCCGCAATCGATCAATTCATCTGCGTCTCACGTTGACAGTATCTTCTTCGTTTTCCAAGATGTATGATTCTGGATCTCTACAAACCGAACGCTATTTCCAATTATCCATTCGCCAACTCATTGAGAATAACGCCTTTTCTCGCGGTTCTCCATCGTTTTCGCTTTTTGATTCCAGGTGTTTCAGTTCCTGAGGTGCCGCAAAGTTTAATAATAACGGGGGTTTGTGGGTTTCGAGAAATATTTTTCACAAACTTCGATATGTCTGAACACATTTAGTTTGAAGACTTCAGAGTTCACAGGAAATCGGCTCCTATTCTTCTTCTTTTTATTTTTCTTCTTTCCTTCTTCTTTGAATTTCATAACGACTATGTCGAGTCTTTTTTTCAGAGAACCCTCTCTCCTACACTAAATGCCCGAATGCTTCTCTCATTGCATAGGGCATCGTCACGGTTTCGAACCTCATTTTCATCCATCTGCGTCTCCATTCTTTTAATATTATCTCTCCTGATTACATCAACATTCGCAGATCAGCAGGTAACCATCAAAATAGTATTAGTTGATTACTTGTCTTTCTGAAGAAGTATTTTTAGAATCTAGATCTATTATTTTCACTTTTTAATGAATCATGAAATATTCAGTCGTGGCCTCTTCCGGAAGAAGTATCAGCTTCTTTACTCCACGAGATCCCTGTTCTTCATACTGCATTCGTTCAAATTGGGGAAGAACTTCATTATCTGAATCATCCGATTCGATCGGATAATGTTCATCATTTACCGGTTTTCGATTTTCAAGATGTTTCGGAATCATCTAATAATGCTCCAAGTTCCCATAGAAAACAGAAGACCCCAACATTTAATGTTCTGAAAATGTCTGGAAAAGGAAAATTACCAATGGAAATGGATCCGCCAATGATGGATTTTGGACAAAAGTTGGTTTGAGAATTCTGATGAATCTTCACTAAAATTTAGATTGAAGTGTGTTAAAAGAGTATTTTCAGTTCTGTCGGAACGGCACAGAAGCGAAAGATTTACATTCGAAATATGAGAAATGATCGAATTTTCTTGGATGCAATTGTTGTCAATTCGATTGAGTTCCAAGCGTCTTATTTCGAGCAATTCGTCAGTTTATTCATCTTTGATTCGAAAAAATTACAGTTTGTTTCAGAAACTTGAACCTCATGGAGTCACTTCTCTCGAAGTTGTTTTCTTGCCTCGAGAAATTGGGAAACGATCAACAACTGTTCAGTTTTATACTTCTGTAGGGTTGTTCACTTACAAGGTTTTCATTTGAAATTCCCTTCAATTCACAAGAATTTTCAATTTCAGATGCAAGGAGACTGTGTGTCGAATCCATATCGTATTTCTCCATTCACAGGTTTCCGTCTTCCGATGAATTCATCAATTTCAAAACCAGTCACCATTTTCAACCCGTATGCCTACACTATGCGAATCACTGAGGTTTGCTAGTTCTAATCAACACAATAGTTTTCGAATCTGAAATTATTTCAGGTTGGATCATCTGGAGGCAACGGACATATTGAGTTGCCACACGAAGCGGATAGTCTTATGGCTGGTGAGCCACCACAGTATTGGGATATTCGTCCATATCAAACAAAACAAATAGCAACTCTCGTACTAGTTGGTGCAACTTCTGAAAATTCGACCGTATTCGTCAGAATTGCTTCTGAAATTCATATGAGTTCGGAGCATCGTCAGAAAATAACTGATATATATTTAACAGTTCCAATTGAAGTTTTGAAACGACGTGGAGTATATTCAACGGATGAAATACTTGATTTTGGATTGATTCGACAAGGTGTGAAATCAGAAGCGAAGATATTTTCGGTGGCTCAATATCAGATAGGTGGCCGTCTAGAGTTTGAAACTTTGTATGTTGAAAAAGGAGATCATACAGCAATTTATATGGAATTCGCATCTCATCCACCAATAATTGTTCATCCTCCAAACAAAGGAAGCGTCACTTTGGGACCGAAATCAGATCTTGTCAAAGTTTATTTGGAGGGAAATCGAGTACAAATGACTTCTCAACAACAAATCAAACATATCAGTGGACATATAATAGCAGTGTCCAGAGGCGGAAACTATAATGTCAGTATTCCGTATCGTGCAGATGTATTCCGTGGAGATCTTGTATCGATTGGAAATGATTTGTCAATTCAAGAAGATCTGCGTCCACCTCATCAAAGAATTATTCGAATTGAAAATCAGTTACCTTTTGATGTTGCTATTTTCAATATCTCAATGTCTCCGGATCTCGTTCCACATTTTTCAGTAAGTTGATTCTAGAAGAAGATCATTTTCTTATTTTTCAATTTCCAGGTTCGCCTTATTGACCGTACTGCACTCATTCGTTCCGGCCACATTTCACCAGTTTTCGTCTTAAAATACAACAAAAAACTTTCTGCAACATTCGACAACTCTACAATTTTCGTCCATACAAATGTGTCTACATTCAATTTGAGTCTCTCAACATACACTGGAAAGATGAGTGTTGAAATGACATCAGTTGATAAGAATTCATTTGATTTTGGATTTGTGGAGAGGAATGATACAAGAACTATTCGAGTAAGTATGAACCAACATATTTCATTTCCAATCTATGGATATTCAGTTTGTCGTTTGGAACCACAATCGTGCTGAGACGCGACTCAAAAACCTAGCAGTTCCCGATCGAACCGCCTATCGTCTTTATGAAGTTGGTGTCAAATCTATCGGAAATTTCTCAGATGTTCGAAATGATGAGAGACTTGAGTATGTTGAAACAACAGATGTTGATATTCCACCAATGAAAGGAAAGATATTTGATTTGGAGTTAAAAGTTCCATGGGATGGAAACGTTCGAAATGGGAATATAGTTTTCGAAACAGATTTGGAGAGCAAAGTTTTCGGAGTGACATATCAAGTTTCAAGTGGATCACTTCAATCTATTCCAGAAGAAATTAGTTTCGGACAGACTTTCCCGTCGAAATTGGTTTACAGAACACTTCAGGTATCTAATCTTTCTACTTTTGTGTATACGAAATGACATTTTAGGTATTCAATTCATTCGACGAAGACATGACAGTAACTCGTTTGACAACACTCAATGAAGATCCACGCTTCTTTTTCGAAGGATTTGATCCACTGAATCCTCCAGTACTCCGTTCTGGACGACTCACAAATCTTGGACGTGTCATGTTCTCACCATCTGCACCCTGTGAACATGAGTATTGTTATCTTGGATTGCCATTGGCAAGTACAGATGGAGCATGGTTTACTCATGGTCTTGGATTGCCATCGAACCTCCCTGAAATTGATTCATATCTTTATAAACAATTGAGAAGAAAATATGATGCATTGGTGAAAAGCGGAAAACATCATGTGAATACAACAATTATTCTCGATACAGACAAGGCGAAGAACATTAAGGTATGGATTTTCAAGTGTGAATTTTAAAAATTATTTATAAATTTCAGATCAAAACATCTGCTGAACTAATTTGGCCTCGCCTTCTCACTCGTAACTCTATAAATTTTCCATTGACTGCTCTCGGAAACTTCACAATTGTCAATCTGACTCTGGCTAACCCAACGAATGTTCCAGTTGCCATACAAGTGATTCCATTGGTGATATATCCAGATGCAGAATCACTTGTTGAATTGATGAGACCTCATTTGGTAACTGATTTGACGGAATGGGTGGAAATGAATGAGACGTTGATGTTTTCATTACGTGATACAGAACTTTTCACTCTGAAACCAGACTCGCCGGTTCCAAAACTCAGAGAAGCATTCGAATATCACTTGAATCATGAAATGGCTAGATACAACAACGAAATCAATATCCCAAGGTTTTTTCTCTAATCATTAAATCTCCCTTTCTACTAGTTTCATTTCTAGATTCACTCTATCAATGATTCTGAAGCCTCACATGAAAGTACGTCTTCGTCTTGGATTCTTACCATCTGATTATATGCTTCGGTCATCACTTCTCTTGATTCGAAACAATTTAACTGCTCTTGAACCAGTTGTTATGTATGGAAAAGGAGCAAGAATTGGAGTTAAAGTGGAAGGAGCCGAAGCTAGATCTAGGAAACCATTGTTATTTGAAATTCGACACGATCATTTGACAGATTGTAATAATCCAAAAAGTGGGTTCGAATGAGAATGATGGAATTCTATATATATATGTTCCAGGACTGATGCATAAACTCCACTCAACTCTTACTGTTCGTCGTCCATTCCAAGTATTGAATACTGGAGAAGTACAGTTTACAGTAACCAATATGAGTATAAATGGAGTTCCATGCGAGAATAGAGGTTTTCGGATTTTGAATTGTTATCCATTCCGATTGCAACCAAATGAGACTTATGCACTAGACATTGCGTAAGTTTGAATTGACAGGTTCTATCCAAAATATTTTTTTTCTTTCATTTTCAGATACACTCCGGATTTTCTAACAACTACAAATGAAGCAGACCTACAATTATATATGCATATGAACGGAAGTGCATGGTTGTTCCCATTAGCAGCTACTGTTCCTGGTGATATGCTTGCAAAATGCCATCAAGCGTTGCCACGTCCACCATTTGAGAATATCATGTATTACAGTTGTGTGACAGCACTGATGTAAGTTTATTAGACGAAAAAAACAAGCAAAACACTGATTCCATATTTCAGATTCTGCCTTGTATGCGTTCTTGCATGTGCTTATCTCGAAGGAGATCGTGCCATCGCATGTGCCATTCGACAACAGTTTGCTATTCCTCGCCATGTTTTTGATCTCAATAATCTGAAAGGATCTTTTTCTTCAACGTCATCTGTTCCAACCGCCACGTCATCTACAACAACTACTACAGTACCTTCACCCAAGAAACCAGAAACTTCAACGCCTTCAGCACTTCGTGCTTCTTCAGATTCCTGGTTGATCAAAAAATGGTATTATTCTCTTGCGAATTGGGTTGTAAAATGTGTTCATTTGGTATGGAAATGGTCGTTATTCTGGAGAAAAGACAAGTCGCCTGCTGATAAATCATCGAAATCCACAAAACCAGCGAAAAAGAAAAATCCAGTGACAATGCAGAAAGTAGAGGAATTCCGTCAAATGTTAGAATTTGTGGGACAACAAAAGAAACAGAAAAATGCGAATGAAATTGCAACAGATTTTGATGAGAATGAGGAAGAAGAGTTGGCTGAAATGTGGGCACAAAGAAAGGATTCAGCAGTTAGCAAGGCATCAGAAGTCCAAGTTCCTTCTGTTTCTGATACGGAACCAGTCTTGTCTAAAAGTCAGAAAAAGAAGAAACGGGCGGCTCAACAAAAGGAAAATAATAATTTGGAGGCTGCAAAGCCCGTAAAATCTACATTGAATGTTTCTCAAAATCGTGCTGAACCAGTGACATCCTTGACTCCGGATGAATCACCAAAGCCTAGAGGCAATCAAAGAAAGAAGACAATTCCATCGGCTAAAGTTCCATCAACTGAACCTGTTCCAGTTGTTTCTACTACTTCTCAAGCTAAAACAGCTCAAGTTGAAAACCCGAAACCGCAGCAAAAATCCTCGCGGGCTTCAAGTAAAAATCCGAGCAAAACACATCCCGATGTTTCTTCAAACCCTCCGGTTAATGCTAACCCAACTCAAGAAGTATTATCTCCAGTTCTCACGACAGCTTCCATTGATTCTTTCTATAATAAATTTTTGTCTACGATGGGAATGCCAATGGGAATGCCAATGGACGCTGACATGTGGGATAGTCCAACTGCTCAAGCAGCAATGCCATTTATGAATTTATGGAGTTACGGAGATCCGTTAAGTGTAGAACAAATGGAAGAATTAATTCGTCAAGCATCAGGAAACACGATTGTTTCGAACACTCCGAATACAACAACAGCTACAACTACTCCTTCTGAACGAGCTGTCAATTTGGTTGAAGGACAAATTGGAGGAGAGGAAGAAGAGGAAAATGAGGCACCTGATTGGATTGATGAGGTTTTTTGTTACTCGAAGTTTTAGAGACTAAACCAACTTATGGCTTACAGGAAGTAAATGTGAATGATGCTGAAATGGATTTCTCCTCAATGGCAGCTGCATCGAGAGATATTTTCTGTGATGACATTGATGGATTGTCTACTGAAATGAGAAGACAGAGAAGCCCAAGTAGAGAATCAAGTACTTTTTCAAGTCGCGTAAGTCGAATGTTATCAGTTGGATGATTTCAGTAAACAAGTGTTTTTTATTTCAGATTGAAAGCTCTCCTGAAAAGATGGGCGGTCGTCGTTTGACAATCGGAAGTGAGAAAAAGAACAATCAATTGTCGAATGAGTTCTCAAGAACTCCTGGACATCCGAATAGATTCAATGGTTTATCCCAAAATCCAACTGATTCATCAACCAGTGGATCCATTTGGGGAGATCGATGGGGAGCATCTTCATCTCAACTTCCGTCATCTTCAACTGCTGAGCCACCACCACCTGTTGATAATGATCCATTGTCACTTTCTCATTTGGGACTCAACTTGGGTTTGTTCCTTTCTCTGAATTTATTCTGTTTCAACATCAGATTTTCAGCTGAAAACTCACCAAATGGTCCGTTGTTCGGAGATACAATGTTCAGTGGCCGTGAATTCAGTATGTGGTCTTCAGGTTCTCTGTTCTATCCACCTGTTTCCCAACAACAACAACCACCAAATGAGGAAAACGAAGAGGACAAAAAGAACGACTGAACGATAATCGAATTTTAGAAAAGAAGATTTCGAAAATAATGATTCGCACCTGAAATAAATACTTCTCTGCTTCTTTTTTCGTTTTAACACAGTATGTACATCTAAACGAGAATCATCGAAATCATTATGGTTGAGATTCCTTTCTTTTCGCTCCGCATAGAGCATCTTTTATAAAATCAACGTTTTTAAATTGATAGTTAAACAGTTTATTAACCATTTTCATATGAACTGACTCCAATAATTCAATAATTCAGCTTGTTATGAAATACTTTAAGGTTGAAAAAAAAACAATGAATGACAAAAAAGGTGAAGCAAGAATATCAATTAACCGTTTTTCTACACATTTTTAGTCACAGAAAGTACAAAGGTTTCGTTGGATTCAAAAAAGAAAAAGACGAAAATTAAACCCAAAAAGGAATAACATGCTTCCCTGTTCGACCTATATACTGGAACTCTTCGTACCAATAATAGTGCCAGAGAATATAATCAAAGAAATGATTTATAGATGTTCCGACGGCGAAATATAGAATCATTAGATTGAGATGAGCATTCACTGGATGGAATAGAGCAACGAGCAGCTGAAAAATGGTTTTTGTTGATTTGACGATTAGTGTATAAAATAAGGATTCATTTGAATATGAACTTCTAGATTTTCTGTTGTTTTCGGTATTCTTTCTGTTCACCTTATCAGCTGTTGCTATCGTCAGAATCACTAATCCAAAACAATAGGCGTTCTGAATAATGAGCATAGGCCAGAGAAGTAATGGATGAGGTTTTGGAATACATAGTGTTGTCCCTGTAAATAAAGAAATCAATTCAGATTAAGATTCTCAACGAAGTCTTACAAATGGTTAATGCCAATGCAATCATTTGAGTAAAGCACCATAAACACCTCATGTATCCACCGTCTAAATAATTAGCGATGCATTCTTGAACCTAAAATTAAAAAAGAATGAACCTTTCCTTCCTTCAAATATTTTCTATTTTTAATCTTCGTTTTTGTTTATTTCTTTGGTATGTTCAGTGAGAAAAAGCAATACTTACATTAATTAATTCGTGAAAGAGACCAAAGTCGAAAATAATGACGTCGTGAGAGAGAAAATGACCTGTATTCGAACGAGTTTCGTTGAATGAACAGTAGAATATCTGAAGTTTTGAATGGTAAATTCAGGATGGATGAACCGAATCTGATTGCAGTTGACATATTATTCTAACAGCCTCTCTTTGGTCTCAAAATAACTTAGCATACTGTAGCTACAGTATCTGCAATTTAGCGTTCAAAACAACGAGATGGGGTCAACAGTAGACCTCAGTTTAAAAGAAATATCCAAAACTATGTTTTGACAGTTTTTGACTGAGACGAACACCTTTGCGGTCACAATTGTATTGAATTACCTTATTAAAAAGCGCAACTGAATATATATGTTGAGCAAATGAAACACAAGCAACTACCAATTGAATTAAAGCGAAGAAAGTAACTAGTTTTCTATTTCGAAATCGAATTCCAAACAGGAATGTTTTCTCGTCTTCCACGTGGAACCATCGTAACATTTCCGATCTTTCAGGCTGAAAAATTGGTAAATTCAGGAGAAGTGAATGTTAATAAAGCAACAAAAAAAAGAAACCACATGATATTTACAGAAAACTATTTTAAATAGCTGCAATGCGGAGGTGGAAAACTCGTGAAATGTAGAGAAATTGTAGCTTATTTTCAACATTTCTTTTTTCTACAGATTCTACGGAAATTCAAGAAATTTCCGGTGAGAATGAAAGGCATATGATAGTGGTAAACGAATTAACATTCATCATTTTTTGTGATTTATCAGTCGACGGACATGATGGGATTAGATTTGATTTGAATAGGAGATTTGCACTGAAAACCAAAGGATTTGCAACACACCTTTCTAACAGGATAAATGCCACTTTTGATGTCATTCGACGGATTTACTTTGACGAAAAATTGAAATAAAAAAGATGTTTGAGTAGGTGGGGAAGGATGTTAGCAATCAGTCGGAATATCCAATCGGAAATATGAATATGAAAATTGTGCAGACACAGATCACATAAATTTAAAAAAAATTTAATTTTCAAAAAAGTTTAATTTTCCCGGATTATCGTGTTCATTCGTCACGGGTTTCATCAATCTATTAATTGGAAATCGGTCAATATCTGTAGATACATTTTTTGTTAATATTCGAAAATAGCCAATGGACCTTCCCGAATAGTTAATTTGCCCATGAAAAATGGAAAACGGAAACTCTGGAGTCCACCTTTCTCTAGACAATGTAATGAATTGTGCTCTCTTTTCTCCTATTGACGTGGTCGAGCAGGGCTCATTGAGCAATCAAAATGACTGGTTCTGAGTCCATTAGAAAGGATTTTTATGTCGATCTAACCAAGCTTGAAACATTAAAACAATGATGATTTGTGTAGGTGTTTTTAGGGAAAAACAGAAAAGAAGTGAAAGAAAACATTGGAAAAAGGAAAGTATTATATCAAGAGAAAAAAGGAGAAAACTAGAAAAGGTATGGAAAGGAAATACAAGGAAATATAAGGTAAAATGACATACTTCTTCGTGTTTTTGTGACTTTTTCTGACGAAAAACAGACGTCACAACGAGGAAAAAAGACACTTCGTCTAGAGATACTTCTGAATTTCAAGACTTTTCCAACTTAAGTTAAGATGTAAGAACTTTTTGAAAAACCAGGTTTCATGCATGATTCTAAAATATTCAAATCTTCATTCACATCAATCAGTTTTTGTCAAAACCATCTGCACATAGATAAGAAAAGTTGAACAAACCTGCAGATGAATCTCGCGTGCTACGTATACTGATTCCACCTGTCACCTTTTTACGTTGATTCCATCACTGAATACTCCAAACGAAAATATTAATAAACAGTGGTAATTCTTCGAAAGTTTCTAGACTCAACTTCATGAGAAATATGAATGACTAATCCATTTTCCTCGAAAAGTGAATACCTCCACTCAAATATAATTTGAATAATCGAAATGCTTCGCTAGAAAAGACACGGAGTATCTCCTGCAATTGACCTCTCTCTCTCTCTAAGGAGTTTTTCTGATTCAATTACTTATAAATTCCAATTAGAGAGGCCACCTCACGACTTGAGCTTCAAGAATGATGGATAGGTATTCAGTTAAGAAAGAGAACATGGATAGCGACAGAACAGAAACCAAAACAAAAGTCATTGGCTGAATTGGTGGGCGGGTAAAAAAGAGAAATAGATGGAATAAGAGGAATGAAAAAAAGAAAAACGAATATTTTCCCGTTTTTCTTCCCATTTTTCCAACGGAATGCGACAAAAAGACAAAAGACAATGGGATCTCTGTGTCGGGTAAATAGCCACTATTCTTGACTTTAAACGCAAAGTTTTTCCAACTTTTTGTTCCTTTTTCTCTCTGCTTTTCCATCTAAAATTCTCATTAGATCCCTCCAATTTCTTTTGTTTTCTCATCTTTTTTCCATTTAGTTGAGTGAAACCGAATAAATATTGACGAAGAGTTACACCGTTTGAAATCGAGACTTTTCGGGTAGGTCTTAGTCGAAAAACACATTTTTCCTTCTCTGGAGATTCCGAAAAGTCAAAAATTGAATGTAATCAAAAAGTGAGTAGAAAACTTGTATGGTTACAGCAGAATGAGTTTAGAAACCTTTTCTGAAACTATCTCTACCGTGAATTTCGGAAGAGTACACTTCAGATCTTAAAACTTTTATTCAAAATATAAATAGAATCACGATTCAAATAGAAAGCATGCAGCTCAAGTATATCAATCGAACAAATTTAATCAATCAACTTCCTGTTTTTAAATTTCTTTTTCTTTTTCCATTTTCTAATTCTCATCAAAATAACTAATGAGAGAACGAACAGAATTCTTATTAAACAACTTTCCTCCGCGTCTAGACTCTAGACTAATATTTTTGATAATTTCCCGAGGTACATTCTAATCGTAATTAAAAATTGTCATTACAAAAAAAGGAACATAATTATTAGGTGTCTCCTAATCTACAGTAATCCGAATCGCTTTCGAATTTAAAAGTGATAAAAATGAATTTATCCATTAGAGAAATGAAGAGTAAACAGATACCAGAAAAGTAGTTGAGAGTAATAACAAACATCAAACGGAATGTGAAAGTATGAATAACAAATTGAGAGATGTGAGTCTCTGGAAGAGAGAAAAAAAGAGAAAAGAAGAAGGAAATGAAAAAAGAAGTCGCCAATTTGAGAATGGAGCTAATAAAAAAAGAAACAAAAGTTAAACAAACTTGGAAGAGGCAGAGCTAAAATTCTAAATAAATTGTTTATTCGACAATCCGAGTTGTTTCTTATTCTAGTTGAAAGTTTAATTTATTGAAAGTTAGTTTTAGAATTTAGTTTGATTCATGTGCATACGGAAGGCGCTGTCACCAAAGTTTTCTCATTACATTTCCCGAGTTTTATTATTTCCAAGTTTTTCTTCTAGATATTTAAAATAACAATCATATCTGCAATGGGAACTTGACGTTCTTGTTTCAAGAAATTAGTCAGTTTTAATGAATTTTCAAGAAGTATGAAGGATATGTTCGAGTGATTGGTTTCAACTGATAACCGAAAAAGTACCATCCGCTGGAATCTGAAATTCAGATTTTGAGAAATTCGAAACCAAAGTAAAACTTTCGGTTTCTGGATGGGAGTTCAAGTAAAAATCTTAATAAGTTCCTCCTTTCCTATTATATGGTTTTTCTCGAAATGTTCGTATTCAACTCGTTTTTTCTTCTCTTTCAGCTAATTTTCTCACAAATAATTCATAGATTCAGTCAATTGCAACTCATAATGAAGTGCTCATTTTCAATGGTTGTAATTTTTTTCGAATCGGCGGAGATCTCACGTTTGGTCGAATATCATTAACAAGTCTGTGAAACAGGAAATAATTCAGAGATGAATAACTGAAAAATAGGTGAGAAAAGTCTGGAAAAAAGGAAGAAAATGCAAGAAGAAACCAAAGCTCGAATGTAGGATATTTTATATCAGTTGATTTTAGACAAAGGTTTTCCTGAGGAGAGTAACAAATCAAATGAATCAAAATTAGAGGATGTTGAAATGGAAAAATTAGAAGAAGAAGAAAGAATTAGAAGAAGAAGAAAGAAACGTTCCGTTTGTTTGGAGGGTACCATGTGCCCTTTTCTCTCCAAAAAAAGGAAGAGCAAAAAGAAAAAACCGGTTGGGATATAAACATAAAGATATGACAACCCAATTGGGTTTCGAAATCAAATTACCGTCCGAAACCAAGGATAAAGAAACAGAAAACGAAAGCGTTTCTGAAAAAAGAAGGAAAAAGGTTGAATTGATTCAGAGAAAAAAAGTTCAATTGGAAATTAAACGAAAAAGAGAAAGAGGAAAAGGACAATGTGTTTAAAGTAATTATGAATGAGAAGAGGAGTTATCAAGACAACTTGAAGCTATTAAAAATTATAACTCTAGGAAGAAGAGAGCATAAAACTATTACAAGATCTAGAACAGTTGTATTCAGTTCACTAAAATAATTCTAGAAAAGAGTCTCCCACTCATCTAGATTTCGATTTATGAGGTCGTAATTTTCTCAAAAAAACGTCAAAGAAGGAAATGGAGTGAAAACATGAAATTTTTTCTGGCGGAAAAGGAAAGAACGAGACGAGAAAAATCAAAATCATTGGAGCGAATTCTGATTCAAGATTTCCATATTTAACGACTCGAAGAACCAGAAAACGAGCTGAAAATGAGTGAGTTGAAGCATTGAGATGGAAAAAATATGACCGGATTAGTAGAATCAGAGAATTAGATCCATTTTACCAACCAAGCAAGGGACTTGTGACTGATTCGAGATGCTGATAGAGATATGTTTTGTGGGTTTTGTTCTATACAGATGCCCACAATCTACCAAGTAGCAGAGAGTATTTAGAGAGAGGAGACTGGAACAAATTCTGATATTTTCACATCATTCATTCGAAAATCAGAGTTTACTTTCAACATTGAATACTAGTAGTTCTTAAAGCAGAAAAAAAAGAAATATATTGAAACATGACATGTCATCTCCATATACAAACCTTTCTTTTACTTCTTCTTCAACACGCGAATCTTGTCTGAAATGTGACACTAACACATTGAAAGAGAAAAAAGAATCTTTGAGAGAAGTAGAAAGAGAAAGAGAGAGCACTAATTATGAGCACATCGGATTGATGAAAATGAGAAAGAGAAATCGAAAAAGTGAAGATTTCTTCGATTCCTCGTATCTTATTCTTCTAATTAAGAAATCGGACGAATGGAAGGAGACACGGAAATTGAAATGTTTCCCGAATGATCAGACAAATTGAATATGTGATTTCTTTTCTATTTCTGCTATTTGGTGCCAGTGTATTTGTGTCTTCATGCATTTATTTACGATGATAATACGGTATATCAGTCTATTTTTAAACTAAAAACAAGGAAAGATATCAGATTTATTACTGTTTACACGTTCCACGAACTTTTTTCCGTTTTTTAGCATCTCGATATATTTATTCGATAGGACCATTCTTGAAAGGAATCATCGAGTTCTTCGTGTCAGCCGGATCTCAACCTTTGAAAATAAATAAAACGTTTCTGGTTTCTTGTTATCCTCTTAGTCGTGCTGAACATATGTGTGTACAACCAAAATCGGTCGTTAAGTTAAGAAAATATCTGTTCGATAAGCTGGCAGGATTCCAACCAGCCTATATGAAAAAGAACGGTTAAAATTCCTATGAAAACCGTGAAACGTTAATTTTTTTAGTTCCCACCAACTCTACATAGCCGGCCGGTAGTTTGGGTAAGACGACCACGCGTGATTTCACGATGTCTTTTTCTTTAAATTTAACTTTGCTGATTAAACAAAAGTGTTTGAGAGTGGTGCGGGATAGGCAATCCAAATCCCCTCGTCACCGATGAGAAACAAAGTTTGGAACCGAAGTGACGAAATCCTACAGTTCACGTTATTAGAAATATTATTTATTAGCTTTGAATGCTTTGAGCAGAGAAGACAGTGATGAATACAACGAAATAGTATATGAAAATATGATCCAATTACATGAAGTGAATTTGAGACAAAAATGAGGTAAAACTATCTCCTGTTTTAGGCATACGGTGGTGTAGTCGGGTGTCAAGGAGATCTGCGCATTAAACAATGGAAAAAGAGTGAAGATCGCGAAGGACGCCCGTTGATGAGATAAATGATGTTTCAGGCTTATGGCATGTTAATGGATCCACAGGCATACATGTAGAAGTTATCAGCGTTGACAGTCGCAGCTGGTTTCGCTCTTTGTGGAGAAGTTAAGAATTGGAACGAGAACTCTCCGTCTGCAAAATGTTAAAATAAATATTAAATTATAGACAAATTGGTTGAACCTTTTCCGATTTTTGGAGCTGTGAATGAGAAAAGTTGCTGAGCGGAACTCCAGAGACCTTGTGGTGGAACGACCGAAGCGGATACGTTGGTGGAAGGGGCTCCTTGTGGAACTGAAGCGGTAGAAACAGCAGATTGGGTAGCCATTTTGTGATTGTTACAGTAAGTAGCTGAAAAAACAGGATTATAACGAAAGTTAACGATTAAGACGAGAAGACAAGAGAATGAGGTTGTTTAAAAAATGAAGAAAGGTATGTTTAAGAATGGAAAATTGTCTAGAAGAATTCAAAACACTTAAAAAACTGTCAAACATCACTCAGGTACTCTCTTTTATGCTTTCAACAAGAACGATGTTATAACCTCTCTTTTAGCCAAAACACAGTCACGTTGAGTCCCATGTTACCTATGCAAACGCGCTCTGAAAAAGACATGGTCCGCAATACGTGGCGGTGAACATTAGAATCTATTTTCCTACAGAAGATTTTAGGATACGTGAAAATATTTTCATTTCCACGTAGTTTCTCGTTAGAGCGTGTTCGCACAGGTAGCCTGGGCCTCAACGTGCACAGTTAAGTGGTTGTTATCAGCTCAAAAACAATGAATGTTTCTACTTAATTCTTTACTTATAAACAATTTCAATAACACCAGCCGTCGCTTCCTTATCTTGACTGATAACAGATCAATGGACAAAATATAGTATCAAAGTGGGAAAAAACAAGAAAGTGACGTCAGCTTTTTGGATTTAGCGCCGCCCATTTGTCTGTTACGTTTTGTTCTATTAAACCACGTGGGAGATAAAAGTTTATTATTAAGATCAAAAATGAAATGATGTTATTTTTGGATAGGTGAACTGTTTGAAATCACTAACGTATCAAAAAATCAAAACTCAGTTAATTTGTATAATAAAAAAAGAACCATAAAAGCTAGATGCTTCCTTAAATAGCAACTGATATCCATTACAATAAAAAGACCCGTCCTTTATGATCTTCTTACATAGTTGAACTTTTATCAGTTTAAACCGACAGTGCATAATAGTGCAAAGAACCATTTCAAGGAGATTCGAAAGTCGGAAACAAAGTGCCTAATGAAAGAGACGCAGAAATATGGCAAATAAAGTGCACCCTCAGAGAATACGCACTTGGGTCGATATGCTTTGAAAGGCTTTAGAGGGCGTAGTTGTACTCTTTGGAGATGAATGAGTCTTAGCGATACAATAGCTCAAAAGACAAAACGTATAGAAACAGTGTTCGCAATTGCCCAGATCGGAAATGCTGGACCGTAAGAAAATAAGTTTAAATACTTTTGGATTGTGAGAATTATGCACTCTTCGTGAATGAAACCGGATTTCTGAGCATAATGCAAAACAGTGAGAAACATTCTACGAGTTTTCAGAAAATTCTCGAGCGGAAGGTAATTATCTTAGAGAAACTAGTGACAGAGATGAAAATTTTCTGGGGGTCTAAAACGTTTCTCTCTCCGTTAGCTTCAGTGTTACACTTTTCCGGAGAAAAAAAGAAGAATGAGAAGAAAGAGTGACGTCGAAAGATTATGAGAAGGTCAAATGTTGGTGGTGGTTCTTTGTGCATTAGGAAGAGGAACGTGCACAAAATGAGGAGAATTGAATGGATGGGAGGATGGAACACATCTGTCCACCGCAGCTGTTCACTTTCTTGTGTTATACGGCGGAGGGCCTGATGTTTGCAGAAGAACAAAATAACACATTCTAGTTTTCAACTAGGAATCAAATGAATACAAGAAATGCACTTTTTTTAATGCTTCAAATCTTGGAATTCAGACCTGTATACAATTTTAACAACTATTTAAAGGAAAAGTCGAACGGAAAATCTCGAAACATCTTGAAAAAACGAAACAGTTTTGAGCTTTCAAGAATGTTTCGTATGTTCACTCCGGTAGCCAACCGAGACCTTGAACAAAAAAAACTACGTGCGCCTTTAAAGATTAGCTGTATAGGCCTATATATAGGCGCACGATAATTCAAAGTGAACCTATGCAAATGCGCTCTTTTGAGAAAAATCGCTTACCTAAATTTTTTTGTTCAAACTGAAAAACTTAGACAAGAAATAGTTTTAAGGAGAAATATAATCGAGAAAGACCAATTTTTTGGAAAAACAAAAAATATTAAAAATTGCAATTTAGGCGTCAAATAATATTACCAAAATGTAGTCTCAACAAAGCGCGTTTGCATAGGTTATGATTGAATTACCGTGTAGGCGTGAACCAATTTTGAAACTTTGGAGCTTATTTTTGTAACATTTCAAAATTTATTAATGTGAAAGTATAAGAAAGAGCATAATGATGATCGATGAAAAGTCATCTGGCTTCAAGGCTCCGCCAACAAACAATAGGAAACGAAGAAAAGAGGAGGGATTTGAAAATCAGTGGTGGCAGAGTGTAAAATCACATGAAATTTCAAAAAATCTTGGAAAAAAGAGAAATTTTTCTCAGAACCATGTGGATGATTATAGATCGGGACCCCACCTTGACTCGTGACCCCCGTCAGTTGCTACATTGCCCTAGCATTAAAAGAGAGTAAAAGGTTCCGTGTTTTGGTCTCAGCCGGGATGTTTTTATTTTTAACGGAGAGTGCTTAAGAGTTTGCTATTGTCGACGTGGCACCGCCAGATGTTTGAATGATTCTGTTGATTGTGATCGATGATCCAGCTTTCATAACAATCTGGAAAAAAGAACATGAGTCGTCGGGATCGCTCAACATAGCTTACAGAATCGATTCGCTCGTTGAATATAGTTGCATCAGTGTTGATTCTTAAATCAACAGTTTCATTGAAACTATTCATGTCCGCCAAGAAAACATTTGCGACAGCAGTGGAAACATCAGGGCAATCATCAGTTCCAACTCTGTTAAAGATGTTAACTCAGTTTAACGAGAAATCGACAAACACCAACTTTCTCTGGCTTACAATGCAATTCTCATTTTCTTGAATAACCGGCTTCGTCGGAGTACTGGTGTACAGTTGAACATTAACTCCCTAAGATTGGAAAGTTAAACTTCGAAAATTATTTTTAGAGGACTACTGTACCGCATTAACAGTCAAGCTCCGAATAATTGGAATGCAAACAGGATCAGTAATGTTACTGATTATTAAACGAGTGAAACATTTAGCAGTTGACATCAAAAGAGGCGACCAACCATGAATTATCTGGAACTAACTTATGAAATTCAATGTCTTCAAGACATTTAAATACCTCGAATTTATCTCTGAAGTTCTCAATGTCGCATCCAGCTGTTCTGTAAACGATGATCGGACCGGATGAGATAATCTGTAAATAAAAACTTCTAGATCTATTCATTATTCGCACAAACCATTTTGTCTGAAACTGGAAGGTTTTTGAAAAATTGTGAATCGTTTTTGAACCCCATCACTTTATTGGAACTGACGATATAAGAATGAATACACGAAGGGGAACAGAGAAATGAGATTATACAGGAAATATCGTTTTCAACGCTAATTATAAAACACGTGTAAAATGAATTTCACAAGTTGTCAGTTTTCTTCGCACTCGCGAAGAATTTCTCCAGCCAAATCGCGGATTTTTTGACGAAGTTGTTCGTTCTCCTGGTGTTGCTGAAATTTTTTCAAGTTGAAGATTCCGTAATTGTAATTATGCTGGCAATCTAACTAGGTTAAACTATAATTCTTAATAAACATTTTTTAGTCTTAAATATTTTTAGGTTTTTTTTAAAATTTTTGTCTTAGTTTAATCCAGATTTCAACTGACCTTTTCAATTTGTTGTTTTATGATTTTACTCTCTTCCTGATCCGCTACTTGAGCTTCCACTCTCTCCTTGATAATGGATATCATCCGTTGAGCTTCGTCGTTGCTTAATCCTTCTTTCGGAAGATGTGGAAGCAACTCAGCAGTTGTCTGGAAAATATTCTCAAATCAACATTTCGATTTATATCAGTTGTACTCACGTAGTGTTGCAGTAAGATTGTTTTTTCCTTCTCGAACATTTCCAAACATTCTTCCGGAATCTTTTTACGTAGTTCAGAGAGCGTTTTCTGATGATCGTCGATTACCAACTTCGCTTTATTGTTAGCTTCTTGGACTTGCAGAAAAACTGGAAAAAAAAACTTGAACAATTTTTCAAAAAAGGAGAATTTCACTTTTATTTCGTTCTGATTTTGGCAAGGAATTCCAGCTGTTCGTTGACATGTTCTGTGGACTGATCGATGTCATTGGATAATTGTTCTGAAATTAATATTAAAAAAGAGTTGACAAATTTTGACTTAACATTTAAAATTTAAAATTCTTGTAGAAAATTGTTCACCAATTCTATTTCAAAACAAAACAAGTTGAAAAAACGAAGTATTAAAACGAATTCGTTAACGCGTTAAAGAAATAAGAAAAAGTATTTAAGAAAGATCAGCGAATACTTTTCAAATTTCGCGCGCCTATCTCGAGAGTACGCAACCATGCTCCACTGCTAATTTCGCTGTTTTTTTTTCATATTTTCCCACAATTTTGATTGGATTTTGCATTTTTACAGGATATAACAAGCTCAACGGGTTCAAGTATGTCAAAAGCTGAGTTAGCCATATTGGAGCGTCGGCTCCGTCCGATTTACGGTAGGACTAGTTTAAATCCCGAGGATTTGTGTCAAAACTTCCGATTGTTCGATTTACAGATAGTCTAGATAGCCAAAACTACAAAAAAGCGTTTGCGGAATGCGAAAAAGTTCTCAAGAAGCATCCAGCTACCACAGCAGCCAAGGTTTTCTAGAATATTATTTGCCATCATTGCAGAGTTACGTTCAGGTTCTTAAAGCTTTGACGCTTGTGCGACTCGATAAAGTGGCTGATGCAATGGAGATTACCGATGCTTTGGACGTGGCAGGTGTTCATCATGATGAATTCACTCTACAAGCGTTCGTGCATTGTTACAGGGTATTTTCAAACCTTTTCATATTTGATGAATAAAAACAGTTTTGATTATGTTGCAGGATAGTAACCAGCATATGAAAGTGGTTTCTCTTTACGAAAAGATTATTCAAGTTGATCCCAGTGAGAACAATCTTACTCAACTTTTTATGGCTTACTCTCGGGAAAGGTCTGTTTAAGAAAACGATTATCTGTGAGCTAAACATCTCGTTACAGAATGTACAAAGAACAGCAGAAAATTGGATTACGTCTTTACAAAGATCTGAATGTGACAACTTATTATTACTGGAGTGTAATGTCCCTTATTTTGCAGGTTCAGAAAAAGTTGTATGGGGGTTTTTCAATATATAAGTATCTTCAGGCTAAAGAGAACCCCGAACTGGGTAAGAAGATGCTTTTACCATTGGCTGAGAAAATGTGCGAAACTCAAATCGCAAAAACAGGATATACCGAAGGTGCGTCTGCTGAACTGGAACTGGAACTCCTGATTTTGGAAGGACAAGAAAAATGGAAGGAATGCGCGGAGTTTGTAGACAGAGGAGAAGCGGCTTCTCTTCCAATGGCACCGTACAACTTGGTAGAAAAAGTGATGGCTTATCTTATGAAAGACGAGCAATACGCAAAAGCAAGCGAGTTGGCTGTTGGTGTAGTTGAAAATATGTGAGTGTTGAAAAACATTCGTAAACGAAAAGTGGAGTTTTTTGCAGGCCTGACAATTGGAATATTTGGAAGATCATCATTAGTGCAACTCTTTCTCAAGTTGAACAACTAGTTGGATCTGAAAACGAAGAGGACATTGAATCGTTCGTGTTCTGTTGTTCTTTAATGACTATATTTTCCTTTCAGAGCCCGATCACTCATTAAGACACTTGGTGATCTTATTGGGCGCATTCAAAGTAAATCGGAATTCAAACATCGTGCTCCTTATATTGTTCCTTTCTTCGCTCACATGAAGTTGGGAGAAATTTCTAGAAAAATTCCAGGAATGGAAGATTTGACACCAATTTTTGGAGATAAAGTAAAGAAAATGCTGTTGTACGTTGAAAAGTTCTACACGAAGCCTGTATGCTTTGCTGATTTGCAACTGGTAGTTTCAATTTTTCTGTGAATTTATTTATTTATTCTTTTTCTAGTACTTCAAAGACATGACTGACGAGCAAAAACAAGAATTTCTGAAAGGTCTCACTTCGTGGATGTCAGGAATTTCAGCAGCGGAACAAGCCGAAGGAGATGTGAGAAATGTGTTATTATAAGTTTTTTCATCTGAAGGATTTTTAGGAATCAAAAGTATGGGCTATCATTTTGATGGAAAGATGCCGCCGAGCACTCGGAGAGTATGATAAAATGACTGCTGATGACCATCGATCCCTTTTCCAGCAATTCATCGCACAGATTGCTGCTGTAAGTTTGAAAAAAAATTTTTCTGAGGGACTACTAAATCTCGATTTATGTCTCTCTTCATATAGTCATTTAAAAGGGTAATTTCAGAAAGGGCGAAGCGAACATGCTCAAGGAGTACTATGCAATTTTACAACTGCTCACCTCTGGGATGCCTATCGGAAAGAAAGTTTGTACTTGTTCCATCTGCCTTCTCAAATTCTTATTGTTTCCAGATGATGCTGAAAAATTCTATGAAATGATTCTTCTTCTCGAGTTCGTTGCCACCACCAATCGAACTGATCCTCTGTGTAAACTTGGATTAGTAAGAGCCTACTCAGGTTTATGTAAGACTTCTATTTAGTAAATAGAAAACAATCCCTCCCAAATTTTTCAGGTGCAACTGGACGAATTTCTGCTCTTGTCAAAACGCTGGATATCAAAGCTATCCAGCTAGACACCATGGGTCATATGACTTTCCCAATTTATGAAACATCTGGCCGCTTCAACCTGGCAATTATCAACAATACACAATTGACCATGATGTACGAGCAGGCAGAGAAAGAGGTTAGAAATTTTGATAATCAATTTATCTGTCTTCAAGTTGAAACCTAACTAAGAGTTTCAGATTCAAGATTGCATTGCTCAATCCTATCGCAACGGCAAATTTACTGCCATCCCGCGAATGGCAGCGGCTAGTCAAAAGATGCGATTATCTGCACAGGTACGGAACCAAGATTATTCCATCTTCAAATATCAGAGACTAAATTTTAGAAGACAGCATGTGAAGTAATGAATCGATACCTTTCTTCCTTATTCGTTCTCGATGATATTGATCAAATCACTGTGACTCTTTGGGGAGATGAAGATCCGATCGGTGAGAAGCGCATCGGTCAGCAATATATCGATTATTTTTATCTCTATTGTTTCTCAATCGATTTTCATTTCAGATTGGAAGCAACTGATTGACACTCGTGACTTCACTGTTATTCCATACACCGAAACTTCTGATTACGAAAATCTTCTAGAAGACATGAAGAAAAGAACCTTCCAAGAGCTGGTGAGAGGAGATCTAAATATTGTGTTTTACATTGGAATGATTTTCAGATCGACATCTCGGAACTTCGTAGTACAATGTGTCGTGCTCTTGGAGCTGTCGGGCGTGTCACTCATGACAATATGGAGCCACGCCTTGCTCGTCTCCAATTGAAAATGACGGTCATGGAATACAAAAACCATCTTGAGCATTGTTGCAAAGAGTACCCATCTTTCCTGATTCCGTCAAAACTTGCCCAATCACCTGCTCCGCAACATTTAGCTCAATGGGTTCATTCCGGCGGACCGCAAATGATTTTGGAGTATTTGGAGGCAGCTGTCAAGCTTGTCGATATTCTCGATTCTGGAGAGCATCCAGACATTTCCCTTGTTGGAACAAGAACCGAAATGGCCAAGAAACTAATAAGTGAGTGTAATTAATCAAGATCTAACTTTCCTATATTGTTTAGAACTCATTGAAGTTCCTCCAAGACGCGAAGAAGGAGAAAAACTACCATCGTTTTGGATGGTTGATTCCATCATAAAATCATCGAGAGCTCTTCAAACTATAGCCGCGATTCAAGTCGTACTTCGTCTCATTGAAAAAGTAGTGTTGAAGTTAGCAAAGAATGTACCAACGGCTGCTCCGGAATCCCTTAGTAAACCCAAAGGCAAGAAAGAAAAAAAAGCTGCAGAAGAGGTGAGATCTATTCTGAGAACTCTAGTTAAAACCTTTAATTTTTCCAAAATTGGATTTCCAGGCTATCGCGAAAGCTCTTGATGAATGCAAAGCAGTCGTTTTCCTCGAGCACATAAGAGCAAAACATGTTGAACTCCGTTCCGCTGGAAACTTCCTCCATTCGCATTTCAGTCAAATGTTGGCTTATGAAGATAAGCACGTTCCAACTAATGTTGGGGAAGGTCTTGGCAAGGTATTACGATGTAATGTTTTGAAAAAATGTATCATACAACAATTTAGGCCCAACTTGTTCTCCAAGAGATGTCTCCATCCGTCGAGTCTCGACTTCAGCGGTCATACCTCAACGCATTTGAAGATATGCATACAACTATCAAATCGAGATTTTAGTTCAGTTATTTCTTTGTTACCTCCCCTGATAATACCATCAGATTTAGATTTTTCAAAGTTACTGTTTGTTCAATTTGTTTCTTCTTCATGTCGCCCTCTTTATTGTCACTAAAACATAATCATTTAAATTTATCACTGTTGGATCTCTGTGGGTGAAACTCACCCATCGATGACGTTTTTCTCTAAACACCGATTTCAAGATTCTTTTTGCCCCCGTTTGTGTTTTTTGTCAATGCCCCGAATAATTTCTAGATATAATGAATTTAATAGTTTTTTTTTCCTCAAGCTGTCTTCCGCTCCTTTGTTCCTCTCTTTAACCCTTTACATACCAATTCAATGAGCGGTCATCGATGTGGCCAATAAGCGAAAAGGCACTATGAAAGGGAGATAGTGTTGGGTTGTGAAGAGTCTTAGGCATTGACACAAGGGCGCCATTCTCTACCTTCTTTCTTCCACCTACATCTACCCTACACAACGGACACTAATTTATATCGGTTGCAAGGCACAGGCCACCAACCCGACCCCCAATCTCATTCTCTTGCGGTTCACTGTTTTCGGTCTTCAGGGTTCAGCGTTTCAAAATTGTCCAGTTTTCAAGAAAACCTCGAGAAATGTTATCTTTTGAAAGTTGGGAGTCCGAATAAGACTTCAAGTATATTGACACTTTCAAAACTGGAAAATGAATAGATGCATTGGTATTTTCCACGTGGATCTTCTATTTTGAGCTTCACCGATTCTCCAAATATTCAGTTCGGAAATGAACTGAAATAGAAAAGTGCAATGATATAAAACTGATTGTTTTCATTCATTTGCTTGTCCTCCTCCGCCTTTCTGTTATCACTTATCATCTCATCATTTCCTATTCAAACAGTCACTTTTTCTTCTTGTTTCTCTCTATTTCTCTTCTTTTTTCTTATTCGTTTTCCGCTCAGTTTACCCACTTTTTGTTATCTGTTTCTATTTTTTTTCTTGCGCAACTAAAATCAATACTTATCAAAGTGTGACTTCTTTAAAAATTGAAAATTATTTCAGAAATATGAACGGATTACTTCATATGCATGGTCCTGCTGTCAAAAAACTTTTAGGTTGGAAAATTGGAGAAGATGAGGAGAAATGGTGTGAAAAAGCAGTTGAAGCATTGGTGAAAAAGTTAAAAAAGAAGAATAATGGATGTGGTGAGTTGGATAATTATACTGAATTGAATATAACAAAATCAGAGTTTTAAAAAATCATTCTTCTGAAATATAATTTGAATCTAAACAAAAGATTGAAACACTTTGACAATTCTCATTGTTCTACTTTCCAGGAACTCTCGAAGATCTCGAATGCGTTTTAGCGAATCCGAGTGCCAATTCCAGATGTATCACTATCCCAAAAAGTTTGGATGGTCGATTGCAGGTTAGTCAATACATAGTTGTTTTGGCGCCCCAATATTTTCAAAATAGACAAAATTCTTTCCTAGATAAACAATCAATTTTCAGTATTTCCATTATGTCGATTTCAGGTTTCCCACAAAAAAGGACTACCCCACGTAATCTACTGTAGAGTGTGGCGTTGGCCAGATATTAATTCACAACATGTGAGTTGAATTACTGTATTTATGAAGTTTCATTGTTTTCTATTTTCAGGAACTTCGATCCATTGAAACATGCTCATACCCATATGAATCAAGTTCAAAGACAATGTATATTTGTATCAATCCTTATCACTATCAACGACTAACTCGTCCTCAAGGATTGAGTTCTTCAATGCCATCACCACAACCCATTCCTTCGCCACCAAACAGTTCGTTTTTTTTTTAAATTTATTCTAGAAATCAACTCAAATTTCTTCCAGCTCTCTGGCAATCTGGAAGTTCCACAGCTTCTTGTGCCAGCTCACCAAGCCCTTCTGTATTTTCAGAAGATGGAGAATTGGTGAGAACTTCTTTAATGAAAAAAACATTTTTTCAATTTGTCTCATTTTTTCAGCAAACCCAACAAAGACCGCCTCCGTTCAGACACCCAAAATCTTGGGCTCAAATTACTTATTTCGAATTAAATTCAAGAGTTGGAGAGGTTTTCAAAGTGAGCATCTTCGGAATGAAGGTCACAGCAGAAATTCTCACCAAATATATTTTCAGTTGGTCAATCAAAGTATCACAGTCGACGGTTACACTGATCCATCAAATTCTGATACCAGGTAGATTGATTCTTCAATTCCAAACGAATCCATAATATTTTTGTAGAATATGTCTGGGTCAATTGACAAATGTTAATAGAAATGGAACAATTGAAAATACAAGAATGCACATTGGAAAAGGAATTCAATTGGATAATAAAGAGGCTCAAATGCATATTATGATCATCAATAATTCGGATATGCCAGTCTTCGTTCAATCCAAAAATACTAATTTGATGATGAATATGCCGTTGGGAAAAGTGAATCGAATACCTCCTCACAGTCAATTATGTGCTTTCGAATTCAATTTATTCTTCCAAGTGAGTTGAGAAGTTCTCATAGAAATCAAGAAAACGAGTTTTAGATGTTGGAACAATCGTGCAATGATAGAGATGGTTTGAATGAATTATCAAAGCATTGTTTCATTAGAATCTCATTTGTAAAAGTAAGTGAAACAAAAGTAAACGAGTCTCGAATATAGAGAAATTTCAGGGATGGGGAGAGGATTATCCACGTCAAGATGTGACTTCAACACCGTGTTGGCTAGAACTTCGACTCAATGTTCCACTCGCAGTAAGTTGAGATTTTAGGACATATTAGTAATGACAGAACGTAGTTTTAGGGTTCTTAACTTCTGAAGATAACTCAAAAAGCAAGACTATGTTCATAAAAATAGTTTAACCTACTTCTCATTTTCAGTATATCGACCAAAAAATGAAACAAACGCCGAGGACCAACTTGAAAGAACCGAACTCAATGACATAATGATTTTATTTCTTTTTTCTTTGAATTTTAGTTTTCTATTCAATATTTTCTTCTCATTCTATTGATGATACTTGTAACATCTTATGACATTTGCTGGTTCATTTCTAATCTTCTCTTTTCTATACTTTTATCATAAACTTGACGGCCAAACAATTGTTTCCTACACATTAAGTTCACAAAAAAGAAATTCTTATTCTGCAGAATAATTTTTCGGAAATGATCTTTCGCCAAATGCAAATAAAATGCAACTTTTGGTCGAATGGCCTGACCACCAGCTCTATGTTTCCAGGTGCAACACGAGAACAGCGAGGTCTCCGACCACGAAGAGAAATCTACGAAGGCGGAATCGACGAGTGCACATACAGCTATTCGAAATGGGTGATGAACATCTTAAACCGTATTCTTGGAGTTCAATACATCCCATGTATGCCAAAGGAAAAGAAAGGAACGAATCGTGTGAGCGGTGAGGAGATTCGTCTTTAAAATCTTCAATTTTTTATCCTTTTTGTATTGCCAATTCTCTTATTCATATTTTGTATTATTGCCTATTTTATAAGCTATTTGATTTGGATACTTTAATAATTTTGTGTGCGCATAACAAAATGAAATATCAAAAATGTTAAGTTTTTCCCTATTGCTGTTGAACTTTAAAAAGTTAATTTTTTCATAAATCTGTTTTCTTTTTACACTGTTTCCGCTCGCCGTTCCCTTCTTTTTGTTTTAATAAAAGCACCTTTCCTCTCCTTCTTTTCTTCATTTTTGAGGAAAATTACGGTTTTTGAAGGAAGTTTCCGAAGTTTTATTTCTTTTTTCACTGGAAAAAATTTCGCACTGAAAATTTTATCTTGCAAAGTTGAATAATAAGGGTGAATAATACTTTGTCGAATTTGAAATAATCATGAGATGTACATATAGGAAAGTACAATTTTGTAGAGTGCAGTATTGCTTAAACAAGATAAGTGATTATAAATTACAATGAAATGCAATAGAAAACAAAGAAGAAATGAATGAAATTTGTATCAAATCTGCTTGAACTGAATTGGTTTCTTCAGAAACTACCGTAAAACCGTCTGTTTTTAGTCATCGTCTTCCCATGAAAATTTTGGGTATGATGGTAAATTGCGTTCAGCTTCACAACTTAACGAAAACATTAGAGTGTTATTATTTTCGACTAGAAATTCACCAACTGTTCCATCAGGACGACAAATACAGTAGTAAATATCACGGGTGACTCCATGATGATCATTAAATATTTTTTCTTCTCGATGCACTTGGAGTTTCGAATTTCTGTAAAATTTTAGTTTCAACGCAAGGCTGTCGAACGGACGGCCGCGGATTTACTAAATGGGCAGAATTTCTGCACATCGACTAATCTGGTCGTCTACAAGGCCGCCGGAAAAAGCGAAAGTTTTCGATGACTGGGAACTCCGATATAAAATTGCCCCAGGGCCTTTTTGTCAGCATTGTTTCAGAGTGAAAAAAACCATACCTCTCTATGAGTATCAATGAATTGACACAATCATCAATATCAATATCTTCACAATAATCTGTTACTATCATTTTCCATGGTGGTATCCATCCATCGATCCAATTTTCAATAAACCATTTAAAATGAGTACTGTTTAAAATTGAATTAGATAGACGAATATTAGTTGATTTACATTCGAGGATCTCTTCAAAACTAATCCAATGAGAGTGATGAGCTTCGAAAAGAATTGGATTGTGTTGCAAATAAATGGGTTTTAATTTGAACTCAGGAGTAGGTTCAAATAGGAGCTGGAGCTTGTATCGAGCTTGTTGGCGGCAGAGAATTGAATCAACGACTTCATCATCTTCTGGCGTATTTGATCGCTTTCCAATCAATCTCAATGATCTTACAGCTGGCACTGTTCCACGATTACGACAATAAAACTCAATAATGTTTTCGTTTTCCACTCTTGTGAATTCTTGGAAATGGAGTTCAATAGTGCCCAATGGTACGTTGAAAACATCAGATAGGTAAAGGATGAATGTGTACATAGTTGCCGTTTGACCTTCTTGTGACGTGAATAACTGGATAGACATCTCGGATATTGATTTATTTTCGATTGGTACCCAGGTAATTATAGATAAATTGTTTATCACTGTTATGTGAGCAGGTTTTGGGTTTTTTTGCTCGTTTTTTGGAAACATTGAAAGAAACTTTTGTAGAAAATTTCTTCGAGGTGGAGTGCTTATTTTGAAAACCCATTCCGTTTTAGGACAATAATCAAACTTCAAACGAATCTCATTATTGGATGAAAACTTCAATACGAATTCTCTTGTCGACTTATAACATTGTAGTCGACTCCGTGTTGACTTACAGATCATTTTACTTTTCTTACTGCATAGTGAAATGGCAACTCTAAATTTAAAAATAAATGATTTGACATAATCTTATAATAAAACTCACAATTCAAATGGAGTTACCAATTTGAAAACTCGTTTCATAATAAGCATTGGTAGATGAAATAAAGGGAATTCAGAAGGCATTTCGGGTTGGTATTTGGTGGACGAGAGATGGGAGAGAATAGGAAGAAGAGGAGAGGATATGGATTGATTGAAGACAAAGAGGATTGGAGATGTTTGCATTCGATAGGGGGAAGGTCTGTTGGTTTTGAGGTAATTGCTGGTTCATTAGATAGAGACGTTGATAATTGGAAATGAGATGTTCAGCAATTAAAGGAAAACATTTGGATAGAAGATGTGATAGGTTTGTCTATATATTTACCAGATTAGGCTGACGCGCCTACCTGACATAAGACAAAGAAGAACACTCATAGTGGGGTTAATGAAATAAAGAGTGCGATGAGATGAGCGGTCAGTCAGAGCTGATGGAATCCACGTGGCTAACTCCGCGGCGAAGTGTAAGCGCGGCTATTAAGCTTGCGGTGAAAAGAGGATGTGGGTCTAGTTTTAGTTGCCCTTATTTTATTTTATTTATTGACACAAAGAAAAAAAATCAATAGTTAACACTTCAGACCTGATCAAGCCCCTCACGAGGCGAAAGACCAGGTAGGGGTGGGGGAACAATGTATAAATAGAGGATCATAATGGCAAGATAGGGTTGGGGAAAGATAAATTTAAAACCGAATATTGTGGATGTATTGGTGGTGAGAATTTCAAAAAGAATAAATTAATATGACTGACAGTTAAAATGGAATGGGGCGAGTGGGGGGCGATATAACACATTGGAGGTGAGAAAGCTCATAATTATAATCGATTAATGGATTGTTCAAGAAGGGAGATCAAGAAGGGACTTAATGACATAATGATTTTATTTCTTTTTTCTTTGACCTTTAGTTTTCTATTCAATATTTTCTTCTCATTCTATTGATGATACTTGTAACATCTTATGACATTTGCTGGTTCATTTCTAATCTTCTCTTTTCTATACTTTTATCATAAACTTGATGGCCAAAACCATTGTTTCCTACACATTAAGTTCACAAAAAAGAAATTCTTATTCTGCAGAATAATTTTTCGGAAATGATCTTTCGCCAAATGCAAATAAAATGCAACTTTTGGTCGAATGGTTCCAATTTTCCATCCATTTGTTTTGAGAACTCTGAAACCAATCACTCCATTCGAATAGATTCTCTCACCGATATTTTGATATAAATATAGATTCAAAACTACATGAAAACTCACATTTCTTCTAAATCGAAAAATGCAGAAAATCCTACTTTTTGCATTTATTGTGGCTGTTGTGGCTGGTTTGTTCAGAGTATCTGTCTCATTTTAAGTTGATCTTTCAGACGCGTGTACTTTGAAATGTCCAGATGGATTTATGACATTCAAAAGAACTCCTACTTGTAAGAATTCGATGACAAGTTTGTGGTGTGTCAAGGTAAGTAATCACAATAAGGAATAATTCAAGATAATAATTCAAATTTCAGACAATCTTCCCTGAACAATTAATCAATGTCACGACTGCCAAGAGTCTTTGTGAAAAGGAAGGATCCGTGTTGACTACTTTTGAGAATGATGATGAACGTCTTCAAATTTCTTCTGCTCTTCTCGCTGGATTAGCTTCAAAGAAACAGTATTATGGAGCAATGATTCTGGATGGACACCGTCTCTCTCAATGTCAGACTCAAGACCGTTCTATTCTGAGTGCTTCTCCCTGTAACTCTCCAACAACTGCCTTCACAACTGACGATAAACATACAGATAACACTTTCATGTTCTTGAATTGGGCAGCAACTGAACCAAGTGCCTCATTCTACGAAAAGTTTATTTCTTCATCATTTCTAATTGAGATTTCATTATTTCAGAGGAGTTGAATCCTGTGTTCAGTTGGGAATTCATCCACTCGGTGATCGTGATAAGAAAATCAATGATATTCTTTGTGATTATGAGAAGTCTCCGTTGAATCCTGCTGCCGGTTATTTCTGGAATTTCGGAGTTGCCTGTGGACGTCTCCCAGATTATCAATGATTTTTTATAATCTTCAATAATAAACTTCTCTTGCTAACCAAACTTTCCTCATTCCAAATACAAACTAATTCGTAATTTTCGGGGGTTGATTGATATAACGAGTCGTCCGAATCAGAACTACCCTTATCCACACGGATGTTCTGGTTGGGAACAGTTGTGTTGAACAATCTGAACCAGCTGAAGTATTGACTTGTATCCGTTCTAATTCAAGGGATTCAGGATAGCTCCTTTCCAATTTACCAGGCCACAAAAAAACTACCGTAATCTATTCCGATTCCCAGCAAACTGAACACTCAAACCAATCCGATTTGTATTATTTTTTCTGTTCAACTCGATAGGAAATTGATGTGAAACAGACAGACACGCATAAATTTGCATTTAAACTTCTCCATTCTCTCTAGTTTCTCTCTGTCTTCCACACTATTTCCTTGTTTCTTCCAAACGATTCAGTTATCATCAAATCACTTTTCCACTCTGATTCTCTTTCTTTTTCCCGACGGGAAGTAGAGTACTCTTTTTCACTTTTTCAAGTCGATATGTTCTCTATTTCTCTAAAACTCTCTCGTATTCCAACACTATTATTTCGAACTTGAAACCACGAGGAAAACAAGAGAAAAACAAAGAAGTGAAGAACAAATCGAAGATCCTTTTTCTTTCTGAATTTTTAATCGTTCTTTGCTAAACTTTGCTGCCGATTCATCCATACAATTGTTGACTTATTTCTTTCTCTGCATCTCTCAATTCTCGTTTTTCTACTCGATTATTCTTAGTTTGACCAATGATTTTTACGAAACCTTTCGCAATAAAACTGTCTGTCTACTGTACTGTAGAAACTACAAAGTTCGAATATTTTGGAAATTCTCAGATAGAATAAATGATCCTCTGGAGGCTCCCAAATGTGTCATGAAGAGAACAAAACATTTAGAGTCAGTTCATTGAAAACATTATTTCATTTATTTTCTAACTTGTTCTCCAATATTTTCGAATAATTTCGAATGTTCACCTAAATTTGTTTGTTTCAATAAAACTGATATGTTAAACAGTAATTTTATCAAAAAACGTGCCAAAAAGGCGCCGATATTGCGAGTCGTTGCCAAAAAATTAGTCATCAAGTTGTCTGAAAGGTGCAAGTTTCGGGAATTTTGACTGAGTCTCATCAGAGTTTCTTGTGAATTTTGAGTTTCCGGAAACTGATATGAGATTAGAGTACTCTGAGATCATATGTTTCCCCTTTTTTTCTCAATTTTCTCCAAATTTTTTTCGAAAAACTGTTCTCTTTTTGAAGAAGATGTCGCTTCCAACATCAGATGAATCGACATCTTCCTCATCAAATTACGAACAACGAGTCCTATTTCCTGATATTCAACGAGATGATATACAAGTTGGAGATCACATTGGAGTTGGATCGTTTGGCGCAGTTTTCAGTGGAACATGGACACTTCCAGATGCAAGTCAACGAACAATTGCACTGAAAAAAGTATTCGTTTTGGAAAAAGAAGCTGAAATTCTATCGAAAATACGACATAAAAATATAATTCAATTTTATGGAATATGTAAAGCAACTGGAAATGATTACTTTATTGTAACTGAATATGCTGAAAAAGGAAGTCTTTATGATTACATCCATTCCGATGAATCTCATAATATTTCCACGTCATCTGGAGGACAGAATTCATTTGATGTTGTTGTCAAGTGGGCATCTCAGGTGGGAATATTTTTGTGAGTTTTTCATTCAGAAATTGAAGAAAACTTTCCAAATTTATAGAGATTTTCTGATGAATAACTCATTTTCAGATAGCAAATGGAATTCAATATCTTCATTATGATGCAGTTGACACTATAATTCATCGAGATCTAAAATCAAAAAACGTGGTCCTCGACAAGAATCTGGTGTGTAAAATTTGTGATTTCGGAACTTCTAAAGATCTAACACACTCGTGTACAGCACCCTCGTGGGGTGGAACTGCTGCTTGGATGAGGTGAGAAGATAGTAGTTTGGAAGATGAATCGGAGATATTTTCAGTCCTGAAATGATTCTTCAATCGGAAGGACTGACCACAGCAACAGATGTTTGGAGTTATGGAGTCGTCTTATGGGAGATTTTATCAAAGGAAGTACCATATAAAGATTACTCAGAGTTTCGAATATTCACGATGATCACTCAATCTGGAATCACTTTGGCAATACCTCCATCGTGTCCAGCTCCATTAAAACAGTAAGTAATAAAAGGAAAGAGATTGAATCAATCGAAAATTGATGTAGATTGATGAATAATTGTTGGAAAATGACACCAAAAGATCGAGCAAATATGCGTCAGATTCAAGGAGAACTCAATCGACTTCAGGGAAATCAAAAAGTAATGGACGAATGCGAAAAGTTTATGGAATTGGAAGATTGGAAGACTGAAATTGCAAAACAAGAAAAAAGTGTTGAGGTGACTTGGCTAACAATTATTTATTTTTCAAAACTTCAATTCAGAAAATGCGAAAAGATCTTGAAAAAAGAAGAGAACAGTTGGAAATTCGTGAAAAAGCATTGAAACAACGTATGAAAGTTGAACAAGCAGTGATGGATTCAGCCAGACATCCACCAGAAGATGTTCATCAATGGAGTGAACATCATACATCACATTGGGTTGAAACTGTTCTTGCAAGAGTTGGTAAGTGATGGAAACAAGAAATGAAATCTCTTTTAATTATGACTTATTCTAGCAAACGACAAGAAATTTCTGGATCGAGTGAACGCCGCCGTGTTTCGGAATAGAATAACCGGAGCAAGACTACTGGAAATGACTCAAAATGATTTGGAACATTTGGGAGTGCAGAAAGTTGGATCGAGAATTGAATTGATGAAAATGATTAGAAAATTGAAAGATTCGCAAAAGGTGTTACACGCATTTCCGACATTAGAACAAGCGAAACAAATCGAAATGAGTTTGGTTAGTTTTGGAGAGAAAGAGGAATACTTTGGAATTTGTTTTTAGAGTCTTGAAATTTTTAATAAAAACTAATTAGAGTGTGTATCTTGCAACTTAAAGCTAGCAGATCATCTAAAAATCATTTTTCAGAAAACAGAAAAAGAGCCAGCTGGACACTTGGCAAATGGAGTTGACATAGTGATAATCATTGGAATGTATGTCAGAAGAATGAATCCAACTCGAAGAAAATTCAAGTTTTACGCCGATTCTGACTGGATTGATGAGACCGATATTCCAGCGAAATCGAAAACGAAACAGGCATCCGCTTTGATAAAAACTGTCTGTTTTTCTGTACTTGATGACAATACAAAAGTAAGTTTTTTGCTCCTTTTTTCAAATCTATTTGAAATATTCTCTCTCAGAAGCCAATAAACGAACCATCCTGTTCGATCTCAAGTGGAATGACTACAAATCCAGATTGGATTACTGTAGATACAGAAGACGAAATCAAGATTAAAGTGATCGTCAGTGTATATTTTGCAGATACCGTGGTAACAAAAAACTATTCAGTTTTCAACAAACAATTATTGTTTCAGACTCAACCAAGAAACACTGAAATTGTTGAGTTGATAACTTCATTAGAAGAGAGTAAGATTTTGGAAGAACGTCATGTTCATTTACGTCTTCGAAGAAGTTCAAGTAGTGCTTCAATCTCAACTCCTTCTCCATCTGTCATTCCTCCAGTTTATCATCCGTTCGGACATTTAAATAATGGATTTCATCATGTAATATCAGTGGAATGTTCGAAAGACTAATATCTAATTTCAGACCACAAGTTCTCCTCAATTACGTGGATTCTGGCATCGAAAACAGGCTGGAATGAATAGACATGGACTGACTGAAACTGAATTGAGTAGTCTTCAAGAGCATCTAAGAACACCATCTCCTGATAAACAAACAGATGAAAATGTAGTGTTGACAGTCCCAAAGATTCCAAGGAGACGAAGAACGACGACGACAAATTCAGAAGAGGTAAATGGGTTCTCGAACTGAAATCATCAGAACTTTTGATTTTCAGACGGAAACAAAAGAAGCAGAGACTCCTGCTCGCCGAATTCATGTTCACGGAGGAAAAGATAAATGGAATTGGAAAAAAGGAAAATCGAGACCAAAATTCACTTGATCTAGATTTAAGTTCAATTTACACCACTAATCAAACGGGTTGCTTGAAATTTAGTCCGTCACAAATCCTAATTTCTGTCATATCATTACTGTAATACTGCACAAACAAATAAATTATTTATTTTACACATTTTGAAAGCAAAGAGATCTGAAGCAGAATATGAAGATTTTCCCAAAGAAGAGGAGGCAATTTGTTTCTGAGGAGCATTAGAGGCAGTTGAATAATTATGAAAAAGTATAATTTGGAGAAAGAAGAAAAAGTTAGACAGCTTGAAGCAATGAATTGTTTTTTGTGCTCACTCCTTGATATGAGAATATTCCCAGATGTCGAGTGAACGCCTGAAAACTCAAATCATTCAAATGATAGAGATAAATGTATGTTAACCTTTCTAATGGGTCGATTGAGAGCCAACAAGACCAATGCACTTGAATTACAGAGAACATCATTGACAACGAACCACATTGTACGGTAAACCCATGCATCTGGTGGAGGAGTTAATGCAGATAAAAGTGAACAGACTCCGAGAGCAAGATAACAAATGAATATAATGAATGCAGAGAGAGCGAGTCGGAGAGCCAATTCTCCCGGTTTACGAACGACGACGTGGGTGTGCACTCTGGAAAAATAAAGTTTGGTTGGAAGAGATTCTTTGAAATACAGTTAAATTTAGAGACTCGAGGTTAAACAGGTTTTTGAACAAACAAGTTCTCTATGAAATGTGGCATAGAAAAGCAATTTGCTCTCAAACTTGAGAATTATAATGCAAAATAGAGCTGGCCTCCAGTGTGGTTATTAAGGAGGAACTTTTCATGGAGGACTCACTTCAAGAAAGTCCATTTCAGTCTTCTTTCACTACAGTAATCTGGGAGCAGCCCTCATTTTAACAGAGCTGAAATGAAAGACTCACCTAACAAAAATTGCTCCGTAGAGCAATAATACGATAGAATTGATCAGAATTCCGTCGACAATGGCCATCGCAAGGAAGTAATTCTGAAAATTCTTTTTAGGTGCAAAGATCAGCGACATTATATTCGTATTTGTACACTAAAAATCGATCATCTGATAACAGATGAGCAGAAATTAAAATTCCACATTTCGTTGTTCTCATACCTTATGAAAACGAGCATCACTTGCAGCAAATATCACTGAACCGGAGTTTCGAGAGAACAGAAATTTGAAATCCGTGAAAAAAAGTGGAGCCATGAAGAAGATTGGAGTAATCCATTGGATTAGAAGAAGACTTTTTGTGACCTAAAAACTTCTTGGAATTGGTTTTTTGAGAGAGGATTCTAAAGAATCAAACCTTGGGTGTCCACCACTGTTGCCGGTGTTTTATAGGATAATGAACTGCCGTGAATCGATTGACAGCAATGAAAATGATTCCGAATGCTTGAGCATGTCCGAGATATTGCATTCCAGCAATTGGTACAACCGACCAGTTCTCTTTGTAAAAAGTATCAGGAAACACACCGAATGATGGAAATTTGAAGAAGAGTGTTGAGAATACTTCCATCAGAATATCGGCTATCGAAAGATGAATACATAGTCGGAAGAATGGAGTATTGTACGGCGGACGATTTCTGAAAATTGAGAAGTTATTGGGTGGGATTGAAGAGAAATCACAAACCTTTCGATGATTAAAATGTAGACAAAAAGAATATTGATTGGCAGACAAACGAGAGAAATTGCAGTCGAAACATATTCGATGGTGATTGCCACGTCAAGAAACGCAATCGTCATCAGGCCTCTCACTCAGGAAGAGGCTGCCAACGGCGTCTCGTCCAAAAGACGCTATTTTTGGTTCTGAAAACAAATGGATGAATGGAAGAGGATCGAATTCAATAGAGAAATACTTAAGATTCAAGTTCTACAGTTTTCAAACGATTATTCAATGTGGTATTTTCAAATAGGAACCACTGAATTCCATTGAAAAAAATTTAAAGGCAAGATTACCGTTTTTTCAATTCAAAAACTGTTTGACCATCTCAATAGATCTAGTATGTTCTAATAAGTTTTCTCAAACTCTGATATATCAGAAAATACAGTTTCTACACTCATTTAAAGTCAGAAAAGAATCTGGAATTGTGTTAACACAACTCATAAAAATTATATATTGTGACTATAACTGTGGGCAAGAACACTTTTGTGATTGCTTCTTTTCTTCTTTTTATCATTTTTTCAAGTTTCAAAATCAGTTTTCTCAAAAAGTTGTAAAAATTTTCGAAAATTAAGATCGACTTTCACATTTGATTTCTTTTTGTACTCAATTGATAAAATTTTCAATTTCCGGTCGAAACCTTTCTGAATACTTTCAGAAGTCGACTGGAAACCAGCAAAAAGATTCAGAATCCGAAGTGTAAATTATTTTGAAATAGAGTAATATTGGAAGAAAAAGTAACATTTGAGTGTGTCACTACTACTGTTTATCAATACATTTTCTCATTTTGAATGTGATAATACAATGCAAATATACAACGTGAATAGACCACTTTAGCGCCAATTTCTCATCCGGAAAACGTTTCGAAACCTTGAGTAATTCTGGAAATGTGATGGGTGCAAAAGTCCGCGAAAATCGATGATAATGAGAGTGATGGAGAGAGACTGAAAACGATGACGTAGTTGATTGAAAACCCGGAAAAGAAGAAGTGAGTTCATGTGAGACGAGACGAAAAGAAACAAAGAGAAGAGACTGAAAACATGATAATTTCCACCCGATTCAACAGTTTATGTGTGTGATTATCAACACTCTTGACACAATCAAATTCTGATTTTATCAACATAGAATTATGAAAACTGTAGAGATTTTATTCAAAAAGTGGCAGAGAAAACGAGAAAAATGTGACAAACAGTTTATGCAAAGCGAGAAAACTGGCACTTCCTGAATTCAGTGAAGTTCAAAAATCAAAGAAAAAAGATTACAATTTTGGATGGTGTTCGAGAAGAAATGTGACGAAATGTGGTTTTTGTCACTTTATTCGTAATCATTTCTGATAATGGAGGAGTACAATGAAGCATGCATTTGATGAGAATTACGGTAATGTCATCTTGAATCAACTCATAAAAATAAAAGAGGAAGACCAGCAGCAGTTAAATAGCTCTTGAATTTGAGTTGGTTCCAGATTTTCTTTTTTTGATTCACAAGAAAAGATACAGTACCTCACCGTAGTTCCTATTCTGACCCAAGATTTATATAAAACAGAAGAAATTCGTGAACTTTCGAGAAGTCTACGTGTCATCAAAAATGACGTTTTCCCTCTTTCCCGAAATCTTTTTCTCCGAATTCTCAAAATGTGGATCGAAAGAACAAAATGGATGTTAGCTAACATCGGATGGCCGATTGCATTCACTTTTTGGTATCAAATAATGGTTGTACTGTATGCTGCAAACGGAGAAATCACTCAATTAGCTCTTTATTATTTTCAATTTCTCTGGATTATCATCGTCTGTTCTTACTTTTCTGCATCTTTCACACCACCATCAAAGTGTCAAATCGAAGATGATAAGGTAAATGATTCGGGAAATTGATAACTGAGAACTTGATGATTTCTGTGACTTTTAAAATCATTCTGTCTCTAAGAACTGGCAGTTTCATTTGATTGTTTGAAATGGATATTAAAACTATTGGTTTTTCAAGTGAACATTGAAAAGAGTACTGTAAAAGAAGGGGAAAAAGCAACAAATGAAAGATGGAAAAAACAGAAAAAGAGAATAACAAAAAATAAAAGTCTCCAGAATAATTCACCTAATTTTAGAATTCCAATAGAGTTGTATCATGTGAAAAACACATCAAAACGGGAATAACAACAGTTCTCTTTACTTCCTGAAATACAGTTTTCCTTTTCAGAATTCAACAGCCAATTTCTGTGAACTGTGTAACTACAGTAAGCCGCCACGTTGGCATCACTGTCGTCGATGCAATCAATGTGTTCATCGAATGGATCATCATTGTCCGATTCTACAAGTATTTTCATTTGATCGTTTCGAGAGGGAATAGTTTCTTTAATTTCAGTTATGTATTCACAACAAAAACCATAAATACTTTCTTCTCTTCCTCCTCTGGCCTCTTCAACTTGCCGTTTTCACTGTCTGGTACGGTTATTTCAATTTTTGGAAGGTGAGAACAACACAATGGCGTTGAAATGATAAGTATTCAGATGATAAGAAGTGTCTACACTGGCGAGATTTTGAGTACTACCGACCAGTTGAGAGGAACTGGCGTTTCGAATGCACTGGTGAGATTGTATTTCAGAATGGATTACTGTAGGGATTGGATAGAATTCAAAACTATTATCTCGAACATGTTTTCAATTTCAGATGGTAGGATTCGCTGCGATTTATCTGCTCAAAAATCAGCTTCCAAATCTTTTCCGAAATCAGACTCTTATTGAAGAATCCCGAGAAACTACGGTAGATTACATTGAAAGTATTCGAATTCCATTTAACTTTTTCAGATTTATGATCTTGGTTCATGGCAAGAAAATGTGAAATCCTTAATGGGTCCGTGGAGAATTGCTTGGCTTCCTGTCCCGATAGACGAAAGAAACGAGAAAAAGCAAAAATGAACTCTAAGTATTGTTTCATTCAATGAACATTTTCGAAACTAATAGTTTGAAACTTTATACAAGAAAAACAATAGGGAAAACTCTGCGAAGCTTTTAAAAAGGTATTGAAACAAGAGAAATCTAGACAAATTAAAAGAATTTCAAATGGTGGGAAAGGGGATACAGTAACTACACGTCATGAATTTGGCGAGGGGTTTTGAGAGGAAAGGGGAAATTATTAAAGCTCAATTACATATTAAAACAGCGGTCGTGAGCTAAAAAATGTGTTGATTTTCCCGTGTGAGTTTCACGTATCGAAATTAGTTTTGGTGAGAGATAAAAATTAACAAATGCAATGGGAGGGGACCCGTTTTCTGATGTGTTTCAGATGTCGGAAAGTTAACAATAAGTTACAGATAGGGAAGGTTGAAATGGGAATATAACAAAATCACCGAATTTTACGAATGGTCATGGGGAAAAGGAAATTGGTTGATCAAAATGAGAAAATAAAAGGTAATAGGGGAGCTAGGTGATTTCATTCTAGAAGTTATGCAGATTTTTGAAACTTCCATGAGTGAACACTGGATAGAAGAGCTGAACGATGAGCAGGCTTCATTTCGATATCATATCCAGAAACTGATCCTTTTGAAATGAGCTCTCTGAAATATATTCGATTGAGTGATAAGATAATTACGAGGTCCCAATCTCACCTTGATTCTCGATCACTCCACTGTCGCCACGTCTTCTCTCCAGCTTCGGATCTTTTCCGTTCAGCTCGCCAAACTGCTATCTTTTCGCGTGTCTTCAATTCGTCTGTTATCCGCTTCAAAATGTGTTCCTGAAACGTCCGTAATAGTTGAAAGACATTACTAATATTACAAACACAAACCTTATTATCGGCGAAGTGCACAACAATCTTGGACTTTCCGTTCCTCAACTCTACACTTTCTTTGTTTACAGCCATTGTGAAATGTGGGAAAGATGCCGAGCTGAGCTCTAGTTTGGAATTCGGAGATCTCCAAAGATGACGTGTTGGAACCAAGCCCCAAGTAGCGAAATCCAAAGATTTAACCCCATCGAACAATTTGTTGATCACTTCACGTTCTTCTGCTTTTAAATCTGGCAATGTTTCTACAGAAATATCTCCAGTTCTAACGTCTTCGTTTAGAATCAAGAGATTCGAAAATCCAACATCATCGATTGACCAAGAAGTTTCAGAAACAGTTGAAATCAGGGAGACGTCAGAAGCGAGGTGTGATGGAATTGTTGTAGTCAGATGAGTGAGTGGGCGGAGCTTCCGAGGGAACGATGAAAGAAGTCGATGGACAATTGGAGAAGACACTGGGAGTCCAAGATGGGCAGATGGGAGAAGATTCTTTGAAACTCCCGCGAGTGAGAACCACGATGCGAAATCTGAAATATATATATATATATTGAGGAAACTTTGCGAAATATTAAATGATAAAAGTAGGAGATGAAATAAGAGAACCACTCACCTTCTGGAATATTTTCAACTCTAAATGGATGACGATTTGACTCCAAAGCCATTAAATCAATAGAATTGGAAAATTGGTCGTTCAATTCAAGACGAACAGTAGCTTCTGGTGAAATTGACATGTATCGCCCACTGTTCAAATCTAACGGGCGTCCGTTGTTCAAAATTGTCACCGAAATTTCGGGAATTTCGATTCCTCCGAGATATCCAATTGGAACGAAAACTTGAGATGAAGAAGAAGACAGTGAAGCTCCAAACACAGATCGATCAATGATTTTTACAACATTAGAATCTCCAATGATTGCACGAACTGTCAATGTTTCATCTGTCAGAAGAGCATAACGAGTTCCATCATCAGTTTGAATAACGAATGGAATCGAATCGTCATCGTAGAATAGTGTCGAGATTTTTCCATTTCTCGAGAAATGTGATACAAGATTGGGGTGATCTACATATCCATAATAGAAATGAATTGAATCTTTTCCGTTTTGAATTCGAACTACACGATCTTCTTTATCGTAGACAATTCTGACTTCCAATCGAGTAGGACTGTTCATAGTGGCGGAAATCAATCTTCCTCTACCATCATATCCAAAAGTTGTGTCATTTCCACGACGTGAAACCCATCCAATTGAATCCACGTGGTATGGAATATCTTGAAACAATTTCAGTGCTCCTCCACGATTCCATTCGACTACTCGATCGTTGATTTTTTCCACACGTTCATCGGAATTATATTGAATTCGGGTTGGCTCCTGGTCAGTTTGTTCCACACTCGCAACTCGTCCAGCGGCATCAAATGTCCTAACTATTTTTTGATTCCTTTGAACTCCAGATGACATAATTTCCAGTAATGATTCTACAGCTCTTCCAGCTTTGTCTCTTTGGATTTTTAGAGAAGCACGAGCACCTCCGAATATGAGTTTCCTTTCAACAACTTGGCGGTTCTCATTGGCCTTTGATGTTTCATACATCAATCCATGACCTTGACATCTTGATGTTGTTGTGTCACGAGCCCATGTCAATCCGTTAACAGATGCAACGTGCCCTCGACGATCATCGTATGTCAATTGAATCGATTCAAGAACTGATTGCTCAATAACTGGTTGAATGGTTGTGACACGGAGCAAATCGTCATATTCATAAGTGAATGATGATGTGGTAGAAGATTCGGATGCAGTCGGAGTCATGATTGTGACAGTTCTTCTAGCTACTAGATGACCTTGCATAGTTGCATTTTCGTGGAAATCTCGACTTCTTGAGCACATTGGTTGTCCTTCTGGAGACCAACACGTCATCACGATGGTGTCTTCGTCATTCAAAATTTCTGTCGTTCTTCCAGTAGTTGGATCTTTTCTTGCAAGCCAATAATGCATCTCGTCTGGAGTCGTTGCTTCCAAAATCTTCCCGTTTCGATCAATTCTGACAAGAGAAGGTTTCGAATTCAACGAAGTTCTTCTTTTCAGAACCCATTCATCTCCACCTAGGGCAATGGCTGAGAACGATGTACTTTCTTGTGATTTACTCAAAACTTCTTTAACACGGTCATAATTATCATACTGAATTGTCCACTTTGATCCTTCATGTTGGATTTCATTCGGTCTTCGGGATGCTCCTGCATAACTCATTTTGATGGGAACACGTGCTCCGTCAATCGCATGCTCCGTCAGCCGATTGGAGTTATCATAAGTGAGACGAATCTTCCACGATCCCCAGGCAACTTCCGATTTTCTTCCAGTGCTGTCCCAGGTAACGTTCATCTCAGCCATTTGAGAATCTTCTGGTGCAGAAATTCGTTTGATACGTCCAGATGAAGTGTAATCAATGAACAAAAGAGGTTGAGCATACTCGGTTGTTGGAGCAAGGTGAAGTGTATCACGATTGGATTTAACGTCATATTCCATGGAGAACATGTTAACACCGTTAATCTGAAATTTTGAAGTTTAATTACCTAGTAAAAGGAATGAAAAATCGAATGGTTAGGTCGGGTGAGAAGGTATGTAATTTCACTACAAATCTATCAGTGTGTGTGTGTGTGGATGAATTAGTTGATTCAATTAAAACTGATAAGATCTGAAAAGTTATTTGCAGTTCGTACTTAGCAGGAATTCTGAAAAGTTAGGCACATCACACATCACACACTTTTTCTAATGATTAGTCAAAAACTCTTCTCATCCTCGACACCAACCCTCGGAGTGAACCGGACCTCCGCCACTCGTCTCCTTCCAGAACTGTTGTCCGAATCCTCGCCACGTCGTGCCACATGTTTCCAATCCCACTGAGTGGTTAATGCTCTTCGTTGTGGATTTCCAATTGCAGGAACAGTTGTTCTTCGACGAGAAATCAGTGGCTCACCGCCACCTTCTGGAAGAGTCGCACTTTTCACGAAAAGTGAAGAAGTTCCGAGTGGAGATGTCAATGAAAATCCTTCATTGCGAAGAAGACTGATAAGAGTTGAAGCACCATTTGATCCATGAACAGCCAAATCACCATCGCCAAGTCGAACTTGTTGGAAGCGATGGCCATTGAGAAGAACTTCAGTCGTCACTCGTCCCATCGATATCTATTAAAATATTTAATGTTTCATTCGAGTTAATCATTTAACTTACAATCTCTTCTCCAAGTTTCCAATGTTCTCTATCTCTTTTCAGTCCAACAGCTCTCCCATATTTATCATACTCAAATCCAACTGCAGTTGCCACGTCGATTCTCGACGAAAGCAGTCCTTTGACATAAGCAAGCTTAGTTGCATCTCTGGACGTAGCAGAATCTCTTTTCGAAACTTGTTCGAGTGTTCCGTCGTAGGTTGACATTGTCAGAGTTGTTCGTTCTCCAAGTGTTGTCTCCAAGTCAAAAATCGAATCATTCCGTTTGATTACTTTCAGAACAACTCCAGAATTATCTCGGATTTCAGATAGCATAGCAGTTGGAGAATCCACTTGATAGCTGAAGTTAAAAACAGTACGTCCAGTGATTAGAGATACGGTAGATGTATGCTGTCCATGACGGTTGAAAGTATATTTCTCTTGACGTTCCACATCCGAAACTTCGTAGGTTCGAGTTCGGCCGTCGTACTGTGCCAGACGTGATGATACTTTTTTGATTTTTGAATTTCCAGAATCAGCAATGATGACGTCACCAAATGGTGAGACACAAACTGCGTAAGGAGAGTTCAAATGAGCCTGAGATGCAGCTACTTCACGAAGTGAAACTGAATCGTCACATCCACAAGCTACAACATCACAGGAACATGGACTTTTACCGCCGGTGAGAATGGAAAATGTTGATCGATCAGAACTCAGTTTTCGGACTTGATTGAGTCTTCTACCATCGGATTCCACAACATAAATAGCACCGTCCACTCCAACGGAGATATCTCTCGCATTTTGAATTAAATGACGTCTATGATCAAGAGTAAATGATGCAGTTGAACTGGCTGCAGCGAGTGATGTGGCATTAGCAAGATCACATGTTGTTGGAGATCCAAGTGCAATTGTAACAACATCGTGTTTCACGTCAATTTCAAAAACAACATTTGTATCAAGAACGAAAACCGAATCAGTTATCGGATCGATTGTAAGAGAAGTCGGCCATTCCATTTGCAGATCAACAAGTTTCGTTATTTGAGCACATTTCCTAATTGGATGTTGATCAGGAGTTGTCTCTCCAATTGATCGAATATGTCCAGTTGTATCAATAACACGAATACGGCGACTATCGGCTACTGAAAATTGAAATTCGTTATGAATTGAACGTGACAGGAATACGCTTACAATAAAGGTTTCCTATTTTGTCGAAAGCGATTCCCTTTGGAAAAATGAGTTGAGCATTTTGGGCAAGGCCTCCGTCGCCACATGAATCGACAGCTGATGCACAAACAGTTCCATCTCCAGCCAGCACATCGTAATTGTTTCGAGAATCTTGTGGTTCTACATTTGATACTCGCCATACTTGTTTATGAAGTGGTAACGAGATAGCAATAGTTCCATCGACTGGTGAAACAGCAATATAGTATGAATGGGAAGTGTCAGCCAATCCCAATGTGAGAATTGTAGTGACTTGACCGTCTGGAGCAACTCTTCGAATAAGATTATGATCTCCGATAATGAGGCTTCCATCTTGTCCGTAGACTACAGTAGTTGGACGGAATAAACTAATCGATTCAACCCGTCCATCGCATTTCGAACATTCCACATCACGTTTGATTCCATCGATTCCAGCCAAAGTACTGACACGTGGTTCACTTTCACTGATCAGTCGATGTCCACCATTACCCATTTCAACGATATCTGCAAAATAGTGTTTAATAAAGTAGTTTTCCTCCTATTCAACTCACTATTTACGATGTCCAAATGATGATGAGAATCTATTGTCCACATTGAACCAATCATTTTTCTTGCTGTTGCTCCCATCATTTGAGATTTCCTGGTCTGCCATACTCTCTCGCTGGCACGATCACATCCTTGGTATTCATATCCAACTTGAACTGTCACTGGTACCAATCCTGACTCACTTTGACGATATGCATTCATTTTGTCCCATGCAAAAACATAGGTAAGATTGACACGAGGTGCTAATGTATGATCGAATCTTCTTCCAGAAATACGGATGTTAATGTGAATTTTCCGAAGTTCCTTATCAATTCTGTCATCAAGAAGTCCAATCAACATCGTCGACGGAGCAGCTGGCGATCTGACTGAGTCATAAATCAATCGGATATCTGTTCCCTGAATTGGAAGTGATTCAACAATTGATCTCGAATCAACGACGAGACGAGATGAGTCGGTTGTTTCGTCATATTCAACACCGTCTGACGTATACTGCCAATTTGAGATCAATACAACTTCTGGAAGTCTTCTCGTCGTTGGTGAACACTTTGCACGTGCTGGTGGCATTGAAACTATCGGAGAAGAGGATCCAGATTGGCGATAAAGAATAATATCATCAATATGAATGATTTGACGTGGAGGTACATAAACACTCTTCTTCACTGATTGGAATTGCGTTCGAAGGAATTGAAGTGTTACACTGCGAGCTCCGTTGACTGTGAGGTCAAAATATCCATCTTCTCGAGTCAAAGTGAAACCGTATAGTGGATGAGCAGAATCAGATGCGCGGACGCCGACTAGTGGCACAGTTGATTTGTTGTAATATGTTGATAAGTCTTCCGTGTTTCCAGACTGTCCTCCCCACATGACCCGCCCTCGGATCACAGAAATCAATGATTCGTTGAATTGAGAAGAATCCGTGTAACTTTGGACTGATTTTTCCATAATTAAGAAACCAACTCTTTTAGCAAAATTCGCGTTGAATATTGGTGGCATCCGCATCAAAACTTCAGTTGGCGAGACAGCAGTGGAACAAACAGATTCAGAAGAGCACGAAGGAGATGAACAACATTCTGGGTCATCGCAGTCAATAAGTCCATCAGAATCATTATCAAGTCCATCGTCACAATGCATTTCAACCGGAACAGAACAATCTATTCCAGTAGACCCAGCTTGACAACGACAAGACCATTCTGATGATCGTCGGTCCATCACACATTCTCCTTTTCCAGAACATTGATTAGGACAACCATCTGAAATAATATAATGATTATTGATTAGTTGACATCTTAGCATACCTAAATAACAACTATCTCCATTCCAGCCAGCTGAACATTTACATTTTCCATCAGATGAACATTTTCCATGGTCTTCACATCCAATTGCACATTTTTTATCTGTACAATTTGCGCCCCTCCATCCTTTCCAGCATTGACATACTCCATCATCAAGACAGTCTCCATTGATACACTGGCATGACCTTTGAGAGCAATCAACTGAAGTCCATCCGGATTCGCACTGACAAATATCATCAACGAGTTGACCGTGAGCAGAGCAAGGTTGATGTTTCTCTGATGGAACTTGAGCTGGAACGACTGTTGGCTTCTGGAGTTCTCTACTCTCCTTTTTCTTCTCCGAAGATGTAGTTGGCTTAGTTGGATTCTTTCTACCTCTAGAGGAATCAGTCGGTTCTTGAGCTTTTCTCGGTGGTGATTGAGCTAATGGAGCATGAACAACTGCATCGGCAAAAACTGAACAATCATTTCCTCTCCATCCTTCCATACAGTAACATGTCCCATTTACACATACACCTCTATCATGACACGTAGCGTGAGGACAGGCTTTGAGTTCACATGCTTCACCTGTCCATCCAGGATTGCAACGACATTTCCCTTCCGTATCACATCGACCTCTTCCATTACAATCTGCCACTTCACACCAATTATGTCGTATTTCGCATTCCTTTCCTTTGAATCCTGATTTACATACACAAACACCTCCTGAGAACACTCCATTGCCACTGCAAACTACTGGACAAACTGCTTCATCACATGTTCGCCCAGTGAATCCAGGTGCACAACGACATTTTCCGTTGACGCATTCTCCACGTTGATTGCAGTTCGCTTCGCATACAAGTACAGAAGCTAATGGGTGTTCCTTTGTTCCGGAGGTCCCAGAAGATGTCTTTGGAGCAGTAGTTGGACGTGAAAGCTCTTCAGCAACAAATGAAATCGGTTCGACTCGACTTCGTTCATTGATGAACGTGAGATAGTGTCTTCCCTCAAGTAAAAACTGTTCGAATGTGGCACTTCGTGGAGCGAGAATTTCAATATTGCGGTGTCGAGATGACCCAATACTCCGACGACTGCGAGTTCCAAACTCTTCAACAATATGAGTTGGTCCTTTCGGATCACGAATTCTATCAGAACGAATTGGAAAAAGTGCATCGTGAAGACTGAGACTAGGGTGAACGCCAGCACTCATTAGAAGTACGAGTTGAGCACCAGATCCGACAGTAGCATTGAATCGAATACGGGACGGTTTCGTGATGGTCAGTTCACTGGAATACTTGATGATATTACTAGAACACATTCAAAATAATCTTACGTTGTTGCCATAGACTTCGGATAAAACTCAACATCGACTCGCTCTCCAAGACTGATGGCAGGAGGCAGAGCCCGAAGACCTAATTCTTGATAGTGACTAGCAGCTGCAGCGGAAGCTGATGACATAGAATCGGATGAAGGAGCTGGTTGAGTGTACACGTAATTTGGAGCACGGACTGAAAGTATGGTAATTAAAACGAAACGAGTTGAAAACTGAACTTACAAAATAATATACAAATTACTAAAAGAGCAAGAAGAAGAGCGGTTGCTAATAGGATATTCCATTTCGATGGCCATCTGGAGCACGTGTTTCCCTCATCTTCAAACTTTTTCTTCTTTTTTGTCGATGTCATCACTGGTCCACCAATTGCCGAATCACCATTGTTCATAGTGCCGACTTGTTGTCTTCTAAAAACTGCACTTTCAGCAAAGAATTATGCAAAAATAGGGAAAAAAGGAGACGATTAGTCTTTAAACTTCTTTAAACCAGATGTAATGTTTACCTTCTGTTTTGATGAGTTCCTACGGGAGGTGGATATTTCAATAATGTCGTCGACGCATCCGAATATGTTGTGTTCGGTGCACCAGAAGTATGTGGTCTGAAAAGAAAAAAACTTAATAGTTAAAACAGAACCACTACTTGAGAAATTAAGTATGAAGTTTTTATACAGAAGAATAATGAATAGAAGTACTTTGTTTCCTATTCGATAAGAAAAGTCAAGTGAAATTTGTGAATTCAAAAGAAAGTGGTGGTCCAGAGACCCATAAGATGATCGCATTATGGTTATGCAGAATGGGAACAAGAGCACAGAAAATGGAGGGGTGTTCCTCTGTTTGTGGGATGTGTGAGAGGATAGAGACTGAGAAGAAAACAGATTATAGATTAGAGTTACATAATAGAATGAAGCCATGTGCTTCAGATCGGAAAATAATTTAACACGAGGAGCACTTAAACTTTCTATATCAGTAAATAACCGACTATTCTTGACGTTCCTATAGACAAGATCTCAACCAGATCTATATCTTCCGTTAGCACTATAAACATGACCGGCTATAGAATTGAATACCGGAGCATACGCTCAGGTAAGATTGCAATCTTACTGACTCCATATGACATCCATCGTATGACAACATAAGGAAGAATGAAGACATTTGTCACCTATTTTGACACGTTGCGTGGACGGGCCAGAACTGAATTTGATGCTGTGTAACCCACTGAATAATATTTCCTAAATATTTCCATTCTCCGAAACACTTGAAAACGTTGTTCATATATGTATATACATAAGTGTGAATCTGATTAATTAGTCAAATTTGGTCCTCTTCGTTTCTTTTTCCTCTCCCAAAAATCCTTGACTCTGCACGCTATCCAGAAGAATAACAAAAACGAAAGAACGGGGGTATGGTATATCGGTTATTGTTACGTCATAATCCTTGTCATCGAAAGAACAATGACATAGGGGACGATCATAACATGATTGAAGCTAATTAATGAAGGAAAGCCTCGAGATTCATGGGAAATAGTTCCAATGTTCAATAGTATCAGAAAGATGATCAGAAGCTACAGAATTGCACAAAACTGGTGGAAAGAAAGAATAAAAGGAGAAAAGCCAATGAACAAAATGGGTTCAATTTGCGTACCCTTCTGCTGTCTTCTGCCGTCCTTCGTTTTCTTCTTTTTCCACCATGAGGTCCAACGGTGGCGGTGTAATAAAACTTTATGAGGAGACGGCAATTTGTGCGTGTTGGAAGAGAAAGCTCTAAACTTGGCAGCTCAACCTAATTTCATTCCCTTTTTCTAGAGATGAACTTTTTCTATATTGGTATCGAGACCTAAGGACCTCCTAGTGTAACATAAAAGATGAGGGAGGATCGAAAAAGTATAGGATGAAGAAATGTTTCTTTTTCTCGCCGCTTTTCACACATCTTTCCAAGCACATCCTTCTCGTTAGTACATTTATCGGCCCGTTTTCGGGAAGTTTTTTGACATTTTTCTATTGAAAGAAGAGGATTCTAAACGCTCCTTTTTGTGAAGAACACAACACTTAGGAAACAATTAGAGAGCTCATCTTCAAGAAGTTTCACAGAACTGAATGTTTTAACTTATAATTGTTATCTCTGAAACCCTATTCTTGCTTCTTTCTCAATATTTCTGGTTCCATAAACTTTCTTCCAAGTTCCCCCTGTTTTGACTCCCACACTCCTTTACTCCACAGTTTTCCGCATTAGAATAATTACATACGCTTAGACGCGCTTTCTCACTTCACTCCGAGGAGCTTGTATACACGAACAAATGTTATGATTTTCTCTTTTCTCAACGTCTTCAGAATTCAGAGAAGAAGAAGGGAGCACCACCTCGAAATGACGCTAATTGAGCAGCGTAAGCACTGCAAATGTGTGAGTGTATGGACTGCACACGGATTTCAATTAGAACACTTTCAACGAGAGTAGAGCATGAAAATTGTCGTCATTTTCTGGAGATTCAGAGAAAAATGAACGAACGTGAGGATAACTTTTGAAAACGAAAGATTCACTCTTCTTTTGAATTGAAAAGCCGCGACGAGGACTTTGACACAAAATTAATCTTCTCCTGACTAGGGAATGGTCAGGACTGACTTTGGAGTTCAACAACGAGACCTAGCAGAATCGAAAGGCAATCGAATTCTGATGGGAAATCAGTTTTCAAAAACTGCTGACGACCCTCCAGAATCCAGATATCCTTGTCTAAAAATGCAAATTTAATACATGTGATTTACTCGATTTTCCACCTGAATTTAGCTGTGTTTCGCCCCAAATATCACAGCACCCGAAGATATCTTTCGCCCAGCGATTGGTGGTCGAGGGGTGAGCGCTTCTGTCTGTGAAGCACGCTATGCTGGTTCGACCCCCGCTTTTTCAAACTTTTTTTTGTTTTTTTTTATTTCGCCTTTTTGTACTTTTTGAGCCGTTTTTCAATTAAGTCTAACCAAGACTGCGAACCATTCTGAATAACACAAATTGCTTTGAAAGTTAAGCTAACTAGAAGTGACGGCTGGTGAGAGCAACTATCGGAATATTGTCTATAGGAAGTCGATTCGATTATGTCCGATTCGCAGTCTTGGTTAGACTTAATTGAAAAACGGCTCAAAAAGTACAAAAAGGCGAAATAAAAAAAAACAAAAAAAAGTTTGAAAAAGCGGGGGTCGAACCAGCATAGCGTGCTTCACAGACAGAAGCGCTCACCCCTCGACCACCAATCGCTGGGCGAAAGATATCTTCGGGTGCTGTGATATTTGGGGCGAAACACAGCTAAATTTAGGTGGAAAATCGAGTAAATCACATGTATTAAATTTGCATTTTTAGACAAGGATATCTGGATTCTGGAGGGTCGTCAGCAGTTTTTGAAAACTGATTTCCCATCAGAATTCGATTCTCTTTCGATTCTGCTAGGTCTCGTTGCTGAACTCCAAAGTCAGTCCTGACCATTCCCTAGTGAGCTCGGCAGTCGTTCTATGAGAGAAGAGAAAAGAAGGTTAACTAGTTGTTGTAGTATAGTATTATTAGTCTGAACAAAAGACAACTAATAAGATATGACAAAATATATTTTACGATTGCAGAAGTGTCTCTGATATCAACAAGGACCTTTCCAAAAAACAAGACATCCCAATTATATGATACTAATCCTTGAGCAATCTATCATGTGTTCACTAAGTATTACCTCACGCTTAATATAATGTTAAAAGATCCCTAGGAAAAACGACAAAACCCACGAAGCCGAGAAGTCAAAACGAGCGGAAAATAATGAATAATTCGTCAAGTTAGTTGGTTGGTAGTTAGCAGAAACGAGAAGAAGATGCACATTGAATACATCCATGTGTGGAACATATATTTTTGAGTCTCTCTATCTGTTCTCTGTAGTTATTATTTGCTCAAACGAGACATATGGTCCCGGGATTTTTGTTACAAACCGGAAAAACAATCAAAATCAGAGAAAAGGAAATTGAACAGACGAGATATCCATGAACACATTGAAACCAACGAATGAGAATTGTAAAAGAAGCAGGGTGTTCCAATTTCGCTCATTTTTATATTTTTCACATTTTTTTGCAGATCAATTCCACCTAAACCCTTATTACGTTCTATTTTCGTTTCTACTTTTTCTATGCGAAGTCCGTGTGAAAGAAACCCATTCGAATTCTCATGTGATGAATCATTGATGATTTTTCGCCGCCATCGTTGCTGTTTTGCTCGGATCTCCATCTTTTCACAATGTTTCCGAGGCGGAGAAAACTAAAGTCGGATGGCACCTGAGACCTCGAGAAATGAGAAGGAAACACATTTAAAATGTGAATCTGATGGAGTCGAAGCTTTTGGAATATTTAGAACAAGAAATAAATATTCCCCATCAACACGAGATTCTCTTCGTGATACACATTACGGTAGCTTCTATGTCGTTAATCGGTCAAGTTAGCCAATATATTCGAATTTCGTCAATATTTTAAAAATTGCAACTGTTTGCTTCAGTGAACTTCAGATTCAGTAGATCCGATGTGCTCCATCGACCTCAATAACTCTCTTTTCCCGGATCTCATGTCATGTTCTGTCCGTTGACGCAGAGTTCCGGATCTCATGAGCTCGCTACTTTTTCTTTTTACTTACTTCTTCTTTCAGAGATGGAGCGAGAAAGTTAATCTAGTAAAAATACACTTGAGAAAAGAAAGGAGGAAAAGTTGAGAAGAAAGGAACAATTCTTTGCGTAGAAAAACGACGAAGAACAGAGAAAAGAAACTTACTGGTCCAAATAACGTTGTCCGGATGCTGGTGAGAGTGTTGATGATGTAGTTCGCACTGAAACTTTTGAAAAATAATTAGAAGTATGTATAGAGACTTATAGTTTAATAGATTAAATTTTTTTTTGAAAGTTCGTAGAAACCGAAATATGCAGTATTCAATCAAGACCTTTCGAAAACCCTCACTTTCATCATCGGAAATTGTCATCACAGATTCTCTTGGTGCTGGTGGAGGTGGACAGATAGGAGTACTACAGTATGCATAGTGAGGGGGTGATATCCGATAAGTCATCGAATTTCGAATATTCCGCGATTGTCGCCCACCATACAAAGACGTGGATGCATAGTAGACTGGCTCATCATAGTGAGATTCACTATACATTTTTTAAACTTATCAGGTTGTGATCAGTTAAAAATAAGATGATGTAAATATTCGAGTTCCTGCATAGTAATCAGTTACTCAATAGAAGTACCTATGAGAGCCAACAGAAAGTTGTGAAGCTCGAATAAAATGGGGGCGGAGCCTCCAGGAGTGGACGTCAACAGCGGCGTCAACGAGATGTGTGGAAATAGAAAAAGAACAACATTCCCAGAGTCGACGCAAGAGGAAAAAGGAGACCACGCCTATTTTTTTGCCAATGAAACATAGACGAGGAAACCGAGAAAGGAAAGAGAAAACAAAATGCTTTTTGACGACGTCCACGGCGGCGGGTAGTAGAGTAGTAATGAGAACCTTGAAGAGAAACACTTGAAGACGAAAAATGAGATCATGTTTTTGAAAAATGGCACAGAGTATGTGCATAATGGCCACAACATAAACAAGAAATGGTGTGAGAGAGAGTACTAGTGAAGACGGCTTTATATTCGTCAAAACCTCTCTGAGTGCCTAATTATCTCGATTTGCGTGATTCTCTAATCACAATCAAAATCTAGTCCCAATCTGAAGTAAAATCCTCTTAGGCTGTGGAAATAGCTCCGTTATGGATACTTTCTATCAAATACAAACATAGTTTCCCAGAAACATTGAAAACTTGTCCCATTTTTCATGTGAGTATGCAAATTCCTTATACACTTTTTGTCACTTTCATCTTGATTTTCTGACTTCTACGTTCAACAACAAAAACACATTATTCGATTTGCATTTCATTTCATTTCGATTCACCTTCAAATTTTCTTATAATTCTGTACTTGCTCCTATCTATAGGTTTTACGGAAAAGGTTTGTGTCTGTCTCGAAAGAAAAAAGAGTAAATTGGCCAGAGGGAGAGAGATGGAAGGAACACAAATGCGATAATTATAAGGTGGTTGCATTACACGATTCGATGTTCCCTTGTCCAATGTGCGGTAGAGAACGGACCCGGATAGATTACTCAGAATAGGTTATGAAAAGGAGAGAGGGGCGGTGGAAAAAAACTGAAGAGGACGTACTCATAATTACCAGCTGGAGTGGTGGTTAGACTCTTGGATTAGTGGGTCAGCACTAAAGTAATCCAGTTGATAGCCATAGAACATGAGGGATCCGGTCGAAATGATTTCAGTAGTGATTTCCATAAAGTTGATGACGTTCTTATTTCAAATTTGTTTCAAATCTCCTCGTAAAAGTGTAATTTGCCGAAATATCATACTGTCAAATAGCAGCCCCAACATTTCTTATTTTTCTACACCAAATGTTCTTTTCTGAAAAATCTCGCTTCAACTGGAAAATTATAATCACACCAACTTCCATTTCGCGTTCAACCCTTCCTATCATCATCATCAAAAACCCAGAGAGCGGTCAGGAAGGAAGGAGTGGACCACTCTTCTCCTCCCCCGCCAATCATTGACACATAAGGGTCAATCCCGAGTGTAAACAACAGTGGACTGACAAATTGTGTCTCTCCAATCTATCTGAGTTTTAACCGACAGATGTACTACAAGGAGTCAGAATTGAATACGGTACTCGGTGGTCCGTTGACAATATTTGCATAGGAGGAGCGGTGAAGAAAAGCGGAAAGATTGTTTTTTGTTGGTGGTATGGTGGAAGGAGAAGTATAAAAAGAATAATGTTTTATGAGTGACACAGAGAGGAAAGTTGAGGACCTTAGAGAATTGCGCAATCACTTGACTTTCTAAACATTCGTCTTTGATATCATGAAATAACCGACGCGAAGGACATTGAGAATCAGACAACCTGGCTTCTACACTTTCAAAAACAATTTTCCAGAAAACTCACATGATCCGCTAGGAATATAGTATGCACCATCAGCATTTTTGTGTAGAACACCTCCATCGTGTGCTCCACTTCCCCAACAATCTGAAAGCGGGGGAGCCATCGGTTGTTGCTGTTGCTGCTGCGAACGACGCTGTTGTGACATCGACATTTCATACGAGTTGAAGTTCACTGATTGAGGTGGTGGTGTCGTTTTAATGAGCAAGTGATTGGTGAAGCCATCTGAAAATATCATCAATTTCATATTTGCTAGATTCGTTCTCATATTTCCGTGATATTATCGGAAAATACAAGCTTGTCGCTCATTTCTCTTATTTCGGGCATTGTTTTATGACACACACTATTCTTCTATTTCCTTATTAAAGGGACGGCGACATGGCGCCGAGAAGGAAGAATAAAAGGATGAGAACACTTGAATGGATTGTTTTATGTGTCGGTGCACACTTTTGAACTTCAACCTGACTAGTATTAGATGATACTGGTTACTTTTTGTATGGAAGTGAGTCACAAAGGTCAAGAAATGACCGTCATCTCACTTGTGTATTTTTGAAGAAAAAAGAAGAATAGAACAAAACCTAAGGTTAAAAAAACGAGTTTGTTCTGAATATGAATAAAAAACAAACCTCCTCGGCTTCTAGCCATTTCCTCTGGATCTTCATAATCATTCGTGTAATCATGCTCATGTGATGACGATGTCATCATCATTGGCACTCCTGCTGGAGGCCTTGGCATAGGCCGATTCGGCGGAGGGCCCTGTGCATTCGTGGTCCTGAAAATACAGATGTTTCATTTCCGAAGTAAATAAAATAGATACCTGTGCTGGAACATTTGTGATTGTTCCGAAACGCACGGTTGCCCGCACTCTGATGGATGCGGTAGTGGTGGTGCGGGCTCTGAAAAAAAAAAGAAAATTACTTTTTTAAACCGTCATGTTTGTGGGAGCCTCGGTGTCGAGTGGTATGTGAAACAAGATTTTGACTCTGTGGGGGTGACAATGAATAGGGTGTTAATAGAGAACAAGTAGAAGGTGCGAGAGAGAAATGAGAAGGAAGGAAACGAACGAGATGACAAGAGCTATGAATGTTCACGAAAAAGTTTGATTTTTGGGATAGTTTATAATTCATAAAGGGAGTGAATCATTCAGAGCGTCTCTCTGTATATTTGAGTAAAAAACACACTGGAAATATTGTTTTCCCAGAGGAAAGTTGTAAATTTTCATCAGAAAAGTCTAATGCTACTCATCTGTTGAGTTGTGACCACTCAGAGGTCAGTTGAACTCATTAGGTCACTTGCAACACCTGCGCTCATGAAACTTAATACTCTCTCTTACACCTTGTACCGTTCCTTAGCAGAGGTCAACTTCTACAATCCATTACGTCATATGAGAATACTCTGAAGAGTAAGTAATCTTGGAATGTAAGAAAAAGAACAATAAAGACTTGTCGAGAACTGGTGTCAGAAAATCTTGTCGTTATAGTCGACTGGAAACGAAACATATGAAATGACATAGACCTACAGCCTATAATTACGAGGGAAACTGCGCAAAAAACAAAACAAGAGGGAAATGAAGGAAGAACAACAACAAAAGCTTCTTACAGACGGAGGCAGTGAGCTTACTGAAGAACTAGCGTTCTACGAAAAATCGGATTTTTCAGATGCACATAGTAATGTGAGGGGAGCTCCAAAAAACAGTCTAGAAATTGATATGATGTAGCCTCTTATGCAAAACTTGTTAAGCGAATCGAAGAGGTGTGACCGATTGACCGCGACTTTCTTCGTCCAGAGAATGGGAGGTCCACCAGCAAACAAACACAGCGGGAGAGGAAGAAGAAGACTGTCTGAGCGAGAATAGAAAAGACACCTCCCACCCGCACCAATCACCGATTGATGACAATGAGAATGCTAATAGACACCGGTTCATTGGCGGTAACTTGTGAGAAGTGAATTGTAGAACGGAACAGGTGTCAAATTTCGGAATAAGAAATGGGTCAACTAGAGTTTGATTATTCTGGAGGAAAAAGTTCTCTTTATGTTTGTTATCTTGTTAACAAGAAATATATTAAGATGTAGAACACGAAAGTTTACGACCTCAACAGAGTTAATGCGTAGAGCAACAGCTGTTATTTTATAGCCATCTTCTATTTCTCCATATTCTTTCGGCTCGACTCATCATCATCATCATCGTCATCTGTTTAGTTGAGAACAGAGCGCATTGATTTACAAGGTGTCCGAAAAACGTTTGTTCGGTTTTTGGAGTTTACTCCGACAAAAGGATAAGCTCTGATGAAAATTTAAAATGGAAAACGAATGATGATCCGTTTTTTGGACTGAACGTTCAAGGAAGTAGTACAAAATCATGAGCTGCAGTAGTTTTGCAACGGATCGAGTTGCAACTTCCGTTTTAGAAATGAAAAGGCACTTAAAAACCTAAACTTCCACAAAAAAGTGAGTAAGAACAATGAGGAGAATAATGGAACGAAAAGAAAACAGACGATGGAGGTAATTCATTTGTCAAATACGAAGATTATGCGGAGAGCTGCGAATCGGTCATTATTATCAACAGAAGCTTTGGAAGAAAGACGATTTTGCGACACATTGACCACTCTACAGAGGAAAAAGTTAGAGAGAAAAATAGAAAATGTTTGAAGGGAAACGGAAAATAGAGAATAAGAGAAAAGGGCACCATCTGGACTAGTCCGCTGGCGACTCACACTTTGAGGGTGCAGAAGAAAAAAACTATTTGGAAAATAACACTGATGGTCCACCTGTGTGCAAAAAATGATGAATGAGCGATGAATGGGAGAATGTAATTGAACTTTTCATAATATTCAAAAACTGCTGACGGAAAAAAGTATTATTAGAATAAGCTGCGTTTCCATACTTTGATATAAATTTTCAAAATAAAAACAGAACGAACTAAAAGCAGTTCATACTCTTCAATTCACACCTTGTTCTACTAATTTCTACTTGACTTGTGTGTTTTGAGAACCGTTGCGTTTGGGACGGTGTCAATGCAAATGTTTTGAGAAGATGATACTTGAAGTTTAATGACGACTTCAGAATTTTCTCACCTTTAGCTGTTTTGTATAATATAAATAACATTAGGATATCTGGTCGGAATACATATGCAACTACACTAATAATTACTGATTAACTAAGCCAAAAAACTCGAATGGGTGGAGCAAGAAGACGTCTGGCAGAGGTCACCTCTTTAGCGGGAAGATGAAAACGGTGACCCGTAAAACAAAAACTTGATACTCAGATGATTGTAAATCAGAACATCTGATGTGCGACTTATGCGTAAACATTTCCGAACGTTCTTTTTTGTGGATGGAGCACATAGTGACGATGGATTGGATGAACTGACAAACAATGGTCCTCATGTTAGTGGACATCTTGTTTGTTTGGCACTACGGTAATAGGATTTATGATTCTATTTAGTTTATATTGATAAAAGATAAGAATTGTGATTATTATTTTTATCAGGGTAAAGTAAATCTATGAATTCAAAAAATTCATCAAGTTGCCTGAATATGACATGGGTTGAGAAGAAAATTGACAGGAAGTGCATACGGAAGGACGGACGCTTCTAAAAAGTCCGAAAAAGTTGCAGTTTTGCGTAATATCATCATCTTATTCGCCAAGGAATGTGCGTAAAATAAAATACGGAGCGAAAAGTGGAAGAGACTCAGAGAGAAATGGGGACCAGGAGTACGAACTACTTTTTCGCACATATTTTAGGTAGCAGATTTTTGAAACTTATTCTGGCAAAAGTATATTAAACGGGGAACATTCATGAAAGGAAACTTCCCTGGTTAATAAAAATCATAATTAAAACAAAGCCATCAGCAACCGACACATGTGGCAAATGACCTGATGCATGGTAATGCGGTAGCGATGGTCCTTGGAGGCTGAGGGGTTCCCGTTGCGATAAGCAAACTTAGCGGTCCAATCATTTAGAGATCAGGAGAGGCGGAGAAACGCAGAGATCAACACACACAATTGGCCCATCACCTCCTCTGCGAATGATTGCGTAACTTGACCATTCGAATAAAGAAAGTGTAGAGAACGAGGGGAAAAAACTGAATGGAACGTTCACCGCTCGAGGCACAATTATCTCATGAATAACAACGCAATCGAAACTTTTCAAATGATTTATGGCTATTTCCGATTAGATTCGGATTAGAAATTTTGAGATGGGTTAGGATGAATGTTACCGCCATATGAGTTAATCCGTCTTGTCCTCGTCCCTAACGGTTTAAACCCACCTGTTCGATTTTGAGAAGATCAAACAAAGACAGGGTGTTTCACCAAGAAATTCACCATCTGCCGAGAGTCCGAACTTATGAATACCACTATCCACTGGGTCAACTTTCCCATTGAGTCATTACATACTATATTTTGAAAACAAGACTAACAAATGAATCATAACATCAAGGGCGGAGAGAAAACATTAAAAGATTCCACGGGGTAACCTATAGTTTTTAGGTCTGATGAAGGAAGAAATCGAGCTAGTACAACAAGTGTATAATTCATAACGATATATAGTAGAATTCATTGAAATATTTGCAATTTTGAATTTCGTTGACACCATCCCGAAATTTTCAATTTGCACCCATCAGAATGAGAATTGAATGCGGGTTGAATGTGTTTGTTCGACGCCTACTTTTATGACTTTTTAATTGAAAAAGTAGTGGAAAAGATACGAATGAAAGACAAACAGAAGCTTAGCGAAATATCTATATTAAAGTGAAGATTTAGAAGATTTAGAAATCGGAAATAGATTCGGAATTCCGTTTTAAATTTTAATGATAAAAATTCAAACCTTGTTAAAGCTACAATGAAAAAAGAACATATCGAGAAATAACCGAACAGATATATTTTGTACGACGTCGACTTTGGCGGCTACTTCGGTGCCGACAACGATGATTCGTTTGGTAATTGGATACCGATTTACAACGACATACAACTTGTTCTAAAGGTAGTACAACTATAGCGTTAGGCGCTAAGGATAACGAGAAAATCATTCAGCAGAACTACTGTATATCAGATTGGATGACGATCAACTGGAAGTTTTCTAAATCATAAAAGACCAGTAGACTTTTTGAAATTCTGTAAATGGGGAGAAGTGTGTTGACACGGAAACAGAAATGAACGATGATTGAAAGAAGAAGACCTTTTCTTCGTGTCAAACAACCAAAAGGTGTTGGTTGGGAGGGTGGTCTAGCAAATGGACCGTGAATGAATCACCGGAATAGCTTCAGAGTTTTTTTTTTCAAAGAGTTTGATGATGGATGAATATTAAAATATGTGAAGGGAAGGAAGCCAAGTTCCTCAGATAAGCAAGAAACTAGAGATAAATTTAATAATCCTTCGAAGTTCAAAACGAGAATAGGTTAATGAAAGAACAACGGACGACTAGTAAACAATCCAAACTTGATTACCAACACCAAAGGCGATGTTTATAATTGGTATATCTCTAGTGAAAGAGAAAAGAGGCGTTATGCCTTTTGACTGCTGCTATAGGAATGCTTTGTGAAAAGAGTCAAGGCCACGAAGATTCAATCCAAATCAAAAGATCCGCGAGAATGTGTTTACATCAAAACAAACTTATTATTGTAGTCCTTAAATTCATATTAACAATTTGCAGTTTTCAGACAATTCAGACTGTGGAGTTTTTATTTCATTTTACGGGCAGTCAGTACTACAGCTCCTTATATTCGATGTTCGAATCCATTGGAAATTGCACTGATATAAATAGCACAAACACTGAATGCAATTTTAAAACTGTTTTTGAGCATAAAATCTCAATGATCTAAGAAGCCAAAAGTCCCCTTCCGGAAACCATCACAAACAAGAGAAAACACCCAGTCATTAAGATGGTGCGAACCAAGAATAATCGGACTGGGCGGCATCTATTCATGAGAGAACAGTGGCACCTGTAAACCGTAATTGGTCACACTTTTGTGGTTGTTGTTTTGTGTGTATGTAGAGACAAACAGATGTTCCGAGAATCGCCGCCGAAAAGGATTCCCATCGTAAAGCTTTTTGACTGGTTCTCAAGGTTCTATCTTACAATATAATAAGTCTCGGATAGTAATCGGAACTTTGCGAAAAACTTACTTTTGAATAAATACAATTTTCTGAGCAGAACTTCTCGGTACATTCGTAATAGGAAATGATGGAGAGAATTATATAATAGAGTTTCTGAGAATAATAAAAGGGACGGAGTGGGGAAGAGTTCGGAATAAAAAACTGAGAAGAGAAATGTATGATTCGATCATAAAACCTCACCTTTATTCTTATCCTTGGTTAATGTTGCTGGTTGTGATGACGGGGTTGATCCAGCAGAAGTTGCAGCTAAATCGAGTCTAGCAGCAGCCGCTAAAATTGGAGCCGCCTCTTTCCGATGATATGTTCCTACTGCTAATACAGGAACTTTGGATGAAGTCCCACCGTTTTCCATTCTGAAATATAAAAATACGAATTTAAAGCTGTCAGTTTGATATTTAATCTACCTTGAAGTGGTTCCAGTGTCCGTTGATGACGTGTCGATAGACGAATTTATCGAATGATTCTTTTCTGCTTCAGCAGAAGACGTCGGTGCTGCATTCGATGATGGATTCTTTATTGCTGATGAGCACACTGTTAGTTCAATTGGAGGCTCGGTGGTTTTTTGTTTGGGAGTTCCTGTAAAAATGAAGTTCAGTTTAGAGAAAATTTTCTCAGAAAATACACCCGAAAATAATGAGGAGTCAGGCGAAATTTATGGCATGAAAAATCGGAGTTTTTTCAATTAAGAGCTCGCAGTGACTTTCGTGTACAAGTTAAAAAAGATAGTGCTTAGGATCAAGAGAGTATTAGAGAAAATAAGACGACACGATGAAGAATTGTTGGACACAACTGATTGAATGGAGCATAGGAACAGCTGTCTGCGTGGAAAAGAGTAGAGGAATTGGCTTTCAGATTGAATCAAGTTGTAACTTTTTTGAGGATGATAATGACGTCATGCTATTTGATTGATTTGAAAATGTGAAACTAGAAAAAATCAGCGGAAATCAAGACGAGTTTTGAACCGTATTTGTTATGAAATTGAAGACATCTTATATTTAGTTCTTGTAAGATATCAGTCAACTTCAATTGTCTTCAACAAATATATACTTGTTTTCTTGACACTTTTGAGCATATGGAAGCTCCGAAGACTAAATTATACATATATAAATATCGTATATCTATAAATAATTGGACTCGTCCTCACTATCTAAATCTTCTCACATTTACCCTCCCTCCTCATCCATCTGTTGCCTCCTTCGGCTGGTAATAATTAATAGTAAGAGCAGAGATTTTATATGAAAGCCATGGATAACTAAAAAGAAAAACTTATTTGAATAAGTTTATGTTAGCTTTTTTTCACTTGCGGAGGAAACGATTATTATGATTCCGCCCATTTTCTCATGGTGAAAAACTTGCGATTAATTCGATATGGCATGAGAAAAAAGGAAATATGTTGAATCCTTGAGAACTATTATCGCGAAAAAAATCCATTTTTAGAAACATTCTCAAAAAAAAACAGAAAAGAGTCAAGCGAAAGTGTCAGAAATCAGAGACAAATGTTGTAAACTTTTCTGCTCAGAGGGCCCTCATAGAGCATCCGGCAGACCGATGAATCATCAATTCACTGGACGCGACGAAGAAAATTAATTGATTTGAACTGAATGAAAAAAGAACAAAATTATAAAAAGTGAGAAAAAAAGTCGAGCTTTTCGGTGACATTGATGTTCTTCTGTGCGTTTTTTTCTATGAATAGAATAGTAAAATAGAGGTCGGAGGTTGACAAACATTGATTTGAATACTTTTCACACTGCTTTTTGGTAATGTTTGAAAGAATTTCTTTCAAAGAAACATCGACTTTATACATACAATGTTACGAAAAAATGGAAAACAGTTTTATAAGGGAACTCTTTGAAAACCTCTGAAGCCGTTTTCGAAATCTGCTTTAGAGCAATGCAAAAAAAAAGTTCCTGCAAGTTTCAGTTTCAAATGACGAGTACGCAAAGAGAGTGCAGAAGTTTTCTTCTACCGTAACCCAAAAACCAGTTTACTTGTTTTTTTTATTTTTAATCGTTGAAATTTATTTATTTATTTTTAAATGTTTATTTTATTAAATAAATGCTTAATTCTTGAATTAGCACATTGAAAAGTGATAGAAGAAGGCGAAGAAAGCCCAGAATAAAGAAACACAATAGCTCTAGTTAGCAACGGAACTAAAAACCCGCATTCACAGAGATACTGAAATTGGATGACGCAGAGAAATAAACAACAAATTCATTTGACTCTTCAACGATAATCTCGCCGAGCTCTCACCAGGTGTCATTCTTTTGCCACATCTACCGTAATCTCTAGATTGTTTCCTCTTCAGAATTTCTCTATGTGTCTCATAAACAACACAGTGTCTCATTTATCTTCATGAACGACATACAACAATTATTATTAGCCGGAAACCCCTCCCTCTCGATCGTCTAGTGAGATCATTTCTACAGGATGAAGCTATATGCGTGACCATTCAAGTGTGAAATATAGAAAAAAGACCTTACCATCATCATCCCGCCTGACTGTCTTGATACGAAAAACCTTTCGGGCTACTAGATCCGGTGTAGCTGCTTTGAATAGTCGAGGTACATCCATATGAGAACACCTGAAAACAAATATTTCAGAACATCGATAGTTTCCAAAAAGTTCAGCAGAGTATGGTGCTCTACCTACTAGATACTTTGACTTTTCGAACTTCAAACGTCAAAAATAGAACACGATAAGGTGAAAAACTTCAATTAAAAAAGAGTTTCGTTGATACTCAAACCGTTATCGCTATCAGCCAAACATGGATTGTATTGCCAACGAAAAGAACAAACGACATAAATTTCCCGGTGTTTAAAGAAAGGAGAACCTTCCGATGTTTCCTGAAGAGTTCCCGTTGAGCCATTGGACATTGACAGCCGTGTGTCTTCAATATGAGAGACAGTGGAGAATAACGAGATGAAGAGATAAATGAGAAAGGTTGAACATATCAAAGTTGCACGGAGAAAAGAGCGGATATCAGTCAATTGTAGATCATCAAAGTCATAGCAATCAAATCAAAAGATATTTCAAAAAAGCAATGTTTAATGGGATAAGATGAAAAATGATAGGAATTGATACGAAGTTTAAAGAATGTTATTTCTTTCAGGGAAATCTAGAAAACAGAATGACGAAATCTGAAAATGTTCCACATTGAAACATAGTTCATTATGAGTTGAAGCATCTGTAATAGTTTTCAATATTTCAAAAGAGATGCCTTGATTTACTGTGTCTACCGTATTCCTACAGTACTCTTCTTTTTCTGTGTTGCTTTTCTCCCAAGCGCTACTTCAACAACAGTTCTCTTTATCATAACAGGATCTGAAATTGAGTTCAAAAACTAATAAAATCTTGAAGCTCCGCCCATTACTGGCGGCACTTCACGTGGTTATCAATCTCTTTTCAGTACTCAATAACTGATAAGAGCACACGCTTTATATTCCTTCTTTCTTTGTCAATCACCACTATCTCTATTCTGTTTTTCACTCCATCTTTCTCTTCAATGGTCATTCTTTTTCAATCCGATTTTACTTTTTATTGTTTGCAGTCTTCGATTGATATATTCAATAATTCTCTTTTTGCAATTCTCCATCTGCCTCATCTCATGGCTAGTTCTTAAGGTGCCCAAAGTATTTCCAGAATCGAAATGTCAACTCTCCTTGCTCTCTTCAGACGTCTACTTTTCCGTCGTCGAGCCACCACTGACAAAGCTTCAGATGAAAGTGGAAAATCTCAAAAGACCAGAACAAAATCTTTGATTATTCCAGCTTCAAATAACTCGATTCGCGAAAAGAATAGGCAAGTTTCGAGATGATTCACTGAATGTTTTATCAAACTTTCTTCTGATAACATAATCTTTTTCTATTTCGAAATCGCCATTAATAGAAAAAATTTAAGTAAAATGCGATGACGTGGTTTCCGATAATTAGTTTCCAACTGTTCTCAGATGATTTAATTTCTAAATTAGGATTTTGTGATGAGAGTTAAAATGTGTTTCTTATCAGTCGTCACAACGTCAGATGAGAAGAAAGTACGATAGAAAAGTGTGCTGAAAACAACTCAAAGATCATCTGTATTAAAAATTGAAAGATTGATTCAAAAAGCACAGTTCAAGATTTTCCGTTTTGAAAAAAAGACAGTCTTTCGCCTCGATGATCGTTTTTCTTTAATTTTTGACCCCGGTGTTCCTGATCATTTCTTGTTTAATGGTAGCCAACTTTCTTCTGATAACAGAAGAAGAAGTAGACGACACATTATAAAAATTTTGTGCGACGAAATGTGAAACTTTTCACCTCGAGGTCGTTTTATACCTTTTGATAACACACGTTTTATCCAATTTTAAAACTGATCTTTGAGTTGTCGACTTTGTACACAAGTAGGTCAAAAAGAAGAAAATACTGGTTTTGTTTTCAGAATCCAAGTGAAACGTGGTTCACAAGTAGTTATTCGAAACCGGAGTCAAAGTGTAACAGTGGAGAGAAAACATGTCAGCAGAAGCACTGATAAAGTAAGTTATTACGAATTCGGAGGGGAGTTATGAATCATCGAAATGATGATCAACAACTACTGATTCAGCAGAAAAGTCACGGGGTTAGGTGTGGTACTTTGTGAGTACAAAAATTGAGTTTTTGAGGGTTGATGATAAGTGATGATAGCATAAACTTTATGCAGTGAATAACGAATAAGACGAGGACAAACAAAGTAGGAATTGATAGAAACTGTAGCCGACTTGGAGTCTAGACTTTCGCTTTTTTTGTGGGTAAAGTTAGTGATCTGAAATGTCTAACTGGGAGCTTTAACTAATGGAATATCTGGACAGAAACTTGATTTTTAATTGATTTTTGATTGGGATCTATATGTTATGCATTTGCAAAAGTTCTCATGGGTCCCATATGCGGATCTTTTGAAATCTATATTTTTAGCAACAATCGCCATCCACACGTCGTCAATCTCATTTCACAATCCATAAATCTGGCAACAATCTGCCAACAAGTCTCGCTCCAACTCTCACTTCAAGCTACCGTTCTCGAGCTGCATCTGCTTCGAAACCAACTATAATTTATATTCATTCTTGAGATCTTTAAAAAATTCTTTTTTCTTTACTTGACAGTTCAATTTATCTTCGAAAATCGATTGATCTCGCAACGGGTTTTTGTTTATTTTTCTTCTGTTTTTGATTCAATTTGAAAATCTAAATATTATGAAAGATTTCAAGATACAATGGTTCAAATTAACCCACACACACACATCATCCAATCACAAGGTCAGAAATTTGAGCACAATTTGTGATCCATTGTTTGTTTACTCAGCACCAAACTGAGCAAACACAAGAGCCTTTTCTCATTTTTTAGCGGTTCTTTTCATTTCAAAGTCCTCACCAATGCTACCTTTCGGCTTTCTTCTTCGACGTCTTCTTGGCGGAAGAAGACGTCGTCGTAATCATAATTGTTGTGAAGACGTGACTTATCGAACTGTCTATGTAATGCCCGGGACTCAACAACCTGGGTTTAATGACCCTCCACCTGCATATTATCCTCATGACCCAGCACTTCAACAAGCTTATTATCCACCACAAAAAGGAGGAAGGTTCGTTTTCTTTACAGTGAATCTTCCCTTATTCAAACTTTTCCAGAAGACGTCGAAGTGGCAGATAGTCTTTGAAATATAAAAATAATTGATTTAAATTAATTGAATAAATAATGATTGTTTTTGTTCTTTCTTCTAGTACATGGTAGATGTATTCAAGAGATACACGTGTTGAATGTTTTTCTGATAATCCAGGTTTTATCTAATTAGATTCAGTTCAAAATTTAAAGTAGCATTGATTTTGACTCTGATCGGCTGAATCAGAAAACTGAGCACGATATTTGTGCTCCCGTGTCACATTGTCCTAAAAGTGTGAACAAAACTCAAAGTCTCCTCCTTCTTCTCATCTCATATAAAACTCAATTCTATTCTGATTATATATCATTTTCAAAATGGTTTTCATTATTCATATTATTCGAAGAATTTTCCGAAAACGTCGTCGTACCAGGGAGAATGAGCAGCCAACTCAAATTGTCTATGTTAACGGACAGCCTCAACAGCAACCGGTTTACAATCAGGAACCTTCTCGGTATGTTTGAGTTTTGGTAAATTTCTGATATCTCAATTTTTGGCTGAATATGACCGTACCGTCTTAGTTTTCCATTTCGTGGTGTGTCCTATGGCAACACTCTTATGATAATACTAAAATATTTGGAACAAAGTATGCTGACTTCAAAAAAATAATTGTACTACAACTTAATGAAACATTGAGACCATCAGACGGTCTGTTACAGTCACAGTTTTATCAAATGAGATATCAGTTGCAATGCAATGAGTATCGGCACAATAAATACTTTTTTACAATTTTTTTTTCAGAAGAAGAAATAGACGGCGGTGAGTTCGTGTGGTTGGCTGGTCTTTGTATATTTATATTTGCACATCATTCTTCCATGACTTTTCAAATAAATTATTTCAAGTCAATCCCAAATTTCAAACACATGTGAAGAAACAGGCAGCCACTATTTAATACTCTCTCTCTGATTCGAAAATTACAGACACGAGATCTTTGATTTAGATGACGTCCAAAGTGAATGTTACAAGTATTGATGTAAACCGAAATGTAAACAAACGTTCTGAATGCTCCGCCTACTGTTATCGGACACTTTTTAAACTCATTATTCGTTTCAAAACTCCATTCTATTCTCAAATTTTTTCCTTTTTTCTGCATGAATTTTAGTATTGGTTTTATTCGAAGACTAATCAGAAGACGTCGTCGGAAGAGAGAATCACAAGAAGCGGCTGCTAATCAGAATAAGACTCAACAGGAATCTGAAAATAATCAAAACAACAACAATCAGCCACCTCCTTCGGTAAATCAAAGATCATGAAATGGAAAAATGTGAGTTTGAAAAAGGTAAAGAAATGTTCGATCCATCTGATATTATTTCAGATTTTGAACTACAGAGCTTTATCTTCTTTTTTCAAATTAACATCAAGATTTAAAATTAACTTTTTCATTAGCCAATGACCGAAATTAGCTAGCTCAATCTTCCTCACGCTTCAGCTGCAAATATTAATTCAAATAAAATTTTTATTAGAAAAATTAAGAACGACACACACACACACAGAAGCAGCGAAGATTGATACATTCTTGGGGGTAAGAAGCTATTGTTTTCCTCTTTTTTAAAAATAATTTTTTGTCGAAGTTCCAATTATAATAACTATCACAGGGGGAGTTGTTGGGCTATTTTGCATTTTGAAGTTGGCCACGTGGCAATATGTTTCTTGTCAGAAGAAAAAATGGAAAAATGAGAGAAGTTTTTTGGGGGCAGGGCGGTTTAGAAATGAGCAAGTTAAAGAGGTTGATGGGAGGAAACATGAAGGATTAGAAGAAAAAGAAAGAGCTTTTGAGGAAAGAAAGGGGGGATGAATTATACTTTGCTGAGCTGTACACGATCATTACTGTAGCATGTTTGACAGTGAAGACGACCGTCTCGGACACGAACATCAGCTCCAGTGGCTCCCGATCCTGGAAAAGTTTATAGTAAGAAAGTGAAACTTTTTTTGGCAGAACTAACCAAGAGAAGTTTTGCAAACGTAACATTTGAAACAAGCAAGATGATAGAAAAGGTTCAAACTTTCGACAATCATTGCAGCTCCACGGCCTGAAAATAGATAGAAATTGTTGAGATCCATGAGAAAAAAGTCTGAAAATGAGGAAACGCACCGAGTTCTTCGTTACAATGAGCACATCGATGTTTTCCACTAACTGCCACTACCGTATCTTCTTTTTGAGATTGACTTTGAGATTGACTCTGAGTTTGCATTTGTGTCTGGGTCTCCTCTCTTCTCATGTTATTTCTCGCAACTGGCACTGGATATGTTCTCTCTTCAACTCGACTGTACTCATCTCTTTCATATTTTTCAGTGATGACTGGAGGTTCAACTGGCGGCATACTGTACTCCCGGTCTCTCAAATACTCTCTCTCCCTTTCTTTTTCCATTCGACGGCTGATATAAGTTGGAAGATTACTGAAATTTTCAGTATAGATGGCGCTTTCATAGCATATATGAGATACCTAAGAGAAGCAGACGTGGCAGCGATTCCACGACGATCATTTGAATTTCCAGGAGCAGGTTGACGTTGTTGATTGATGACGTCACGCCAGTCACGAGACTCCTGAATCATATAGGTACACATGCTAATGGTGACGCTGTGATGGAAATTGTGAATAGGGAAAAATAAACATAATCTAGGGAAAATTCCTATATTTTTGTAATGCCTGAATATTTAAATGAAAAATCGAGTAATAACTACTTCTGAACTCAAAACTGTCAATTTTTAAGCTCAACGCATTTTTCTTTTCTTGAAAATTTAGAGAGTGATAGTTAGTAATCTATGTGTATAATTCTAAGTCACACAAAACAAATATGAACTAATCCAGCACTTTTTCATAAATCTTCGTTGTCGTTGTCACTTTTGTATCTTCTTGTTGCTCCTCCCATTTGTATGTATTTCTTACGAAATCCAGATCTTGCGGGTTCGACCTTCCATAGTCTCTCTGAATCTGAATATCGTGAATCCGTTCGCGAGGAGCACGAACGTGGTTTCCGGAACGATCGTAGAATCGATGTGTTACTCCACTAACATCATCAATATCAACGTCATCTGGAACATCGTCGTATCTTGGAAGACGTGATGGCTGTTGGCTTCTTGATCTTTGAGAAGCTACTCCATACGATCCAACAGTATGAAACTCGTCAAATTGACGTGGAATCTGTTGACGATGACGTCTCATTGAAGAGTAATTCTCTTCAATTTCTTCGTCTTCCTCTTCAGAATATCTTTGATATGACGTTTTCTGATTTGGAATTTGAAGCGATTCTGTTGAATAGAATCGTCTTGGTGGAGGACGTTGTGCAGAATCGGAATCAGATTGATGGTAGTAGTTGTGAGATGACTTTTTGAGAGCACTTCTTAATGGTGATGATTCTCGTGAGGTCTGCAAGATTTGGGCATGTGTGAATGATTATTTTGAAAATTGATTAGAAAAACACAACGATATATTAGAAGAGGAGGGAACTCCTCGTTCATAAAAGATGCATCAAAGAAATGTTAATTCGTGAAAATCCATGTTAATAGAGGATAACAAAACAGGAACATGCAGTCTTGAAATGACTGAAACTTTCTTACTTATTTCACTTTACCTTTTTAATTAACTATTGAAAAGCGAAAACTAACAAATCGATAGGACAGAGGGAAACAGGGGAAATAAGGGAAAGTAACCAAAAAACGACTGAAAAAGGGAAAAAAGACTCACCACCGGCAACTTTTCGACAACTTCTTCTCCATCAGAATACTCGTTTTTCCACTGATTTGCACCCTGAAAACAGTTGGAAATGGAAGGTTTCAATAAATTATCGGATTGAGAATTCAGGTTCTGAACTAGGAATTAGGTCACAACATTCAATCTGTTGAATTCGTGGAAGAAAATGAAATGTTCTGTGAATTCGAAAGATTCTTCTCACCCAAGAAACAATATTTGTTTTTACGTGCAAGTTCTACCCTTTCGGAAAACGCACATCCTCCTTTTATTTCAACAAATAAACATTTGAATGAACATGATCGGGAGGAGAAAAAAAAGACAGAGAGAAATGGAAAATGGAAGTGGCAAAATGTGGAAAACTATTCGAATGCGCAGAGCGAAAAACGAGGAATCACATTGTTTACATCGAATTGGTACGTTTTTTGCACTGATCACTCGTTGTTTTTCAGTTCACGAAGAGATTTACACAACAGTTTGTAGGTTTTGTAATTCTGCTTTTTTGAAATTTTGGACAAAATTAGCGAAAGATTGAACTGGGTAGGATCGGAAGGAATTTCGACACACAGATATAAAAAAGTTTTATGGCGGAATGATAGTTGAACCTTACCTCGTCTTGCTCATTTCGATTCACTTTCTTTCTATTCCTCCCACAGCAAAATAACATTTTCAAACAATGTTCAGAAATTGTTGAAATCAGTGAACCGTCTTCTCGAAAAAAGTGTGGGAATAATAATTTTATCGTCTCGTTTCTCCGATTTTCTTTTCTCACACAGCACAATAGAGACAATACAAAAAAGAACGATATGAGTCAGAGAAAAAAGAAAAAAGAGATGATCAGCGTACATTTGGTACGATTTTTAATATTCAATTGTTTTTGCTTTTTGTATTTTTTGACAAATATATTGTTGGAATCACGTTATTATTTCAAAGAAAACAACTTACGCTTCTTGGTAATGTCGATCGTTTCAAAGTAGTCGTTGTAGATTCTTCTTCAGAATCACGACGTCCGTCGAAATTGAGATTTGTACGCTGAAATTGATTAGAAATTCAGAAAAAAACATTGAAACATAAAATCGAAGGAACAAGTGAAATACGATATCTAGCTGTTCCACTCACCGCAATATTCTCATTACTCAAATGAAAATTTCGAATAGTTCGTGGCTCTTCTTCTCTTTGAGTTTTCGAATAAATCTCCTCGGATTGCTCTCTTCGACTTAATCGACGATCGACTTCTGGCACAAAGTCAGTCAGACGACCTGGTGAATTCTTCTCTTGATAGCTTGTAACTCTGAAGTTTTGAAAGATAAAAGTTGGAATCGTGAATAGATTCGATTCACCTATAATCTCCATATTCACTTCTTCCACTACTTCTATTCGAAGACGAATTGAAATTGTCTTTAGCTGTACGATAACTTGACAGGGAAGTGTCTCTTTTACGATCAAGTGATGACTGAGTTGTTGCTCCACGTGGCAGACTGTTGAAGTCACGAGATGATCTTGTAGCCGATGAAGACGTCGAGTCTCTAGAGGCTCTCGTATGTTTTCTCTTGAATTCGGCGTAGGAATCGAATGATTTGTTTTCAGTGAATACCGAACGAGCCTGAAAGGGTTCAAATATGGGAAATATTCAGAAAAAAAGGGAGTAGACCTTGTCAAAGTTGCTCGAGTTCGTGGAAGACGTCGACATTTGTTTGGTGAGGATTGGAGCTGGAGCTGCTGGAAAAATTTGAATTTTGTATTTGGAAAGATTGGATTCATACAACTTACGAGCTCTCAAAATCAGGACGTCAGCTTCTCCAACACGGGCTGCCTCATGAAGGATTCGAGTGACTCCAGACTGATATTTATCCGACATGTCTTCTCCGTTGATTGAAACCACTGTGTCTCCCACCTGTAATTAAACTATCAAAACTAAAAGTCTTCAATGAAACCTTACCAAAAGTCCAGCTTTATCAGCTGGCGATCCAACTATAACACTCTCGACAATAACTCGATTATCTCTTCTGAAAGTTGTGAAACCCATTCCCTTGTGCACGGGCTGGGATCCCATGACTACGTTCAAAGTGAACATTCCTTCTTGTTTTGATACGGAAGATGCACTATATCTACGTTGTCGTTGTTGATAATCATTGTTTTGTTTAGGGTAATATGTTGCTGGAGATTCATCAAATGGAATATCAACTGCATGGTAAATTCTAGTGGTTGAAGAAGATTTCATTGGCGGAGGAGCATGAGTTTGGGCTGAGGGACGGTGATGGTAGTCCTGAATAGATTTCATTATATTCAACAGTTGACAGTTATACAAACCTCCATAATAAAATCACTTCTTGGATACTTCGTGGCCGTTACAGTTGCTTTTTGTTCTCTGTTCAACTCCACAGTTAAATCAATATTCTCCACTTTTGAATCATTTTGATTGATTTCTTGAGCAGCTTTTGACACAAATGGTTTGACACCTTCTCGCGGTGGAGGTTGTTTGAAAGTTGCTTCGACTCGAGCAGATGTTACAGGCATGTATTGATTCTTTTCGATTAAACGAGAACTTTCCTGAATTAGGATGCAATTTTATACTACTGAACTTCTGGAAAACTAACCACAAATCTTTTGGTATGATTTGAATTCAATTCCTCGTCCTTGTCACTTTCAGATGGACACTGATCATAGTAGGTGTCTTTCTCAAGACTACGATAGATTGGAGCGTAGTCTTGACTACGAGACAATTTCAGAGGAATCAGAACTTGATCGAGTTTCTCTTCGACTGGAGGTGGGGGAGGTGGGTGATGAGGGGGCTCTTCGTCGATTACACTTTTTGGGGAAACGAATAGATCAGTGCCTAAAAAAGTTTGAAAGTTTGAAAAATAGATCTCAAAAACTCACTTCTCGGTGAGAATTCAGAAGTTGATGGTGATCCAAATGTTCTATTATCAATTCCAGAGTCGTTATTCAATTCGTCACTCGAACTTTGCAATGGGGATACGGTAGATGCTGAGTGCTGACGTGGAAGAGCTGGTCGAGCAGCCGAATTGACTTCGAGAATCTCTTCTTTTGTCTGTAAATTAAGAATGTTAGATTGTTTAAGCTTTGAATAAACCATTTTATTTTGCTTGTATGGTGACTACATCAGTTATTTTCAAAGTGAAATAATTACTGGTGATGTAATATTCAGTCTACAGTGTAACCTTGGAAGTTCTTATCTTTTATGTTGAAACTCTGGAAAAGGAAGTACTGTAACTACTCTGAACAACTCTTGAAAAAGGGGTTCTAGAAATCATATTGTCGGGAGGGGAACAAAAGAACCGAAAAGCAAAAAAAACAAGGAACATTTTGACAATATACATATATACATATACACAAAAATCGTACAATACACTTCTTCTTCTTCTCATCTTCTCCGTTCCCTTTTCCCCTTTCCCGGAGGTTTCTCTTCTACGGAAAGTGAATGGGCGGGGACTTCTTCTTCTTCCTTTGTATATTAGATCATATGTATATTGTTACAAAAGGTGACTAACACCTGAATTTCGGAACAAGAACAGAAAAAAGGTAGAAATTCTTCCCAGAAAAACTGCTACCAGGGTTGAAAAAAAGAGAAGAAGAACTTCAGCGTCATTTTTTTCGGTAGACATTCTATATGATTTATGCATAAAAGGGGGTATAAAAACTGGATTAGTTACGGTTTCGCGCACTAGCAACAACCCAAAAAGTAGTAGTATTCAAAAGATATTCATACAGGCAGTAAGTATTAGAAAAATGAAAAGTGAGTAATTGTATGGTATGAAATATAATTATAGAAAATAATTAACAGTCTCAGATTTTAGTAAATAGGAATTTGGAATAGTGTGAAGTCAGTTCATGTTAGAGTCAATGTTAAAAATAATTATCTTGATCCGAGTTTCCGGAGGTAAAAGAGAAATAGCGGAACGGAGCTGCACGAAATCAAACCGGACGAATCTGAACCGTCAATGGAGCAGACTACTGTCAAAACACGGTTTCTTTTCGTAACAGACTGAATAAGGTTACTGAGAAGCAACTACAAAAAGCTGGTATTTCGATCGTCCCAGAATGAACGCCGTTTTCATTTTTATAAATTTCAAACGTAATATTGACGAAAACTGAATGAAACTGTACTGTTTGCATAACAATAAACTTCTAAAGGTTTTTCATGAACTTTCAAAAATGATGTAGATAGTAAAAGAAGATCTCACCACTAACATATCATCCCATTTGACACTTTTATTCCTTGATTTTCTCTCTTCTTCATCAAATAACTCAACAAAATTACTAGGATGTGAAACGGAAGATGTTGGATACGATGACGTCATCATCTCTACATCAGCTGCTCTCCCTCCACCTCTTCTTGTTGTTATTTCCACGCGTACATATCCCCGTTGATCTCGTGTCAAACGTGGCAATGTCTCATTTGGAAACAATCGACTCCATCTGGGCCACGCCCCCTCTTCTGAGCTCATGAACTGAGACTATCACGTGGTTAGACCGGAAATGACGAATCAGAATAAAAAAGGAAACAGTCAAAACAAGGAGATTTTCGGATGGTAGATGACACTGTGTCAAATAGATCTATAATATTTCGAGAGGCAGTTAGAGAATGAAACGTATGCGCCTTCTCCTAAAAGAGATTACATCGAAAAAGTTGGTCGACCGACTGGATGGTGTCGCGTATTACCAAATTCCGAATAGCTTGAAATATTATTGAATGAGTGGAAACGCAGACTCGAGACCGTTTATATCTACTACCACGTATCTCGTTGGCTGTCCGCTTTATATAGATGACAATACCCGGGGGCTTTCATAAATACATATTGAAATGAAAACTTTTCGTCTTTTATGAAAAAGGGACGATTTCCTTTGCAGATTGAAATCCTTTCCAATCTTTTGATAGATGCTTTTTTGGAAGAAAGTCTATTCCAGGAGTTATACCTTGAACTGTACTGATAGTTTACTTTCTTTCAAGACGAGAACAAAAATATCCGGTTTCTTATCACAGAATTTTGTTGTTTTTACGAAAAGAAAACACAAATTAAAAGTAATTTTGCAGTGGAAACCAGGAAGGTAAACACTACAAACTACACATGTTTTGCTTAAGGATTCTCAAGATTCTCGGGAACAAACAGCGAATTTCGATGTACGTGATTATCAAAACTCTCTGAAATCAACTGTGCATTACATCTCGATTGGAGAATAAAAAGACTCCACGAATCCTAATATTTGAGAAATGTTAATGCAGTCTCATTTGCTCAGATTGAGATCGAAAGTTTCAAAAATCGTGATAAATGGTTTTTGTTTTAACATTACAGTCTTTGAGGAACAAGTATAGTCTCAAATGTCAGTTCGAAAGATCGACACGTTGTTGAATTATCTGTCCCAAACATCGAAAAGGGGAGAGAACGTGAAAAATGAATCTGAGATATGGTTGCTAAGAAACCGCGGTCCAGTATCATATTTAACCCGTGAGCAATGTGTTCATCAGTTCATTTATCTCACAATCAGAACACCTATCTCCCAGACGGATACAATTAGGATTTCAAAAAGTAATATTGTTTTACGAGGTTACGGTAGTTTTCGATCCAAAATACATTATAGAAAATCAAAAAACAAATTCCCAACTTTTGTAGATAAATCAAAGAAACTCACCACACCACCTCGAACCTTGATCCGAAGAACGGATATTTCTTTCGGACTGAATGGACAATCGGCATTTGCACAGAATTCTGGTGGAATTACACTCAACGGTTTCTCGACTGACACCTCAGGCATTTTTAGAGAAGAAATGAAAGATTCGACGAGTGAAGAACAAAACCACGAATAGTTTTCGAGAAAGCACAAAAAGCTCTAACTTCTTTTTTCGTTCCTTTTTTCTTTCATTTCATTTCTTACCAACCAGTTATCGGTATTTCCGGTAAGAGAGTGTTGTTAATGAGGAGAGTTTAGACAACAAGACTTGTCAAACTTTTAGTTATTTTCGAGGTTAAAACAAACAAAACTACCATGAGGGAGGCGCTTTGCGCAATAAGAGAGCACACAGTTTGACAATATCAAATATGTGTACGATAGGTAATTTTAAGAAGAAGTAGTAGTTAATATGGTTTGTTGTAGAAACTACATTACTAGGAAATTCAACTACAAAACAAGTTTTTCTACAAAAATAGCACTCCAACGAGTTTACCTTTCTTGGTTGATATGAACTGTATTCTTCATGTCTCTTTGGTGTTTCTACAGTAGTCTCAGATGATGCTCGATCTCCAAACTTTTCCTTTCTCTTCTTTCTCCAAGTGTCTAAATTTGCTTGCCATGGCTCACTGTCGTCGTCGAATTTTTGCTGCAACCAATACAAAATATACGAGTAAACCATTCTTTCATTACAAACCATTTGTCTCTGTCCTTGTAACATCTTCTCTCTTTGAACTTTTTGTTGTTGTGCCATTTGGAGGGTACTTTTCGCAGATTCAGCCATTTCGTCGCCGCCTTTTGTGACGGCGACAAACTGGAACGGATCCGAGGATTTTTGTCCCGGTCCTCGCAGCATTTTAGCTCCGGGTCTGTAACAATAATTTTCAGATTAATAAACTTCAAAATTTTCGCTCCCGGGTGGGCTCGAACCACCAACCTTTCGGTTAACAGCCGAACGCGCTGCCTATTGCGCCACGGAAGCACGGTTTCAGCACTTTTACAAAAGTTTACATGAATTCAATGACATAGGCTAGACAATGGGAGAGAGTGAGACAGATAACGAGGAAAGGGTAGAGCGGAAAATAGGAAAAGATGATTTTGTTAATTAAATACTTCAATATTCATTAATTTTGGAGACATCTGAAAGAAAAAAGAAAGGGGATTCGCCTCTGTAGGGACGTCTTCTGATGTGACGACGTCGGAAGTCAAAAACAGGAAAAAGGGAAAAACAAGCGTTTCTCTTCTGGTAATTGATGTTTCTTTCCAGCTTTCGCCTCTTCATTGTCTCTTACCAATAGCTATTTTCAGAGACCAGAAATCCTTTGAAAAAGTGGGTATTTGAATGAAAAAAGAGTGGGAAGCCAGGGACAGCTTGAGTTTTTTTCGATGAGAAAATTGAAATAACTATCGTATTTGAGAAAACTGTAGTCACACTGAGCACTCCTAATTTTCAAAAACTGTTATTTTATTTCTAGAGTTCTTCAGTTTAAAAAGGAAAGAATCTACATGTGCTTCCGAGTTTCGGCTGAAAGTAAGATTACGTAGATCAATTAATAGCTGGAAGAGCGACCAGGAAAATGAAGAAACTGAACGAATCATTTTTTCGTGAAAAAATTTTAAAAATCGAGGAAAGTTACTTACAAGGGAACCTTTTAAGTGGTCCTTAATGCCAGCAAAAACGACCTATACAGGTCGAAAGAGGATGTTTCAAAACCTATAAATCAACTTTCAAAAGTTGCTTCCGTGACCTGTAAGTGTCTGAAATTGCCATCTGAAAATTGACCATTTTTACCATTGATTTGCTGCATTTCGCCCTCTCGCCTCCTCCAAATCCTATCACGTTTGTAATAAACTGCGGCGACACTTTAATAACGTGTTCGGATGGCCACAGGTAGTTGGCCAGCGACGAAATACGGACCATATACGCGTCCGCGCCGGACTCAAAAAGAAGTAGCTAAGGACGATATGTGTGCGTCATATACGGTCCGTTTCGAGTCCGCGCGCCGAAAAAGTTGCTCCTCTTCCTCCCACCGCCAGCCCCTTCCCTACTTTTGTTTCCCGGTTGAGATCGTCATTTAACAAAGAAGATTAGTGATAAAATTACTATTTTATTTAAAGAAAGATAAAAAGGAACATTGAAAATAATGAAAATAAGAAGAAAGCATAGCAAATTATAAACAGAAATCACAAGTTTATCGGGCAGTCGTGTCCTTGAAATCCAACGAAATCCAATTCGCGTAGAAGCCATTTTCAGTCGTTGATTTCCGTTTTTCCCTTTGTATTTCTGAAAAAAAAATCAATTAATTGCGGAATAAAAAATATTTATTCAGTTAACTTACTTTCGAAAAAGGGTTCCTCCTCCGGACAAATACAGATGTCGTGCTTGAGAAGGAGTTCCGGCCAATTTTAACCAAGTTTCTCACTGAAAAATTTATTTTGAATAGAGAATGTTGAATACTATCACAAACCATTGAGGAAATCGAAGGATTGGTTCCATTTCAGCTATCGCCGCTGTTTCTCTTTTTGGGATCATCGGACTGTCTGAAAACACAATAATTCTTCGATCATTCACAGTTACATGCGAAAATTTTTCACGAAAAAAATTAATTAAAAGAAATTTCAATTTAAAAAACATAAAGAAAGGCGAAACTTTCGAAAAATAGGGAAAGAAACGTAAAATCTCCGTAAATGATTAAAAAATAATCATTATCCGAGAGGAGTCCGAGAGCTTCGGAAGAGCTGCTGCAAGCGGCCGCCGCGGCCAGTCCATACGGACTATTTCGCCAATCCATATACGGTCCGCGCTGAGTCCGCGCGCGGACGCCTGCCGCCCACTTCCTCCTCTTTTCCCGAAGTCCACACTGCGTCCATCTACAGTCCGTAGCGGGCCATAATTTTGCCGCGGACTCTATACGGTCGGAAAATAGGACTGAATCCGCATGCGGTCCGCACGCCAACTACCTGTGGCGCAGGTGGTAATCGTCTAGGTGGAGGAAAATTTTGGGCAGGTTCGACCCCTTTGCCATTTTTTTTCTTTTTTTTTGTTTGATATCTTTTTTTCCAGTTTTTTTCAATGTTTTTTTTGGAAGCTATCATAAAAGTCTTTTTTGTACCACCATCAACGTGATTCCCTCCTGAATCCATTTCAATTGATGATTATAAGAGTAATCTGCCGGTTGACAGATGGAGGTGCCGCCAAACTTTTATGATAGCTTCCAGAAAAACATTGAAAAAAACTGGAAAAAAAGATATCAAACAAAAAAAAAGAAAAAAAATGGGAAAGGGGTCGAACCTGCCCAAAATTTTCCTCCACCTAGACGATTACCACCTGCGCCATCCGAACACGTTATTAAAGTGTCGCCGCAGTTTATTACAAACGTGATAGGATTTGGAGGAGGCGAGAGGGCGAAATGCAGCAAATCAATGGTAAAAATGGTCAATTTTCAGATGGCAATTTCAGACACTTACAGGTCACGGAAGCAACTTTTGAAAGTTGATTTATAGGTTTTGAAACATCCTCTTTCGATCTGTATAGGTCGTTTTTGCTGGCATTAAGGACCACTTAAAAGGTTCCCTTGTTAGAAAAACGGGAAGATTGTATATACATGCTACAGTAAAAACGAGTAAAAAGAAGAAGAAAGGTACCGTAAATACTGTATTATAACGGCACCTGTAATAGAAGGGCACCTGTATTATAACGGCACCCCATCTCTACTCAGAATCCATAAAAGAGTTTATCAAGGGGTTTTTTCTCGGTTCTGATTAGAAGCAGCGTGCTTGGTCACTTCTAGATCAGCAAATAGTACGTCCAAAAAAGTTTTTTCGTTCAATTGTAATGAGTTTCTGAAAACACAAAATTTCTCTCGGAGGCAGTTGAAAAATATAACGGCATGCCGTTATAATACAGTATTTACGGTATATTTGATAGTAGGAATCCTAGATATTCGATGGCTCATATTGTATCAACGAATAAAAAAGTCAGATCAGATGAAAACCGTAAAAAACAGTGGGAATCGGGAGGGCGCAAATCCTCTCACACTTTCTTCTATATATCCGGTCATTCATTGGCGGCTCACCAATCTTTTTCCATGCTCTCATTCATTTGTTTATCTTCTCTCCCACCTCCTTCTATCCTTTTTTCTCATCGAAACGAGACACTAAGGAGACATGGTCAATGGTATTAGTGAAGAGAGACTCAGATGATATGCTACAATAAGTGTGCGTAATCTCCACTTTTTCGCGCTTGTTTGAGACTTTGAGTGCCTTTTTTTGCCTCATTCCGTGGCTTTTTTCTGCGTAGAAACGTTCACTTTTCACGTTGCGGCGAATGGACAAAGACAATTGGATGTGCAACTCAAAACTAGGATTGAGATAGGAGGAATTAGTTTAATGGATTCGATTGATAAAATCAGAAACTAAACTACAAAAATTATAACTCTAATAAGAGAAAAGTTGTAGATTGTATATTAGTTGATATACACTCATTGGTTTAATTTTCTCCCACTTGTCACTTAATTCACTGTTACAGTCATTCTTCAGTTTTTTCATTGACATTGACAGTTCATTCACAACTTAATTTGCCTAATTTGTTCTCCGCGCTTCAATATCAGATCTATGATCATTTTCATTAATTTCCACATTAATATTGACATACCCAAATTCGTCTTCTGGATAATCGGCACCAAGATTCGGTGGGTATTTTGCCACCTGAAAAACGATTTGAATTCAAAGAAGTTGGGATGAATACGATACAGAACATATAGTAAGTAAGAACGACAAAGTTAGAATGAGTAAACATATATTTTCGAGAAAATGATACATACACGTACAGTACCGCCCAAAAGGTTATCAACTTTGGATGTTTTCAGTTGAAAATGGCCAACTTTGAGAGTGTGTCATGATAATACAGATTCTCCCACAAAGAAAATTTTGTATAAACCATACAGAACAAAAATAGATCTTCATTTTTGTAGTTGACAACTTTTTTGTACGAGCACTCTCCGGCAAGTTACGTATCAACAAAGTAATTTCTCCCTCAAATCGACAAATTTCAGTGCAGAATGGTGCGATTTTTGAGCTGTCGTCTTAAAATGATCATAACTCTCTAGGGAGTGCTCGTACAAAAAAGTTGTCGACTACAAAAATGAAGATCTACCTTTGTTCAGTATGGTTTATACAAAATTTTCTTTGTGGGAGAATCAGTATTATCATGACACTCAAAGTAGGCCATTTTCAACTAAAAACAGCCAATGTTGATAACCTTTTGGGCGGTACTGTATGTTTCTGTCCTTAATCAGTGTGGGTTTATAACTCCTGTCCTAATTCAAGTTTCACCTGGTTTTTGAAAGCCAACTCATTTTCCTCGCCTCAATGAGGGTTCTGAATAGGGAAAATATAGAGGGTTTTAATTCAGGACGGTTAAGATTCGGTACAGTTCTGCCTTGGAAAAGTTTTGAAAAAACGGAAGAAGTTGAAAAGTATGAAAGAAGAAAACGTAATTGATGTGAACACTCAAATCAAAAGAGTCCGCCGTGAAATAGTTCTCAAAGATTATTTTGTTGGCTGTGAGTGTTCCAGAAAGAGAGGACAATGTCAAAAGTTATGTTATCTCTTGAAAAAGATGACAACTCAAATGAAATTTCAATTCAAAATGAAACATGATAACCCTCAGTTTTTCGAATGACTCACTCCGAAAAAGGAACACTTTTACATTTCATTTTATCATAAAAATCGATTAAAATGCCAATCAAACACACCAAATGTTCTGTTATCAGTTAGTTTTTTCCAACGTTAGAGGGTTAGTATGTGAGTCCTTGAAATGTAAATACAGACAAAATGTGGCACATTTTTGGCATTTTTTGGTGTGTTTTATGGATCGAGAAAACACGGAAACAAGGAAAAAGACAAAGTATATTATCAGTGGTAAAGAACAATATCAGTTTAAATTGCAGTGATTGAAATTCGTAATAATTAGAATACAAGATAAATACCTTTACCGCATAATCATTTTCAATCATTGCCAATTTTTGATTCTGAAATGGACAGCGATTGGAGAAAAGAAAGGACAAAAAAAGAAAATTGAAGTTTGATTGTCTGAAAAAAACGAATTGTAGAAAATTCAATCAATTGTATCAAGAGTAGATGAGCTGAAATTCAAATAGAACACAGCCAACAAAAATAGAAAAAAAATAAGAAAGAAGAGACCGTGAGTAAATAAAAGAACATAGTTTAACTCGTGGGAGATTTGATGACTTTGAATTCGGACAAGGAAAATATTTAACAAAAAAGCGAGTTTAGTTTTTTGAGAAATATAAGAGAGTACTTCATATGAAATTTTAGTACGAAATAAATGGAAAAACGAGTGATAAAAGACAGAAAATGGATATAAAATTTTATGAAATTCTTATTTAGAAATTCGGAAGAAACCAAACCAGAATTGAATTCAAAATGAATGACACGATAATTTGATAATCAGAGAACGAGAGTGAATATGGGAGAAAGTGGTCAGATCTCTCTCCGATCCGATTGAATATTCAAATTTCTTCTTTTCTTTTTGTCTCTGTGTCTCAAAATGAAGTCGTAAAATTTGCATCTGTGTCTCTTCGTCTCACACACTCTCCTCATTCACGGATTTTTGGATCAGTAATATTGAAAGAGAAGAAAAAGAATGTCGGTCAAAGGATATATTATGGATCAGTTTATCAGTTGGTGTTGATTTGGAGATTGGCGAAAAACGGGAAGAAATAGAGAAATATTCGAAATTGAAGTTTTGGGAGAAGGGAGAAAAGAACAAATACATTTAAGCTAATATGAAACAAAATTAGTTTTATGAACATAATTTCTAGCTCCTGGCCATGAAAATCAGTTTTTTCTGTTATGCTTATCTGCTAATCTAATGAGACAACTTTGACTGCAGTTGTTGAAACGATTGACTCATAGTCCGATTGATTAAATTTCATTAGAAAATGCAGAAAAAACCGAAAATATCATATTAAAATGAAACAGTTTTCTGTACGAATCCACTCTATTGAGATGTAGCTGAGCTGAGAAAATATTTCGGCTTCAAGATTTTTTCCTTACAAGAAAAAAATGAAGAGAAAGATACACTCATCGAAACTGAGCCAAAATGACAATTTTTGAAATCGTGAATCTACATCTCGATGTTTGCCGTTTTTTTCTGAAATCAGAAAAATACAACATTTCTGGCTTGTTTTTCTTATTTTCAAATTGATATTCGTATTCTAGATTTTTACTTTCTGACATGAGATTACGGGGAAGACCAATTAATAATGAACATGGAGTAGGAATCACTCAGGTAAAAGAAATGAAAAATGAAGAATAATCTAACAGAACGGAACAAGAAACATGTTAAAAATGTAGTAATATTACACGGGGATCAAAAAGAAACAAGGTGGTGGAACGGTGTCGTCTAATCCTTCTTCTTCTTTTTCAACTGCGGTTTCTTCAGAAATGACATGCATATGTCTTCGTTCCGACAACTAGGTATCCTTCTTACTCTTTTCTTTCTTATTCTCTTCAAGAAAACACATTATGCAAATGGCGACCAGGTCGGTGTTGATTGCCCGAAACAGGTGTCCTGCTGTGTCCTGGGAGGAAAAAGAAGAAGACTGCCGCAAATCCATACAGTCATTTGGCTGAATTACGATCCGCCAATTATTACCGCGCCAAGGAAGTCGCCATTACCCATTCAGGGAGCGAAGACAGGGTCAAATGTTGAAGAACAGCTGTTTCGGATTTATCCTAGATTTTTATTTATGTGGTCTTCCATTCCACACTGACAAGGTTTGGGGAACGTTCAGATGGAGCATCGAGTTTTGACAGAGAAAATTAAATGGAATAATGAATTAGTTCTCACTATCAGACATCGGCAATTATGCAACCTAGTTTGCTACAGTATCAGAAATACACGTTTCTAGTATATTATCGAAAAAATAATCAAGTGTGAGCCATAGTGGTGCTGAAGAGCTACAGTTTTTGTACTAAATGTGAACGAGCTTACATCATTCAGATTCTCGTTCATATTTCAGTAACTAGGCAAATTTACCCTATTAAAATGAAAAGTTTGAAACTTAAATTCAGAAACTGAGAGCAGTTAGTATTAGTACAGAAAATTTAGTAATCTCGAAATTTAGATAGTGTAATATTACACAATACTTATCGTATTGTATATGAAGGTTCATCTTGTTAGGAATTATGGAAACCCTTCTGGATAGCTCAGTATTGCAAGTTTTTCAAATAATCAAGTAGTAAAGCACCTGAAAATCTGGAATTAGTTATTTTTTGCTCAATCCTATGTAAAATGATAAATATGTTCTTCATAAAATAAAATTCATTTGTCTGAATAAAAACAACAAACAAATGAAAAGGAGTCACTGAGATAATTGAATTGTTTTTTCACCGGGAAACATCAGAATTATCAGTTGAATTGTTATATAAAAAAGGGGAGATCTGGAAATGGGGGATTCGAAATAAAAGTAATGATAATGGATGCCTAAAAAGAAACAAATTGAGTTGGTAAACAGTCAGTAAGAAATGGTATCATAGACGAGAGGAGCTGAGTGAACGAGATGCTTGAATTCAGTGACGTCGACGTTAGCCAAGTCTTCCGGTACCTTCTCCTGCAAGAAAAAGGTTGTTATATAAGTTCACTTTCTGTTCCATTTCATTTTGAGAAAACTAATCATTCTGTCAGAACAGAACGGATCGAGAATCACATACTTTCGTCCTATCTTTAGGTCACATGGTCATTTTTTCTGATTAATATCTTAAGTGTTCTTAGGTACAGCTTCACAATCTTCGATCATTTTTGTTCGATTCCAAAAACAGAAAACCTACAAGGTCAGTCGTCTTCTCTTTGACCAGTGCTATCCAACAACAACATAATGATTGATGTGTTTGAATGGGGTACCAGCTGGTACAAGTAAATAAAAATTCTATTATACTTACATGATGCCATTTGGTTGAAGAATAAGTAGGTGGTGGAGTTGATTGACACATTTTCAGTTTTTCAGCCGTTTGTTCCAATTCAGCAAGTTGACGTTCGAGCTCAATGATATGGGAGAGACTGTCCAGGAGAATCTGAGAAAAAAAGATAAATTATTTAAAAAATAAGTTTAGATTGATCGTGTCTGCTATAATTATGACGTAAGAACATTGTTGAGGTGTACAGAGAACCCTGTTTTCAGTCCAAAGTGTTACATGTTCTACAGATACAGTAGTCAATATCTTATCTAAAGGATTCAGAGTTATCCAACTACGAGGGAGGTCCTCGGTTACGTAACTTGAAAGTTCGTAGCTGTGTAATTTGTACACAAATATGTTGTCTTTCCCTTCTCTCAATTGACCTTTTTTAAATGTGTTCACCCTTAGGAAAAAAAGAAAAAAAAGAGAGAAAGTACACGAGAAAAGACAGAGACACATGGAGAAACACACGAAAAACTTGTTTTCGTCGATTCTTGCAAAAACGAAACGATGTGAGAAAATTGCCCTTTTCGATTATAAATGAGAGAAATGTTCGTAACTTACTTGACATACAACTGGATCTTTTGGAACTTCACTGATATATTCTTTGAGACGATCATAGACATTATTGAAGGTTTGAGGTGGTGGAGATGATGTCCTGAAATAAAATAGATATGATTTATGAGAGTAAGAGCAAAAATATTGAAAATATTACATTGTTGAACTTGAAGGACTTGCGGAGACACTTGAACAATCGGAATAAGTCGAAGTGGTAGAGTTTTTTCGTTGACGATATGGATGGTAGATGTAGGAATCCTAAAATCAGAATGAGGATACGGTAGGAAAAATATGGGGGGTATACTGCAGACAATTTATTATTTAAATAGTTTTGAAATCGAGAAGCATACAACTAATTCAGACTACAACTATAACTCAGAGCCTACTCAACTCAAAGTTTATAAAATAAAATTACAGTAGCCAAAGGAATACAACTGCATTGATAATCATATCATACCTAAGTATATCGTGTACAAAAAAAGCTATCAATAACTCACCGAAATCTGAGTTTGACTCATTCTTCTCATCGCTTCACAAGTGTATTTCATTCTTATTTGCAAACAAAAATCCGAAATTTAGGTAAGTGAACCAAATCAGTCAGCTGTGTTGGGAGTCTTCATAAGATTTCGAACAATTTCCGTCTTGACTCCGCCCAATTTGGCGTCGTGCCTTCCGTGCCAGGAACCGATTCTCTCGTCTCTCTTTCCGCCAAATACTATCTGATTTTCGTGGCGACGCCACCGACGGGTACGAAGACGAGAATGCAAAAAATGAGAAGACGTAGAATGGAAAAGACGTTTTGAAAAAGAGAAAAAAGGGCCTAGGGGAGGAAGAACAACTTATCATACATCTGCCACCCTGAATGAGGAGAGAAATGGTATATAGCAAAAGGTGTTTGATTTGAAATTTTTGGCGCGCGCGCGAGAGTTTATGTCACTAAATATTTGGGAGAAAGAGAAGAGAGATAGTTGAAGAACGTTTGAGAAATGATGATGGTAAATAATTGATATGTCAGTGAGTAGGTGTACTGTAGATGTAATCCATTTCTTTCGGGTCAAAATTGAAATATATATTATAGCTTGTTGTGAAGTTATCTAGACGCTTACCTACAAGGTACAATCAGTCTTTGAAAACTAAAATAATCCTGAATGTTTATTTTTCAACAAGTTATTCCTGGACCATCTAAGGTTGATTTTCATTGTTATTATTGTTCTTTTAGGCAAATGATTTTGAAATATTACAATTTATTTATACAGTCTACTCCCCAAAAACTACAATTAAAGTTGTAAACAATAAATTTTCAATGAAAAGATTTAAAACCGACAGAATAGTTACAAGTAAATACAAGAAAAGCTCAAAGACAACAAAAACTAAACGTTGCTAGAACAGAATGAATGAATCGATTCCTATCAAGGTAAATTTTTGAAAATTGTGATTGTTTTCAGTAGTTTTCGTTTTGGTTTCGGCTCAGATGTATCTAAAAACTCTTTCAATGCTTCGAAATACTTTCTTTTTGCTCTTTGCTCTTCTTCTGCCGCAACTTTTCTAGAAGTGACAACTGCTTCCAACCATTCTGTTTTTCTATTCCATTCTTCTTGAGAGATTTGATTCAATTGGCGTAAGGCATCGTTCAAAACTTTCGACATCATAGCTGCTGCTTTTCTTTCTTTTTCCTTCTTCCGAGCTTCTTTTATCGTACGGTATGGGAAACGGTTCCGCCAAACAATGAAATAAAGTTTCTTTCCGTAGAATAAAATTGTTGCGAGACGTCCATCATCTCGTTGAATATCTTTCGAGTACTTGCAATCGAGGAAGCTACTTGGATCTCGAATAGTAGTTCTGGCCAGATAGGAACTGAAAAGATATGAACAATTAGGTTCTTAATCAGATAAAGTCCAATGTTGGTAACTAAGTCACAAAAATTCCAGAAGTTTTACTCACCTGGCGTCAAAGTATTCTCCTTCTCTCACTTTTGGATTCCAATCACGTAAAATGAGTCCATTTGTGATACTTCTCTTGTTTTGAAAAGCTTGTGGACTCAATGTAATTTCCAATCGTTCAACTCTTATTTGATCACTGTCGAGGAACATCCATTGCATCAGAAAAGCATTTAGATCATCAGCTGTTAAATTGTTGTGTCCGATATCTATCGACACATTGTTGAGAGATAACAATTCTTCACGGGTTATCCATTCCGGGTTATCAAGTACGACATTGTATGAATTGATTAACTGGAATAGATTGAAATATACACTCTTTTTCACAAGAAAATGCTTATTCAGTTAAAAAACTTACTTCATCTTGCATACAAGCAGGGCCAACTTGATGAGAAACCCGAACCGTTCCATTGACATTTGCTGCACGGAACACTTTTCTGACTCTATCCGTTTTTGGTGGTCTCGTTCCAATCAATCGGAAGCAATGAATTTGTCTCGGAAGGGGTGTGGAACAGAATGCTTCACAAGATTTTCGATCATTCACATTCACTCCAACATAGATATATGCATTTTGTGAAGGGAACATTGAACATAATTCGTTGAATGTTTCCATCATTCCACTGATACAATCGATTGGAAATAATGTTGGTTGGAGAGATTTCACTTCTTTTGGGTGATTACTGCAATTATTGAATTATGATATTTGTCTGAATAAACAACTTACATCTTGCAAAACAAATAATTTTGAAACTTGTGAGCCTTCAGATAATACGAATTGTTCCAGGTTTTTCGCACCCCATCTCCTTTTCTCCATGAATAAAATACGCAAGCAGTGTACTTGAATTTGTCAAAATATGCTCCAACACACGATTTCTCATTGTCAAATCGTAAATAGATGGTATTAATTGAAAGATTTTTGTGTTTTTTCACTTGGTGTTCCAATGGTTTTGAACATTTTGCAATATTATAACTGAAATAAACTATTATAATTGAAAAGAGAGCTAGAAAACGAACCAATCCACCGGATTTAGATATTCATAGAGTTTCTTCAATGATTTCTTCGGAAGTTTCAACAGATTGAGAAAAGTTTCTGAAGAACTAGAAGTTTCTGGTTGAACTTCTAAAGGTTGCATTTCTGAAATAGAATTGAATTTTAGTATATCGAAACTATTGGTTCAAAATGACGAGGAAAGTACGAAACACGTGAAAATAAAGAAGAAAAAAGAGAAGAAATGTTCAGTATTGGGAAAAAGAAAGAGTAGAGAACGGAGAAAGACGCAGAGAGATGGAGGGAGACATCAACACATACTGCCACTCTCATTCGGAGAGACTCCATTGATTTTTTGCCGTATGAGACGGAATGAGTCAACTGACTAATTATGGAATTCGGGGTATTCTGCGTATGAGATATCATGTGGTTCGGAGTTATGGAAGGTTTCGAAATAGGAAAAAACGCTGAGAGATTTATTAATCTCTATGGATGGCATACATCGAAACGAACTGAACGAGAAGGTTTTGAGACCTCTAAAGAAACAACAAAAAAGAAGGAAACAATAAAAACTCAACTAATTCATACAGGAACTGCTCCCATCTGCAGTTCATATTTTGCTCCTGGGCGCAATTGCGTGCTAGATCTGATAATAGATTATTCAGAAGTTTTTTAATTCTTCTATTTCTATTGAATGGCTCATATTTTCTTTAAAACAATGCTTTAATTTTTAAATTTTTTATTTGGACCACTTCACCGCAATAGTAAACATTTAAAGAGAAAAAAAATGAAAATTCTAAAGGCACATTAAGAAAAGCAATTTTAAAAGGAAAAGCCTAATTGGCAGTTAACAAAATTGGTGTTAAGAGAAGTTTTGAAAGAAGAATGGTGGAAAGTAACAGAGTGATAATTAAGTATATGAAGAGCTATATATAAATAGAATCGTACCATTCACCGAGATATATAATTTATGTTTCATGGGAGATTTTCTGTATTTAAATTGATTTGTTGGGAAGGGGGTTGTGAGAGTTTTTGAGAAATTAGAATAGCCATTTGAAGGCACGTCGAACGACTTCTGGAACATGAGACCATTCGAATGTGATGGTCTTGTCGTCGGCTGATTTGATCGTTGCTTTGTAGTTAACACGTTCTCCTGACTTCACGGATGTAACTTCTGATTCAGCATTCTTTGTGTTCGCTTCGAGATAGTTGGCAAGGAGTGCCGCGATTTTATCAAATCTGAAAATCATTCAACATTGTCAGAACTATTTCACGAAATCTTACGAGTTAGCAGTGTTGACACAGTTGAATGGATCTAAAGGATCACGCATCATTCCATGTGGACAAGCACAGTAATAAGATCCAGGAGTGTTGACACATCCCTCGGTACACTGTCCGTTGTTGGTGGCACATTCATCAATATCTGTAAATATTTAGATGATGGAATTTTCAGTATCAGATTAGTTACCATAACACTGTCCGTCCTTTGCAATGTAACCCTTTGGACAACGTCCTCCGTGAGCCTTCACTTTGCATGGGCATTCATCCACAGTAGCTGGTGGGAGGGTGGCAATCGGGCGGTTAGTGTCAATAACCATTTCACATGTTGCACGAAGAATAGCTTTTCCTTCGGAGCATTGACAGTTGCAACTTGTTGGTGATGGTTTCACGTAGTTTTCAGGAGCAGTGGTATCTGGAAGTCAGATAATAATGAAATGGAAAGATGAATGAACACTTACTAAGATCAATATGAAGACTGTCGCAGTTCTTATCAATACTTAAAGCAGTTGAGTTTTCAACTCTTTCGGTTGTCATCACACAGATTGTATAAGTATGATCAGATGGAAGATTGTCAAGATGTGTTCCAAAACTGTCACGGCAAGTTGCTTCCTTTCGAAGCCATTTCTCCTTTGGAATAGAAGTGTCATGAGTGTAGAGAATTGTGTAGTTCTGAAATGAATTGAGGTTACAGGTGTACATGAAAAACTGAAACATACCGATTTGTTGTTAGTGCAACATGTCCAAGACACTGAGATGGATGATGGGGACAAAGGGATCAATTCGATGTTTGTAGCATCCTCTTTGGATGCATCACGTCCATATGGAAGGAGAGTTGTCATTTTTGGAGTTGTTGATTTACGAGTGGTACTAGCAGTGGCATAATCACAAGTGATATATGCAATCCAACTGTCGAACAACTCATTTGGTGCTGACCATTGGTCGAGATGGACGACTCTGAAGAATAGAAAATTTACTTGAAACTTCAACTGAGGATTGATACCTTGTTGGAAGTCCGGTGACCTTGGAAAGAAGATCAGTGGCTGGTTTTCTGACGGAAATAGCAATAATGTTGTGTTGGAAGTCTCCATTTGCGTATTCTGAAGCTGGAAGAGCATCGTCACTCGACGTTCCATCTGAGCTGACAATAATCATCAATTTCACTGCTCCGTTGATATAGTTCTCTTTCGAGAGCTCAACAAGAGCATCAATTCCAGCACCTAGTTTTGGAGAAACGCTATCGTCCCTGAAAAAATAAAATTGTTTAAAACATGTTAGAGCGTTTCTGACATACAATTGTTGAGTGATTCCATTGAGCTCATCAGCGAGCTGATCCACGCGTAAGTTATTGATAACCTTCTGTACTTTCTCGCTGTTTACGGTGATGATGTTGATTCTGAAAATATAAATTAGTTCTTAAATTATTTAAAATTTTTAAACATACGTAATCATGTGTTGTTCATCTCTCAAACGATCATTGAAAAAGTTAACAAGATGATTGAGAACACGACCAAATTCATCCGTAGAAGCTCTTGATGTGATGTCAACCAAAATGTTAATATGATAAGGTCTTCTGATTCCATCGTTACAAAGACCTCCAGAGACTGCACGAGTCGTTCGAAGCATTGGAGCCGTTGTATACTTTTGAGATTGAACATCTCTCTTTGTTGTCAAATGAGATGGCATTTCAGAGTTCTTCTGAGCTGTGTTTCCACATACAGCCTTCAGAATTCCAACAGCGTTGTCATCAATTTCAGTAGACTGAGCAACTTCAATGACATGATCAGGATTTGAGTTTCCAACAAGTCTCTTGATTGTTGCAAGTTCATCTGGATTAGATCCAACAGCAACTGCGAAGAGTTGAACTCCATACATATCTCTCAGATCTTCCGCAGCAGCTGCAGCGTTTCCTCTGTTCTTTCCGTTTGTAATAAGAATTACAATCTTTGTTGCATTCTCTCGTCCATGAAGTTGGAATTGTTGTCTCGCCGCATTCAAACCATACAATGCAATTGCAACACCGTCATTTATCTTTTCAGCGTCCACAATCTTTTCGATGAGTTCAATTTTATCTTCGTAATGTCCGAGTGCAACTGGAACAGCGACCTTGTCACTATAGATAACGAATCCAATCTTCGAAACATCTGGTGCAAGGTCGAATCCTGTATCAACAATGCTGGCAACAGCGTCTTTCATACTATCGAATTCATCAGGTGTGAAGTTTTCAGAAGAATCCAAAACAATAATGACGTCAGATTCGAAATCAATCGATGAACAACTTCTTCCGGAACCAGCTGGAGTTGTTGCCTTTGTTCTAGGAGTTGGCCAGGTACGAGCACTTTCCACGTTTGGAACAATCTGTAATGAATAGTGTGGATAACTAAAAAATATTAGTGACAATACCTTGCAAATGTAATCTGCAATGGGACCAAGAACTTCTGAATCAGCTCCGCGCCATTGTGGAACTACGATCACCTTATCAGCATCAGTAAGTTCTGTGTTTTGTTTTTGACTTTCTTCATCTCCAGAGTCCACAACGAATACGGTAACATTTCGTTCAGACTTGAGAGATTGAACAGCAGACGGATAGTCATCACTGAAAACAACATTTGAGTTTTGATCAATGGTATTAGAACTTACCTAGCCTTTCCATTCTTGATAACAAGAACAATTTGTGGTACTCCATCAACTCCAGAAATAGAAAGCTCATCAAGAGCCTCACGAAGTCCAGCACCGAGTTGAGCACGTCCTTTAAGTCGACGAGATTCACTGATACGATGTACCAGATCATCTTCATTATCGTAATCACCCAAAGAAATTGGAATTTCAGCTCCATCTCCGTATTTCACGAGTCCAATACGAACTTGATGTTTGCGAAGATTGAAATGCTCAGCGAGGAAATTCTTGATCAACTCTTTCATGACTCTGTAGTCAAGAACTTTGATGTTGTTCGATGAATCAATAACGAGAAGAAGATCAATGTGAGATGTAACATAACAGAATTCAGACGGGCGGCGAGTTGGAACCAAAGTATGCAACTTTCTGGTCGTGTCAGTTGGCAAAACAATACCATATTGATCGATTGGGAGACCTTGATCGTCTGTTGGTACAACTGAACCATCGATATTGACTGATCTGCCAAGTGAATCGGTTGGTAATACATCTCCATATCTTCCAATAACTGTGTATGCAGGTTTTCCATTTGAGTCTGTTGGCAGTGGGGATCCGTCTGGGCCGATTGATGGGTAAATGTAATTTCCAGCGGAGTCAGTTGGCAGAACTTGTCCATCTGGACCCAATGGTTTTCCTTGATCATTTTTGGAAACAACTGTTCCATCATCAGTAACAAATGAACCAGAAGATTCTGTGGAAAGAAGAGATCCATCTGGACGAATAACGGGGAATATAGTGTGTCCGTTTTCATCTGTTGGAAGTAGTTTCGCCCCTCCAACATCACTTCCGGCAGGGTATACGTAGTTTCCATATCCATCGGTTGGAAGAATTTGTCCATCTGGTCCAATTGGTTTTCCTTCGTCATCTTTCTCAATAATATGTCCTTCGTCTGTGATGAAAATACCAGTTGAGTCGGTCGAAAGTAGAGTTCCATCTGGTCTTGTGATTGGATAAATAGTATTGCCAGATTCATCTGTTGGTACAGTCTTAGTAACGGCCCCATCTCCATGAACAAGAATATATCTACCACTGTTATCTGTTGGTAATATAGAACCATCCTTTCCAAGCGGCTTACCGGAAGAGTCAGTTGGAACAAGCTGGCCGTCAGGATCGATAGAAGCTCCAGAAGCGTCTGTTGGTAATTGCGTTCCGTCTGGAGTGTAGACTGGATGGATTAGTTTTCCGGATGCATCAGTTGGAAGTGGTTGTCCATCAGGTCCGATAACTGGATAGATATAGTTTCCAGAATCATCGGTTGGTAGCACTTGATTGTCTGGACCGATAGGTTTTCCACTATCGTCTTTTCCAACAACTTCACCGTCTTCCGTGATAAACGATCCAGTAGAATCAGTACCTAGTGGGGTTCCATCAAGATACACAATTGGATAGATAACATTACCAGAATTGTCAGTTGGCAGAACTTTTCCATCTGGTCCGAGAGCTCGATAGATGTAGTCTCCGGATGAACTTGTTGGAAGAACAAATCCATCAGGTCCAAGTGGTTTTCCTTCATTATCTTTTTCAATTAGTTGTCCATCATCAGTGAGATATGAACCAGTTGAATCAGTTGAAAGAAGTGTTCCATCTGGTCTTGTAATAGGGTAAATAACATTTCCATTTTCATCAGTTGGGTGAGTTTTGGTGACATCATCTGGAGAAGAAACCAAAATATATTGACCTGTAGCATCAGTTGGAAGTGGTGACCCATCCTTGGAAAGCGGAATGCCACTAGATGGTTCTGTTGGGATTGTTTCACCGTCAGGGCCGATTGATAGCCCAGTGGAATCAGTTGGAAGTTGGGATCCGTCTTCATTGAATACTGGATAAATTGGTTTTCCAGAAGCATCTGTTGGCAATATTTGTCCATCTGGTCCAGTGATCGGGTAGATGTAATGTCCGGAAGCATCAGTTGGCAGAACTTGTCCGTCTGGACCAATCGGTTTTCCATCTTCATCTTTTTCGACAACCTTTCCATGATCAGTGATGAAATCTCCTGACGAATCAGTTCCTAACAGAGTTCCGTCAGGCTTTGTAATTGCATAAACGACATTTCCTGATTCGTCAGTTGGGAGAACTTTCGTCGTCGTTTCGTCAGAAGGAACCAGAATGTAATTTCCTTGATTATCAGTTGGGAGTGGGGATCCATCTTGCGCCAATGGTCTTCCACTGGTATCAGTAGGAATTGGCTCTCCGTCTGGTCCGATAACAGCACCAGATGCATCCGTTGGAAGTGGTGTTCCGTCTGGTCCACGTACTGGATATACTGTCTTTCCTTCAGAGTCAGTTGGAATCACTTGTCCATCAGGCCCAACAGCTGGATAAATGTAATGTCCAGAGTCATCCGTTAGAAGAACAGATCCATCAGGTCCAATCGGAATTCCTTCGTCGTTCTTAGCAATAATTTGCCCATCTTGAGTGATGTAAGACCCGGAAGAATCGGTTCCAAGCGGAGTTCCATCTGGATGAGTTATTGGATAGATGTAAATTCCAGAAGAATCAGTGGAGTGAGATTTTGTGACTTCATCATCTGATGGTACAAGAATGTAATTTCCTTGATTATCAGTTGGAAGTGGGGATCCATCTTGCGCCAATGGTCTTCCACTGGCATCAGTAGGAATTGGCTCTCCGTCTGGTCCGATAACAGCACCAGATGCATCCGTTGGAAGTGGTGTTCCGTCTGGTCCACGTACTGGATATACTGTCTTGCTTTCAGAATCTGTTGGTAGTGGTTGTCCATCAGGTCCGATAACTGGATAGATATAGTTTCCAGCATCATCAGTGGGAAGAACAGATCCATCAGGTCCAATAGGTTTTCCTTCTTCATCGACTTGAACAATTTGGCCATCTTCTGTGATGAACCTTCCGTTTGAATCGGTTGGAAGTGGAGCTCCATCTGGTCTAGTGATTGGATAAAGAACATTTCCTTCATCATCAGTTGGAAGAGTTTTTGTTGTCTCTTTATCGGTTGGAACAAGAACGTAATTGCCAGAAGCGTCAGTTGTGAGTGGAGATCCATTTTTGGAGAGTGGTTTACCACTGGCATCAGTTGGAATCGGCTCTCCGTCTGGTCCAATGACAGCTCCAGAAGCATCAGTTGGCAGTGGAGTTCCATCTGGTCCACGAACTGGGTACACAGTCTTTCCGGTTGAGTCAGTTCCGAGAACTTGTCCATCAGGTCCAATTACGGGGTAGACGTAGTTTCCAGCATTATCGGTTTGGAGTATCTAAAAATTTCTCACTTCAGTGTCTTTTTAAGGGCTTATCATATGGTATTAGTACAGTCGCATCAAATCCTTCGAAATGAACTCAATGAATTATTGTTTCAAGTATTGCTACTATTACCTACTTGTATTATATTATTATATCGGACTACTACCCATTGGCAAAGAAGTCGGGTGGAAGTTTTTAACGATTATATGATCATTATGAAAATGACAATTTTTTCCTAACCTGTCCATCTGGTCCAATTGGCTTTCCTTCCTCATTTTTCTCAACAATCTTTCCATCTGCAGTAACATAATGTCCAGTTGAATCTGTTGCTAATGGTGTTCCATCTGGTGAAATAACTGGATAGATGAGTTCTCCTTCGCTATCAGTAGGAAGGATACTACCATCAGATGCTGTCTCTGGATAGATATAGTTTCCTGAATCGTCTGTTGGAAGTACTTGACCATCTGGTCCAAGTGGTCTTCCTTCATTATCACGTTCAATTACTTGACCGTCTTCCGTAAGATAAGAACCAGTAGAATCAGTTGAAAGAAGAGTTCCATCTGGTCTCATTATTGGATGAATAATGTTACCAGCATCGTCAGTCGGAAGAGATTTGGTAGTATCTTCTCCAGCCGCGATGATGATGTAGTTTCCTTGATTGTCAGTAGGGAGTGGTGATCCGTCTTGTGCCAATGGTTTTCCATTTGAATCAGTTGGGATTGGCTCTCCGTCTGGTCCAATAACTGCTCCAGAAGCATCAGTTGGAAGTGGAGTTCCATCTGGTCCACGAACTGGGTACACAGTCTTTCCGGTTGAGTCAGTTACAAGAACTTGGCCATCAGGTGCAATAACTGGGTAGATATAGTTTCCAGCGTCATCAGTAGGCAGTACCTGAAATAATTCAATTATTAGAGTAGGAAGGATTTTGTAATAAATCGACTGTGATTCTATTTTGATCAAAACTAGATTAATGCGTGATGCTGATCAATTCGGTGCTAAAAATTATCATTTTTGAAACGATTCATACCTGTCCATCTGGTCCAATTGGTTTTCCATCTTCATTCTTCTCAATCAACTGACCATCTTGGGTGACGAATGAACCAGATGCATCAGTACCGAGTGGAGTTCCATCTGGATTAGTAATTGGATAAATAACAGATCCTTCTGAATCAGTTGGAAGCGTTCTTGTTGTATCTTCATCGGATGAAACGAGAACGTAGTTTCCTTGATTGTCAGTTGGGAGTGGAGATCCATCTTTAGAAAGTGGTTTTCCACTGGCATCAGTTGGGATTGGTTCTCCGTCTGGTCCAATGACGGCTCCAGAAACATCCGTTGGAAGCGGAGTTCCATCTGGTCCTTTCACTGGATACACAGTTTTTCCTTCAGAGTCAGTTGGGAGAGGTTGTCCATCAGGTCCGATGACTGGATAGATATAGTTTCCAGCGTCGTCAGTTGGAAGAACAGATCCATCTGGTCCAACTGGTTTTCCTTCGTCGTTCTTCTCAATTAATTGTCCTTCATCAGTGACATAGTTTCCTGTGGAGTCAGTAGAAAGCAGAGTACCGTCAGGTTTCGTGACAGCAGTGATGATTTTATCAAATTCGTCAGATGAGTGAACAGCAGTTGTAGTGTCTTCTGATGAAACAAGAACAAAGTGTCCATTAGAATCTGTTGGAAGTGGTGACCCATCCTTGGAAAGTGGAATGCCACTAGATGGTTCTGTTGGGATTGTTTCACCGTCAGGGCCGATTGATAGCCCAGTGGAATCAGTTGGAAGTTGGGATCCGTCTTCATTGAATACTGGATAAATTGGTTTTCCAGAAGCATCTGTTGGCAATATTTGTCCATCTGGTCCAGTGATCGGGTAGATGTAATGTCCGGAAGCATCAGTTGGCAGAACTTGTCCGTCTGGACCAATCGGTTTTCCATCTTCATTACTACCAATAATTTGACCATCTTCCGACACAAACTTGCCATTTGAATCGGTTCCTAGTGGTGTTCCATCTGGTCTTGTGATAGGATAAATCACATTTCCCTCGGAATCAGTTGGAAGCGTTCTTGTTGTATCTTCATCGGATGGAACAAGAACGTAGTTGCCGGAAGCATCAGTTGGCAATGGAGATCCATCTTTGGAGAGTGGTTTACCACTGGCATCAGTTGGGATCGGTTCTCCGTCTGGTCCAATGACAGCTCCAGAAGCATCAGTTGGTAGTGGAGTTCCATCTGGTCCACGTACTGCGTACACAGTCTTTCCGGTTGAGTCAGTTCCAAGAACTTGGCCATCAGGTCCAATAACTGGGTAGATATAGTTTCCAGCGTCATCAGTAGGCAGTTCCTGAAATAATTAAATTATTAAAGAAGGAAAGATTTTGTAATAAATCGACTGTGATTCTATTTCGATCAAAACTAGATTAATGCGTGATGCTGATCAATTCGGTGCCAAAAAATTATCATTTTTGAAACGATTCATACCTGTCCATCTGGTCCAATTGGTTTTCCATCTTCATTCTTCTCAATCAACTGACCATCTTGGGTGACGAATGAACCAGATGCATCAGTACCGAGTGGAGTTCCATCTGGATTAGTAATTGGATAAATAACAGATCCTTCTGAATCAGTTGGAAGCGTTCTTGTTGCATCTTCATCGGATGAAACGAGAACGTAGTTTCCTTGATTGTCAGTTGGAAGTGGTGATCCATCTTTGGAGAGTGGTTTACCACTGGCATCAGTTGGGATTGGTTCTCCGTCTGGTCCAATGACAACTCCAGAAGCATCAGTTGGCAGTGGAGTTCCATCTGGTCCACGTACTGGATACACAGTTTTTCCAGTTGAGTCAGTTGGTAAAATCTGTTCATCTGGTCCTACTACAGGATAGATAAAGTTTCCAGCGTCATCAGTTGGTAGAACTGCTCCATCTGGTCCAACTGGTTTACCTTCATCATCTTTCTCGATCACTTGACCGTCATCGGTTATGTGTTCTCCAGTTGAGTCCGTTCCAAGAAGAGTTCCATCTGGTCTAGTAATTGGATGAATGACATTTCCAGTATCGTCCGTAGGAAGAACTTTCGTCGTCGCTTCGTCAGAAGGAACCAGAATATAATTTCCTTGATTGTCCGTTGGGAGTGGTGATCCATCTTGTGCCAATGGTCTTCCATTAGAATCCGTTGGAATTGGCTCTCCATCCACACCAATAACAGCACCAGAGGCATCCGTTGGAAGTGGTGTTCCGTCTGGTCCACGAACTGGATATACTGTCTTTCCGGTTGAGTCAGTTGGTAGTGGTTGTCCGTCAGGTCCGATAACTGGATAGATATAGTTTCCAGCATCATCAGTTGGAAGAACAGATCCATCAGGTCCAATTGGTTTTCCTTCTTCATCGACTTGAACAATTTGACCATCTTCAGTGATGAACTTTCCGTTTGAATCGGTTGGAAGTGGAGCTCCATCTGGTTTAGTGATTGGATAAATAACTTTTCCTTCATCATCAGTTGGAAGAGTTTTTGAAGCGTCTTCCTCGGTTGGAACAAGTACATAATTGCCAGAGCTGTCGGTTGGAAGTGGTGATCCATCTTTGGAGACTGGTTTACCACTGGCATCAGTTGGAATTGGTTCTCCATCTGGTCCAATGACAGCTCCAGAAGTATCAGTTGGAAGTGGGGTTCCATCTGGTCCACGAACTGGGTACACAGTCTTTCCGGTTGAGTCAGTTCCAAGAACTTGCCCATCAGGTTCGATTACTGGGTGAACAAAGTTTCCGAACACATCTGTTGGTAGAACATGTCCATCCGGTCCAATGTAGTTACCTTCGCTGTCAGTTGGTAGGATCTGTAAAATCTATTTTAGGAGATTATCAATCGTCCCTTATCTCTTACTTGTCCGTCAGGACCAACAGGTTTAGCTGGTTGCGCAGGTTTTTCAATGACTGTTCCATCTGGCAATGTGATTGGATATATTAAGCTCCCAGTGGCATCCGTTGGTCCTGTTTGCTTGTCTCCAGAAGTTGAATACACATAGTTTCCAGATGCATCGGTTGGAAGAATCTGTAAACTCGTTCAATCAGATAAGAAAAATCAGCTATCTTTATTTATCGCCTTTCCCCCAGATCAATCGAGTCCCCCACATTGAAAGTTACTTTTTTGGGAACAGCACCGCATCCAACACAAAAGAGATGGTGGCTTTTTCCGCACGACGGGGATTATATTTCTATTTCTGTATTGAACAATGAACTCCCTCCTGTACAAAGTGGGAGGACGATTGTTCAAGAACCTGGGATTCATGACAAATCACCTCATCCTCTAGAGCCCTTCTCTAAATGAGTGTGCGTAATTTTCACTGTTTGCAATTAGTTGTAACGGTTTATCAATAGTCACCCACTATGGAACATAGGACCCCCACCCACGGAACATCAGGTCCCCATCATTGAATATCAGTCCCCCGTTAATGACTATAAAACCGTCACTATTTAACAACCAAAACCCCTCATAGAAACACAGACACCCACTGTTGAGCATTCATTGCCCAACCCGCGAATCAAGCAAATAGAACCTCAACTAGGCCAAAATTTAACGGGGTAGGAGGGCTTTCCCCAAGCCCTTTTGGCGGGTTATTCTTTAATATAGAGAAGCGATAAAAATTATTCCGAAGAATCAAAATAAATTAACACAACTTTATGATTTGCCAAATCACAATAAAACTACTTTCAGAACGATGGATAGAAACACTTCGTTGTAAACATAATATTACCTGACCATCCGCATCGATAGGTTTTCCATCCTTATTTTTTTGAATAACTTGGCCATCTTCCAATATGAAGTTACCAGTTGAATCAGTTGCAAGAAGAATTCCATCTGGTGAAACAATTGGATGAATGGCATTTCCTTCGTCATCAGTAGGGAGAATTCTTGTTGTATCTTCGTCGGTTGGAACAAGAACGTAACTGCCAGAAGCGTCAGTTGGAAGTGGTGATCCATCTTTGGAAAGCGGCTTTCCGCTGGAATCAGTTGGAATCGGTTCTCCGTCTGGTCCAATGACAGCTCCAGAAGCATCCGTTGGCAGTGGAGTGCCATCTGGTCCACGAACTGGATACACAGCTTTTCCTTCGGAATCAGTTGTTAGAGGTTGTCCGTCAGGTCCGATAACTGGATAGATATAGTTTCCAGCATCGTCAGTGGGAAGAACAGATCCATCAGGGCCAAGTGGTTTACCCTCGTCATCTTTTTCGACAACTTGTCCATCATCAGTAATAAATGCTCCATCTGAATCTGTTTTCAACGGAGTTCCATCTGGTCTAGTGATTGGATGGACAACGTTACCAGTATCGTCAGTTGCAATAATTTTTGTAACCTCTTCATCGGTTGGAACAAGAACGTAATTGCCAGAAGCGTCAGTTGGAAGTGGTGATCCATCTTTGGAAAGTGGTTTACCACTGGCATCTGTTGGGATTGGCTCTCCGTCTGGTCCAATAACTGCTCCAGAGGCATCAGTTGGTAGTGGAGTTCCATCTGGTCCACGTACTGCGTACACAGTCTTTCCGGTTGAGTCAGTTCCAAGAACTTGGCCATCAGGTCCAATAACTGGGTAGATATAGTTTCCAGCGTCATCAGTAGGCAGTACCTGAAATAATTCAATTATTAGAGTAGGAAGGATTTTGTAATAAATCGACTGTGATTCTATTTTGATCAAAACTAGATTAATGCGTGATGCCGAGCAATTCGGTGCCAAAAAATTATCATTTTTGAAACGATTCATACCTGCCCATCTGGTCCAATTGGTTTTCCATCTTCATTCTTCTCAATCAACTGACCATCTTGGGTGACGAATGAACCAGATGCATCAGTACCGAGTGGAGTTCCATCTGGATTAGTAATTGGATAAATAACAGATCCTTCTGAATCAGTTGGAAGCGTTCTTGTTGCATCTTCATCGGATGAAACGAGAACGTAGTTTCCTTGATTGTCAGTTGGAAGTGGTGATCCATCTTTGGAGAGTGGTTTACCACTGGCATCAGTTGGGATTGGTTCTCCGTCTGGTCCAATGACAACTCCAGAAGCATCAGTTGGCAGTGGAGTTCCATCTGGTCCACGTACTGGATACACAGTTTTTCCAGTTGAGTCAGTTGGTAAAATCTGTTCATCTGGTCCTACTACAGGATAGATAAAGTTTCCAGCGTCATCAGTTGGTAGAACTGCTCCATCTGGTCCAACTGGTTTACCTTCATCATCTTTCTCGATCACTTGACCGTCATCGGTTATGTGTTCTCCAGTTGAGTCCGTTCCAAGAAGAGTTCCATCTGGTCTAGTAATTGGATGAATGACATTTCCAGTATCGTCCGTAGGAAGAACTTTCGTCGTCGCTTCGTCAGAAGGAACCAGAATATAATTTCCTTGATTGTCCGTTGGGAGTGGTGATCCATCTTGTGCCAATGGTCTTCCATTAGAATCCGTCGGAATTGGCTCTCCATCCACACCAATGGCAGCACCAGATGCATCAGTTGGAAGTGGTGTTCCATCAGGTGATACAATCGTTGCTTTCGTAGTTCCGACAGTACTTGGTTTCACAAATTCTCCATCTTCATTTTTCGGAAGTACTTGTCCGTTTTCATCAATTGGTTGTCCATCTGAGTTTGTTTCGATCACATTTCCTTCCTTATCTGTATAAACTCCATCGTTTTCATTGATTGGTTCACCATCAACAATAATGAATGGAATAGCTGGTGTGGCGTCCTCTTGTTCAACTTCTGGAGAAATGACAACACGTCCATCATCATCAAATTTGTATGGTTTTCCTTCTGAATCCAATGGTCTTCCAAGTTCATCTGTATCGATTTCATTTCCAGATAAATCAATCCAGTTTCCATCATCATTCTTTGATAATTGATTTCCTTCAGTATCAACGACAGTAATAACTGGTTTATCATTCTCATCCGTTTCAATTGGTTTTCCTGATTTATCGACCAATGGATAAACCCATTCTCCCTTTTCATTCTTTTCCAATTTATGTTCTTCTGGTCCAGTTGGTTCATCTCCTTCAATCACAATTGGATTTCCATTGTTATCAAGATATTTTCCATTTGAATCAGTTGGAAGCGGTTTTCCACTTTGATCGACAATTATTGGAATGACGGAATCTGTGGGGAGAACTTGCCCATCTGGTCCTGGATATATGTAGTTTCCGTTTGCATCAGTTGTTAGGACTTGGCCATCAGGTCCCAGTGGTACTCCGTCTTCATTTTTCTCAATAACTTCGCCATCATCAGTGACAAAGGCACCAGTTGAGTCAGTAGGAAGAAGAGTTCCATCGGGTTTCACAATTGGATAAATCACGTTTCCAGCATCATCAGTTGGAAGAGTTCTCGATGCGTCTTGATCAGTTGGAACAAGAACGTAGTTGCCAGAAGCGTCAGTTGGAAGTGGAGATCCATCTTTGGAGAGTGGTTTACCACTGGCATCAGTTGGAATCGGCTCTCCGTCTGGTCCAAGGACAGCTCCAGAAGCATCCGTTGGCAGTGGAGTGCCATCTGGTCCACGAACTGGGTATACAGTCTTTCCGGTTGAGTCAGTTCCAAGAACTTGTCCATCAGGTCCAATAACTGGATAGATGTAGTTTCCGGATTCATCAGTTGGAAGTATCTGAAATTACGAAAATACGTCTGGATTAGTCCCTAGTAAGGATGCCTGGAAGGTGGGAACTGAAACTGTACCGTTGCTTTTTTTCTATTTTGATTTGAAGCTTGATTGCTCGAATCTTGTTAATTTTAAGGTATATTTCCACAATCGCCCCCCACTCCGGAAGGATCCCCCACGTTATGGTATCACCCCCCATCCCACAGGTTTGGGGTATGATTCCATAGGGGGGTTATAACAGAGCGGGGGGTGATCATGAACTTTCGACAGTCCATGATCGCCCCCCATGAACGGGATTGGGGAAATGTGGGGGAGTATGGGGAGAAATGTGGAACTTCTAGAGTTCATAATTGACCCCCTACTTCTACGTGGGGGGGGGGGGGTAATTATGGAATCCTTATCGGAGTGGGGGAGGAGTGTGGAAATAGTCCATGTATCCATAATCACCCCCAATAGAGCTCGCACATGCCCCTTACTTACCTCTAATGGCCCCTAATTGCCTCTAGAACCATACAGCAGTCTTCGATATATCGAAATAAATAATAAAAACGAACTGCTGCTACAAACACTTGGGCTACGTGGGGGCATTGAAAGGTCACGAATTTTTAAAATTTAATCGATAATGAAAGGGAAATGGGGGGCCATTCCCTACCGTGCAGGTGGGGGGCAATTGTGATGGAGTTGGGGGGTGAAAGTGAACGTACACCGTAGGTTCGACCTTTAAAAAGACTTCAATTGAAATAAACTTACAGAATTGGCCTACTTTTAGAAAATATCACATCTCAAAATGAAGCAAATTATTATTCACAAGCGTTTGGAAAATTGATTATTGAATAGCATTATTGATGGCTACTTAATCCATATTTAGCAAGTATAGACATAATCGAGTTGCTATTCATAATGCAACTCCCAAATTGCCAGCAAACCAAGCTTTCTTTTGGAAATGTTTACTGTTCACGAGCTGCCGAAAAGTTTTTAGTACGTTTTTACGAAATTTTTGAAAAAGAGTTACAGAATGTAATCACATTTGAAACTATTGGGTAAATTCATACCTGCCCATCCGGTCCTATTGGCTTTCCATCTTCATTCTTCTCAATCAATTGACCATCCTGGGTGACGAATGCTCCAGATGCATCAGTACCGAGTGGAGTTCCATCTGGATTAGTAATTGGATAAATAACAGATCCTTCTGAATCAGTTGGAAGAGTTTTTGTTGCATCTTCATCGGATGGAACAAGAACGTAATTGCCAAAAGCGTCAGTTGGAAGAGGAGATCCATCTTTGGAGAGTGGTTTACCACTGGCATCAGTAGGAATTGGCTCTCCGTCTGGTCCAATGACTGCTCCAGAACCATCAGTCGGAAGTGGGGTTCCGTCTGGTCCACGAACTGGGTATACTGTCTTTCCTTCGGAATCAGTTGGCAGTGGTTGTCCATCAGGTCCGATAACTGGATAGATGTAATTTCCAGCATCGTCAGTTGGAAGAACAGATCCATCAGGCCCAAGTGGTTTACCCTCGTCATCTTTTTCCACAACTTGCCCATCATCAGTAACAAATGCTCCATCTGAATCTGTTTTCAAAGGAGTTCCATCTGGTTTAGTGATTGGATAAATAACATTTCCTTCACCATCAGTTGGAAGAGCTTTCGTAACTTCTTCATCGGTTGGAACAAGAACGTAGTTACCAGAAGCGTCAGTTGAAAGTGGTGATCCATCCTTGGAAAGCGGCTTACCACTGGCATCAGTTGGAATCGGTTCTCCGTCTGGTCCAATGACAGCTCCAGAGGCATCAGTTGGCAGTGGAGTTCCATCTGGTCCACGTACTGGATACACTGCCTTTCCTTCGGAATCAGTTGGTAAAATTTGTCCATCAGGTCCAGTAATTGGGTAAATGTAATTTCCATTTGAGTCGGTTGAGAGGACCTGCAAAGAACATTTGTAGTTAGGTTTTCATTGGTACATAGCTCTTAATGATCTTAACTTACATAACTCTTTATTAACCTATTCACGAACAATAACGTGTTATTTAATACAGTTTTATGGTATTGAAGTGTCATAAAAATGTTTTAGTACCACAAGTTATTGTTCTTGAATAGGCCGATAATATTTTTTTCATTACGCTATAAAAACAGAAACACAAAAATAGCTGTACGATATGTTCAAAAAATAATATCGCGATTTATATTATTCTAAATTTTTTTTCAAATGAGTTTGTGATTGGATCAAGTTTTCACGTTTAAGAATGAGGACAGTTTATAGATGAGGTCGTTCAAATATAGGATCTATAAATTTAAAAACGATTAATACAATAAAAGGAAGCAACATTTTTTTTAAATCCAAGGTACGGCCAAAGTAATAAGATGGGTTGGTACCCTGTGACTATTTTGAAAATATTCGGAAGCTTTATAAAATTTTGGATTTAGATAACTTGTACGCCAGAATAATAATTGCTCTTATTTGATAGTTTTTTGGTTGTCCTTATAATGTCGTTTATTAGTGAAACAAATTTTCGTACCCAGCACATGGGTCATGTTACCCCTGAACTTTCGAGATTTCTAGGTAGTTCGAGTTGATAAAATATTGAAAAAAATGAATATAAAAGAGCAAGAGGTACTTTTTTGGATGTCACAAGTTATTAAGTTAGAAACCTTGTTGTTCGAAAATAAGAATCGATTTCATTAGCACTGCTTCTCAACAAGGCCAATCTACTGATTTCTGGTTTGATGACGATTAGCAAAAATTCAATTTCTGAGAAGCGTCAAATTTTATTTGCCACGCGTCTTACATATTCGCAATCTTTGTAAACATGACTACAATTCTGGTGAGGTTGATATCACCAGCAGGGCTGGGCGAACTGTTAGAATGATTGTTTGAAACATGCAATATTTGAAACATGGCTCAATTATAATTAAGTAATCCAACAGATTTTGAGATAAAATCGTGTATCAGTGTCTTTTTTATCTCAGCTATTTCTTTCTTAATCCAATCATCAGAATTTTGAAACACCCACTCAAACAATTTGCCCAGCCCTGATTCACCAGCTGATATTCTCACATAAATATGACAAAAAGTGTTTAAAAAGGCGCGTTCCAACCCGCGGTTTTATAAATTGTAAGAGTAAATAGTTTGGCTATTGGTGAAGTTTTCTGTTTTTAAGACTATATTTCAATAGTTACATTGACTCAAGCCATATTCTATTACTTTAGTCGGTATACAACACAATCAACAGTGAAACAAATTGACATTGGATAAGGTGAAAATTATAAGATTACTTTTTCCCCAAAAACAATACACCATCAGTAATAAATCAACTTTGATTATATTTTGATGAATACTAGACTAATATGCAATGCTGAACTAATAGGTGCTTATAATGAAATGTTTTCAAAACGATTCATACCTGTCCATCCGGTCCAATTGGCTTTCCATCTTCATTCTTCTCAATCAATTGACCATCTTGAGTGACGAATGAACCAGATGCATCAGTACCGAGTGGAGTTCCATCTGGATTAGTAATTGGATAAATAACAGATCCTTCTGAATCAGTTGGAATCGTTCTTGTTGCATCTTCATCGGTTGGAACAAGAACGTAATTACCAGAAGCGTCAGTTGGGAGTGGTGATCCATCTTTGGAGACTGGTTTTCCACTGGCATCAGTTGGAATTGGTTCTCCGTCTGGTCCAATGACAGCTCCAGAAGCATCAGTTGGAAGTGGAGTTCCATCTGGTCCTTTCACTGGGTACACAGCTTTTCCTTCGGAATCAGTTGATAGAGGTTGTCCGTCAGGTCCGATGACTGGATAGATATAGTTTCCAACGTCATCAGTGGGAAGAACAAATCCATCAGGTCCAAGTGGTTTACCCTTGTCATCTTTATCGACAACTTGTCCATCATCAGTAATAAATGCTCCATCTGAATCTGTTTTCAAAGGAGTTCCATCTGGTCTAGTGATTGGATGGACAACGTTACCAGTATCGTCAGTTGCAATAATTTTTGTAACCTCTTCATCGGTTGGAACAAGAACGTAATTGCCAGAAGCGTCAGTTGGAAGTGGAGATCCATCTTTGGAAAGTGGTTTACCACTGGCATCAGTAGGAATTGGCTCTCCGTCTGGTCCAAGGACAGCTCCAGAAGCATCCGTTGGCAGTGGAGTGCCATCTGGTCCACGAACTGGGTATACAGTCTTTCCGGTTGAGTCAGTTCCAAGAACTTGTCCATTAGGTCCAATAACTGGGTAGATATAGTTTCCAGCGTCATCAGTAGGCAGTACCTGAAATAATTAAATTATTAAAGAAGGAAAGATTTTGTAATAAATCGACTGTGATTCTATTTTGATCAAAACTAGATTAATGCGTGATGCCGAGCAATTCGGTGCCAAAAAATTATCATTTTTGAAACGATTCATACCTGTCCATCTGGTCCAATTGGTTTTCCATCTTCATTCTTCTCAATCAACTGACCATCTTGGGTGACGAATGAACCAGATGCATCAGTACCGAGTGGAGTTCCATCTGGATTAGTAATTGGATAAATAACAGATCCTTCTGAATCAGTTGGAAGCGTTCTTGTTGCATCTTCATCTGATGAAACGAGAACGTAATTGCCAGAAGCGTCAGTTGGAAGTGGTGATCCATCTTTGGAGAGTGGTTTACCACTGGCATCAGTTGGGATTGGTTCTCCGTCTGGTCCAATAACAGCTCCAGAAGCATCAGTTGGCAGTGGAGTTCCATCTGGTCCACGTACTGGATACACAGTTTTTCCAGTTGAGTCAGTTGGCAAAATCTGTCCATCTGGTCCTACTACAGGATAGATAAAGTTTCCAGCGTCATCAGTTGGTAGAACTGCTCCATCTGGTCCAACTGGTTTACCTTCATCATCTTTCTCGATCACTTGACCGTCATCGGTTATGTGTTCTCCAGTTGAGTCCGTTCCAAGAAGAGTTCCATCTGGTCTAGTAATTGGATGAATGACATTTCCAGTATCGTCCGTAGGAAGAACTTTCGTCGTCGCTTCGTCAGAAGGAACCAGAATATAATTTCCTTGATTCTCCGTTGGGAGTGGTGATCCATCTTGTGCCAATGGTCTTCCATTAGAATCCGTCGGAATTGGCTCTCCATCCACACCAATGGCAGCACCAGATGCATCAGTTGGAAGTGGTGTTCCATCAGGTGATACAATCGTTGCTTTCGTAGTTCCGACAGTACTTGGTTTCACAAATTCTCCATCTTCATTTTTCGGAAGTACTTGTCCGTTTTCATCAATTGGTTGTCCATCTGAGTTTGTTTCGATCACATTTCCTTCCTTATCTGTATAAACTCCATCGTTTTCATTGATTGGTTCACCATCAACAATAATGAATGGAATAGCTGGTGTGGCGTCCTCTTGTTCAACTTCTGGAGAAATGACAACACGTCCATCATCATCAAATTTGTATGGTTTTCCTTCTGAATCCAATGGTCTTCCAAGTTCATCTGTATCGATTTCATTTCCAGATAAATCAATCCAGTTTCCATCATCATTCTTTGATAATTGATTTCCTTCAGTATCAACGACAGTAATAACTGGTTTATCATTCTCATCCGTTTCAATTGGTTTTCCTGATTTATCGACCAATGGATAAACCCATTCTCCTTTTTCATTCTTTTCCAATTTATGTTCTTCTGGTCCAGTTGGTTCATCTCCTTCAATCACAATTGGATTTCCATTGTTATCAAGATATTTTCCATTTGAATCAGTTGGAAGCGGTTTTCCACTTTGATCGACAATTATTGGAATGACGGAATCTGTGGGGAGAACTTGCCCATCTGGTCCTGGATATATGTAGTTTCCGTTTGCATCAGTTGTTAGGACTTGGCCATCAGGTCCCAGTGGTACTCCGTCTTCATTTTTCTCAATAACTTCGCCATCATCAGTGACAAAGGCACCAGTAGAGTCAGTAGGAAGAAGAGTTCCATCGGGTTTCACAATTGGATAAATCACGTTTCCAGCATCATCAGTTGGAAGAGTTCTCGATGCGTCTTGATCAGTTGGAACAAGAACGTAGTTGCCAGAAGCGTCAGTTGGAAGTGGAGATCCATCTTTGGAGAGTGGTTTACCACTGGCATCAGTTGGAATCGGCTCTCCGTCTGGTCCAATGACAGCTCCAGAAGCATCCGTTGGCAGTGGAGTGCCATCTGGTCCACGAACTGGGTATACAGTCTTTCCGGTTGAGTCAGTTCCAAGAACTTGTCCATCAGGTCCAATAACTGGATAGATGTAGTTTCCGGATTCATCAGTTGGAAGTATCTGAAATTACGAAAATACGTCTGGATCAGTCCCTAGTAAGTATGCCTGGAAGGTGGGAACTGAAACTGTACCGTTGCTTTTTTTCTATTTTGATTTGAAGCTTGATTGCTCGAATCTTGTTAATTTTAAGACTAGCGATTAATTGATTTCATAAACCATTGAAACTTTATTCACAGTCTTTTTTGATTTCTTAAAAGTAGGTTCGACCTTTAAAAAGACTTCAATTGAAATAAACTTACAGAATTGGCCTACTTTTAGAAAATATCACATCTCAAAATGAAGCAAATTATTATTCACAAGCGTTTGGACAATTGATTATTGAATAGCATAATTGATGGCTACTTAATCCATATTTAGCAAGTATAGACATAATCGAGTTGCTATTCATAATGCAACTCCCAAATTGCCAGCAAACCAAGCTTTCTTTTGGAAATGTTTACTGTTCACGAGCTGCCGAAAAGTTTTTAGTACGTTTTTACGAAATTTTTGAAAAAGAGTTACAGAATGTAATCACATTTGAAACTATTGGGTGAATTCATACCTGTCCATCCGGTCCTATTGGCTTTCCATCTTCATTCTTCTCAATCAATTGACCATCCTGGGTGACGAATGCTCCAGATGCATCAGTACCGAGTGGAGTTCCATCTGGATTAGTAATTGGATAAATAACAGATCCTTCTGAATCAGTTGGAAGAGTTTTTGTTGCATGTTCATTGGATGGAACAAGAACGTAATTGCCAAAAGCGTCAGTTGGAAGAGGAGATCCATCTTTGGAGAGTGGTTTACCACTGGCATCAGTAGGAATTGGCTCTCCGTCTGGTCCAATGACTGCTCCAGAACCATCAGTCGGAAGTGGGGTTCCGTCTGGTCCACGAACTGGGTATACTGTCTTTCCTTCGGAATCAGTTGGCAGTGGTTGTCCATCAGGTCCGATAACTGGATAGATGTAATTTCCAGCATCGTCAGTTGGAAGAACAGATCCATCAGGCCCAAGTGGTTTACCCTCGTCATCTTTTTCCACAACTTGCCCATCATCAGTAACAAATGCTCCATCTGAATCTGTTTTCAAAGGAGTTCCATCTGGTTTAGTGATTGGATAAATAACATTTCCTTCACCATCAGTTGGAAGAGCTTTCGTAACTTCTTCATCGGTTGGAACAAGAACGTAGTTACCAGAAGCGTCAGTTGAAAGTGGTGATCCATCCTTGGAAAGCGGCTTACCACTGGCATCAGTTGGAATCGGTTCTCCGTCTGGTCCAATGACAGCTCCAGAGGCATCAGTTGGCAGTGGAGTTCCATCTGGTCCACGTACTGGATACACTGCCTTTCCTTCGGAATCAGTTGGTAAAATTTGTCCATCAGGTCCGATAACTGGATAGATATAGTTTCCAGCGTCGTCAGTTGGAAGAACAGATCCATCAGGTCCAATTGGTTTTCCTTTTTCATCGACTTGAACAATTTGTCCATCTTCAGTTATGAACTTTCCGTTTGAATCGGTTGGCAATGGAATTCCATCTGGTTTAGTGATTGGATAAATAACATTTCCTTCATTGTCAGTTGGAAGAGTTCTTGATGCGTCTTGATCAGTTGGAACAAGAACGTAGTTGCCAGAAGCGTCAGTTGGAAGTGGAGATCCATCTTTGGAGAGTGGTTTACCACTGGCATCAGTTGGGATTTGTTCTCCGTCTGGTCCAATGACAGCTCCAGAAGCATCAGTTGGAAGTGGAGTTCCATCTGGTCCTTTCACTGGGTACACAGTCTTTCCGGTTGAGTCCGTTCCAAGAACCTGCCCAGCAGGGCCAGTTACTGGATAGATGTAATTTCCTTCGGAATCCGAAGGTAGAATCTGTAAACAAAAATGTGTTCTCCATTGTTTACACCAAGTCACGTTTCATATCTCACAGCATACATTTGTGAGCATTGGTCATTTGTTCAAAACTTTATGTCCTTAAAATTAGTTCTTGTGATATCCTTATGTTTGGCTTTCTGACTATAGTATAGAAACATCAAATAGTTACCAAACGACTACAATGTTAAGAAGTTGGAAAGTTCAAAGTGATTAGTGGAAATTGAAATTTATCAAAAATATAACGTCTTCCCGAGTTAACTCAGAAATTAGGTGAATTCAAAGCGAGAGAGACCGGGATTCATTGTTGAGAAAGGGCGAAAATACCTGTCCATCTGGTCCAATCGGTTTTCCATCTTCATTCTGTTCAATGATTTGTCCGTCGTCAGTAATAAACTTTCCAGTTGAATCAGTTGCCAGAAGAGTTCCATCTGGTTTAGTTATGTGCACAGCATTTCCATCCTCATCGGTTGGGAGTTGTTTTATAGTTTCTTCATCAGATGGTACAAGCACGTAGTTTCCATTATTATCTGTTGGTAGTGCAGATCCGTCTTTGGAAAGTGGTTTTCCATTTGAATCAGTTGGGATTGGTTCTCCGTCTGGTCCAATGACAGCTCCAGAAGCATCCGTTGGCAGTGGAGTGCCATCCGGTCCTTTCACTGGATACACAGTCTTTCCTTCAGAATCAGTTGGTAGTGGTTGCCCGTCAGGTCCGATGACTGGATAGATATAGTTTCCAGCGTCGTCAGTTGGAAGAACCTTAAAAATAGTCTCGTGTCGTTTTATTATAAAAATAATTATGTTTAAAATTTCACGAAGGTTATGTGCTTGCTATTACCCATCCGCTGGTGGCTAAGACCGCTTACTCATAATTCGGCCCGAGGACGCGGAGTGGGTCTCGTTGCGGAATTTCGATTTACGGCGGTTCTTGACCGTACTTTCGCCATGAAAAAGTTTTATACTACGGTAGTCGCGTCGAGACCCACTCCGCGTCCCCGGGCCGAACTTTGAGCGAGTGGTCAGCCACCAGCGGATGGGTAATACTTCACTCCTTTTTATAACAACTACATCCAAATGCAAAACTTGATAATTTTTGATTTGAAGGAGTTGCTGTCTCTGATTCATTCTAAAAAGAAATATAGATTCCTGATAGAAAACTAACGTCATGATTGATACTCAATTCGTATCAAAGTCTAATGCTTACTGGAAACATGAAATGGGCTATTTTCGTATGTTAACAAAATTACACGCTGACAAAAATTATATACATCGTTTAATCGTTCGTCAAATTACAAAAATCTACATGCTCGCTTACCTGTCCGTCTGGTCCGAGTGGCTTTCCTTGATCATCTGCATCCACAATCTTTCCATCTTCAGTAATAAACTTTCCGGATGAATCAGTTCCCAATGGTGTTCCATCTGGTCTAGTGATTGGATAAATTACATTTCCTTCGTCGTCAGTTGGAATAGTTTTTGTGACTACACTATCAGACGGGACAAAAATGTAATTTCCTTGATTGTCAGTTGGGAGTGGTGATCCATCTTGTGCCAATGGTCTTCCACTGGCATCAGTTGGGATTGGTTCTCCGTCTGGTCCAATAACAGCTCCAGAAGCATCAGTTGGAAGTGGGGTTCCATCAGGTCCACGAACTGGATATACTGTATTTCCTTCAGAGGAAGTTGGCAAAATCTGTCCATCTGGTCCAACTGCAGGATAGATAAAGTTTCCAGCACCATCAGTTGGAAGAACAGATCCATCAGGTCCAATTGGTTTCCCTTCATCGTCCTTCTCGATCAGTTGTCCGTCGTCTGTGACGAAGGCACCAGTAGAATCAGTTCCAAGGAGTGTTCCATCTGGTTTCACAACTGGATAGATAACATTTCCAGCATCGTCCGTTGGAAGAGCCTTGGTTGTGTCTTCATCAGATGGTACAAGCACGTAGTTGCCTAGATTATCAGTTGGAAGCGGAGATCCATCCTTGGAAAGTGGTTTTCCACTGGCATCAGTTGGAATAGGCTCTCCGTCTGCGCCAAGTGCAACTCCACTGGCATCAGTTGTAATTGGAGTTCCATCTGGATCAACAATTGGATAAATTGGATTTCCGTTCAAATCAGTTGGAAGAACTTCTCCGTTTGGACCAGTTACAGGATAAATGAAGTTTCCAGATGCATCAGTTGGCAATACTTGTCCATCTGGACCGATGGGTTTACCTTCATCGTCTCTTTCAATAATTTCTCCGGTCTTAGTGATATAGTTTCCTGTAGAATCAGTTGTCAGCAATGTTCCATCTGGATTTACGATAGGATAGATAATGACTCCGGAAGAATCGGTAGGTGGCTGGGCGTCTTCGGAGTCCTTTGCTGCTGGCAGCACAACATAATTTCCTTGATTGTCAGTTGGAAGTGGTGATCCATCTTGTGCCAATGGTCTTCCACTGGCATCAATTGGGATTGATTCTCCGTCTGGTCCAATGGCAGCACCAGATGCATCAGTTGGAAGTGGTGTTCCATCAGGTGATACAATCGTTGCTTTCGTAGTTCCGACAGTACTTGGTTTCACAAATTCTCCATCTTCATTTTTCGGAAGTACTTGTCCGTTTTCATCAATTGGTTGTCCATCTGAGTTTGTTTCGATCACATTTCCTTCCTTATCTGTATAAACTCCATCGTTTTCATTGATTGGTTCACCATCAACAATAATGAATGGAATAGCTGGTGTGGCGTCCTCTTGTTCAACTTCTGGAGAAATGACAACACGTCCATCATCATCAAATTTGTATGGTTTTCCTTCTGAATCCAATGGTCTTCCAAGTTCATCTGTATCGATTTCATTTCCAGATAAATCAATCCAGTTTCCATCATCATTCTTTGATAATTGATTTCCTTCAGTATCAACGACAGTAATAACTGGTTTATCATTCTCATCCGTTTCAATTGGTTTTCCTGATTTATCGACCAATGGATAAACCCATTCTCCTTTTTCATTCTTTTCCAATTTATGTTCTTCTGGTCCAGTTGGTTCATCTCCTTCAATCACAATTGGATTTCCATTGTTATCAAGATATTTTCCATTTGAATCAGTTGGAAGAGGTTTTCCACTTTGATCGACAAGAACAGGTGTGGAAGATGTGGAATGAATTGAATTGTCAATTACTTGTTTTGTTTCATCCAGAATAATATCAACGGCTCCATTATTACAAGCTTCAGTCAGAGTATCAATGATTTCCTTGGCCGTCGTTCCGTACTTGACTGTGACGTAAGTAGCTCCGCCAATTTGTGTCGTTCTAAAAAACACATTTTAAAGAGAAAAAACTGTGCCTAGGAGAAAATGTTAAAAATCAACTCACCTTTCTTCATTGTCGGCAAAAATCACAACCATTTTTGAAATTCCGGTACGTGGGAAACTTGAGAATTGTTGATTTGCAGCCTCGACTGGCGACAAGATTTCGGTTCCAACGATTGGTGGAATTTCGAAAGAGGTCAGTATAGAGCTGAGATGTTCTTTTTCTTGATATCCTCCAAGTGGAAGTGGAACGGCGATTTCACTTCCAACGGATAAAACAGACAGACGAATGACATCTGGAGACATGTCAACCTTCCTCGCAAAACCAACGACAGTTTTCCTGAACTGATCATAGTTTTCAACGCCATCTCCATCATTTACAAGAACGAAGATAATATCAGACAGCGAATGAGCAATGTCGCACTTCTTTGAATCTTTCACTTCATCATCAGTTGTAACTAGAATGTAATTTCCGTTATTGTCAGTTGGAAGTGGTGATCCATCTTTTGCAAGAGGTTTACCATTTGAATCTGTTGGGATCGGCTCTCCGTCTGGTCCAATGACAGCTCCAGAAGCATCAGTTGGAAGTGGGGTTCCATCTGGTCCTTTCACTGGATATACTGTCTTGCCTTCAGAATCAGTTGGTAGTGGTTGTCCGTCAGGTCCGATGACTGAATAGATGTAGTTTCCGGATGCATCTGTTGGGAGAACAGCTCCATCAGGTCCGATTGGTTTTCCTTCTTCATCGACTTCAATAATTTGACCATCTTCAGTGATGAACTTTCCTTCTGAATCGGTTGGAAGTGGAGTTCCATCTGATCTAGTGATTGGATAAATAACATTTCCTTCATTGTCAGTTGGAAGAGTTCTTGATGCGTCTTCATCGGTTGGAACAAGAACGTAATTGCCAGAAGCGTCAGTTGGAAGTGGAGATCCATCTTTGGAAAGTGGTTTTCCATTTGAATCAGTTGGGATCGGCTCTCCGTCTGGTCCAACGACAGCTCCGAAAGCATCAGTTGGAAGTGGGGTTCCATCTGGTCCTTTCACTGGATATACAGTCTTTCCTTCAGAATCAGTTGGTAGTGGTTGTCCATCAGGTCCAGTTACTGGATAGATATAATTTCCGCTGGCATCCGTTGGAAGAACCTGAAATCAGTTTATATAAAATTGAGGGCATGGTTTTTGTATGATTAAAAATAATTACCTGCCCATCTGGTCCAAGTGGTCTTCCGGTATCATCAATTTCAATTATTTCACCATTATCAGTGATATAGTTCCCGGATGAATCAGTGGCAAAACCAGTTCCGTCAGGCTTTGTGATAGAGATTTGATAAGGTTCTGCCGTCGGTTGTTCTTCGGACACGAGAATATAGTTTCCTTGATTATCAGTTGGGAGCGGCAATCCATCCTTTGAGAGTGGTTTCCCACTATCATCAGTTGGGATTGGTTCTCCGTCTGGTCCAATGACAGTTCCAGAAGCATCAGTTGGAAGTGGGGTTCCATCTGGTCCTTTCACTGGATATACTGTCTTGCCTTCAGAATCAGTTGGTAGTGGTTGTCCATCAGGTCCAATTACTGGATAGATATAATTTCCTGCATCGTCAGTTGGAAGAACAGATCCATCAGGTCCAACTGGTTTTCCTTCTTCATCGACTTGAACGATTTGACCATCTTCAGTGATGAACTTTCCTTCTGAATCGGTTGGAAGTGGAGTTCCATCTGGTCTAGTGATTGGATAAATAACATTTCCTTCATTGTCAGTTGGAAGAGTTCTTGATGCGTCTTCATCGACTGGAACCAGAACATAATTGCCAGAAGCGTCAGTTGGCAATGGAGATCCATCTTTGGAAAGTGGTTTTCCATTTGAATCAGTTGGAATTGGTTCTCCGTCTGGTCCAATGACAGCTCCAGAAGCATCCGTTGGGAGTGGTGTTCCATCTGGTCCTTTCACTGGGTACACAGCTTTTCCTTCGGAATCAGTTGATAGAGATTGTCTGTCAGGTCCGATGACTGGATAGATATAGTTTCCGGAAGAATCTGTTGAGAGAATTTCCCCATCAGGACCAAGTGGTTTACCCTCGTCATCTTTTTCGACAACTTGTCCATCATCGGTAACAAACGCTCCATCTGAATTGGTTCCAAGAGGAGTACCATCTGGTTTCACAACTGGATAGACCACATTTCCAGCATCATCAGTTGGAAGAGCTTTCGTGGTATCCTCATCCGATGGGACAAGAATATAGTTACCCTGATTATCAGTTGGAAGTGGTGATCCATCTTTTGCAAGAGGTTTACCACTTGAATCTGTTGGGATCGGCTCTCCGTCTGGTCCAATGGCAGTTCCAGAAGCATCAGTTGGAAGTGGGGTTCCATCTGGTCCTTTCACTGGATATACTGTCTTGCCTTCAGAATCAGTTGGCAGTGGTTGTCCATCAGGTCCGATAACTGGATAGATGTAATTTCCAGCATCGTCAGTTGGAAGAACAGATCCATCAGGCCCAAGTGGTTTACCCTCGTCATCTTTTTCAATAATTTCTCCAGTGGGAGTTACGAAGTTACCAGTTGAATCGGTTCCAAGAGGAGTACCATCTGGTCTCACAACGGGATAGATAACATTTTCAACATCGTTCGTTGGAAGAGCCTTAGTTGAATCCTCATCAGATGGGACTAGCACATAGTTGCCTAGATTATCAGTTGGAAGCGGCGATCCATCCTTGGAAAGTGGTTTACCACTGGCATCAGTTGGAATTGGTTCTCCGTCTGGTCCAATAACAGCTCCAGAAGCATCAGTTGGAAGTGGTGTTCCATCTGGTCCTTGTACTGGATATACTGTCTTGCCTTCAGAATCAGTTGGTAGTGGTTGTCCGTCAGGTCCAATTACTGGATAGATATAATTTCCAGAAGCATCTGTTGGGAGAACAGATCCATCAGGTCCAAGAGGTCTACCTTCGTCATCTTTTTCAATAATTTTTCCTGTGGCTGTTACGAAGTTACCAGTTGAATCTGTTCCGAAAAGTGTTCCATCTGGTTGTATAACTGGATACACTGTATCCGTAGACTCGTCGGTAGGAAGAATCTTGATTGGAGTGTCTCCAGTTGGAACAAGAACATAGTTGCCTTCGCTATCAGTTGGAAGTGGAGATCCATCTTCCGACAATGGAATACCACTGGTTTCATCCGTAGGAATACGCTGTCCATCAAGATCAAGAACATTTCCAGATTCATCAGTTGGTAGAGGCGTTCCATCTGGTCCGTGTACATCATAGTGAGTAAAGACAGTTTCTGTTGGTTGAATTTCTTTGTCTGGCGTAGAGCTTGGATAGATGAATTGTCCATCAGATCCTGTTGGAAGTACTTGTCCGTCAGGGCCGAGTGGTTTTCCTTCGTCATTCTTCTCGACAAGTTGTCCGTCATCGGTGACAAAATCACCACTTGAATCAGTGCCGAGTGGAGTTCCATCTGGTTTTGTGATTGGGAAAATGACTTTTCCTTCATCGTCTGTTGGCAAAACTTTTGTAGTGTCTTTCTCGGTTGGAACAAAAATATAGTTTCCTTCTCCATCTGTTGGTAATGGTGACCCATCTTTAGATAGAGGGATTCCGCTGGCATCAGTAGCAATTGATTCTCCGTCAGGTCCGATGATGACTCCTTCATAATCAGTTGGAAGTGGAGTTCCATCAGGTCCATGAACTGGGTAGAATGATTTTCCAGAGGCATCGGTCGGCTGAGCCTGAAATTCTTTTTTTTTTAATATATTCCTGAAAGATCAACACCAACCTGTCCATCTGGTCCATGCGTCACTTCTTGCGTTTCGGAAGTTGGTTCGGTGACAGCTCCTGGATATACGTAACTTCCATACGAGTTCGTCGGTAAAACTTCTCCATCAGGTCCCAAAGGTTTGCCCTCATCGTTTCTCTCAATCACATCACCATTTTCAGTAAGGAAGTTTCCATTCGAATCTGTTGTCAATGGTGTTCCATCAGCATTAGTGATAGGATAAATAACATTTCCAGTCTCATCTGTCGTGAATTCTTGCGTCACAGACTCTTCAGTTGCAATCAAAACGTAATTTCCTTCATTGTCAACTGGAAGCGGTGAACCATCCTTTGCAAGTGGTTTACCACTGGAATCAGTTGGAATTGGTTCTCCGTCTGGTCCAATGACAGCTCCAGAAGCATCAGTTGGAAGTGGAGTTCCATCTGGTCCACGTACTGGATAGATCGGTTTTCCATTGGAATCTGTCGGAATAATCTGACCGTCCGGTCCAATGATTGGATAGATATAATTTCCAGAAGCATCTGTTGGCAGAACTTGTCCGTCCGGTCCAATCGGTTTCCCATCTTCATCCTTTTCAACTAATTGTCCATCATCTGTTAAATAAGCACCAGTAGAGTCAGTGGCGACAGGTGATCCATCTGGCTTAACAATTGGATAAATTACAAATCCAGCTGAATCAGTTGGTGGTCCATCAGTTTCTGTAGCATATGTTGGAACAATCACCAGATTTCCAGAAGCATCGGTTGGTTGCATCGAAGGGCGAGGAACTGAAAGTGTTTTCTTTGCAATGATTGAATGGTTAATTTCAAAACTTACCATCAATCGGAATACAAAGATAACTTCTTAATACTTCGACAGCATTTGGATCTTGAGCCCACTGTTTTTCATCAAGATGAACTAAACGAGTCTTTGGAATTGCGCGAATCCTATCCATGTAAACTTTACTGCTGGTTCTGAAATTAAGAAGATTATTACCTGAATGCTCGAATCAATGCTACCTCAATGGTGATGCCAACAAGTGAAGAACAAGGACATTTCCTCTGGTTGTCTCTTCCAAAATCATCTTCGCCGTTCTTAGTGCATTTGTTGCATCAGGAATTCCACCGACTTCTCTGATCTCATTTGTTGAATCGAATAACTCTTTGAAACTATCATAAGATCCAATATCAACAGTGATTTCAGTGGTTGCACTATAGATCAATGTTCCGATTTTTGGAAGGAAGTTTTCCGGAGTTGTCAGCAATAAGTTCTTGATAAGATTTTTCAGAGTTTCAATGTATGGAGCACTGTTATGAGAGCTTTCCACAACAAAAAGTAAAGTATCCACACGTCCGTCAACTTGATCACAATTTGGTTCCTCTCTTTCGATTGGAACAATATCAGTTGGAATGAAAACAGCATCTCCCTGTGTTGGTTTCTCGGTGTAAATGTAGTTTCCATTACTATCAGTTGGAAGAACTTGTCCATCAACTCCAATTGGTCTTCCTTCTTCATCATTCTCAATGATATCTCCATTTTCAGTCAAGAAGTGTCCATTAGAATCAGTGCCCCATGGTGTTCCATCTGGCTTAGTAACTGGAGTTTGAGTTGCAACTTGACGCGTTTCTTCTGTTGTTTTATCAGAAGCCAAGTAGATATAATTACCAGAATCATCAGTAGGAAGAATAGATCCATCGGGGCCAATTGGTTTTCCATCATCATTTTTCTCAATTAATTCACCATCATCGGCAACAAAAGATCCCGTAGAATCGGTTCCAAGAGGCGTTCCATCTGGTCTAACAATGGGGTATATAACTTTTCCGTCATTATCTGTAGGTAAGGTTTTAGCCGTATCTTCATCGGATGGGACAAAAACGTAGTTGCCAGAAACGTCAGTGGGAAGTGGAGATCCATCTTTAGAAAGTGGTTTTCCACTGGCATCTGTTGGAATTGGTTCTCCGTCTGGTCCAATGACAGCTCCAGAAGCATCAGTTGGGAGTGGGGTTCCATCTGGCCCACGTACTGGATACACTACCTTGCCTTCAGAGTCAGTTGGAAGTGGTTGTCCATCAGGTCCGATAACTGGATATATATAGTTTCCTGCGTCGTCAGTGGGAAGAACAGATCCATCAGGTCCAATTGGTTTTCCTTCTTCATCGACTTGAACAATTTGACCATCTTCGGTGATGAAATTTCCGTTTGAATCGGTTGGAAGTGGAGTTCCATCTGGTCTAGTGATTGGATAAATGACATTTCCTTCATCATCAGTTGGAAGAGCTTTCGTAACTTCTTCATCGGTTGGAACAAGAACGTAGTTGCCAGAAGCGTCAGTTGGAAGAGGAGATCCATCTTTAGAAAATGGTTTTCCACTGGCATCAGTTGGGATCGGTTCACCGTCTGGCCCAATGACAGCTCCAGAAGCATCAGTCGGAAGTGGAATTCCGTCTGGCCCACGAACTGGGTACACAGTCTTGCCTTCAGAGTCAGTTGGAAGTGGTTGTCCATCAGGTCCGATAACTGGATAGATATAGTTTCCAGCATCGTCAGTCGGAAGAACAGATCCATCAGGTCCAAGAGGCTTGCCTTCGTCATCTTTTTCAACAACCTGGCCATCATCGGTAACGAATGCACCATCTGAATCTGTTTTCAGAGGAGTTCCATCGGGTCTCGTGATCGGATAAACAACGTTACCAGTTTCGTCAGTTGGCAGAGCTTTTGTAACATCATCATCAGACGGAACGAGAACATAGTTTCCGGATGCATCGGTTGGTAGTGGAGAGCCATCCTTCGATAGTGGTCGACCATATGAATCAGTTGGAATCGGTTCTCCGTCTACTCCAATAGTATTTCCATCGTTGTCGGTTGGAAGTGGAGTACCATCTGGTCCGTATACAGGATAAACTGTTTTCTCAGTTTGTTCTGTTGTAATTTCTTCCGGTCCAATAACCGGATAGATGTAATTACCAGCATTGTCAATGGGCAAAATCTGAAAATTGGAAATATTTTGTTCAAATTTAAAATCAGTTGCTTAGTAGTTACTGTACTGTTTTCTAATTACGAACATTGTTCTTCAATATCATGAAAAACGAAAAAGTGTTGTTCGTATCAAGATCACGGGAGGATTTTCCCTTTTTCCTGTTTTCAGAAAAATAATTATTAGCTTACTTGGCCATCGGGTCCAACAGGTTTTCCGTCTTCATTCTTTTCAATAACATCACCATTTTCAGTGACATAATTTCCAGTTGAATCTGTGGCGAGTAGAGTTCCATCTGGTGAAGTAACTGGATAAATGACATTTCCACTTTCATCTGTTGGAGTAGGTTTCACAGCAGTAGTACCAGTTGGAACAAGCACATAATTTCCATCGCGGCCAGTAGGAAGTGGTGATCCATTTCTGTCAAGAGGAATTCCATTATCGTCTCTCGTAATCTCCTCTCCATCTGGTCCAATGACATTTCCATCAGAATCAGTTGGTAATGGAGACCCATCTGGGCCAACAACTGGGTACACAGTCTTTCCTTCCGAGTCTGTTGGAAGTGGTTGCCCATCAGATCCAACAGCAGGATAGATGTAGTTTCCGTTTGCATCAGTAGGCAGTACCTATAAAAAAATTGAAAAATCATAATGGATGAATGAAGGATTGGACGTGAAAGGCCTTTCTAGTTGATTGTACTAAACAAAGAAATCGAAACTAACTTTTCCATCTGGTCCAATTGGTTTTCCTTCATCATCCTTCTCAATAATCTGTCCATCGTCAGATACATATTCTCCAGTAGAATCAGTTCCAAGATATGTTCCATCTGGTTTGACAATTGGGTAGACAACATTTCCAGCATCATCAGTTGGAAGAGTCTTTGTGGTATCCTCATCCGATGGGACAAGAATATAGTTACCTTGATTGTCAGTTGGAAGTGGTGATCCATCGGCAGCAAGTGGTTTTCCATTTGAATCAGTTGGAATCGGTTCACCGTCTGATCCTATGAAAGCTCCGGAGGCATCTGTTGCGAGTGGTGTTCCATCTGGTCCACGTACGGGATATATCGGTTTTCCATAGGAATCAGTTGGGAGAGGTTGTCCATCTGAACCCGTGATAGGATAGACATAGTTTCCTTCAGAGTCCGTTGGAAGAACCTGGAATCAATCTCCATTAGTATGCAAACAATTAACTTAGTTGAAAATCTTAATTCGTAAAACTCTTACCTGCCCTTCGGGTCCGAGCGGTTTTCCGTCCTCATCTTTCTCTATGATTTGCCCATCTTCGGTGATAAACTTTCCATCAGAATCGGTTCCGAATGGAGTTCCATCGGGTTTGACGATTGGATAAATAACATTTCCAGAATCATCAGTTGGTAGAGGTTCAGTCTTTTCAGAGCCTGATGGTAGAACTATGTAATCTCCATTGTTATTTGTTGGAAGAGGAAGTCCCAAATCAGAAAGAGGGATACCACTTGAATCAGTTGAAATAATTTGTCCGTCTGGTCCAATGGTATTCCCATTTGCATCAGTTGGAAGAGGAGTTCCGTCTGGTCCAAGAACTTGATGAAGCTTCTTATTCGGATCATCAGTTGGTAGTGCTTGCCCTTCAGATCCCATTGCTGGGTAAATATAATTTCCAGAATTGTCCGTCGGAAGAACTTGACCGTCAGGACCCATAGGCTTTCCATTTTCATCTTTCTCAATGATATCTCCGTATTCTGTCAAATAGTTTTCGGTGGAATCAGTTCCAAGAAGAGTTCCATCAGGTTTCACAACTGGGAATATAACTTTTCCAAGATCATCGGTTGGAAGATTTGCAGTTGTTTCAGAATCAGTTGGGACAAGAATGTAGTTTCCGTTGTCGGTCGGAAGAGGAGATCCATCTTTGGACAATGGTTTACCACTGGTATCAGTTGGAATTGGTTCACCATCTGGTCCGATGGCAGCTCCAGAAGCATCAGTTGGAAGTGGAGTTCCATCTGGTCCACGTACTGGATAGATTGGTTTTCCATTTGAATCAGTTGGTAGCGGATGTCCATCAGGTCCGATAACTGGATAAATGTAGTTTCCTGCATCATCAGTTGGAAGGACAAATCCGTCTGGTCCAATTGGCTTTCCTTCTTCATCGACTTGAACGATTTGGCCATCTTCAGTGATGAACTTCCCATCTGAATCGGTTGGAAGTGGAGTTCCATCTGGTCTAGTGATTGGATAAATAACATTTCCTTCATTGTCAGTTGGAAGGGGTTTTGTTGTTTCTTCATCGGTTGGTACAAGAACGTAGTTGCCAGAAGCGTCAGTTGGAAGAGGAGATCCATCTTTAGAAAGTGGTTTTCCACTGGCATCTGTTGGGATTGGTTCTCCGTCTGGTCCAATGACAGCTCCAGAAACATCCGTTGGAAGTGGAGTTCCATCTGGCCCACGTACTGGATATACTGTCTTGCCTTCAGAGTCAGTTGGTAGTGGTTGTCCATCTGGGCCAATCATGGGATAAATGTAGTTTCCTGCATTGTCAGTTGGGAGAACAGATCCATCAGGTCCAAGTGGCTTGCCTTCGTCATCTTTTTCAATAATTTGTCCATTTTCAGTAAGGAACTTTCCTTCTGAATCGGTTGGAAGTGGAGTTCCATCTGCTCTAGTGATTGAATAAATAACGTTTCCTGCATCATCAGTTGGAAGCGTTCTTGTCGTATCTTCATCGACTGGAACCAGAACATAATTGCCAGAAGCGTCAGTTGGCAATGGAGATCCATCTTTGGAAAGTGGTTTTCCATTTGAATCAGTTGGAATTGGTTCTCCGTCTGGTCCAATGACAGCTCCAGAAGCATCAGTTGGAAGTGGGGTTCCATCTGGTCCACGAACTGGATATACTGTCTTGCCTTCAGAGTCAGTTGGTAGTGGTTGTCCATCAGGGCCAATCATGGGATAAATGTAGTTTCCAGCGTTATCGGTGGGTAGAACCTATAAAATAGTTCTTATACGTGATTTTTATTTTGGGAGTAAAAAAGGACTACAAATTTATTACTGAAATATTGTCACACTAGGAAACAGAACCATTCCTACGGGGAAGGGTTCAAACATCGCAGCTGTATGCCAATTAGATTCTCGATCTTACCTGTCCATCCGGTCCAAGTGGTTTTCCATCCTCATCTTTCTCGATAGCCTCACCATCATCCGTTATAAAGGCACCGGTAGAGTCTGTTCCGAGAATAGAACCATCTGGTTTGATAATCGGGAAAACTGTAACTCCCGAATGATCGGTTGGAACTGTCTTGGTCACAGTCTCGCCAGTTGGAACAAGCACATAATTTCCATCGCGGTCAGTAGGAAGTGGTGATCCATCTCTGTCAAGAGGAATTCCATTATCATCTCTCTTAATCTCCACTCCATCTGGTCCAAAGGCATTTCCATCAGAATCAGTTGGTAGTGGGGTTCCATCTGGGCCAACAACTGGATACACAGTATTTCCTTCCGAGTCTGTTGGAAGTGGTTGTCCATCAGGTCCAACAGCAGGATAGATGAAATTTCCAGAGTCATCGGTTGGCAGCACCTGAAAACAAAACTTTGAAATACCATAATGAAAGAATTAATTTGAGTGTACATAATAAACAGGAGAATTGAAACTCACTTCTCCATCAGGTCCTAGTGGTTTTCCATCCTCATCTTTTTCGATTACCTGTCCATCTGCAGTAATATGTTCTCCATTTGAATCAGTTCCAAGAGGAGTTCCATCTGGTTTGACGATTGGGTAAATCACGTTTCCAGCATCGTCAGTGGGGAGAGCTTTTGTAACTTCTTCATGTGATGATACCAGAATGTAGTTCCCTAGATTATCAGTTGGAAGTGGCGATCCATCCTTTGCGAGTGGTTTTCCACTAGCATCAGTTGGGATCGGTTCTCCTTCTGATCCAATCACAACACCATCTGAATTAGTTGGCAATGGAGTTCCATCTGGTCCTCTTACTGGATACACAGTCTTTCCATTGGTGTCAGTCGGGAGTGGTTGTCCATCTGGACCGGTGATTGGGTAAATATAATTACCATCAGAGTCAGTTGGAAGAATAGCCCCATCAGGTCCAATTGGTTTTCCGTCCTCATCTTTTTCAATGATACTTCCATATTTTGTAACGAATGCACCGGTTGAATCAGTCGCGAGTGGTGTTCCATCATGGTTTACAATAGGATAAACAACATTTCCAGCATCATCAGTTGGAAGAGCCTTTGTGGTGTCCTCATCCGATGGGACAAGAATATAGTTACCTTGATTGTCGGTTGGAAGTGGGGATCCATCCTTTGCAAGAGGTTTTCCATTCGAATCGGTTGGAATTGGTTCTCTATCTGGCCCGATAGCTGCTCCGCTTGCATCGGTTGGTAGTGGAGTTCCATCTGGTCCACGAACTGGATATACAGTCTTTCCTTCAGAATCAGTTGGAAGAACTTCACCATCAGAGGTGGTTGCTGGATAGATATAGTTTCCAGTGTCATCTGTTGGGAGCACCTGTCCGTCTGGCCCAAGTGGTCTTCCCTCGTCATCTTTATCAATTATATCTCCATTATCATTAACATAATTTCCTACGGAATCAGTGGCCAACAAAGTACCATCTGGTTTCGTGATCGGAGTTTGAACGATGATTGGTCCAGTTGCATCTGTTGGAAGTTCAGTAGCAACAAAGATATAGTTTCCTTCGTCATTTGTTGGCAGTGGAGATCCGTTCTTATCAATTGGTGTTCCTGTTTGATCTGTGAAAATTGGTTTTCCATCCGGTCCGATAACAGAACCAAGTAAATCAGTTGGAAGTGGAGATCCATCTGGTCCAAGAATAGTGTGAACTGGTTTTCCATACGCGTCGGTTGTGAAAATTTGGATTTCTGAACCTGCTGGATAAACAAAATTTCCTTGGGAATCAGTAGGAAGAACTGCTCCATCTGGTCCAATTGGTTTTCCTTCATCATCCTTCTCAATCACCTGTCCATCTTCTGTGACATACTGGCCTGTTGAATCTGTTGCGAAAAGAGTTCCATCTGGTTTCACAATTGGGTAAATAACGTTTCCAGAGTCGTCAGTTGGGTGACTCTTTGTAACAGATTGACCAGTTGGAACAAGCACGTAATTTCCATTATTGTCAGTTGGAAGTGGTGACCCATCTTGATCGAGAGGAATTCCGATCTCGTCTGTTTGAATTTTCTCACCATCTGGTCCAATCACATCACCATCAGAATCCGTTGGCAATGGAGTACCATCTGGTCCACGAACTGGATAAACGTTCTTTCCCATGCTATTAGTCGGAAGAACTTGACTGTCAGGTCCAGTTTTGGGATAAATATAGTTTCCGTTGTCATCAGTTGAAAGTACCTGCAATACATCAGTGCATTAATTATTTTCAAATTACTATTTATGGCTTACGTTTCCATCAGGACCAATTGGCTGATCGTCTTCATTCTTTTCAACTATTTTTCCATCTTCAGTGACAAAATCGCCAGTTGAAGTAGTTCCAAGCGGAGTACCGTCGGGTAAGATGACTGGATGAACAACTTTTTCAGCATCTTCTGTTGGAAGAGCTTTTGTAGCTTCTTCATCAGAAGGAACGAGCACGTAGTTTCCGTTGTTATCAGTTGGAAGTGGAGATCCATCTTTTGTTAATGGAATTCCATCAGAATCGGTTGGGATTGGTTCTCCGTCTGGTCCAATGACAGCTCCAGAAGCATCAGTTGGAAGTGGAGTTCCATCTGGTCCACGTACTGGATGAACTGTCTTTCCAGACGAATCAGTGCTTGTCAGTTCATCGGTTCCAGCAGCTGGATAGATAAATTGTCCTGATGCATCAGTTGGTAGAATCTAAAAAATGAAATTTCGTATTTTTATTGTCCTCAGTAATTAAAACACTCAGGTGGTAGTTTAAACGAACCTTTCCATCTGGCCCCAGTGGGTTTCCATCTGAGTCTCTCTCAATTGTTTGGCCATCATCTGTTACAAAGGCACCACTAGAGTCAGTAGCAAGAAGAGTTCCATCTGGTTTAACAATCGGGTATATAGTGACTCCAGAATCATCAGTGGGATAACTCTTAGTTTTTGGTTTCTCGGTTGGAACGAGTACGTAATTGCCGGAAGCATCTGTCGGAAGTGGTGATCCATCCTTATCCAGAGGGATTCCATTGTCATCAGTTGGGATTGGTGCTCCATCCGGTCCAACTGCCGCTCCAGATGAATCTGTTGACAATGGAGATCCGTCTTCCCCAATAATTGGATAGACGGTTTTTCCAGAAGCATCAGTTGACACAGGTGGTCCGTCCGAAGTAGTTACTGGATAAATGAAGTTACCAGAAGCATCAGTTGGAAGAACTTGTCCATCAGGTCCAAGAGGTCTACCTTCCTCATCTTTTTCGATGATTTCACCATTGTCCGTTACGAAATTTCCTGTTGAATCAGTGGCGAAAAGTGTTCCATCTGGTTTAACAATTGGATAAACAGGCATACCAGAATCATCTGTTGGAAGAGTTTGAGTGACACCACTCTCAGTTGGAAGAAGAACATAATTACCTTGACTGTCCACTGGAAGAGGATATCCTTCTAGAGAAAGTGGTTTACCGTTTGAATCAGTTGGGATTGGTTGTCCATTTGGTCCAATGACTGCACCATTCTCATCAGTTGGAAGAGGAGTTCCATCTGGACCAACAACTGGATAAATTGGGTTTCCGTTTGAATCAGTTGGAAGAACTTCTCCATTTGGACCAGTCACTGGATAAATGTAATTTCCAGATGCATCTGTTGGTAGTACTTGTCCATCTGGACCCATTGGCTTTCCATCATCATCTTTCTCAACAATATCCCCATTCTTATTGATGAAGTTTCCAGTGGAATCAGTAGAAAGTAATGTTCCATCAGGAAGAACAACTGGATATATCACTTTTCCAGTTTCATCAGTCGGTGGAGTCCCAATTGAATCTTTCGAAACAGGAAGAATTACATAATTTCCTTGGTTGTCAGTAGGAAGAGGTGATCCATCAGCAGCAAGTGGCTTTCCATTTGAATCAGTTGGAATCGGATCTCCGTTTGGACCAATAATTGCTCCTGACGCGTCAGTAGGAAGCGGTGTTCCATCGGGTGACAGAATAGTGATCTTCGTCGGTTCCACTTCTTCTACCTTCTTTGGTATCACATATCTGCCATCTTCATTCTTTTCAAGAAGGTTTCCGTCTTCATCAATTGGTTCTCCATCTTCATTAACTGGAAGTTCATTTCCATCTTCATCCAAATACTTCCCATCATCATCAACTTCAATAACATACAATGGAATCACTGGTGGTTTCTCTTCTTCTTCTTCATCTTCCTCTTTAACTTCTGCTCCATCTACATCTGCTACTACAAACTGTCCATTTTCATTCGTTTTGTATGGATTTCCATTCTTATCCAGAGGCCTTCCAAGAATATCAACTTCAACTGGTTTTCCATCTGAAGTGACTAAAGCACCATCTTCTGATTCAACCAAAGGATCTCCATTCTCATCAATTGCAGTGATAATTGGTTTGTCATTCTCATCAACTGGAATCGGTTTTCCTGTTTTATCAACCAGTGGATAAACCCATTCTCCTTTCTCATTCTTCTTCAATGTTGTACCATCTGGTGCTATTGGATCTCCATTTTCATCCAATTTGATCGGTTTTCCAGCACTGTCTATTTGTTTTCCTTTTTTATCGACGGGAAGTGGTTTGTTATCTGGTCCAACGATAGGAGAAATGGAAGATTGTGTGGCTCCACTGTCCTCAGACTCTCCAGTTGAAGCAGTTGGAAGTTCTTCTGGAGCAACTTTTGTTGTGATGGAGGGAGGTGTAACCTGAAGAACGGCTTGGGACGTGGCATCTTCCTCTTCGTTTCTCTCACAACCCTTTCCGTCGTCTGTCAAATGGAATCCATCATGACAGTAACATTTTGGTTCCAAAGTTCCCTCATCTTCATTGAGTTCAAATGTGCATGCATGTTCACATTCACAAGAAACATCTCGTGGAGGGGTTTTCACTGAGATTGGTTCACTAGCAAGTTCTTCTCCTTCGTAGAATTCGGCAGCAACTTGAATGTTGTATTCGGTGTCTGGATCAAGACCATCTACAACTACTCCACTGGTGACATCCGATGGAGTTGTAAACTTTTTGACGTTGCTTGGATCACTTGTTGGCCATACACTGATTGTATATTCTTTGACTGGTTCTGAACCAATGGCAGGTTTGAAATCGATAACTTGTTCATCATCATTGTTCTTTCCGAATCGAATATCAGATGGTGGTTCTGAAAAATTTACCAAATTATTTTAAACCGAAAGCTAAAAGAAAACTCACTTGGTGTCATAACAACCAATGTTGGAGTCTGAATTCCTTTCTCCGGATTGTCGACAACCAAATAATAATAGGTTCCTGGATTCATATTCGGAATTTCAACTCTTGTGAGAGGTGCTCCACCAGATGGAATTGTTTCCCATTGATCTTTTGGTTGTTCTGCGTCATCTGTATATTGGATTGTCCACTCATTAGGAGGTTTCAAATATTCAGGAAGTTCATCGTTGAATACTAAAACAATTTGGCCTCCATCGGATTTTGAAGTAACAAAATCATCTCTCCAGTTTGGTTCTAATCCTTCAATCAAATTGACATTAATTGTCCAATTAGCATGACCCAATGGGTTTTGAGCAACACAATTGAAGGTGGTGTCTTCTGTGATGTTGGCAACTTGAAGTGAGAATTGAGCATGATTTCCATCTGCATCAACTCTGCTTGGATCGATTTCATAGTTTCCAGCTTTAATCCATTTGACTTGTGGCAATGGGATTCCAGTGGCATTACAAGCAATTGTCATTTGAGATCCTGGAAGAATTTGGATAGTTGTACTACCTTCGACTCCATTATCTCCAGTTGAAATTTGAATGTAAGGAGCGTTTCCATCTGGGAGAGTCTTCATGATACATGGTTCAGAGAAAACACTCGGTCCGTCTGGATAGATTGCACGCATTTTGAAGACATAATCAGTATCCGGAAGAAGAAGATTCTGGATCTTATGAGTGAGTTTTGATGGATCATCGATTGAAATTTTGATCCAGTCATTCAATCCAGCTGAATCGTCTTCTTCGACACTCTTGTCTCCTCTAACATAATAAATTTCATATCCAATTGGTGGAACATCAGACGTAACTGGTTCTTTCCATTGAGCGACTGCAGATCTCTGACCATCTGGTTCAACTCGAAGTTCAACTGGAGGTCCTTCTCTTGCTCTTGACATTGTTCTGATTGTGTATTGATTAGAATATGGTCCTGGTCCGTCATCATTGATTGCTTGAACAACTACAGCATAAGCAGTATCTGTACTGATATAATCTTTGATATCAACTTTTCTTGGTCCTTCGACTCCGTCATTCAAGTCATGAACATTCTGCCATTCGTTGATTGGTTTCGTTTGAACTTGTCCGAGTTGATGATTTGGATCTTGGTCATCAAGTGGAGTGTAATAGATGATATATTTGCTGATATTTCCATTCGAAATTGTTGGAACTTCGTATTGAACGGAAATAGTTGTTGGCTTATTTGCAGTCAATTGAATATTCTCTGGAGCTGTTCCAGGTCCGGCGACAAAAATCGTCAAGTCAGTTTCCTTGAGTCCTCCACGGTTTTCAGCTAAACACTTTGCATTGAGAGTCTTACGAATATCAATGATTCTGAGAAGTGAACCATCGGAGAGTTGCTGAAATTTCGAAACATTCACGTGATATAAATAATAACATTTATCGTGCTAGTTTTCTATTGTTTAACTGTAAATAAACAATACTTTGAACTAACTATTTTCAGTAGATGTCATATTGACCACCCTCTAATTTGAAAGATTTTCCTTCTCCAAACTTACATTTCCATGAGAATCAACCCATCTGATATCAGGTGCTGGATATCCATCAGAAACACATTTGATTGTGTAATCAGTTCCAGCCGGTACTCTGATAACTCCATCTTCTGTCTCCACATTAAATGTTGGTTGACTTGGTGCAATTACTCCATCTCCAGTTGCAAATAGTGTTGAATCACTTGGCTGTGAATCAATTTCTCCGCGAGCAATAATTCTTGTATTGTACTTTGTGTCCGGGTTGAAATTCTCTCCATCAATACTCACAATTGTGGTATCATCTGTGTCATCTGGATCAGAGAATTTGAGTTCTTTCCATTCACTTTCATCATCTGGCTCCTCGTCTGTTGTGTATTGAATAACGAAATCCTTGATTTTCTTTCCTGGATTTTCTGGATCATCTGGCGGAGAGAATTCAATTGTGACACTGTTATTCGGATGAACTTGAATGATTGGATTTTTGATGGCTTGTGGTGCTGAAAAATTTATAAAAATTGAAGAGTAATCAATTTTGAAATAATTTACCAAGTGGCAATGTCTTGATGATTTGTGGAGCAGAAATAACTCCAGGTCCACGATCACTGACTGCTTGAACTCTCACAGCATACGTCTTCTTTGGTTCCAAATTTGCCAACTTGTGATTGACATCATCACGTGGAATTTCGACTTGATCCCAAGTAGTTGGTTCACTTCCATCTGTAACGTTACTCGATTAGTTTTCTCTAGAATTAGATTAATGATACCTTCAGCAATCTCTCCGTAATGAATGATATAATTGGTGATTTGCCCATTAACCTCATCTGGACTTGTCCATTCAACATTGATTTCTTGATTTGGCATTGGCAAAAGAACAATTTCATTTGGTGCGGTTCCTGGTCCAGTAACTTGAACTGTCACAGCTTCTTGAGTTTTTCCAGCATTATTTTCAGCAACACACGTGGCACTTGAATCCTTGATGACGTCATAAAGTTGAAGAGTAGCAGAATTAAGAATTTCTCCATTTGCTTTGATCCAATGAACTTTTGGTTGAGGAACTCCGTTAGCAGTACAAGTGATTGTAACTGCACCAAGTGGTTCAACTTGATATGTAGAGTTTGATGGTTCCAAAGTAATTGTTGGGGGAATTTCACCACTACCAGTCTCGAATCGAACCGGTTCAGAAGCCGGTCCCTCAGATAAATCGTTGGTTGCAGAAATACGAATCTTGTATGGAGTATTTGGATTAAACTGTTCTTTTGGAAGAGTCACTTCTCCATGATCAGCTCCGTCTGGAGCATTAACACTGATTCTTGGCCATGTTTTGTAGTCACTATCATCATATTCTGGAGCAAAGAAAACTGTGTAACTCTTGATTGGTCCAAGTGGCTGAGTAGGTGGAGACCATGTGACATTTACTGTGTTGTCAATTGAAACACTCGGAAGAACGTCAGTTGGAGCATCGATTGGAGCTCCACTGACTGTATTAAAGTGCTTTGGATCAGTATGAATTCCTTCACCATGTGGATTCACAGCGGCTATTTTCACATAATACGGAGTTTCTGGTTGAAGGGCTCCACGTTGAAGAACAAGTTTTGGATCTGTAGTCTCATCAACAGGGAATACTTGCCATTGATCAACAGGTAGGGATGGATCTCCAGTGATGTATACGTTGTACTTCTATAAAATTAGTTATGTCTTTGGCAATTGAGTAGTTTTTTACTTACAGTAATATCACCATTTGGATATTTCGGTGGTTGCCAAGAAATGGTCACTCTGTTGTCTGGATCAACGATGACTTCAACGTTTTGTGGGGCACTTCCAGGTTCTGAATTTGAAAAAATCAAAACACTTTACTCTTCGAAAACTTACTGTTAACAATGAATACATGACGATCATCGACAGTTCCATCCGGATTTCTCGCTTGGCACAACAAGATTCTCTTTGTTGCAGTTGTAGAATAGACTTGGATCGAGTTGTAGTGATGGGGTTGATTTTCATCAGCATGAATTGGAATTGGAACCGGTTCGTCTCCGGATTCAGAAGCATTAATTGGAAGCCATGAATATGAGACACTTGGCATTGGACGACCATCGGCAACACATCGGAAATGAATAGGTTGAGTTGGTTCAACAATTGTCTCATCGGAAGATGCGTCAACTGATGGATCGGTGACTTCGAGACGGACGGAAAGTGGGACTTCTGAAACAAGGATTTGCTTAGTTTTACTGAATTATGTCATTCAACTTACGTTTTCTTCCAGTTGTAACCTCATAGGCCTCAGAAATGATTCCAGGTCCATCATCAGTTCTTGCTTGAACCTTTGCAACATATGGAGTATCTTCATCATCCACGTGTACTGTAAGATTTCTGGTATCAGCTGGAACTGTAATAGATTTCCAATCGGACAACGGTGCATCTGGATTCTTCGTGTAGTACACAACATAATCCTTGATTCTTCCATTTGTAATCTTCGGTGGTTGCCAAGCAACATCAAATCCAGTATGCATTGGAGTCGGCGTGATTCCCAATGGAGCACTTCCAGGTCCGAGGATTTTGACTGGAACCTTTTTCTCATCTGATCCTTCTGAGTTGACAGCTTGGCACGTGGCCACTCCACTTCTTGTTGTACTTTGAGCAATCAACTTGCTTCTTGTACGATCTTGTGCATCAGTCGGAGTAGTATCATACACTCTGAATTCATCCTTTCCGTCTTCAATCAATGTTCCACTCCAGAGCCAGATAATCTTTGGTTTTGGTACTCCTTGTGCTCCACATTCGATAATCATCTCATCATTACTTGGTTCTTTTGTGACCTCATCATCTGGTTCCAACAAAACAACTGGTGGCTTGGCAGCCAACCAAGTTGTAGCAGTGAAAGGAGCACTAGGAAGACCTGGACCAAGACGATTTCTTCCGACAATCACAAAGTTGTATGGAGTTTTCTCATTCAATCTTGGAACAGTTGTTGTTCTTGCATTTGGATCGTCAATATGATGTACTTTCCATTGATCACGTGGCACGCTTGGATCATCTGTATAGAAGACATCGTATCCAGCCATTGGTCCGTTTGTAATCTGTGGTGGTTCCCATTGAAGTGTCACTTTATCTCCGTCAATTTGATAACGAATTCTTTCTGGAGCACTTGGGCCAGTTACGGTCACATTGATTTTCTTTGTTGATTTTCCTGCTTCATTTTCAGCGACACACGAGAATTGGGTGCTCTCAAGTACTCCTCCGTTCTTCATTTTGATGTGTTGAGTCTTGCTTCCTTTGTTGAGTGAGCGACCTCTGAAAAAACACGTTTTATTTTATATAATACACAGAACAGATGAAACTTGCTTGTGAAGCCAAACAAGAACTGGTACTGGATCAGCCTTTGTCACATTACAATCAATTTCAAAAGGTGTCATCGGAGGAACTCTGATTTCATCTCCTTCAACAATGTTGACATACGGACGAACTGCTGGTTTCAATGTCTTGATTTGAACTTGATTTCCTAATTTTCCTGCACCAAGTTGATCATTTGCTCTAACACGAACATAATAAGCAGTATCTGGTCGAAGATCTGGAATTGCGACTTCTCTCGTTGGCTCCTTCACTTCCAGTTTCTTCCAATTTTTTACAGGTTGTTGATGGTTATTAGTATAATACAATGTGTAGGTTGTGATTGGTCGATTGATGATACTTGGAGGCTCCCATCGAACGGTCAGAGATGTTCTTCCCGCAGATGCAGATTTCAAATGAGGGGCAGAACCTGGTCCAGTGACAACAATTGATACGGTACGATTAGCTGATCCATGGATGTTATCAGCTACACAAGTGAATTCTTCGTTACGATAAATCTCTTTGATGATCAAAATCTGGGAAGCGCGAAGAGTATTGTGCTCTTGTCCATCTGTATTGACTCGTTGATTTCTGAAAGACAGCTTACGAATATCTCATATTACATCTCGAGAACTCACTTGAACCAATAGATATCTGGGAAAGGATAAGCGACACTGGTACAACTGATATTGATATTTCCTCCTGGAGCAACCTCGTACGGTCCTTGTGGTTCAATGTAAATTTTTGGTGGACCAGCAAGAAGAAGACATTTCTGTTTGTTATCTCCACAAGAACAAGCGAATTGTGTTTCAGTAATTCCATTACAAGTACATCCAGAGAGTGAACGACACAGAGATTTTGGGACAGGCTCTGGAAATCTTCAAATGATCTAAAACGAATAGAAAGATCAACTCACTGATACAAGTCTTCTCATCTACATCCAAAGTCATTCCTCTTGGGCATTTACATTCAATTTTTTCATCATTATACGAGATACATGTATGAGAACATCCACCATTATCAGCACCACATAATCCTTGTCCACGACACATTGGAGGTGTCATAACCCACTTTTTGTCCTGACAGAACATTGTATCCACCTCATCAACCATTTCGTATCCATAATCACAGTGATATTTTACGAAAAGAAAGGATTTTGGAGAGAATGTTGCATTCTTTGGTTGATGTTTTCCTTGCTGACGATAGTATTGAATTATGAGACGTCGAAGATTATCCGGTGGGACGAATGCCATCGCGCGGACACTGGAATCAAAATGTTTTTTAAAATTATTTCCAGATCATTCAACATACGTAGCATGTGGTACAACTGGAGGTACAACAAGTCCATTCGATGATTGTCCCGTGACGTCAGTACAACTTGTATCAAGTTGACTGTACGATGGATAACAAATCTCACGGCCTGATGCCTGTAATCAAAAACATACATTCAAACTCACCTATTGTGACATCATTGTTATTTCCAAAGAACTCACCTTCGAGATGATACACTTTCCCTCATCTGGCGGCGGAATCGGAGGTGCGGACACTGCAATTTTTGCGTTGGACGATGATCGTCGTCGATCCACTTGCATACAGTCTACGATGACATACACTACCTCACCAAGCCACATGCATTAAGTTAGAGTTAAAGGGACATGTTAGATATTTAGGGATGAGAGAGAAAACTGAAAATTAGAGAGAACGAGCTAACACAACATCTATTAATCAATGATGGACGATCACAAAATGGACAGAAGCTTCCAACGATTACCGTATACTTGACAATGCTTGAAAATTTCAACTTTTAGTTTCAAAAAAGACCACGAACCACAAACCACCAATACGTATAATTATTTTGCCACTAAAACTATCACAATATTAATTATATTTTAGGGGTTATATTCAGTGGTCACCTTCTTCTTCCATTCCGCAAAAATGCGATGCGCGATCAGCTGATATCACACATTTACCGGTCCCGTTTCGACCAACAACCACTGGTTCTGGTCGGTTATCTGAGATTTTTGTGGAGGAGTGTGTGGGTTTATGGTTTGCCATTTATACCGAGTACTTTATATTTTATGAGTTTTGAAATTTGAAAAATGACGGTTTGAGATTCAGATTCAGATATGATGAGGGACGGACAAGATCGTTAGAAATAGCAGATTATTCTTATTCTAAAAGCAATTATTAACAGATGCAAAGCAAGAAGAGTTTCAGATGTTTCAGCCAATATCATCATCACAGCTTAAAATTCCTAAATGCCACATAAAATAACTGAGGTTTTTCACTTAATTACTCAACCCAATATCGGACAAAATCTGGCTCGTTTCGCGCGTCGTCTGACTAACGGCTCCGGATACATCAGATTGTGAAAGTAGGGGGAGGCACGGGCTGGATCAAAACCAGGTAATACCACCAGAATTGGTTGAACGTCTAGAACATTTTCAGATAGAAGAGGTGATGAAGAGATAATAAATTATAAGAATCTGTCCTGTGTCTCTGAGTTTGATGAACATTTCTCTGACTAGAAAGATTCCATACAAATAAGTTCACCATGTTTTGTGACTGTATTTTACCGAGACAACGAAAGAATTCAGGTAAAATAAAATTGTAAATTGAAGTTTGATCTGTTACTTTTTATTATAAAAGTTTTACCATGAAAGTTTTCGTGATTGAGAGAATTTCGTCTATTTTGATTGGTTAGAAATGATTTGTTTCTTGTTTGCTTCGTCATAATAAAAAAACGGGAAATCTACAGTAACCAGATACAAGAACCTGGAAAAGAAAATTGAAGACGTGGCAGCGGAGTTATAACTGTCAATAATTATCATTATTAATACATAATTATTGCTCATTTTCATTGCTCATCTCATTTCAAAAACCATGCCACACCGCAACAAAATTGCATTGGTTACTTGTTCATAGTCATTTATCTCATAAAAAACATGACTTTATCATTTTCAGACTAGATTCTTGCATTTCAGATCAGTTCAAGTTCAGCAATAACACATGCTTCTGGCCAATTTGGCAGCCTAAATTTACCACCGGAATTCTGTTTTGTTGAGCATGAAGCCGGAAGTTCTGGAAGATTTTTTGTCTTCAGAAAGATTATTCTAGACAAAATAAGAGGTATGTTCAAATATCAGAGAGAAGAGAAAAATCAGAGACACAAAATCAGATTTTATGAGGATGAATATGAATCACCTGGTAAACTTCGACGAGAGGAATTACGAACTGTGCAGCATTCTTGGATATAACCTGTTACAGAAATCTATGGATGAAGAGAAAGAGAAGAAGATAGCATATATATATCAAAGAGACGCAGAGATATAGAAAGAGAATTCAAGATAGTTTTCATTTTTGTAGCATTCATGCAAAACTCAAAACTAGTGACTCACTTCTGGTTGGGGCGCGTTTGACGCGTCGAAGTGTACGCATCCATTCTTGAATTTGAAGATCTTGTGCTAGGCTTTCTACTTCGATTGACGGAAGTAGTTCCTGAAATGGCGAGTTTTGTGATTTCTGATAGGAAACTGGTTTTCTCGTATTACAGTCCTTGCCACAGATCAAAGTATTCTACATTTATTTAACGTTTTTGAGCCACCATTCTTCTGTTTTCACAGTGTCAATTAATGTGCCTTCATTGATAAGATATGATACTGTCAATACTTTTAAAAATAGGAATTCTTCATTGAAATAATCAAATAACCAACCTGAGCAATGCTGATGCATATCAATAAAGTTGAGACTAAAAACGCCGATCGGATCAGCCAATTGCGGCCGCCCATCGTGCTTCGTTAGATTTCTGAAATAATTTTTTTCCTTAATATTCGTTCAATTAGTGAACTAACCCAATAAATGTTATTCAACAAAATCAAAGTGGTCCATAGAATAAATTGCGGTGATATTAGAAACGAAGAAGATGGTGGATTGTTGTTTGGTGGTGTTGTCTGGAAAAAGAGCAATCGATCAGAAAAAAGATACCGTTGTTATCATTAATAGTAACAAGTTATGCAACCGATATAAAGGACATGTTGAGTTTACTGAGAAGAATGTATAAGAAGGAGAAGATGGTACATAAACATGTGCTCTGAGGAGAGCACAAAGAGGAATAAATCAGGATTCGAATAGTAGAAGAGGGGGCAATGGGGGACGGAATGAGAGTAGAATGAGGTGGAAAGGTGTGAAAGTGTGTGTTGATTTGTTTAAAAAAGAGAGAAAGTAAACGAAAAAGTGTTTATGAATATAGGCGTTTGTGATATCAAAACGTATCCAGTTGCAACAGAACTCCCCACATCATGAGGACAGTATGTGTTATGGTGTGAAGAGAATAGGACAACGTTCTATTCTGTAATATGAGACCATTCAGAAGTGGAGCAAAATCAGCAAAGATTACGGTAGTTCTCAAATGCTGAATTCATGAATCAGCATTCTTTTTTCAGCACCAGTTCCCATCAGTATGTTTGATAGCTCTCGTAGAATTTTCGGATATTATGTATAAGAGACAGAGTTGGGTTCAAGCGGGTTGAGGACGTCGTGATATAATGCCTTGTATATTTTGTAAGTCCTAATCCATAATAAACTGGAAAAAAAGAATCGAATGGTGATACAGATCAGTCTTCCAAGACGAGTTTAAAATTTGTTAACGTTCAGGATTTGTTCAATTCATTCAAAGGAATCCATATTGCAGAATCCAGCGAAACACATACTACAAAATTTAGAAAAGTTCCTCAAAGACTAAAGTGTTTGGAACATTGTAACACCTATCAAATTTCAAATGAACTTTCTTTTCCCCCCGCAGTCTCGTTAGTTTTGCAAGGTCCCTCGAAATGATGAGTCATTGAAAAATAGTTTACAAAATCAAGAAAATGTTTAGAAGAATAAAGAAGAACATGAGAAAAGTAATAAGGGTCAAAGATGATGATGACATATTTTATAAACAAAAAACGAAGAGAGTAAGAGATTTAAGAAAATGAGAAGAAACAAAAAGAGCACTTTTAGAAGGTGACTCCAATTAATAACAAAATATATATCGAATGGAGAAGAATGCACTAATTCATCATTCCTTGACACATCAAAATGAATTTCCACCGGGGGAGACTGAGGAAGACTCCCGGATGAGTTCATTCATTTTGAAAAGAGAACTTAGAAAAGAGATATAATGAGAGATAAATAGATAAGAAACAGAGAGAAAGCATAACACAACAAAATGATATCCGTCATCGAATGCTACACTATTTCGTTTCGAAGGGACCCTTTTCTCCTCTGGTACTTCAGAATAATGATAGTTTCTTCGGGGAGATCAGAATGAGTCAATCAGATCAGGAAAGTTATGACCTCATTGTTATGATATCTTAGAAGAAGAAGACAGCTGGGTGGCGGTTTTCATCAAGATGGCAATTCATTTTTATTGATGACAAAAAGAATGAGAACATCTGTTTGAATGGCATTGAAGATAACTGTTAATAAAAGAGGTTTATAAGATTTCGGTCAGAATTTTGAAATTTAGGATTTCCATTTTCAGAGCAATGTGTAGAAGTTAATCAGAAGTGTCAAGAGCCGAGTGAATACATAAAATATGGGGAAATGAATTCTACAAAAATGAACATGCACGGAAAGGAAAAAGTTCAGAAAATTGGTAGGACGCTTTTTCAATTCAACGGATATTTCTTACTAACAAGCTCTACAGACCGATACTTGTCCGGAAAAGGACATTGACTCTCTATTGTTTATTTTCTCAAGTGAAGACAATTTTCCAAAAGAATAAGAATCTGATTAGTGATGAATCTTTTTGAAGAGAGTTACAAGGAGATAATCGTCATTTTTCTATTTAAATCAAAAGCTAAATATACAACGAAAGATACGGTAGCCCATCGATAAAAAGAGTTCAAAAATGTCTCTCGAATAACTACTGTTGACCATCTGAAAGTGATTTGTGATCCTTATCCTCGGAACAACAAAACTGGTCGAATCTCCAGAAATAAAGTATATCAGAAGAACGTGTGCAATTGACAGTCAAGTGTGGTGAGGACGACATGTGAGCCATTCACCAGAAGGCTACTGCTGCTCTATGAAGAGGGTGTATTATAAACAAAATGTTTCCCCCGGACTTCGCAGAGGACACCACCATAACCCTCCTCCAACTATAAAAATGCATAAACGATTTGATGGTGAGCAACCGCCGGAAAAGAGTGCAAAAACAGGGAGTTTTATGGTTTTTTGGAAGAACCACGATTTGCAAAAAATGATACTTCGAGGAACACTTGGATATCTGAACATCAGGACTTTAGAATATCTGTCTGCTGCCTTAGAGAATTATTTTGAATGTTGTGTCAAGAGTTTAAAAAATCGATGTCAGAACAGGTAATCACAAAAAATGGTTGGGAGATTCTCTTAATTTGTTTTTGCAGAGAAACAAAAAATGAACAAGAAGAAGATAAGAGCATGAGCATCATGAACTGACTTTCAGTTTCAGGTGAGTCGAATTTAGCAATGAACACACTACAGTCAATTATTTAGAGATTCTCACATAGCCAGGAATTGCAGAATATAGAAATTCCCTTCTGCTACAATCCACGCCTCTAAATCACAAAAGTAAAATTTAATATTTCCAGGAATACAGAAACTACGGTAGCTGTCAAGATACATAAATCTGGGTCCCTTCAGCAAAAGGATATCATTAAGATTTTCAAAAAGTTTAAGTCAAAGAATGAAAATTGAAAGAAAAAAGGAGGAAACCTAAGAAAAAGAGAAACAAGTGTTGTTTGTTACCCGGGTACCCTCTCCTCCCCCTTTTCCCAGTCGCCACATTTATGTTTTGTTTTTTGACAGATTGTTTTGCCAGCCGACCATCCCGAAGACAAGCCAGGAATCAGGGAAAATCCTGAAGAGAGAACTAGTAGATCAAAAAAAATAAATATCTTCATCTTCCAAACTAGCTCGGCGAGCAAGCAATTTGTCGGTTCTGGTGCTCATTTCACATCTCTCTCTACCTCTAAACAATCGCTTTCAACCTGAAGAAGACCCTTTTGCCCGTTGGTGATGATGATAGTGGGCAGTGGCTAGACGGTTTGAGAATAGCATTGAAGAGTAAGAGATATAGAGAACGAGTGATGAAGATAGGTGTAAAGTATTTAGGGAAAATGAGTAGATGATGCTCTCTTCAAAGAAGAGATCTGAAAAGAGAAGTCCGCTCAATTTTCGCAACTTTTTGATGATGACAGGCGTCAAAAATTGTTCGTAGCGGCACCTATCTTTCAACTTGATTTGTCGTTTTGTCAAAATTTCTGCTGCACTTTTCATCATGTTCCAATATTTCTCAAAAGATACGAAGTTCGTGAAACTAGAGATTGAAAATCAGACTCATTTAATATTTGAGTGAAATCAAGAATCGGAATGAGTTATCACTCTTTTCATTTTCATCGCATTCGGAAACCCGTTGCTCATCCCAGTGTAGTCGGCAATGTTATTTTTATAGACATTTTGCAGTAGAGTAACATATCATAAATAGAACGAAAAAAACTTAATTCCGACCCAGTAGTATTCGATTCCCCGATATGGTGACAAGGTTATTATTGTTATCTTTCGGAGGTTACTGATATTTTAAATATTTTTCCAACTCAAAAAGTGTTCAAAAAATTCACAAAATTACTTGGAGCACTTCATCTTCAATCTCATATCTCTCTATTTCTGCGTCTACTAGTCTCTCAGTTCTCATTTTGCCAATGAGCCAATTGTTTAAAGTTATGATCGATGACTCAGCAGGTATTCAATATACCTCTTTCTCTTATTTCTACCTTTTCTTCAAAAGTTTTCGTAATGTGTTGCCAAAACCTGTCAAAGGGGACCCAACGGATCCTCTCGTTTCTTTCTTTTTTTTCAACGTAAACATTCCACTTTTTGAAAAGAAAGATTTAGGAAAAAGAAGACGAACTTTCGACTTTTATGACAGATTCATCGGTTTCCATGATGCTATGAGGATCCGAAAAGCATAAAATCAAGATGAATCGAGCTCATCAAAACAGAGATTCAGAACAAACAAAATCATAAAACAATTTAAATGTTCCTTTTCATCTCAAGAATAAAAAAGTGAAAAAGAGATAGATTTTCAAGAAAAAAGCAAGGGGGAAGATGAGTGAGAGAGTAGAAAAGAAGGTTGAAGAATGTGTGAACTGATTTCATTTCATTTCTTGTTGCATCTATGTTTTCTTGTTTTCTACACTTTTCTCCGTGCTCTATGCTCTATTCTTATTTCGAAAGGTGTGAATTCTCGGGAACAAAAATAAACAGAAACTGTAGAAGACTAAAGTTTTAAAAATAAGAGAGAAAACGAACTTTGTCGTTTACTATCTGTCTATTCTTAAGTCATTCTAAACTTTTCCAGATGCTTCTCAAAAAAGTGCACGGAAATGTGGTCCGTAGTTTTTAGTTTTTGCAAAAGTGTTTACAATCGGAGGATCTCTTCAAACGTTTCCAGATGGCAATACGACTAGGAAATTAAGATTTATTTCCGAATTTTGGTGGGGTCGAAAGAGAAAAAAACAATACAACTACAAGTGCGGCTTCTCCGTTCAAGGGCATTTCGTATTGTTCAAAGTCATCGAATTTGTTTATTCTTTTTGAAAAAAAACAAATACAAAAAATGGATTACTGTAACTCCAGAGGAAAAGGACGAAGGTCGTCGACCATTTTTGCAGAAAAAGAGAGAAAAAGAGAAGCTATGGGATTCCCGAAAGGAGTCAAATTACAGTAGGAAAGTACTAAACAAAAAGGAGAAGGGAACATGGAACACTGATAATGACGTAACACTTCGAATAAGTGCATTGTACAAAATTATATCATTTAATCGAACAAGTTCAGATATTCGAAAGCAGTCATCCTATTTCTGATCGTAATCCCTTTTTTCAGTATGAAAATTCTAGTGCGATGAAATGACAATAATTTCCATATGAGACAATCGGATGTTGATTCGTTGACTCATGTACTTGGGAATCATATCATCTAAAGTAAAAAAGAAAAAGAACAAGGAATACAAAAGAGCAAGTTAAAACATAAAAATCTCAATTTCAAATCAAAAGTAACCAGAGAATTTCTGTCACGCAATTAGAAATCTCGTCTTCTTCTACTCCCAAACACTTTTGTTTCTTCTAAACACGCGTCCGCTTGGACCACCAATTTGCCAGTAGATGAAGACAAATGTTGAACACATTTAAGTGATATGAGACTGACATACACACACACTTTCAACGAAAAAAATGTGTAAGATCTCATTAATTTCAACGCGTTTTTATGAGCTCAAAAGAATCTTTCATGTTTGACACAGATTGGAAAAGAGGAAAATAATTGTTTGACATGGCACGCAGATGTGTTTTCCAAAAGTTCAAGTTCTTGCCATCAGGTGTTGTTTGGATTGGACGAAGAATATACATTCCAAAATGTCCTGAGGTGGGAACAGGATAAAAAAGGGACAGACATCGGAAACATTATCAGAAGAGATACTTTATATCCCTATTACCATGGCGATAAATCAGTAACTTTGAAGTATCGTAAGCCTAGTTTTCAATTAAATCACAGAAGAAAAACCTTCAAACTAGATCTCACGGATCCAAGTGCACAAAAAATAACTAAACAAAAAATAATAACGTAAATAAGAGCAAACATTCGTCTTCTTTTTGTCCTTTTTCCGTTATTCCACTGAAATGAAAATCGAGAAGAATAAGAAGATGGTCTCTCTGAAAATGGATATTCTTGGGAGACACTTTAGATGCTCTCCCCTCTACTCTCTTCCCAAATGTTGCTCTTTTTCTACGCATCACTGTGTATGGGCATCATTCTGTTTGTATCCTACTTTTTTCCAGAGTAAAGACAATAAAAACAAGTGGAAATTACAGAAAAAGTAATGTTTCAATCTAAATGAATAGAAAAGCAGATGGGGTCAAATATTGTTGACAAACATCAAAAAACGTAGCAAAAACTGCACAGAACTTTTTTACGGCAACATTCAAACTGGACGACGAAGAAATCTTATGAATTAGTAATCGGTTCACTCGAAGTAAATTTTTGAATTTCTCGAAATACGCAGTAAGTTTTCATGCATCTAAATCGAATATATACTTTTTATTTCATTTCTGATCTCTTTGATTGCAGATGTGATCTTTATTCTTTTCAGAATATTTTATTGTTTCCGCTCCATTGATCACTGGATTTCAGATTCTACATAAAGAACATGACATTTAACATTCCTTGGCTTATTCCGTAACCTCCAGTAGTATGCATAGCTATGGAGGAGTTTGATCATTTCAGGAAACACTAAAGTGAAATTTAAGCCGTAACTGTTTCTATTAAAATCGAATAGAGAATCTGGAATAGAATTGAACATTTCTTCATTAGAAAAATCAACAAGTTTCAATTTCAAGCCTCATTTCCCCCATCATTTTCCATCTCTTGCTCATTCGCTTCTTCTTTTTCTTTCAGATCATCCCCCTGTTCCGTTTTCCACTTCTTGAAAACCTCCTCTTGTTCATCCCATTTTTGTTTCCAAACATCATTTTTGTTCAATTTCTTTTTTGATTCTTTCGCTTCTTGTTCTTTCTTTTTTCTTTCTCTTTCCATAAACTTCCGACCTCTTCCTTCTTCCAACTTTCTCTGTTCCTTTTCCCGTCTTCTCTCTTTTCGATCCTTCGCAAACTTCTTCTGAAGCTCCAGACGTTTCTTTTTTCTCGCTTCCATCTGGTTCCGAGATTCATCTTGTTTTTTTTCTTCGCAACTGAAACATTCATACTTTTGAAGAATTGAAAAGAGATCCGTGAACTCAATCCCTCTTTCTAGTTGAAGATTTATAGGTGTTTTCTGTGGTTCCCCGTAAGTAACTTGAAAATAACTCACTGTTTCGAAACTTCCATTGCACACAGACTCAAATTGATACTCTCAAATCACGAATAGAAGAAATGAAGTAAAAGATTGAAGAATCAATTATGAGTTATTTCACGTTGAATAAAAAATTATAAACAACAGAAACTCACATCAATTGTACGGTGGTTTTTTGGTGCTCCTTCCTTACAGAGAAAGCTGAGATAATTATGAAACATTTTCAGAAAATTTTGAAGGAATCACCGAGAAAAAAACTTGTTCGAAGAAGCAGAAAGTACCGAACAATAATTGTGTCAAGAAAGTATTTGTAAATAGAACCCAAAAACAGCATCCATCATCTTTTAAATTAGTTCAAAGTCATTCAAGACTGAATACCGTATGCGCCTAAAAATCTGTGTCGAAAACGTTTTAATCAAGAATACTACTGTTCAGAAAATGACAGTTTCAGAAACCCTGGCATATTTTCCTCTCGAAATTGTAATGGTTTGAGATGTTAACAAACTGGTAGCGTTACAGGGAGGTTACAGTTGAATAATGAAAATAAGACAGGATTGGAAAAGTTCTCATTTTTAATTGAAAAATCTTTAAATTCTTTCAAAACGTATCAAATGATGGTTTCCTGTTGTCTTCGCTATTTTCTTGTCGGATTAAAACTGTTATTATCTATAGCTCTGAGCATTTGGGAATTATCTCAAGTTTACTTCAGTTATTCATAAATGTTTTCTTCTCAAGTCAACCGTATCCAATTCACTTTCTCAATAAATATTCAGAAGCAGTAGCCTCTAATATTTGAACAGAAAAACTGTAGTATTGGCCAAAAAATGCATTTTTATCACTCTCATCCGTATTCATTAACAAAAGAAATATGGTAAAAGTGAAACGACTGGTCAACATCTGAAATGGTATAAAAGGACAGAAATATTCCAGTGAGAATCATCCACTTCTTCGTCTTCTCTTCTATTCTATCAAAGTTCAAAATGTCCGCAGCCATTCGCGTTTTCCTTCTTTTCGCCATCTTCGCTGGAGTTGTTGAGATGTGTGGAAACTTGCACAGTCAACCAGTAGCATCGACACCGAACGCAACTGGTAATGGTACCAGTCGTAAGCGCAGATCAGCTGCTGTCGTCAACATTGCCCACATTGAGTTTAAAACTACCCTCACCTCGGCTACTGACTTAGAATTCTCGAGAATCGAGAACGAGCTAACCAGAGAATACGAAGAGCTTTTGGACAAAGCTCATCGCCAGGTTGCAACTGGAGTCGACGGAGGAAGTGTTCTCAAATACATGTTCATTGAAACTGACTGCGGAATCGCTCAACTGTAAGTTTTATCATCGCAGTTTTACAAATTCGAGATATATTTTCAGTTTCGCTCAAGTCGTGAAAGACCTCAACTCCTTCGTCACTGGTGCTACTATCCGATGCAACGATCAAATTTCCAACATCTAGAGGATTCTATTCTCTACCCAATTCTTATTCTTATTATTTGGGTCGGTGGCACTTTCTATTCACTAAACTAATTAATTATTTTGGGGGTTTCCAATAAACTTTATTATCACAGTACGAAAAAGTGCATGAAAAATAAATACTCAAAAATATGCAATGGTGTGGAGAAGTGCAAACTGCTCATGTTATGGAAGCAAGACATTTTATGGAATCAATATCTCAAGAATGGGCAACAGTAAAGTAAATGATTGATGCAAGGAGTCCGATAATAATCCCGATAGTAATAAGGAGAGTCCTCGTAGTACACCAAGAGTCGCTCGAGCCATCATAATCAACGAAATGAAGATCTTCGATTGGTGTTCGGACTGCTTCCATTTCTTCTGGGGTCAAAGCGCGCTCCCAACCTTCGTCAACATGTTCTGAAAGAAGAAAAACGTTTTAATATTTTTTGAATACAGTTTCTCGTTTATACTTACCTATGCTGGTCTGTAAATCCATCATGTCGTCGAAATTCTTCTGTGCATCTTCAACATTGTCCGCTTCAAAAAGGAAGTCGTTGATGAGAATAGCTGGATGTGTGTAGAGAACTGTAGTAGCTGGTCTAGGCAATTGATGAACAGTGATTCCGGTTTTAGGCGATCTTTCTTCCTCGACAACTTCCATTGATTCGTAGTGAAGCTCTTTAAATAAAAACATTATTGAAAATTCAATTATCATATGAAAACTTACCAACTCTAGCAAATAGATTGCGAACCAAATGATGTTTGATTGCACGAATCGCGTCTTTCACAGAGGTTCTGATAGGAACGGCGGCTCGGACTTCGATATCAAACAGTATTTCATGCATGTTTGATGCTAATTCGTCGGTTGCTCCCGGCTCTCGATTATCTGAAAAAAGTACGAAATATTGCATTTTTGAGTTGAATGAACATACGCAGTGGATTCAAAAACAGTGTTGCTTCAATTGTTGTCTTTTTGTTCTTTTTGATATCTTTGATCAACGGCTCCTTTTCATCTCGGATCTCTCCATCGAGCAGGGTGAATTCACAATGAAATATATTATTCACAAAGTTTTTCGTAGCGACCATCAGATCAGAATAGAAATCTGTTGGCTTTCCTGATTCGACTGGCACATTATGAACAACGCGAGCAGATGCATTCGTCACCAGAGAAATCCACTCGAGCTTTTGGAATTGAACCTTTTGAGCACTGTCGTTTCCTCGATTAGTAACATCAATGATTGCTCCAATTGGGGTTGTTGAGGGAGTTTCGAAAAACACGGTGATCTAAAAAAAAATGTACTTCCGAATAATACAATAATATATCAAACGGGCGTGACCAAATCAAGAAAAAGTTTAGCTCGAGGCGAGGTTAGTAGACCCGAATTTTGACAAGTCTGAATATTACCATGTTATCTGAGATGGATTCATCAATGTTGGCAGTCGTGATCTGGTTATTCATCTTTTGGATGCGTCCTAATGTTTTGTGAATATGTGGTTTCCTCTCCGTGAATGTTTTCTTATCAGAGAACCAGGCAACTCCGACGACATGAATACCACCGGGAAGCATACGTAAGAGACGTTCCGCGTGGTCTGCCATCCAGTCTTCTTCAAGCATTTTTGCTTTTTCAGGGGCATTCTGAAAATTATTTTATGTTCACGAACCACTTCAAAAATAATCAACTCACCACTTCTAATGCACTTGAATGTACTGGACATTTTGAAGCATATGCCACGTGAATATCATTATCGGAACAGAATGATCCAAGTAAAAAGTAGGCTGATGCTGGGATGCCTTTATCAGATTGGACAAACTCATGGTTTTTTGCTGATTTCGTAACCCATTCCTGCAGTTGAACGTCGAACAAAATCATCGATTCTGTAACCGGAATTGCAAGTGACGTCATTTTGTTTGTATTCAATTATAGAAATTTCGGTGAATAGAAGTGAATACAGCGCAATAGTTTTAGTTATATTTCATGAATCACAAGAATCAGTATAGCATCAGCTCGAACTCTCAGTGTTTTATCAAGTTAATATACACGTTGAATGCCGTCAGAAGAATATACGGAGGCGGTGAATGATAAGCTCGCTGCTGCCGAGCAAACAAGATGTGGTTACCATGACGATGAATACCCGGGGAAATGAGAAAACGGGAGCCCTAGGTAGAAAGCACACCGCATCGACTCTTCTTGCTCTCTAGCAGTCGACGAGTGAAAACAAAAAGGGCTCATTCTTCGGGTTATAGTTGACAAGAAATCAATGCAGCCGCGTTACTACTTATTATCGCTTTTCAAAACTGAACTGATAATTAGAATTTTTTTAAATAAAGAGAACAATCATCTGATCTATCTTTTATGTGCTAAGTGTGAAACTATCATAGAAAACGAACACTTAAGTGTTTCATTTATTTCATTTACAATCCTTAATCGAAAGTTCGTTGAAATATATAATTGTAAGAAGAAGAAAAATGTATTTTAAAAGATTTTTCAAGGTTCAGAATTGTTACTGAAAAGTCTAGTAGCTCAAAAATATTTTCTGTTGTGGAAATGTACTTAAACGCAATTAAGTAAATTACTTGAGGATGTTAGGGTATTTAACAGACACTGGAAGCGCGGAGGCACAAAATTTTTAAGTTTTGATCGCAACATCATATAGATTTAAAGAATTATATATTTTTAAAATTCTAAAATATATAAAAACAGTGAAAAATTAGCTGAAACAGTAAAAAAATAATATTGTTGAAAAATGTTTACTTGGCATCCCAGTAGAGCGCACATGCTGACCCTTCAAAAACATGTCTAAAAACTACTACGGTGGAAGTTTAACTGTACTGAATACAGATGTTCGATCTAGAAATGATAAAATAGTCTTGATTCGATAAAATGTTTGAGCTAGAGGTGAAAAATATAGTTTTGACATCAGATTCACCTGTTTCTGAAGAAGTTTCCTTATGCGGACTCTTCTTATGTTGAATCTCCGGATGAGATGTTGTTTTGGACCTTCTTCTGTTTTTCGTCATTCCAGAATTGTTTCAGTGGGTGAATACCTGGAAAAACCTATTCACAGTTTCTTTTATCAATCGAGAATGATTTTTATTGTAGAAATGTTTTGGGAACGGAACAACGAAAGTTTTTGTCCAAGGAAAACAGAACAAGACAGAATTTGAAATGAAAAAGTAAAGAAGCTAATACTAAGAAAATACATTGTTTTGGGAAAGGCTGTTATGTTGCTCAGTGATGGTGAGGAACTAATGTTTCTGAAATGTTTCTGCTGCTTTAACTCTATTTCAGACTAAATCCAAAACCTATATTTACAAGTTTTTCCTGAACTCGCATCACACGTTCAAATTACAATTCAAGTTCCTGGTAATTTTATAATCCTCTTTAAAAAAAGATGATATTTTTATCAGTTTTATTTAATAAACAACTGTCAATCAACCGAAAAATAAACGAAAATTGAAGTAATCAAAGAAACAATCCTTGTGAATATGAAGTTTAGAAGAAAAAAGAGTGAGAAGTGGCAGGTGAATGTATAATAACGACTCTCGATACCCTGAAATTAGTTTTAGTTTCCATTTTCAGAGAAACATGGCACGAGAAGAGAGTGGAATTGCCATTCTTGAAGAGGTGATTAGAGTTTTTGCAGTGACGTCAATGGATTCGCCTGAAAGTACGTTTGAGATCTGTAAAGTTTTAGAGTATAATCTGAATGTGTACTTTAGAAAGAAAAGACGGACTTTCCCACTTCAGAGAACTCAATCGCGATGGATTGTTGATCTCAACTTGGGTCGAACTTACCCGGATTCGTCGTTCGTAGATTACACAGTTTTCTATAATTCTCTTCTTCAGATCTTCCTACATGAAATGGGCGGAGCTTCGACTGATAGAGCAAGAGTATCAGAGAAAAAAACAGAAAAAAGGGAGAAATTGTTTCCAATGTTTCCAACCCATCTCTTCTCTTTTCCGTGAGTTTCTGACCAGTGTCAGTTGTCAAGCTTCTTCTTCTTCTTCTCCATCTCCTGGAGTCCTCTTTCAATATCCTTCTTTCTTTTTTCTCTTCAATCACTATCATTTAATCCAGATCTACTTATGATACTATCAATCACGAAACTACTTTTCCTTTTTGTACTTCTCTTCTTCCAATTTGATTCAACTGGGGCACATATCTCGTCAAATAGTTTATCCAGGTAAGAGTTTCTTCTGGGTAGAAAAAGAAACTTGAGATTTCAAGCAGTTCATTCTATTGGCTCCAGAGTGAATAGTACTCAATTCTTTCCAGCGATTAAACCAAATGAAGTCAGAAAAAGACAATAATTTCAGCTTTTTATCAGTAACAAGCTTGATTGACACCTTTCTGAAACCAATAGTTACCCAATTCACTCACACTCAAAATTCTCAAAAACCCAAAACATGGTCTTAAACCTTCAGTAATCAAATGCTTTATAGTTTTCAAAGTATCCATTAACACTTTCTTCTTCAACCCATGAAGTTAAGCTCACTGAGCCTCCTCAAGACTCCAACGATCTCATAATGAGCTAAAGATTTTCTTCCTCCTACGATACGGGCGGTCTACTCCGATTGCCGTCAACCAGATGTGATCATTTTCAAATAAAAAATGTTACATTAAAGGATTCAAAGAGAGCATTGGGACAATGAGAAAAAAAGCGGAAGAGAATAGAGATGACCTGGTTTGTAGCAAGAAAAAGTGTAAAATGTCAGGGATATCATAGTTGACAATAGAGGATCCAATTACACTTTTAGTGACCTTTGCCTCAAAAAGTTCCAGTTTTCTCTTATTTTCAGCCAACCGAAAAGATACGAAAAGAACTCGAAATGGTGCAAAGGACCTATTGATGGAGATTGTAATCCATACAATTGTGGAGGTGGATGTGAATCTAAATACATTAGGTTTTCCTAAGAAACAGACTAGATTCAAGTCAATTCGATTTAATTTCAGATTCTATGACAAAGCTTTCAAAATGGATCGAACTATCAAAAGTTGTTTCTGCCAGCAGGAGAGACTCTGTTCTATTTTGGGAATGCACGCATTCAGCGGATGCAAATCTTATTATCAACTGAGTTCCGTTGCTCAGAAGTTTGTCAGGTTAGTTACTTGTCATGAAACTAGGGTACAAAAATAACATATGTTTCCTGTAGGTTCGCATGAAACCTGTGACTTAAAAAACAAGATGTAATAAAGTTGTTGTATCAATACGGTGTAAAAGCTGTTTTCAGATATTGGAGCATGGATCGTCGTGATCATAAAAACCGTCACTCGAACAGTGTTCGCCATCGTTATTCAGATAAAGCACGGTAAGGAGAAACAACAAAATAAATGATCGAGTTTTCCCATTTCAGTCATTTCCAACTTCTCAACGGAAACTCTCGGTTCTGCTGTCGAGCAACCACACAGAAACGATTAGCTCTTCACTTGAGATCATCCGGACCTTCAACGAATTTCTATTTCTTTTCTTCATTAATCGCTGTTATTTACTTCTTAATTTATTAACTTCATTGTCTTCCGTCATACCCAACGCTCATGTCTTTTCAGTTCAAACCGCATCATTCATTCACGTGTAAATAAGAAACCTTCTTTCTTTATCTGAAAAACTCAATAAAAACCTGCTGAAATTGGAAAGGAACAATTGGGGTGAACCGAAATAATCATAGGAACAACGGGAAAATCAGTCAACAAGAATAACAATGAGATAAAAAACAAATATGAAATTATTTTAGGATGAAGAAGCTGGCTCACTGTTGAGTTTTCTGCGCTTTTGCTCAAGTTGTTCGAACTTCTCGGCCTGTAAACTTAATATGCGGTTAGGCATTTTTTCTTAATCACCTTTCGTTTCTCATACTCCTGTTGATTATTGTGAGTAACATTCTTGAAGAGATTATCCACAGCATCCTCAGTAGTTGTCAAGGCGGAGATGAGTTCATCGTCAATTGCAATTGTGTGTTGTTTCAAACAGGTCAAGTCAATCAAAGTTATGGTAGATCTGAAACATCATAGATTATAATTTTATCCTTCAAGTTTCCTCTTCATTTTTTTCTAATCCAAATTCTCCTAGCATCTTTCAGTATATCTGTTCCGAGCAACAAAAAACTACAATAAATCACCCCATGATGTCTCGGGAGAGCAAATGATTTTTTTCGAGAAATCGGTGACATCTGCGTCTCCAGATTCACGTATGATATTTCTTAATGAGGGTTTCATATCACTTGTGTTACCCAACTCAATGGGATACGTTGAGTTTGAGAGGAAAAGCGGGATAAGTGAAAAAAAGTCCGAACACTGATCGTTGGAAGATATATAGACATACTTTCCCAGAGTTATGAAAAATTGACCACTGGAAGCAATATCGAGACACTGTGTTTCATTGGTAATTGGAAGAGCTCTTGTCTTTGCAGGTTCTTGCTCGATATCAACAATGGCTACATTTTCCTTCTTCTCAAACACGACTGCGATTTTCTATAAAAAAAGATTGATCTTGAAGGAAACTATACATCTTCTATTTACTTTGTATTGCAAGTTGATTGAAATCTTGCGAATCGGTGCATCAAATTCAGACAGATCAACAACACGGCGAGGCTTTGAGCAGTCAAAAATGCTCCAGTTGTACAAATTCTTGTCACCACCTGAATGTAGTGCGTTTTCACGATGAAAAATTTTATGAAATAAATACCAGCACTCCAGACTGAATCATTATCTTGAATGGCCAATGTCTTGACGTATTCAGTGTGTCCGAGACAGTATGCGTCAATCACGTATGTCTGAAAAGAAAGTAAAGTCAGAGTCCGAGCATCCGAATTTTCGTTTAAACTGGCACCTACAGAAGGATATCTCATCGCTCGCACTTTTTCATCTCTGTCAGCCATCAGCAATCTTTTTCCGTCTGGACTGAATGCTACATCGAGAATCATAGAAATAGCCCCAGCCATTTCAATAGCACTTCCATTCAAAACGGAAAAACGATGAACATCTCCTGATCTATCGCCAACAACAACATACGCATCTTCCTTATCGAAAACGATGGCTGTTGGAGCTTTTGGAACAACTGAGGTGACGATATGTTCTGATTTGACAATGACCCCATTGGTATCAACGAAGTATTCAAAGACGTGAATTTGTTTCTCATTTGTTCCGACAGCAACTAGACGGCGTCCATGAGCGGAAAGCACATTGGAATGAGCAAGACAGAGGATCTAAACAAAATAAAACTAAAAAAAGCTTAATTTCGAAAACCGCAAAAGAAAACACGTTTCGAAAACTTACAACTTTTTTGTCGACAGCTTTCAAATCTTTTTCAGCTTCGAAGTCTGGCTTTTGAATGCGATCAGGGTTGAGTTCGGACCAACTTATGAATAACTGTAAGTAGATTAATAAAATACGCTCTAGCTTGGAGCAATTGCAATAATATTTAAAACTTACTTCAGGTACGGATTCATTGCCAATTCGAAAAGTGCGGATCAAATCTCCAGCACCGATGAATACACGATCGCCAAAGGCTGTGATAAAGGACATCTGTAAACTTCTATGAAAAGAAATGGGTAGGTGAAAAGAGAAGAGCGAATAGAGAAACGCCAGACTTAAAGAGAATCTGAATAATAAATGTTAAGGGTATCGTGACCCAGTTATAATTCACAGGAAAGTTTGAAACTCGGGAAACTATCTTTATACTTCACATGCGATATTGCACAAATATGGTTGTCTAGAATGAATAAATAGGAACAGAAGCGAAAATGTATGGAATTGAGCTCTTTGTTTGATGGTAGAGGATTGTGGGAAATACAAATAAATGGGAGCAATCAGATTCTGATTATCAGAAGCTATCACGACCTTCCGGAATGTTGAAAAATCTGGAAAGAAAAATTCATGTAAGCTCAGAAATTAAGACTTACTGTGGGTCTAGCGGTGTAACATGATTGGCATCAAAATCGATCAGATAATGACTACAAGCATCGAATAATCGTTTTCTTTGCTGAGATTCTTCTCGGAGACTGACGCCAGAATGCATTAGACGTTCGGTAGGAGACATATCAAGCCAGCGGTCAACTTGGGGCTCTAAGTTTCGAATTAGCTCTGGATGGCGATCTCTAATAATCGATTTCAAAAGCCAATTGATTCGGTTGGTTGCTCTGCGAAGATTCTCTGGCTGATCATCAACTGCGGTTGTCAGGATTTCCTCTTGAAGACGACGGATCAAACGAATAGGTCCTTTGTATCGAGCCAACTGGAAGCATTATTTTATTTGAGAGCTTGTATACATTAACTCACCAGCTTATCAATTTGCAAATTCATATGATTTCTAACAGCAAACTCAACGATAGAAGAGAAGAACTGTAAAGAAAGAATGACTTCGGAGGCTCCAGTTTATGAGTATTCTTACCGTTGGCATTCTGAATAGTGCCAATGGCAGCAAGTCATCAAATGTGGCATCCAAAACGACAGCTTTCACGTCTGGAAAGCGTATTCGATAGTGAGTTAAGAGACATATGAAACCTACTTGGATAGTTGGCAGCGAGCCATGAAACTGGAAATCCTCCGATAGACCAGCCAAAAAGGATTATATTTTCAGGACGGTAACCAAGTACTTGAATAGCATATTGCATAACAGCATCTGCTGCTGCCAAAGTGTTCTTCGCATATGGAAGTCCTGTACTTTCACCGAATCCGGGAAGATTGAAGCCGAGCGTCTAATAAAGGGAACAAATTCAGATCCCGAACTCAAAGTGAAAAACTTACAGTATAACCTAATTGGGCAGGTGAATTCATGACTCCGATTTCGTAAAACCCAGCGTTTCCTTCGAAACATAGTACCAAATTCTGTGATAAGTTTGCAGTACCACGGAGGAACATTGCATCAAGGACGTCGCCCTCAGAAGTTTTGATCCAGACGCGTTGACCGTTCTGAACGTTATGAACTGTAAAAGAGCAAGAATGAGATGTGGAGTTGAAATACCTTATTCTGGACTAAAAGTTTTCTGGCAGCGTTCAAGTTGGGCCTCATCATATATTTCAATACACCCATTGATCCTGGATAAATCAAGTGTCTTCCGAAGGCATGAATAGCCCAGGTGGCTAAGCCGCGAGTAAATGCGCCCACTTCAGTGACTTCTGGTTGTAAATGCCAAAGATCTGCATTTGGCCGAGCTTCGAAGTCAGGAGTGACATTGAGAAGTTCGAAGTCGTATTTTTTCAAAGCTGCATGGTTGTTATCATCTTTCTGAAACCAAAATTACTATGAAATAACATTACTTTAGGGTTAGTAATACCTTATTACTTTCATTCTCCCACACTTCCAAGAATCTGGCATTGGTTTCATCGAAAAATCGTCCGAACGTTCTTGCTCCGTAGCCAATTAAAGTCAGATAACCGGCATATTTCAAGATAGTCATCATTCCCACCGGCGTGAGCCAATCTCTGTAGTACAAATAGCTGAGTATAAATGGTCCAAAAGCCAGAGAGCTGACAATGTAGTAAATTCCTGGAAAAAGAAAGTGCGAGAAATTCTACAAAGACTTTTATGAACTTTATAGAGATGTATAAGCCTACCTGTAGAAAACGATATAACTGTATTTCCAAGATTTTCTAGTGTCGATTCTTGGCGATTTGCACCCCCGAAGATTCCATATAGGCGAGGACCAAAGAGATGGGCCCAAAGGGAAGGCATCTCCACTTTCTAATACCTGATAAGCTATAATGAAGTTTTGATGAGAAAATTAGCAAATAAAGTGATATGTGGCTATTTTAGGACCATGAACGTTCGTAAGTTTGCAAAGAAATTATCAGATCAACGATTTTTATATTCAACGCGGAATGATGTACAAACAAATTCTGATTCAAAATTAGATACAAATTTATGCGGAAATTATAGGTTCTTCATTTTTCTGTTCTCCTGTTTTTTCTTCTTCCAATCCTTCCGTGCCTTGCTCTTCTTCTGTTTTTCTTTCTTTTTCTGAATCATCATCATCATCTGAATCTGAATTTGAGTCGTCCGAATCATCTGAAGAGCTGTCATCCGAATCCTTTTCTTTTTTCGCCATCTTTCTCTTTTTCGCGGCTTCTTTCTGTCTCAATCGTTTTGCTCGTTTCTTGGCTGTTTTCAACTGTTCTTCTTCTTCCAGCTTGTTAACTTTTTGGCGATATGCTTCATCTAATTCTTCTTTCTTAGCCACTGCGTCAATGTAGTCGAGACGATTCTGCTCTTTTCGCCGATTATTTCTGGAATTTAATTCTCCGGTATTGCTTGAAAATGTTTTTAACGAACCTATAAATGTGAAATTCGGCACTTCCAGCGGCAGCTGATGATCCAACTACATTTCGAACGAATTCCAGTGGCGCTTTCGGAGCTCGCAAAGTTTCCTTCTTAGTGGGGATTGGTGCAGGTTTATCCTTTAAGAAAAGCATTTTAATGAGAAAAATTACGTGAAGATCATAAGCTTACGATGTTTTGCTGTAATCTCTCGAGACGCATTCGAATTAAATCCGTGGCAGAGTTTGCTCGGCGCTCTTCTTCGGTGATTGGGTCATCTCTTGGCATGATTATGAGTTAACAATTTCCTGAGAATATTCATTTTTCAATTTTTGAACTACTATAAGAATCGTGGGAAGCAACGAAAAATAAAACCGCGAAAAAACTTTTCTGTTCAAAAATCGAAATAAATTTGGCGGTAAACAACTCGCGGTGGCGGCATTTTGGAGTGTCGTTCCGAACGCGTTATTGAATTTTAGTGGCCAGCCACACGTGAACAACCACACCGATTTAAATCATAATCTTCTCAGATTTCGCTTTGATTTTCATGATTTTTGGTTTTCTCAGTAAAATCACTTTATTTGTATTCCCAGTTACAGCAAAATTTGCAAATTATTTATCCGTTTGTAGCATGGAAATCAACCATGAAGTCAATCAACCAAATCCAGACAGCCCGAGGAACTCGAAGTAAGAGATGTAACTTAAGATGTATATAAAAAAGTTTTTCTGTACAGGTCACCTGGCAAAAGACAGTTGCGACGGAACCTGAGCCATGTTTCAAGTTGCTCAACCAGAATGACACAGAAAAGTTTCGAAAATTATTGGTCTGTTGAGAACTTCTCCATTCAACTGGAGCTTCATCAGCATGGAGAATTCATGTTAGCACCGTGAGTATATTATTGTGATGTTCAAAACCAGTGCAATTTTGCCTCAGGAAGTTTGGTGACAGCGAATACGAGTTCGTCATGAAGCTGTTCCCAAACGGGAAAGATGAGGAAACAACAGGATATTTATCACTATTTTTACTCATCAACAGTAAGTTAAACCGCTATACTGCCGCGTTCAGTGATTGCTGAAAAGTATAACACGTTGCTACTTCGAAGATAATAGATATTTTCTTCAGAATGCCCCAACCCACGCCTTCGTTTTCGTGTAAGTTTCACCGTGGAGACTGCAGACGGACCTAGAAGTTGTCATCTCAATAAAAACTTGGTAACTATCAATCGCAGTGGAATCGTCACAGCCAGCAAATTTTTCTCGTTAGATATTCTCAAGGTATCGCCCACTGTTCAAACTCTTCAATCATATACTTTCAATATCAGAGCGCCACCAGCATTTACACACCAAGTGACATTTTGACGATAGGATGTTCATTGACTATTTTCGGCGAGTCACTCACCTGGCCCACAAACGTGTTTAGTCCCTACTCAAGAAAGCAAAATAGTTCAACGAATTCCCGATCCGGATCATACACCCCGGATAGCTCCTCTATCGAAAAAGCCGAGGAAAAGCCAAACGAAGGTGAGAAAATAACGTTGTTATCGGCCACTTCTCAAAGTTTATATTTTCAGACAGATTCCCAAAGCTTCTTGAGTCTGGAGAGTTTTCAGACTTCACTGTCGTCGCATCTTGTGGCCGCGAATTCAAAACTCATATGTGCGTTCTCTCTTCTCGTTCAGATTACTTCGATGCGCTACTTCGCAATAAAACCACCCGAGAATACCTCGAAAAACGTGTCACGTTCGAAGACATTTCTGCTACAACACTCGATGTCATTCTCCGTCATATCTACATAACCAATAATGGAGGTACGATCGAGGAACACCAACTTACACCAGAACTTGTTTCCGCAACTGACAGGTGGTTATTCTATCCAAATATTTTGTTGTCTGAGCGTCATGATTTTAGACTTATGATCTCTTCAATGCGTACCCTAATCAGTGAAGTCATCAGCACGAATTTGACAACCCAAAATATCGTTGGTCGTATCACAATGGCCGCTGAGCTCCGACTAGAAGATGAATATGAATCTCTTCTCGAATTTTTTGCAAGGCACAAAAAAGAGGCAATGGAATCGAAAGTAAGCCAACTGAAATGCGTGTTTCCATTCATTGAATTTTTTTCAGCCCTGGGCCGAGATGAAAAAAGAAAAACCAGAAATGACCATCAAAATTCTTGAAGATGCCCTTCTCCATTTTGAGGAACCATGCGGAGCTCTCGATCGGCGAATTATTGATCGAATCACTCTAAACTGATACATTTATCTTGTTTATCCTTGTAATGATCGTGTCAAAATTCTTTTTTAGTAGTTTTATTATTTTTAATTCGAGTGGCTATTTAACCGATGGCTAAAATTCCACTTTCGTCGTGAACTTGCCGTATATTTCGGATGGAAGAGTCGAATGACATAATTTCTTTGGAAACAATCAGTATTTATTAGAGTATCTCGTTCATCATTTAGTCTTGTTTTAAAAACCATGCAAATAAATTTGTTCTCAGAAATAATTTGCTGTTGTCTTCCTATTATTCCTTCTAGAACCTCCTTCCACTTTTTCCACGAAAACAGATAACAACTTCAGATCATCAACCGTGAGATTAGTGAACGACAACAATGAGTTCGAATGACTATGGATATATTCTTTGTCATCGTGATATCCAACCGGCATTGACTTCATTTCATCAACTTGGAAATGTCTTTTTACGGCAAAGATTCTGAATTACTGAAATGAACTATACTCAACCTCAGAATTCGTACATACCTGCTCTTTCTTTTCTTATCAGTTGATATAGTGATTGGTGGAATAGACATGCACGTCGTTAACCATTCTTCAACACTTTCAGCATTTTCAGAACAATTTTCTTCTTGCATATCATAGAAAGTATTCAAAGCAAAGCGAGATAGTATCAAGACAGGTTTGTGTGGAATCTGAAAATAATACAGTACTTGAGAAAATGTAGGTTTTCAGACTAACATCTGTGTTCGAATCACGGAGGATTGTATAAATAGGAAGATGTGCATCGAATTTCGACAACTCTTTGACTAGACGTTCAACGAAAATATAATTATTATCGAAGGCAAACATATACCATTCGGCTTGATGAGGCAGGCGACGAGTATGGAGAATCATTTTTCTGAAATTGAAAAAAACCGAGCGTATGTAAAACCAGTTTCTAGTTCGCTTCGAAATAAAAAATTCAAAGAAGGTAAAGAACTAAATACCAACCTAGGAGTATATCTATTTTCTAGGAAACCGAGATGGTGTTTTACGAAGGAATTCTAATTCAGATTAATTTTCTGTATTGAAGTTCAGATGCCATGTTTAATTCAAATGAACTAACCACTTCAGCAAGTAATGAGGCATTATAGAAGTGAACTGTTTGTTACAATTATTTGAATCTGGCTAATAAATTGAAGTGAATTTAAATGTTCAGATTCCAGATATTGTTATTTTTTAATAAATTCTAGTAAAGCAAGAGATATATTCAGAAACATTAAAAAAAATCTAATCCTATACAAGTATCTTTTTAATTTTTTCCAAAACTTACGAGAAATGATGAATCAACCAGGGTTCTGTTGGTTTTTGCCAATTAACATAATGATGTGGAACAACAAACACGTCATCGACATTGTCACACCAACTTTTATGGCATAAATTTGTCTGAAAATATATAATACATTTTTTGTCTATTTCATAGAAGTTTTACCATTTCTGTACCCGTAGATTGTAATGTAAGAAACAGTGATGTATTATGATAAGATTTATACTTTCTGAAAAATGGGAAATACAGTAATCCATTAACTTCTAATTTCAATCTTACTTTGACTCATATTCTGCACTCCATGCTAATTTCTCATTTCTCATTAATCTTCCAACTCGAAACATCAATAAACCCAGTAGAAATATTGACTTTGGTTCCATTATTCAAGTAAATTGCAGCACAGAAAATTGCATAATTTCTCAGAGTCAGAAAAAAAGTCGTGGCTTGCAAAATCAATGATCAAATTCAGGAATCAAAAAGAGGCAAGAAAAGAGAAAAGAAGTGAGAATATTGAGCGATTGAAGGAATTGGGTGAAACAAGGCAGGAATTGAAAAGAAGCGCGTCGCAATTTTCGATGGAACAGACTAGATAAGAGCTGTCGGTGTCGGAAGAAAGATTTGAGAATTCTGATTTCAAAGAAGATTTCAGTGAGAAAAATTGGATGGAGGCAAATAGAACCGGTATAGGGATCAGGTACAAATTCTGAAGGCGGTCATCGAAGTGAAGAATCTTATCTTTAAAGGGAATGTATGACCACATCTATAGGTCGCATTGAGTTTCTAATTACTGGAAAAGTTTTAAACCAGCGGAAACTTCGCGGCAACGCTGCGATTTTCGCTGGATTCAGTTGGCTTGAAGGTTGTGAGTAGGAAATGCTGGAAATATTTTTCTGAATCCAAATAAGTTTTTCAGATGAATGTAATGTTCATATGATTCACTCTCTTTCTCTATCATTTTTGTTGAGGATGCTGCCGAAAAATTTCTCCGACTTTTTTTTTAAACTTCAAGAAAACACCAAAAAACGTGTTTTCATTAAACAAAAGAACTCCTCGTGAATATATAACCCTTTTACTACGTTTATTACTTTCTCCGACACTACAGCAATGCAAAAACCGGAACTTCTCATTACATGGACATTTAGGATGGTTCCTCGAAAGTTTTACTTTTCCTTTCAACTTTGTGGACTGTTGCTTCATGATTTATTTTTGAGTGCGCCGTTTTGCCGCTTAACATAAAGTACGGTACATCTTCTTAATGTAGATCGCGGCTCTTCCACAAAATTTCTGGCTGCTTAACAGCAGCCCGCCCGACCTGTTTTTTTGGTTTTTGGAGGCAAAGTTGAACAGAGGCCTCGGTCTTTCTCGGTCGGCCGTATAACAGGCTTGTATATAAGGCGGTCACACCCCTCAGATATTCAAAATAATTCGACTCGACATTTTGGGCAGTTCAGGGAACACTGGATTTCATCCATTTACCCGTGGTCAAATCACTGAAACTAACTCGTGTAAAGAAATCTCTTAGACGAACTTGAAATTAAATTGCAGCGACGCTGTTGGAAACTCAAAAGTGAGACGATTTTAAGACGTCTATTCATGTGCATGCACTGAGATTGTGATAGTTGTGTTGACCGTTGGTCTGATAGAGCTGATTTATTGGTGTGACATGAAGGCGATCTTGTGTGGACTTCGGTAGATGGATTTCTACTTGATGTTGAGGATTCTTGAGGCTGACGTGGATATCTTGCGTCAGTTTCCGGGTATCTAGAGACCTTTTAGGAGCTTACATACAGGGGATCTACTGGGGGAAATTTAAATAAAACGAAAGAATTATTGATATGTGACGAGCATAAAATTGAGGTGTATGGGAGAGGGATGACGATGAAGGCGTGGGTGCCGGATGATAATGAAAGCATAAATGAGTTGTGAAAGCTGTTGTAGTGGCTGCCGACTCGTTGTTGGAATTGGGTGGTGTTGACATGCTGTGGAGCGGAGCGGCTACTCTGGAAACAAGAATGTTAGATTATATATAATCTATAGACTATAGTCATGCCTGTGAGAAGTAATCGGAGCACACATAGAGATAGGGAATCAACGCTAACGGTTTCATATAAACCGTTACTATACCACTTTCATTTCTTTATTTTCATTCTAATCTATGAACACGGGTGGCACCGCTCATTGACTACGCTTGGCTCATTGCCTACGCTTGACTCTTTGACTACGCTTAGCTCTTTGCCTACTCTTACTCATTGCCTACGGTCAGCTCATTGACTCGCTTTTCCTAATACGCAGAGATTCTGGAATTGGTATTTGGTGAATACCAACGCTTTCTGTATATTGAATATTGGTGAATTTTAAATTGGTTATAGAGAGATAAGAGCATGTGTTTCCCAAGGTTTGATCATGGGATACGTTGAGCCAGTGGGTAATTTTCGGAGCTGTAATAATGGGTACATGATATACCCGGTACATCAGTGGGATTATCATAGAGTGCAATTTTTCATCCTGAAAACAAAAAGGCTCGGGTACATTCTATTATAGACCCCCGTAAGATTAGGTTATACACCCCCCTGGGTGAACGTTGGAATACACCCCCACAATGCGTGATTTAGTCATTTGGATGGGGGTGTTTATTGGAATGTTGGGACTATATTATGAACATTCTATTATAGACCCCCACACATTACAATATAACCCCCCAAATTTCAATCAGATGTGGGGGTATATATTGTAATGTGAGCATCATTTTGATATAAACCCCCCAATGACTGAGTATCATTGTTGGCAGTCAAATTAAATATTGATTACACTCAAAAATAATTATTTTATTCCGATTTTTCTTCGTTTTTTCGGGTTTTCTGTGCGTTTTTCAGCAGTTTTTCGCTAAAACTTTAAAATTTATCTTTAGGTTAAAACTAAAACGTCGATTTATGCTGAAATTCCCCCTGATTTTCCACAATTCTTAGGCTTAGGCTGAAATTCCTGTATCATTCTATTACACATCTCCTAAGCTCAGCGCCCTGGAAGTAGTGATTACCTTAAAACAGGACACCCTGGAGCTTGCTCTCGCCCCGCTCATAAGCTTAGCGCCCTGGAAGCTGATTTTCCTTAATTCTTAGGCTTAGGCAGAAATTCAGGAGACATTCTATTAAACACTCCCCGGGGGTGGTATACCAACATGGCGTTTTGGGGGTGTTTATTGATACACGTGGGGGGTTATAGTAGAAGATTGCCTGGTGTTTTGATATGAACCCCCACTTTCCACTGTGGGGGGCTATAATGGTTTCATTATAACCACCCACACTTTCTGTTCCATTATACAGCCCCACAGTTATAACCCCCCACTTTTCAGTTGGTGGGGGGTGTATTCCAACATGCGGGGAAGCTATCGGTGTGGGGGGGGGGGGGGGGGGTATAACCGAATTTTCCCAAAGGCTCTCCCTCTTCTTTTATTTCTTGCAGTAATCCTCCATCCGGCAGCAATTCTCTCTATGACTCACATACTACTATCATTATCTACTTTCCCATATTTGTCAAATAGCCAATACCTAAATAATTCCTTATTTAAATTATACATGAACCATATAGTTTCGTATGTAAACTATATAGTTACCCACTTCATTCAGATCTAGTATACTTTCTGAAATACAGCTATCAGGTATTTTTGAAATTATCTGATTTCCTGAAAAATGGTGTATGGGTTCAAGCAAACAAAATTCTGTCCAATTCTTGATCTTTTGATTAAAAAAGAAAAGCCGAATCCTTGGGTAAATTCTGGGACCTTCCCTTGACAGAACTCATTGAAATTGAATTTAACTGCCTAATTCAGATTGCATTGAGAGTTGACCTTATCATATTTTAGCTTTGATACAAGAAAAGGTAGAGTGGAAAGTGGAAAATGGAATCAGGATATTGGTATCAGTTTCTAAATTTCTTACTCCTTATTGCTATTGCAAACTTTCTTGAAACATTCCTTTCACTCATATCTCTCTATAACCAATTTAAAATTCACCAATATTCAATATACAGAAAGTGTAGGTATTCACCAAATACCAATTCCAGAATCTCTGCGTATTAGGAAAAGCGAGTCAATGAGCTGACCGTAGGCAATGAGTAAGAGTAGGCAAAGAGCTAAGCGTAGTCAAAGAGTCAAGCGTAGGCGATGAGCCAAGCGTAGTCAATGAGCCGACCGTAGGCAATGAGACAGCGTAGTCAATGAGTAACCGTAGGCAATGAGTACCGTAGTCAATGAGCATTTGCCAATTTGCTTCGGTAGAGGACACACAGTTCCGGGAACTTGTGTGCAGTTTTTCTCAAACTTTAAACTTTTATAGAACTGATCAAGCTCTTTCAGATGCACCAAAAAGATTATCAATATTCGAGCTACCGACCGAGATACAGCCTTTTCTCGGTCAATCAGACCATATTTCAAGTTGTTCCTTCCCAAATCGTTTCGGTAGAGGACACACAACTCCGAGAATTTGAGTGCAGTTTTTCTCAAACTTCACACACTTATAGAACTGATCAAGCATTTTCAGATGCGCCAAAAACGTTATCTATATTCGATCTACCGACCGAGATACAGCCTTTTCTCGGTCAATCAGACCATATTTCAAGTTGTTCCTTCCCAAATCGTTTCGGTAGAGGACACACAACTACGAGAATTTGAGTGCAGTTTTTCTCAAACTTCACACACTTATAGATTTGATAGCTCACTTTCACTTGTCAGATGTACCAAAGAGATTTATTGTAATCAGTTTTATGACTGAAATCACTTGTTTCAACATTCTTCCTTTTCAGTAACAATGCGCGTCTAGACGTCTCGCACCGTCCGCAATTGCGCGTCGTCGTGTTTGCGGACACTTCAAAACCGCGAAATCTTTGTTCAATTTCTCAACACCTCTTTTCGCGCGCTCCTTATTTATTGTCTATCTTTTTTTTTTTGATTTTTCCCCGTTGTCTCGTCGATAAAAATTTGTCGTCTCCTATCTTTTCGATATTCAAAACAGATGTATTTAGAAAAATGTCTGACAACGACTCATCTCAAGGAATGAACGATGAACCAATGGAAACCGATTCAAACGCCGGCGAGGTGAGCTAAAAAATTATCTATGCATGAAAGCATCAAAGTAATAATTCAGGTAGAACAAATTGAGGAAGTTGGACGAAGAATGGAGATGGATGACGAACCTGAAACATCAGATGCAGCCGATTCTTTCAAACGATTCGAAAAATTGCTGCAAAAAACTGAAAACTTTTCTCACTGCTTGTCTTCAGGAGATGCCAAACGTATGGACTTGGTCAATGGGTATTCATTTAATCAAATTCTATTTCAGTTGCATCGGGAATCCCAGCCGACGCCAAAAAGCGCGGCAGGCCTTCAAAAAAGAACGGAGTGGATGGAGACCACAGACACCGGAAAACTGAACAAGAGGAAGATGAAGAACTCCTCGCAGATGCTGCTCAAGGAGATGATCTCGTGATTTTCGACAAGAATCCGTTTTATATTGAAAATGGAGAAATGAGGTATGTTTTTGTTGTTTGTTGCGAAATAACTATTTACTATTTTCAGAGACTATCAGGTTCGCGGTCTCAATTGGCTAGTTTCACTCCAACATAACAATATTAATGGAATTTTGGCTGATGAAATGGTAACTCATTTGTGTTACAAGATATTGGTGTGAAATAATTATGTTTCAGGGTCTTGGAAAAACACTTCAAACTATTTCTCTACTCGGTTATATGAAACATTATAAGAATCAGTCATCACCTCATCTTGTTATTGTGCCCAAGTCAACTCTTCAAAACTGGGGCAATGAGTTCAAGAAATGGTGTCCATCAATCAGAACCGTTCTCCTTATTGGAGATGAAGCCGCTAGAGTGAGTTCTGAGTTTTCGATAAATACACAAACCATTACTTTGATTAACTTTCTTTCAGAATATAATCTTACGAGAAACGATTCTTACTCAAAATTTCGACGTTTGTTGTACAACTTACGAAATGATGCTCAAAGTCAAGACTCAGTTCAAAAAGCTCAATTGGAAGTACGTGATCATCGACGAAGCGCATCGTATCAAAAACGAGAAGAGCAAGGTATTTTTATTGTTTCATATACTATCATCTCCTAATTAGCGTATTCCAGCTGTCTGAAACTGTACGAGAGCTCAATTCCAAAAATCGACTTCTCATAACAGGAACTCCGCTTCAAAACAACTTGCATGAACTCTGGTCTCTTTTGAACTTTCTTTTGCCTGACATTTTCACTTCTTCGGATGACTTCGATTCATGGTTCTCCAGCGATGCAATGAGTGGAAACACTGATTTGGTACAGCGCCTTCACAAGGTGAGAAGCCATAATAATTGTCTCATTAATTTTTTTCATTATGATATTCTAGGTTCTTCAACCGTTCCTTCTTCGTCGTATCAAATCAGATGTTGAGAAGTCATTGTTGCCAAAGAAAGAGGTTAAAGTTTATGTTGGTCTTTCGAAGCTTCAAAGAGAGTGGTACACGAAGGTTCTCATGAAAGATATTGATGTTATCAATGGAGCTGGAAAAGTTGAGAAAGCTCGGTGAGTTAAAATTTATTTTAAAGCAATTTTTAGTAGATAAAAAAGACAACACATAATTTTTCCAGCCTTATGAATATCTTGATGCATCTTCGAAAATGCGTCAATCACCCGTATCTTTTCGACGGTGCTGAACCTGGACCACCTTACACCACAGACCAGCATCTCGTTGACAATTGCGGAAAGATGGTTGTCCTCGACAAGTTGCTTGTTAAACTCAAAGAACAGGGTTCACGAGTTCTTATTTTCTCTCAGTTCTCTCGAATGCTTGATTTACTCGAGGACTATTGCTGGTGGCGAAAGTATGAATACTGTCGTCTTGATGGGTCAACTGCACACGAAGACCGCTCACAAGCAATTGAAGCATATAATGCTCCAAACTCTGAAAAGTTCATTTTCATGTTAACCACTCGTGCCGGAGGCCTTGGAATCAATTTGGCTACTGCTGATGTCGTCATCATTTATGACTCTGACTGGAACCCTCAATCTGATCTTCAGGCTATGGATAGAGCTCATCGTATCGGTCAAAAGAAACAAGTCAGAGTTTTCCGTTTGATTACTGAGAACACAGTCGATGAGCGTATTATTGAAAAGGCCGAAGCAAAACTTCGTCTCGATAACATTGTCATTCAACAAGGACGTATGTCGGAAGCTCAAAAAACTCTTGGAAAGGGAGATATGATCAGCATGATTAGACATGGAGCGGAACAGGTGATTAAAACAGTGTTCAGTGCGAATCATTCATATAGTTTCTTTGTTGCTAGAATTAGTAATTAGAATTTTTTCCAAAACTAATTTTTCAGGTATTTGCTGCTAAAGACTCTACAATCAGCGATGACGATATTGACACCATTCTCGAGAAAGCGGAAGTGAAGACGGCGGAGTTGAACGAGAAAATGGGGAAAATTGATGAAAACAACCTGCGAAACATGACGTTCGAAGACAATACAAAATTTACTGTTTATAACTTCGAAGGGGAGAACTACAAAGCCAAGCAGGCTGATGGTATGGGGCATTTTTGGATTGAGCCACCAAAAAGAGAGCGTAAAGCAAATTACCAGGTCAGTAAAGAACGAAACCTTCAGTTTGTTGGATATCTCAACATGTGCTTACCAAAAAATGAACAAATAAATTTTTAGGTGGATCTCTACTACAAAGAAGCCATGAGAACTGGAAATCCGGCGGAAAAGCAATCAAAGGCCCCGCGCCCAAAACTCCCACAAGTTTTCGATTTCCAATTCTATCCACGCCGTCTGTTTGAGCTATTGGACAAAGAAATTTATCATTATCGCAAGACAATTGGATATGTGGTAAGTTTAGACAAAGTAATTAGGCCAAGTCTCCCAAATATGGAGCGGGAGAAACGATTGGAGAATCATCCATGTAGTCCACAATAATTCCTGCGTTGATTTTTTCGGCCAGCTGAAAACATTTAACATATGTAGGAAATTGTTATGCTCATACGAACCTTAATTTCCTCTTCCAAACTCGTATCGCTGCCCCACACACTGCCTCCGTGTTTCTCTTCTTCTTCGTGCATGTCTTCAGGAAATTTGAGCAAATAAGGTTTCTTAGTAGAGTCTCGGAGCGGGAACACCAAATATTGAGTTTTCTGATAATTAGAAATATCTTCTAAACAGCTTAAACTCATTCGACGATCTAAAGAAGAAGTACGACTGGTTATTGAACCAAAACGACTTCTTTTAGTAAAACGAGAACGAGATGTGTTCTCAGTGTTTCTCCCTGAAGGTATGGAGAATAATCCACTGCCTGGTGTTTTGGGAGTTGGTGGAGGAAGAGGAAATGAATCAGCATCGATTTCTGAATCATCCCCAATTGGCAAATCCAACTGAAAAGAAGGAGTGATTTCAACATTTATTATATGTTTTCTTTACCGTTGGTGTCTTAAAAATGGTGTGTTGAATATTGTCCGGCATTAGCTTTAAAAAAGTATCATCCTTCTCATCAACTTCGCTTGCTCCCACTGAACTAGGAATTCTATCAGGGGGCGGAGGACTCTTCTGTAATTTATCTGTTTCATATAAGTTATTTTCCATAACATACCAAAACATTACGTCGTCTTCCCGAATGCGTTTTGATACTAACTAAATCTGTATCCTCTTCGTCCGTCTCATCTTCCTCATCGCCTCCGTCCTCCTCAAACTGAAATTGCTTTGCCTTCGGATATGGTGTGCGCACGACTCCCGTCCGGCATAAATTCCCAGTGCTCATCGATAAATTGAGACGCGTTTTGTTATTATCTCCAGACGATCCACTCTGACGGCGTGTTGCTATCTTCGTTGCCACTGGAGGCTTGATGACGGCACTACGAGATTTGGACACTGGAAATCCATAAAGCTTATCTTTGGCTTATCCTGCTTTTCTCCCTATGGCGCCCGCTACATTACGTGTTCTTACATTTGTGTGCATCGCATAAAGAACTGTTGGACGGGGATAAGTAGAAATGCGGTTGAGATGATGACGATGAACCACCTTTAGACAGCGGTAGCAGAAAATTTGTTGTTGAAAAAATCGTGGATAGTTTCCGTCGAACTCGAGCCAGTGATTTGGCATGAGACTGCACATCATAAAGAGTGGAAAGACGGTAGCCCTGGAAATCGGGAAATTATTATTTTTTTTAATTGAGCTGAGCTTACTTCATGAAGAACGTCCTGCAGTAAAGCGTAGTCAACAGACTCTGAGTTTCCATCGTTCAAAAGTTGCCAAGGCTCACCACTTGTACTTCTAACAATTGCGCATTCTCCTATGTGCATTATTTTTTCTCTTTCACGGTGAGCTTCACGATTAGAAATAACGAGTTTTGTCATAGGTGGCCGTAACATCAAAATTGGTAGAGTCAAGTTCCAGGCATATTGTAATGTCAAGAGACAGTTCTCATCACGTAAAGTCTGCTCATTTATGAAAAAAACGAGAGCATCTGCATTAGCCATTAGACTTCTTGAACGCGAGGGTTCACCGTCTGCTGTAAAAGTAATGTGTAAATCAAAAATTCATCAAATAAACCCACAATGCTGCCACTTCGACGAATTCCATGAGATGTAATAATGAGACAACAAATCATTCGTTATCGTTTTCAAGATTCTGAATGCTTGCGTTTTGTCGTCATCAAAGATTCATTAAACTCACGGATTATGCCTTGCATGTGGGATGTAACCCAGAAGAAAGAGTTTGTGTGGGCTTTGGTTGCTTGCAACGTCTGGATCTTCTTCAGAAGTTGTAATCATGTCTTCAGAATTACTCAGCGGGGGTTCTGAGCTCTCCATCATTCGACGAAATCGAATGAATGGTGACTACGGCGGTGAGATTCTGAAGGCAGACGGAAAGCCGATTTGAAAAGGATTGAAAAGGGTGGAGCTTCTTTATCTAGACGGTGTATGTTATTCACCACGATTATTTTGATACGTAACGGAAATGTAGCATGGGGTTTTTCATAACTCCTTTTGAAATATAACTGATGACTTTCAGGCGGAAAGGCCAAAAGATGTCCCTGCAAAAGAAGCGGAGAAACGTCAAGCCGAGGAGCAAAAGCTCATCAACAATGCTCGACCACTCACTGAAAAAGAACAAGAAGAGAAAACCGAACTTTTGACACAAGCAATCACTGACTGGACCAAACGCGAATTCACGCAATTCATTAGGGTAAAGATTGCTTGAAAATTCAAAGTTTACATGTCTATATTTAGGGAAACGAAAAATATGGACGTGATGACCTGGAAAGTATTGCAAAGGAAATGGAACGTCCTCTGGAGGAAATTCAAAGATACGCTAATGTTTTCTGGGAGCGTGTCGATGAGCTTCAAGATTCAGAGAAACTTCTCAGCCAAATTGAGAAAGGGGAGGCAAGAATACAGCGCAAGTATGCTGTTAAAAAGGCTCTTGATGCAAAAATAGCCAAGTACAAGGCACCTTTCCAACAGCTACGGATCTCCTATGGAACGAACAAAGGAAAGACATACACTGAAGAAGAGGATCGTTTCTTGGTTTGCGAAACTCACCGATTGGGATACGACAAAGAGAATGTGTTTGAAGAACTGCGACAATCAGTTCGAATGGCGCCTCAATTCAGATTCGATTGGTTCTTAAAGAGTCGTACAGCTATGGTCAGTTAATTTTTTAATTCAACTTCATAACATTCGAAATAAACGCATTTTTACAGGAGCTCCAACGTCGTTGTAACACTCTCATCACTCTTATTGAACGTGAAATGGGAGAAGTCGCAGAGGCGAAGCCAGTTGTTGTTGCCACAGCGGGTGATAAGAAAAAAGCCAGCTCCAATGCACAAAAGAGTGGAGCTTCGGCCGCCAAGAAGGCAAAGACTTCATCTAAATAATCATTTCTTGCTTTTAATCTTTTTTCTTAATGGTAAGTAATGTCGATCTCCATCTCCCCGTCTTACTGTTCAAAAACATCTCATCTCATTCTTACTTTATTCCGGCTATCATCATTTTTATCCATCCTTTGATTGATTTATTATCGCATTGAATATTCTATTCCCTCATTTAATTTCGACTAATTTTATTGACAGTGACCCCAAATAAACGTCATAACTTGTAAAATTCATTCACCAAAAAGTTGCGGGAAATGTTTGAAAACAGTGGTGAAGAAATGTTGAAGGACTGTTGAGTAGAAAAAAATGAATTGAAACAAAAAAACTACCGAATTTCATTAAAAGTACCTGTAGAAACCTGTAAAAAACAATAAAACCATGAAATCGAAGAAATTAATAAAATAAAACTACGAATCCAATTCAAGACGATGCCACGCTTCAACCAATGTTCCCGGATTTTCGATACATTTAATCCATTGACGACCTCTTTCGTCTTTTGCTGACGTGGAAAGGAGAATTCCACCTTTAAAAGAAAAATGAGATTTACCTGGAAATGTCTCGATAAACTCACCGATATAGTCATCATGTTTACCCAAATCATGATCATAAACCCCAATTTGAAGTGTCTTCTTCGGAAGATCTTTGAATGGAACAACGAATTGAAGTTGCTGAATGATCAGATTGTTTCAATTAAATATCTGAAATTATACCTCATTCCATTCTGGATTCAATGTTCGTTTCTTTGTAGAAGTCTTGCCTCGATGGGCTTTCGACGTGATTGGAGTCAAAGAAACTTTACAATATGGATCAGAGAATCCAGTTGAATCCATTCCAACTAGCTCAACGCAACGGTTGATATTGATGAATAGGGATCCTGAAAATGAATGAATCATTCTTTGTTCAAACGAGTATTTTCTGCTTCTACACGATCCTTGAAAAATGTGAATATTCTGAAATTACCTTGTTGAATATTATATTGCAATCCAACATTTATCTTTCCTCTGTCCTCATTTTCCTCTTCTTTCGTTTGAACTGGAACTGGAAGTGCACTTTCCAAATACAAGTTGAATTTCTTCATCTCATTATCATTCAATTTCTTGAGTGCAATTCTCGTCTCTCCGAGGAAATCTGATCCAATTCGATCACGATCAAGTACTGTTACACGGCTGAAAAACAGAGAATAAAGATGAGAACAAACAATGAGTTTCAATGAATCTTACAGAATTTTTTTCTCTTTATCTTCTTCCGTTATTCCATAGTATGACATTTCTTCATTCCATTCCGGATTTAATGTCTTTTCAATTGTCTTTGATGTCAATTTAGTCGCTTTCGTATTTCCGGGAAGTAGATGAAATTTCACGTATGGATCAGAAAATCCGTTTGAATCCATTGCTTTGAGATTTTTTGCACGGATTAAATGGATCTTCAGCTTCTTATCAGCTGAGTGATAGGTGAGTGTCAAACTGATTGATCCTAGGCTGCCTGAAAAAAGATTAGGGAATAAGAAAAATAGATGGATTGCGGATAGGCAGGTGCTATAAACCAAAAAAGTGGAAAGATGTCATAACCAAAATTTGAACAAAAGTGATAGATTTGGGATAGTCTGAATACTTGATATAGAAATTTTAGATTATTTCTAAAGGACTATGAGTGACTGATGTTAGTGGAAGGGCAATGAAAAATTATGAAAGGAAATAAAGAAAAAAGACAAACGTTGTTTTCTGGAAAAACACAACAAACAACTGAATACACCACGAGAACCACGACGAGAAGCATGCTTTGACTCTACGACAGGCGACGTGCTCGCTGCCGTCAGAAGACGTTGGTCAATCACCGCACCAGGTTCAGAAGCAGATTCAGTACTCGCTGTGATTGCCTTTTCTTCCTCTTCTTCTAGAACAACTGGAACGGTTGTGGGAGCTGGAGTATGGTTTTGATGAGATGTGGAGGAGGAGGATTCAGAAGTGACGACGTGACCATTCATTTTAGAAACTGCAACCGGGGGAACCGGAGGTGCCACGTCATCAAGAGAAGTTCTAAGTTGAAGAGAATTGATACGACCAACACCGTCACGACGACGAGTTCGTTGCTCTGAAATTGGATTAGAAATGGTTAAGAAGCATATTAGATTCGAAATTATAAAAATATTAGAAGAATCACCGCAAAGACCAAAAATAACCCACGAAATAAATCATAAAAACCATATTTCCAAGTCACAATAATAATAATAAATTTCAAACAAATATCTACGACTTTTTCTCCGTTAAAACTCTCATTCTCAAAACCGTAAAAATGTTTCTAGACCCATTACAAATGAAAATTATATCTGAAATCAAACAAAAAAAAACTAACTCATATCTTCATCCGGAGAATTCAAATAACTTGGAGCAGCCGCTAACGGAGATTCAGCTCTGCTGGTTTGCTGAAAATTTCGAGATGCTCAGTCCATTTCATCGTGTTATTTCTTACGGTGATTAATCGTTTCGTTTCATTATGATTATGATTATTATGCGTTGAATGATGATTATTGATTGTCGGCTCAGCTGAACCAACTCTTCTTGTTCCACCACTACTTGCTGTGCTGGCACTTGATGTTTTATGTTCCATTATATTCATTGGACTTGATGTTCGATGATCCGGACTTGTTCGGGAAGAGATTGGAGGTGGAGGAGTGACGAGGGAGGTACCTTTAGGAATATATGTATTGATGACTGTACTATTGAATCATTGTTTTACCTGATGCACTTTGAGCTACTCGTGACGTGGCACTGTCTGAATTAGAGATTCTTCTTGGAGAACCTCTTCCAGAGCTATGATGATGATCTACATGATTTGTTTGTTGTTGAAGTGGGGTCAATGAAGAAGATGAACAAGTGAGACCAGATTGTTGTGGATTCGAATGATCCGATTGGACAACTGAAACAATAATAAATTAGTTCAAATCTTAATTCAAAGAGTGTTTTCGTCCTAATGCCCGAAAAAGTACTGACAGGTTGAGCAGTTACCTCCACTGTCAATGCTACGTGTATCTGCATCCGGAAGTGATGTATCGTGACACGTGTCATGAGCGTATGAAGATGGAGTTGCTAGAGAATGTCGTGGAGAAGTAGACCTTGTTGATGGACGAGATTCTGGAGATGAATCGTCTTCACTATCAGTACTGTACAGCGGTTTGTTTTTATGGGAATTCGTATGACGAGAGAATCGTTCCATATTGGCATCTATTCGAGAAGTTGGAGTGGTTGATGTTGGTGGAGGAGCTGGAGATGTTGTCGTTGAAGCAGAAGCAACCGGAGTCTTATTGTTAATTTGACGACGTGGAATACCCGATTGGATGAATGATTCTCCATCGGATGAACTTCTGAAATTCAATAATTCAGAGACATGAAAATATGATGTTGAACATACGCTGCTTTTTCTTCGTCATCAACCGACATGCTACTCATAACTTTCTCATTAACCCATCTTGGTTGAATCCTTGGTCGTGGAGACTTCGATCTGCAATTTTCTTTGAATTTCTTGAATTTTGATTTTAGAAGAAATACAACTAGTGGTTGAATCAAAGAAACAGAGGACAGATGAAAAAATAATAAAATAACAACCTGTCGAGCGGTTCGATTGCTTGAAGCACAGAGCAGATGCTGGGACGACTTGAGCTTAAAATAAAAAAGGCAGGGTAAAAAAGAAGAAAAGCAACACAAATAATTGGAGTTAGAGCCTATTGGGGTGTAAAAATCATGCATGTTGTATTATTCCTCTTGGATTTTGAAGTTGATTTCTGAATGAGTGTTGAAAGATCTGCTTCCTAGCAAAATCGAAGCAATTCACAAATCTCAGTTCGAAACTTTGGAGGGGTCTATTCAAATCACAGCACTTCAATACATTGAAATTATAAATTTTATGAAAATCTTACCTGGGGAAATCAATTCCTCCGTTTCCAGTATTTCTTCTATTTCCATTCGGAAGAGGAGACGCTGGACCATTTGTAATTTGTGGTGCTGTTGAATTCGATGCACCGGGAGATGCCCATTTTGGAGTTGTCATTTGACATGATGACGTGGATGGCATTGTCATTGGTTGAGGACCAGCAGCAGGCGTTCCAGATAGTGGAGTTGAAGATGAGTTGGCATTTGGAACTGAACCGTTTGCAGTTACTGGAGTATAATAGGGCAGACGATCATCAGGTCTTTGGAATTCTGGCATTTCTTTGTAAAACCATGCGCCAGATTTCTTCCAGAGCTGGAATAATTTAAAAATTAATACAACCAAGCAAAGTTTTCGGCAAGCAAACATGGGTTGCAAAAACATAGAAATCCTTTTGTTAAATGATATTGGATAGTAATGTTAATCCTTTTTGTATGACAAAGGGTGATCATATTTAGGGAAAGAGTGAAAGCAAGAAGGCAAAAAAAGGTTTTTCAGGAAACCGTTGAAACCAAAAAACACTGAGAAAGAATAGACATGAAAAAGAAATCAAAAGATAGTAGACGTGGACAGTAAAGGACATTCTGAATCAGACATTCAGATAAAGAGAATTTAAAACGCGGACAACCAGCAGAAACCACTAACCACCTCTCTGGCTTCTGAGCATATTTTGCACAGGAATACAGTTTCCACTTTTCCAGTTGTTTGGCTTACATCCGTCGTTTCGACACCACAATTTCGTTGGCATACGTACTGCAAAATTGTATGTAAGGTTTTGTTGTTGTTTATTGAATGTTGGCTGAGAAAAAAAAAGATTGAAATTTTTCTTAAACTTCATAAACCGACACGACATGGTGATTGAGTGGTTTTGTCGGTTATGTCTGAGGTTTTTCGAATTTTCGGTTACTGTATTTTCGACAGCGCTTGGATTTTACAGTGATGATGATTATGGGATTTGGTTTTCATTTTTTCTCAGATTAGACGGCTTTTTTTTCGTTCCGAAAATATACACTACGTAGTTTCAAATAATATTTGACAGCTCTTCGGAGGAAGTGAAATCATTGAACGGAATGAACGAAAATCCAAGATAAACTAAAGAAGCTTTTACAGATTAGATGTACATTTTGATATTAAAAGATTTCAAATTGAACCCATGTTTGCAGAAAAATCAAAGAATGAACCCAACAAATCTCACTTTTCTACAATCCACACACATCGCTGCGTAGCTTTTCGAAGCGAGTAATCCGAATTCAGTATGACAGAGAAGACAATGAGTAACACCGTTTCCTGTCGCACGTCTTCTCATTTTCTCCAGACGATCCACCATTTTTCTGAAATTATACTTTTTGTTCTTTTTTTTTCAATATTTTCAGAGAAATCTCCGTGTAAAACTGAAATTTTCCCTCTCGAAGCAATGGATTGTTCACATGATTTATTCAGATATGTGAAGAAAAAGAGTCTAGAAATCTGGCGAAAACCTCACAGAATTTCTAATGTTTTTTCTCTTTTTTTCTCAATAAAATAGATGACGACATCAGGAAATTTCGTCAAAGATTTTTCATGATGAACTTTGAAAGATTGGAATTCGAGAGGAGTCTTTAAAGGATTCCATAGAATAAATCATTCAAAAAGTAAAGAAATACAATCTTACCCGATTCTCTGTTGTTCCTTAGTTTTACTCTCCTCGGCTTTCGCAAGAACTCGTTGAATATGTTCTTGTTCTGCAGCTGTAATCGATCCTGTTTGAGCTTTTGAATTCGTTGGAGATCTCGCTGTGGCCGTTCGAACAGACCATCCTGATTTTAATCTGAAATTATGACTGTCTCAAACTGTAAATCTGGAGATTCTCTTCTGTTCTCTTCTTCTTCTGAGATTCTTGTGTTTATTTCTCTTATGAAATACTTACTGTGCTCTTAAATGTAAATGTCGATCGCTCGGACAAACCCATTTGTTTTGCGTTCCACCGATTTCCCAATCATTCATCAGATCTGAAAAAATATATCTTCTCATTTCATTTCCCCTTTTTTTCTAGCTTTTTTCTGCTCTTTTTCCCAATTTCAAAACCTTCAAGCTTTGTTTCTTCTCTTTTCTTCTCTTCTGGCTCTGCAATACGTGTTTCATGTGAGCAACCAGAAGCTCGGTGAGCACAAATACACACATATTGAGACAAGATTGAGGCAGAAACAGAAACAACGGGAAAACGATTACATTTTTTGGAAAGAAAAAGTTTTTTTGGGAGGATGGCTCGATGGGCTCATCTGTACTTTGGAATTCGAAATGTTTCAAATTGGAAAATGACGAAATGATGAGTTCTCGAATGGAAACTTTTAATATTGAGTCATGATGAGTAAGCAATATGTTGTAATCCCAATATTATTTGATATTATTTCAATGACCAGAATTAAGAAAACACAAGAATTTAACGAAGAAATAATGAATCCGTAGATGAATCCAACACTTACTTTTTAAGAAAAATATAAACAAAATTGGAATCGGAGATCAGCAGTTCATGATATTTTTAGACTAAATATACTTATTTGTGTTGAAAAACCAAGAAATAACGCTACAACTGTGGAAAACTGATTTTTTGATTTCGATGAAATTCAGAACAATGGAAGCCCAAATCAAGGATAAATACTTGAAAATCACTCATAACCAACCTTTTTTCGACTCCAAAAACCCAGACAAATGTCGCAAAAGTCCAATTTTCGGAGGTACCCGACGTGGGGTGGGCGGAATTTGGGGAACAATATTAGAAATAGCGGAAGCAGGTAAATCCGAAGTGGAAGTCGCATTATTATTCGTCAAGTTCGAGATGGAGAATGTGGAAGAAGAAGCAGTTGTGATTGATGGAGAAGGTGTCGTTCTTCGAGAGAACATCTTCTTTTCTTTTAATTGAATGGACTTCTCGAATGGGATAGGAGAGAGGAAAAAAGAGAATAGGGATGAGGCAAATTAGCAGCCTAAGATAGAATAAGGAAGAGGAGGGAAAGCTTGCCCGATGATTTTCAAGACAAAAAACGATACAGCTTCTTCTTCTTTTTTTCTATTTTTCTTTTTCTCGCGCTCTGCTTCTGACACCCTCTCTCTTCTTCTCCGTTTTTCTTGTGAATCCGATACATTATGTTGATTTGAGAGGTGTCAGACAGAGAAAAAAGAGAAGACGTGCTACTGCTTTTGCTCCTCCTCTTGCTCTCTTCTCTCTACGGGCTCACGCGTCAGACCCACACACAAATTAGGCACCGACCAGAAGCAGTGAAGACGCCGTCTACGTCCCCTCAAACGTCCATTCTCTCTAAGTCTCATTTTCCTCTTTCGACCTCTTGTTTTTGGTTTTGAGGACCGGAAAGTGTTCAGGAAGAATGTCTGAAACGACTCCTATTGATTGAATCATCGTTGACTTCTCACGCAATGAAATGAAGCCACATACACCGATTGAAATTTGAGATGAATCGCCTTTTTCTTCTTTTTCTTTTTCGAAAAAGTCATTAGAGATGGACGCAAAATATATGGATTGTTGTTTCTAGAAATGCGAAGAGAACACGGATCTTGGAAATAAGACAGAGGACATGAGCATACATCTTGAAGATCACAAGTTTCCGTTTCAGAGCATGATGCATATGTATTTCGAATCTGTCAGGTGGTTCATCCACAATTCCCATCTCCATACATTGATAATGATCGACGTAGATCCCTCAATCAAGCAAGCTTGTAGGGGGAAACATGTTCCTTCGATAGACTACAGTAATCCGAGAACGACAACTTCAGCTGTGAAAACTCATATTTCAAGAAGAGGTACAACAAGAGTTCAAGATCTCATAGATCAGTTTTCTCATATTTCATGATTTTATGCTTGTTCAGAACTTCGATTTCTTGTTGAACATTTTCATTTGTATCTTTCGATAACAGTATTCGTCTCTCTACGTAAACTGGTTGCTGGAGGATGAATCAAACGAGATAGCAGAGTTTGAAACGCCTCCAATCTACGAGAAGGACCGGAAGCTCTACTACCAATTTAAATGGGAAAACAGGGTTAAAAAAACAAACAAACAATCCGCCCAAATAATGATGATGATGATGAGGGTGACGTTGAAATGTCATACATGTGGGTGGATTGAAAATAGAAAAAGAAGAAAGGTCGCAGAGAAAGAGGTCAACACGAGGACATTCGGATTTTCAAAAGTGTGTGGAATTGTTTTGAATTCCAGAAGACAATCCCTTCTAACTTTTCTCATTTCTGGGGACCATATCACATATTCCAAGATGAAGTATCTATTTTTAGGGGTTCCAAGTTTCTGGCTCTTCCGATTGGGGTCTATCCAGTTCACGTTCTCTGCTCTATCAGATATCACATCAATCTATTATAGATCTTCATTCTCATGGATTAGCATTTTGCATTCAAGATATCCATGACGTAACAGTTCTGACTCTTTCAGATTTTCAGACTTCCAAAACCCTTAATCCTCTCCCTTCACTGACTCTCTTCGCGATAAATTTGTAAAAAATGGATTGTGCGAAAAGGGAAAAATATAAGATTTTAGCAGCCTAAAACGACGTTTGTTTTTTTCTATTCTTCTATCTTCTCTTCTATTTTCTTTTGACACCTTTCTGGATTTGGCAGTGATTGAAAAGGAGGAAAAAGGTGAGGGAGAAGAGGGATAAACGGAAGAGAAAAATTATATATTCAGTTATTTATAAACCTCCTAGTCCGGATATAAATATAAGATTTCTAGGAAGAAATATAGAATGAGAAGGCTAGAAGTGGCTAGAAGTCTAGGTTAAACATCTACTAAACATGTATTAAAACTGAAATTTTTTTTAAAAGTGAGAAGAAAAGGGTTTTTATCTGAACTTGAATAGTCTCATATTTTATACTGTGAAGACACGTAAAACGTGGGAGGAGTTCACAGAAATGTACTTTTTGTCTTCTGACGTCTCACAGACATTATCCTACAAATTACAGGAAGGATACATCGGAAAACGAAACATTTTTAAGTGCTCCAATGATATTAGAAAAAATCAGGAGGAGGAACAATCTACAACTGTCTCGTGAGGGATCGTTTCTAGTCTTTTGTATCTTTTTGGTTTCCTTTTAGTCACAATAAATTAAAATTAAAACTTATCACGTATGTATATTACTACTATACGAATACGAGGTAAATAGAAAAACGGTCTAGGAAAAGCGGTTGATAAAACAATGACCCGTACAAACTAGCACGTTTCGTAATTCGAGAAAGAAGAGGAAAGTTAAGAAATTAAGATTAAACTGGACATAATCGGGTTCTACAATCGTCTTCCGGTTCCACAAACAGTCTAAAACATTCTGTGCTTTTTCACTTTTCTACCTCATTTTCCATATTTACTTTCACTGTCTCTCTCTTATATTTCTATTTTCATGTGCAAATTCACATGGTCACTGATAACAGTTTATTTGTAGAACAAGATTGATAAAACATCTAAATCGAATTACTCTAATATTTTAATTTTTGCTTTTTGTATCTAACACGGTGAGCTCAAACTCTCCGTTCGTATCATGAACAATAAATTATTATTATTAGTGACAAAAATGAGTCTTCATTCAACCCACAGGGATCATATTTTACTGTTTTTATACGTTTTCATACGACGATTAAACATCCAAAAAATAACTCTACTTTCAAAAAAAAAACAAAAATTCTGTCGCCTTCCGTAGCAAAAACTTTCGGGAAATACGTAAAAAAGTGCCCTGTGGCAGATTTTCGGGAGCTCTGCTCCGACGTAAATCGACAAAGGATGAGCATAAATCATATGAGCTGGACGACGTTTTTTTTAAAGAACTTTATACTTTCTCGACTCTTTTTCAGAACACCACTTACCCGTGATATCGACTGGAAAAAATAACTGAAAACCGACTTTCGACGACATCTTTCTTTCAATTGGAAAGTAAGTTGGAAATTCAAAAATGGATAAAGAGAAGGGGTGAGATGTCGAAAAACGCTTCTGCTCAACTTGTGTTTTTGAGAGATGTACATTCCATTTGAAATGGAAAAAAGTGAAGAAAAAACACGATAAAGCCCTGAATAGACTTCAAACGCATTCACAAAACTGAAAAGGAAATTAGAGATGAAAACAGATTGTTTAGGTGTTCAAAGTTGAACGTTTTGTTGGTTGGGCTGACCCAAAAATCCCTTTATGACCTCGAAACTCGAAATTTCAATGTCTAGACAAAGATGCTGCCCGGAGAAAAATAAAAATTATATTATACTGAAAATTTGTTTACTTTTTTGAAGATTAATATTGTTTTTGTTGAGTCAGTACTTTGAATGAAGCTTGAGTTTCGATTTTTTTTCTTGTGTGAAAACAATTACATAAGTTGAGTTCAGATTATTGGAATAAGTATTGACCCAGTATTTCAAATTTATCTCAGAAAAGATTTTCAGAAATTTCTGTCACAGAATTGTCTACTTGGAATCAATTTCTAATTTTTCTAGTACTCCACTATGCCCCCCATTGTGAACTCTTGTCTTTCTGTGATTTAATTGTTTCACTGTTTGCATTCGCTTTCAGAAACTTCACTGTCTAAAATTATTATGATCCCAAAGTCTATAAACTCCAATTCCAGGTATATACCTAGTTGAAATCCCTTCCGTGGTCGAAAATAAAGTTTTTCTGCAAAATATTCTCAAAACTTTTTCGAGAGAAAAGTCAATGGTCATCAAAAATGTGTCAAAAATCAAGTAGCTTACACGTACACAAACACATATTTCCCTCTTTCCCTTTTTTCAGTAACTTCCTGGATTCGAAGGGCTCGGATTTTCTTCTCTTTCTCTCTGCTATTCTCTTGAATCCGAACCTCCTTCTTCACTTTTTCTTATACTTTTTCGTCTTCAACCTCCACATAGACGAGCATAAAACATCCTGCTTCATTGGGACATTTGGTTGAGAAATGAATGAAGTGGATTGAAGGAAAAGAAGAGAGATGAAAAAAGAAAGAAGAAGAAGTCGGAATCTCCCAAAACTTCTTAAAGAAGGAAGAAGCTGAGGAGGAGGAGGAACAAAAAACAAGCCTCATGGTCCTTTAGATCACGCATCAATGGTCCCAATATCCACGAGTTGAGCCATAATTTATTAAATAACAAAAATGAATCGATACTTCGAGACAGTTGAATCAAAAAGAAAATGAGGAGGATCGAGATGAGCTCCTTGGTTACTGAGTTGACACAACTTGGTGAGGTGTATCACTAGGGAGTGTCCATCAGAAATAATTGTTCGTCTAGACATTCACGAGTTTGTATTTGTATCGTATTATCACACCACGAAACGTTTATGTTCGAAAATGCGTTGAATTTTCTGAACAATAAACATCTAAAATCTCGGAAGAAACTATTCTGCAGCGTTCTATTCAAGATCAGAAGTTTCATCGGACTCGAGTACAATTAAATTCCGCTACGGTACACTTTGAAGAATGAATTACAATGCTTTGAGGGGGGATATCTTGGTGCCCACTTTGCGGCGGAAACCGTCCCCAGATGGTTAAGTGGTACTGCTCCCGTTTTTCGTTCTAGTACAGACGAGTTCAATGCCAGTTGAGTGCTGATGATTCAAAAACTCCAGTATTTCTATGACTGACAGTGATTCAACATCCGCATGTATGAAGCACTCTTTTTTTGGTTTTGGTCCTAGACTTTCTAGAAAAACTTACGGTCTTCCCGATTCATGTACATCGTTTCGAGCTATGGGCAGCGGGAAGACGACCGACGACGAATGTCAGTCGCCTTGTATTATCATTCGTAGGATGGAGGAGTCTCTAGGAATAGAATAGTAAGAACAACAAAAAAACGATGGACAAGGAGATTGGAAAACAAGAAGAAAAAACACGGAGAATGAGAAAATGAGGAGTGAAAGAAAAGGGAAACACTCTGAAGCATACAACAGAAACTTGTGCTCTTCTACTCAGAAAACAGGCAAAAGGGGAGGAAAAGGCACGGAAGAAGGAGGAATAGTGGGCGTGGTTTGGCAGGAGGCCTAACTAATTATGCTAAAGCTAGAAGAGAGAGAAGAAACAGAAGAAGAAGATGATGAGACGACGAGAGTGACACACATGCATGTCCCCCACAATTATTATAATTCTTCCGGAAAAAAGAAACAAGTGAAGAAAGGACAACGAGGATAGACGGAGATGGCTAGAAAGTTTTAAGTAAGTAGGCATTTGGAGGAGTAAGGATCCGCTGTTTAGTTCTGAGAAACTCAAGTTTTGAGTGGGTTGGATGAAGAAGTTGAAACATCATTTATCAAACATCATGGCTCATTTCTTTGCAGATAACAGAAGGATCATGATACATATTAATATGGTAATCCATTCAAAGAAAGTTTTGATTCTGGCTCAATATTGCAAATGAACCAATTTCATCTGTTGACATTTCAAAGTGAGAGGGAGACTGCCGTTTCTGATCTTTTAAATGAGAATGAATAGTTTCAGAAGCAAGTTTGTTACTCCACTCAAGGGTCTTTTTTTCTAATTTCCGTACAGTTTTTTTAACTTGCGTTCGATAAAAAAGAAAGTCGCTCCCTTTTTCAGCTCCTCAATTTCCGCTCAATTTTCTTTCCGTTTCAACAAAACTATAAAAACAGTGATCAACCTATTACTGAATGATTCTGACATCAAGAAAAATAAATTATGCTCGTGAAGAACAACGGAACGTACGTATTCGTGAAATATCTATTAAAAATTCATAGTCAGATGACAAATGAAAAATATGTACTCTGGCAACATTTATCTCACATTGCATGACGTGGAACATACAGATATAAATCATAAAATGGTGAAAAAAGGATTCGAATAACTGGAAAAGGTCATTGTTCATTCTCTCTTCGTTTTGTCCTTTACCATGTGTTTTTATCGCACCTTCCATCCATCCATCTCTCTCTCTCTCTCTTCACTTTTCATAGCTTTATATATTTTTTATTTTTGCTTCCCCCAGCTGAAATTGTAGAGAAAAATGAAATGGATGGGAGAGAAAAATAGAAAGGAAGACGACTGAAATGCGAAACAGGAGGTGGTGGCGTGATGAAAAATTTATGACCAGGAACGGGAAAACTGACGGATTTTGAAGAAGAGAAAATGAGAAGTATATGGAAGATAGTGAGATCTTTTTCCTGAAAATATGTTATGAAATGTTTCCAGGTCAGGGTTTTTGATGAATTATTCAGTAAGGAAAAACTGAAATTCAGCAAGCAGTTTTTGGGTGGCAAAGATTGCTTTCAAAACTGTATTTTCTGAAAAAGTACACTTTCCACCATAGTTGTCAAGGCCCAGCCCGAAGGCCTGGGCAAATTGGCGCGAAAGTCAAAATTTCAAATTTTTTGAATTTTTTTCGCGAAAAAGTCAAATTTTCGACAATCATTCAGAATTAGAAGAAATTCTGAAAAATAGTCAAAAATGGTCACATTTTCGATGAAAAATTGAAAAAATTTCGAAAAAAAAATGGAAAAAAAGGATCATTTTTGAAAAATGCCTTGAAAATTTTTTACCGGCCCGCTCCGGCCCGGGTCTTGACAACTATGCTTTCCATCCATTTGCTCTCAGCTGATTTGCATCCCTTCTCTGGATCAGTACTACCGTTAAAAAGAAACGGATTACCGCAAATCCTCAAAATATAATTTTTTTTAGGGGAACTGCAGTTCAAAAACCATAACTGAAACCTAACGATAAGCTCTGATTTGATTTAGTTCAGATTTCGAAAAAACTGATTCTGGAGATCGAAACAGAGGAGACATCTTGAAAAAGTATTGGCTAGAAAATACCTGATTTTTGTCTTCAGTGAAAGGGGCGATTTTATCATAACTGAACTTGGTACTACCGGTTGAAAGTTTAACAAAAAACGCTAAAACGAGAACCTGTCTTCCTAACTGAAAAAGCTTCTGCAGATATTCACTTGCTATGTGAACATTAAAATCAAAGAAAAACATGTCATTAGAAATGTATGCGAAAGGAAAAAAGGAAATCAAAATAAATGGAAACAGAACAATAGAAAAAGGTATTAGAGTACATCATCTGAAAAGAAGAACACAATGGAACCTATACAATAGGAACTCTCGGAATTTGCACTAGATTAGGAGAAGAAGGCACAAAATAGAGTGGGTCCATCATCGAATGTAATAATAATATCAGATAGGTGGGAAATGTCTCTAGAATCAGATTAACTAAACATTTTTGGGTGAATCTCCGAATTTCCAGAAGCCATTTCCAGAACAGTTTCCGTACTGAAGTGCACCTCTAAGACGTGTTCCTTAGCGTGGGTGGTTCCACTAGAATTTTATAAAAACTCGACAAAAACACACAAAAGTGTATGTGTGGGGATATGTATGTGTGTATAGAATTTCCCATTTTTCGCGCCAAATTCCGTTTTTTTTCTCATCTTCACATCGTTGTTGTTGCGCAACGATGACAAAGAATGGATTGATGGAAAATTGAAATGATGCGGTTTTTTGAAGAAAGGAGGTGTGGATGAAAAAGAAAATGGAAATTGGGAGGAATAATTCTTGGGAAAGAAGAAAATGTGGAAGAAAACAGATATTATGCACACTTTTTGTCGGTTTATGGGAAATTTTGAAAAAACGAGAAGAAGAAAAAGGGAAGAGGAACATCTAAAAAGTACCGAAAAAGTGAATAATCGAGAAACGTTGGAAGAAGTTTTTGGAAATCAACGTTTTTCATGATTTTGGAAATCCAGTTATTCTTCAACCTATGACTAATCAGTGTCCTATCTGATTGAACACTAATATCTCATGATCTATCAGCACTGAACGGTTTTCACGTTTGAGATTCATCGAAACTCCACAAATTTTGTGATAAATTGAGAGAAGAAAAAAAACCACGCAGCGTCAGGAGCGTTCTGAATGTGAATCTCCTGTTGGCCATATTGCAAATTAAAGTGAAATTCAGTGCCAGTCTACTAAATTAACAAATCGAATAGCTCAATCCGATAATTGTTTTCGTAATGGCAGATCGGGCCCGAAAAAGACGGATTCATCACTAAAAATAGGTTAAAACGTTGAACAAATCGAGCAGAAAACCTTTCGTTATTCAAAAAAAAGTCGCGTCAAATGTCAACTATACGCATACATTCATCCACTCACTTTGCTCTGGTTCTCCGCCCTTTTTTCACCCCGTAAAATCGCCGTGGGAGAGGACGAAAAAGAGTCTCTTCAGACTCGAAATTTGAGAACACCGAACTCCGTATTTGGAAGAGCCAAGTGGGAAAAAAGGCGAAAAGAGGAGAGAGAAGCACAGAATAGCAATTTCCGGATGGCCGGTGAGGCGTTGGTTCCAGAAGTTTTCTTGGAAAGTGGGAGGAAAAAACACTGAAAATCTTCATGGAAAGAAAGTGTTCCCGGTGTGAAGAAATGTTTTCAGACACGAGAGATTTAGGTTTCAATTTTTCGAATAATCTTTTGAGACTTATTAAACTAAAGGGAAATAGATAAGACTATGTGGTGATTTGTGATTCAAGAGAGATTCGAGAGATGTTGATGATATAGAAGATACGGAGAGAATCAATACGACAACCATCATTTCCGGTGCAACCAATGCAAATTCATCCTCATTTCCATTTATGTAAATCTCTCTTGGATAGCAAACACAACATAAAAAAAAACAGCAGATGCCGTTGTTTTATGTTTTGGGAGTGAATCTTTTGATGATATCTTTCGAAACTTTCAAAATATATGGAACATTTTCATGAAAATCCACTTTGAAACAGTAATCAACTGAGAATCCAAATGCCATTTTGTTTTTTTTCTAGCTCAATCTGAAGGGAACGAAAATCAGATTACCGTTGAAACATGCAGCTCTGCGACGAGCTTCGAAGGCGAAAGAATATTGGATTATATATTTTTTAGTGTAAACGACGATGACGAGAAATTGAGAAGGAAGAAAAAGAAGTTGAGAAATCGTCCAGCCGGAAGAGAAGTTGTCCACAAAAAAAGTTTGAATGTTAATACGAGAAGCAATCAAGCAAAAAACAGGAAATTTCAGCGTTCGGAGGTAATGGAACCTCTTAAAACTGCTTCCTTCATAGGTGTTGGCGAACACAAGATTTTTCAGATCTCAGAATGAAAGTAGTTGGAGAAATACAACCAGAAAAAAGTCAAAACTTTCGTTAGGTCGTTCTTCTGGTGTATTTTTTCTCATTTTCTCTCTCTCTCTCTCTCTCTCTCTCTCTGTGACACTCATGATGCTGTTAGAATTAGAAAAAAAACAAAAAGGCAATCGTATTGTGTTGCCATCCGCTGTCTTCCATGTGAGCAATGGAAAAAAATCATCAATCACCATAAAAATTAGAATAGAAATTAGTTTTTTCCTCGTTTCTCACAATATATAAAGACAAGAAAAGGGGAGGGAAGAATAGCCTTTAGCCCCAAGAATGCCCAGATAACAGAGTCCCAAGAGGCTAGTTTTACAAAAAATAGCTTCATCTTTTCTTGCAAACTGGACAGCGAGAAATCTGGACGGAAGTGTTTCTAAAAGATAAAAATCTGAATTCAAAAAAAAATATGTAGGCAGTCCACTCTAGAACTTATTCTGCATTTTAGATCAACTTTTTGAGTAAATTTTGAAGGAGAAATTGAGTTACGGACCATTAAATAAAAGAAGAATGAAATGACGATACGTTGTGGGTTTTATGATTTTATTACTCTACTCTTTTACCTAAATGAACCAACTTTTCTTTTGGGAGAGAATTAGTAATTGCCGCCCGCTAAATTGTTGGATTACGGTAAGAAGAGGATATTCTAAGTTTCTCGTGCATAATTGTTGTTGTGATTCACGTTGAATGGCAACATTTAGAAGAGAAAGAGGCAGAATTCAAGATTAGATCTAACTATGATACACTGGAGAATCGAATCAATTAGATCTAGATTATTGAAAAGTAGATCTGATAAGCACACTCATAAGACAATATTTTTCAGATGACAGAAAAATACACAGTCGTCCTAATAACTCTCTCGATTTCAAATATTGAAAGGACTGACAAATCTTCTTTTTTGTTGGAACTTTGTTGTCTATCACATCATTCGAAGATTTCTAGGATTTTAGGATAGATTATGCTCTCAAAACCAGAATCAAAGTTCTTCTTTTCTTTTCCTTATTCCATTTTCTGTCTTCATTTTTTGCAGAAAGAAAAAAAAACATAACAAGGATAATGGAGCAAAGAAAAGTCGTGGAAAAAGATGAGCCAGTGGATATATTGTGTTTTAGACAGCAACAACCGGCGGTCTGAAAAACCGAAAAACGGAATGGAAGAGAATGAGTGGAAAAACAAGAGGAATGTCTCACGTGACCTTCTTCTTCTTCTTATTCAGGAGCAAGAGATGCTCTCACTTTTCCTAATTGGCTCCTCTCTCTTTCTTGGGAAGACGAGTCGTGTTTCGTCGGATTCTGACTTTTTGAGAATGATTCAATTATTATTAAAAGAGAGAGAAATAAATGAACAAGGATCCTGACTCACTCTATGACACAGTAATCGAGGAGACTGATAGTAAAAGGAACGACATTTTTGAGATTCTTTGAAGTAACCCAGTTAGACAACTTGAGTTCAAAGAAATATAACTGACCAAATGAACTATCTGATTATTGTACAAAAATCAACAACTAGTTTGCAAAGAATCATATACATACAGGATGAAAGTGAAAGAAACACAAATTTTGATTTTGAACTTAACACTTTTTCTTTCTATTCAATGTATCGTTTTCCAGTAAATATCATCTGAAATCAAATTGAAAATAAACTAACCGATTTTGTCTCCATGTTGTGCATTGAAGAACGCCTCGGACAGCTTCCGTACTATAAAAAATGAACCCGTCAACATTGAATTCGACATATTTTATTTATGATTTTATTGAATTTGATGTTCTGATGGTTTCTGATAAATCTGAAAGGAATTGATATATAGAGAAAAAAGAAGGAGAAGAGGAGTTGAATGAGAAGACAAAAAGAAAAGACTTTTGGTAAGAGGAGGAAATTTCAAGACATGTGAATAATAAAATCAAAAAGAAAAAGTGTAAGACTTCAATTCCCTAGGCACCTTTTTTGACGAAATACCCTCAAACACTGCCTCGAATTTAGAAGCTTATCTTTGAGTACATTTGAGAACTTTTCATTTTGTAACTGGAACTGAGACTTGCGGCGAAATTTATGATTTATCTATTTCACAAACTTCTTGTTTCGTAGGAGAACCAGAAATGTCGAAACTGCAGCAAAAGAAAAAGGAATAACCTCCAATCTTCTATTCTCTTCAAAGACTGCTCAAAAAAATCGAAAATTCAGACTCATATGCCAGTTTACAATCCCAGAAATCGGAATCGAGAACGCAGTAAAATTGATGACCTCTCTCTTCTATGCATCTGCTCTTTTTCCAATTTCAAGAGCTTTGAAAAATGAGAAAATAGCACATAACGGAAAAAACGTATTAATTTTGGTGAGAAAGAAAGAAGAATGTGTTTTTTCCTTGGTTTGGGCATAAAGAAGGAAGGAAATCTGATCGGATTCTGGAAAAATATGGGAAAGAAGCAGTGACAATTATATACATAGTTTCCGATTGTTTGTTTACTAGAAATTAATATAAAATTCAATGAGTTAAGCTTCAAAAATGTATATTCATATGAAACTGTGACGAGCGGAATGGATCTGTTCGGACCGGAATCAAAACGATTAGAAACAACTACAGCACGACCAGTGTAAGTTTTTAATCTGAATTCAATAGAAAAAGAATGAAAGGTTTCAGATCAAAGCATACTTGATAATAATCTATTCGAATTATAAATGAGAATATAAATAGCTTGCAAAAATCATATTCCATTTTGAACAGCTCGAGACGCCTGATCTTTTTAAAGTATCGTCGAACAATTGTTAATTGTGGTATGTAGCAGAGTTGCATGGAAGTAAACTCGGAAGTTAGATGGAAGTGAGTTTTATTTCGACTATATAAAACGAACGACAAAAACATAAAGTGAATACGTTGTATTGATGGTATTACTACTCTTCGAGCATAAAAATTCCAACATTTTACCTATCCCCTACCAGTAGACTTGAAAAAAGAGCTGATTTTGAAACCCGGAATATCCCGGAAGTCGGAAGTCGGAAGTGAAGACTTTTTCAGGTCTACTGGTAGGGGATAAGAAAAATTTCGAATTTTTTTATGCTCGAAGGGTAGTAATACCATCAATACAACATATTAACTTCATATTTTTGAAGTTCGTTTCATATTATCGAAATAAAACTCACTTCCGTCTTACTTCCGAGTTTACTTCCATGCAACTCTGGTATGTAGATCACTTCTATCAACTGTGGTCTACAAAATTAGAGCTCTATGTTAGTTTTTGATTTCGTAGCGGTCATTTTACAGTTACGGTTCCGTGAAACTAAAATCTGCAAAAACAATATACTTCCAGATAAAAAGCACATTGTTCAAAATACGATTTCCAGATTATCCGCTACTTGAAGCTCTTTTGACATATGTTATTACGTTCTAAGGTTTCATCTACATAAATGACATTTTTTTTATCTGATTGTGAATGAAAACCGAAACGACTTCTTATGTATAGCATCATATGAAATAACAACCGAAAGGAGGAAGAAAAGAAGAAATGCCAAAAATATGAAGAATAAAGAGTAGAACCCACCGAAAAAGAACGGAAAGACAATCCTTTTCTTATGTCTTCTCGTTTCCTTATGTTCCAAAAAAAGACAAGAAATATGCTATTTTCATTCCAATTTCTCTTTCTTTTTTCAGTTAGCGTATCATTTTTTGACATAAATTCAGTTTTTGAAACAAGGAAGTTCTTGTTTTTGGACGAAGACAAAGACATCCGAAAACCTTTTTTCGGAAAGACAAAAAGAAGAAAACGTTTCTGAAAGGACAAAAAAGGAGCATTTGAGAAATCAATGAGCCTTGACACTTGCACTTTTTGTCTATAATTTGACAACTTTTCAGAAGAATATTCGAATAAATACAAATTGAAAATGTGCATCTGTGCTCATACAAGTGCTCAAAAAGCGTTTTTATGCCTTGTCTTCCCGTCTTTCTTGTCGTCGAAAATCAAATTTGCATACTTTTTTGTATGAGTGCTTCTCCTTCTTTTTCCCTTTTTTCATTCAAAATGACAATTTTCAAGATGCTCTTTCATTCGTCTTTTTCGTCTCAAGTGTAAAACTCTGGAAGAAACACTTGAAGAAGTTGATGGCAGATTTAAGATTTTTTATGTTGTGTTTCAGATATATTTTCAGACATTTTCGATGTATCGTTAGAGTGCAGTCTCAAGTGTCGTTTAAGCACAGTTTACAGAACTCAGAATATCCATGAACTCAACTAACTAAACAATATTTTTCTGTAAATCCCTTCTCTTACTCCCTTTTTTCAGCTACTCCCATTCGTTGAATGTACTCAAGAAGTCAAGACATGCCTTTCTCAAAAGAATGATGTTGAAAAATGCTTCAGTCCACTACCCAAATTATGTCGGTCTTTTTGGCTCCTCATCGACACGAAAAAGTCTCAAGATGACCGAATTGTTGGGCACAAAGCAGCTGAATTCCATCCTAATGAACTTGAAAAATGAGACGCAGAAGGAGAAACTCAAAAAGAGAAAATACTCTCTCATGAAATATCGTTGGATCCCTGGAGACTTTGCTCTCAGAAAATAAGTTACCGTATGGCGGAAGGAGTCCAACAATTGTTCGTATTGTAGGTATCTTATAGTTCATCGAAAATGTTGATCAAGTAGAATTTTGTAGTCAGAAGACCTACAGCAATTCTATGTGCTTTCCTGATGCTTCTGTCCTCAAATGTCAAAAAAGACACAATGAAGTTTCAAAAAACAATGTATGAATAAATCATCGAATGACCTTAAAACTTTAAATTCAGTCTCTCTTCTGTTTGAAAATCACTTTTTGAATTTTAGATGAGTCCCAGATTATTTGAGAATCAACTTCAACCCCTCACGTTCTTCCATCCTTTTTTCATAAGAAATCAGAGTAAATCCGTTTGTTGATGAGGTGCCCATTTCCAACTAACCGGATTAATATGGGAAGAAAAAACGGGAAAAGTCTCCGGATGAGTTGATGAGCGAGCTCTAAAGTTCTCATGTTCTAATCACTAATTCATAGTTAAATATAACGGATTCATCGAGGCAATAGATCGGTTCAAAAACAGGATGAAGATCAGCAGAAGGAAATGAATGCAAAGAAATTAGTTTATGTTTGACAAAACTTCCGCTGAAAAAATGTAATCTTTCTAAGATCTCAGAAAAAAGAAAAAAGAGATTCTGAATAAAGGTCAGAAGGTTGTTCCGAAGATCAAGTTAATATTTTTCTTTGTTTCCGTATGCATGATCTAATAAAATTTCTAATCTTGGAATTTCTGTGACTCTCTGACCTTTTTATTGGTTTATGAACTTTCCAGTAAAAGTCAATTTTGGGACGAACAGAGTGTCTCTCTTTCTGGTCGATTTAACATTGTGCATTTTTCTTGCAAAAAATAAGTGCAATTCTGTTTCTAACTCGAAAATTCCATCACTCCCACGCTCTTGCTCTCGGACAATCCGTTTAGTTTCAAATCCCTCCTTTTTCTTTTTCATATCAGATAAAGAAGCGTAACATCTTTCTTTCGATCGAATCATCTTATCATCAAATAAGGAGAAGCGGATTAGTGGGGAAAACGCATTTGAGAGAAGTTTCTTGTGATTGGTGGCACAAAGATTGAGAGAGGAATGATGCGCTCGGTGAGCAAAAAGAGTGATAAGGATTAGGGAGATAATAGTTGGAAATGTCGGATAAAATACGGTATTATCTCTACTTTTTGGGATGGAAATAGCCATATTTTCAAGATTTTATGAACTATGACTAACACAGATTATCACTATTTTTAGGAAAAGGACGTGGGTACAGAATTGATCATAAACCATCAGAACATCATCAGTTTTTTTTAGAAATGTTTTAAAATCAGAATAAAAATACTCACATCTTGTCGAAACCACTGGCAAATCAAGCATAAAATGTGTAGAAGGTCTCCGTTCAGCAGTTCCACTTGTCGATGGTTCATCTGGATCGATTGGTTGTTTAGCCTGACTTCTTGATGATCCTCTTCTCGAAGTTCGTGACGCTGCTCGACTGTCACGGGATAGACCACCAACCATGCCGTTGTTGGCGCTTGTTGAAGCAATCCCACCTTAAAAACTTTTTTCGTTTGTTTAAATATTCAACCTGTAAAGTGGGAATGAGTTTGAAGAGATTTTGTGTTGTTAATTGATGTTGTTATGTTTCAGACCCACCCCATAATTTTCTCGAACGCATTTTCATTTCTGCTGAAACCCACATCATTTCGATAATTTTCATATAATTACTAGGTCGTTCTGCTACTAAAATAGTTCTAGTCGGTTAGCAAGAAACCTCCATTTTACCACAAAACGTCATTGTTTTGCTCTTTTTTGCTTCTGCTCCATAAGTTGTGCTCGTCTATTGGTCCCCTTTCTTTCTCATCATTCTCATTTGTGAGTCGAGGATAGACCCACTTCTCATAAAGCACACACAAACATAATATGACCCTCTTCCTGTCTTTTCCACCCACAATTTGCCCTTCTTGGAGCCACTGGCCTCAAAGGCTCTAATGACTACAGAAAAATGAACAAAAAAGTGGTAACCTGATCTGACAAAGCGGTTTTGGAATGCTGGTCTTAGGTCCTTAATGAAAAATGTGTGCGGGTTGAGAAAAGAAAACAATATTTTTGCAACAAGAAGAGAACACACTCATCAACCCTACCAGTAAAAAATACCAAAAAAAATGGATAGATTGTTGTGAAGTGATGGGGATAGAGGGGGAAATGTTTTGTTTCGTTTGTGCAGAAACAGATGTGACAGAAAAAACGCCATTGGATATTCATGGTATTTCAATTCACGACCCTTCCCTTTTTTCTTCGTTTGACAACAAAAAATGTGGTGAAGTTTGGTGGTTTCTATGATCTATAGTACATCATGAAAACATCTCAAAGTTCAAAATGATATAGGAAAGAGATGACTGTGGCGGTTTGAGCTATTGGGATTTGAAAGTAAGCTACCTGTGTCTACACAAGATGTGATGAGAAGCTTCGATAACCTTTTTAGTTCTGATAGGAAATATTTCAACTCGAGTTTTCAGAATTCTGCAAATTTAAAAAGCGTGAGAATAAGTTCCCGATATATATCTTTCTGCACGGAACAATCCAAAGTTCGAATTCTCGGAATAAGTAGTTTTTTCCAGATGATCATCCGCTCATGCAATTCATTAAAAGTCCGGAGTGAGAATGTTTGGCTGTTTGAAATTCTGGAGATGACATCTAGACATTTATTCTATTTTGAATTGAATGTGTGAAAAAGGAATGAAATCAAGTGCTCTCCGTCAATTCAATTCTTCTCCTTTTAAGATAAGGTTCAGTTATTTCTTCCTCTTCTTCTTCTTTTTTATCCTAGTTTCTTTCCAATTTTTGTTTAAAAAGAAATGAAACCCTTATTCTCCGAACACACAATACACAACCCACTTTTCTTTCATTTGGAAGAGAAAATGAGACACAGAATGACATGGAAAACCGAGCGAATAATTGAATTTTTCCTATTTTTCTCAGTCCTTTTCCTCTCTGTATACAGACAAAAGCATCTTTTAGAATAATTGCCTTATCCGTTTCTTTTTGTAAGTAAAGGTTATAAAATGGACTAAAAAGTCTAAAGAAACTTGAAAACAAAATCAAGTTTTTCCTTTTTCCGATTCAGAATATTTGAGTTACAATTGAGAAATATGCATGCTCGGAGAGATTGGTTCCGTACTTTTGGGCTACCAAAAAAAATTCTAGATTAAAAATTCATGTCAAAGATTTATTTTTCTATTTCTCATTTTCTCTTCGCCTCTTTATCTCTCGTCTTCTCCCTTTTTTATTCGAATTTTCTCCAAAATCCGTGGGAACCTTTTACTTGGTTTCCGGGTTGTGGTGGCCTCTCTTTTCCAGAATACGAACACAAACAGCCCCCCACTGGAAAACCGGATTTCCACATTTTTTTACGAAAAAGAGACAAAATGCCTTTTTCGGGGCTTCTACACCAGTAGCCGAGATTTTCTTTCCAGATGAAGAGCTGACTTGAAACCCATAAATTTTCGTGTCGAAAGGTTTTTTGAGAAGAAGACGAATTTGTTTCTTTTTTCGGATGAAGGGTAAGAAGAAGGGGATGAAAAGTTGTTGGTTGTCTCTGGATTCGTATACTTTACGAAAAATTAGAATGTTTATTTGGGGAGAGAAATTGACATAGCCTAGAACAAAATCCAGAGTCCAGCTGTTGATACAGTAACCACCGATTATTTCTAAACTAGTATTTTTCTTGAAATAAAGTACCCGGAACTGAATTTTCAAAAATATCTGTACAAGTCTCCCTAATTGAAATAATTACTCTCTGATCCTAATCGAATCTCCATTTTTCTATCAATTCACAAATTTCTCAAAACTCGCCGGTTCGAGATTTTTTCTCAGATAATCCTTCAAAAAATCCGGTTACTCATTCTCTTATCATATAAAAAAGAGAGAATTTCCTTCAAAAAATTTACCATAATCAATGGGATCAAGTGGGGATAAAGTGGCAGTCTGAGCGGTGCAACAGCACAATCCTCCGAGTTTACGAGTTCGAGATTTACTCCGAGATGCTCCTCCATATGCTTCTCCATCGGTTGATCCAATAAGTCCATCAGTAGTAGATGACGTGGTAGCCACATCATCAGAAGATGCTCTTTCAGTTACTAGTATTGGTGGCTTATTCTTTTCCGCCTTCTCCGGCTTCTTCTTTTTTTGTTTACAGTGTCGAAGTTTTGTTGATTTGGTCATTTTTGCATATGAACGACGACGATGTGGCTGATGATGAAGGTGTTCCTCTCTTCATCAGAATATATAGACAAGGAAAAATAGAACGAGATTTAGAAGACGTGAAGAAAATCAGCTGTAGGTTGGAAAAGAATGACTCAGGATCACCTGTCAACCGGTGATTTTTTACTCCACAAAAATAAAAACAGTCTCCAATAAAATAAACTTCTCCGATTGAGAGGGAGCAGCTCTCCAACAGCAGCTTCACACCAACAAGTCTCTCTTCTAGATTGTGTGATGGGGCGTGGTGGAAGCCCCCTGTTCCCGTGGCTCCGCCCACTTTCCTCTCCTTGGAGCACACAAAGAGACGCAGAGTTCTGGCGCCCTGTCGCCGCGTCTCTATGAATGAATATATATGTATTCGCCTCACGGATTAATTATTCGGTGGAGTAGGAGGAGGAGAGTCTAGGAGAAGCGTGATGAAGATGATGAGATGAGGACGATGAAATGAAAATGAGAAGAAGAAGAAGAAGAAGAAGAGTATCCGTGTACTGGAAGAAATAAGAAAAAGAAGAAAAAGCAGATACTTTGGTGCAATCTACGTATATTTCCCTCGAGAAATACTCCAGGGAGGAAAGGTTATTCCATTTATTTCTTTTGATTCTTATTTTCATTTCAAAAATTATCAAAACACTACGAAACCAAGATTTGATTGCTGCTATAACTTTCGTATTGTTGAAAATATTCCAAGAATTTTAAGCAAGCACTTCCCAGTCTATTCCAACTAGTTCTATCACGAAAAACAGTATCTTCCAGATCCCTGCACCTAGGCACTATGGACATGCTTTTGTAATCTTGCGGACTTCCCAGTGTAACCTCTTCCCGCTTTTGAATTTTAAAAATTCAGTTTTTGAATGACGCGAAATTCTTGATTCTTTTTTCGTCATTTTCAAAAATCAGCAGGTGAAATGAGCCCACACAACTCAGTCGGAGACTCTGTTGAAGAAAGACAACATTCGGATGTTGTTCATTGGCTCAATACTTGACAGTGAGGCGTCCTTCCCAAAAGGTGAATTGATTTTTGAAGAACTTCTCGTTTCAAGATGCGAACCCTCCAGAAGTCTAGTAAATTCCGAGTGACGGATTCTTCTTAATAGCCTTTAAAAGGTCTCTTGGATTTTAAAAATTTAAAGCGGCACCGAGTAGTCTCCAGATCTTGTCAAAACCGATACGTTCATTCCTTTTCTATTTTGAAAAAGGTACACTGAGAACTCTTGATCAAAACGTCACATTAAGTTTGTCAACTTCAATATCTGCTCATCCTACGTTTATTCTTTTTTCTCCTTTTTTTTCAACGAAACGTTGACAATTTAATGTGGCACGTATACACTCCGAACTAAAAATGTGAGGATACATGTACTTGATTCAAAAATGACAGATGACGTGGCAAAAAATGAAAGCATTCGAAAAAGACAAAGTGTCTTAAACTAGTGAAACGAATTCGGTATCACATGAATGTTTGCCGGAACCGAATGGCCTATAAAACATTTTCAAACGTTTTTTTGCTCTATAGAAGAGCATCATCATCTTTTTTTTGGGGATCGCTTGAAAGGTTTCGAAAGATTTTGAAATAATTTCAGTAGTATTTAGATGGAGAACTTTTTGTGGAATTAAAAATAAGAAAAAATAGAAAATAGAAGGAGAATGTGTATCATAAACAATACGACATGTATACCTTCATAAATAATTTTTCGTCTATGAGAAAAAGAAAAAAGAAACGACTCATTTTACTCGCTGACCTTTTTGCCGTTATCCTTATTCGAGATATTTTTTAATTTTGAGTTTAGAGAGAATTCTTTCATGAAGTGGGACCAGAAGAGTACGAAGTGATTGATAGATATGGTTCCGATTCGACACTTTTTGAACCTAATTGGATATCAAGGTTACAAAACTACTGGAAATATGATCTGGATTATTTCAGCTTTCTCTATCAGCCGGCTTATCAAAATTATCAGAGGAAATTCTCAAACTGTAAATGATATTGTCACTATATACTTGACTCACTAGATTCGTTTCCTTTCATTTCGTACTTCGTGCTTTTTATTTTCAATTTGATACTTGTTCGAAATAAAACATATGTGTTTGATCGAATTATTGGGAAAATGTTCAGTTAAAATCTGAAATCATTTTGTGTTTATGCTCATAACCAGCACAACTTATTTGAATCAGAGAGATTGATTTGATGAATTATTGAATTACTGTGGACGGCTCATCTGAAACTATTGGAATTTTTGAAACTCTGCTGAAATGTTTTCATTATTTCTCCTAGTCAGAATCTAGATATTTTACACCAGAAACTAGTGCTCTGACTTTTATATTGCCGATTCCAATCGTATCTAATTTCAAGAATTCTGTTTCAAGAGAAGTTGCCTCGTCTGAACATATAAATCACCAGCCATGTTTTCTCCTGTCACATACCCATATGATCCAGTCCTCAATCGTGTCCAACAGCAACTGAAGAAGGATAATAATAAGAGTTTGGTTGATGAATGAGCATGAGTAGATGAATACGTTTAGATGAAAGAACGAATCTCTTCAGAACATGACTTTTGGAAAGAAAAAATCAAGAAAGGAAAGTAAAGTTTAACGGAGGATCAAAGGGAAATGGAAAAAATGACGATGACGACAGAGAAGAAAAAAGGGGAAAAAGTCTTCTTTTCTCTATCTATTAATAAGAAATTCACGGGCGGTCGGGAGTAGCAGAGGTGCTTTTATTCTACCACATTCACCAGAAGACAGCCATTTTTTTTCGGGAAAAGGAGAGTTTCTGATGGAAATGACGAAGATAGAAATACTTCTCCTGAGACAGTATTGTAACTTTCATAACGTAATGTTTGAATTCCTTAATTATGCCCGAAATAAGCGACAGTGAGATTACCCCCACGATTTCTGTATTTACAACTGCATACTTCTCAACCACGTCATCCGTTTGTGTTTCCTGATTTGTAGGATTTCAATTTAATTCGAAATGTCGGTTCCCATCCTTTTCAAAACATTGCATTCTTACCTCAACACGTCATCTACTATATGATATCCGATAATCCTAGGTCAAAATGAAAAGCTAATCTAAAAGTGAATATCGGGGGCTTAATCTCTCATTTTCTTATTATAATCACTCTTAATGATAATGAAGTCACAATGATGTTTCTAAATTAAGGTTTCATTCGGAGAATTCTCGAAGTAACTCGATCCGAGAAGATTGGAATCATTTACTTGAAAATCCTATATTTAATGATGCTTTAAAACTATTTCTATGTCTGAGTGTATCTAATAAAACACTGATTGTTACGATTTTATCAAGAAATAAACTATATGAATGTCAAGAAATCGAAGCCATACTTTACAACTAGAACAGGAGAATTTAAGAAAAGAAACAAGAAATATTGTTTTCTTTCCCACGAGCCAAAAATTGTTGCCTGACATTTTACCAGATTGTGTTCTGACGTACTGAAGATGTGGCCAGATCCAAATAACTTTTTTGGAGTTTTTCTGATTTTTTAACGTGGACAACAGATTACAAAACTTCATTCTAGTTTAATTGAATCTAAAACGAATAAAATTTCATTTTTTCAGTGTTCCACGGGACCACGAGAAATAATAAAACTTTACAAAAAATAAGAAGTCCAGTTGCTTCTTCGACCATTACTTTCCGGATGACAAATGCAAAAATGCGTATTTTCCTGTTTTTTTGGGAATAAATAACAGGAAGCAATATTTCAGTTGGAATGAAAGCAATGTTAAGGATACAAACTATCAAAATTAGATGTTTTCGTTTTCTTATTTCTATCCAGAATTCCGTTTTTCGCAGAATTAATTCATAATAAGGTACTACAAATTTTGTGAGAATACGATTCGAGACGGAACGAGTATTTTTCGATTCTTTGAGAGAATCAGGGTGGCTCAAAAGATTGGGGAAGGAAATTTGGGTTACAGGAAAAGGTTTTTGAAAACCTGAATTTGCGCATTATCCTGCTTGATTTTTGAAGATTTTCTCGTTAGTTCTACTAATTTTCAGACTTTTTCTCCAATATTTCAATTTTTGAGAATTGAGAATTAAAAGACTCACCCAAACTGGTACTGGACGCTGGCCTTGATAGAAACGGCATGCCAGACGATATATCTGAAAATTGCAATAAGGTGTTTGAATAAATGTCGAACAGTATGAAAAAATAACTGAACAAGAATCAAATCAGCAAAATCCCAGAAGAAACAATGGAAACTTCTGAGGGCTTCACATGAAAAGGTCATTGAATCAAAGCACTTTTTTCTCCGAAGCGTTCAGTTGACTCAAATTGAATTTTGAGATAGAGAGGAAAGACAAGAAAGAAAATTTGTCGAAAAAAGACTAAAAGTATTCTAACTTTCATTTCGAAGACGTTATCTCCTTATTTTTTTTAGAAGCCCGTCTCACGGATTCTGAAAGAAAAAAGAAGAGGGAAACAGAGAAAACAAGAAATGAGAAGACGTTGGTTGGTGGGAAAGAAAGTGTTGTGGTGTCTGGAGTTGAGCGGTGTTGCGGTAATTTAATTTCGGAAACTTAAATATATTTATTACAAGAACTTGTCTTCAGATGCAAAGAGTGCGATTCATTTTTCTTTCAGATTCAATGACAACGGAAATACTGTGAAATACTTTGGGTTTCGAGATGTCTTGTCCCGGCACAAACACAACTTTTTCTTGGAAGGAAAAACAGGTTACACAAGTAAAGATAATATACTATAATAAGTTAAAGCGATCCATTACATTTTGGTGATGACATGATGAAGAAAGTATCAAAATATTCTGGGTAATTGGAACACAATCTAGAAAATGATTATCGAGGAAAAATAAAAGATCAGTAAGTAAATACAAAGAAAGAATAACCATTGAAAGGTGAACTGGAAACTAGGTAGAAAATATGAATTTTCGATTTCACAAGGTGTCCAATTTCTCGGATTCTCAAATAATTTCGAGAAAAAGGACGTCTTGAAGGAAGATGTTGAAGCTTCAAGTTCTAGGAAAGAGAGAAAAAGTGCCTAATTAGAATTCCCGAGAGTTGCATTGGAAGAAGTAGAAGAAGAAGAAAGATGAAGTAAAAGGAAGAAGAAAAAAGGAAAAAGAACTCAATTTTCACGTAATATAAGTTTAGAAAAAGAGAGTACAAAGGTCAGAACACAGCAATTTAATCTTTGTTTTCTCATCAATTTCTACTCGTTTTTTGACACAAATGTATGGATTCTCACGCTCTACTTGTCATCGACTTCGTCTAATTTCCTCCAATTTTCCATCGTATTTCCCATCCCGATATGACGTTTTTTCCTATTTTTACTATCAGATAGCTCGGAGGTTCTCAACTTTTTATGGTTTGGTAAAAGATTTTCCATTTGATATCATATTTATTATGTCTACATGATATCCAATACAAGAATGATTACGTCTGAAAACGCGAGCCAATGCGAGTATACTTTTAAAATTTAAAGCTTGGAATATGTGGGGAAAACTTATTTCTAAATTTCAAAGTTTTAAAACGAAACATCATGGTATAGATTACAAGTACTGAACAAAAATTGACAAAATGAAATAGGAAATTTCTCAAAAATTATCTCTTAAGAAAGTAAATGTTTTTATTCATTCTTTCCAACTGACCTAACTTTAACTGCGTCTTATTCCGCCTCGACAAACGGAGCAATTTACGTCCTTTTGGTAAATCCGTCAAACTTGCTGGTCGTTCCATGGCTTGGCTTTCTTCAAGGTGTTTGCACTATTTCTGCTCCTTCCCCGAAACTTCCTTTTTATTGTTGAATATAAGGCAATTTTATGTCTGCAAACTTATTTTTGAAAAGTACTCTTGGTTATATGAAATCGAAGATATAGATTTGAGGAACATCGGCAAAAAATATAATTTCAAGTTTTGACTGATTCGGAAACTATGACGATTTTTGAAAAATAATCAGGAGGGAACATTGGAATGTTATAGAGAGATCAAGTGATATTTTCAATAAACAGAAGAAAAGATAATCTGATGAGATTTATGGATTACTCAGAAATGTGAATGTATTCGGGTAAAAAAGGGAAGATAAGACTGAAAAATTGAAAGAAAGCGAAGGGTTTTACTTGATTGACAAGTTGTTTTCTTTTGAAATATTATATCAAACATTTTCAATTTTTCCATCAAAAGAATTCTTTTTGATTCATTTTATAAATTGTTGTAGACACCTAGATTACCTTGAAATTGATTTGGAGTGAGTAAACCAAAATAACAGAAATATAGAATAAAAGCGGGAGAACTTTTATGAAATTCAAACTTGGTGAGATCTATAATTGGGCAAAAAGAAAGAGATAATTGGTCTTTTCCATAAAACTTTTTCCATTTTTCTAGACTTAACGATGAAATAAGAATAAAAAAGAAGAGATATAAATGGGAATAACGAAAGAAAAAGGAATGAAGGACGACGAAAAAACGAGCACTTTGGCGTCAATTTCGTTCGATTCGACGGCTTCGAAAAACCGGAAAAACAAATTGTGTTCTCTTTTTTTGTCAGTGTTTCGAATTCGTTAGAGTCGTTGGCCGAGGAAAGAAGAGCTTGTTCAGAAGGTACTTGTGAGTATTCTAGAGTGAAATCAGTGGATTCTCGAGTGTTGAATATTGTGTATGTGTTTTGAACTTGTTCGTCTTCTTTTCAGACAAAAAGGCGACAAAAACCACGAAAATCCGTTCGCCGTTCGGATGAGAAAATGTGGAAAAATGACGAGTTGGTTGGGTTGAGAGAGAAGAGAAATACTGGAGAATATTGTGGTCGTAATCCTCTCACGGATCTTCTTCGCCTCTGGTTTGAATCTTCACATTTCTCAGAGGGATTAGATCTGGAACTCTTGATCTGGAAGAGGCTAGAAGATTGAGTTAAAGATATGCATTTATTGGATGAGAATAATTGGTCAGAAGATCTGATGGGAGAATAATTTTCAGCTCGGAAGTTGACAGAGTCACAATAAGAGAGGAAAGTAAACAAATATATATTGGTATCATTGTATCATGGAATGAAAATTAGCAGGTGAAATGAGAATAAGAGAGAACGCTTATTCTCTCATTATTCAAGATTTATGATGTCTCTATTTGAGTAAAAATATAATTATTATTAACTTATTTTTGAGCTTTTTTAATAAAATCGGTTTCAACTTTTGAGTTTTGAATTTGCATATCAAAAATAGTCCTGATCCTTGACAATTATTGAAGTGGGACTCTGAACTCTCATCAAACTTGAAGGCTATAATTTCTTTTTTGATAATCAGTTCCATAGAATAAATATTCCTAAGAAACCAAAAAATGTTTGAACTAGGCAGACAAGTCGAAAAAACTTTAAGAAAAAGTCAGAAATGATGTTGTAGGAAGAAGTAGGATGATCTAATTTCCTGATGTTTTTTCCGTTAAAAATATGTTCGAATACTAGTTCAAACGTGTTCCTTATGACTACTGGATGAATTTGGTATTTTTCTGAATGAAAATAGGTTCATGTTATCATATCTTCTTGGATTCTGACAGACTTCAGATGATTCAAATAATTGTCATCTTATAGAAAACTAACAAAAAAGAGAAAAGAGAAATGGATGATGCTCCCAGAAGATTTGAATTGAATAGGGTCATTTTGAGAGAAAGGACTCGATGTTGGCAGCCTGAAAAACACAGAAAAGAGAGATAGAGGGGCGGTTTTGTTCCCAGAAAAAAGGATTTCTTGTCCTTCTTCAAATAAGAAAATGCTGGTGTAAGAAAACAAAAGTAAGCTTGATCATCCTACTGATTTTCAGCTTTTCTTCACTGAATACCGCCATGGAAAAGCAGAAAATAGAGAGGTCTTCATTCTCTGACTAAATGATAGTGCGGCATTTTTTGATGGATAGGTTTCTGTTTAGGCCATGTCTAGTGACACGAAAGAGCAAATGTGTAAGGTGCAATTAGGAATTGATGGCCTTTTTTCAGATATGTATTTTTTGTTTCTGTAAAAGAAGTAAGGTAAACTCGAAAAAATCGAGGAATTGTTGACACACAAATTCATACAATCTGTTTTCCGCATGCAATTGAAAATGTGCTGAAAGTAGTAAACGAATCTAATGTTGAAATAAGACACTGGTTAAACGTAGGTCTCCGATCCTCACGGAGAGCTGAAATATGTTCCTCAACTGTAGTAATGCGGGTATTAAGAGAGCTCCTCACATACATCAAATAACCTAACAACATTCCACATAAAAAACGAGATACTTATACCGGATATCGGCTCAAATTCAAAAAATTGGGAGCGATATAAAAGAACTTTACCTGCAATAGTTTATAAAAATCGATTTTGAAAAAAAGCAAGAATCGTACGACAGAAAAACTCATCTGATTTTTACACATCGTATTCAAAATTCAGTGATTTTCCAAGACATCTTCTATAATATCAGAGTCTTGAAGTCTCGAACCGTGGTTTTTTATTTCAGCACATCAATTTTTGGAAGTACTAAACAAAAAGAATGGTACAAATTAGAACAAGAGAATTGAGAACTGTAACAAATAAGAGCTGTTACAGATGGGAATTAACTTGTGGTGGATCGCAAGATACAAAAAACGAAAAAATCAATTTAGAATATTATAAAATTACAACACTAAACCGTTGTTCGTAATGTGAGCTCGCAAATAAACCTATTACAAGTTAGTTCTCATCTACAGCAGTTCTGATTTGCTACAGTTCTCATTTCTCTGTTTTTACCTGTAGCAGTAATTACTGTGACAGCTCTCATTTGTAGTAACCCCAAATTCAACTTTTAACCATGTCCGCAGTTCATGAAAAAATGTTAAAATTGAAAATCGATTGTTAAAATCGTATTGCCAATAAATATTTGGTTCTCATAAAACGGTAATACAAAATGAGAAAATTAATCAGAGATCTAAACCAAATACCATCACAAAGCAATGTTCTCGAAATCATCTTTTTCAAATTTGTTTTGCATTTTCAAATTCCAGAACAACAATGTAAAGTCGGTTGTACTGGTTTTATTTACCGAGAATCTCCCACAACGGACAACGTCGGTAGAGATCACGACTTCTATCACTAATTGTAAATCTAACAATACAACAACATGCATCATTTCGATTTTCAATTGTTGTGGAGCGGCTTGTTCAGTTTGGCATGATAACTATTGGAAACTGAATGAAGATTGTTTCAAAGTCAAAACTATCCACACTTCCAGCATTGAGAAGTAATACTCTGAAGGCATTAAGCTCAAATTCTTGAATGATATCTAAGTATTTGGATAAGAAGAGCATGAATAGTTCAAAGAATTCAAAGACCTTTGATTCATTCATTACCGATTTTCAGTCCTCATTAACTAATCAACATCTTTTTTCCGTCTTCTTCTTCGTTTACTTCCTTCATTCTATATCTGTCAGTTGGTCTCTTTTTTCCTTTCACTCCCACTCCCATAAAACTTTATGCTCTTTTTCCTTTTCAATTCCAATAAAGAGATATAGTGATTCAAAGTGGATACGCAGAGACTATGCCTGTGTTACTTTTATTTCTACTCATATACTTTTCTTATTTGTTTTGAGTTATTGAGCTCTGTTGGAGCTGCTTCATAGCATATAATGACGATGGAGAACCAGAAGAACATGAAGATGACAATTTTCGTTTTTCTCCTATTTCTTCTCTCCCCCGATTTTCAGATTTTCTAGGTTTCTTTCCATTTTCTGCAGTAATAACTATATACGTTTACATCCTGGTAATCTGAAATTTTAGTAGTTACATTTCCGTTTTTTCTCGTTTTTTCCTGTTTTCACAAGTGTCAAATTATTGTAGAAATAAGAAACTACATTTGCCCAATTACTGAAACGCGCACACTTTTGGGTCTTATTTCAGATAGAATGAATTGTATTTCTCATTTTGCACGTTTGATTTTTGATGATTACTAGGATAATGAGATTAGGTATTCGCATGAATATTAGTTACTGCAGGACACCTAAATATCATCATCTCGTTTTTATTGATATTGTTCTTTCGACTTTATCGCTTTAATTAAACTCCGATGGTCTATACGTGAAAAATATTATGGATATCTAAATTTAGAAAAAGAGAACGGTTCCAAAAATAGAAATGCATTAATCGGTCCAGCGGAATTTTCGATTTCCCCGTGTTTTTCTAGTAGAGTTTTGTTTTTCTAGTAGAAACACTTATTGGAAAAGAAAATGAACATATGTGTTCTTATCTTCGATAGAGCAACCATGTTTCCTAAAATCTTTCTCAATACGCCTGAAAATTTTCCAATATTTTGCTAGAAGATTTGCGATCCAGTAATAGGTGAGTTCTTGCTCTTAGAGTTATCTGTATTAGATATGTCAGCACTAGAGATTGACCATTCCTTTTTGACTATTTTGGCTACAGTACTTCAGTGTTACCGTAATCTTCCTAGAGCCGTATAGAATCTAGTACACAGCAGCTATATTTGAGATTTCGTTTGAAACCTTTGAGAGGAAAACGCTTTAATTACGACGTTTCTATACGGACACAGTCACAACTATTCCTTGGGTTGGGAGAGAAGGTTCTGGACGAAAACAAATCTAGTTTTCCAAACTTATTCAGGTAGGAGTTTTGACCTCGGGTAAATAGAAAAGAGCTATTGAACTGTCCTGTTAAATTCCCTTCCTGAACATCCCTTTCTCTCAAAAACTTTCCCATTCCCCCCTAAAACCCATTCCATCAGTTGAGATGAGTCGATCATGAAACGACCCATTAAAGGTCCCAATGTCCTTTTAATCATCAATAATTCAGAAGATGTGGCGCTGAAAAAGCTGTCCTCCTAAAACCTAAAACATTCTAAAACGGGATTTTTGGGTGCATTTTGGATGCGCTTCCTTTTTCCTCTTTTTGTCAACAGACTTCCTTTTTTGTTGAATAGCCTCGCAAATTGTCTCCGACACAGAAAAATGCACCATAAGAAAGAAGAAAAAAGCTAATCTCTCTTAGGAAAAAAAACAGAACAAGAAACAGGAAAGTGATCCATCAAGCACACTTTTGCCCGCGATTTTTCAAAGTTTTGGCCCGTTGATACTCTCAGAATCCACCCACTCGTTTTCCAGAGTTCCTCTGTATTTCTGACAGCTTCTGATCCTTTTCATTTTCTAGAAAAGTCATAAGTTTTGATGCAAACACAACCAAAAATGTTCATTTTTCTCCTTACCTTTTTTAGTTCTCCTCATTTGTCTATCCTTCTCTCTTGTTGGCTTTTCTGTCGTTTTTATGTAATTCCCGAGAGAATTCTAATGTTTCTCCGTGCCCTCTTTCACGTCTACATTATAGTATTCGACAATGAGCACACGAATGATTGTCATAATCAGTTTGTTTCTCTTTCGTCAGACGTTTCCAACATATTTAGTTCTTGAGGTATTACCTTTCTCAGAGCTCTTATTCTCCATGTTGCCATGTTGCGGTAAATTCCTTTTTTTTAAGCAAAAATTCAGGATTTTCTGATTCACTATAACTATTATTAGGGAATCTACTTGAGAATATTGTTCTACTCTTCAACCAGTTTTCTAGAGTTCCATTATACACTTCCACCCACTCTCGTTGTTTCATGACGTAACTTGTCAAAAGATTCCACAAAAAGGCATTTAGTAACCAAAGTCCAAATGTTTCTGAGTTTATCTGTTTTTACAATCTACTAGGTGTCTGGACTTCTGAATGTTTTAGTGAATCAACAAGGCCGAGTTGAAAAAAGAAGCAATTCATGATTGGATAGCTGTTAATCGGCCTTATTCTGAGATTTCCCTCAGGAATTGAACTGTTTGATAGATGTATCTGAAAATTCTGTTGATATTCAAAGAAAACTGAGATTACTGTAACTTTTCCATCCGAGCGTTTATTGAGGAAATGAAATTGATTACGACGTTCGATTCCTTATTTTCTATTTCTTCTGATATAAATTGTTTCGTCTGAATGGATAGTTCTTGTTTCTCTGCTTGAAAAAAACAGAAAAAGTTGCCAAAAAAGAACAGAGAAAAGGTTATTTGCCCTTTCTCTCATTGACAAGTTGTTCTCATGAAGAGCATTTCTTCTTCTTCTCTCATTGGAATGAGCTGAGAAGAGGGTGTCAGTGTCAGCTGCTGCTTCTTCTTCTTCTATTCGAAGACTCTCTAGCCACAGACGTGTCCGATGGTCCATCAGTCACTGAGGAAAGCGAATGGAAAAGAGAAGAGAAATGGAGAGAAAAACGAAAGACGCCCTAGGAAATGCAACTATTTGTGTATGTTGAGAGATAAGAAAAGAAGAAGGAGGACACCAGACTTTCCGTTTTTTGAAATATTGTCACCATTTGTTGTTCCATTCTTGTGTGTTCCCTTCTCTCTTGATGATATACACTTTCGTATACCTACTTGTTCTGCTCCACTCCTTAACTTTCGTCTCTGTAAACCATTTGGAAAAAGAGCGGCCGGACGATGGCTATTTCCATTCAACCAACTCGGTTTTTTTCTCATTTAGTGAGCTGCACTCCAGAATTTTTTTATTGGACTCAATTTCCGCTTCACAGCTTATCCTCTCTTCTCTTACTCCTCCAAAAACACGGACACTTTTCTCTTTTCTATATTTAGTTATGTTCTGATTAAGCTTTTCGTGGTATCATGATTTATGGCTTCAGAAGAAAGATCAGGCAGAAATCGTGTGCTCTCACAGGACACGCCCACTCTGTTGGGGTGTCAAACATGGAAAGCAGACACAGGATGGAATTTTGTTGTTTTTTTAGATCAGATCATAGGATAAAAAAGGGCAACCTGAGTAACTGAATCTCGATTTGGTATCCAGAAGACACTTTTGCCAAATCAATTTTGTATTATACATATATTCATCGATTTTTCTAAAGTGCTACTCTGAAAATAGTAAGTTTTCTATTTTTGTCGTAGCACTTTCTTTTCTGAGAATGGACTATTGCTTAAAAATGCACACTTTTCTTTGAAGTGACTTTCGCTCCTGCGCAACCGAATAATCTTCTTTTCGATGTACATAAAATATGAAATCAAGACAGATAATTGATTTCTGAATGTTCGTTTCATAAAATACATGTTGAAATAAAACAAAGAAAACATGATAAAGTTGTTGGTCCCTTCTTTTCATCATTTCTGGACAACAAGAAAAAGAGAATTTCTCAAGAGGAAAAACAACCGAAAAAACAAGAAACTCACTGCTCTCAGAGCACATCATCATCATTATGCTTATTCTGAGCTTCTGAGCCACGTGAGTCTCTTTTGGAGCCCTCGAGCAACTTTTTCGTCCCTTCATCTTTCAATTGGAAGCTCATCTTTCTTTGCACAAATCACTCTTAACTCATTTACATTTATCCGCATTATGCACGGAAAAACTACCGTAATCCTACGAGTTTTTCTAAAAAAAAAGCCCGAAGGAAGTTGAGAAGAAATCATCATTTAAGTAGTCGGAATATATATAAATACATACATGAATCTACTCAGAATCACATACATTTATCTTCCTGGAATCAGGCGGTCGTACTGGAAAAGATCATCTGGAAATCTGTCTGATTTATGTAGATATTCCAGTTCAAAGTGCAAAAACTTCATTAAAAAATGAGAAAGTTCAATGGATTAGTTCTTGAAATAACGAAAGAACTTTGGACTTATCACCATCATAATCATTTGTTCATACTTTTTTATACAAAAAATATGGTTCTTCTCTCCAATATCATAATCCTATTTGTCTCTTTCATCTTCTCGAATAATGGATAAAATTCTCTTTGTATTATTCCAAAAGGGGGTGGATATGGAGATTAGAAGAAGACATTAGGCACACGTTATTTGACGGATTGCATTCATGACATCGTTATTCAATTTTTGATTTATTATTTTAAGAGTCCTAATTATTTTTCGGGTGTATTTGAAGTTCTTCACAGATGCTTTATTAGATTGCATTCGAAATACCAATTATGAATTGAAGTTATAGAAATAAGCGTTCAGAACAAAACTCGTTAAGTTACGAAACAGATACCGTATTCATTTTCCCGTTGTTCATGTTTTATTTCTTCTGCTCACGAAATTTGAGCCCAATTATAACTTGACAGAATCCAGAAAGCAATTTGAAACGAAAATTGAAAAATGAGATATTCGGAATCTTCTCCGGAGACGTTTCACGACCTTTTTCTACTCACATTGAACTCAATTTCCGATTGAAAACTAGCATCGTTTCTTGTTTTTTCTTCTTCTATCCGATGATATTTTGTTCCGAAATGTCGATAAAATCTGATCTTTCTTTAATTAACTTTATTCGTAAAGGAAGAGTTGTTTGCCAATTATTTCTTCTTATTCTTTTTTGTTTCCAAGTTTTGAGTCATACTAAAAATTAATGTTTCGACTAGACGTTAGTTCCGTTTCAACTTGTTTTTCGTGTTCCTCTTGTTTCGAAGAATTTCCAAAACTCATTACAACACTGAAAGAAATAGTTAGTGTTCATAAATCTAGTGATCTTTCGTTTTTTTTCTAAACACAAAAAATAATTGTTTTGAAGATCAGTTTGACAATTTTTTACTGTCGAAGACTATCCGAATATCGTTACGTCTTCACTGGAAACCCTACTTTCAAGAAGTTCTAGAAATAGTATGCCAATATTTATCAAATTTCAAAAATTGATGTGTATTGTCGATACCGTACTAACATTAACATCAATTTGTGATCGTTTGACAGAATCTTTGATGGGAATCATATAGAAATCTTCTCCAGAACATTAATTTTTAAAACCTTCTCTTCTTCAATTTTTATCTGAACATTTGAAACAATCAAAAACCACCAAAACCCTTTATTTCTTTTCGTTTTCTTCATATTTTCAACTCACACATTTGCATTTGATTACCTTTCCACTCTCTTCTTTCTCTCCCATGACCTATCTCTTTTCCCACTAACTTTTTCCTCCACATTTCACAGAAATCTTACATTTTCTCCCCTATTCTCTGTGCAAGAACTCTCTGTGTCCTTTTTTTTCTCTATTCCTGAAGAACCTAATTTCCATAAAAGCCAAAGATATTTCTTCGTTATCCTTTCTCTTTTTTCTCTTTTTCAGACCAAAAAGTTAGAGAGATAGAAGAGGTTTTTGCGTGTGTTCTCCTAATTATTCATTCACTTTATCCGCATTATTCAAGCTCATTTCCGTGTATTCGAGAGCAAGTTTTCTTTTCTGGAAAACAATATTTTATTGCTTTTTATTAATCTTTTCGTAGAACTTTTCATTTTCTCGGAACAAATTGAAAAATAAGCGAAAACGAATTGGAAAAAGTAATCAAAAGTATATGACCTCGAAGTATATGAGTTTGATTTCCACAGAAGAATTTCGACAATTCGTATTCTAACTACAACTGTATTTTTAGTTTCTTTTTTCAGTTTTCCTTTGATTCCAGAAACTGAAAGTAACGCAAATAAATCAATCAAATTACAAAATTTCTTCGAAACGGAGTAAAAACATTTTTCATAATGTTTCCGGCTTCAGAAGAATAGAAATATATTCTCAGAATACCACCCACGGTGCTCGAAAAGTTATTTGAGACCAGTTACAATCCCCATAACTACAAGAGATTTCAGTTTTTAGATGTTTCAATTTCTAATCGTTTCAAGAGATTCACATTCATGTTTCGTTTATTTACTTTTTTGTTCTCGCTTTCAAAATGAATTCAAATCATCTCGTGACATCGTGATTTCCAACTTTCTGACTCGATCCAGGATGTTCTGAATTCGTTCCATCGAAAAAAAAACAAATAATAAAAAGAGACGTTCGATATCCAATCAAAACTTGACTTCTCACAATTTTCTTTTCCATAATCAAATTTTGTGAGAAACTCCGCCGTTTTCGAGTTTTTTGCCCATTTCCTCATAGAAAGTAGGAGCAGCAATCCACTTGAAAAATCCAATCATCTTGGAGAAGTAGAAGACGAACTCGAATCCAATTCACTGCATTTTTAGGGGGTTTTCTGGTTAAACTTTGTCTCATTCAATCACCTCTTTGAGTACGTTTTCTTATATTCCTTCTTTCTCTCTTTTTCTGTGTTTTGATATTTTAAAATCTTTTCAAAAAGCGATTTTCGTTGTCTTACAGGTAACTACGAGAACAAACGAAAAAAAAACAAATTGGACACGTCATTAAATCTAATTGGAAATGGTAAGTCTTCTGAATCCGCCTTGTTCTTCTTCTTTTGATATACATCAATTTTCGGATTACAAATGTTCTGCCGCCTCTGAATTTGAGGTCAGAAGACTCATCTGATTCTACTCGTTTTCTTTCTTCATTCGAAAATCTCAAAGTTCAAATCGTCTAGACTTTTCTCCCATTCGTTCTTGCAATTAAAATAGAGAAAAATACTTTTAAACTTATTTCTCAACCTTTTTTCGTTTCAAATATCGTATTCGAATTTCTGATTGTTCAAACATTCTCTGATGGTGTGAGGAGACTGAATATGCTGATTCCCATTAACATCAGGTCTGATATAATAGTTCTAAAAGAAGCAAACAAGATTTGGAATCTCTGAAATTCTTATAATCTAAAAAATCCAGTTCCTTGAGTCGTCTTCTTCTGTGTCCTCCTCGAGTAAACATTCATTCCTGCTGCAAACTGAACAATTTCGTACTTTCTACTAGTCCCTTGACCTTATTCCTTCATCTCCCCCTCTTAAAAAGTGAACATTTTCAGTCGTCTGTTGTTTCTTTTCTCCAGGGGATACCCACGCTTGGCTCGTTGTTTAAAAAAAAAAGAGAAAAGAGAAAAGAGAGCAAAAATAAAATAAATTGGGGCCAAACGAATGGTGGAAACAGAGAGAGAAAGGGAGATCAATTTTCGCGTTTCCATATTTTCTCTTTTTTTTTCTTTTTTCAGTCAGAATACTCGAAAATTCTGACATGAATCTCGGAATGTGATGGTATCTGTAGACTGAAATGTTGAATATGCAATTTGAAATCTGGAATTCACAGTCGTCTTCCGCATGGTGTTTGTGTGTTTTCTCTTCTCTTTCGTGGAAATTTCTCCTTCTTTCTTTCATCGTTGAAGAATGACTTCTAGAATCTAGAATCTGGAATTTCATCAGGATAAAAGCTGAAGACGTCAGTCTTATTTCTCTCTTCTCTTCTTCGTTTTTCTTCGCTTATTTTCTCCATTGGAGTGAAGTAAAGAGAGAAAAAGAAGTCAGTTAGTTTCTATCTTCTGTGGTTCTTTTTAAGATTCTGTAGAGTCACGTGATGATGACAAGAGGATGTTTGATATAAACTCAGTTGAGATTCTCTCATCTTTTTTCTTCTTTCCCTATTCTCTTAGCCACTCAAAAACATTCCATTTTGAGCATTCTTGAAACATTTGTTTTATTTTGGTCCGACTGCTTCAATCAAGGTTTCTTATGTTTTTCTAGGAGCTCAACGTTTCTGAAAGACAACAAATGAAAAGAATTTGAGATGGAAGAGGGCGAGATGTCGGAATAGTATTTAATCATGTATGATATCTTATCCGGCCCGAATAAACTATCCCATTTTGTTAAGGTCCATAAATTTGGGATTAAAAATAAAATTCGAAAATGCGAGAAAACTTCAGTTGAACTCGTCTTGAAATGTCTTAGAACTCAACTAGTTCGACTAGATCTATCTAATTGAACATCTAAAATCACAGATCTCTGAAATGACCTAAAATGTTTCTTTTTTTTTTATTCTTTCACCTTATCCTATTTTCCCTAATCGTTTTCCTGTTTTCTTTTCTTTTCTCTTCTTTTTCGCCCCTGAAACTTTTTTATGCAGCATAAAACTTCCAAGTGCCCAGCGATAGTTTCCAGTACAAACTATGAATATTCTCTCTCGATTTTCCACTTTCGAACCACCACAAAATCTCAAAACCTTCGAATTATTTTGATTGGATTCGGTTCCTCGCATGCCCTATTCGCACAACCAAATTGGGTTTTTTTTTCGCATTTTCGGTTTCTGTGCTTGGCCTCCCACCCATAACATATCTATATAGAAAAAAGGGGATATATGGACATACATAATAAGCGCAACGAATGTGATTATGTGAGTGCTTATGGCTCATGGACGTCTAGTGGTTGACACCAAATATAAACATTTTTGCATGTGCTGTGTCTCTGTTTCAAAATATTCTTTGAAAACTTCTCCCCCCTCCAACTTTGTCATTTTTTGTCAACACTTGAAAATTTAAAAAGGTCATTTGAGACAATTGACACTTGATATCTTTTGTTCAACTGCAACATTTTAGCAGCGTTTTTTGAAGATTTTTGAGCATTCAAACTAGATTATGACATAATTTAACTGGAAGAAATCTAGAACGGAACAGATTTTCTATAACTTATTTTATTAGAAGCAAATGATCTGATTTGTAATAGCAATATTTTTCTAGTCATATAACAACGAATGATTTGCCAATGAAATAACTTCAAAATATCCGTTCCTTCTTGTCGTAATTAACGTTTAGTTTTACTTTTTTCCATAGATATATGTATCCACACTGTCAGCTATGAAATATCGTGAACACCTCTTTTTGAAGCCTTCAATATTTATTTCTACAATAATTCAATAATAGATCTTCTTTTGCAGATATTGCCTTTGTTGAGACAGCGACTAAATAGAAAATGCTACCAGTAGTGGTTGAATTAGTCTGAAAATACTCTAATGAGATAACAGAGAATTGATCAGAAATACCGTACTCTTAATAACATGTTCAGAGTTTTAGCTCATTCCCGAATTTCCGAATCACTAAAAAAGAGTAGGATATGGTGCTCATAATCGATGCCTGAATTGTTCGAAACTTAATTCCCACGAATGATAACGAAAAAGTCAAAGTCATTGTGAAATCAGGCTCATTTTCATTCGGGAATTTTGAACCTTTCCTTTGCTTATAGGGGTGAGAGAATTTCCATTTCAATGATCAAGGCATTCTGAAAAGTTCTCCGTCTCTCTTCATTCCACCCCCTCTTCCGATTTCTTATTGAGGAAGTAGGTTCAGTGATGAGAAGATTCTAAAATATGATGCCGATTTGCATCAACTCTTTTACTAATGAAGTCGTCCTCCTTTCCTCATTTTCCCCAATTAGGACTTCTCTCAAAATTCTTTCGAGAGCATCTCAGGAGCAAATGATACAGATGAAGAGGAAAAAGAGGCGCTAGAGATGACGGGACGTCTCGGAGCAAAGCAGGGAGCACACCATGTGCCTGATTCAATTTGTACTGCTTCTTCTTTTTTCTTTTTTTGCTTCTATTACTTCTTCTTCTCCTTCTTCTTCCTCTTGTTCGTTCCCCCCGTTTTCTCCCCCGTTTTACCAATTTAGCATCAGCTTTTCTCTCTTTTTCTATCTCTCCTATTCATTTTTTCTTGCTCCAACCGAACGCTGTTTCTCTTTTTTGGAGTCATCTGTTCTTTCGCCCCTCGGAGACTACGAGTTGATATCAGATTGGAGATATAGACGTATGATAACCTAAAAATAGACACGCCGAGTGTCTACCTTTTGGTTGCCTTGGTATCACCATGCACCCTTTTTGATCTTGATTCCATTTTTGGATTTCCAAGTTTACAAATACATCCCAAAGTGCAGAACTACAGTTTTCAAAAGTAGGAACTTCGATGATTTAGTAAACCAGAGATCTTGTGAAAACTTTCAAATTTTCACCTGGACCAGAATCTAGGGCGACTTTGTGTTCACCTATGCATAACGTTATATTATTTCAAAAAGCTTAGAAAATAAGTGATAATTTGATTCAAGCTTCAGTCAGTCGGCATCAATAACACAGGTGGAATACGTGACTTATCACATGAAAAATAGAAGAAGGCAGTTATCGGAACGAGGTTATTTATGGTTCGAGGCGTTTCTTTTTTAAGAAGAGGCTCCAGAATATTAGAAATATTGTTGAGTTCTGGCCTCGAGCTTTAACTTTTCGTTATTTTTGATTATCTCAAAGCATAATTTATGTTGCTATAAATGGTTCATTTATTATTAATTCTACGAGCTATCATCATCTCTTTGTAGCCTACACTCTTTTTAAACCTGAGCCAAGTTGATCTTCTTCTGTTCCTGCCTGTTAAATCGTTGGGTAGTTTCAGAAAAACCCCCAGATTAGTTCACAGGATGAACCTACCGTAATCTCCCATTCTCATTGACATTTAACCTTCCAATGAACTCTTTATTCATTCATTGGTGGCACTAAGATGTTCTGTAGAATTAGAAAATGAGCAGAATTACATCATTTGACATGTTCCCCACTGCTTCATGACCGTCATTTTCTCATTTTTCGAGTCTTCTTTCCCGTTTTTTCATCGTTTTCTTCCCGAAATACATTAAGAAATTCACCATGTCAACCCGTCAATTTGTTCATGTCATTGGCTTCTTCTTCTTGTTTTTCGAATTAATAAAAACGGAAGACGAAGATGAAAATTCTCATTTGGTGTCATTCTTCTTCTCAGCTTTCTCATTCTTCCAATTTCTGGTGAAAACCTGTCAAAAATTATCTGGATGTGCCCCCGCCAAGTTCTCAAAAAAGTCATGAACTACTCGGAATAAAAGAGCAAAAAAGTGATAGAAGTGAAAAAGAAGAGGGAGAGAGCTGTAAATTCAATTAAACTACTGCGCTCTCTCGTTTTCTGTTGTCACATTTCCCAGTTTGTTCCATTTATTTTGCGGGGGCTTTTTTGATGTTTATCCACTATTGTCGAACGTTTTGTTCAGTTGGATCAGAGATATTGATGTTTAAGGAATCTTCCTGAAAAACGAATATCTGACTAAGCTCGTTTTCATTATTCGAGATGCTATTTCCAATGAGTAACTCCAGAGGAACAACATGCAATTTATGGCTATAATTATATTCGAATTGTGTTGTGATCGGAAGGCTATTCTCTTCCATCATTTCCAACTTTCTGATTCTAATTATAACTTCTCCTCTCCATTCTTTTCATAAGTTCAAATGACTTTCTTTTTGAAATTCACAATAGAGCGGATTAGTTATTTTTTCATAAATGTGTGAGAATAGAGAGTACGAAAAGTTTGAAATGAATTTTCGGTTTCCAATTTCAAAATCAGTCGTAATTTCCTTCCAACTTCCCACTATTATTATTGTTATGAAGTAACTTTTTTTCCACATCTTCCCGATTTCAGCTGTCTAAAAGTTCAGCTTAGAACTTTGTTGTTCTTTCCTTATTCACACTTCATTTCATTTTATTTGTCCCACTCGAGTGCACTCGTTCTTCTTCTCCATATATCTTCAATTCTCTTCTTTCTTACTATTTTCACACTTTTCAAAAACCAACTATTAACTCTTTTCCGGTGACCGAAATAGTCATTTCTCTCAAAATAATCTCAAGAATTAACTCGTTCGAATCATCCGTTCGTCATCAAAGTACGTGATCAGACAGCAGAATCTTCCTTTTATCCAATTTTTCCCTTTTTGTGCAGACCGAAATCAAATTCGTTCCCAAAAAGATTCGAGTTTTCTTCAGCAGTCAAAGCTTATCATTTTCTCGATTTTTTAGTTTTCAATTTATGATTCAACAACGGAAAATTGTAAGCAAATCAAGAAGTTTACCTTGTTTATCTGGCGGTTTTTTCAAATCTTATTTCTTCTGATTAGTCACTTATTTGACTGAATTGTTTGTCATTTTAAGAAAAAATTATAAAGTGAGTTGTTAATACGATTTCCAGTTAAATCAAAATAACCAGCGTTCCAATACTTACTGGTTCAATTAAGCTTGTTTCCGATCTCTAAAATTCCAATTATTATTTACTGGATCCCCGGAAATTACCTTTTCCTCTTTTTCACTCATTCTTCAATTTTAATGATCAAAAATTAATTACTCAAAGCACAAACTCCAACTAGAAAAAGAAAAGAAAAACAGTGTGAAAGAAAGAATAAATCAAGTGAATCGAATGAGAAAGTGAAAAAGTTTTTGTGCATAAATTATCTGACAATTTAAATCCGTACGTCTTCTTCTTTCTTTTCTCATTCTTTTTCATTTCGCTTCAGGCTAAAACAAATCAGTTTTCTCCTTTGGTAATCCGTTTTCCATTTCATTTTCTATCATCAACAAATAATTTTTCTCTCCGTATTCACAGCTTTTGGATTTTCATCATTCCAATCGAAACTTTTTCGACTTTTTGAACTGGAAAATGCGTATATTTCATTCATTTAGACACAGATTTATGAGATTTATCACGTTATTTTCAAGATTTGATGTTCACGAAAGAGAGATTCCAGTGCCGAATTCCCACGCAAGAGAAGCCGGAAAATTGACAAGTTGAAATCAAAAATATTGCCAGTCTGTTCTCGAACAGAAGTGAGACATCTCCCACTTTTTCATTGATTTTTATTTTAAATTAGTAAATTGAAAACTAATAAATTTAATGACATTTTAAAAGTTTTGGAACTTTTTTGATGTAGACACCGAATAGACTGAGTTCTGAATTTCCACACAGATATGGGTTATTTTGAATCTTTTCATGGAAATACCCAACCCGGGAGGTTTCCAATTTCCGAATCTCGGCACGAAATAGGAAATTATGAATTACCTTCCATTTCTCTCTCTGTCCCTTGATTTCTCTTTTTGGTTAACTGATAGCTCATCCTCGCGTAATCGAAAAGAAGGATAGAAGAAGTGAAAAATATGAATAATCTGTGAATCCCATCAAAATAAGCGTCTTCTTCTTCTCCTTTTTCTACTTCAACATCTTCTTTTTCCATCATGAGCCAACGTCTTCTTCATTGCTCATAGGGCTAATCCCATCCTGTTTTCTCTCACTTTCCTTCTCTAATTTTTGTTTTTTTTTCTCTTTGATTTGGTTAAATTTTTAACAAATTTTCGAATGGTTTTTAGAATTTTCATATTTCGTCGGACTTTCATTTCTTTGGAAAGAAATGAAATGTCAGCCGATCTAAACTCACTGCCCCCCGGGGGTCCTTCTGAACTTTTTTACTTGATAAAAGCCAACTGATTGGGGTTGGGTTCGGAGGAGGTCTCCCAAGACCTCGGGACCCTAATTTGCGATCATTCTCAATGTGCCGCCCGTCGTCGTTGGAGCACACAAATTGTGCTCGACGAGCCGGACACAAATTACGCTCCGCCCACTTTTCTGGTCGTTCCTAACATTTTTCGGAAAGTTTCAAAAGTTTTCGAGTTAAACTAAAGATTAGATGTCACCTTTTATTGTTACAAAAGTTTACAACTCGTGATATTTCCACTCTCATGGTCATGCTTGCTCGCTCGGATTAATTTTCTTTATCATGAGATTTTTCTAGGTATTATTTTGGATTATCGATATTCGAAATTAGAAAATAAACTTTGGTTTTGTAAACATCATTGCTTTTGCTAACAAAATACCGTATACATCGTATGGAAATATGAATGAAATGATGTTTTCATTAAGTACATTCCGAGTACATTTCGGTTTTCGATTGTATTCAGCGTGGTATTTCACAAAATAAATTAATCGCTTAATCGAGGTGATGACAAGCTTATCGCTGATTCTATTCGAATTCCGGTTCCCATTCCGAATGTCTCCTACTTAGAAATTATGAGATCAGTAAATGATTTTGAGTTCGAAAGCACATATTTTGGTATTCATGAGAAAAAGCTACATCTGGAACTGATAGAGAACACAAAAGTTGTATCTCTTACGTCTGTGATTTAGTTGATTGATTACCGGATAACAAATCATTTTTTGAAGTCGTGCTCATTTCAGACTATCTTCAGAATTCAAACTCGTTTACGTTCAAACCAAAACTATTTTCCACCCGAATGTCATTCATTTTGCACAGCAAAAATCAAAGTTCCAATTAGTTAAAAATTCTTGAAATTCATCTGAAAATGCACACATTCATAACACATTTTTTGCTTGAATCCATTTGACATGTTCATGTCAAACTCAGTCACAAACTGGCCATCACAAGAAGATTTTCAGAGAGAGGAAAGTCGTGTCTTCCTTCTTTTTCTCATCTCAAAATTTCATCTCTGAACGTTTTTTCCACTCTTCTCCCCCCTCTTTTCCATTTTTTGCCCCCTACGACTACTCGTCATTTCTTTTTTATTTTCATCCGCCTCATTGCCTTTTTTCCTTACTTAATCCCAACTTTTTGGCTTTATTTACCTTTTATACTATTCATTATTCTATCATTATTTCTTCATATCCATCATTTGATTTTGAAGAATTCTCAGCTTGATCCTTGTTTTTTTGAGGTCTTGGGTATTGCCAAAAACTAATTACTCAGAAGGGTCTAGACATTTTTTGGAAGGAAAGAAGGAATGAAAACACGGAAAAACTTCATCAGTTTGAGAAAACGCCTTGGGGTACGGAACATCATAAACTATCGGAAAATGGGTTGGATGCTGTGAAATTTAGATTAAATTTCTGACCAGAAGTTCCGCATTTTCGAATGATGTTCGTCACGAGCAGAGGTGTAAAATCCTCAACTCAGAATCTATTTGGCCTTCCAACTTGGACTTTTCTCTGTTCAAATTCCCTTTATTTTCTATTCATTCCTCTGATTTTTCCACAATTTCTCTTGTTATATAACTAAGTGTTTTCTCTTTTTGCTCTCATAACTCTCCCAACTTTTTCTCTTTTGTTCAAATTATTTTTCCATATTTTTCTTATTCTTTCAAAAATAAAAAAAAATTCATGAAGCAGTTTCTCATATAAGTAAATATCTCTTCAAATAATACAACTTTTTCTTCTGAAATTCTTTTCTAAAACTCCTATTTGCTCTCTATTTTCGACCCTTCTTTAAGGTAAAATGAGACTTTTCGTTTTCTATGAATATCTAAATATGACCTCTTTTTCTTCTCGTTTCCTTCATAAAATGTGTCAATTTTAGCGTTTCATATCGAATATCTAATGTATTTCCATTACTCTCATAATCTCTATTTATATAATTTCTGTCTTTAACTTTTTCTCTTCTTCTTCTCACAATTATCTCCTACGCATTTCTGAATTATCGGCGTCATTCAAAAACATTAAAAAAGAAATAATCACAGCTAGGCCGAAATTTATTAAATCTTTGGAACCATTAACTTCCACCCACAATTTATTTGATTTGGAAGTTGATATTATGCCAGTTTCCGTTGATTCTTAAATGAAAGATCGTAGATCTCACTTGTCTGGACGAGTGGACGAACGTACTCAATCGTAAACAATTCTGAGACATTCTGAAATGAAAGACACATAGAGAAAGGCTGGAACAAGTGTCACTTGTCGAAAGTTGAACTTTTTTCTTTCAATTTCAAAGTTGTCGAGTCATCCGGCTCTCGTGAAATGAACTCATTTAGCTCTTTTATGTAGTTTGTGAAGCTTTAAATTACGTCCGTCGAATTGACTAAATTTGTTCAAAGTGAGTAGTCAACAACATTGTGAATTTACTTTGGAATTGTATTTCTGGGATATTGTAAACCATTTTACGCTTATCTATTTTTCCTTTTTCAATTATTTTGTTTTCTAGGGTCTTTTAACAGAAAAAATGATACTTTTGTTATAATAATAATAATAATAATAATTTATTACGTCCGCAAGGGTACGTGATTGATACCAATATGCATGAGTTCAATTTGTCCGTGTTCCAGTTTCTTGTATTCGTAGCACTAATTCAATTTTTTCTTTTTCTTATTTCTTGGAACAAATGCTTCTTCGAGGATGATTGGAGATAAATTAGCATCTTCGTAACTCTCAAACTTGATCCCCAACAGTTCAAGAGCTACTGTTTGACAGTGAAATATCATAACGAACTCTCGGAAAATTATCCATGTCCTGCGTCTATGTCTCTTAGTTTTCTTCTTCCGAATTTTCCGTTGTTGTTTGCGTTGTTTCAGCTTCTGCTTTCTTTTCTGTTCTGCCTTTGCCCGTTTTTCAACCCATTCTTGTTTCTGCTCACTCACATTATCCTTGACTTGCTCTCTTAGTTCAGCTATTATCATCCGATCGAGTTGTAGGACTTGTTCGCGAAATCGGGGGTTTTCACGAAACGCCTTTTCCAATACTTCCACCATTCCTTCTGCGATACGTCTAGCGGTGTCATCGACCAACTTTTATATATTCCAATCATCCAGTCCCATTTCGTTGCCCGTTTGATTCCTTACGTTTTGCTAACAAATGCTTGAACAACCTCCCATGAATGAAAACGAAACGGGGAATGAAAACGAAACGGGGAAAGTTATCCACTTGTGAAGTCTTCAACGTCGTGAAACAATTCTAAAACATCAAATTTCTCATAAAATAATCATGAAAATGTTTTACCTGTGGTTCAATCTCTCGACACCTCAATGGGTTATTTATAGGTTTTTTCATTCCGGTCCGTTTAACAACTCATCATTTTCAACCCACACGGAAACATCTCTTCCCTCAATTCTCTCATTTTTCTTTTGCCCTCATGAGCATGTCAACTCACCTTCTCTCCCCGTTTCTAACAACTGTTTGATTCTGTTGTCTGTGGTCTCTCCGTCTCAACTATCCAAATCTTCTTGTCTCAAAAGAATCTAGAACTAAAAAATGGGGGGGAACCAACCAAAAGTCATCACATTCTGTCGTGGCAGTCATCATTCTGTTATGTGTTAAAGCCATCAACTTTCCATTTAATTTATTGATTCATCTCGACGTTCTGATTCTTTCCAAATCCGTTTTCTTTCAGAATTTCATCACTGACTCATATCATGGCGGATTCCACGTCACCGTTCAACGTCTCGATTCTCGATAATTCGACGGCGAAACTGAGCGAAATGGTTGACTCTGGTTGGGTGAGTTAGCCAATCTGATTGCCAAGAAATTAGAAAAATATATTTACGTTTTGTTGTGACTGATTTTTACGAGAGGAAAACAAGATCGTGGGATTAGAAGCATCAAAAATTAACCTATTCTTGATTTGATCTGAAGAAATAAAATTAGTTTTTGATTAGTATTTTCACAATTTCAAAACCAAATGAATACAAATATATCCAGAATTCCAATCAGAAGTACCCATGCACTTTCAGATCATCATTTCAATCTCTAAAATATTTCAGAACGTACTAGCGTCGACCAGTGTTCAAGCATTCAATGGAGCAATGGACGTCTTAGAAGAGTCTTATCCGGTGAGTAGGTCTTTGTCACGTCATGCTTGAAATATCTAATCCGAGAAAAGAGAAGAGATGAAATCCTCTGCACTTCTCAGAACTTCAACTCATTTTACTCATTTTTCAGCTATGCAAAAAGATGCTTGACCACAATAAGTTATTCCCTGAACGAGGTATCATTCCCATCTTTCTCAATATATTCTTCTTAAATTATTATCTTTAGATCCAAATGATACCCGTATTTGGTGTAATGCCACGTATGATACAGTACTCTGTTGGCCTCCAACGCCCGCGAATTCGTCAGTAACACTGCAATGTCCACATATGAAAGGATTAGATCCGAACAGTAAGTTCTTTTTGATTACTTAGACGTGAAGGAGGGTTACTGTATATTTGAAAAAATGGTACAGTAACCTGATTGTCCTTAATTGAGATCATGATAGTAGGTTCCCATTTAAGCTGTTTTTTGGAACGATTTTATCAGAAAAAGTTAGAATTGAAATTAGAAAAATGAAAGACTGACTAACGCTGGTGGCTGACGTTTTCTGTATAGAACGCATGGTGTATTTGTTGAAAAATCGTGGAAAAATGGTATTTTTGCTGAAAAAAGACTCAAACAGTTCAAAAAAGAAAAGAAAAGCATGACTGAGAAAATACACATTCCGAACGAATTATTCTCAGAATCCCCTCCAATTGCTTGGCTTTTTTCTATGTGGAATGCAATTGCTTGACTTGATTTTTGATAAGAATTCGCATCGAAATAAATTTGAAATTGCTTATAATAATTTATGTCGCTAAAAGAAATTCGCAATATGAATAATGCTTCTGCTTGTGCTTTCTTTCCTATGAGGCTCATTTTATTGATTGTATTTTTTGACTGATGGTCCCATGTTTTTGGCTTCAAAATGCAAATTTAAAAAGATAAGAAAAAAAAAAGTTTCCCAAGAAAAACATCCTATCCCTTTGTTTATGTTACTAACTAACCTGCATTTATATTCATGTTTCCCCTCTGTTAATTCTTTTTTGAAATGATTGGATCAGTTTGAAAAATGGAAAATTCGCCTGGTTTCTTCTTGACAACTCGGTGACTTTTATATTTTTCATGAATGACAACGTTTTAATTCAAGCCAAATCTTAATGAAATCGGATGAGCTTCAGCAGTTTTGTTCGAATACTAATCAAAAATATCTTCTTGTTCCCTTCCCCGTAAAACCGAGAAAACTAAACTTCGTGCTTACTCTTATCCCCCTCGTTTAATATAAACTATTATGTTTTCTTCCTGTTTTCTTCCCCATCCGATTACAGAATTCATTGTAAAACGATGCGACGAGACGGGACGATGGGCGGGAAAGAAACCGGGTCATTACGAGAATCCATGGGGATGGACAAACTTCACCGTCTGCTTCAAAATCGATTATGAAGATGTGAAAGTACGAAATTTAGAAACAAAATGTGTTTAAATCAAAACGCATCCATATCTAGTCCTATCTCTCACACGAATTCTATGTTTTATGTTTCTATTCTATCTCTTTTGCCTGAGTTTGCTCTGCTCAATGTTCTTCTTTCTTTTCTATCCACATTTCTTCTATCCCTAGTCCTATTTCTGTGTACGTCATCTATATGTTGCTACGTCTTTGCCACGTCACACACACACACAAAGTACCGTATCCACACACATTTAAACTATATATCCATATCAACCACTTCTACAATTACTCTACCGTAATCCCAACACAGAAAACATCACAAAGGACTGCCACGTGTCGGGAGTTTGGTCAGGACGAAATGCTGGAGAAATGGGACCGACACTGCCCGGATGGACGAATTTCACGATGTGTTACACGGATGAAGTCATTTATATCATGCAGAATTTGAACAACGAATCGTTGACGGTATTTTATTATCATTCGTTTTTTTTGCTCTCTCATTTTCCATTTTTCTTTCAAAATGACTTTCTCACTCACTCACTTTTCACTCACTCACTGGTTTTTTGAATATTTAATTTTCTCTTTTTCAAATCTCACACCTTCTTTTTTCATCACTTGTATTCACACCATTTTCTCATCACATTGTTTGTCATTTATGGTTTTTTGTGCAAATTTTCTATTTGATACGGCCTGCAAAAATACAATTTTCGATTTTCAGATTGCACAAGAAGTTGCTCGAAATGCACGAAAACTTGAATTCGTTGGTCTTGGCTTATCACTGGTCTCTCTTATTTTGGCCATATCTATCTTCTCTTATTTTCGGTGAGTTTTCAATTTGAAGGAAGAGTCGAATTATTGTGACAAATTAGAATCTTTCTACTTTTGAAAGACTTGACCTATCCGTCCCATTCAACTGTATAATGTTTCAGACGTCTCCGAGTATTTCGAAATTTACTGCACTTACATTTAATGATCGCTATGCTTATGGTTGTGATTATCCGTCTGGTTCTCTATATTGATCTGATTTTTACCGGAGATATTGGTCCACATACAAATTCAGCAGAAGGAAAAACAATAAATACAATGGTATGAGTTATATAATAAAAGTGGAAGATCAAAACAAATTAATTTGCAGCCGATAGTATGCGAAGGAATGTTTTTCTTCTTGGAATATTTCAAAACAGTTACTTTCTGTTGGATGTTCTTGGAAGGAATCTATCTGAATAATCAAATTGTTTTTGGTTTTTTCAACTCAGAGCCAAAACTTCTTCCATATTTCTTAGCAGGATACGGTAATTCTATTCATGAAAAAAGCTTATATTGAAATTTATGTTTCAGGAATTCCATTAATTCACACAATGCTTTGGCTATTCGTTGTCCTAATAAAAAAAGACTTCAAAGTCGAAAGATGTTTGGGATCGTATTATTTGGAACCAGAGTTTTGGATTCTTGATGGACCGAGAATGGCTGAATTGGTGGTACGAACTTAATGGTCGTTCTGAAACCAACAACTCTCGAAATTTCAGATAAACTTATTCTTCATTTGCAATGTGATTCGAGTACTCTATAGTAAAGTTCGAGAATCGAATAACACATCAGAAGCTGGACTGAAAAAGTCAGTGAAGGCTGCAATGATGTTATTACCATTGCTTGGAGTTCCGAATATCATGCAGACTATTCCGTTTGCACCTACTAGGGATAATATTATGGTAAATTCAGTTGTTTATCTCGTAGAGAAATAGAATATTCAGGTGTTTGCTGTGTGGACATACACTGCTTCATTCACTTATATGTACCAAGGACTCATGGTTGCTAGTATATACTGTTTTACGAACAAAGAGGTATTTGATTTTAATGAAATCTGTTTTGATGGAAAAGTTCAGGTGAACCATGTGCTGAAAGCATTCTATGCACGATATCGATTGCTTCATAAATCTCAAAATGAGTTGAGACGTGGATCCAGGAGTGTTGCATCGCATTATGCTGCTAAAAACGGAACGAGTAATACGAATGCTCAGCAGGTAGAGTTTGAGTTCAAAAGAAATCGAAATTGAATCAATTGGATTACAGACAAATAATGCTGATGAAACTGGAAAACTGTCTCCATTCCCATCACGAAGTAAAAAAGGGAGTGATGATTCAACAACAAAATTGATGAAAGACACTGTGGTAAGTGCAATGAGATATGTTGACTGAAACTCAAAACTCTTGCGGTGAGATCTTAGTTTTGATTGAAGCTTTATAGTGTTCGATGGCAATGCTTAAATTATTTATACCAGCCAACAACAGATCACTCAAGAAAAGTAGAACTCTGAACTGATTTCAGATGGAAGAAGAGAAGAATGCAAACAACAATGGATATGGATCAGCTGGCGAAATGACACCTCTTCGTGAAGGGTATGAAGAGTAGTTGAAAAGAAAATAGAATACAAATGGTACGGCTTGCGTATTTTAATAGAAAAGCAAGTGTGTGATTGTGTGCTGTTGTGAACTTAGCTGATTCGAATCAACCAGTTCAATTAGTCTCTCTACAAACTGAAAATTGAGGAAATTGATTATTCACGGACCTATATTTTTCTAGTTTACAGTAAGATAAGACCGTAGCATTTCGAATTTTTACATTTTTTTAACAAGGTCTCACAACAATAGTTATAAACAAGAGGAAATTTGAAGAATAAAAACTTAAACATTGTAAGATGTACCGTAATAAGGTCTAAAAAAATCATAAAATTACAGATCAAATCGCTCCACAAAGTCTCCGTGATCTCCGAATAAATCATTATTCCACTTTAATTAACTCATTTTCTATCATGTTTTCTTGGTTTTATCTGTCGTTTTCCCTTCAATCCTTCCTACTAAAACGTTCCTTTTCATTACAAAACACACATTTTTGTCCATCACGGGATTCCCTTCTTCTCTCGATTTGTTGTCAACACACCGTGTCAATCTCTCTCACTCTCTTCCCCCCTTTCTCATTTTTAATTTCAAAAAAGTTGATTAATTATTCAGAATCAACAATCCCCATTCATGACTATGTATGTTTAACATATTTTTGCTTTTCTGGAGAAAGTTTCCAGTTGCCAATTCGATGATCATCTCGCTTTTTTCAGGCTCTATTTGTAGATTTATCTTGCCTAGAACTCGTTTTAATGCACTCACAATCTCTCTAAAGAATATGTACTGAATGTCTTCTTTTGTTTTTGTCTTTAGAAATTCCATCCATCAGTCTATCCCAGTGAATATCGCCGGAGCATCCGAGAATTTGTCGCGCATGAAACGAAAAAAAAACAAACTGAAACTGTGTATTGTGTCCCCAACAACCCCTTTCTTACTGTTGAAATGAAGAGTTGTGAATTCTATTTTTATTCTTTTTTAGATCCTGAAAACTGATAATATAGTTTGGTGTCATTGCGAAACTTTATCCGAAATTTTGCAGAAGAAAGAAAACCGAAACTCCGGTAAGCGCTTTCACAATAATTAAATCGCTATATTGGCAGCTTCATTAACAGTTAAAAGGAGGAAGAGAGAATGAAAAATATTTTATATTGCAGTGGAATTTTATGAACTTTGATGATAATACAGAGAATACATTTTTTTCAGAAAACAAAATTTAAAAAAAAGGGAAATTTAGTCATTCGAATTTGATAAGATCTTTTGATTGCCTCACAGGAGTGCTCATTCTATACATTATGGCAAATGCCTCTATTTCATGATAAGTTTTGTTGACGGCTTCGAAGATTGATAATAATTCATTAAATCGGGATGCTCCATGTTTCTGATACAAAAGGACGCAATAATCGAGTAAAGCACGAATGTAATGGCCTGTGTACTTGTGGAGACTCGCTTTTCCATGATTTGAAAGAGTGAATTGATCTGAATGAACTAATTGCTCAATGATTTTAATGGATTAGAATATGTATAATTAATCCGAAATGAAATCACATCACTCACCTGACACACATAAAAAAAGAACTGATACCAGCATGTATTCATCTTTTGTGATCTTCAATCGAATAAGAATAGAGACTAAATGACATCTTATTCGTTTCAGAAACTCTGGTTCAAATCGTTTTCCAGTTAAATCCGGAAATACCGTAAATACTGTATTATAACGGCACCTGTAATAGAACGGCACCTGTATTATAACGGCACCCCATCTATACTCAGAATTCATGAATGTGATCATCCCGGTGTCTTTTTTTGGTTCTGATTAGAAGCAGCGTGATTAGTAACTTCTTGATCAGCCAAAAAAGTTTTTCCGGTAAATTTTAATAAGTTTCTGAAACCAGAAAATTTCTCTGGGAGCCGGTTGAAAAATATAACGGCATGCCGTTATAATACAGTATTTACGGTATGTCGACATTATCCGTTATATCCATAGAATCTTTGTTCTGCTGATAAGATCTGAATGCAGTTGAAAGAATTGCACTTCTGAAACGAATTCTTCGGATGAATTTCGTTTTCTCGTCGCCTAATTCCTTTACAAATTCCAGGTTCTTGAGATAATCAATTGTTGCAATTTGATTCATAGTAGACCAGTCTTCAAATGTTGAATGAGAACCAAGAGGGCAATTGATCAATTTCAGTTTTTCAGAGGACACAGCGTCGTCAACTGTGAAGTTTGTTCTGACGGATTTTGTAGTGAAAACAATATTTCTATGAAATTCACGAATCGATAAATCTTTTAGCAATCCGGCCAGATCGATCGAAATGTTTTTACTCTTTTCGATGCATCTGTACTTTTTGAAACAACAGAAATTGCAGTTTTGATCTCCAAAATAAGTTTTTGGATCTTCATTCCCTTCACAATGTCTTCGATGAGCCATTGCACATGCATTACAACAATCAACCTGTAATGAAGCAGTTAAATCTGAGAGTATTTAAACGTCGAAATTACCTGATAAAGAAATTGAGTACTCTCCGAATCGTTGCAAACTGAACATTTTGTTCTTGTCATGATATAGTTAGTAGCTGGATATGGGAGAGAAAAAACACGAAATGAATAAGAAGACAGGAGATCAAATGAGATAGAATTATGTAATTCAGAGAGTATAATCTTTCTTCGAGTTCAAAGAAATCACGTACGCAAAATGTCTTCACTGGGGAGACACTGATGTTTATTGTCTGGTTTTATGTAGATGTTATTGAGATATTTTCATGTTATAATTAGTTTTTTGTGCTCAGTCACACTATTCATGCATCGATGACCTCTTGATGTTACGCGATGACTTTCTGAAGGTTGCATCATAAGGTGAAAAAATGGATGAAAGATAAATTGAAGGTTGGTAACCAATAATAGTTAATTAATTGGTATGTATGAGATGGAATATATTATTTCATTGGCTAGATTTCTGTACCAGTTTTCCAGAGATTTCACCTAAAAATAAAGTAAGAAGTTGTACATATAGAGCCTGAGACTGATAATCGACCCGGCAGAAAAGAGCAAGAAAAAACACATTTATCGAGGCTGGATTCTGGCATCAAAGTAGATACAAATTAATTCTTCATTAATCTTACGAGGTTATTTCCAAATTTTCAACGATATAATAATATTCTATCTTAAGTGTTCGGTTCAAGTTTCATCTCGTATTGATAATGATTAAAATTTGTTATGTTTCCTATACTTGGTTGACCGAAGCTCTAGACATGGAATAAAGTTCAATGAAAAGTTCAACGGAAAGTGAAGAAAAAACTCATGACTTTATGTCTAGCAGAATGAATAATCTCTTTTACTTTGAATGAAATCATATTTAAACGTTTGCTGAAATCAGACACATAAACAAGGTGCAAGTGGATTGAGTCATTGGTTTGACTTTTTCGAAACCCCCATGATTTACTTGCAAAAAGAATGATCACATTTCGTTCTGAGAATGACTTGTTGACATAATATTAAATTCAATTCAATTCGATTTCATATATGGTTTCAATTCATTTTTGTATTAAAATGGGAGCTCTTTTGAGGTTTCCTCGAAATGAACACAGCATGCACTGAAGAAATTGCTCAAATAATTGAAAACATGTTGTAGTCTACAATGCAACTTGCAGATTATATTTTGGATCATTAACCGACACTAGTCAGAATAGTTTCGATAAAACGATCTATAGGGAAACAGAACAATTTAGATCTTTTGATAACAAGAGCACATGATATATATGGCTTAGGTTTGTAGAATGGAGAACACAAACTCAACGAGATTATTTTGCAAACATTCTGGATTCTTCAAGGGAATCACTACTGACTTTGTATTTTGTCGTCATAATTTCCACCTCTCTCTACCTCTTTCAGATTTCTCTATTTTCTATCCTCCGACAATCAAATTATTTTTCTTTAAGCACAACAACCACTACATACATAGAAATTAAATCTCCCACGCCGAACTTTCCCGTATTATTTTCGAGTACACAATCAGTTCTTAGAAAGCTGTGAATGATCAAACATGAAGCAGCTGGGCTTTTGGTTTCTATTTCTCTAGTGATGTTACGAGATAAAGAGTCTAGTCTTCTCCCCTCGTCGTCATTCACCTTACAAGTCATATTTAACTAATCCCTTCATTTTTTTTGCTTCGATAAGCCATTGGTGCAATATTTCACGACGACGACTGGAATCTTATTCTGATTTGTACCAAGACTTTTGGAGTCAGATCATTTCAACAGTTTGTTCGAAATGAATACGCCGCCTGAAACAAACTGTGCTGTATGCTCAAGGCCTAGCAATGCATTCAATTACGGCGTAAGTTTGAATATTTTGAGACTTGAAGGAATAATTGATCTGACCCTGAGTTGGAACTTTTGAAATCCCTTTATCAATTCAGTTTTCTGTTATATAATACAGACAAATACTTTATTCTTCTCAGAAAATTCGTGAAGAACAATATAAATTATATTTAAAATATTCAAAAAAAATTTCAGGTACTATCTTGTAATGCGTGCAAGATGTTCTTCCGAAGAGCAATCCTCGGAAAATCTGAGAAATTCTGTAAAAACAATGGAAATTGTGACCAACTCAACTCTATTCTGGCCTGTAAACTATGCAGATTCCAAAAATGTTTGCATCTCGGAATGAAATTGAACACAAATCAATATGTGAATCTGTCAGATCTCATCAACAGTTTATCGAAACGAAATGCCGAAAGATCCAATAAATTATTGAATTATCAATGTGCTGATGATCCAACTTTATCTCAAGTCATCAATAAATTTCCACTATTTTCAAAAAAATCAACTGATCAAGTATTCTCGAAATCTGATTGGGGATTCATGGAACAACTGACAACTATCGAATTCATGAGTAAATTTGAATTTGCTCAGCTACTAGATCCGGATGATTTACTAGTAATATTCAAAGCATCTTGCTTTAAAACTGCTTCGCTTATCAAGGCGATTCGATCGTATTCTCTGAAATCCGAATTTCTACAGTATCCAGATGGAGATAGTATTGTTCCAGAACAACTGATTCCATATTGTGCTTCTGATTTTCTTGCAAGAGTTCAAAGTAGATTAATCGGGAAACTGATTGAACTGAATATAAAAGAAGAAGAATTCCTGTTGCTCATTTCAGTACTTTTGTGTAATCCTGGTGCGTTTGAATTTCTTATTTTTGAGTTTCGAAGTAATATATATTTTCAGCAATCAATCACCTATCAGATGATGGCCGAACAATAATAAGTATCCAACAGAAAATCTATACATCGGCTTTGTTCCAGTATTGTCTTATCACTTATCAACAGTTTGGACCATCAAGATTCAATGAATTACTATCAGTATGTCACATAATCAACAGGCACATGGAAGATATTGGACAATTGTGTTTTATGTTCACTTTTCGGCCACCAACTGAAAAATACAAGAAATTGTGTGCAGAGCTTCTGAACTGTTGAGCCTCGTATTTGTATACTATTTCCTCAATAAACTAGTCATGCAGAAAGTTCAAACTCAATATGATTTTGCTTGAATTGTAATCGCATTTCCAAGAAAAGCAAGATTATAGATAAATGTTGACTTATTTTCACTCATGCGTCTATTGCTAGACTCAACTCTTGACCGATTAACGAAATGTTTTGAATGCAGTTACAAAAAAGGGAAAAACAGAAAAACAGAATGAACTTACCCACGTACGATAAATTGCTAAAAATTGAATGAAATTGAATTAAAAATTTTCAATCTTAAGTGGATAAATTTTTAACCTTAAATCTCAGAGTCATTTCAGGCATTTTCAGTATTATTTTCGCAATATTTTATGAAAATCATGTTCCAATTGATGTGCAAAACTCAAGATCATATAAATTGGGCCATGGAGTTCATAAGGTAACTGAACAGCTCACTTCTCATGGAAAATTTTTTGGCAAGCTATAAGGGGAACCTGGTGGGTAAATGAACACAAATGATTTCCAAATCAGCTGCTTACCATTTCTTGTTGGTAGAGTTATTCCTAGACAGTTGCTTGTTGCTTGCGAAAGTACCATAAAGTAGTAAGGTACTTGCTGCGTTGGTGAGAGTTAACCATTTACTTGCTGCATCAATATCAGGAACAAGATCGACAAAGTATTCGAATGACTGCAGTGGGTTAAAGTTGACGTGCATATTGAATGTTCTCTCCAATGTGTATGATTGAAAATTCCCGTTTTCCACCCAATCGGATCGTTTTGAGATCAAGAGATCGAAATCGAAGTTTATTGAGATCAACAGCAAAAACAAATATGTATTTCTGTGTGTTTCTATCAATTGATGTTTAAAATGAAATCTGCTTAGTAATCACAGTGAACTTCAACACATTGAAAACCAGAAAACTTCCTTATTTTCACAGAGATCAGTCGTTGAATTCCAATCAAAAGATGACAATAGAGTTGTTCGAGATTATAAGAATTATTGTACAGTTGAGAAAATGCGGTTTTAACCTAAAAACCAAATGTTATTTCAAATGATATAAAAGGAAGTATAAAAAAACTCCCAAGTTTCAAGAGCATTCGAAAACAATGCTTATGAGAATAAATAGTCGTGTGCATAGATCTGAACATAATGGAATGTTGTCTGATGAGATGTATTCATAATTTCCAGTGTACTCACATTTTGATTTACAACAGGTTCAAAAGTTGCCAGAATTGTTTTCAAGACATGAGCCACATTAGATTATTCGGAAGAAATAGTCAAAGATCACTGATAATATACATAATCTCTTCCCAAAAGCTTGATGAAATATGCGGTGACAAAAAAACAATAAGACCAGTCCTTCACTAATATTTCTTCTATTCTCTTCCCTCTTTTCCATCTTTTCCAACACTTTAGTTCCCAATTCGATAAGTTTTTACTGAGTTCTACTCATTTTTTCTGATCTATTTTGTTCATTTTCGTCACTTTTGAGCATACTTGTACTCTCACATGACTGAGCATTGAAAACAGAGTTTGGGCTGAAGATCAAACAACCAAGTTACTACTAATGAGATAGTAGTGTAGACTGGACGGCGGATATAATCACGGAATAAATTATACTTCTTTTCGAAATTCAGTTTAGAAGTAAACATAAATAAAGCTTATTTCACTTCCTCCTCTTTCATTCTTCTGTTTTTTCTGATTATTTCCCTTCCAATGGCTGAAAGAAATAGGAATATGGCGATCGCTTGTGAAGTATGTGGTACTGCTGATAATGTAATTATGTTTTACAGACGCGTAAGTTATATTAATCTCAAAGAAACAACATAAAACTGTTGTTTTCAGAAAAATCTGTGTAATAGATGCAAACAGTTTTCCCGAAGAATCACAAAAGCAACTACCCCTATTGTTTGCAATTGTACAGGGGAATGTTCTCCTTCGGGAACGTGTAGAGAAGGTCGACTGGCTAAATGCGCGGAAATTGGATTAAACATTTTCGACGAAAAACTTGAAAAACTTTTCAAAAATTTGATGGATTGGAACGAGCGCAGGCTGTTCAATTTTACGAATTCGCAACCAACAGAAGATCTGAGTTTGGAGGAAATAATGAACAGAGGAACTATCGAATTCACAGAAAGATCTCCGAGTGATCACAATTTGACTTCTCATCAATGGGCTTCACTTCAAAATATAACCACTATTGAATTCATGAAAGGATTTCATTTTGTGAAGTTTTTGAATCCAGAGGAGACTACAGCATTCATTAAAAAGACTTACTTCAAGACAACCATATTTTTCATGGCAATGGCATCGTTTCAGTCGAACAGAGACTCGATGATCTTCCCTGGAAACAAAGATGTTTTTCCTGAAGAGTCTGTTGATATTCAGCAACGTCATGACAAATTATTCAAACGAATTCGTTGTCTTTTAATTTCAAAGTTCATTGAATTCCGAGTTACAAAAGAAGAATTTCTTCTTCTTTCTGTTCTCATCTCCTGCGATCCAAATATTATTATGGAGCCAAATAGTGATGATGGTTCAAGTTAGTTATTTTGGTTGCAATAAAATTATTATTTTTCTTTCAGCTAACCCAAACTTGACGACGAAAGGGATGAATCTCATACGAACATATTACAATTTTCATCAAGTAGTGTTGATGGATTATTGTCGGAAAAACTACAAGTTGAATTATTGGCCAAACCGACTTATTGGCCAAACCTATTGGCCAAACCGGCCAAACCGACATTTTGGTTTTGATAGATACCATGGGAGATCTCGGAAAGACTCATTCACTTTTCCAATTCGTTGAATCTGGAGTTAAGCTAAACAAACTAGTCGATGACTTTTTCTAATCCTAATCCATTTCTCTTCTTTTTCATCTCATTTTCTTCGCATTGAATGTTCAAAAACTTTTTTCTGATCTAATTTTTTTTATTCGATATTAATACTTTCAACTGCACCTATTTCTTTTGATAGAATTTTGTCACTGGCATTCGATTTCACGAATAAACATATATACTACATTGAACTTTGTAGTCTACGATTGAAATAAAACAAAAAAAAGATAATTTAAAGAGTTCTGGCACTTTTTGAGTCATACGCTCATTTTTTCACCTGCTGTTGTCACGTTGGAAGTCTTCTATTGATTTCTGATCGGAAGAATTCTCTCCCACTAGATTCTTTCTTCCGGCTTAATATTATTCTATTAAAGGTGCATTCACTCCAAATCAGAAACGACGTCTTCGTATGATCAAACTGAATAATCTCTGACAAGATCAAACTTCTTTCTCGTGCTCTCTAATCGTCATCCCGCACTCTCAGTGCTTTTCGAGATATCTCCTCCTACTCAGCACAACAGAACCACCAGAATTCATTGAGATCAAAACAAAACATTTTCGAAATAATTTAAAAGACCACTGACTGAAGCTTCGAAAAGTAGTGAGATTTATTCATCTGACTCTGAATTTTTTATTAATGGTTTTCACCAATTTCCTACTGTCATAATCTTTAATGATCATACCGTAAACCATCTAAAAGAGGTGCCCTCAGAAAATCCTATTTAACGCGGTATATCTTTTTTCTCAAAAGAGATATCAAAAAGTTGCCAACAGACAAGATATATCTAAATATTTATAAAATATTTCTTCAGTTGGAAACATTTGACAGCTCTCGAGGCAGTTGAGATATTGTGCTCTAAACTCTTGCTATGGGGGCGCCACTAATAGAGGTTTTACGCTACTTTCTGATATTTTCCTCTTCATTTTTTTCATTTATATATCGTTTCATTTTAACACAAACACGATCGATTTTTATCACATGTTCAGAAATGCCGTCTCGTCGACTACAGGTGTGGAAACCATGTGTTATCTGCAAAGATATGACAACTGAATTCAATTATCAGGTACGTCTTCTTCTGTTTACTTCAAATTACTTTTGTCGTTGAAATTATCTAGCAATGTGAATTTTTCGATTTTTGCAGGTTGACAGTTGCAACAAATGTAAAATGGTTTTCCGAAGAGTTTTTCGTCTGTCAGTTCCATTGGAACCATGTAATTGTAGTACGAGAAGAATTCAAGAATGCAGAAATTGTCGATTTTATTCATGTATAAACGGAGGGATGCAGATAAATTCAATAAAGAAATATAGGGAAAAACTCTCATTGATCGACAGTCTTATTGCACTGGATAATAAACGAAACTCGACATTTTTCAAGTATCAAATGACGGAAGATTTGAATTTGGATCAAATAATGAGTCCTGGAGCTATAAAAGAGAAGGATGAACATGTGATATTCACTTCGCATGATTGGGTATTAATGGAAATTTATACAACAATTGAATTTATGAAAGGATTCGATTTGGTCAATTTGTTGACTTCGAGAGATTTGAAGATTTTCATAAAGAATGCATATTTCAAGTGTGCTATCTACTTCATTGCAGTTCGTTCCTATTCAAATAATCTCAGTTTTATGACATTTCCTGAGAAAGTAGATGTATTCCCTGAAGAAATCTTGAATGTTCCTCAATATTCCCAACTCCTTCTCAATAAAATTCGATGTCGTCTCATTTCAAAATTCATCGAATATCGTGTGACTAAAGAAGAACTTCTCCTTCTTGTTTCTATTATTTTCTGTGATCAGAGTAAGTTTTTTCTTCTCACCAATGCAGCTACTTAATTCATATTTCAGCTGATCCTGACTACTCAATGCCTGCAAAAAATATAATATCTCAATACCAGAAAATTTATGCTTCTGCTCTTTTCCAATATTGTGAATTGAAATATCAGCAGTCTGTGCCAGCTCGTTTCGCAGAACTTATATCTATCAGCGCAGTTTTGGTAGATACAATCACTGATCTTGATACAGTTGTCTCTCTATTTAATTTATATCAACCAACCCTTAAATTGAGACAACTCGTCAAAGATTCATTCCCACAATCCTAATTTCTTTTTAAGTGACTCATATTTCTCGAATATTCTTTCTTTCAAATATTTCATGTTTCAAATACCTCTATTTTTCTTTTGAAATCCTTCTTTACGTTGAATAAACAATTTTTTTTTAAATTTACAATTTGAAAGCACAGTACATCTATTACTTAATCGGTGACTTCTGCATTTGCAGAATAACAACCATGCAAAAAGGATCAAACATTTAGGAAATTAACAATTCTATATTTTCATAGATCAATTGATTCTTAAATAAAGTTATCACAGGGAATGGATGTATTCAACATTTTATATTTTCAAGATCTTCCTCCATCAGATGCACAATCGTATTCCAGTTCTCACAATTTTAGAAGTTCCATCCGTCCATTCATTCCTTCCTTCGTCTTAAAATCAACTGATTTCTTCTATCGAGATTCCGCATTCTGAGTATATTGCAGTAACCACTTATCGGGTGAGTATTCTTTAGTTTTTTCATTATCCGACAGACATAATTTTTTTCTTCACTTTTTCAGAACTCAAATGATTGAATTGAAGACTCGACATAACTCACATGCTACAGGATCCAGTAAATCAAAATATGAGAAAATAAGTTGACCACCCATTGACGACAATTCATTTTATAATTTGTCCGCCACCGAAACGTCCCTTTCCAAACTATTCATCTGCTCTTCATCCGATACCATCGACTTCTCCAACATTCAATCCTTTCTTGTGCCCTTCGCCTAATTTCTCCCAAACACCTATGACTCGTGCACCATTTGTCCCTATTTTTCCATTCAACTTCCCGATCGATATTATTTGTATTTTGTGTGATCTCATTAGACAAGATGGGAAATAAAATTATTTTAAAAAACGAATACTAATGCCAGTTTTGAAATCTCTACATTTCCATAGTTCCCTCAACAAGATACTCCTATTCGATTCCACCCTAAAACTGAAAGGTCACAAACCCAAAAAGGGACTTTGCCCTCTGTTCAAGATTCTCTGTTTACCAATTTGATTTCTTTGATTTTTTAACCTCAACACTTGAAATATTCACATGTATAGCAGTTGATGCATGTTATCAACTATTACTGGAAAGAAAAAAGTTTGCGGGCACATACACATTAAACCGACTTTTTTGTCTGGAAATGTGGTGGCGGAACGGGAGAAAGGTCACAATGAAACCAGAGAAAAGCAGAGAAGATTGCGTGACACGAACGATTATTTTAAGATGGAAAATGTTCTGATTGGAGCGCATAAACGACTAGTATTTTCCGGGAAACATATGTTAATGGTCTTTCAGACACACCTAGTTCGTAGTATCCTATTCCGCCTACGATTTCCAGAATACCGATTTTTATTTGAACTCTCGTGGATCTTCTTGAATCTCGGTCATGCTGTTTCGAAGTAGATATCTTGACGTTCAAATGTGAATTGCTGGACTAAGTCCAGAGAGTTCGTAGAGACGATTCCCAAATGTTCAAATGCTTTGGTTCTGTGAAAGTGTGACTCGTTTCCGATACCAATCACTTTTCGATGCTTTCTCTCAGAACATGAACTGTGATCTCTTCTCGTGGGGAACAGTATTCAAATCATGAAAAAACCAAGCCTATTACTACTACAGTAACCCGTAGTATTTCAGCCATCTGCTCTCCTTCCATTTCTTTTTTTTCTTCACTCCCCTTGTCCATAGTCTTCAATTTCGAAAAAAAGTTATAATAAAAATCCCCTTCCGATTAGGCATTTCATATAGAGTATGTACTATTCAAGAGTCGCAGAGATCTGCAGGTGCGCTCCTTTTTTATGAGTTTGGGAACGGACTACCCAAATTCGTTCTCTCTTTTCATATCTTTTTCTTACATCACTTCACATTTGTGTCCATAATTTCAATCCATTATATATATAACTCTCTTCATTTTATATACTCAAAATACTTCTTCCTTTTTCAATCAATGGTTATCAGTTGATCAATTTGTTATCAGTCTCGAGTTGTGTGCTCCCGATCATTTGAGAGTGGCTTCCATTTTCAGCAATTGGATGAACAAAAGTCATCTCGATAAGCGGATTATATGAATCCTTGTGTTCTGTTATCAGCACTTATTGATCTTATTGAAAAATTGATCGGATTTGATTTCCACGCGATTCTTCTGTTTATTTTCAATTCAAAAGGGAATAAATTCCCGTATTCCAGGTACGGTAGAAGCAAACAAAGACTATTTCGTCATTTTTTGATAGCAAGTTGTTGATGATGCATTTGTGCTACTTTCTGGCTACTGATATTTCATATTTCGACTGTTTGGTTTCTAAATTTTATCATTTCGAAGAGAGTGTGTCACCATGACATTCACGTCATTATTAGGTGTATTACTACTAGGAATATTAACTCAGTTCTTGGAACTTTAAATGTGGGTTACTGTAGTTTTGAACTTCATGGAACGAAGGTTATGAAAACTTCTTAACTTCGCACCTATCAGCTGCTCTTTTTTCTGATTCTTGCATGGGTATACTGTAGCTTTGAACATTATTCTTCTCATGTGACTATCACTTCTTTGCTACCTCTTTCCTCACCAGATACTGAATTCAAAAAGTAGAGTGTTACCTGTCTAGTCATACATGCACTTTCTTTCTCTCTCTCTTCCCTTTTTTCCCATTTTATGACCACCCCGTTCAGGTCGCCATTCCTCTTTTCTACATCATCATTGACTCTCTTTTTGGGAGCCGCCACTATCATTGTTAATGGAACAGAGTCACCATTTTATCTCCTTGTGAACGAATGAGAAGAGCCGATCGTCTATTTGAATAAAAGGAGTTGAAAGGATGATAAAACGGAAGAACAGAAGAGAAAAGGGGGCGGAGTCAATCAACCAAATACGGTACTCCGGTTGGCAGTTTGGCAGCAGATGCGGTGGCTTTAGAAGCGCTGCAGCTTCATCGCGAACGGTTTTTCTCGTGACCGTTATGTGTTCATTGTGAAACATTCAGAAATAACTCCCAGTCAATTTCATAACTCTATCCATTATTGTATAATCGTTCAGTTGCATCAAACACTGAAACTACATACCATTTTTTCCTCGTTCTAGACCCATCGACTCTCAATAAATCGTCAACAGGTGGCGCAGTGTTACACCTACCAACTCTCTCCGCATCTCAATTCTCCATTATGTTTCTACGATCAGGTTCCTTTTCTGGCTTATCAGTTCTTCCTTATCATCTTCTCGTTTCTCTGGTTTCTCTCTGTATGCTCTCCGACCTTCGTCCGTTTTCAGGTCCCATCATTTGAATATGCGTATTTATGTGTGCATGGTTGACCTTTATTTTGCATACCGTTTCCTTCTCATTGATTAGATTTCACTGATAACCTAATTATATTCAGAAATGGCACTTCCGATGGGAATACTTCCTGGAAATACAATGTCACAAGTAGTTCCATCACCAGAAGATGTATTCAATATGATAATGGCGCAACAACAGAAATTGTTCCTCCATCACTTCATGAGCCAGCAAAGTCAACAATTGGAGCAAGTCAACGCTCCATCAGAGGATCTTCAAGCATGGCTTAACTCTCTGAACTTGAGTCCTTCTCCATCTCCAGCACTTCCGATTACCGCTGCAACAAACACCATTCAAGTTCCTCTGACTACTGAAAATATGTTTCGACATCAGCTTCAATCACAGCTTTTAACGCCACTTGGAACACCATGGTATGAATTAAAGACATTTTTGAAGCACTTTTTGTCATAAATAAATAAATAATAAATAAATAAATAAAAGAGCTCCTACAGTAACGGTTGAGAATATACGTTGTCACAAGTTGTCCCATAGCGTCAATTCACAACAAAATTCTCGATGTTCTTCATTAATTGTTGGACTGTCTTTTTAGAAATTCCCTCTCTAGCATCATTTTATGGATTCTCAACTTTCAGGTACCTCGATCCAACTCATCGTACAAATCACGGACCACGTAAACGTCAAAAGAAAGATTTCATTTGCAAGTACTGTAATCGGAAATTCACAAAATCGTACAATCTTCTGATCCACGAAAGAACTCATACCGACGAACGTCCGTATCAATGTGATACTTGTCAGAAAGCATTCCGTCGCCAAGATCATTTACGTGATCACAAGTACATTCACGCAAAAGAGAAACCACATAAATGTGAAATCTGTGGAAGAGGATTCTGTCAACTCAGAACATTGAATGTTCACCGTACCAGTCATCATAAAGAAGAGAAACAAGAGAATAAGGAAACTGTTATGATCGCTGGAATCCCCTTCGAGAAGTTGATGCCAGAATTTCATTCAATGATTGATGTAATCTCTGTTTAATTCTGTCATCTATTCCCAATTCCACTTCATTTTGATACTCTTCTCCCAGGGTTCTCCAACTGAAATAATCCATATTAGTACACCGAATTGGAACTCTTTCATTTTCTATTCTCAGATGTAACACTTTTTGTAGTTTTCCCACTATTTCTTAAACTGGCTTTTATTCTTTTCATGTCTACAACACTCAATCTCCCAATTTGAACACTTTTTCTACTGTAGTATATTTCTCCCAACCCGACAACTAGTGTTGTGATCTTCGCTTGAAAACAATAAATAACAAAAACACATTTTTATTGAAAAGATTCAAAACGGAAAGAGCTTTTTGGGAACTTTTTAGTTTTCCAATTCTTCCGTTCTTCTCTCATTTTTTGATATAGTTTTTGCATACTGACAAACTCTTCATCGCCCGAATAATCACCATGATGGGAGTTTTCAACTGCTTCTTTCGGGTTATTCCTTTCCAAGTATGCTAAAGGAACTGCTTTCCAAAGCATATGCTCTCGATCCGGACGTGGAGAGGGCGGGGCCTTCATATCTAATTTCTCAAAATGATCTTTCCAGTGACGATTTTCCGGAATCTTCGGATCTAGCACAGCGGATATAGTGACGAAATTGAAATAAAAAACGAAGATAATGGCTGAAATAGGAGGAAAAATCAGTTTGTGAAAGATTAAAAGATACACTTACCTTTCATAATTAACTGAAGATATGGATTTGATGAATTTATGATTTTCAAAGTGGTAACGTTGGCACCGCACGTTTCGAAACGTATCCATAATCGTGGCTATTTGAGAGAGTCCACGTAAAAATATTAACCTGATTCCAGTTATTTGTAGTAAACCTCCTTTTCTGCACATATTCGAAACTTGTTATCATTCCACAATTAATTTTTGGTTTCAGAAATTCAAAACATGTCTGGAAGTATTTCAAGAGGGAGAAAGAGAGTCCAAATTATTAGTTTTCAATAGAATTACGTGTCATCATCATCCACGTATTCTCATTTTTTTTCTCTTCTTAAGAAAAATAACTCCTCAAAGTCTTCAGATAGTTATTTTGAATAATTGTAAAGACAATGTGAGTTTTCAGTTTTCAGAAATTTCAGCCAACACATATTTTTCATTAATTTCAGAGTCCTTTCTCTCTGAATTTTCTAAATTTCGAACTTATTAAATGTGGATTCAAAAAGTCATCATTTTCGTTGTTTTTTGTTTTGAATCAAAAGAAAGTTGGAGAATTGAAACCGATCGTTATAGAAGAGTCTCAGCGGAGAATGGTTCGTTTTGTTAAACAGTTCATTGACACGTGTTAAACATTTTCAGTTTCGGACCTTCTTCTCATATATAAAGATCTTTCTATATTGAGTCGTATCGTGAATGCAATTGCTCTTCAGTCAGCAGCTGTTCACAATATTGTAGAAATTCGGGAAGTTGTTACTGAATTTCTGAAGGCCGACACCAAAAGTTTTTCGGAAGTTGTCAAGAATAATCTCAATCATTTTCTTCCAATTCTAAAAGATTTAGAGGACAGAGCTATCAAATTGTCGCGAAGTGTTGGAAGTTATGAGAGGACTGTAATTGACAAAATACAGAAGAAGAATGCTCTTATCGGTTCATACGCTTCTGTTGGATTCCTTCTCCGAGAAACACATTTCATGGGGAAAATTGACGAACTGTTTAAGTATGTCAAGACAAAAAACACTAAGGAATGTGTATTAGCTTGTGCTCCAGATGTTGTTCAAAATACAAGAAATTTCTATTCTCTTTCAAAAAAGAATACAATTGTCTCTCTGAACGCAAAAAACAATTTGGAAATCATTTCAAATTTGAAGAAAAACAGTGGAAATTTGAGAAAATGTATGGATAATTTCAAAAATTACAACGAAAACGTGAAGAAAGTTTTTAAAGACAAATATATGTACTTCAGTTTTCTGTTGTCATTCAGAAATACAATCGAAGAGTTTCACACTGATTCTTCAGATTTGAATAAGTTTGAAAATTATATGGATAAGCTTAAAGAGGTTATTCAAAAAACAGAAAATTCAATGGATGGCCGAAAATCAAGCAAAATTGGAGCAATGTTTCGAAGAGGAATCAATCATTTGATGATTATTACGGATTCCAAGAATGCACCGACTCGTTCATGGACTGCTGGATTTACGGAAATAAAAGAAATGGGTCGAGTATCGGAGGATTTGAAAAGTGAATGGTTTCAAGAGAAGATTTCAAAAGGAAAAAGTACTGAAGTCATCGAGAAAAATCTCGGCGAATTCTTCAAGTTTGTCGAAATGATGATTGAATTGGAGAAAAGTTGGAAGACTTTTCAGAAACTGTATTTCGAATCGAGCCATTACTTGGAGGTTACTGCCAATAAAGTCAATTTCACTGAATATCATTCTTCGAAAATCGATGTGAAGTTTCTGGATGAATACAAGACAATTTTCAAAACCTGTGAGTATAAATCATCTTTTGATACTGAACATTACTCTGTGTTTGATAAAGAAAAGATGGTTCTCAAGAATATAAACTCGGCTATTGATTCAATGAATACGTGGACATCTGAAACAGTTTCTTCGATCGATCCAGATGTTCTCGATAATTTTCTAAATCAACTGGATAGTACCAACCGTCAATCCGACGCTCAGGCATCTTTGGACAACATTCGAAGTCTGAATGGCTATCAATCATTTCACAATTTGATTGAAAAGTTCGAAAAATTGGAAACAATTCAAAATACTGCGTCTACTGCATTCGATGAAAATCTGATCAGCGGCGCAGAGCCAGTCATTTCAAAAACGATTGGGGAATTTCAAAATTCAACTTTTCTTGTTTTTTCAAACTGTCTTGTTGACAAATTCACATTTTCTGAGGAAATGTCAACTGTCATTGAATACGTTCGATCAGTTCTGGATATAACTCATTTCGAACCAACGAGAAGACTATTTTCACAGTTTTTGGAAATGAGAAAACACTTGACTAAAGTGGAACTTTTAGTGAAAGGAATTGCACGCTCTGCAAATGTATCCAACGAAAATCCCCTTTTTAAACTAGAAAAACCAAAAGAAGTATCAATGAGTTTCAGTAGAGGAGTCAGCATGATTCATGATATGGCAATTGCATTTCAAAGTAGACAAGTTCTAATAGAAGCAACAGGATACAATTCAGATGTCTCTGAAGTTATTCGAAAAAATAATCCAATTGATTTTGTGAGATCGTTCTGGAAAAATCCTGCAGAGCCAATAAACAAGCTTATTGAAGATTTGAACAAATTGGACAAGTTCGCAGCAACCATCAAAAATGAAAACTTACTCAAAATTAGAACAATTTTTCCTCGTGCGTCAAAAGTAATTGGATTCCCAGACGTTTTTGGTTCTGTGTACCGTCAATTGAACTCATATGGTTATTCGGATGAGGAGAAACTTCGAAATGTGGAAAATGCGAAGAAGTTGAGCGAGCTTTATTTAGACTTCTCTTCTCATAGAGGATATCTTCCTGCTGCGAAATTGAGTGTTGGAAATATCAAGTCGTATTTTGACGATGTTTTTGAACTTGTTGATAAATCTAAAAAGTAAGTTTTTGTTATGTTCATTACTCTTCTTGTATCAGAACTCTGTCTTTCAGAAAACGTAGTGAGAATGCATATGGTCTTGTCGCAGGAATTTCCATTTCTATATTTGTTGCAATTGGATCAATCATTCTGGTGGCTTACGGATTAACTGAAAGTGGAAAAGAGAAATATAAAAAGATTTATTTGTATTATTTCCCAAAGCAACAAGAATTAGAAAAGCGATGGAGATATTCTGTTAGTTCTCTTATTGATTTCTTTTTAAAAAATATTGTTTTTCACAGCTTTTCATGGATCGAACAGATGGAAAGAATTCACTTTTGGATGCGGTCAGGGAAATTCACGAAGTAAATGTTTTGAAAGCGGTGAAAAGAGGAGTTTATATCAACGCATATAACTGTAAATGTTTCCCAAATCAGTCTTGTCATTTCCTTTTCCTTTCAGACATTTCTCCAGAACTTGGCAACACGGCTTTACATATTGCCACAAAACGAGCTTATCCAAAAATAGTGGATATTCTCATCAGACATGGAGCTGATCGAACACTTCTGAATGCCCAAAACAAGACTCCTGAACAGTTGATTCCGCAAAACTATCGAGAAACACAAACATTGAAAATTAAAAGATTCGAAAAAGTGGAAAAAGTTTACAAGAAATACAAAAATAAGAAGTTTAGAATTCAAGTTCCGAATTTATTTCCAAACAGTTCGTTTCATATTTATATTGATGGACGGACTGATGATAATCTCACGAATTCGTTTATTGAGAAGTTTCAAGCAATTGTAAGATTATCTATTCAATTCGAATCTATTATTATATTTTAGTCGTCTGAAGAATTTCTCCCGACTACGACTCATTGCATCGTCAAATGTAATGCAGATGGTACACTAGAAACGGATGAAATGAAACTATTGATGTGGATATTCAGTGGAGTTATTATAATGAAAGATTCGTGGATGAGTGAATGTCTAAAAAATGAAGACATTATCAATCACGACTATAATTATTTGGTTGAGAACGTCAAGTACAACGGAGTCATTTACAATACAATCACTCAGTGGACAAACTCGATGGCTAAGGGATCAATGCCTTATTTATATGGAATATCCGTAGCTGTTGTTAATTTAGACTACGAAAACAGTGAGGATGATTTTTTTTAATGAGGAGTTCGATTTTTTACAGTCTCTCTACTATCTAATATTGTGACAATGCATGGAGGTACAATGCTGGATACATTTCCTACGAAAGAAAGTTATAACATCGGATCTCGTCCTTATCTTCATGTGAACACTCCGCCTCTTTTTCTTATTCATAATGGAACGGTTTGTTCATGGAAACGTGGATTTAGTTAACATATTTTTCTGTTTAGGTTGACTTGAAAGTTTATAAGAATGATCCTGATAAGATGTATACACTTTTCACGGAGCAAGAGTTCCTTGTGTTCATGTTGAAACGTAATATTCAAATCAACACGAATCCAAATCCACTCTCAGTTGCGATTGATGGAATCATTGAATAATTTAATTCCATTGATATAAAGTCTTTTAAATTAATAGAATACCATAAGTTTATTCCAAGTTTTTACAAATATCATTTCAAAAATAAATATTCACAAATCAAATTTCATGTCTAAAACTTGAAGACAGATTTCAATGACTTCTTCTTCTCTGGTTCCTCAACAATGATTTGATTTCCCTCGATTGGTCCCAAATCCTGTCCTTCTGTCTCAATGATTTGGAACTCTTGCAAGTAGTCATCACAGATGTAGACATTAGTTTGTGGATGACAAAGGAAAATACATCCACGAGAAACTGGAACTTCTTGTCCGATTGAGAGCGTTTCGTTTCCAATGACACAGGCTGAAAATATATGTCGATTCGGATTTGATTCAAAAAGTTTGAAACTTACACTCCTTGACGATATGTCCGTAGTTGCACTTCATGTTGGCTCCCTTCTTATCGTCAGTCCACTGACTAGCATGGGCAAATGTTTGCTCGTCCATCTTACATTGCAATTCTGAAATTTTGAGTTCTCAGATAATCTTGGAATATTAACCAACCATCCACATTAACAGTCTTCAAACTGACATGACCGAGTTCAGCTTCCACACATTTTACATAAGATCCATCGAGAAGTTGTCCGAATTCTCCGATGAGAACTCCAAGTTTTCCAATGACACATCCGACAACGTGACTCTCGTAGTAGCTGTAATGTGGGCGGAAACATTGCATGAGACGTCCGTCGATGGATGAATCAGCTGGATTCACTTGTGGCTCAACCCATTTCTCATCTTCTGAGTAGATTGTCTCATTGAAATAACAACCAGCAGCTGAAAATAAGTCTCATTTCAGTTTTAATTAGTTTTCAGACTAGCCTCTTTCGACGACTTTCTTCAATGCTCCTCCATAAATGTTACAATGAAGAACAACAGTTCCATTACTGAGTCTTCTAGTCTCTCCTGGATGCATAACTTCTCCGTGAGCATCAATACAAGCAGTTGCTTCGTAATTCAAAACTCCATCTTCGCCTTCTTCACAAGAGAAAAGGAAGTCATGTTCGATGCTGGTCTCTCCAGGTTTCAAGTAGTTATCACTGTCAACGTTGGTTGGAGAGCATCCTGGAATTATTTCAGATAATCTAGAGTCATTTGGAAGTAATATCACTTACCCAAAGGTACAATCTTCGGTTTCTGTTGATTTCCCTCGAAAATGTACTGGAATTTGATGAAATTCTGAACCCAAGTCTTCTTCAAAACATATGGTTTCGTGTAATTTCTATCAAAAACAGCAGCAGATTCAACCAACTGAAGGCAGACTATAGCTAGAATTGCAGCTCCAAAATGCTTCATTCTATTTTCTTTTTCAAAAAAACCAGAGAATAAAATAGAGAAAACCGTATAAATTTTTATGCCAAATCTCATTCCGAACAAGCATTATATACTATGAAATGTCTGTCGTCTCGTTGGTTACTGTAGTGTTTTTAAATGAGGTGTTGCTTTACGAACTGTTTGGACAGCTTTAGAATGGAGCGGTCAGTGGGGGAATTACTGTGGAAAAACAGAAAAGATTATACGAATAAAATAATCTATTTATATTTTGAAATCAGTATTCCTGTCAATATTTACTCAATGTTTATTTATTTTGTTTGAAAAAAGTTTTACATAATTCAACGATTGACACGTTTTTTTTCCTTAAATATGCACGGTTTTGGAAAAGAAAAAGTAGTTCTTCAATGAAAGATCACGAAAAAGTGAAGTCCTTTTGCCACTTTGTCCAATTATTTTTTTAAAGTCAATTCCTTTTCTCCATTAGCCAATATTTATTTCGAATATAGACAAAGTAAAAAAGGGTAGATCACATTTGAAATTTATCAGAATCTAAACTGTATTTTGGCCAAATTTGGTTGAATGAGGTGGTTGAAGAGTCTAACTGATAATTAAAGAGGGAAACCCGTTGAATCAATAAATTTTCTGTGATTTGAATCAGAAAAATGTTGGTATCACTGATAAGAGTGTTGAGAATAAGGCACTATTTGATGAATATCAACAAGGAAAATAACCAGATATTGGGATAACATATATGAGGAAATTACAGAATTATAAATAATTGTTTCATGTTTCCTGTTTGATTCCAAACAAAAGTTGTTTGGCGAAAGTCGAAAATTGAATTTGATCGAAGAAATCAGCCACGAGAACTGCTTCTTTCATTTCAACTGCCATTGTTGCAAGTACAGTTCCTAGGAGAAGTAGTCGACCGAATCTGGAACTTAGCTTGATTCTAGTGGAACTGGTGAAGTTAAAGACTAACCGATCTCCTGCATCTTCTGCTCCCTTCTTTTTAACCATATAACGATAAAGAGCATTTGTAATTGCACTTCTTCCATCACTCAGCATTTTCTTCGCTGCCGAATCCACGTCGTCGGCATCAGGATTCAAGAAAAATATGGCTTTGAATGCAGAGAATTCAGTCATATCAATTTGCATGGATCTCATCGGTTTGAGTAGTTGGTCCAACATTTGATACTTCTTTTTATTGAATCCTAAAGGTCTTGTTGGTTCGGGTGTTCTATCAAAATAAGCACCATCTGGGAAAACAATTGTGTCGAGACCATGATCGGGTGAATTGAAAACATGGACGAGAGATGGATACGTTATTGCAGAATGACGGAGAAGGGCTAGCTGAATATATTCAATGAGTTGCAAGAAGTAATCTAATTGTAAACTACTCACCTTGTCTGGAAACGGCAAAGATTGAAATACAGGTAATGTCTTTGCCCATTCAATCATCACAAACCAATCTCTTTCATGCCAATAATGATAATCAGTTTGAGTTGCAAATCGTAAATTGTTTTCATTAACTCGATGACGGGGGGACTGAAATTCGATCAATTTGATTTTTTTTCCTTCAAATATTTCATTTATTTACCAAAATTGCATGCTCAGCCATAAAGGCGTCATCAGCCAGAAGACACGGAGAAACGACAGCTTCTAAAAGTGTCCTTGAAGGCATGTATTCAGCTAATCGAAGAGCACAACATTTCTGTTCAGTGTTTGATAACATTGCAAGAAAATTATCTTCGTTTCGATCGCTTTCCGAGATCTGCAAAACTGTATATTGAGATTTCCACGAAATTCGTGTTCATTCAATAACATCATTGATTTTTCTAGCTGAACAATTTAAAAAGGTTCATCCGATGCACTTTCAAATGCTCTACACACTCACTCACCATAGCCGGAGAGCACTCTTCACTGGCTTCAATCTTTTTAATTGGGGGATATCTTCTTGTTCTCTTAGTATATCCAATTGGATCTCGATTCTGTTGAATTGCATTTCGATCCATTCCAACTTGTAAACATTTCTCAAAACGGCAATGACGACATGCACATCTAACACCTAAATTATTGTTTGATTTGAAAATTGAATACTTCATTAGTTACTCACTTTTATCAACGGGACATTTCTTCTGGAATTGACATTGAAATGATTGATTTTTCATAATTGTTCGACGAAAGAACGTTTTGCTGAAAAAATTTTGGTTGAATTCTACAGTTTTAATCATAAACTGGACTTTTTCCTAAAACATCAAGAAATTTCAGAAAGAAAATTCAAAATTTCGTTCAAAACGGTTTAAATGTTTCATAACGACCAAGAATAATTTGGATTTTGGCGCAGCCCGGCCCGTGACAAGTCTGGATAAAATACTTACCATCCATTGCAAGATGGAACTCCATAATGGTATCCAGTTGAAATATCCTGACAAACCAAACAAACTTCTTCGGGCTGCGACGAATTCGCCGACGATGGACCGCCCGTCATTTGGCTGAATTAATTGGGTTAATAATAGAAACACCAACACGAGGATAGCTTAAGAGCGGAAGAATATAAACTTTTCTTAAAAATCTCTTCAATTATGACTTTCTCTCCAACTGCTAAAAGCGGGTGACGACAGTGCAAAAATAAGTTGAGAATGAAATCTAGCTTATCCTCAATACGTAGGTATACATACATCTATCACATTCAAGTTTGGTCTAAAATAGTCTAAGACATGTTTTCATTGAGATTAGTCGTAATGATCCGACAGCTTTAAATCCCATTCGATGACGCACAGTCACTTTCAGAAATCTAAAATCAATAATAGAAATTATCTTTCTAATTGAAGATAACCCATGAAAAAACTGTCTGACTATCTACCTGCTATGCCTTTTTCCCTTTTCTCCGCACCTTTAAACACCAAAAAAAACGATAACACATTTCGTGATGACGTTGTTTTCTGTCTCATTTCTCTGCGTTTCATTTCAATTTTCAGTTCCTATTTATGAGGATTTGGAAAAGGATTTAATGAATAAATATAGAGATTTGTAGGTGGACTTAGGAGGTTGATTTCATTTTTAAATAATGACACATCAGTCAAAAATTTGTTTCTCAAGGGGAAAGGATTAGTGGGTTGGAAGGAAGTTGTTGACTCGTTTCGTTCAGAATATAATTGAGGCTTTTAAATAATAAAACAAAAAGAAACATATAACATTTTGAACGAATTTTCCCACGACTCCAAAAAGTGTCTATATTTGTCGTTGAACTATGAATGGGGATCATTGAAACAGTGTGTGAGTCCCTAAGGTTAGAGAGTGTTGGAAATGGAGAGAGGGAAAAGAAAATGGAAGGTGGAAAAGGTGTATTGGGTGGAAGTGATGACGAGAGAAAGACCGAAATGTGGAGAGTAACCACGGGAATGGCAAAACGAGAGTTTGTCTCGAGAAGAAGATAGTGAGAAGGGCATGAGACATAGAGAAAAGATAGGAGAATAAAGAAAAATGAAATAGAATTAGAGAATGAGGAAACGCAGACATTTGCAGACAGTTGACTTTGGGGAAGAGACATAGAGGAAGATGGGAAATTAATAAAAAAAGAAAAAGAGAGTATGCTGGAAAACAGCTACAGAAAACCCTTTTCTGAAAACTACACATTTTCTGATTATGATTCCATTCCCCGAAAACAACTACTCTTTGATCTTTTCTGATTGAAAGCATTCGCTAAAAATACTCTGAATTCAGATGCAGACTAAACACCGCTTGCTGATCAAAATAATATTTGTTTCTTCACAGCAGAAAAAATAGATACACTTGTTTTTTGATAGAAACTGACTGAATATGCATATTTGAATTCGAACGTGCTTTTTGAAATCAAAAGAAGTTCTACAAGTCAAAAGTTTACGGAAAAAGCAAACTAGTAGACTAAAAAAGATCAAGAATCTAATTGAGATAATCTCTTTTCTGTTTTTTTTTTCTTTTGCAATCCAGTACAAAGTGTGAATCTTTGGGTCTGAAGAGATTACGAATGCAAGATATGAATCAAAGTAGACACATAAGAAAAAGAAGAGAAAAGGCAGACATTATGACTTTTTTCTTTTCGTAGAACTTGTAATCTTTATGAACTTTTTTGTGATCACTGAACCTCAGAGAGCCACATAATTTGACGGTGAAGAACAGATTGACGTCAACTAGAAAAGTAGAGTCAGAAGAAGGAAACGAACACACGTGAGTTGTAGACAATCAACTTCAAGAAGAGAATTCTAGACTAATGTATTCAGGAAGAAAAAATCATTTACTTCGAGAAATATGACATGAGCTATTAGAAAATCTGACAACATATGGCGGGAAGTTTATGAAAAAAATTCAAAAGAAAACATTCGTAGTTTCGATGAAAAGTGTATTTCAAGTTAAAGATTATTAATCTAGTTTCTTGTAGACTTGTCGCTGTTGTGCATGACTAACTTAATCATTGATATGATTTTGACGGCGATGATTCAATAAATTGCTGTAGGAAACTCATAGTTTACCAATAAAAAACCTTTCCAAGTATAACAGAAAATATAACAAGAATTGGGAAAAAAAGTGATTAGAACTGATATGAGAAAGATTCAGAATAAAGATTCTGAGAATAATTCCGAGATTTCAATTTCTGATGCAGAAAAGTGGAACAAAAATGAATAAAACCTATCGAAACCTTTTCATGATAACTGTGATTATTGCATGAAATTGTGTAAATTGAATCGACGAGGCCGAATAACTGGTTTTTTCTCTGTCTATTTCCATTTGTAATCCTTTAGAAAAAAGGCGACAACGAGGAACTTTTTCAGGTTATTTTCTGACTTGGTGACGGGTGCGAAAGAGCTTTTAGACGACAAATATGACTGTATTCGAACAGAAAATGAAGTGATTGGTCTTTGATTAATCAGGTTTTGTTCCAGTGTCCTGCCACTTTTGAAAATGAAATTTAAGTTGTATGGATCAGATTATTTTCAAGATGAATATTAATATGAATAAGAAGATCAAGACAGAATTGAGCTGCTTTTTAGAGCATAAGACTCCAGATTCATTGAATGTGTATCTTTGAATTCTTATGAATTAATATTTGAATTGATCAAAGAACTCATTGAATGACTCGGGGGAAGACTTTTGTTGAGTGTTACTCACAACTTCACCTGGATTCATGTAATATTGCAAAATGCAGTAATTATATTTTTTGAATAAAGTTTGGATCATGGTTTCTTTTTCGGCGGAAACTCTCTCTCATTTGAAATTTTTGGAAAGTCTAAAGCTTTCCATAGTTTCATTATAGTATAGTGTCTCGAACAGATCAGAATTAAGAGTTATAGTAAAATAAACAAAATTTACAGAGGAAACAAAACAAATCAGGAAGGGAATCTATGAGAATTTGTCGTTTTTGGAAATGCATTTAGTCGTACAAGAATGTGTTCGATATGATCTTTCGTCAGTTTTAAAAGGGAGAAAGGCAGTTAAAAAGTGATCTCCATAGTTTTTTCTCTTTAAATGTCGATATAGAAAATTCAGAATAAAACTGAAATATTTTGATGTTCGCAGCACTTTTCAACACGAATATAAACTTTGGTGTGAAGGAAAAAAAACGTTTTCGAATGAAAATGAAGAATCACCGATTTATAACTCTTCTCCGTGTTCTTATACTACCAGCCTGGCTGCCGCGCCTTCGGCGCTTCATCCGGCTGGCCTCTTCTTATTTACGTGTTCACCTCCTCAGAAATGTCACAGGTAGTTGGCCAGCGACGAAATACGGACCATATACGTGTCCGCGCCGGACTCAAAAAGAAGTAGCTAAGGACGATATGTGTGCGTCATATACGGTCCGTTTCGAGTCCGTGCGCCGAAAAAGTTGCTTCTCTTCCTCCCACCGCCAGCCCCCTCCCTACTTTTGTTTCCCGGTTGAGATCGTCATTTAACAAGGAAGATTAGTGATAAAATTACTATTTTATTTAAAGAAAGATAAAATGAACATTAAAAAGAATGAAAAGAAAAAGAAAACATAGAAAATTAGACATAGAAATCACAAGTTTGTCGGGCAGTCGTGTCCTTGAAATCCATCGAAATCCAATTGTCGTAGAAGCAATTTCCAGTCGTTGATTTCCATTTTTCCCTTTGTATTTCTGAAAAAAATCATTAATTACGGAATAAAAAATTATTATTCAGTTAACTTACTTTCAAAAATGGGTTCCTCCCTCCAGAAAAATACAGATGTCGTGCTTGATAAGGAGTTCCGGCCAATTTTATCTAAGTTTCTCACTGAAAAATATATTTTGAATAGAGAAAGCTGAATACTATTACAAACCTTTGAGGAAATCGATGAATTGGTTCCATTTCAGCTATCGCCGTTGTTTCTCTTTTTGGGATCATCGGACCGACTGAAAACATACTAATTTTTCGATCATTCACAGTAAAATGCACGAATTTTTCACGAAAAAAATTAATAAGGAGAAATTTCAATATAAAAAACATAAAGAAAGGCGAAACTTTCGAAAAATAGGGAAAGAAAAGTAAAAGCTCCGTAAATGATTGCAAAAATTATCATTATCCGAGAGGAGTCCGAGAGCTTCGGAAGAGCTACTGCAAGCGGCCGCCGCGGCCAGTCCATACGGACTATTTCGCCAATCCATATACGGTCCGCGCTGAGTCCGCGCGCGGACGCCTGCCGCCCACTTCCTCCTCTTTTCCCGAAGTCCACACTGCGTCCATCTACAATCCGTAGCGGGCCATAATTCCGCCGCGGACTCTATGCGGGCGGAAAGTAGGACTGAATCCGCATGCGGTCCGCACGCCAACTACCTGTGGTGTCCGCGTGGCCGAGTGGTCCATGGCGGCGGCCTCTGCGCAAAGAGCGCAAGTTCGATTTTGGGCCCGGCTGTCTTTCTTTCTCATTTCTCAAAATTTGCGGACATTGGGACAGATGGACAAACCCCACATGCGTTTTATATATAAGAATGATGAATCCGCCAGACTTCACGTGAAAACTTCTCGCTGGCTGTTAATTTTCTTTGATTTAGGTCGTTCTTTGAGTCTCCCCACAGGCGACCATTGAGACAATTCGTGTTGTCTTCAAAGAACGACCTAAACACCAGAGTTGTATGGAATTCCTATTTCCGACTTCCGACTTCCGACTTTCGGGCATTTTTTCCATTCCTACTTCCGACTTCCGGATAACAAAAATCACTTCCGACTTCCGACTTCCGGATAAGGAATTTTACTTCCGACTTCCGTCATTCCATAACTGTGGAATTTTCGAAAAGTGCGTTTCGCAAAAATGCATGGAAAAATGGTCTAAAAGGACAGAAAATAGGCTGTTCTTCAGCCAAAAACTAACTTTTCCACTGATTTTCGCGAATTTTATGATTTTTCTCTTGGAGTTTTTGAAAGTTTGAGAAAAAATCTAATTCCGACTTCCGACTTCCGGGCGTTTTTTCACTTCCGACTTCCGACTTACGGATAAGGAAAATCGCATCCGACTTCCGACTCCCGGATAAGGAAAATCGCATCCGACTTCCGACTTCCGGATAAGGAGAATCGCTTCCGACTTCCGACTTCCGGATAAGGAAATTCACTTCCGACTTCCGGATAAGGAAATTCACTTCCGACTTCCGGATAAGAAAATTTCACTTCCATGCAACTCTGCTAAACACTACAAGACGCACTACAGTAGAGATACTACAGCGACCTCTATCTGAGCTTCTGGGCAAACTTTTGACTGTTTCATTCATCCAACTGTTGGATGTTTCGAAGATTCGTATAAAAACCTTCATAATCAACATCGAAAAGGGTGAAAGGAGAAAGAAGACAACAAAAAATCAACAAAAAGAATATAACAATAATTTGAGAAATCGAGAAACAACTGGAATATAATCGATCAGTAATCCGAGAAATGATGGATACTGAAAACATGAAGACGGCCTCTGTCGTTTCCTACAGCCAAATATCCTCCACTTGGTGAGAAATCGAGACAATTCGCATTTGATACCTTTCCATTTCTTTCTGGGAAGTTCTTAAAAACTGTTTGGCTCGCTACGTGGACGAGACGGAGATGATTTTCTTTCGCATTCGAACAAATTGCCATAAGCTGCGCATCAGAATTGAATGCAATCGAGGAAACTTGGGTGACAAGATTTGAAACATTGAATAGTGGTTGAGGAGTCGAAGAATCGCGACAAGAATGACCAGAGTAGACGTTCACGATCCCTGTGTCGCTTCTGTTAAAAAATGTGAATTAGATTATTCGAGAACAATTATTAGCTACCCCGTGGCAAAGTAATCTCCATGCTGACTGATTGCAAGGGTAGTTCCATGTACAGCGCCATCGTCTGTGAAGCAATGCTGAGTGGATTTGCTTCCTTGCAAACCAATATTGGCGATCACAACTTGACCAGTTTCTGAAAACCAGACAACAATTTAAAAACAAAATAAAGCAACCATTTAGAAACTTACCACAAATAATCCACATTTCACGATTATGAGATGGGAAAAATTTGATGCATCTGGCGTTGGCGGGGAGAGAGATAGTGGTGATATGTTCCATAGACTGAAATGAAAAATATAAGACTGCTTGAATAATTATCTTTGCAATTTACTGATGTTTTTAACTTACGGCAGAATGGAGTACATAGATATGCGAATTGTGCCCAGCAATCGCGAGAAACTGAGAATCATGCGAAACGGCGAACAAATGAATTCCCTGTTTGGGGACAGCTGAAATGATTTGGTTAGGGAGTTTAAAATGCTTTCAAAAATTAATCATTGTAGTATTCACCAGCAGGCTTGGTCGGAGTCGGAGAATCGGATACTCCGAATCTCCGACTTTTTTTTCGGAGAAATTTTCGATTCTCCGATTCTTCGAAAAATTTTCTCCGACCAAGCCTGTTCACCAGTCACCGTGTTTAACAAATCACCGTGTATACTGTGCTTCTTTTTTCGAAAAAGGTATTTTGGGTGTGAATATCACAAGTTATTGTTTGTAAATACGTCCATTACGGTATTTTTTAAGTTTAAACAATATCTTACTGTTTGGAGGTTTTAATTGCGTTACTTCTCTCGTATCCATATTGTACTCCATCAAATATTCTTGGCGACTGGAAGAACAAATGACAGTATGCCCTTGTCCCCCGATTTCCATACAGTCGATGGGGAATTTCGCAAAACTGGCGCTTTGCAAGAACCGATCTTTTTTCACTTCTTTGCTGACCTTAAATTCAGTTCATACTTTCATAGATATAGTAATTCTCACTTTGAATAGCTGAATGTTTCCACCTTGATCCCCAACAATCAACACTGGGCGAGTTTTGTGAAATTTCACACAAGTGATGTCTCGGTTGCATTGATGTCCGATGTTGAAATCTTTTAGCAGATTTGTGTGAATTGTTGTCTTCGGCAATTTGACATCTTTAGCCAAATATCCTGCTGCGGTTTTCGACAAAGACCCTTCCTCTTCATCATCTGAAATCAAATAGTTGAATTTAAAAATACATCAGAGTATTACTGACCTGCTGAAGCAGCCGCCCATTTTGGCGTTCCTCCATGTCGCTTTTTGAATGCCTCTTGCAATCTTCCGATGTACTCCTAATTAAACATTTATTTTAAATAAAATTTAGTTTGATAACAAACCTTTGAATCTAGTTCTCCATGTTCTTCGTCTGTGGTTTTCTTTAGTTCTATTTTTAATGTTTTCTTCACTTTTATGGGCACTGACACCACCAGACCGTCGTCATCTTCGTCATGCCAAGCAGGCTTTTCTGATTCTATCACTGGCCGTTTACTCATATTCTAGAAATATTATAAGATTTAATTGAGGAAAAGTAATTTAATTAAGGGGCGAAAAGAATAGAAAAAATGAAAAACTTGAGAATAGTTGATATGTCGTAAAATTTGACGCACTCGGTGCATTCTGTGCGAACACCGTGACGACAAAGTCCACCAATACAAAAAATTTCAGACTTCATTTATCAGTTTCAGACATGTTTTTATTTTTTCAGCCGGTTCTGTATGTTTTCAACAAAATTTCCTTTATCAGGAGTCTCTCGCGCCGTCAGAATGGTTACGACCACCGCCCCAGAAGCAGAAATGGCACCAATTGAACAGGCGAAAAAACGAGTAAGTTTAGATTAACAACAATAGCAATTCCACGAACTACAGTCAATTATTTAAGGCGGCCTACGCTTGTGGAGAGAAGTATGTGCATAGTGGTTGTCGTCTCGGTGTCGGATCCGGGAGTACCGTAAAGTACCTCGTCGAATATTTGAAGCAAGGCTACCAAAATGGACAACTGAAAGACATCATCTGTGTTCCAACAAGCTTCTTAGTGAGTAATAGTAAGCAATGACACAACTGTTCAATTGTTCGTTCTTGCAGACAAAACAGTGGTTGATTGAATCCGGTCTCCCCGTTTCTGATCTGGACTCTCATCCTGAACTGGATGTTTGTATTGATGGGGCCGATGAAGTTGATGGTCAATTCACGTGCATCAAAGGAGGAGGTGGATGTTTGGCACAAGAGAAAATAGTTCAAACAGCTGCAAAACACTTTTACGTAATTGCCGACTATCTGAAAGACTCCAAACACTTGGGTGATCGCTACCCTGCTGTTCCTATTGAGGTGAGAAGTTTCATTTAATATGCAACGATGTATTGTGTATTACAAACATACTTTTTTGATCGGCATATCTATGTGCAAGAAGTTTTTTTTAAACTTCAGTTTATAGGTGCTTCCACCCGCTTCTCAACCACTTCTTCTATCAATTCCAAGAGCAGAAGGTGGCAGTTGTCAACTTCGCCAAGCCACCAAAAAATGCGGACCAGTTGTGACGGACAACGGAAACTTTATCATTGACTGGCAATTTGAAAAGAATGTATCTGGCAGAGATTGGTTGGCCATTCAACAGAGATTGGCCAATACTCCAGGAATTGTCGAGACTGGATTGTTCATTGGTTGCGTTGATGCAGTCTTCTTTGCATATTCTGACGGATCTGTGAAAGAAATTGTCAATGCAAAGAAGCATTAATTCACTTTTTCCCATAATTGCTAATTAGGTCTTGCAGTCACTTTATCGAGAACTCTGATTCACTTTCCCTTATTTTCGTCCCGTTGTGAAATTTGCATCTATTCATTCCAAATGTTATTTTAATACGTGTAGTCAAATAGTTGTACGAATAAAAATTGTGTTAACTTTTCTCTACAAATACGTACCCAGTGAGGTTAGAAAGGATCTAATAAACAAAAAATATCAAATTCATTTTCATCTTCCTATCGATGTGTTTATCTGTTAGAGTTCAATCTATGCTGCCGACATTGGAATCGTGACGGTTCCGGCGGGAGTAACAGCAGCAAACGCAGCTTGAGCATCAGTCGCATCAGCTGGTGCAACAGCGAAATGAATGACAAGTTTGTCTTCTTTTGGTGCTCCTGCAGTACGTGTGATCGTGATATCCTTTGATCCAGCTGGATCGACGAATCCAAAAACTGGGGTGATACGGTACTCATTGTTATTGGAGGACTTGATCTGAAATTAGATTACATTAAGATCTATTTTCGAATCCAGTTGTCTACCTTGAAGATCATTTTCTCGGCTCCCGCATTCACCAATTTGTGAACGGAAGTTCCTCCGGCGGCTGGAACGGAGCATGCTGGTGGATCGGCAGTCAGAGACATTTTTGAAACGCAATGTTTTGTCAAATTCTAATTTAAACCCGCTATTTATAACAAATTGTTATCAAGATGTTCCCATGACCTTACGTTTCTAGTTTTTTGGATTAAAGAAATATGATAACAGATCAAAACGTTCGATAAAAGTATCATCACAATCATTTCACAATATTTTCATCGTTTCGATCATATCGATCAGAGAGATTCACAACAAATATGCCGTCTGAAAAAGAAGAAGATCCTATGAAGAATGTAACGTTTCATAAAAACAAAAAGTAAAATCAGTCTTCATGATATGAAAAGATTATAAGAAGTTTTAGATTTGGTGATTGGATCATTGGAGATGTTTTAGACGAAGGAGGATTTGGAAAAGTGTATCATGTAACTAACATTCATGATCCGAGCAAAGTGGCAGCATTGAAAGCAGAATCAAATGATATTGAAGGTGGATCTGCTATCAAATTAGAAGTAGGAGTCCATCTAGTTAGAGAAATCAAAATATCCTGGTTTTAGGCAATGATTCTGAATAGATTGAACGAGAATGGACCAGTTCCACATATTCCGATAGTTTATTTATGTGCAAAACGTAAACTGTACTGTTACATGGTGATGACGTTGCTTGGGAAGAATCTACGAAAACTGAAGACACTGAATACGGTGATGAATAATGGATTCACACGTGGAACATGGAGTCGCATTGGTATTCAATGTCTTTATGCTATAAAATATGTTCATGATAACGGATTCGTTCATCGTGATATCAAACCACAAAACTTCCTATTAGGCTATGAAAAAGAAAAAGAAAGGGCTAGAATTGTGCATATTTTGGATTTCGGATTGGCGAGACCATTTGCTACATATGTAAGTGAAATTTAAAAAATAATACATAGGAGAAAATGATTCCAGTTTGCTCGAGAGAAGAAATGGATTGCTCGGAAAGCACGTGGTTCAGCAGAGTTTCGTGGAACTCTTCGCTATACTTCTCCTAATGTTCATCTTCGAAAAGAACAAGGACGTGGTGATGATGTATGGTCATTACTGTATGTTCTTATTGAGCTGAACGGAGGAAAAGCTCTCCCGTGGCAAAATGATTCTCAACGTGAACGTGTTGAACAGATGAAATTGAATCTCCCAGCGAAAGTAGTCATGTCGAATATGCCTGGTTGTATGGATAAAGTGATGCCTCATTTAGAAACACTTGACTACTATCAAAGACCCGATTATCAGTTAGTCAATTTCTGATCCTCTGAAAAAAAAGTAATTAAATTTTCAGTTTGTTTTTCAAAGCATTGTGGCAAGTTATGGAAAATGAGAAAATAACACCAAACTCCAAGTATGATTGGGAACCTGACAATGTTGATCCGAAATCATATCCGACTGCTGCTTGGGAAAACCCGTCTGGTTCGTTTTTCCAATTGGATCCAATTGGAATCAATACTCCACCGACGCCAGCTGAAACAGCATTGACTACTGAAAAAAGTGGAAAGACCAAAAAATCAAAGAAATGAACGGATTTTGAATAAATTTATTTTCTTAAAACTTTCTTGATTTACAAGTTTCAGAATCTCCGTGACTTATCAAATGTAGCATTAGCTATAAAATCAAATTTAAATCATCTGGAACTGTCAGTTTCTCCTTACCTCAAAAGTGAAATTTTCCTATTGGCCTTATGTCAATCATAAGTTTTTTCATTCCAAAAAGCAAAAATATTTGTTGAGTTACAGATAGAAACAAATAAATAATAATAAGCCTTTCTTGAAAATTCTCGAGCAAACTGGGAAATCATGACGAACTACAGTAAGCGTGATAGTACTTCCTGCTTCTGAATACACTTTGTTCCCCATGGTTTTCTTGAGATTTATTTTCAAAATTATATCTTCTTGGAATCTGGTACCTGGAAATATAGTTGGTTCAACTCTTTGCTCTTTTTCGCACTCTTTTCGAATAAAATCGGCAAACATGGAAGTTTGCGGAGGGGAAAACTGATAAGAAGACGGCACACGAGGGTGATAAGAAGCAAATATTGAAAAAGGAATATTGAGACATTTTAGACATTTATTGATTGATTTTCTCAGTTTCTTTCAGCTTTTGATGAGTATTTTATTCAGAAATGATCACTCCAGAATTGAGTGATTTTCTGGAGCATGAGGAGAAGGAGAGTATTCTGAAAGCGATTTCAGCAAGTGATAAAGTAAGTTTTTCGAGAAAAAAACAGGTGGAACATGTTTGATTCTTGAGATTGTGTCATCTGGAATATGTCAATATCTTATTGAAGATGCAGGTGGATGGAAGAAACCAGAGACTGGAGCAGCTGTCGTTCTATTTGTGAAGGTTTGCGTCTGGAAATAGATGGAAGTAAATGAAACAATATTACTTTTCAGAATAGTTCCGAACGATATTACCGAATAATTGTGATCGAACCGTCATCTGAGAAAGAATGGGAACCAACGATACAGTTTGATTTTCTTATAAAGTTAGTTTATGATTTTTTCGACGTGTAGAATGTAGTTTTGAAAAGTTTCACAGAATACTACTGTGAGGATGATAAGTGAGCTCTGGTTTTGAAAAGTTTCAAAATACAGATACATAGTTCTGTCCACCAATTGAAATGAATTTAGGGTGGGGCTAGTTTCCAGGAACATATTCTTTTCGAAAGCTGATCATGAGAGTGAGAGAGTCAGTGATCGGTATGGATTGAGTCGTAATTAATGCTCTTGGAGTACCAGAAAAAACCAAGAGAATTGAGGTCCAGACATAGCAGTGACCACCGAAAAGCTTTTCTCCAAACTCATACCGTATTATGGAGGCCCGGTCCGTAGTCCGTTCGTCCACTTTTTCAAAAATTGATAATTTTTCGAAGAAATAGTCTCCTTTCCTGAAGAAACGGTCAAATTACTCATCAACCATCCTATTATTTCCAGGGATAAAAAGTTCGAAACAATCCAAATGCATGCGAAGTTGCTCGTTTTCGAAGATCATAATGGGAAAGAAATTGGACTACATTTCTACGATTCGAAGGAATGTGACAAATTTCATAACAGCGTTTGTAAAAGACAAAATGGTAAGTTTCAGATATTAGTTTTAAAATACTCTGAAATTTAAATTTAAGCAAAAACTACTGAGAATCAAGGGACGCCAGCATTGGATGGAAAGAAACCGAAGAAGAAGAAGAAAAGTTTATTTCATAGTTTATTCCATAAAGAACCAAAGAAAGTGCTGGAAATCGGAGAGCCAACAAACTTTCGCCACGTGGATGGAGTCAAAATGACTGAAGGACAAGAAGATTTATACATGGAAGTTATGAGTAAACTGAAGGTTATTCAAGTTATTTGAACTCTACAAAGCATTCGAAATTCTTTTAGACTCATGGGCCAGATGAAGAAGAGCTAGTAAAGCAGTTGATTGTAAGAAACGAAGATAAGTTCAGACAATCAATGATGGTAAAAAAAGAAAGTCAGACTGTGAGAGTTGTGAAAGATAAGAGCAAAGATAAGTCAAAGGTGAATTCAGATAACAAATTTATGTCTCAGAATATATATTTTTAGAGCTTCTTTGGCCGTTCAAAAACTAAAATTGAGGACGTTTCTCAGCCGGTTGTTCCAGTTCTAGCAACACCTTCTGACCCTTTGAATCCAGATTGGAATTCAGATAGATCAAGTGTTGTAGCATCAGCTTCTTCATTCTCTTCTGCATCACACCGTTCTTCTTCTACAGTAACCGTGACGTCGTCCTTCAAACACAGTCACACGTTCGCCCCAGATCCAATAAAGAGTTCAGACTGGGACGCTCCAAGAAAAGATACATATGGAGTTGTTAATCAGAGAGAACCTCAGAACATTTATCGATTTGAACAAATCGAGCAAAGTGTTGAAATTCAGAAAAAAGAAATTGATGAGAGACCGCCCGAGTTGCCGAGTAGAAGTACATCGAGAAATGTCGGGGAGCCAATCTCGAGAACAGGTTACTGTAGTTTTTCTTTTTTTTATTAATTCTTTATATAATTTGAGGTCTTTCAACTCCTCGTCTTCCATCTCATCGTGGATCATATCGTTGGGCAACTCAGCCTGAGACAATTCCAAAACAACCACCCCCTACTTCAAACAGCCCTCACTCTCATCAAGTTGATGAATATGCTGAAATTAAGCTCTCCTCGCGAACTCCAATTCGAACTGCTCCTCCACCCCCTCCCGCTACACCTCCTTCTCTCAAAACTCCAATATCAACCACATCTTCTTGGAGAGAGTCGTCTTCTGTACCATCGAAATCACCATCTCCAAAGTCAGCTCCACCGCCCCCTGCTCCGTCTGCAAAGTCGTCTTCCCAACATTCTTTACCTCCGATTTCAAATAAAGCTCCTCCTCCTCCACCACCTCCACTTCCAACTATTGCCACACCATCTTCAGTACCTCCACCTCCACCACCGCCTCCACCGCCAATGATACCCCAAAGTGATTCGGACGAAGATTGTTCTAGACCTCCCTCAGTCCGACTTTCAGCTGTTCCTGAATCTTCAACAGATCGAAGAAGTCTAATGGATGTAGGTTCTTTGACATATTTATTATTTTTAACCATTAACTTATAGCAAATCCGTTCAACTGATCGATCTACAGTGTTACGAAAAGTGTCCGATACCCCAGATTCGAGACAATCAGTTGTTTCGCCGACATCTGGAACTATCGTTGATCAAATCCAAAGTTTCCTAGATGCAAGAAGAGCAGGCATTCATCCGAGTGATTCTGAGGGATCGGATGATGAGGAGGACGACGAAGATTGGAGTGACTAGGCAATATTGACACTGTTTAAATAATAAAAATGTTTTATGAAGTATTCAAAATCTTGTTTAACATCTCGAGTGAGAACCCTAGTAAGCTTGTTGCAGACGTTCCATTTTATCGAAAGCAGAACTCGTTCAAAGAAATCAGACTTTTTTATATTCAGTTCAATTTTCGAGCTGAAAACTATCTTTACACGTCTGTTCTTTTTATTAATTTGTTATTATACTATTCGGTTCAAGTTTTTTCTTGTTTCACCGAAATTTGCAGTCGTGAAATTTTTCCGAGTTACTTTATTTAAACTGCCGCGCTCGTTAAAGTACAAGCACAGCGTAATACCGGAGTATCGTCAGCACTATTTTTGGAAAAATTAAATTTCGCAACTGTCTTCTGGCAGTTTCTTGGCTCCCCAATAGTTTTCAGAGATGGTGAGAGGATTTTAAAGTTACTAAAAACGTAATAATAGCATTCATGATTCAGAGCTTCGCTGGTCTCCTCGATTTCGCACGAAAAGATGTAGAATTGCCAATGAACTCTCCGAAAGAATTGTTGCAGGATCTCCATTCAAACTTCATACTAAAGTATGAAAAAGATAAAAATGGTTATGTGAGTTTTACATTTAAGAGACGTTGTCTGTAAGATGAGGATTCCTCTTGGCACAGTTGCAAAAAGTTGTTTCAATTCGAACTCTTTTTACAGCATATGTACCCCTATGGTAGTGGTTTACAAAAAATATGCCATCATTCCCCTATGACGTCATCATAGGAAAATATGACCAATAATTGACTTTTCTCCCAAAAATTCATAAAAATTTCAATTTTTCAAATAACTTTAGGAAACTTTCGCAACATGTTAGGAGTGTTTTTGACTACCTCTACACAAATTTTCAGCCTTCCAGACACCCCAGAAACCGTTCAAGTGAATTTCACTTTCATGTTTTTCCAACTTTTCTCGAAAAATCCCTCTAGAAGTACTCAAATTTCAAATCGTATTCGTATTCTCCGCAAAAAGTTCTATTAGGTCCAATTAAAATCATCAAAAAACCATTGCACCATTTTGAGATATTTTGATTTTTTCAAAAATCACATAAGGGTCCCCCCTTATGAAAAAAAAAATTTCACTAAAAATTCAAAGAAAAAATTTGTTCCGAAAATAATCATAATATTGATGAAAACTCTAGAATAAACCAATTTCAAGATTATACCCCTCAGAGATTGGTTTGAACCGATTTCGTTTTTTTCGTCATCGAAATTTTTTCCCATTTTTTGACGTTTTCATCAATATTTTGTACTGAAGTACACAAATTTCAAGCAATGTACTTATTGCTCGCTAAATTCAACAAATAGTCAAAATAAGACGAATGATAAACCATTGGACCGTTTTGAGATATTTTCATTTATATTGAAAATCACATAAGGGTCCCCCCATGGAACAAAATTTTTGTCGAAAAAATAATTCAACATTATTTTGAAGCAAAAACGTTTAGAACTCTTTTACAAAACATTTTGTAATATTGCATCAATGTTCTAAACGTTTTATCATTCGTCTTATTTTGACTATTTGTTGAATTTAGCGAGCAATAAGTACATTGCTTGAAATTTGTGTACTTCAGTACAAAATATTGATGAAAACGTCAAAAAATGGGAAAAAATTTCGATGACGAAAAAAACGAAATCGGTTCAAACCAATCTCTGAGGGGTATAATCTTGAAATTGGTTTATTCTAGAGTTTTCATCAATATTATGATTATTTTCGGAACAAATTTTTTCTTTGAATTTTTAGTGAAATTTTTTTTTTCATAAGGGGGGACCCTTATGTGATTTTTGAAAAAATCAAAATATCTCAAAATGGTGCAATGGTTTTTTGATGATTTTAATTGGACCTAATAGAACTTTTTGCGGAGAATACGAATACGATTTGAAATTTGAGTACTTCTAGAGGGATTTTTCGAGAAAAGTTGGAAAAACATGAAAGTGAAATTCACTTGAACGGTTTCTGGGGTGTCTGGAAGGCTGAAAATTTGTGTAGAGGTAGTCAAAAACACTCCTAACATGTTGCGAAAGTTTCCTAAAGTTATTTGAAAAATTGAAATTTTTATGAATTTTTGGGAGAAAAGTCAATTATTGGTCATATTTTCCTATGATGACGTCATAGGGGAATGATGGCATATTTTTTGTAAACCACTACCATAGGGGTACATATGCTGTAAAAAGAGTTCGAATTGAAACAACTTTTTGCAACTGTGCCAAGGCCCAACACAAACATTCTCACTCTTACAGATAGTGCCTCTTAAAACTCATAGTCAGTACATTCATAAATTCATTTTTCAGCATTACATAATGGCTGAGCATCTACGAGTCAGTGGAATTTACTGGTGTGCCAATGCGATGGATTTAACAAAAAACGTAATTGTTTTCATTATCAATATTTCATTTCATACGTCCTATTAACCAGTTGATGTATCTGTATGTTCAGTAGTGAGCGTACAATCATTTTTGTTCAGCTCGACAGGATGTCAAGAGAAGAAATCGTCGATTACGTTCTTTGCTGTCGTAATTCCGACGGAGGTTACGGACCAGCTCCTGGTCACGATAGTCATCTCCTTCATACTCTGTGTGCAGTTCAGACCCTAATTATTTTTGATTCATTAGAAAAAGCAGATGCCGATTCAATTTGCAAGTATGTACAACGTTTGCAACAAGAAGATGGCAGTTTTTGTGGAGATCAATCGGGTAAATACGCCTAAAGCCCCGTTTGATCATCATTAATCAGCATTTATCTCTCAAATCATCACAGTTTTGCATGTTTTCAGGCGAAGTTGACACACGATTCACTCTCTGCTCCTTTGCCACATGTCACCTTCTCGGTCATCTCTCTGTCTTAAACGTTGATTCAGCAGTACGCTTTTTGATGAGATGTTATAATACTGATGGTGGATTTGGAACTCGACCAGGATCTGAAAGTCATTCGGGCCAAATATACTGCTGTGTTGGGGCATTGGCAATTGCAGGACGGTTAGCTGAAATCGACAGAGATAGAACTGCTGAATGGCTCGCTTTCCGTCAATGTGACAGTGGTGGTTTGAACGGTAATCGTTTTTTGATTTCGATTTTTTTCACTGACTATCTTTGAAAACAGCCATGAATGTTTTAACTAATCAATAAATTTTTTCAGGACGCCCTGAAAAGCTACCGGATGTATGCTATTCGTGGTGGGTTCTCGCATCTCTTTCCATTTTGGGCCGTCTTCATTTCATCGATCAATCAGCAATGAAGACTTTCATTTATGCCTGCCAAGACGATGAAACAGGAGGGTTTGCAGACCGCCCAGGAGATTGCGTAAGTTTGAAAATTTTCTGTAGAACAAAATTCAAAGAGCAAGAACATTTCATTGAAGTCGGATTCATTCTTTGATCACTGAATTTATATTTAACACGATCACTTTAGAGTTCCTTCGATAACAGCCAATTGCATGAGTTGAGCACGCTTCAGTTCGGAGTTACTGTTTTCCAAAAAATCCTGAAGTTGTTGTTTGACATGCATTATTTTTTCGAGTGCATTGTTTTCCGTGTCTGATTTAATAGTGATGACAACATGAATAGGCTCATCGAGATGTTCCCATCCTGAACGTCCACGAAGACGTTCTTCTCTCGCATCATCTCTAGTACAACCTGACAACAAGGTTGAATCGTTAATCAAAATTATCGAAGTATTCACCTTTCCCACGAATGAACAACTTGCATCCAAGATCTTTCTCCAATTGACGAATAGTGATTCCTCGTGGACCGATCAGACGTCCAATTGGGTTAGCATTACTGGAAAAGATTTGTTGCGGATAGAACCCACCTGGTCAATTAAAGCTTACTTTTTGGTCCCTTCCGGAAAATAGAGTTTGTCACGTTTCTCAATTTTCCCTTCGTCATCTTCATCAACTTCCTTTTCCGAGTGAGGTGAACTTCCTCCTCCTCCTCCGATCAACGACAATGTTAAAGGACTGAAACTCTGACGAAATTTCGAGGACCCTGGTGCCGGGGATGGTGTCATAAACTTCGATTCTTCCTTCCAGCGGTTACCGTTTCTTGATAACTCGATGGAAGGCAGTCCTGTCTCTCTTCCAGCTTCTACACGTGGAGTTCCTGAAGTCATCCTCGAACCAAGATTGTTTAAAAGCAGTTCAGCATCCAAAACGCGTTGGATCTCACGTATCAGAAGGTTCTAAAAAATGTAATATCTTTTTTCACAAACTAAACCACCTACTTGAGCGTTTCGAAATTTGGCAATGTTATTCGATTCGTATATATTCGTCATGGAATGAAGCTCTTTCATCAGTTCGTCTAAGTAGCTATAAAATATTGTCAATTATTTCCTTGTTTGGCAAGTTGAAATCGATTACCTGCCGTTTGGGCGATTAGTTGGTGAGTCCTGGTTACTCATTTCGCGTTCCGAGTTCTATCGAGATGGAACCGAAATATTCGGTTGTGGTTAATAAACTACTTGATAGTTGGTAATGACAAAAGATTTGATTCTGAATTGGAATAGAATTATGGGAGTTATAGAGCATTCATCTGTAGTTCACGTATTTATTCTTAAGTACATTTCCATTTTAATTGAAATTTCAAAAAGTTTTTTTCAGGCCGACCCATTCCACACAGTCTTCGGAATAGCAGCTCTTTCTCTTTTTGGCGATGACACATTGGAACCAGTTGACCCGATTTTCTGCATGACGAAGAAGTGCCTTAAAAATAAACGGATCGGGATGTTTTGAAGAAGTGTGATAAACTGCGTGTCTATGTAAATTTATATCGAAACAGAGAATCATGTTAACGTTTTTTTATTTATTTCTTAATTTATTGTAACAAAAATATTTAAAACAAAGTACTTCTCGGTGTTGTGACTTCTTCACTTTTCGTCCTTCGATTCTGATGTTGTTTTTGTTTGGCCCTCTCACACGAAGCGATAATTCCAGGCTTCTGCTGTCGAGAATTTCTCATTCTATTTCGTTCTTTCTCTCGATTTTCTTTATTTTTTCTGAAAAGGAACTCCACAAGAGCGGTGCACATAGAGAGGACCATTCCACCAAGAAGAATGTAGAATATTCCAGCAACTTTCGATAAATTCAAACTGCTACTTGTTCCTCCATCAGATGTTCCAGTATCGCATTGACCACGATCATACCACCATTTGTTTTCCAACTTCTTCAATTCTCCTTTTTCGGAAAGGTAAAGGATGGCCAGGTTCAAGGATACTCTGGAAAAACAACTATTTTTAAAAAGAAGTTTTCGAAAATCCTTTCTCAAAACAATTCGAATTGCTCATATTCTAAGAATTAGAAATTCCCATTAATTACCTCAACGGATTTCCAATTTTTGTAGCGATACCGTAACCCAAAGTATTCAAGTTCTGTCCAACTTTCATTGTATCACATGGTCTTCGTCCAGATTCATAATTATTAGTTGTTTCTTCCAGCAAAAACGCATATTTCCCTTTGCTTGTCCTCACTTTCTCGATTCCATCTGCATACGAACTGACGAATATTCGATTTGATGTGCTGAACTCAGATAATTTTATTTGTTCTGGATACGAAAAAGAACCTATTTGATATTGACTGTCTCTCTAATTCCATTTGTTTTTGTGTCGTACTGACCATAAAATTCCACATTTTCTTGTAAAGTGGCACAATTGAATCCTGAAAATTCGTATTTTTCTCTGAAATATTTTAATTGGATACCTCGAAGAAGGCAGCAGTAGATCCACCTTCAACAACTCCGTATAATATTTTATTCTGATTCGCCAAATCGTCGACACTTTCAATCGGAGGTGTCATTCTTTCTGAAAATATTTTATTCACGGATCAAAAATGAATCGTTTGATACCAAGAGTGAGGAATGCTGCAAGATTAGCTGTATACGAAGAAACAATAATCAAAGTGAAAAACCACCAACAAGAAGATGCGATTCTTCCAGAAACCGCTCTGTAAGTAACATCATATTCAGCATTTCTACGAAAAGTATCACCTCGGTAGAATATCGGTTCCCTGTTGCATGAAAGCTGCTAATGTGAACCAAAGTGAGTTGTAAAGAGTGAATTCATTAGTTACAGTAAACTCGCCACGTTTGAATTCAATTCGTTTTTCGTATGGAGAGAACCAGGAAACCAGAAATATTGTCAGTGAAACCTGAAATAACGGGATTCAGTCAATTCCGAAAAAGAAAATACGAACCCCAAAATAAGAACTCAAAGTGAAAATCCAAATAGTCATTCCGAGTGGTTCCATGAACGAAAAGATATTGAATTCTTGTTTTTCTGGTTTTTTAATCATAATTGATATTCCAGTTGTCATGAAAGGTTTCGAGAAATCGACGGCTCGTTCTCTTTCTTGAGTTATTGTAAGAGGAGCCACTGCCACGTCAGCTGTCTTAAAATCATCCAATTAGAGAGGAAACGACTGAGTAAATACCTCATTCAAAAGATATCCAATCATTCCATCCCAACTTCCATCCGCTTGTCTCGCTCCATATTTATTTCCATCAGAAATAAATACATCATACTCGAATCCAGTGATATTCTTGGCCAGTAAATTCAATAAATCAATACAATATCCTTCAAATCTGAAATAATAATTGTTATAATTGAAAAGTTTCGTTAGGAGAACTGATTACAGTAGGAAAAGATGGTGTTTCTGGATAAAAAGGGGTGTTCTTCCAAATCAAAATCTTTCATCTGTATAAAACATCAAACCTTTCCTTTTCCTTCCAAACTCTCATTAAGGCTTTACTAACCTATCGTTCCCTTTGAGTTCTGGCTCTCCAACATTTCTTCTTTTCAACATTACAAATGGTTTCACGAGAACAGTGACCACATTGAAGCGCAATTTCCACGGTTTCGATGGTAGAATTCCCTTTCTCATTTGACTTGAATCTTTCTTTTTTTCCTGAACATATCTCTCTCCACCAAGTAGAAATCCTTCGTCTTGTGCCCATTGAAATCTCTGATTCAATATTTTTCACGTTTAAACACACAAATTGAGAAAACTCACTTCCCAAATGCTGTTTAATGAATTGACTCCCGGTTTTATCTCTACAATTTCAGCCGAGAAATTAGTCCGTCTTCCAGTTATTTTATCAAATTGAATCCTCCCTGTCAATGTTCCATCTTGTTCCGTAAGAACGACTTTTTTAATGGATTCTGCTATCTTCAGTCCATGTTCGAATGTTTCGAATTGTCTTGTTTCAGTTTGATCTTCGTGTGGTCTACAGTATAATCCCTTCTTTCCTCGGTTAAATAATTGATGGCGAACGAAAGATCTTCAATTTGAATTAATCAAATTATCAATACTTCGTTAAAAGCTCACTTATCAAAAATCCCTTTTCCATGTTCATTCATTGCTATCTGTAATGCTTTTCCAGCAACTAAAATGGCATCATGTGCGAATGCAGCAGCTGTTGGAATATTATCAGTGTTTGAGAAACCACCGCGGTAGACATCATGAAATTCTGCTCTCGTTTTTCTGAAATAAATCAGAAAATAATTTTCAGAATTCATATCCAAAACTCACAAAAACTTTTTATTATTCTTGTCAAATATTCGGAAGATTGTGATGTTAATGAGCGAGAAGTGGAATCCAGACAAATCGTTTTCATCGACATCCTGAAAAATAATTGTGAAGTTCAATTAAGAACAGTCAGTTCAAGAAATCAACTCACAAAATTAGAAAATACATAATGATACTCTTTTTTCACGAGCACACTTTCCTCGAGAGCTCTCAAAAATGCTCGAGTACGGTAGCTGCCTTCTAGGTCCACAATAACATTTACAGGTCTGAAAATATCAACATTTTGTTTATTTTCATTTAAAAAAAACAAACATCGGTTCGTCGATTTCCTCCGAACTATCATTACTTTTCAATGCATGTTGAGTTGATATTCTTCGATGGAATTCATTCAGAAACTCCTTGAACATTTCTTCATCTGATGGAGCCACATAATTATCCACGAATAACTGATATTTCGGAGATTTTTTGTGTAAATACGAGAACATTGTCCGAAGTGTTCTATCTGCTGAAACAACCATTTGAATACTGAAATTTACAAAAGAGAACCAACCATTTTTGCCGTCATGAATATAAACGACATCTCTCCATCCTTTATACTGTATATAATCAATCAATAGTTGCTCAGCTGAAGGAGCAACCGAGAAGATCATTGGATGATTGGATGAGTGTTTCCCACTTGATACGTAATCCATTTTTGATGGCTCCCAGTCGATAAGAGGCATCTGAAATGTCAAAAAAGGATGAAAAGGGAATGGAAATGATGATGAACCTTCATATGATTTGCAATATCTTCATAGATACCGTAATTTTTGAAATTTGTACCAGCCAGCATCAGCATATACCCAAGTTTCATTTCATCACAAACTGAAACTTTTCATCTTTAAATTCAAAATCTTTCAAAATTTCCCAACTTATTCTATTCAAATTCCACATCATAGTTGCCATTTCCATTGGCGGAAGGTCTCTTGTACCTAAAAGGACGTCAAAATCTACATCGGACAACGCGTTGAATGTCATTTCCGCCAGTCGGAGCATCTGCGAAAAAACGAAAAAATTTAAATATTGTTTCTTGAAATCTTCGAAGATTTTCAAAAAAAAAAAGACGTTTTTAAAAAAAATACTATTAAGAAAACAAGACTCACTTCAATAATTGCGTGCGCAGTATCATTATCAGTATCTGTTGATGCAACGAATGCTCCTGAAAGTTCATTGACTTTCATCTGATACGATAACATTTTTTGATAAGAAAATTTTTTATTCAGACGTTCAAGTTTTAGTTTTCCAGAAATTTAATGTAGGATTACTGTAGGTAACGTTGAATTCAGTACTCCTAACTGGTGGTCACAACTGGAATTCACGTTTTATCTGATGACTAATTGGAAATCTGTATCATTATTTAAACAAAAAATGCATTTTCTGACTCGAAAAAACTGAATTTCAATTTGAAAAAAAAGAAGAAAGATTATGCTACTTTCGGTTCGAAATATTGAAAACTCTTGATCCTTTCGTACATCTAGATACGGAAAACAACTCGAAAACTGAAGAAATTCTTGAATTATTTGTCTGAACAGGTTCCCCCCAAAACACTTCGAAATCACTTACTCAACGGAAACTTTTTCGAAGTTTCTCCTATTCTTGTGAATAATAAAAGTATGAATAATAGGAACTCTCTTCTCATTTTCCAGAAATATCACCTCAGAATCCAGTTACAATTTCCATATCTCGAGTAACTTGAGTAAGTAAGAAAATGAGTTAAAAGAGTCCTTTTCCGTTTTCTTTTTCTCGTTTCTCCAAAATTGAAAATGACAGCTTCTACGGGTAGGAGGGACCTCTTCTTCTTCTTTTCCCTACTTCTCAAATTGCTTCTTGCGCGGATTCTCGTAGAAGCAGGAGGCATAAACAGAGAAGAAGAAGAAGGACCACTTTTTCAATTTTCTGCCCGTTTTCCGTCCATCCCACGGTTAAATTGGTTGGAAGAAGAGGAGTCTGTGAAAGAAAATAAATGGAAAACGAGAAGATTGACATTCTATTCTCCCTAAATTTTAAAAGTTTCAAGTTCTTCGTTTCGGAACACTTTTATCCCCTTTGAGCTGTCTGTTGAAATTCTTTCTTTCTGTTAAATTAGTATTGCAACAAAATCATCTTTTAAAGAACTTTCATTCAAGTCAATTAGAAAATGATAATAAATAAAAATTTGGAATAAGTGAAGTGTATATGCCAAGGTATGAGGAAAGGGGGAGTAAAAGAACCAATATGGTTCAAGAAAGTGCAGAACATAGAAGAAATCTAGACATTCACTAAAAGCACGTTTTCTTCTGTTTTTAAGAAAAGAAAACAATTTACCAAAAAACTACTAAACGAGGGCACTTTTGATTACAAGTTATGAAGAGATCCATATTAAGAACCACGGATCTTTTGTCTTTGATAAGAGCGGGAAATTCAGAAATCCTTCAAAACGATAAGAAAAAACGAAATCACAAAGTATGGACCCAAGAGATTATGAGGAATAGAAGTGTGGAGGCGGATGATGCGAGATATTGTGTGTAATGTAGTGAAAGAGAAGAAGCACTGAGGAACAGAGTGAAATAGTAGTGAGCAAAATGGGAATTCAAAATGATAAATGCATAAAAACTCGAATTTCAAATTAATACAAAATTTACAAAACTATTGAGCATCAGTGTAATTTGTGAAAAGCTCATAGTCCGACAGGTGTCACCGTATTATTTTCGATATGGTCAACAGGTAATCCGCTTTCGTAACGCTTCCACATTAAATCTAGAAGGTCCTCCATGTCATGACAATATTGTTTAACGTCGAACAGTGTTGACGTGGTACGTGCCATCCATACTTTTGCACGCATAGCAGCCAAACTGAAATTTCGAGAATTAACGATGGACTGAAGTTGATTAGGAGAACTTACTGATCAGCATCATTTCCCAGTCGGGTAGCAATATCAACATACTCAGCCTTTGTTTTTGCGACCAGCTCAGGTACTCCGAGAGCATACAATTGGGATGTTGCAACACGAGAAGCCAATGATTCCACTGAAAAGTTTCATTGAAGTGTCTGAATTTAGAGATTTTAGCTTACATGGCATTGTGACCATTGGCGTTCCAGTCCATAGAATATCCATTCCCGTTGTGTGTCCATTACATAGAGGAGTGTCTAGACATACATCAGCAAGTTGTCCACGACGAACATGTTCTTCCTGTAAAGATAGCTTAGAATCCCAGATGTCATTCTTCTAAGTACTAACCTTTGCAGCGACATTACTGAAAACAATTCTTGATGGCTCAAGACCTCTCTCAACACAATATTTTCTGATGTGCTCTTCTCCTTGATATGGGAACCTGAGAAGCCAGAGAATCGACTTAGGTACATTCTCGAGGATCTTGATCCACATGTCAAGAGTTGATGGATCTATTTTGTAGAGTTGATTGAAATTACAGAACACAATAGCATCGTCAGGAAGTTGATATTGAGCACGCGACGTCAGAAGCACTGAATTTGGAATTTCCTCACCGGTCGCTGCTTTGTGATGCATTTGAGACTGAAACAAATTCAGTTGTTGAATTTTTAGAGATTTTTTCAAAGGCATGTTTACCTGCCCCAGGCCGTTTTGTACGTTCATATCCTCCATAACATTCATTGTCATTTGTCCGGTCATAATCATCTGTTTAATTGGCTCGGTTGGCACTTCTAATACAGGAAGAACCATTTCCGCTCTGACAAGTTCTTTGTTTGGTCCACTGACAACTTCTGTATCCAAAACTTGTTCTTTGATCTCTGATTTAGCGAGAATTGGATCCATATTTGCTGTGTTCATGATAAGGCATGAATCTCTTTCAGTTGCTTCTTTGTCTTTCACCACAACTTTTTCTGTCAAATGGCGGAGCATCTGAGCGTGATCTCCAATGAAGAAAGTGTGTGGCATATAGGCGAGCTTCTCTGTGAATGCACATGCTAATCGGAGTGGAGTTGTTACCGCGTCAGTAATGATGTAATCCATGAAGGTTGCTCCAGAAGTCGACGGATATCCGAGCCACATTACTTGTATTGGAGCAGGTCTGAGAGCAAAAATCTCATTTCTGGCACCTTTTGTGTATCCATTCATATTGATGAGAATATGAATTCCATCATGGGCGATCTTTTCGGCTGCTTTTCCATTGCATGGAACTTGTGATAAATCGACAAAGTGTTCGGATTCAGCCATCAGTTTTGAACGGAAATTGGTACCATCATTGACAGAGAGAGCATAACAGAATACTTCAACACGATTACGGTCATGCATTCCAGGAATTGACTGCATCAAATGAGATGTTGGGTGATTTCCGAAATCAGATGACACGTATCCAATACGAAGGCGTTGTCCTTTCTTGATACTGAATCGGTCAGCATGAATTAGCGGCGTTTTCCCGAGCATTTGAACATGAACCTTATCGAAACATAACGATGCATGTTTAGAAGCGATTGCAATTCGAGTAGCATGTGATAATGGATAAAGCATTGAATGATGTGGATGGACTGACGGTAGCCGTTTCTTTCCGAGTTGGTCTTCCACAATTTGAACCAATTTCCGTACTCTTCTGTCATAATCATGCCAATCGCAGATAATTTGAAGGCAGTGTGCGAGATTACAGAACGCATCTGGGAATTCTGGTTTCAGTTTGAGTGCGGTCGAATAACTTTGTATCGCTTCAGCCATGTTTCCAGCGTCTTTATGAATACTGGCGAGATTGGAATGAGCATCAGCGAATGCTGGATTGATTTGAATTGCTCGATTGTAACACGCTATGGCAGCAGAGCTATCTCCCATTTCTTTCAACGTGTTTCCCATATTTGAATAGGCATCAGCGAATGTCGGTGATATCCGAATGGCTTCTTTGTAATGGAGAATAGCATCTTGAAGTTTTCCTTGTTGCTGAAGTATTGAAGCAAGATTAGAGTGAGCAGCAGCAAATTCTGGGTAAATTTCTAGAGCTTTCAGGTACAATCGAGTAGCATCTTCAATCTTTCCTTGTTCACGTTTGATGTTTGCAAGATTGTTTTGCGAATCCGCGTGGGTCGGACATAACTGGAAACAGAACATTGCAGGAAATGTTGTATTATCTTTTTTCAATAGACAAATCAAACAAAAATTATTATTGACATAATTCCGGCAATCGGAAAACATCACTCTCATAAACAAGTCACTAAACTCCTCCAAATAACCATTGATCATGGAGAGAATGTTGTTTGTGCAATTCATATTCAGGATTATGTTTAATGCTCTCTCACCTCTAACGCCTTCATGTACATTGTTTCAGCTTCCGATACACTTCCTCTCTCTTTCAGAGCATTGGCAAGATTACAGTATGCATCTGGGAATTGTGGTTGCAAATCGATGGCTTTTTTATATGTGTCAATTGCCAAATCTAGCAAACTGAAACAAACAAATTAAAGAACTGGATCAATACTCGTATTCCTTACCCTTGCTCGTAGTAGACACATGCTAGATTTCCATGAACAACTGCATGATTTCCAGATAAATTCAATGCTCTTAAGTATGCAGAAACAGCTCTGAAAATAAATTATATTGAAAATCTGTCGGTTTCCAGAATAATACCTGTCGAAAATCCTGGCTTCCTTGAGAACATTTCCAAGGTTAATGTAGGCGTCGAGAAAGTTCGGATCCAGTGTGACTGCCTTCTCAAAGTGATGAATTGCTAACCAAATCTCTCCTTGACTATTGAATACACAGCCAAGATTTGACCAAGCGACAGCGAATTGAGGTTGAGTTTCAATTGCTTTCAAATAACAAACCTGAAGAAAAAATATTTTAGTATTGGACCAAATGAACTTATTTTGATTCACCTTCGCCTCTTCCAACCTTCCCATTGCCTTCAACAAATTTCCGAGATCACTCCTCACACAGTACAAATCTGGATTAATTTGTAAAGCATTAAAGTACGCTGTGACCGCTTGTTCTAGATCTCCACCGGAAACCAGTGCAGCAGCTAGATTGATATATGCATCGATGAACTCTGGTTTCAGTTTCACAGCCATCTTATAGTTTTCCAGTGCTTCGGCTAGATGTCCTTTCTCTTTGTAATAATTTCCAAGATTGCTGTATGCTTCGGCACATTGGTTATTAACTTTTATAGCGAGCATAGAGTACTGCATGGATCTGGAAAGAAAAAATATATACACGAATAAGTATGAACCTTCCGTACTTTTCAAGATTTTTTGTTTGAAAGTTGATAGCAGAGAGTAAAAGTAAAATGGGTAAATTCTGTTGATCACTCTGAAACACCAAGTTGCAATATTTTTCAGCATCCGAATAGTTTCCTGATTGAAATTGTCGATGAGCCAACTCCGTTACTTTTTCTGGAAAAAAAGAACACATTGTATTCAGATGGATCTGAGAACTTACTCAAAGTTTCACTGACACCATTGACAAGAACTGTAGGTTGAGGTGGAATAACGATAGGTTGAGCTAATGTTTGTTGTGAAGTAAGAAGAAGTTGTTGTGCACCCGAAACGCCATTTAGTTGATATTGTTGAGTTGCTGCTAGTTGTTGAGCAGCAGCCTGATTCTCCAACTGCTGGAAAGGTGTGTTATTTCTGATGTTCGAAAAATAACTTTTTAGGTTGTATTTTTTTTAACTTACAAACCTTTCGAAATCTGACCATTTTTCGCCGAAACATTTTTTGTTTGAGAGAATTCAATAGAAGATAAAATGAAGATATGATGATAAAGAGGAGTGTACCTAATTTTTGGAAAGGAATCAGTAGTCACCTATTCTCCTTTTTCTTGAAAAGTCCAATATTCATTGTATCTCAAACAGGTTTTTCCCAGGTTTCTCTGTGATTCCACACTCTCTCTTTTTCGTGTTCATTTTTTTATTTCTATTTATATGTTAGTCTGTAGATCATCATCACCACGAGTGTACATGAACAAGTGAACTATAGAATGCGAGTTTATCACGTCATTTCGAAAAGACCGTATTCCCAGTGATGTACAGACAAACATGGATATCTGCGGTGCCCTTGAAAGGGAAGCGTTCCAGTCATAAGAAATGTTTACTATTGATAAATACTTCAATCATCTCAAAAAGAACAGCTTGTTTACTTTACCGTATGATCACTATGTTTTCGTTTCAAACCAAACAAAAAAGCTTAATTTTATACTTACATTTCGAATTGCCTGTTGCACAAGATTCGCAAAACCAGGTGTTTGCATTATACTGGCCATTGACGCGACATTTACGTTACCAACTCCTCCAGCAATAGCAGCAGGAACTCCAGCTGTTATACTTCCAGTAATACCACCAGCAATTCCACCAGGAATACCAGCAGTGATTCCTCCCGTAATACCCCCATTGAGTCCACCAGTAATTCCACCAGGTGCGATGGACGGAGCAAGTACCGGATGTGGAGGTACTGCTCCGGGAGCAAGCTGTTCTCCAGTAGCTCCTATTACCTGAAAATTATGGAAACGATTAGAAAAATGACTATCACCGATAACCGAGTGGGGAATCCTGTTCTAATAGTAATAATTTTAATTCTTTACCAATTTTTTAGTTACTGATATTCTCGAAGTGTTTCAAAAGTTAATACTTTTTAATACGTGATTCGAAAGAATACAGACAAGAGTGGTAAAAGTCACATCCGACATTAACTTCTGAAAACTTATCTAAAAAATAATCCAAGAAAATTAAATTAATCGCAGCACCGTATCACTTTTCATAAGTTCCTTCTTGAAACTTTAAAAATATGGTGTTTTCAAATTTACCTTATTGTATGATTGGAAATAGTTGGGTTTATCCATCATCTAATCCATTCGCAAGAATTCTGAAATATTATTTTATTAATGATATGACTGATTAGAATGCCGAAAAAACAACAAAAAAAAGAAGAAAATATAAATTTTATGAGTATCCAGAACTTGACCAGAACTGGAAATGGTTGGTGAATGAACTAGAAAAATTTAACAAAAAGAAAACTATAGAAAAAAGGCCGAAAAGTGAGAGAGTGTGACGAGACAGAAAAGAGATGCCAAAGACCACTGTCTTCGCATCTTCACTCTAATCATTGCGTCTCGTTTCTCTAAAGTCTCTCGGTCTTTCAAGTGTATGTTCTCTCATGCAATGAGTAACAAGAGACGCAGAGAATTTGAAGAACATCAAAGAAGATGAGGATAGAGAGAAATGCAGAGATGGGCCATGTTTGGCCTTGAGGAAGCCCGAAAATGGCCCGTAAAAAGTAGTTGGGATTTATTGGTTGGTGGTATTAGGCTGGATTGGTGTTATGACAGGTCAACTGTAACTTTCATACAGACAAAATAGTTGTAGCACTCAAAACTAATTTGAAAAACATTCAAATGCTGATGCTGATGAAAATGAGAGCAGAAGAGATTTGCTTCCTCATCCATCAGTTAATCTTCTCCGAAGTAATTTCTCGAGAATAATCTCAATGTACTCTATAGAATTGAGATAATGAGAGAAGAATTATGGTTTCGAATTTCAAATTAAGAGAGATTTGCTATTCAACGCTGTATTCCTCACAGCTATTTTACTGCTTTCATTAATTATTCGGAATTTTATCCTCTTACAATTATTGTACATACATATGTGCATACAGTAAAATCAAATGCATACAGTAAAATCAAAATAGGACATCGACTACCGCCTAGAAATCAAACGGCCAAACGAAATAGTATGAAAGATGGAGAGTTTGAGAGAAATCAAAAGAACCTTTCAGTTTAAAAGTGAAAAAGAAAGAAGTGATTAAATGAAGAATGTTAGACGAAAAAAAGATGAGAGAAGAGGAAGATTGATGTCATTTGTGAACTTTGAGTCTCGAGTTGAGAACTGAGTTTTCATAATATTAGTTACAAAGTGAGAAATGTTAGTGTTGTGATTTTTCTTGATTTTTATAAATCGACAGTAAAAATATAACATCTGGAAAATACTCTTCAATCAGAAATAGTATTACAAAATGAAAAAAAAGATCTAACTGTAAGATTCGAATCCTCATAAAATTTGCTTGTTATTGAATCTTTTTTAGCTCTCAGAAACCAATTTCAATGGACCAGAATATGGAATTCACAGACCGTCGATCAGAACTTTAGGTTTTTGGAGAAAGTGAAAGAAGAGAAGACATCAGTGTTCAGAAAAAGGAGAAACAAAACAAATACTTAAGATGTTAGAAAAGGTTTTGAGACGCGTTGAAACCGAAGATTTCTTTCTCGATAAGTTGTATCAAATTGGAATTAGACCTCTAGTAAAATTAAATTTTACCGTATCCGTTCAATTTTCGACTATAAAGAACATGATTATTCAAGGCTTAGTGGTAAGATAAAAGGAAAGCCGGGAAAAATCTGATGAAGAAGAATTGTTCTACGTAAAAGCCCTTTGATGATGTCATTTTGAATTTGTGATGTCAAACGGAGTGAAAGATCGAAAGATCAATTCGAAAAAAGTAAGAATGAAAAGTATTTTCTGACGATGAAAACAATGTTCATGATTTAGATGTTCTAGATAGGAAAACAGAAACTTTCAGATTATCTAAGAGAGAATATCTGAAAATTGATTTTCAGTAAGTGCAAAAATAAAGAAGAGTATGTGGGGTAGGCGGGAAACATGTGTAGAAAAAGAAAAGAAACGTCGTTTTCTCTCTCTCTCTCAAAAAAGAGCAAGTCCTTCTTTTTTCGTCTTTTTCTTCATCTTCTTCCAGTTTGTCTACCCTTTCTGCGTTTCTTTTCTCTCAAATTTCTCCCTCCCCCACTTTTCTTTTTCGACCACGGGGTATCCCCCTTGGTCTTGTGAAAGCGAGGCAGTATTTCAAATAGAGATGCCGCTAGAGACGTGGAAAAGACCCCACAAGAGACACGCACAGAACTCTAGACACTCTCCATTTCATATGATGTTAGAGTAAAGTGGAATTGGCTTTGTGCCAGAATTACAACTGCGTGAGAAAGGAGAGAACTTTCAAATATATTGTCGGATTTTAACGCGAAGTGAAAAAGGAAACTCTGACAATTAGAGTCTTTAAAACCCAATCTGAAAATTTATTTCCGAATTCTCTTTCGTTTCGACTTTTCTAACATCTATTAAAAATCAAAAATAACTTTTAGTGGAAACAACAGGAAATTACACATTACGAACAATCGATTTGTGAGAATCGAGTCGAAAAAAAAATTGATGATAAAGACGGCAAAAACTACGGAATCTACTGAAAAGAGATGGAGCGGTAGATTTTATTTAAGAAGGATGAAGATTTAGTGATGATGATGCACGTAATCCGGATCGTACGAATCGGAATCCAAATCCAGTGAAGTTTCGTGAGACGTCAAATCGTCATAGTACGCCTCTCGGAAATAGTATTCGTACCTGGAAATGATATATTGGAGATGTAGATCAGAAATACGACATTTAAAAACGTGGAAGCAAAACTGAGTTCGTTTTACTAACCATGGCTCTGGAAGATGATGTCCGGTATGCCAGGCAGTTATTCCTGCTTGATGATCCCCATTCTTAGCAATGTAGCCGTATCCGAATGGAGATTTGAGAACTTCTTTGCGCATTACATGGAGGAAGTGTCCAGTATCACGTGGATTGGTGTACAACTCTCCGACTTCGTGCTTTGGAATTCCATCGAAAGCGAGCATACGGGCATCAAATTTGTTCGTGACACTGAAAAAATTTAATGAATTTTGTTTTTCAAATTTTCGAATACTTACTATTGTCTCCATCCATTCCATCCAATTGAATCAACAATTGTATTCCATTCTTCCATAACATCTCCACTATGCCACTCGAAGAAATCGAGATCTAGCCGTTCAATATCCTGCAACTCGAAAACTTTTCATCCAATAACTCATACCGTAAAAACTCTATTATAGGCGCACGTGCCACTGTTTTTCAAAACTCTTTCGAAGCGGGCTTCTATTAGAGGGTTCCCCCCTATTAGGTTTGAATAATATTATTTGTCGCGGAATTAATATGTCTTAATTCACGACCTAGCTAAATCACCAAAGCCACACGGGCTCTTACAAATAACAATCGTCTCCACTAGACTACAACTTTACACGAACAATTCATTAACCAATTCTACGTAACCTTCCAACTTCTCTTCCGGTCAACTCCAACTACAATCAGTCTACCGAATGAACGTGACCTTGGCCTTTGACGATCTGACCTTTCGATAACCATCTGCCCCACATCTTTCTGCATATAAGGAAATGGAATCAACGGGAAACGTCACTCTTGCTTCAAAGAAGCCTCCTCAGCTCCCTTGCCAAGCCGTCGTCACAACTACTGCACCGTCGAAGACTTCTGTGGATTCGAAGAAGGAAACAACGATGGATCTCAAGATTCCCCTCTTTGGTTAGTGTAATTGAATAAAGTTGTTTATTATTTCTCTCTCTCTCTTACTGTTGTCGCCAAACTCATCTGACTTAGGGTCCGCCCCCTATAAGTCAGAACATTATTCACCCCGCTTTTCAGAGAGCACCTCAAATAAAGGGACGCTTCTATTACAGTTTTTAGGGTATATTCTTTACACTTCGAGTTTTACAATCGACGTACCTCTACAACAGCATCCGTATCTCCTGGTTTAGTCCAGTCGTACGCAAGAATTTTCGAGTGATTCCTATACTCGCGGAGTGAATCCTTGTAAGACTCCTCAATCGTTTTCAAATAACGCTCATCGACTACAGCAATTTCGTCGGTCTATAAACAAATTTTTAAGAGGAAGTGTGATTCTATAACTCACATTCCCTCTTCTCTTGATGTTTTCAAGGCACTTATTGGTTGGAGTTTTCAAATAAACGACCAAATGAGGCCAGAAGTGCAATTGAGGAAGAGCATTTTTGCGGACGAAGTAATAGTGCTTGAAGTCTGAAATTTCCGATATGCTAATTTGCACTACAGTTTCTTTAATCACATTCGTGTCCGATATAATTCTTGTCTCTCATAGCGTTGGCAAACACGAAATCGGAGTGAGGGGTACGCTCGAGAACAACTCCTTGTCCAGTATTCAAAATATGAGCGAGGGCGTTCAGATATTGATCAAATCGGCAGTTGAAAATACGATCTTGCATTGCAGCCGAAAGTTCTCCACGTGGATTTTTGTAGAACATGGACATGTCCGGGAGACGGTAGCGAGCTGGGAACTGAAAAATAACGTATTTTTTACGTCTCACCGAAAATATCGACGTCAAGAAATATCTACTTTAAAAATTAAAAATACATCTTTCTTCGTAACTGTCAAAATAGATAGAATCAAACCTTGCTGTAGTAATTGCGAAGATCGTTTCCGTATCTATCGATGAGAATATCATCCATTCTGAATTCTGGGATATGGACGAATCCCAGCTGATCAGCAAGCTGTTTTGCCAAGGTTGTCTTTCCAGATCCAATGTTTCCCTCGATAACGATCAACTTGGAATTTTGATGTAAATGAGCTTGAGTATCATCTTTCAATCCATCAATATAATTGAAACCTTTGTGCTTATAATCCCATGGTTCTGGGTGCTCGGATGGGAGTTTGAGAAGACTCTTATGAACAACTCCTCTGACCTGATTCGACAGAGTTCCGGTTCTGGAGCACGCCAGAAGGCCATTAGCTAGCCCACCCAGCTTGCTCATGGAACCCGGCATTTCGAGTCTAAAAATAAATATGATTTATTGAAAGAAAACAGAACGAGATAGAATTACCAGTTCAGACTGATAAAGTCAGAAAGTCAATACGAAAACAGAAATTTTGAAATATTTCATTATGGATAGTTCCTTTCGGTAATTTTGGAAAATCTACCGTGAGAATCTTATTTATAATTAGAAAAAAAACGGAACTTTAAGAGAAAGCATCATAGAAATCAAACAGATCAAACAGCAAATAAATAGGCGTATGTCGTGGAAACATATCGTGTGGAACTTGAGGAGCGAAAGTTCATGAAAGTTGCAAGATTCAACGACGGTCTCCGTACCGTCCTCCGCTTCCAGCGCCACTACCGCTCCGGTGCCCACTTCCTGATCCTGCACCACTTGAACTGTACCGACTTCCACCTCTGTCACCGCCACGATCCCCGCCGTAACCACGATCTCCTCCGTATCCACTACCGCGATCGCCATTACGATCCCGACCTCCACCAAAACCGCCACCACGACTGTCTCTGAACCCTCCAGAAGATTCACGACGATCTCTATCGTTCCCTCCACCGTTACGATACGAATCTTGTCTTCTGTCACGACTACCACTTCGGTCTCTATCCCGATCATCGTATCCACCTCCACCAAATCCGGATTGCATTTCTCGTTCTTCAATTACTGCTTTAGATTCACGAGTTTTTCGGGTATCTCCTTTGCCGCCACCTGAATGATAGACAACTTTTCACAAGTTTCATAAAGAAAACACTTACCAAGTCTTCTAGGGAGCCATGTTTTTTGGGTACGACCTCTTTCATAATCAACAACAAGCCGTTTCCCGTCAACCTTGATTCCGTCCGCTTTCTTATATGCAGCTGAAACTTGCCATTGAGAATATCGAAAAACCTAGATGATGTGAGATGAAAAACTTACTGCAACCTGATAATGCGCCTACTAGCTCTTCTTACCTAACCTACCGACAAGCGCTTACCTCGATGACAATAGCGGCATCAACTACTTACCTCAACTACTTACCCATTAGTCCTAGAAGTTCGTTTAATTGCAAACTTACAAGTAAAACTTACTTGCGGACTGCATTTTCAAACTTACAAAAAGGTCCCCGAAATTCTCGCATAACAAAACTGACATATGTGAACAAACTTACAATGCGCTCATGAAAAAAATCAATCTGAATTTTCAAAAATAAGTTTATGTTCAGGAGATACAAACTTAGCCTACTTCAAGTCTCATGTAATATATTTTGAGTAACATAGAACTGGGCTGTATTTGAAAAAGATAGTAAATGTTCTTTCTAAGGTCAGTTTTTAAGGTTTTAGTATTTTCAAGGAGCTCACCAACAAACAAACCTATCAGAAATTAATCGATAGGAGAGTTGCGCGCTCTGCCATTCCCATTCATTTCCCAGGAACTCACACCGACCACGTGACTGTAAAAACGACAAAAGTTGTTTTTTTTCTTTTTTGTTTTGCTTTGGCATAATTTTTTTTAATTTCTAGTTTCCGAGCAAGCAAATTTTCATGATGAATAGTCAACATATTCCTAATTAACATAAACCTACTATGCATTTCCGCTTTATCGCTGTATTCGATGAAGGCATATCCCCGTGGTTTACCAGCTTCATCATGCACCATTGTTAACTGAAATAGAAGAACTAAAATTGAGAAATGTAACCTTTGCAACGTACCTTCTTAATTTTTCCGTATGCTTCGAACTCTCTCCTCAGCTTACTCTCTGATGTTTCATAATTCTGAAAAACATTACCTTGTGAATTCTAAAAAATATCTCTTACAATTCGCCCAACAAAAAGTGTCCGATAGGGATCTTCGGAAGCTCTTGGATTTTCCGCAGGATTCCATGTTGCGATCCCTTGCTCAACTTTGTATGCGAGTAATTCATCTTTCTGTCGCCGTTTCTCTTCTTTAGCTTGAGCTTTGGTCACAACTGGAATCTTCGCTGGTGTATCCTTTGGATCCTAAATTGTTTATTTAATTAATTTTGATTAAATAAAAAAATCAACCTCAAATAATCCAATGTATTGAGCAACTCCAGTCATCGGCGCTCTTTTTGCATTTTTGTCAACGAGAAGATCCTCAACCGGAGGAAGATATTGAACTGGCGGACGAGCTTCGAACAGGGCCAGGAGATTGGGCGGTAGAAATGCTGTCATGTCACCTGTAATATTTGTATTTATTCATTAAATAGTAGGAACAATAATAGATCGAAGGAGAAAAAAAAGAAAAAGAAGCAAGGAAAATAGAAAGTTGAAAAAGAAAAAAAGTAGAATCAGATGGCTGTTCCACGCTCCAGATCGTCCTTGATATCTTCTGTGTACTTTCCATAGTACTTGTCCAATTTCTTGTTGAATTTTTTGTTCTTCTCGTTGATATAGTCAATTGGGGCATCTGGATCGTACAGACGCCGACGATGATACTGTTCTCTTCTTTTAACTTGTCCGTGCACATCTTTCACCAGACGGTCCATTGCAGATGAAGTTGGATAATGATTTCCTGAAAATAATTGACATTAATATTATTTATGCGTTCTACTTACCATGAATGAGCGTATCCGCAGTCGGGTAGAACTGCTCTCCTCCTACACATTCTTTCATCTTTTTATAAGACTCCAAATCAGGGTCAAGAGCAGCAGTCAAGCGGGTGTGTTGACGAAGAGTCATATCTTCATACGAAGCGAAACCTTGATCGGGATTCTTCTTTCTCTTTCTTTTCTGTTCCAATTTTTCTGTCACATCAGCAGACATTTCCAAACTTCGGACCCTTTCGAAGTCTAATCCTTTATCCTCCGCTTCTTTACGATCTTGCAATTCTTTCACCTGCCATTGATCTCTTTCTTTCTTTGACTCATGATTTTTTGGAAGTTTACTACGACGATCTTCTTCCACGACCTGAAAAAAATCACAGAACATATATCGACAATAAATCGAGTAATTTACCTGTTCATGATTTTCTTTTCTGGCTTTTTGACGAAGTTTGTGTAAATCTCGGAACCTTTGATTGAAGTCTTTCATCTTTGAGCCACTGGATGAAGGGCCACTGCTACTAGCATGGGAATCAGATGACATCTTTAACAATATCTTCGTTGGTTATCTGAATGAATGGATTCCTAGCTAGAAATTTAGTAACAACGAACTTTAATTTGACTCGGTAAACAAATTTCAGGTCATTCAGAAAAGTATCTAGGGATGTATCAACAAGATAATCGATAAAATTTAAACTACATATAACAAAAGTACAAAATATTGAAGAGTAAACATTCAATAAAAACTCTGATTGAACGAAAATCGACAAAATAAACCTGGGCGAGGAGTGCAGTTGAGCGCGTTTACTGTGATTTCTAGTACTTCGTAAGCGGAGCGGTCGCGGCGCGGTCGTCGTAGCGTGCGCTCAACACACCGAACGCGTCAATTGTGTGGCGTTTCGGGCTTTTTCAGCTCAATCTGGCGGAAATTTGAATTTAACTCGTCATTTCCAAAAGTATTAAAATTAAGAGATCCAGTCTGTTTTCGTTTTCTAATACATCCCTATTGTTTATTTTTGTCTTTGAATCATTCTCAAATCAGAGGAAGGTTCAGTTTTTTCAGTCGTATATATTTATAAGTTACTGACCAAGTTGATTTGCTCTTCTTTCTTACTATTAGTTTGCTCTAGTATCATTATTTTGGAAGATTCTGAATAAATTCTAATCGTATCTTTCAGACTCATGATGATGTTGAATAGTGCAACAGAAATAATCGATGACAACATGGTCGTCGAAGGATATGAAGAAATCGCAGTGGATGATATAAACGACATGAATGTAGGTATTCGATAGAAAAAAGGGAAACGCCGGTTTGAGAGTCTATTATTTTGCTCATTACAGGAGCTGGTGGTGGATAATGATGATGATGACAGTATGCAGTATGAAGAAGTTCATGACGACGAGTACGGTGGGATGGCAGTTGATCAATACAACGATATTGTTTCATTCAAAAAGTAGTTGATTTTCAAACCGAAACTATGGGCTATTTCATTTTGTTTTTCAGAACCAACAATATTCCTCAAAGTGTCCTCAATAGAAATGATAGAAGCGCTCCTAGCCACTGGAGAAGCCGCTGTAAGTGTTTTTCCATGGCCGATGATAACGAAACTCTACTCTACTACAATCCCGAAAATGCTGTGAACGCTGTTCCGAAGGTGGTAGTGAAGAAAGGAGAAGTTCGTAAAGTTCTTGAAAGAATTCACGAGCTCATCGGGCACCTTGGACAAAAAAGAACGTAAGAAATTTTTGTTGGTTTGACATATGAGCTAATCGTTCAAGCTTTTCAGGCAAATGGTTGTTCTTCGCAAGCTGTACTGGCGGTCCGTACGTCAAGACGTTAAGACTTTCATTGCTTCCTGTGATTTTTGTACTGAGAAAAAGCTTCATGGAAGAAAAATAACAAAAGCACCTGTGGATATTACCTCTGAAAATTTCGACATTTCGGTGCTCGTAAGAGAAAATATCGTTAGTGGAAGTACTGATCGATTAGAGTTTCATCTTCTTGGATATAACGAAGCAGAAGTACGAGAAGCGTCTTATACAAGAATGACATCGTACACTTTTAAAGAAACAGCTAGCGAGTATAGAAGTCGATATTCAAGTCAACCAACAGGAGTAAGTATTTTTTAACTTGTGGGCCGTGAGACATTTGATATGTGTTTTCTGAAGTTTTGTAATACTGAATACTTGCAGCCTCCAGCTTTCCGTCGGCAACCATACGTGAAAAAGCTCAACAATCAGTCAGTTGGATATCTTGTGCCTTTTCATCAAAGATCTCGTGCTGTTGAGCCCGAATTTATCGAAATGTATGGGCGTGATGTTTATTCACAAGATATGATTTACGAAACCGTGCCTGAAATGGAAGATAATATGATGAGACCGAGAGAAGAAGTGAAACGAAAAGAGACTCAACTTCCTGATGCACATCCTATAACTCTATGTGGTACAGAATTGAGTTCAAAGAACTTCAAAACAGAAGACGAGGTAAATAGCGAATAATATACTGAAGCAAACAGAAATATTTCCAGATTGTGTTGGATGATACAATTTCTCCTTCTCGAGCTGGGCCATCTTCATCTTCTTCTTCTTTGCCTGGTTCTCCTCAGAAGCAACATATGAGATACGCTCGAAAACGATCGATCGAACAAGATTCAGATAGAAGCAGAGGTCAAATGAGGGAATATCACTCATCGGAAAGACAGGAATCACCTGCTCCTACCACAACAGCAGGTCTTGTGAAAAAGAGGAGAAGAGAGTTTCCAAGTATCCGTGGAATGGCAAATCGATTTAGTATGGCTATAGGTGAAACAGACAGAATTGGTGAGTTAAATAATTTGTTCAATTCATGCGACTTATCATATGAGAAACATTTTCAGATACTAATGAAGTTAGCCGATCTAATCCGCATCTCATAGAATACCCGGATCCTAGCACTATTCTCCGAGGAGATAATTTAGGTTTGCCTCCTGTTATTATGGCTCCTTCTACAAACGATGAAGTTTGCAAACTCCAGATTGAGGTTAATATTTGCTCACGTGAAAGTTTTATTTTCAAATTGTGAATTTCAGGCTCTCCAACGTCATATTCATCTCCAAAAAATGCAAGAAAAGTTACTTCACGATCAATTCGAGGCATCAATGAGGATTCCAATCACGAGGTATATACAACAAGAAGAAGAAGTACAAGAAGAGCAGCTTGATGTAGAGCACGACATGAACGTGATTAATAATCATCATCAAGTATACGAGGACGAAGATGATGTCTCACAAAATCAACGTCGACATATTCGTCATCAGTGATAAATTTTGAAACTTTTTTGTATTTTGACACAATTTTTGAAATAATCTTAATAATTCATAAAAATTCACTTTCAGTTTACGCTATCTCATCATTTTCTAACTAAGGCCACTCTCATGTCTATTACTAATATTAATGAAATGATATACTGCAACATTAAGATAAACCTTGATTATTTTCTATTTAATCAAACGCAAAAATCTAACTGTCTATTGTATTCTGAGAACTAGTATGGAAATGTTTACATTTTCACAAGTAATTCAGCACTTTTCCAAATGTTCTCCAGCAAAACTATGATCAAAATGAAGAAAGCAGGAATGACGAAAACGGGAAGAGCCTTTTTCGTTAGTTTTACTGACTTTAACTGAAGTAATGGCTGCGCACAACGCTCTAAAGCGATTTTTCAGTTCCCTTTCTTTTCTTTTCGACGAAAGTTCTAGACCATAAGTTAGGAAAGTATTTTATTAATTTCAGATTACCTTCACAGTTGGCCATTAAGGTGTTTGCAAAATGTTGCCATTCCTTCCCGTTTAAAAGTCAGTTAAAGTCAATAAAACTAACGAAAAACAGTTCATCCCGTTTCAATTCTTCCAGATTTGTGTACGGTCTCAAAACTTCTAGTCACTACTGTATACACAATTATTTTTTGTTTTGTACGCAATGCGTCGTGATTGTGTTTGCGGGCCGAAAAATGGCGCGACTTTCATTTGATGCGTGTTCATGCTCATCGCTCAATTTTCCACACAAAATTTCCCACGTAGGCCTACGCGTAGGTGCACGTGTTCTCTCACTTTCAAACATGTTTCCAACAAGATGGTTTGCCGCTATGCATTATTTCAATTTTTTTAGGTTGCAAAATCTGGAAAACGAAATTCTGTTTTTTTTATAACTGAAAATAGTTTTCGGTCGCAATCTAGGATGTTTTGGTTGTTTATGTTGACTTTATTTTCTCTCAAAATCACGCCATGCACTGAGTCATTCTTTCACAACTGTAGCTGCCTAGTAAACGTGTAAAACGAACACGATTGCGAAACATTGTTTTCTCGCTGTGCCTCCTCTCTCTCTCATAGAACGCTCCTTTCCATCATGTAGCATTCAAATTACGCGGGTATTCTGACCACCACTTCTGTCGAGACACTACAGGGTCTAATGTGGTACATACTCGCCTTTCCTTTCATTTCCTTTTGTCACTTGCTTTAAAACTAACTGATGCTCCATCATTTTATGACAAAGCATAAATTTTTTTAAATAGAAACGTGATCAGGTGCAGTCATCTAAATACTCGTTTTTTCCGGTTCAGTTGAAGTCAATTGAAATACGATAAGAAAAAAATGTTTACCATTCTGATGTTCTACAGAAACATTTAAGGTTATTATTCATTCCTGGAATTTGAAAAAAAGTATGTTCCTATCCAACCGAAATCTTATATTATATATATAAGACTTCGGTTGGACCTTTGAATCGATAATCAATGTTGTCGAATGCTCTTCTTCCTATAGTGCTTCGAATGCAGGTTGGATATAATTCTATTCAATAGCCCCCTGCTAGGCCCGCTTTCCAGTCGATGTTTAACTAATTGATTTTTACTTCTGGTCCAAATGTATAAAGTTTTGAGTAATTGAAAGCATTTACTATTTTCATACGACTGCGAACTTTTACTTCACAGTATTTGCATAATACGTACACGTCTTACCAATGAGGAGATGAGATTTTCTTTTTCTCAAGACTCGTCTGATCTGCAGGTCAAAATTCTTAGAAGATTGTTAGTGGTGCCATGTGCTTACTCGGCCCTCGTACCATTTTCTGTTTATTTTCACTGTATTTTCTTCACCTCCACTTCCAACTAAGCGCCCCACTCGCTCTTCTCGTCCTTTCCTGCGTCTCCGGGCTGCGCGGAATACGAGACTAGCGAGGGGAGCCGCTCCTCTGTTCAAAAAATTGAGGGGAGAGAAAGAAAGGAAAAGACTACGCTTGTGTGCAGTTTTCCTCCTCTCTTTCTCTCCTCCTCTACGATTCCTTCTCGGCGTTTCTGTGGAAGACTGCTATGTTGCCACGCGGTATGCAAAACATCACTTTCCGACAACTTTGCATTCTATAATTTAAATGTAACTTAAGAACGACCCGACTATTCTTTATTGCAATCGTTAAATTAACTCGTAATCGGTGTGAGGTTCCAATTGAACAAAAAATAGGTTTTCTTGCGGAAAGATTGAACTGATTTGATAACGCATTGTTTTCTCTACTGATAGGGTAGGAGACTTTTCCAGTGAACGGAAACAAACTAGGAACGGCGCTGTTCGCAACACCGTACAATTTGAATTAACTACTGAAAGTTACATATTCGAAAAAGATCCTTGGTATTTCGGTAATCAGCTTTTCTTAAAACTAACTTTCAATTTTGATGGTCTAATCTATGAATCCAGCCGATCATCAAACTGCGTAGACACTCGTCATTATTAACAAAACCGGAAGTGTATGGTTTTTCAGACTTATCAGCACTATTCAGTCTTTTTTCGCTTCACAGTCCCTCTTTTTTTCTCAAAAATATACTAATACCAGGAGAGTTTCTTTCAGTAAATCATTTTGAAATCTTTTCTGCACACTTATCAAAATAAATTAGATGTTCACTTCAACTTAGTTACAACTTGCACTCTATTCTGCTAGAGGAGATGATTGAAAGTGTTAAATATTTGCTCATTCACGTTTTTGCATTTCTGTACCTTTTTTTATGCAGCCATCTGAAGCCTGAAGCTCTACATAGATGAAAAGTTTTTGTTTTCTTTCCCCAAAGTTTGAAAAATCGTGTTCTTTTGTATGCGTCATATGATATCATCTTTCTCCTGCTGCTTTTTTCACATGTCTAAAAAGCTTTTATTGTATTTTTCATATTTCTCTATTTTTACAGATGAAACGGAAAGTGTCCGTGTACGATTCTTCGAAGGATAAGACGCTCGGCCAGGTCAGTACAGTTTTCAGTAACGTTCAAAATAAATTAACAAGTTGAAATCAGAGCAATTATGCAGATGTGATTATCCTTCCTTTAAAAGTTCATTTTCAGGTGGTGAAAGGTGAATCGCCAATATGGATTCGCGTGGCCATGGCAATTCTTCGTGTGTGGTTTTTCATATACGATTGTCTCAACTATCTTCCATATCAATTGTTCAATTCGCCTACAGAAAAGTTGCGCAAATCGGAGCGTGTTAAGGTATTCATTGAAATCGAAGTATTTGGTTAGTTATCTATTGTTCAGGCCAACTGGGTGGAAGACCGTGATGGACCGATTCGAAATGTTCAAGGACATGCTTCAGAAACTTTCCCTGGAAAGGACACAATTGATAAGGTAGGAATAAGTACAGCGCGTTAAACACTAATTCTATAAGCCTGCGTGCCGGAACTAACAATTCCAATCAATAGAAAGAAATGACGAGAATCATAATTTCAGGTCTGGAGAAAATGTGTGGAGCTTTACGATGAATCACCTTGCTTGGGAACTCGGCAACTGATAGAGGTTCATGAAGATAAGCAGCCCGGCGGCCGTGTTTTTGAAAAATGGCATCTCGGAGAGTATACCTGGCAAAGCTACAAAGAAGTTGAGACTCAAGTTGCTCGTCTTGCCGCTGGCATCAAGGATCTTGCAAACGAGGAGAAAAATCCGAAAGTTGTCATTTTTGCTGAAACACGTGCAGACTGGCTCATCACCGCTCTTGCTTGCTTCCGCGCTAACGTCACTATCGTAACCGTCTACGCCACTCTTGGAGAAGACGCAATCGCTCATGCCATCGGAGAGACTGAGGCCACTTTCTTGGTGACTTCATCAGAACTTCTCCCGAAAATTGTGACTCTTGGAAAGAAATGTCCAACTCTCAAAACTCTCATTTACTTCTCGCCGGTCGACTCCAAAGCGCCAACCCCAGATCTTGCACCATTCCGTGATCAGTTCAAGCATGTTCTTTCTCTCAATGGCCTCCTTACTCGTAACGAAGAACTTGTCAAAGAATCAACTGCTGTTAAATCGGATATTGCTCTCATCATGTATACGTCAGGAACTACTGGTCAACCTAAAGGAGTCATTCTTCTTCACCAGAATGTTGTCGCTGCTTTGTTAGGACAAGGCGATGGAGTTGCAATCATTTGTAACAATGACACGTATATCGGATACTTACCACTCGCTCACATTCTCGAGTTGGATGCGGAATTAACATGTTTGACAAAGGGAGCAAAAGTGAGTTTGCAAAAAAATATTTTTATATTCGAAATAATTTTTTAAGGTCGGATATTCTTCCCCATTGACTCTACATGATCGTGCTTCAAAGATTCAGAAGGGAACACATGGTGACTGTCACGCTCTGCGACCAACATTGATGGCTGCCGTTCCGGCTATTATGGATCGTATATTCAAAGCTGTTTCGGAAGAAGTTGCCGCCTCGCCACGCTTCATGCAAGAACTTTTTAAGCTGAACTATGAGCGCAAGAGATCTCGATATTTGGAGGGATACTGCAGCCCATTCCTTGACCGTATCGTTTTCAAGAAGATTCGCAGACTTTTGGGAGGAAAACTTCGAGGTGTTCTTTCTGGAGGTGCCCCACTCAACGCCGAAACTCAAAGATTCATGAACATTTGTATGTGTTGCCCGGTTGTTCAAGGCTACGGACTTACTGAAACATGCGGAGCTGCTTGTGTTGCTGACATCAATGATTTAAGCACTGGAACAGTTGGACCACCAGTCAGATGCTCGGATATTGCTCTTCGTGAGTGGCCAGAAGGTGGATACTCACCATTCAATGACCCTCCTCAAGGAGAGATTTTGATTTCTGGAGAAAACATCTCACCTGGATATTGGAAGCAACCAGAGAAAACCGCTGAAGATTTCATCACATATAAAGGAAAAGTTTACTTTGCAACTGGAGATATTGGACAAAAGAGAGACGACGGATCTCTTCTTATCATCGACAGAAAGAAGGATCTTGTTAAGTTGCAGCACGGTGAATACGTATCCCTCGCCAAAGTTGAATGTGCTCTTCTCAATTGTCCAATTGTCGACAATATTTGTGTATACGGAAGCAGTATGGAAGATAGTGTGGTTGCTCTTGTTGTTCCGAATCAAAAGCATCTCGAGAAGATTGCCGAAGCGGAAGGAGTTTCCACTAGTGAGCTAAAGACAATGTGTGAAGACAAAAAGGTTGTGGCTGCTTACAAGAAACAACTCGAAGAGCACGCTAAGAAAAGTAAGTCGAATTTTCGAAATCATTCACACATTCTATTCATTTCAGGTAAACTGTCTCGCACCGAAATCCCTGCTGCTATCCATCTTTGTCCTGACATCTGGACTCCGGACAGCGGTCTTCTCACAGAGGCCCTCAAGTTGAAAAGAAAACCAATTCAAACCGCTTACCAGAAAACACTCGATGACCTGTACAAGCAGTTGAAGAAAAACTGAGTGACTCTAATAATTTCTTCATTTTCCACTTGTTTTCCTCCCCTTAACACAGGTAAATTTGTTGTTAACTCCCCAATTCTTCCCTTTATTCGAGATACTCGATGTCTGATCCCCTATGCTCGTAAACTTCGTCTCACTTTAAAAGCATAATATGAATTCCTTCATACTGAAAGTTTCATTGATACTTTTCCCCTATACTGTAAAGATTCGTGTTTCATGTCCCCAACTTCCTTTTCTAAAGAGCTTTTCCCACATTTGCCCCCCTGATTTCCTTTTTCTAGAGTCCTGGATTTTTCTTTTCCTATACCCCCATCCCATGTCCCCAAACAAGCCAAACTCTTCACGCCTCTGCCACATCAAAAAATCGGACGATTGTTTTCACCGTTTTTTGTTACCAATTGAAGTTTTGAAGTAGATTTTCACCAATAACAAGTTCATTCGACTGCTAGTTTGTTTTTGCCGTATGGGTTGTTTCTTTTCACACCGACACAGACTCAGTTCCCATCTCTCTAATCTATCCCTTCCCCTGTTTTTCCTATAATAGACGCACAGATGTGAAATAAAAAGTTTTTGATAGATGATCTTCCGCACGCACTATCTACTTATATCATTTGATCGACCATCTTTCGACGTCATAAGTTTGAAGATGAAAGATTCTTGGGGGGGAGACCTTGTAAAAGAATAAGAAGAAGACAACTATTTTCATTTGAAGAAGAAGAAGATCACATTCCGATTCTATTGACTATCGACTACGAACCGAAATGAATTTCGGCTTGACTTTCCATAAAATTTGGCAGAAGTTGCATTGTTGGAGTCGACATTTGAAAGTATGTTCTTTTTTCAAATCTGGTTGATCTTTCCTCTAAATATGTCAACTTAAAATATGAAAAATACGTCATTTTCGACGAAGAGGGATGATTGGGCGGTCTTGTGGAACTGGTACGTCTTCTAATATTCCCTTCGTGTCTACTATTGATAATGATTACACTTTTCTCTCCAATTTATTATTTTCGACGTTTTCTCCAATTATGTCTCAGTTTTTGAGAAAATTCTTCAAAAGACGAGATATTCGAGAGTTTGAGGTGATTATTTCGGAAATTTAGTGGGTTTTTATTCAAGTCCGTTTTCTATAATTAAATTTAAATTCAATGCTTCATTTGAATTAGAACAGAGAAGTCATGGGATTGATTAATTGTGTGTGAGATCAGAAGGCTTCTAGTTGAACTTACACGAGGTCCTGTGTCTGTCAAAAACCATCTTTGGAAATTTAATGGTTTTTTCTTCAAAAAATTTCAAGTATAAAGATCTTGGAACAAAAGAGATTGACAATGAGAAAATTGAGAACGAAAATTGATCATTAGTAAGTTGTTAATAACAGACTCTGAAAGATTCAAAAACTTCCAAATTTTGGTACTAAAAGAAAAATCCAGAAATCATTGGCCACGGTGGATCGAAATTGATTACAGTTTTAATCATGGGACTTTGAGACTTTTTCATCCAACACGTTTCCTCAAAACACAAATTAAAAAGTTAGGATTCGTTGTTCCACCAGAATTCAAATCTGATGTTTCAATAGAAAATGTTCAGAATGTACCAAATTTCAATTCCACAAATCAGCAAACAACCATTTAATTTTCAGACAAGAAGAGCATACTGTGCAATTTCTTTGCTAAACTACTCAGCTGATCTGATACTTATTTCATGGATGTTCAGTAAACAACCAATATTTTTAGATGTTTTGTTCTGCATTTCATCTGCTCTCATAGGAATTTCTATAACAGGTTTGTAGTTTTTCGGAAGTAATTAATGTTAATTGTTTCATATTATCAGGATTATACCTGAAAAGACCATCAGTCATGCTTCCGGACGTTCTTTACAAAGTGAGTAAACTTCATAAATAGATGCCAAGATCGTAGATGCCAAATTTCAGGTTGTTGTATCCGCTTGTGCTCTTTTCAATGCAATTCTTGATGCGGATAATGGAACTTCTGGATCTGCTCCACGACTTTTAATGGTTTTTATTGCTTTGTTATCTCATATCTATGAGGTATATTTTGAGCTATCTCTGATTAGAATGAATTATATCTTTTTTCAGAATTACTTCCTTTTTAATGCAATTGCGGCTTTTTATCGGGATCAAGATGGTGTTGAAAATAGAAGACCTCCGCCAAGTTATAATCTTTTTGCTAAATGTCGTGAGTTTTTCGAAACTTGATACAAACTTTATTTGTCATTTCATTTCAAAAACAATTTCAGTTCCGAAACCGTCTGACATGACTAGACAATCATCGGCACCGAAATGTTCAGAAAACGATGTTGAAAATGGAGCATCAACAAGCGAATCAGACGAACCACCTCCAACTTATGAATTCGCAATGGAAAAGATTAAAGAGAAAAAGGAGAAAGAAATGGGTGAAATAGTTTGAGTGAGCCGTATTAATCTCTTAAAATCGAAAGAATCTTGCATTATTCGGGTGTATTTATGATGTACAAATATATTTCAGGTATTCCATTCATTTTTGTACATAAGTAATCAGAATTCAATAAATTGAGTGATTCAGTGTTTTTGAATTAATATTTCCTTCATTACACAAAGTGTCACACTTCTGCACACGAACACATTGCAAATGAACCATTTTCTCATTTGGAAAAAATGAAGGGCATTCTAATCTGATAATTAGTGGCCTTGGCTACTCGAAATATTACTAGATTCCGATTTCCAATTCATCATAGAAATCTCAATCTTGCTTGAAAATGAGAATGGAAAAGCAGAAATAGAATTGACTTAACTGGAGAGAGAAAAACATAAATTATAGCGTGAAGGACAGGTGTATTTCACTCAGACACACACTCTTTTCAACTTCAATTTATGGCTCCGTGACAGATCTATAATTATCTTTTCCTTCTTCTTCTTCTTCTTTCGTCCTTTCTTGTATTCACTTCTACAAGAGCTACTCTCATAAATTCTGAATTCATTTTTACGACATTTCGAAAAAGAGGAACACACCTGGCAACCGGAGAAGGACTCTTCAGAATTTACGACCGAAAAATAGAGGTTTTCTGCAGATTTCATCCCTTTTTCGGAGAAAGAGACCCTCAAAACAAGGTTTTGTGTGTTTCACATAAAGCCAATTTCGTCAGATTTCAATTCTATTTTTACTCTGTTTGGAGCAGTTTTTGAAACGAAAGATGATCGATGCTTCTGGAAAATTCCAGATTTGTGTGGTGCGTACTGTAGTTTAACAAGTAATGTTGTAGATTCTGTGAATTCCAGGGATTCATAATTGCTTGTGCATCGTTCCGATTCCGTCAAATGACCTATGCAAAGTATCTGATGAAAGGATCTTATTTCCAACACTCTGAATTTCTTCTGAATGCATTTGTTGGTCTCTGTTGGGTGCGTGCTGATCTCATTGCATGGGCAATTCATCTCACAATCGCATTGATGTTTGTTAGCGTCTCCAATGTATATCTTTCGTGTAAAAGTTTGGAAAGTTAGTGTTCTCAAATCAAAAAAAGTCGAAATGAAATCAACTTATTTGTTTCAGCTCTCGAGTATTATGGCACTTTTCGTTCGAAATATTTCTTCGAGGAAGCTCATAAATGGCCAATTGAGAGAATTGTTCAAGCGGAGACTTGTTTGGATATAATGCGTAAGTTACCAGATACTAGATAGATCTCATAATATATTTTCAGTCGGAATGATATTGATCAAAGCATTGGAAGTTATTGAGAGAGAATATCAGGAAGAAGAAGAAGAGGAACATGATGAGAATGAGGACAATGAAACTGAGGAAGAGGATGATGAGTGATCACTTGAACAGTTTCAGATTAATCCAAACAAGAGATGACTTCTGAAAATACTCTTGAACGGTCTTTTGAATAAAACTTTAATGTTGGATAATACAATGATTCGGTTGAAAAAATACTTGATTTCACGGAATTGTGAAAATGAAACAAAACATAAAACAGGATAAAACCAACACTATGTGAATGAAGAAACTCTCGCTGTCTTTTCATGAAACATTGGATGAGAAATATAAAAAATCCATGGAACTGAAATCATTCCGAGATCAATCAAACGGTGTCTGATGATCAGAGCATACGGAACTAGTTCTGGACGAACGATCCCAATGACCTGAAAACAAATAGATCGAGAATTTTGTTAGAAACTGTTTCAAAATTATCTCAAAATATTAGAATATTTTCCATTACAAGTACTTAAAAAATTTTTACTCCAACGTACACAATTTCTGTTTGAAAGTTTTCAGATTTGTAATAAATAATAAAAATTACCGTTTTTGCTCCCGACGCAAGATGTTGAATCATAATTGCGAGTGTCGTCAGTGTCAGAGATATATGTGATTTTCTCTGCTTCTTACTCGAATTCATTCTGAAAATTAAACTCGAAATTATGTTATCCGTCTTCCTTTTCGATACCCACTTTCGTTCAAATAAAATTCTTCGAACTTTGAAAACCAACAAAATATTAAGAAAGAGAATAGCCAATGGAGCGAGAAAAGTCAATCCGAGTATGAAATTGTCAGTTCTTATCTGAAAAACAATAGATTATGGAAACATGTTGGTTGACCTGATTCACGTTGAACAATGTCTCTCCAAATGAAATCGAAATTGATCCGTATGGATACGGTGGTTTGAGTCTTCGACATGCTCCCGGAGCAACAATCATGTAGAAATCTGCACATATGGGTGAAACCAATGTAAATGGAATGAAAAATGAAAATATTTTCTTGCAAATCTGAAAATTTCTGAATGATTCATTATTAGTTACTTATATTTTTATCTTACTTTTTCATGATCACCAGCATAAAAAATCATAATGAGTCGAATGAAGCAGAATAGGAAAGAGTAATAAATCGAGCTATAGTTAGTAAATAATTGACCCATGTACAGTAATTTGAGGAAATGACTTGGGGCAATCGAATCACAGAGATCAGTGAAATAGCCGGTTGATGGTAGTCGGAATACTATATTGTCAAATATGAAGAAGGACAAATTCTGAAAAGAAACCTCATGTTTAGAAATGAAAAACGTATGTCAAATGTACTTTCCCAATACAATTACAGTACTCCTACAGTATTCTACAAAGACCGAATGATCCGAAGAAATTAGAAACTAACCGCCACTTGCATCCATATGAAAGTTTTGAATAAACACTGATGAACTACAATTGACTTATAAATTGTTCGACTCGAATGGTACACTTTATACATTTTCCAAACGAGTAACACAGTTATCAGCATGTAAATAAACGATAGAATTGAGAGAATATGAACATATTTGAAGATGTCATCGAACTGCATGGTTTCTCTGAGATCGAAGATTTATCTGAAAAACAAAAAGTTTTAGAAAAAATGTTTCACACGGTCTGATCTCACTATCAGACTTTGAGAATTGCGAAAACAAGACTAGAATGTTCTAATCAGAAAAGGATATTGTAGATTAAAAGAACAGATCACTATTGAAATTGTTTTTTTTAGTCTCCAGTTGAAGATGTAACGGGTTGGTTCCAGGAGAAAAAGAATGAAGAGCATGCTCTTTTTTCTTTGAATGCAGTGACCGGAAGAGAAAGAACAATGACGTTGATGGTGGGAACTACAAAAAAGTTGTGAAAATTTGAATGAATTAGTAGAAGTTGGAGACACTGATGAATGAGAAGGGCGTGATTCATGACTTTTTTATTATTGATACAGCCTTGGTTAGAAGATTCTGTGCTCTAGTATTATTCAAACATTGATAAAAATAGATGTACGAAGTCTTTGGTCACATCTCTTGCGGGAATTCTATTCTCAACCAGACATATATTTTACTACTGATTTGTACCATCATTGTAAGAATCCGACGAATACTAGGTTCGAGCCTCGACTAAAATGCCACTAGAAAATCATTTACCAACTTCTAGTATTTTTCTCACTTCATTTTGAAAACTATTCTGACCGATATGAACAGAAATCCATGATAACACTTTGAAAAATGACGGACTGCTTTTTGAGAAACAAAAATGATGGATTTAACAACTTACTCAATGAAAAACTGATTGAACGTAGAAGTTCCTAGATTTCGTTGAAGTTCGGTCTCTCTTCGTGGGAGTATTGTACTCATAGAAACTGGTATCAAACATACTTGTCAAGGGCCGGGCCGGGCCGGGCCGGGCCGGGCTTTTTTTTCAAAACGTCAGGCCCGGCCCGGCCCGGCCCGAAGCCCGGCCCGGCCCGGCCCGGCCCGGCCCGGCCCGTCAGGCCCGTCTTTTTGGAGGGAATTTTTTTTTCAATTTTTTTTCAATTTTTTTTTTCAAATTTGATTAAGGTGTACTGAGATGAACTCAGACTTTTCTCATAGAATAATATGAGTGTCTTTTTGTCAATTTTTCCGCAAAAAAAATTGAAAATTGAAAAAAAAAATTGAAAATTTTTCTCAAAAATCCCATATTCCTGACAAGACGGGCCTGACGGGCCGGCCCGGGCCTAATCTTTTCAGGCCCGGCCCGGCCCGGCCCGGCGGGCCGGGCCGGGCCGGGCCGGGCCGGGCCGGCGGGCCGGCCCGTCATTTGACAAGTATGGTATCAAAAGTATGAGAAACTACGGAAAAATTGTGTCGTTTCGCTTCTCACGGTCTGGTTCTTGTCCCAAACAAGTAATGATTCTTGATTTTTTTCGTACATAATAAATCAAAGTGTCTAGTTTGAAATGAACCCAGATGAAACGATTGAAAAAAAGAGTTTATAATTGGTAAGCCGAAAAATTCAATAGTTGACAATTACTCCTGAAAAATGTTTCTTCTCGGAATATATCACTGGAGCAGATTTATCATCATCATCATCTTCGTCTTTTTTCTTCTGTTTTCGTTGTGTTTTCTTCTTTTTTCCAGAATCACCTGATCTCTTTCGTCTTTTTTTACTTTGAATGGATGGTGAAGGTTTCTTGTTTTTGAAGAAGCGCTTGTAGGCGAAGAAAGCCCCAATTCCACATGCAACTAGAGCTCCGAGCAGAATAACTATTGTTACAATTGTTTCGGTAGAAGATGATTCAGTTGTCAGAGAAAGAGTTGTAGTTGGAATAGTTGTAGTAGTAGTTGTTGTTGTTGTTGTAGTTGTAGTTGTTGGTGTTGTGGGTTCATTTGTTGTCAAGTTCCCAGGGGAAACTGAAATAATTTATCTTGCATCTGTGATGAAACTCGTTTTCTAAGCAAACCTGAAACACCATTTCCATAATTTCGCGAGTTGGACCTAGGTCTTCCTCCACTCGATTTCCATTTTCTTTTAATTATTCTTTTCAATTGAGGTTCCATTCGCGATAATGATAAATGAGATTCGTAATATTGAAAAAATTTGAATTTAATGGTTTTTAGAATACTAAAAATTGAATGTGGAACAGTTGAGGACATCTTATGGGGCGGTATTACCAACCTGAACTGTACTGACTTTGGACTGAATTTCTGAATTCAAGAGTTCAACGAACAGTTTTTTGTTGAAGAATGTGTTATTTTAATGTTTTCTTTTTCTTCTTCATCACAATTGGAATCTTCTCGAAGAGCTATTCAAAAAGTGTAGGCATTCTAAAGATCTAGAATCATTCTAAAACAAGACTTTCAGTGTCCAACAACTTGAGACTAAATGCCTCCGAAACAATGATTCAGGTTTTAAAAAATCAGATTGTAAAGTAATAAAAATAACGATTTTCAGAGATTTGTGAGACGTTTTATTCAAAACTGACTTCGGAATGTACAAATGGAAGTGGAGGTGTGAAGAACAACTGCAAATTCGTACTTGATTCAGCAAAAACTGAATTTTGTCGGCGAAATTGGAAAAATGGTAAGTGCCGTAAATACTGTAATATAACGGCATCTGTAATAGAACGACACCTGTATTATAACGGCACCCCATCTATATTCGGAGTTCATGAATATAATTATCCCGGTGTTTTTTCTTGGTTCTGATTAGAAGCAGGGTGATTAGTAACTTCTTGATCAGCAATTAGAACGTCCAAAAAGTTTTTTTGTTTAATTTTAATGTGTTTCTAATATCACAAAATTTCTCTGGGAAACAGTTGAAAAATATAACGGCATACCGTTATAATACAGTATTTACGGTAAATGGATTCTGAATGTACTCAAGGGTCGTAAAAGTATATTGATATTATGATTCGTTTCGAAATCAAAGCGTAACTAGAGTCTGTATTTTATGAATATGGCCTGCTCGAACAGAAACTTTTTTCAGCAACTGGGCTGTGCTCGATTCGACGCAGCAGACATGATATTAATACAGCAGGAGATTACAATGATCCTCAAAACATCGCCGGACTCCAGTCTACCCCAGCACCAAGGACAGCTTTACCTACACCTCAACCTGCACCTCAAGCTCCAGCTCCAGCCCAGCCGGCGCCTGTTCCACCAACACTTCCGACTCTCGAACCAACAGAAGCATCTTCTTCTGGTTCAGGCATATTCCTTGGAATTTTAATTCTCGGAATGTTCATTTGTATTGGAATTTCCGCGGTTGCTGGTTACATGTATTACACGAAAAAACAGGAAAAAGAAAAAGAAGAACGGAAGAGATTGGAGCAATCCAGACAAATGGAAAAGAGAAAAAGAAGGAAAATCAAAAAGAAAAAATCAAAAAGAATAGTAGTTCAAAAAACAGGAGAAGAAACAAGAGTTGAAAGAAGAGAAGCAAAGGAAAAAGATCGAGAAGAAGAGAAAGAAAAATGGAAAAACTTTGAAGAGGCCAATCAGAAAGATAACAGTTTTTTGGATGCATAATAGGAATTACTACTTGTTTCATTATTTCAGCTCGTTTAATAAATTAATTAATTTAAGCAACCAATTGCTCAAACAAGTAAACTCTTTCTCGGAATACATCTTCCAAAGATCAATTTCTACAGATCAATTAAAACAGATCAATATTTGAATGTTCGAAAATTTATTCCCGAATAACTGAAATTTAATGCTTAGAGACAAAGACAGCAGATCTTGGTGGGCATGCACAATATGCAGCATCATGTCCTGGTCCTCCTGGAGCTCCTGGAGTTCCTGGACGTCCATCAGATCCCTTGTTTCCTGGTTGTCCTGGTCCTCCAGCTGGTCCAGCAGGTCCTGGAGTTCCATCAGAACCGTTCTTTCCTGGTCCTCCTGGTGCTCCAGCTGGTCCAGCCTTTCCTGGAGCTCCTGGTGCTCCAGCATGTCCCTTTCCACGTTGCCCATCTTTTCCTGGTGATCCTGGCTTTCCTGGTCCACCATTGGCTCCTGGTGCTCCGTTGTCTCCCTTTGGTCCTGGACCTCCTGGAACTCCTGGCTTTCCGCCGTTTCCTGGTTGTCCTGGACGTCCATCTGATCCCTTTGGTCCTGCAGGTCCTGATGGTCCAACTGGTCCAGCTGGTCCTTGTGGGCACTTGACGCATCCTGGGTTTGGTTGATGACAGTCAATTGGAGCATATGTGGTGGTACTGTCTGGTCCTTTTGGTCCTGGGGCTCCTGGGGTTCCTGAAAAATGAATGAAATAAAAAGAAATGAAAGATGTACCAACCTGGCTGTCCAGCTGGTCCTGGTGGTCCTGGTGGTCCCGGTGGACATGTTGGCTTCTTTGGCTCACATTGACACCATGCTGGAAGTCCAGAGAATGTTTGACGCTTTTGACGGAAGACAGAGTTGAATGGATTGACACGTGGCTTGGTTGGTGGAGTAACAAGCACTTGAACATCCATCATTTCAGTCCATGCGGACTCAGTCTCGACACGGAAGAGACGAACACCGTCAAGTACTTCATTATGGATCTCATCGATGGTATTGTAGAGGGATGGAACCACAATGAGGCAGGCGGCAATGGCCAAACCGGAAAGGACAGTGGCCACAGAGACTAAAAGTTTCTCCTCAAACATCTTTGCTTGGTGTGATTTCTTTGTACCTGCACTGAATTTTTATAGGGAAAGAAATGTGGGCGTGGCTATACTACTGTAGGAAGTAATGTAGTCAGAAACGGAACAGATTTGTTTGCCATCGGTAAGAAAACCAAAAAATAAGAGAAATAAATTTGAAAAGACATGGCAGGGAGGTCATTGGAAGAAGGAAGTATTAGTGACGAAATGAAAAGATACAGAAGACATAAACCGTTCTTATTTTTTCTTATACAGATTAGAGAATAACAGAAATGGAAAAAAGAAACTATTGATCGAAAATCTGTATTGTTTGCCGGAAACGAACACACCGAATTTCGGGGAGTTGATTATTGAGGAAGTTGATACAAAATAGTGGTTTAGATGTTTTGAGTCTGAAAAAATAAGATAATCAAATGCAGACAAATGAATGATAGATTGGTGAAACTTGACTGAAACGTACTGCGTTTATTAAAAAAACATATAATATTATCATTATTTTTACTATTATTCATTACATGCCGACATGCATGCATTTTCCGTCTTTGTTACCGTACGAGCAATTGTTTAGATAAAAGCAGCGAAATCTTATAGAGATTTCTTTTTGGGTTTTATCTTTTTTCAGTCTTTCGGAAGCAACCTCATCGAGCAACACGTTGCAACTTTTGAAATCAAGTTTGAATATTACTGTACTGAAGAAAGCCTGCAGATCAAACTATACACATCACTATTTAATTTTTCATGTTTTATTCACGGTTCAGTTAAATAGTTCCTTTAATAGTTATATTCTTAGCCAAATTTGTTTATAATTTTTCAGTATAGAGTCAGTGGAAAAATGATAAAGGAATTAATCTGTTTGTGTTTGCTGATCGGTCTGACCACAATCGCAGTGGCTGAACACTTTCTCGCAGGTTTGCTGTTTTGCACTGTTATTCTTTGAAAATCGAATAGAATTTCTTACAGATTGCAAAAAAATTAAAAACGGACGGTATGCTATCGGCCACTGTCAATCACGATATTTGAAATGCTCCGATGGGTTTCCACATTTTGGTGACTGTCCAGAAAAGATGGTTTTCGATGAATATACTAGAAAATGCGCTAAACGAGCAAATGTCGAAAGCTGTGATGGTGATGAATTTGAAGAATTTACCGAAGCCTATTCTGGAGAACAGGACGAAACGAAAATGAAGCTCAAAAATGAAGAAGTGAAATTATCGATAGATGATATGTTTGCAAACGGTAGGTTTTTCGCAATTAAATTACGAATGTTTGAGTTTTCAGTGTGTGAAGACCTTGAAGATGGAAAATATGCATCCGGTGTCTGTTCTATGAACTACTTCACGTGCACCTCGAAAATTGCTCGGTTTAGAAGTTGCTGGCCGTTTTACTACGATGCAACTCTTAAAGAATGCTCAGAAAGAGCTCTCATCAAAGATTGCCAAATTCTGAGGAACGGAACTAATACACAGAATTCTGGAAGCAGTTTTGTAAATGGAGAATTTCTGAACGGAAATCGAGCACTTATGAAATACTGCGCTTATCGAAATGACGGAGAATATCCGGTTGATGAATGTTCGGATTTTTTTCTCACCTGCTATGGATGGGTGGCTCAAATCACAAAATGCTCCGATCCTCATGTTTTTGACCCCGAAAAGCGTATTTGTGAACATCCAAGTAATGTAACAATGTGCGAGTTTCTGAGGAAACCACTCACGAATTGTGATGAAGATGGTTTTTTTGCTGTCGCTGAATGTTCACCGTTATTCACTATCTGCAGAAGAGGAGTTTCTTTCGATATGTCTTGCCCCTCGAATCTCATGTTTTCTCAAGAAACTGAATCTTGCGTGGACAGTATGAATATTCGAGAATGTCCTAAGACTAATTCTGTTCCAAATACGAAATTTATGGAGCTATTGGTTTCGACGATGCATGAATTTGAAACGAGCACAGAAACAAAATCTGTAAGTTCCTGGATTTGAAGACTCAAAAAAAAACCATAATTTAGAAAATCTGTTATCCAAACTTTGTTCTCACAAGTCTCATTCTCCGACAAAAACACGGATTCGATCTCAAATTGGAGAGTTTCAATACCGAGTGCTTGAGAAAAATTATCCGATATTCCCTTCAAAGACATGAGCGTGATCAACGCGAGATTGAAGATATCACATCAGTAGTATTCCTTTTGTCAATCGTTTTGGGCATTTTGTTTTTCTTCATTTTGTTAGCTTGTTTATGCGGCTCAGCTGATGTTTAAAATATTGTGATCTTTCTTTCCTCATATCTCACAATCGTGCACGTCTTCGTTATTGTTGTTATACATTGTTGATTTGTTAATATTTGTAATTGAAAAGCATCGAATGAAAATTTATAAATAAAATATTAATACATCAGCACCAATTCAACCATGGTGTTTCCGTATGATTGTATCTTTTAAATACGATTCAAGACTTCGGATGATTACGATCGTCAGGTTCGTAAGTTTCATATCTTACATTCTCACAATCCATAGCTCTAGTCTTTTCCTGCTCAATTTTGTTTTGTTCTACACTGCAAAGTACTTCACGTGAATAATAATTAATCTAAAACAAGACTTCATTGACAGATATACTCATGACCTCATGATGGTGAAATATTCATAGGAAACTGTAATTTAAAAAATTAATTCAGACTTGATACTGAAAAATCGAAAGAAATACAATAGATCAAATGAACAGAAATTTGACTGGTTTGAAAATGTTGCCGCTAAAATTTGCTTTCTTCGTCATTCACCTCGTGTTTCTTTTCGAAAACGAGGATTTCAAACTATATTCACAATTCATTGTCAGATATCCGTTTCATTCGTATTTTTTCAACGTTTTTTTTTTTCAGATATTCAACGTAATAACGCATTAATAGTAGAGAAAAAGTGCGAATGGAGCATGAAATACGAGAATTTCTGGAAGGGATCGACGCATTTTGCGGTGAACAGTATTGGGTAATTAAAATTCAATTCCCCTTATGAAATGATCAATTTTATTTTTGTAGGATCCAACGGTCTTCGATGCGTCAAATGTACCGATTCTCAGCCGATGCTATCAGCATACGACACTTGTTTGGTTTCCGACTATCATTCTGTTCTTGCTCTCCCCATTTCTGACTGCTCAAATCTTCTACCGTCGCCTCAACCCAATCCCATGGACGAATCGACTTCAGATGAAAGTCGGAATCTCGACCATTTTGATTGCTGATTCTTTATCAATGCTTGCTGTTCCGATTTACCAAACGATATTCCACAAACCACCGTACCTCGTTGATTTCTTCTATCCGATCACATTATGTCTGGCAATGGTAAGTCTATTTTGATTTTTTGTCTAAATTCCCTCGTTTCAGACTGTTCTTACGACTTTCATTGTGTCCTTTCGCAACTATGGAATTCGGACATCTGGTGGAATTTTTATCGGTTGGCTTGTGTTTACGCTTTCTGCTGTTCCGGAACTTCTTTATTGGATTCAGAAGACTTCAAACTCAACAGAAGAGTGGGAGTGGTTTGATTATCCAAGATGTGTAGCCTTTTCTATTTGGTTCGTCTGCTGCTGTATAGAAACGTATCTTCATTGTTATGCTGATGTTTTCACGAATGGCTACAAAGAATTGAATGCTCCACGAAATCCTAGTCCTGAAACTACTTCCTCGTTTCTCAACCGAATAACAATGTGGTGGTTTGGTGCCCTGTGCCGGCTGGGAGTGAAGAAACCGTTGGAGATTTCTGATTTGTATTCACTCAATGACGATGACACTTCCGGCTCGTTGGTACCAAAGTGGCTTTATTTGTGGAACAGACAAAGCAGAAGTGAGTTTCAGTCTAGCATAGACAAAACGATAGCTTTTTGAATTCAGGGATAGCATCGTCACATGGGAAATTTTCAGATGATAGCAAACCATTGCTTAACGATGCAGAAGAGTACGAATCATTCCCTACAAATCAACATCAACTCCGCATACCATCAATCATCTGGACCCTTTTTCTGATGTTTAAGTGGGATGTCAGCATGGCGATGTTCGTCAAGTTCCTTTCGGATATTTTGCTCTTCTGTAACCCAATGCTTCTGAAAACTTTAATTCGCTTCACTGAACAGCTGGATCGTCCCATGTGGCAAGGAGTTGTTTTGGCATTCGCCATGTTTTTCTCGGCTGAACTGTCTTCAATCCTCTTATCTCACTACTACTACCTCATGTTCAGAGTTGGAACTAGAGTTCAAACCTGTCTAACAGCAGCAGTCTACCGAAAAACACTTCGATTATCAAACGCTGCTCGTCGAGAGAAAACTGTTGGAGAAATTGTCAACCTTATGGCTATTGATGTGGATCGTTTCCAGCAAATCACACCTCAAATCATGCAATATTGGTCCAATCCCCTTCAAATTGGGCTGGCTCTTTTCTTCTTGTTTCAGCAACTTGGAGTGTCCGTATTCAGTGGTGTCGCAGTTATGGTTCTTCTGTTTCCTATCAACTTTGCAATCACCATGGTCATCCGAAAATGGCAAATAGCACAGATGTACTACAAAGATGAGCGTACCAAGATGGTGAACGAGGTTCTAAATGGAATCAAAGTCATAAAATTGTACGCGTGGGAACCGCCAATGGAAAAAGTCATCGAAGATTTGAGAGAAAAGGAATTGGGTTTCATCAAGAAAGCAGCTTTCTTAAGAACGTTCTCTGACATGCTGAACTGCGCATCACCATTTCTTGTCGCCGTATCCACTTTTGCGACTTTCATTTACATTGACCCAAAGAATATATTGACTCCGGAAATCGCATTTGTTTCTCTGACACTCTTCAATCAACTGCGCTCACCAATGTCACAAGTCGCTGAACTCATCACTCAAACCGTACAAGTAATTGTGTCAAACAAAAGACTGAAAGAGTTCCTAATGTCTGAAGAACTTAACGACGAGGCGATTGATCATAGAGGACGGGACAGTGAGTTTTCCTTCTTTCAATTCCTAATTTTCAATTTCTCAATATCTTCCCTTTTCAGACGATGACGTCATAAATGTTAAGAATGCTACACTTTCATGGGAGTCCACAGACAATGAACCAGTTCCAAGCCTTCATAATATCAGCTTCTCTGTTAATCGAGGACAATTAGTAACTATCGTGGGACGTGTTGGTGCTGGAAAGAGTTCAATGCTTCAAGCGTTGATGGGTGAAATGGAAAAACTGAGTGGATCTATTGCAATGCATGGTCGCCTATGCTATGTACCACAACAACCATGGATTCAGAACAACACCGTCCGGCAAAATATTACATTCGGAAAGCAGTTCAATGAGTACTTCTATACTCGTGTTTTGGATGCATGTGCACTTCAAGTTGATCTCCTCATTCTTCCACATGGAGACAACACGGAAATTGGAGAAAAAGGAATCAACTTGTCCGGTGGTCAAAAAGCGCGCATCTCACTGGCTCGTGCTGTTTATCAAAATCATGATATCTACTTGCTGGATGATCCTATGAGTGCAGTCGATGCTCACGTTGGAAGTCAGCTTTTCAGTTCGGTTATTGGACCTGATGGTATACTCCGCAACAAAACACGAATTTTAGTCACAAATGAGTTGTCCTATTTGGAGAAATCCGATCGGATAATTGTTATGAATGGCGGCAAGATTGAGTATGAAGGAAAGTATCGTGACCTTATGCAACAAGGTGCTTTCGAACAATTAGTCATGGAATGTGCGAAGGAAGAGAAAGAGAGGCGGGCAACCGAACGATCACAAGATGATGAAGACAACTGCTCGGAACCGAGAGGACGTAAGTATTGAATCGATTTAAACAATGTTTCTCTTCAGTTGTTGTAGACGGCGAATCTGACTTCGAATATGAAGATGATGTGATGGGTTCTCCTATTCTTGATCATGTACTGGGTGTCAGTCATATGTCAACAGTATCGGGAATCATCAATCGACGTCATTTGAGCACCTCCTTCTCAAAACAACATCACCGCCATCTTTCCACCAAGTCTCGCACTCCATCTGTCGCTTCCAACACAATGAACACTCGTCAATTAACAGGAACTGAGAGAGTCGAAACCGGAAGAGTCAAAATGAGCACCTACTACAAATACTTTGGAGCAATGGGGATGCCAATTGCTATTACTTTTGTATTTGGAATGACGATCAGTACAGTAATCTCGATGGGGAGAAACTTATGGCTTACCGACTGGTCAAACGACAACACTCGATCGGAAAAAGAGTTGGGTGGTCAAACAATTGGAGTTCGTCTTGCAGTGTACGCTGGTCTTGGATTCTCTGAAAGTAAGATTGAGTCTATGTGTTCCTGTATACAATACTATTGTTAATTTCAGTCATTTTGCTCTTCATCGGAATGTTGTCCTTACTTTATGGAGGTGTCTCTGCATCCAGAAACCTTCATGCTCCTTTGATGCGTAATTTATTCCGAGTTCCAATGGCCTTTTTCGACACCACGCCGTTTGGCAGAATATTGAATAGGATTGGAAAAGACATCGAAACCGTCGATGTTCTTCTCCCGTTCAATGTGCAATTCTTTGCTCAATGTCTACTTCAAGTCGTCTCAACACTGATCATTATCATGATTTCGACACCAGTCTTCGGTATCGTCATTATTCCATTATCATTGATGTATCTGATGGTTATGCGGTATTACATTGCCACATCTCGTCAACTGAAACGATTGGAATCGATCACTAGATCCCCCATCTACAGTCATTTGTCCGAGTCGATTCAAGGATCAGCAACAATTCGTGCCTATCAACTCACCGATCGCTTCTGCAAGTTATCCGAAGCTAAAGTTGACTCGCACGTTCAATGCCGTTACCTTAACTACGTTGCAAACCGTTGGTTGTCCGTGCGATTAGAGTTCATCGGAAACTGTATTGTACTTTTCTCTGCTCTATTTGCTGCTCTCACTCGATCAACAACAACTTCAGGCGTGATTGGTCTTTCAGTCTCGTACGCTTTGAACATCACCACTGTTCTCAACTTTGCCGTTCGTCAAATTACAAAACTAGAGACGAATATTGTATCTGTTGAACGTGTGATGGAGTATTCTGAAACTGAAACTGAAGCAGAATGGAAATCGGAATCCGAAAAAGAACCTCCACAAAACTGGCCATCCGAAGGTCGAATTGTTTTAAACAACTATTCCGCTCGCTACCGTGCTGGACTCAGCCTGGTTATAAAGCAGCTCAACGTGGAAATCAAACCTCACGAGAAAATAGGAATTGTTGGTCGTACGGGTGCCGGAAAGTCTTCAGTTACTCTCTCGCTATTCCGAATTGTTGAAGCTGCTGAGGGACAGATTACTTTGGATGGAATCAACATCGCTGACATTGGACTTCATGATTTACGATCTAATCTGACAATTATTCCTCAAGACCCTGTCCTGTTTTCGGGAACTTTGCGTTTCAATTTGGATCCATTCCATCACTATTCAGACAACCAGATCTGGCGAAGTCTGGAACAAGCAAACCTCAAAGATTTTGCTATTGGTCACGAGGAGAAGCTAGATTATGTTATCACTGAAGGAGGAGACAACATCAGGTTGGCTAACTTCAACGTTTTAATTTAGAGTCATGATTTCAGTGTTGGACAACGTCAACTAGTCTGTCTGGCTCGTGCTCTTCTCCGTAAAACACGAGTATTGATATTGGACGAAGCAACTGCTGCTGTTGATGTCTCCACCGATGCGCTAATTCAGAAAGCTATTCGCGAAGAGTTCGCTAACTCTACTGTCCTCACCATCGCTCATCGTTTGAATACTATCATGGATTATGATCGGTATATTTATCTACGAAAAAAAAACATTAAATTTCTATTTTCAGAATCATTGTCTTGAATGACGGCAGAGTCGGAGAGTTTGACAGTCCAGAAAATCTGTTGGCCGATCGAAACTCGGAGTTTTACTCAATGGCAAGACAAGCTGGACTCATCTAATCACTCTTGTATCTCCATTCAAAAACATATAATATTCCTCATACTTTTAACAAATAATTAATCAACTTACTGATCAGAGTAATTACATTATTCTTACTAATATGCCTTCTTTTATTCTATGTACCATGTTCCTATTCACCACCTTCCCCATTTTTACAAATTACCATACCACCCAGTTGTTCTCTTCTGTCAAATAATGGTTCTAATTATTGCACCCGACTCCTCTCATCTCTAATTTTTTTTATTTCTAATAAAATTTATAAGAATGATGAACCATATGAACACATTTTAGATCATCACGAATGAACACACTCAAGATCATTACGAATGAACACCCATTAGATCATCAGGTTTCAATCAGTTACATTTGAGTAATTCTGATGTTAAGTTCAAGAGTGAAATGCATTCAATTAATTTTTAAAGTTTGCTTAATCGGGTTGATTTTTCATGATCACTTACAGGGATAAGTCTTCTCAGAACTTTCCCATGCCAGAACTTATCTGAATCGAAAAAATGTGAGATTGAGAGAGATTTTGACTTGCATTTGTTAATTTCTTTACTAAAAATACATTCTAGTGAGAAACAGTTCTGGAATTCGAAATTTCTGGAAAGGCTGAGCCCATTGTTGTGTTTCTCTGAATTGTATAATATGAATTATGCAATTTCATGAACTCTTTTTTTATTTGAATCAGAACGACACAGGTTGAGAGAACTTACTTCAATCCTTACAAGAAACTTGACATTCCGTATACATGGAGAGTTCTTTATAAACGTACACACGGATAGTATCTGCTCTTTTGAATGGTGATAGTCAAAAAAAAATCAAAACCCCCGAAAATTTGTATTTTTCGCTCTTAAAGTTTGCTCATTTCCGCACACTTCTCTGCTCGTCTCCCAGTTCCGTAATCTCCTCATTCGAATACGCCTCCAAAGAGAAGAAGAAAAGGACAACTGGTGAGTACTTACTAGTAAGCTTACTATAGTTATTTTCAAGTCTTAGTGCGTTTAGAATAAACAAAATTTGTCAAGGAACCATTTAAAACATCTATCAACGTCCGTTCAAGCTTCCGAAAGTTTCATATGCTATGAGAGTTTCTGGACAGTGTCTTATTCCAAAAGTTTTAAAAAAAACTTCAAGTGTTTTGAGAATGCAGAGCTTTTCGAAAATGGCATCAACTGAATCTACCATTTCAGCTGAATGCATTACGGTACTGTTGGACAAAAATCATTCTTATAGATACATGTTTCCAGTCTCAATTATATTCATTACACCCAGTTTATCGAGGCTCACAAATTTGGCAGTTCATTGTTTTAGTGCTCGCCACTTTTCCACTGGTTTACTTTATATTTTTCAAAGTTAGAAATTCAAATTTTCATGGAAATCTGAAAGTAATCAAAATCTGAGATTTCAGTAAGTTTTCTTACAAAATTTAGTCTATTTTCAGTGGACTCTCAACGGATATTTTGGATCTCTTCTGGTTTTTACTTTATTTTTTCAAATTTTGGGGGTTCGAACTGAATTTTTATTTGATTATATCATTAGTCTTATTTCAGTTTATTCACGTCTTACTTCCATTTATTTCAATCGGTCCATGTGATTTTATAATTGCTTCAAAATGGGTCCGAATAGGTCATCCACTTGGATCTTTTCTTATGACTCTTTCAACTTTTCTTTTCAGATGTTTTTGTTTTTCATGGTCATTCTACTATTGAATATCATCAACTTTACGTTCAACTTTTTTCTGTTTCGAGAGAACAAACGACTGAAAAAGTGAGTCTAATAGTAAGTTCATAACTACTACTCAAGATCTTCCGTTTTACAGAATGAATACAAGCTTGGCAACAAAATATCAATTGGAAGAAGTCTACCTTTCTTCTAAATTCGTTATTTCTGTCACATTTTTACATTTTTCTTTCTTTGCTGCTTATCTTTTCATGATGATTATATCTGGACTTGTTCTTAAATCCATCATGACTCCATTAGATATTTGGGCGTTCAATGGAGTTTTGATGAGTGTTAGCCTCCATTTCATTTCTTTTAAAATTCTCCAATTTGTTTCCAGATGATTGCAATTTACCTTTTTCTCATTGGAATTTGTTCTGTGTACCTCTATGATACGATTCGTGCAAAGAAAACATCTGAAATAATTGGTAATATTCAATTGAAATCAACTGGAACAGCTGGAGCACTCAACTATGATAATGCAATATTTAGCATTTGGAACTCTGCTTCCAGTTTAGCCACGAGAAGAAATGTTTGAAATCTGAGGGACCTAAAATTCTGATTGCTGAGAATCGTTTTGTGTATTTACTTCCTTTTACATAATGATTCAGTATTCCACTTTATAAATTTATTGTAATAAGAAAATAAGTAAATTTGGAAATGGTTTGCAAAATAAGATTCTAACAATGATGTTTGAAAAGATGCGTACTTTCCTGGCATGTTCAAAAAAGAGGTTAGGTTTTTATCAGAATAGAATATATTTTGCTTTTTTTGAGTATTAGAAAATTCCAATATCTGATGGAAAACTTCTTTACGAGCTCCGAAATTGCTCTTTTTCATTTTCTTTCGACATGCAATATTCGCAATCTATTTCCTGTTTCAGATCAGTTCTCAGAAGAACACAAATCCCATCACATGATACATTTACTTTCTACGAACTCTTTGAACCCTGGTTTCTGGTGAATAGAGTTGTTTTTTGTTTCGGGTAATCAAGAAACTCAGAGATAATTTATGAGAACCGGGAGTAATTTCCCATAAATTATACTTCAAGAAACGAATTCGAATTATTTCATTTTATGTCTTTGATACATTTCAGCAGAAATGACAACAACATCTGATTCCAATATTCCAAATGCATGTATTACGGTAACTTGAATATAATTTTAATCTGTAACGAATATCGATTTTCAGGCGTACGCTCTATCACACCATCCAATATACAGAATTTCTCAGATCTATCAATTTGTCATTCTGACTTTGGCAGTCTGTCCATTGGTCTATTTTATATTTTTCAAAATAATAAGATCCAGATTTCACGGAAACTTGAAGGTATTTCATCTGTCAAAATGTAGAAAGACTCTTTATTTTCAGTGGATTTTGAATGGTTATTTTGGATCTGTTCTTCTTTTCAACGTGGCATTTCTATTTATGGGTGTAAGATTTCATAGAGTTAGAACTTTTTAGAACTAACCAATACTGTTGGAAAATGAAATATTGCAGACATAGTCTGATTTATAGAAGTCCATAGAAAACTGTTTAAAATAAAGTGTTTCAGTTCATCCAAGTCGTGATCCCATTGATTGTTTCCAATGAGTGTGATTTAATAATCAATCCTTTCTACTATAGAATTGGGTGCATAACTGGATCACTTCTCATGACTCTCCCTACATTTTTCCCTATTTCCATCACAATCGAAAGATTTTTCGCAACAAAAATGGCGAAGAGTTACGAAAAAACTCCAGTTATGTTGGGTCCAATTCTGACAGTTTCAGTTGTAAGACTAAGAAAAATCATAACTAAAAATCTAAAAATTTCAGATTCTGATCGATTCTTTTCTGGTTTTTCTAATTTATGAAAACGAAGAATTTTCAGTTGGATCTATTTCTTTTGTTTTTCTTCCAGCTGGAGTTGCTCCAAAGGTATCAATAAGTACCAACTAATTATATTCAATGATATTCAGATGTTCTCCTTTTTCTGGATGATGCTTGCTCTCAATATCGTCAATTTCGTTTTTAATTTCTTCCTTCTCAACAAGAATTCTAGACTCAAAAAGTTCGTTTCGTCTGATATATAAACGAATTTTGATTTTTATTCATTTTCAGATCAAATTCCACGTTGACAGCCAGATATCAACTAGAAGAAGTGTACTTATCCACAAAGTTTGCGATTTCTGTCATTTTCGTTCATGTTATTTTCTTTGGAATCTACGTCTCTCTTACTATTTTATCACGATATTTTGGAGGATTTATCATTGAAGACCCAATAAACTTATCGGCTGTAAGAGGAGCTCTAATGACTGTAAGTCTTCGTATGGTTCTGTTTTTTATTAACCAAAAGTTTCCAGATGATAGCTACATATAACTTGATTATTGGAATACTGGCTGTATATTTGTATAAAAGAATTCAAATCAAGAAATCAGTTGAGATAAATGGAAAAATTCAAATGAAATCAACTGGGAAAGCTGGAGCTAGAAATTACGAAAATGCAATATTCAGTATCTGGAACTCAACTTCCAGTGTCACATCGAGGCCTACAAATGTTCGATAAATTAGAGCATTACTAGTTTTCAACATCTACTCAAAACTGTGAAAGATAAATAAGATTTATGTTTTAGTGACTGTAAATTTGAAGTTGATTTTATGTTCAGATCCAAATTATGTTCCTGGTAAAAAGGATCGATGTTGAGTGATTTATTACATTTTCCGAGAACAGAAAAACCCCGCCCTCTATAACATTTCTCATTACATTTCTTTTCGAATTCAGAAAATATGGCTGATAACTCATCGATTCCTGATACATGTATTACGGTAACTTTCAGGAAATGAACATTTCAGTCAATCACAAAGTCCATAATTTCAGGCTCATTCGTTGACATATCATCCAATTTATCGAATTTCTCAAATTTATCAACTAATAGTTTTGGGACTTTCCGTGATCCCATTGGTCTATTTCATATTCTGGAAAGTACTCAAATCCAGTTTCCACGGGAATTTAAAAGTATTTTTCGAAACTAAACTGTAGAAATTAAATCCATATTTTCAGTGTCTTCTTCTGGGATATTTCGGAGCAATTTTATCATTTTCAATAGTTTTTCTTTTTCTTGCGGTAACAAATCTCATGTTTCCCACTTACATTACTCCAGATCTTTTCAGTTTATACAAGTTTTGAACCCTCTGATCGCAAGAAATATGTGCGAGCTTTTAATAGTTCCAAAATATTATAAACTTGGAAACTTTTTCGGGTGTCTTCTTATGACTGTACCTACACTTTTTCCAATTTTCATAACTTTCGAACGATTTTTTGCAACGAAGCGAGCAAAAGATTATGAAAAAACATCAGTGATTTTGGGTCCAATTTTAACTATTTTTGTGGTTTTGTGGTACTCGGTTTTCATGAAAAACACATATTTTCAGATTGTTCTCGATGTATTTTTGATGCTTCTTGTTTACAAAGACTCTGATCAAGTAGAAGGTTCAATTTCGTTTGTATTCATTCCAGTATCAGCTGCTCCAAAGGTAAGCATTCATTTAATTTCAACAGGAACCAGACACCTTTTTAGATGTATCTATTCTTCGTCATGATGTTAATATTGAACTTTTTAAACTTTATTCTCATTTTCCTATTAATCCAAAAAAACGGAACACTTATGAAGTACGTAGCTACGCGTAGTGATCCAAGTTCAAAGACACATTTTCTCTTTTTTCAGATCAAATTCCACGTTGACAGCTAGATATCAACTAGAAGAAGTATATTTGTCCACTAAATTTGCAATTTCAGTTGTGTTCGTTCACGTGGTTTTCTATGGGATCTATGAGGAGCATTAATGACGGTACATCTGTACACTTCAATCTGTTTTCAGATGATATCAACTTATAATTTAGTAATTGGAATAGTAGCCATCTATTTATATAAACGAATATAACATAAGAAAACTGAAGATATAAACGGAAAGATTCAAATGAAATCCACTGGAAATGCGGGAGCTGAAAACTATGAAAACGCGATATTCAGTATCTGGAATTCCGTTTCAATAACTACATTTTGATATTCATATTCCTTTCGAAATGAAAATGTTTTCATTGAATCGTGATAGATTTTTCCACTTGTGTCCAATCACTTTCCCATAGCCAAACTTAGTTTTCAAATGGCCAGAGCTATCTTAAAACTTTTAATCTGAAAATGAACGTTTCCACAGGACTTGTTTTTCAATATGTAAACATGCGGTCATACGGTAATGACCCATACCATAATATCTTCTATTGATTTCTTTTTGACTTCATGAAATTCATATTGTCAAAACATTCCCGTTTTTTAACATTTCTGAGAAAGACCAGTGGAACCCCTCCAACAGTGCTCTTTTACATTCATCTCAAAACACTCCTCCGAAGAAAATAACAACCATATTTACTTGATCCAAAGCATTTCCAGGCCAGGTCGCAGTCCACTCGAAGTACTCATAATCTTTTGAGGATCATCTCTGTTTACACGGATAGCGGGACTATCAGTTCCCCTTCGTATTTAGTCAGTCGTGAGGGACAGAAAAGGTCAGAACGACAGGCAGCATCTTGCAGCTAAAAATTTCTCAGTTTCTATTTTGAGCTCTTGTTCTTATTTAGAAAAGTGAAATAACATCACAAGCAGTCACTAACATAAATAAACTAGTCTTGAAAGTAATTGTTGCTATTTGTTGCAACTCCCCATTTTGAGAATAACGAGTGAAACGTTTCTGATTATCTAAAAATCCGAACACCAAGTGCCTTGGGTGTAACTGCACCTTTTTAGAACTGCGTTGTGAAATGAAAATCAATTTTGTTAAACAATGTATTCTCGCGAATAACAAATAACAACTTAGAGACGACGTCCACGGCGACCTCCCTTTCTTCTGGTGCAGTCGGATGGGATTGGAGTGACGTCCTCGATTCTTCCAATCTTCATTCCAGCTCGAGCAAGAGCACGGAGAGCAGACTGGGCTCCTGGTCCTGGAGTCTTAGTTCTTGTTCCTCCGGTAGCACGGAGCTTGATGTGAAGAGCGTTGATACCAAGCTAAAAATTAAAATAATTCGAAAGGAATCGGAGCGAACTTTTACCTGCTTGCAACGATCAGCAACGTCCTGTGCGGCGAGCATAGCTGCATATGGAGAAGACTCGTCACGATCAGCCTTGACCTTCATTCCTCCGGTGACACGAACGATGGTTTCGCGTCCTGAAATGACAAGTAATTAACACTTCCCTCGAATCATTCCAACGGGTATAACTTTTAAATAAATACTCACCGGAAATATCCGTGATATGAACGAAAGTGTCGTTGAACGAGGCGAAGATGTGAGCAACTCCGAAGATGAGCTCTCCTTCTTTGGCTTGTGGTCCAAGGGACACAACAGCCTGTTCCTCCTTTGCCTTTCCCTTACGTGCGGGAGCCATTATCCAAGACTGAAAAAAATATCGAGGATTATTATAAAAAGCAGTTACAGTTAGAATAAGGCCACAACGAAAATCGATTAACTTGAGATTTAACAACATTTTGAACGGAATTCAGACAAATCGAGTAGAGCGCTTTTAATATAACCCATTTTTTCCAACAAATATCCTCCAAACATGAAAAACAACGTAAAAAAGTCAAAAATTCAAAAAGAAAAAGAAAAAACCTCGATTTTCAGGCTAAATTAACTAACTCAGTATCCTCACCACGGCATGAGTCGCGGCGTAGTGAAATGGTCTCGCAGCGATTCCGCTTTTTCACTATTTCGTTCGGCCGACAAGAGTAGGACGCCGATTTTTTTCACCTTTTTTGCCAAAATTAGTAGCTTGCCTACAAGTTTTCTTCAAAATTATATCACGTCAAGATTTTGTTGATTGCGCACGTAAATCTTCGTTGCTACCGAAAAAAATCGATTTTCCGTTCTGATAGATGATGTCTTATTAAACCAGCGTTTTACTTGATAAATAAAACATTGAAGAATTATTGATGAAAATATTTGCTTCTGATAATAATACCAATACCAATAATAATCCACAAGAACTATTTTCAATTCATTCACTTTGGCCCCTCTGTGAATATTCTAGCTCCACTATCTTCTAATCGACTTACTTCTATCGCACTAACTATTCTAGCTCATCTTTATTATAATCAGTTGTCATTTTCAGAATGAGCGGACCAGGAATCGAAGGATTGGCCGTCGGTCTCAACAAGGGACATGCTGCTACCCAGCTTCCAGTCAAGCAGCGTCAAAACAGACACAAGGGAGTCGCTTCCAAGAAAACCAAGGTGAGAAAAATGCAGCTTTTTAAAATATTAACTCTTATTTTACAGATCGTGCGCGAGCTTGTCCGCGAAATCACCGGATTTGCTCCATATGAGCGTCGTGTTCTTGAAATGCTTCGTATCTCCAAGGATAAGCGTGCCCTCAAGTTCTTGAAGAGACGTATCGGAACCCACCGTCGTGCTAAGGCCAAGAGAGAGGAGCTCCAAAACGTCATCATCGCTCAGCGCAAAGCTCACAAATAAATTTGTTGCTGTTGATAAAATGTTGTTATACAAATGTTGTTGTTCTATTCATGGTAAAGAATGCGTGATGTCGCCTCAATTACTTGAGGACAGAATTATATATACACCGCGAAGAGTTAATTTAAGGGGTTGAAATGTTTTTCCGTCACGTGGGGCGTGTTGCCTTCATAACTGCTTCGGCAGTAACTCGGCAGAGGCCATTTTCATCCTCGGTTCAACAAATGGTTAAGTTGATGGTTCCATCCATAAACTTCACACAGACTAGGTTTGAGCAAGTTGTCTTAAAATACGGCATTAACTAGTGTTGCAGAGGGAGCAAGATTGAAGTGTTCGGACCATTCGATCCACCAAAGCAACTCACATTCAAACAGGTTCAGTATAGGGTTACTTTATTTATAAGATAAGTTGGTTTTATAGGTTGAAGAACGTGTTTTAAAGGCAGTTCGTTCATGGGATCGGTTCCCCGCCGATAAAGAGTCGCTCCTGAAACTCGATGCTGATTTGAACAAGGACTTTGGTTTCGACTCTTTGGATCAGGTAATTAGGCTGATTATTATTCAAAGAATTAATTGTTATGATTTTTGTAAACTAGTTAAATATAAATATTCAATCATTTTTCAGTTTTTAAATGTAGTACGGTGTTCCACAAAATAAATGGCAAATAAATTGGAGTTTTTAGTCAGTTTGAAAGCGAAAGCGCTCTAGAATAAAATCTGAAAAAGTCAAAAACGGGGTTTTGTTACTGATCGCTTGTAAAAACAGCTACTTCGCGAAATTCTACATATAAAATTTTAGAATGTTCCTCAAAAGCTGTAAAATATGACATAACGATAAAATGTTGATGTAGTTTTGAAACCTAAAACACAACATTTAGAAAACAAGTAATGTTCCGATAGTTCAAGTTGAATCAATCAAACTGGAAAATGCTAAGCCCATCACGGGCTCACAAGAATATATTTTTCCACAAATTGTTCTCACTTTGCGAACTCCGGGACAGTTTCAATTTTTGCCCCATACATGTCAGATTTCCGTAGAGCATGCTGTTTTTTCAAACAAAATTCGGGAAGGGTAGGTCGGGAAAAAATAAAAGAAATTTTTCTCCTATTTTTATGTAAAGTTTTTTGAAATGAACTGGTAAATAAATAGGTCGGAAAAAATTTCTTTCGCATTTTGCTAGCTCGAAAAGATCAATTTTTCCTCCTCCAGGAATCCTGAACACGTATGTTTGTACCGATATTCCGTTATTAATCTTCGAACGGAAAAGAAACAAGAGCCAGAATTACTTTTTTAAATCAGTTTCTGAAATCCGTATTTTTCCGAAATCTGTTATTCTACGTATGCAGTAGTATAATTTGTTTTATTAATTTGGCTACTCTACTTTTTCAAAGTGGAGTTGAAAGCGCAGTTGAAAAATGTGAAAAACTGTAATTCCCTCTGAAAATTGTGTTTTTCATCTGCGAAACCATTTTGAAAAATTAGATGCGCCTTTAAATCGCTAGACGCGGTTTCAGACCTGCAAAATATCGGCCCGGCCCGGCCCGGAGCCAAAAAATGTGCACGATTTTTTCACAAAATGTTTCGAATTTTTAAAAAATTTTCATCAAAAATAGTCAAAAATCATATGCAAACTTGTGTTTTAACGATATGTAAAAACATATTCGAAAAATCGTCTTTTTGCAAAAAATCAAAAAAAAAATTCAAATTTTCAATTTTTTGTACTGTGACCCGGCCCGGCCCGTTGCAAGTCTGCGCGGTTTCCTTGAACCGAAAACACTAGCTCTGGTGATTATACCATGGAGAGTAATTGTCCTTGAATCTAAACTGATATTTTGATGTTTCAGGTTGAAATCGTGATGGCATTGGAGGACGAGTTCGGGTTCGAAATTCCACTTCAGGACTCCGACAAGTTCAAAACCATTCGCGATGCATTCAAGTACATCTGCGAAAGAGAAGATGTCTACGAGTAGAATTATAGCAGGACAATTCAATTTTTGTATCTTCTGTGTAAAACTAATCATTTTATTCTTCTTCTCCTTTTCTATTTGTCGTCTACAACCTTTTTATAGGAGATAAACTAGTTGATTACCTCAACTTTTATTACTTGCTATTAGCAATTCGTACAGTCCTAGTACGTGCGCCCAGATAGTGTGGTCACTTACAAAATGCGCCCCACCGCTCAGCATTACTCTGGGTCTCTACGCGAAGAACGCTCAATAGGAAAGGGGTAGTGCAGATGATCAGGTCACTAGAGAATCATGTGTTTCTTTTCTTCGTTTGAACCATTTAATAATTTTGTATCTATTCCAACACTTCAGAACAGTTATTAATTTTTTTCAGTTTCGACTATACAAGTATTCATACCGGTGAAATTACTGTATAGGTGTTCTCATAAAAACAGTAACCTTGTATTCATAATCAATATCCAGTAGTCTACATACACACATCATTAAATTAGAAAGATGGGAATTCTAAGAATAGTGGCCGAAGATTATTTCCATGGATTCAAAGATTCAATTCTTGGATTAATGGTGAATTTTTGATAGAACCTATTTTCAAAAACTTGTAGAATCATTGCAGTTTATACGACGTATTTTGGCTGAAGATGCAAGAGAAATTCAAGTGGAACCACCAGAGAGAAGAGAGAGAACTGTGCTTCAGATGAGAAGAGAAAAACAAGGAATTTTCAGAAGACCTCCTGAACCACCAAAGAAAAAGGACAGTCTCGTCAAGAAGTTAGTGATCTAAAATATTATTTTCTCTTAGTTTTTAAACTAGAATTCTTAAGTTTGGATTACGGTAACTAGAGTTGTTCACTCAATATTCAAAGCAGATAATTTTTGTACATGTAACGTATAGCATTACTGTAATAATTGAGACTGCTGTTCAACTGAATCACTGTCCTTTCAATCAAAATTCCATAAAAATGATTTTCAGACTTACACAAATCTACGCAATGAACATTGGCTTCGTAGTTGTATGGCAACTTCTGGTTTTCATATTGAGCTTCGTTTTCGGTCTTTTTGGAAGAGCAGAATTGGGTGAGACGATTGGTTATCTCATGATTGCTCCAATCTTTGTTCTCATGAAAATTGTCCAAATGCTCTGGTTTTCGGATATATCGGGTGCTTGTATGAGAGCCCTTAACCAACCACCTCCTAACCAGGAGTCAATGGGGTAAGCAAAATTTACACTCAATTCTAATCTAGTCTCACTTGTTATAGAAGAATGTTTGGAGAAACTGTGACTTCTTTGGTTCACCAGAACATATTTTTTGTTCAAGCAATGCTATCCCAGTATCTCCCCATTCCCCTCATTACGCCATTCATTTTTTTCGTCCACATGTCTCTTCTCAACTCAATGTATTGGTAAGCTATACATTCCTGCTCAATCAAGATGTACATTATTGCAAATAATTTTCAGCTTCGACTACTTCTACGAGAGCTACAACTTCTCGTTTAATCGTCGTGCAAACTATTATGAGACTCGTTGGCCATATTTCCTTGGTTTTGGAACACCTCTCACTATTGCCTCAAGCATGTTCAGTTCAATGTTCGCCAATGGAGTAATCTATGCACTCCTTTTCCCACTTTTCATCATTAGTAGTTATAAGGTTTGTGAAAACTTGAATGAAAAGCAAAGTATTAAAATGCACGTTCCAGGTTAATTGGGCTAGAAAATATGATGGAAAAATACCGCAAATCACATTCTGTCGCATATCCTACTTCCTCACCCAACGAGTCGCTGAATTGACCAGGTGGTGGTACACTCCTACACCGAACTCACAGCTGAGACCTGTCCAAAAACAATAAAATCAACGTATTTATCGTTTTCTGTAAATACTTTCTGTATTTTTGTCTAAGCGTGCCATTTGAACAATATGAGTATTAATTTATCATGTCTGAAGCATTCAAATAGTGCCTCTGTAACTTTGCACATATCTCATCAACAATAAAAATATTTTTCTACTCTCGTTTGACAATAAACAGTATTGGTTGGTTGAGTTTTGTAAAACATCATGTGGTTTCTGCCAATGAACACTATCTAGTCCTTTACGTTGTATTTTTTAATGGTTGACTGATTAATTTAAATGTATTTTTGAATTAATATATGACACAACTCTGAAATTTTTGTCAATATTAGAAGCAGGTTTGCATTTTTAAATTGTGGTAAAAAGTTGTTTAGTAAGTACGCTCCAATGAGAAGTATGTCTGCGTCTCTTATAAACATGCAGTGTCTATGTATTTGAAATATATTTTCAATCACTGCTGGTTTTTATTATTTCATTTTCGAAGCTGAATAAAATCATATTCCGCATTTCAGGTGATCAAAAATGACAGGAACAGAGCGTAAAGTCTTCCAGGTAAGCATTTTGTCAAATGTTGTAGAATCTGAATTACAATTTTGATTAAGTCTTTAAAATATTTTCTGTATTTCAGAAATACTACCCACCGGACTTTGATCCTTCAAAAATACCCAGGGCAAAAGGACAAAGAAATAGGTTCGAAGCGAAAAAATATATTTAATAAGATCATCATCAATAATTTTTCAGACAATTCGTTCAGCGTGTTATGACTCCGTTCAATATGCAATGCAATACTTGCCATGAGTATATTTACAAAGGTAAAATATAAATATTTTATAATAAAAATAAAATCAAATTTTCGTACACTAATATTTTTTCTTCAGGAAAGAAGTTCAACATGAAGCGTGAAACAGCAGAAGGCGAATCATATCTTGGTCTCAAAATCTTTCGGTTCTACTTCAGATGTCCTAATTGTTTAGCTGAAATCACCTTCAAGACAGATCTCGAAAACTGTGATTATCAGAATGAACATGGTGCAACCAGGCTTTTCGAAGCAGTAAAGGTAAGTTTATTGACTGAAATTTATGGGTTTATTAGCGAGATAGCAAAGAAGCAAAAATCTCAACTTTTTGGTAAACTTTTTTGGTTCTCAAGATAATATTTCAATTAATAGGTTGTAAGTGATTTATAGTCATAAGTAGATTGTTTTGATAGATAATTATTCAGCAGTCCATCCTTGTCAACTGAGGCATATCTGAACAAAACGTCATAATTAAAGTACAAAAAGAAGAGCTCACCAGAATAGTCTATCTCTTCCAATTCTTTTTTGACGATGATTCCAGTTTTAGATGCCTTTAAATCAAATTCTTCACTCAAATCATAGCATATCTTATTTACCTTTTCTCGAAACTCCTCTTCTTCAATTACAAAGTCCATTGGTCTTTCTCGTTCCAATTGATGCATCGGCTCATTTTCGATTTCTACCATATTATTCAATGTCATGTTGGCATTCAAGTTTGTTGAATACACCAGTAGATCCAAGCTTTGGGTTGTTCCCATTAGTATTGTATTCTAGAAATCGAAGAATATTTCTTCATTCGAATTTTTGATACTAACATTCAATCCTATGGGTGGAATAGGAACCAAGGTGTAGAAACCAGAAACAGGAACTGGTAGGCACCAAATAACACCAATTGGAGCATAAAAGTAGAAGTTCGGAATGGGAATAAATCCAGTTGTCATAATGACAGATGACAGATGTACTCTGATGGAATAAATGAATGAGGATAAATAGATAGGAGAAGTATTAGGATTTGAACAAAAAAACTGATGACGATATAAGAGCTGATCTAGTTAATTAGTGGCTTCAGTCAGTGGAAAAAGAAGGGGGTGTGTAATATGAGGATGTGAAAAAAAAGATATGGCAATGTATAACGAAGTAGATTAATACTACTGTAAGCTCTTTTGTATAGATTCTCTTTAAAGACAAAAAGAAAAACATAAACTGAAAAAAATCAATGCTTGTGTGCTCATTTAACAAAGCTGTGAGACGATAGAGTTACCACGGAGACAAAAACATAAACTCATTTTGGCAATAGTAGAAAACAATATGAATTAATCTTATTAATAGTAACTCAACAATAACTCAATTCCTTGTAAAAGAATATATTATTCAAGTTTCAGATCACTGCAAAAAATCGTTCTCTACCTTAAAATTAAATTTTCAAAACATTTTCTCACGAAAGAAAAATGGAAAAAGTGTATCCATAGAAGCTAGATTATCTTACTTGAAGACGATAACTCTTTCAATTATAATATACGTCCGTCTGTTCAATTTTTCATAAGAAAGAATAGGGCTGCTAGATTTTTATCCGATGGCGAAAAGAAAAATGACCCGGAAATTAGGTGGTTGCAGTTTGGATACGCTTTTTCTGCTCTCAAAAATTCATATAAATTTATGAGAATACCACTGGATGAAGCTAACAGATTATTCTGTAGCACCGCAAAATAACAACAAAAAAGTGGGAAAGAGACCGTAGTCATATCATGAAGCGTAGGCTTTGTTTCTCGAAAAAATCTCTGAATCATTAGGCCGAGAGATGTAACTTCGGTCGGCTGGCTTTATTATACGGCCGGAACAAATTTTTTCAAGTTTGAATGATTTCGAACTTCAGTATATCATAAACAAACTTCCTATCATGACATCAGAAAATAATGATCAAACAGGGAAACAAAAATTCATGTTTTCAGCTATATCAAGATCAGCAGAAACAAGCAGATGAGCAAGAAGCGGAAGATGCAAAAGACCCGATGAAAATGCTTGAAAAGCGGACAATGCAGAGCCGACAAGAAATGGAAGAAATGGGAAATCTGGAAGATCTTCAGGAGTCAAGCAGAACAAAAGAATGCGTGGACACCATTGGGTTTCTATCATCAACAGATCCACATATTGCTCAAGCACAACGAATAAAATGGATGGAAGAAGAAGATGATCGAATGGCAAGGTGAGCTTTTTGCAAATATGCCTAAAATTGTATTTACTTGCATTTTCAGAGAATTGATGGGAATCACATCAGATGGTCGAATTGAACGTCGAATTAAAGATGACGAGGAAGACGAAGATGGAGAAGAAGAAGAAGATAAGGATGTTCCCGGCCCAAGCACGTCATCTTCAATTGTGTTAAAACCAACGATTCCTAAGCTTGGAATGGAAGAAACTGCGAATACGAGGAAGAGATTCGAACAGAAAGATCGATTTGCAGGGATAAAATTGATCAAGAAAGCCAAGGTAATTGGAGTCCCAATAAAAGCTACTTCTAATTGTGGTAGTTTCTGCAATATTTGTCGAAATAATTATTTTTGCTTTTATTTTTAAAAACATAAAATGGGGATAGTAACTCTCATAAGAACTATAACACGATTTCTTATCTTATGATTAATATTTTGCAGACATCGGACCAGTCCTCTTCTTCACTCGTTGCTACACCTTCTGGGGCTCCCACAATTTCGTGTGCTCCTGCTCCAGTTGCGTCAACCTCACAACAGCCAGTAGCCACTTCTGGTCTATCTCTTCTTGCTGGATACGGATCTGATTCGGATTCTGAATAATAACTGTGTATCCTTAATACTTCCACTCTATAAAATTATTCAAAAATAAAACTTTTATTTCGTATTTATCACGATTTTACAAGACATTTATCAAGATACAACAGCAGCTACAAAAACGACGATTTTCTCATCGGGCACTTGGACAAAACATAAATTTTGGGAAGAACGATTTGGTCCTGGAGCTGTATCAGCGGTCGTCCTACTGTAGTTTATCGTATTCACGAGCCAAAGAGCATTACGATAGCCAGACACTTTATCTTGAAGTGATTTATTTATGTCATCCACAGTTCGATATTGAATCAAAGACTTTTCAACCATATCATAAAGAGTCGGATCGGGACAAATCCACACTGAAAATGCATTATTTTCATTAGAATTGAAAAATCATTTAGCTTATTACAAACCTATTAACTTTATAATCTGCTCATCATAACTTGCTATGGCAGTCACCCCAATTGAAGCTGATGATGTAGTTTGAGTGTTGTGAAGAAGAAGCATTAGAAGACTGGTTACAATCCCCGATTTCATAATTTATGAGTTATAGATATTTCAAGAACAGGAAACTAAAAGGAAGCTGAAAACTTTCCGAAATGAAATTAGTTTCGAAAAGAAGGCAACTGACTCTCGGTGGCGAAAGGTTATCAGTTGGAAGAACATCACGATCAGATGATAAGAAAATTAAATAAAGTCACCTTTTCTGACTGGCTTTCGATTTATTATTTTTATTTTCTATGATATTTTTCATGAGTCAGTTACTTTATACCGTGAATCACGATGTACAATATATTGACGTTTCTGTACAGTTCGTATAGTTTTTCTTGAATTTCGTCCTCCATCAAAAGCGAAACAATTCATATAAAAACCAAAAGTTAATCATATCAACACCGTTCACTGTGAAGAATCCAACCAGCATGAAAACGTTTTTAGTAAGCGAGAACATTTTATATTGCGATTAATCAGGTTTTTCAGCTCCTGGTTATACTTCTCTGTTGTGAGACTACAGAATCATCGGAATGCTCGTGTGCTTCTGGAGAAGTGTGTGTAAAGGGGAAGTGCAGCGATCAATCGACGTTAGCTCGTGAAACCCGTTCTGGTGATGAATGTGGTACTTGTCCACCGGATACATTCTGTAGCAACGGCCAATGTATTGGGTACCCATGGCCAGGTTAACCGTTTCAAAGCACCTCAATCTTAAAATCGTTTAATAATTTTAACATTTTCAATTATCCGTTTATAAATCATCGTTGGAAGAGAATACTTGTATTTTTCACGTTAAAGTTTTTAATTTTCCACCCAATAATTTCTTGATGTCAAATAAACACTTTCAAAACAATAACAATTTTATAGTGAACAGTGACTCAGTTGGACTTAAGTTCATCTCTTGGAACGAGTCCGTCCTTCTGGGCAAGTCTCAGAATGGCGTCATCGGACTCTCCCATGCGACGAATAGCTCCACAGATAGCGTAGCGAGTTGACTTTCCTGGGATCTGAAAATTACATTCATGTAATTTGAAACTTAATTACATTAAATTTACCATGCGGCCAGTCTCTGGGTCAACATCGACGAAGTCGATTTGGACAGCGGCGTGGTCCTTTGGTCCGATGATGCGGTTGGACGAGGAGCTGGAATAAAATAGATCATTTCAAAAAATCTTTTAAAAAATACAAGTAACAAACGAACAGAAAACTGAAACTCACCACTTGCGTGGAATGTAGAGCTCGACGGTTTGTCCGGCGTCGTTTTGCATGATTACCTGAAACATCACATACTTAAAACAAGGCTTTACCAAATGCTGGACCGAGTAGAGCACAAAAAAAATCATTTTCTATAATTTAAAAATTAGCAAAGAAGAAAGCGAAAAATACGATCAACTTTTCAAAATATAGGTCAATTCGGATTTTTCATTATTTTTATCAGTTTTTTTCCGAAATTTCAGCGAAAAATCGAAAAAATAGGGGAAAAAAGAGAAAAATCCCAAAAGTATGAATGAGTAGAAAAAAAAGAGCGAGAGGAGATCGTGGCGAGACCAATCGCAGCGTCGTCACACGAAAATGATACGGAGCGGTATTTTCCTCGTAAATCGACACAACGTGCAGCAACGAAGCAAATGCAATGCAGTATTTAGAATATTGTGAAGTTCTGGAAGCGTTTAAAGTAATCGAAGAGAACTGATAAACTCGGCTTTCGAGAATGTTACCTTCTTAACAAGATCATGTATAATTTTTTAATAGATTTTTCGACAACGACAAATACAGAAAAATAAATTTGAAACAGCTATCCATCAGAATGACAAATTTCAAAAACCAGTCTTTTTTGAGACTTTGAATTGATAAAAAAGAAGGCTTGAGAATTATACTCTTGAACAACCGCATGAAGGAACGTATAAGTGAAAAAAACCGAAAAAAGTAATTACAATTAACACTGAATAAGAAATTAAAATGGGCGCCGTCTTCTGGGTGTTCTTAACTCGGAACTCGAATTCGAAGAATATAGAGAGAAGCCATTCAAAGTACTCGCAAGACTTTCTACAGAGGAGTGTCGATGCGTGGCCAATGCTGTTAATCCAAGTTTCTTTAATTTCTTCCAGTATTGTGCAACATCCACACCTTCCCATCCTGCATTCTCTAGTCGATCCAGATACCTGCAAGTCTATTGTTTTTGATGTTGACCGCAACATTTATTTGTATATTGCCTTCTCATTATACGATCTCGAACTCGTTGTTCAACATCTGTTATTTTTGTATAGTTAGCCAACTCCAAATTATCCATGACTTGTTGAACACTATCCATCCCAACAAGACAACAAATGATATTCGGAAAATTGAGAGCATAATCCAGAGCCAATTTCGATATGCTGATGTTTTTCGACTGCAAATAAACTAATATCAGATGTTGAAAAAAAAAAGAACCAACAGAACAATATGTGGTGGCTGCTAAACAGGCTTCCCTAATTTCATCGCTAGCTGGATGCCACGGAGGAGGTCCCTTTTCAGTAAGAAGTCCCCAACAAAGGGCTCCTGAATTAATGATTGCAATATTGTGTGTCTGAAACCATGCAGTGAATTGTCCAAGGGCATTGTTATTTAGAGTTCCTTTACAGTATGTCATGACGAAATCAATTTTTGTAGAGGAGCAATCAATAATATGCCTGAAAATAGACATGAATGTATTATAAAGAAACACTGTTAAACTTTTAAAGTTTGGAACCTACACAAGTTTTCCTAATGGGTACCCAGTTAATCCAATATGCCTAATTTTTCCAGACGATTTTGCCATTTCAAGTGCTTGTAGAGTCTCATAGAGCACAATTGATTCATTTGGAGCAAAGTCTGCATCATGAATCTACAAATTTATTTTATTTAGGGTGAGTCTGTTCCAGATTTCAATTACTTGAACATAGCAGATATCAATGTATGTCAGTTGTAGTCGTTTCAATGAATTCGTCAATGATTCGAGAATTTTATCAGCTCGAAAATCGAAAGTTCTCGCATAATCCAGCTCAAATCTTCCAACTTTTGTGCTTATATAATATGACTTTCTCGGTATTTTGGATAGTGCCTGAAACAAACCAAACAATTTTAATATTTGTGATGTTCCCCCTTACTTTTCCAAGAATTGATTCACTTCGACTCTGACTATACCAGTATCCAGTGTCAATGTAGTTTATTCCTGAAATTTCATGAGAATTAAGATATGAAATAACTCGAAAAAATTAATTCGTCATGGGAATAAATTAAGTTGAAATCTGAATTTGGTTGGATTAATTATAATTTGAGAATGTGCTACTTCGTAAAAAATAAAAAGCCTGGCATAAAGATTGAGCTGCTACTGGTTTTCTTCGCTTTTCTCAATGCTATTCTCTTTTTTGGAAAGCTTTTAGTAAGAAGAAGGTAGCATTTTTATTGGACAACTGTATCTATCTACCTTGTTTGATAGCAGTCTCAACTATTTTTGTAATTGAATCTTCTACGTTTCCAAACATTCCACCGATAGCCGCTGCCCCTGAAATTATGTTTTAGTATTTTTTTGCAAGATTTATAATACATACCGAATCCAATTTTGGATATTCGAATATCAGTTCCAGGTATCTGTCGATAAGTCATTCTCCGAACAGCTGATTCGTCGTGAAACCGTGGAATGAAGGTAGACGGAAGAGAGTTCTGAACATTAAATATGCGAATATTACTCTGAAGATTATCACTAACATCAACATGTTCTCTTTCTCTTCTGTTGGATCCCCGTTGTCCAGTTGGTGCTAGTGATATACTTCTGGGCAGTTGACGTGATGTTGATGGCTGGAAGAAAGAACATGTTATAATGTCTGCGTCTAATATCTCTAGTTTGTGATTTCATGATTTCAGACGATGAAAATGTAAAACGAAGAATCAAGAATATCAGGTTTCCGAACAGCAGGCTGAATTCTCATCTTGAAAGTTAACACCATCATAGAGGAAATGTTCTAAGTGAGTTAATTAGGTGAAAGTGGAAAAAAGCCGACGGTCAGGATACTTCTCAGTTTGAAATAATTACTACTTGAATTGTATGTTTTCACCTCAGAAAGACGATCGTATAGTCTTTGATGTGATACAGATCCATTCATATAAATCGGAACTCCACGGCTCCGAGTGAATGTATGTGATTGCATAACAATCGAAATTATTCATGTGTAAGAAGAAAACATCGGAACAAATCTGAAATTTTGAAACTTAATCATTGAATCATTAAATCAAGGAACAATCAATGACGTTTTCAGAACTTCAAGAAAATTATAAGAAAACAGTAGAAGAAAAAGTAGAGTAAGAGTAAGTGAGAGTTTTAAAAATTAATCGAATTCGGTACAATTATTGAGAAAAGTTCTTCGGCACTCACTTGTCCAGTTTCTTCTTTTTATTCTGACTCGTGAAGCTTCGGCTTTTCTCTTGAGAGCTCATCCTCTGAAGCGGGGGAGTCATTTGTCTGTGTCTATCGATTTCTATCATTGTCTTTTGTTCTATCTAACTGGTTACCGTAATTTGAAATGCATGACGATAAAAGAAAACACTCAGAGTCTCACACACAGATGTATCCGCGAAAAGAATGAGAATATATTGAGAAATAAGAAGAGAAACTGAGAAAAAAGGAATTGAAATTCAGAATAAGAAGTTCTCGAAAACATTTTGGAAAGTTTTGAAACGAGGAGGGTTTTCGAAATCTTAGATGCTTCGAATTGTAATTTTTTAGGATGAGAAGAGCCAAGAAATCGGATAGACAGTGAGCTTGAACTCATCTTTTAACCAATAGTTTAGTAACACAGTTCTCAATATTGCATTTAAGTCATTATTAAAAATTAAACATTTCGAGGGAAACTCGGAAAAGAAAAGTTCACGAAATAGTTTTGAACCGTCGAAATTTCAAACGTGTTTTTCAACAAGCAAAACCGTCTAAAGTTAAAAATCAACGTCATTTCGAAGTCTCGTGAATCATGATGATTCTCAATTCGCTCATCATCTTTTCATCCCTTCTTCTGATCTACTGTACGCTTTGAATCCCATGGCTCAACTAGAAAAAGTTTTGATTTCAGTGAATGCAGATTTACTTTCTGCTGATCAAAAAGCAATATGTCTACAGAAAGTAAACACGCGAAGAACGGAAGAGGCAACAAAAAATAATATTTCTAATATGAATAGACTGGTGAGGTTTTTATAATTTTCACAAAAAGAACGTATTCAAAAATCTCGTTAGCTTAAGGAAGCATTTGCGAACTGAATAGAATGAATAATGTTGTTTCCTCCTAAATACACATGTTGAATTTCCAGGATTACGATGAAGAACTTGAATCTCTGGCTGAAAAAGAAATAGAAAAGGCTCCGTGTGAAGCGGAAATAATGAAAAAAACGAAATTCGAAGCTATCAGAGACGTTGAGCATGCGGCTCCTGCCGATAAATTCATAAACGATCCAGGAAAACACAAATTCGCTTGCATTAAAAAACCATGTGGTAACCCAGATCAAGATCCGTGGATTCTAGTTACTGATTTTGCGTGAGTTTTCGTTTTTAGAGAATATTTGAGGAACTTTTAACAATTTTCAGAACAGAGAAAGCGAAATCTGGAACTCCGGGAACAGGATGTAGTGCTGGAAAACTTGCTTACGGTGGACTCTGTTATATTCCTGTTACAACTCTGAAATCAATGGACCCGCCAATAACAGAAGCTGTGATTGATTCATCATCTTCTTCCCTCAATATCTTCATTTCTCTAATTTTTTTCATGACATTGATGCTAAAATAAACACACACATTGAAATTGGAGAGAATTAGAGAAAAGTTTGAAAACTGAGGACACTAAAATTTCCATATTTTCAGATTTTAGCTTTTTGATTTGTTAATTTAACTTGCAGACTGAATTATTTCTTTTTCCTCGAGTAGCATTCCAGAGATCACATCAAAATAAAATTTTTTGTACATTAAAAACAGATTTATTATATATATATTTATTGACAGAAGTAAAATAACGAAAGGAATACATTAAAAAGGGGGAGACTAGATACATCCCTCACGAGATGGACTAGTAATAAAATGAAGGAAAATGTGTGAGAATTGGAATAGGGGGTAAAATAACCGGGAGAAAAACGTAGTTTTTTAGTTTGAAAAAAAGTAATTACAAAAAGAAAAGTAGGGAAAAAGAGATCATAAGACAAAAAATCATACATAAATTAATCGACTTCTTCGACAGTTGGTCCAGAGTTGAATCCAGAAGACTCTTGGTTTCCACATCCAGATGACGGTTGCTGTCCTGATTGATGCATCTTCGTGATAATCGACTGGCAGATTGACTTCAATTCCTTGTCTTTGGCTTCAATCTCTTCTTTTTCAGCCAATGAATTTGCATCTAACCACCGCAAAGTTTCATCAACAGCATCCTTTGCACGCTTCGCATCTTCAGATTCAAGTTTTGCTCCATGTTCATCAATTGCTTGTTTCACTTGGAATGCATATGCCTCTAACTGATTTCTTGCACTGACTCGTTCTCGCTGTTCAGCATCTTCTTTCTCAAATTGCTTCGCTTCGTTCACCATACGATCAATATCAGCTTGTGACAATCTTCCCTTTTCATTTCGAATAGTGATTCGATTCGATTTTCCGGTTGACTTGTCTTCAGCGGATACGTTCAGAATTCCATTCGCATCGATATCGAAAGTGACTTCAATTTGTGGAACTCCACGTGGAGCAGGAGGAATTCCAGAGAGTTCGAATGTACCAAGACGGTGATTATCACGAGTCATTGCACGTTCTCCTTCATAGACTTGAACGGAAACTGATGCTTGATTGTCAGAATATGTGGTGAAAGTTTTCGAAGCTTTTGTTGGAATTGTAGTATTTCTATCAATAATACTAGTCATAACTCCTCCAGCAGTTTCAATTCCAAGACTCAATGGTGCAACATCGACAAGCAATACATCCTTGATTGTGTCGTCTTTGACTCCAGAAAGTACAGCTGCTTGGACAGCAGCTCCAAATGCGACAGCTTCATCCGGATTTATTGAACAATTTAATTCCTGTAAGTTATTAAATAGATTAAATTCATCAGTCGAGAATTCAGAACTTACCTTTCCATTGAAAAAGTCTTTGAGCATCTTTTGAATCTTTGGAACACGAGTTGATCCTCCAACCAAAACGACTTCATCAATCTTTGATTTGTCAAGTTTCGAATCCCGGAGAGCCTTCTCAACTGGTTCAAGAGTCTTACGGAACAGATCAGCACATAATTCTTCAAAACGAGCACGTGTAATTCGAGAGCACAAATCAATTCCTTCGAAAAGCGAATCGACTTCGACAGTTGCCTCCGATGAACTAGAGAGTGTCCTCTTGGCCCGTTCACAAGCAGTTCGAAGGCGTCGAATGGCACGTGGATTCGGTGAGATATCCTTTCCTGTCTTCCTTTTGAATTCATTCATGAAATGTTGAAGCATTCGTTGATCGAAGTCTTCTCCTCCCAAATGAGTATCACCAGCAGTTGACTTGACTTCAAAGATTGATCCTTCAGCAATTGTGAGAACTGATACATCAAAAGTACCACCTCCGAGATCAAAAATCAAAACATTCTTTTCTTCGGTAATTCCTTTGTCCAATCCATAAGCGAGAGCAGCTGCAGTTGGTTCATTGATGATTCGGATGGCATTGAGTCCAGCAATTGTAGCTGCATCTTTTGTTGCTTGTCGTTGACTGTCGTTGAAGTAAGCAGGAACAGTGATCACAGCATCTTTGACAGGATGCCCAAGATATTTTTCAGCAGTTTCCTTCATCTTCTGAAGTACCATTGCTGAGACTTCTTCCGGATTGAACTGACGTTTTTCTCCTTTCACTTCAACTTCAACCACTGGTTTTCCACTTTTTTCCTTCACAGTAAACGGCCAATGTTTACAATCTTCTTGAACAACTGACTCATCGAAACGTCTTCCAATCAGTCGTTTTGCATCGAAAACCGTATTCTCAGGATTCCGTGCAGCTTGATCTTTTGCAGAATCTCCAACGAGTCGTTCAGTGTCAGTGAATGCCACATAAGATGGTGTCGTCTTGTTTCCTTCGGAGTTGGCAAGGATTTCAACCTGAAAAAAATTGAGTTAGATAATGGTACTACGGATATTGATAAAATACTTACCTTTCCATTTTGGTAGACTCCAACACATGAATATGTGGTTCCAAGGTCGATTCCAATAGCTTTGCATGAAGACATTGTTTGTAGTGAGAGCAGTAGAATTAAATTCTTCTGAGGGTAACATCCTTCCTTATGATCCGCTTTATATACTTTCTGAATTGAAGATTCTGGAGTATTCTGGAATATTCTGGAATATTCATGAACTTTTTCTCCCTCTCGTTTCTCATATTCTCTTCTTCTTCCTCGCTTCCTCTTCCCCGCATTGTCTGCGTCTCTTCAGATAGCAACACTGCCTCCTTCTCCGCCCTTTTCTTTCTAGAATGCTCTAGACTTTTCCCGGAAACTCTAGACGTATTCTCTGTGAAATTTTTTAGAAGATTTCTCAAGGAAGCTTTCAATTTGTAAATTCTTTCCTGGACTGAAAATAGAATACCTTTTATTGAAGAAACAATAGTGAAACTTGGAAATCACAAAACAGAAACAGAAACAACAAATGGGAAATAGTTAAATGAACAAAAAAGTCAAATTTTGAACTACTTCTTCTTTTTTCTCTTCACCAGACCAATCGGAGGTGCTTCTTCTTCCACAACCATTTTTGTATTTACTACTGGTTCTGAGGGACCTAATGTCATTGTTTGAATCTCTTCCTCTTCTTCGCTATCGTCCAACCCTTCCAGAAGATTGTTCACCTCTTCTACTTCACGCTGAAAATTTCAACTTGATGAATAATAATAATAATAAAGTGAACTACGTACTTTTCGATTAGACATAACGGTATTTTGATTGTCAGTAACCGCCACTTGACCAACACTGTTCTGGATAGTAGTGAGTTGTTCAGCGAGCAGTTCGTCCTCGTCTACTTCTTCTTGTTTAACTGATCCGACACTCAAAGGATTTTCATTGATAATCACACTTGGTTGATAAAGGCTTCTTTGCGAAGATTCTGGCTCTCTTTTGGTTACTGGAGCCTTTATCTGACGAGAAGCTGCTGTTCCCGTAGTGAGAATGAGTGAAGGAGTGGTAATGGCAAAACCATCGGGGCGCTTGAAAGCACTTCTTAAAAATAATTGAAAATTGTAAGTTTTTAAAAAAGGAGTGTTACCTCTCCTGGCGATCTTCCTTGATGATAGAACTGACGACTGCTGTGAGAGCCTCAGCTCGAGCCATTGCCAGCTTCACACATCGCTCGATCTGTAATTTAGAATAATTATCATGACGATTATTATCGAAATAAAAAAGTTCCGACATTTTTTCCTCGTCGGTGTTTGCGGACTCAAGCTATCAAAAATTATCAAATTTTGGCTTGAGTCCGCAAACACCGAGGGGGAAAAAATGTCGGAACTTTTTTGTTGCGACAATATTGTCGAAATAAACTGAAAAATGGAGAAACTTGATATTAATTACCTGCTTCGTCGTCAACACGAGATTTGTGCTTTGATGGAGAGCACATACTTCCCGACGTTTGTTACATGCTACAACTATTGAACCATCGAGACATGCCGCTTCTTTTTCAGTTGGATCAATCACAACCATTTGCCTGAAACACTAGAGCTATGAAAACAGAACTTATTGATGAAACTCACCCTTTATCAAGCAACCCTATAGTTGTACAAATCGGCATATGGTAGATGTTCAGGGGAACGGGGGCTTTCTCATATTCAGAGTACTAAAATTATGTTTTTTTCAATACGATTCATCCTGAACTTACGATGAGAGTGTGATGAGCTTCCAATGACACATTTGGCCTCTTGAAATGTTGTAGTGCTGTGATTGCTGCGAGACAAGCACAATCGAGAAGACTGCCGTCTTCATCCAGAATGCGAACATCAACACGAACTTTCCAGATTTCCGATCCAGCACGAATGCAAAGAGACTACAAAAAACAATGAATAGGGAACATTCAAATTCGGGGAAATCTAACTTCAACATCAATACATCTTGAATCTCGGATAATGAGTTCCAGCAATCGAATCAACTCCATACCTTTGCTTCCAAGACGGTCGTGCTCGTTAGCTGAATAACATTTTTTTAATACCTCAAGCTGAAAAAAATCGAATTAACTGACCGACGTTCGCCATCGGGCTCAAGTCAACATCGATATTAATAACTCCTTTATTTGGACGCATTGACGATGGTTCAGCAATTTGAGCACTAACTGCAGCCATCACTCTGCAATAAACGGTAAATTAGAATATCCCATTGTTTAACGTACTTCGTGTTTCCAATTGTGCAAATCGCGGTTCCCACTTCTGATCCAACAACGAGTTTAACATCGCGAAACTCTTCCAAGCTTCGGAAATCGAACCGCTGTAAATAAGAGCAACTAAAAGTTATGTATTTTTTACAAGTATTTCTAACCTTCCCACTTCTTAAAGCTTCCAAAATAACAGCTTTTTCGCATATCGTTAGCGGTGGCACCCTCATTCCTGCTAAAATATTCAGATTTACGAATTGCAATCTTTCAAAAAGAAAAATAAAAGAAGATGTTACAAACTGAAATAGATAAAACGCTGAAAACGCATTGAGTGAAAAAATATATGATGTTGAAGCAAAAAGTCAAAATTCATTATTGAAACATGCAAGCGTGAAAAGTAGGAAACAATCGGAGAAGAACGAGTGTCGTATTAAGAGATTTTTGGAGAGATTTTCCGTAGATGCATTTTTACTGGGTATTCATTGTTGCGAGTTGGGCTTGAACTTTGGTTTGGAAGGCATCTGAAATGTAAGCGCGAGTTCGCCTCTTCTCCTTCAGAATTCCCTCAACTGTCTCGATCTGGAAATTTATTCATGACATGGACTAAATTGAAGATTTATTTGTAAAAACAATACCTGCTTTGAAATATGCTCTTTCTTCCGATCAAAAATAGCTTTAGCTTTCTCGCGTTCCAACTCCACGAAATAACCGGTTCCAATTTCAACCATATGTTTTGATGGGTCCGAAAGTTCTGCACGGATGTACAACTAAAAGCGTTTATATTTATGAAAATGAAATATAGTTGCAGTTAAAACAAACGAACCGATTCTGAGAGTGGAATTAGAGCGGTGTGTCCGGTAGTAGCTACTTTGACGTCGTCCAAAGCGGATACACTCTTTTCATTTCGAGAAAGCAGACCCTGCAAGAAGAATCGCTTTGAAGCAGGATAAATTTTAAGATTTTCAACGAAACCTTCAGGGCATTGAAAGACTCTTGAAAGAAAGTCAACTCCTGCTCGCAATTCTTTTGAAGTTCTCCAAGCTGTTGCAAACTAAGGTCTGCCAGCGGTACACCTTTTGGTTCTTCGGCCATTCTGAAAGACATAGACTTTATTTCGAATTAAGCGAGTATAATTATAATGTACTGAAAATGTTTTCAAAAACACTAAAATTCACTAGAAGCAGTGAAAAATGTTAAAATGAGACGAAAAATTCTCGAATTATATTGGTGACCGAAAAATGACAGTGGCCACGGCCACGGCCACTGTTGGCGGAAACTCAAACTCAGCGATTTCAATTCAGGAAACGGCGGCAAACACAGGCTTTTCAGGAAACGCCGGCGAACCGCTGTTAGAAAATTTTCAATCGTTGCGAGACCACTTCTTGGACCGTCCCGTCGAAACGGGGGCGAAAGGAAATTTTTTCAGGAAACGGGGACAAATAAAAAAACATAGGGCGCGTGGAATTGCGAAATATTTCGCGAAGTTGTATTTTCAGATCTGATTGATTAAATGCTGATACGAAATTTCCAGACAAAAACATCGTTCGAGGAATTGCGGTTTATTTTTAAAAAGAATTAAGAAAAAAAAAGTATATTTTAGGGACGCCGCGTTTACAAAAAAAAGTTTCCCGATTTCGAAGAGAAGGCTTTGGAGAAACGTCGGCTGCTAGTTCAATCTGGCCAACCAACATTTTTCTCAGGTGATTTTCTCAGAATAAAAGTAGTAACTTTGACTCAGATCTACCAGTGAGTTCAAGCAAGTCATCAAAGCGTTCATCGACACCGCTGAGGCAATTAACTTTCGTCACAGTTCAGACTATTTGACTCGCACTCAAAAAAGTCTCAATAAATTATGTGGAGAAGTTATTGGACAACATAAAGCTGTTTCCTGGCTGGAAACAAACTTATCGTCTTGTTAATGATGATCACTATGCGTCGGAAGACATTCAGGTGACAACGGAGAGTTTTGTGATTATTGATAAGTTTGTGTTTTACAGAAAACATTAGCTGAACTGCAGTCACGATGGGAACATCTCTTGGAGTTACTTGGTCTGAAATGGTTGCAAGTCCAGAGCTACGAATTGCAAAATGACAAGAGAGCTTTGAATGGTAAGGTAAAAGCATTCGTATCCGATTTGTTTCAAAAATGTTATGAATTTTCAGGAACGAACTGTGACAATCTACCTTGACTCGGACTGAGCACCTGTTGGAAGGAAAGAAAGTAGTAAAAATGGACTTCATCAAGAATGCAGAAACTGCCGAGACGAACAGCTCAATGGATTCGGATGGCCCAGGCTCCAATTCTCCACATTAATTAATTCGTTTTCTTTTTTCTCTCCAAAATTCCTTATAACTGTTGTTGTAGTGTTTCATTTTTCTCTCATTGGTTGTTATAATTGTTAAAATTAACAATAAATTTGATATAAACATAGCTTCTAATGTTGAATCGGGTTGAATGCTAGCTGAAGCTATTAAAGAAACGCAAAAGTAAGTAAGTGCGCTCTACTGAATTCAGGAAACGGCGGCGATGAAATCAGGAAACGCGGGTGTATGTACGTTACGCCGCAAGTCCGCCGCCGATTCGAAATCGTTTCGCCGCCGTTTCCTGAATTGAAATCGCTGAGAAATTGGAACAGCCGATCTGCAGCCACAGGGTCTCAGGATGAGTAGTGAAAATAAACGCGCTCCGATGAAATCAGCTGAAATTTTAGCGCGAAATTCAAAATAATTTTTATATTTAAAAATTTTATCTATTTTTTCAATAGAATTGATCTCGAAAAGACGCGCGACGGTCGAAAAACTGACTGAAAATGCGGGAAAACAGACATAAATCGGCTCAAAAAGTGGTCGATTAAGCTGCGTATCAAAGTGCCACAGTGAAACAGCGAATTAAAAAAATTAAAATTTGAATTTACCGCCAATGTCTAGCGGAGCGCATACGATTTCACTACTCACACCTAGACCCTGTGGCTGCAGATGCATGCATGCAGACAATGAAATTGAAAAGCAGTTTATATGAATTTCTCAATTGTAAAATATTTTTTTAAGGAAAAAAATAGGCTGATAAGCTGAAAATAAGCCAACTTTTTGTTTTCTGCAGAATTCTGTTTGAAAAATCCCAAATATGACCAAAAGTTGCATTCAACGGGGTTTTTGCTGGAAATCTATTCTTCTATATAGGATCCTACTAATAAGGAGCTTATATACTCTTTACCACCCAACCGAACAAATGAGCCAGTTTCGGAAGATATGCATTTTCAATACTTCCCCGATTCAATGAAGGTCTCGTTTACTTTTTTTTACTTTTTTTTTTTGGAAGATGATGGTTTCGAAATTCCCTATCATTACATTGTCTGTAATGTACGTTTTCAAATTTAAAGATCATTTTCCCCCGACAAAACGTCAGTTTTCTCTTTTTCAATTTCTTGATTCCTTGTTATATAGACGTCATCTCCTTCCACTTCTTCAAGGGTATTCCCCCAATTTTCTTTCGTTTTGTTGACTCATAAAATCCTTTTTGAGGGTTGAATTTCCGTTTCATGTATTCTGAAGAATGATAGAAATCGTTTAGATCAGTTCAAAAATCAAACAACATTCAGAAAAATGGACACGTGGAGGATGATTTAATTCGAAAATATTGCAGAATACAATATCTTCCAAAGCTGATTCACCGAAATGGAACTATAGGAAAAGCGAGTTCCTTCAATTATTTCAGTTTAGCTTTGATTCTAAATTGTGTTTATTGATGTTTCTGATACTTGGCTAAGATCTAAGAAAACAACATAACATGAGGTAGAATACGTAATTCAGATCACTAGGGGGATTCTTAAAAGTTCATCTGTACAATGAACTGAACACTATCACGTTTTATGTGTTTATCCCAAAGTTCAATATGATCTTTTTCTCTTTTTATACAGGAACCTTCTCGAATCAAAAATTGTTTTCTAACCATTCTATATCTTTCTCTTTTATCATTCAGTTTTCTCTCATCTTCTCAAATGAGAGAACAGAAACGAGACACTTTAAAAGTCACTTTTCTTCTTCAAAGATTGTCTATCTTCGTCTCATTAACACTAGTTCTGATCACTTGTTCCTATTTTTGGAAACTTATCAATCATTTCTCAGTCTATCAACTCTAAAGATAGTCGGGCAAATGACGTTGATCACACACTGCGGAAGAATCTCTAAAGATCGCAAACCCCGCCCATTGTTATTCAAATAGAGAATAAAGATACGAAGGTATTCACATGATATATAAATGTATGAATCCACGTGAATATATTCAAACAAAACATTCATTTGTTCCTTGTGACGTCATCAGAGATTCTTCTGATCTTTGAGTGACCTTTAGTATTATTTCTTTGTTGAATTGATCTGTAAAATGTACTTTTTATCAAATGACTTTTGATAGAAACTGGTCACTTTTGTGTCAGAAAAGAATGAAGCTGTCATGAATTGATTGGACCGAACTATTTTTGATCTCTGATGATTAATCGAGTTTTCAGTCATCACACCTGTATCTGTTATCATTCGAAAAAACAATGTTTGTTTTTACCATTTAACAGGTCTTCAAAAGATTTATGCCATGGTTACGGTAATAGAGGGCATTCTTCTGATCTGTGAAATTAAATGAACTTTTATGGAAGTTCTTGCAAGTGTCCTACATAATAATGTAGTTCCTGGCAAGAGGAGTGTAATCATTAAGGTTACGGTATCTGCTAAACCAAGTGTCAATGTTATTGATAATATCAATCAAACAAAGAAGAAAGAATAGACCTACACGATAGAATACAATTTTTTGTGAAGAATCTCAAAATGAACTTAGATTGATGAAAACTTTTTTGAAAACTAGACGTATAATCTCGTTCTCAGATGACTGATAAAGTTGATAAGAAATCGGAGAAAAGTCATGTATGTTCAAATGGTCGATTATTCGTAGAACGATTGCTAGAACGATATAATTTGTAGTAAATTTGAATAAGATAGCTCTTGTTTGGGAGAGGTTTTGGTGCCTGTAGAACTGTAGAAAATGGATCTTACATTCAAGAATTTTTGAGCGCGTAACATCTATGGTCCTCCGACTTTTACTCACAGTGGCTCATTCATATCATTCAAACGAGCTGATCCCGTACTCTGCTATAAAACTCATCACCATAAATTGAAGGATCCAACTCGTAAGTCAGATCATCAGACCCAATGATCCACTTCATCTTCAACCTCTTCTTCGTCAAACCAACTCGTTTCTCGCTTCCATTTTGCATCATACCGTTCCTCCCAACATTTTAATCTTATCGAATTGAAACAAATTGTTTAATTATCAATTAAATTTAATGATACATACATATGTATACCAGTTACATGCCCTTCATCGGCTTCTTATTCCCCTTCTTCACACCTTTCCCTTTTCTCTCTTTCTCATTCAGGTCAAGTTTTTCCTCTTCTCATTCTCCTCTTCAATTGTCATCTTCATAGTCTTTTCTACTTTTCTTTTTCATTTACGTCTTCTCTTCATCTCCTTCTGTATTCTTCTATCTTCTACAAAAGTGGGTGGAAAAAAGAAGAGAATATAGAGAGACTTTAGAGATATAAACAAGTCTCCTCCTTCTTCATTTTCTCTTTACATAGCCATTGCATATACCATTCGGACATCAAGTGTCTCACTTATTCTATTTTCTCTTTTAATTTGCATCTTTTGTGTTCAGGTTGTTAGCTAGTACTCAATTAGGTAACACTCTAAACAAATAAACAATTATAATCATTGTATACGATACAGTTTTGAGATTTATGGAAGCAATTGTGGGAATTGGGAATACAAGAAAAACCGTGGAGAATTGAAAGACATTGAGTGAATGCAATCTGGAGCTACTTTGATCTAATACCATGATTGACCAAGGAATCAATTAGGTTTTATCCTATCAATAAGCCTGATCATTAGAGAACTCTGAATTCAACTCTATATTTTTAATTCAAGCTAATCTCACAATTATTGGCATAATAAGTAAATTACTTTCAAAGTTAAACTAACGTCTCGTTTTGAAAAAACAAAACAATAATATTCGTGTTTGAACCCCTGGTTTCCAACTTCCTCTTTACTTCAAAAATAAATCGGGAAAAGTTCTTCACTTCTTCCACTTCTCTCAATTTCTTCCCTCCTTTTCACTCCATTAGCTGATGATGCCACCTGTTCCAGTACTTTTTCGTATATTCAAGGCTTCAATTATTTATAATTGCAACCTTGTGTTTCCTTTCAGGCGTTCCATGCCCTGAAGGCCATGAAATTATGCATCTGTTCTCAGATGATGTTCACAAGACGCTCATATTTATCATCTCTTTTCTATGCTTCTTTCTAAAACTTATATTTTAAAAAAATCCATTTTTCAGTATGTACAAACACGTATTTTTATTATTTGGATTACTGTCATTATGTACTGCTCATTCCCTCCGAGATCTTTCAAATCAAGACGAAGAAGGACCTCCCGCATCAACTCCCGGAGTTCGAAAACGAAGAATGATGTCGGAAGAAGATCAGAAAGTCGTTGATTATTATATGGATAAACTGAATAAATTGGCTGATGAGAAGCATCCCGAGGTATGTATTGATTCGTTTTTTATTTAATTTCCCGACGAAAAAGGTGGTCATGATCCTCTTGTTTCTGTCTCGACACGGTTTCAATCCATCTCTTTTTCTCGATTTCTCCTTCAATTCTTAGTTTTCTATGTACTGATTGAGTGATTCTCTAACCGCATTCAAACAGGTTTCCATTTCTTCATCTCCTTCTTTTCCTTATTCATTTTGATTCTCGAGACACATTTGGGGCCAGTGATAAATGAATGTATGGGGGGAAACGAAGACGTTTATGCTGTTGCTGCTACTGATGAAAATGACAAAAAGGCAGTTGAAGTGTGTTGATTCATTGACCAATCGGATAGATAGTGATAAAAACGGATAATTTATTGATTTCAAGAACAGAGATTGAGAGCAGGAACTAGATTACTGCATTTTAGATGGCTTCTAGTTGGAATTGTTTTTTGTAAGCACCCTTCAAGTAGAGCTAACCTTCCGAAGTGATAACTGTCGAATTCTAAAAAAATATATGTAATTTCTTAGAAGGTCATTTTCAACAAAAGCCATAAAATCGTGTTGTCTGGTGAAATATCCGATTACGCGTTGGTATCTTACAGAATTTCCCGTATTCGACTGATTCATTTTTCAGGAACTTCAACAACGAGTCGAATCGCCAGAGCTGAAATCATGGAATCGTATGCGTGATAGTGTACTGAATCCAGAAGAACAAGGAAAATTCTTTCAAGGGGATATTGTTTTATTTCCTGATCAAGCAAAATCTCTTTATGAGCAAGCACTGGTAGAAGGTTAGTTCATTTTCCAGTTTGTGACCTGAATATTCAATACGATTTCAGGAAAATCTAGAGTGAAAAGGAAGTTTATTGGATCTAATTTGAGACGATGGGATGCCAGCCGTCCAATTATTTATGCTTTCGACGGAAGTCATAGTGAGTTTTTAAAAGTTTTCGTTGGATGAAAAACTTCATCAGAAAGTTTATTTCAGCTCAACGTGAACAACGGATAATCGAACTTGCCTTAGAACACTGGCATAATATAACTTGTTTAAACTTCGAAAGAAACGACCAAGCCAATTCTGGAAACCGCATCGTGTTCACTGATGTCGATGGATGTGCTTCAAACGTCGGAAGACATCCATTAGGAGAAGAACAACTAGTTTCACTTGCTCCAGAATGTATTCGATTGGGAGTTATTGCTCATGAAGTAGCACATGCGCTTGGTTTCTGGCATGAACAATCAAGACCAGATAGAGATCAATATGTGACTGTTAGATGGGAGAATATTGATAAAGATTCGAAAGGACAATTCTTGAAAGAAGATCCAGATGATGTTGATAATGCTGGCGTACCGTATGACTATGGAAGCATCATGCATTACCGATCGAAAGCTTTTTCGAAATTTGATGATTTGTATACTATCAGCACATTTGTCACTGATTATCAGAAAACAATTGGTGAGTTTCGGAATTTGAAATTGAGGGAAGCAACTTTATTTAATTTCAGGTCAACGTGATCAACTATCCTTCAATGACATCCGATTGATGAATAAAATCTACTGTTCAGCAGTTTGTCCTTCGAAACTTCCATGTCAACGTGGCGGATATACTGATCCACGTCGTTGTGATCGTTGTAGATGTCCAGATGGATTCACTGGACAATACTGTGAACAAGTGATGCCTGGATATGGAGCAACTTGTGGAGGAAAAGTTAGTTTAACAAGGTCCACGACAAGATTATCATCTCCTGGATATCCAAGAGAATTCAAAGAAGGACAAGAGTGCTCGTGGCTTCTCGTTGCTCCACCAGGTCATATTGTGGAATTTCAATTCATTGGAGAATTTGAAATGTATTGTAAAGTCAGACATTCCTTATGTATGGATTATGTTGAAGTTAGAAATTCTACAGATTTTGCCAACACCGGAATGAGGTTTGTGTAGAAGACGTATGTGAGGACTATGTAAATATTTCCAGATACTGCTGCTATGGAACTCCTCCAACCAGAATTCGTTCTGCTACAACAGATATGGTTGTGTTGTTCCGAAGCTTCTATAGAGGTGGAAAAGGTTTCGAAGCAAGAGCGAGAGCAGTACCTGAGGCGGGTAGCTGGAATGCTTGGAGCCCATGGACAGCCTGCTCAGCGTCCTGTGGAGCTTGTGGAAGTCGCATGAGAACCCGAACTTGCCCACCTGGAAATGCATGCTCGTATGTTTATTTCCCGATTAACTGTTCTAACTTAGATTAACCACTGCAACTTTGGAGTACTTGTTTCTAAAAAATGTTATTCAGTGGGGAACCAGTGGAAACCCAAGTGTGCAACACACAAGCTTGTACGGGTATGTGCGCCCAGAAGCGAGAGGAAGAGGGTCAATGTGGCGGTTTCCTTTCTTTGCTACGAGGCGTCCGTTGTAGACAGTAAGTGTTCTCGAATGATTTCAGTAACTTGAAATTTAATTAATTTTTCAGAGAGAAAACTGTAATGGCTCCATGCGAGAATGCTTGCTGTCCTGGGTTCTCCCTTCAACGCGGAAGATGTGTCCGGTGATCAACAACTTCTCGTTCTCTGTTCCTACTTTTTTCTCCTCCTGTATCCTACCGAACTCTTACAATTCTACGGGCCATTTCCTAATCAAACCAAATTTCTATAATTCTTATTCTTCTAATTGAAAAATCACTTATTTTAATGTTTTGTTCCGAGTTTGTTTGTGTGTATTGAACGAGTTTTACCATGTTTTTGAGATAATAAATATTTTGCGATGCTTTGTTTGGTCAGACGATGTGGACGTTGGCGACCATATCATGAGACAGGAAGAAAACTAGTTTATCAAACCTTTTTGAAAACATACACTGAAATTTCTTTGTAGGGACCGTCATGAAGTGATGAGAAGCGTTGTTGGTTCTATCTTGATAAGCTCCCCTGAGTCCTGATACAGTACTCGAGCGTTATTCTAGAAAGTTTTAGAAATAAAGTGGTTTTAATGAATAAAGTTGTTTTAATGATATATATATATACCAGCCTGGCTGCAGCGCCTTCGGCGCTTCATCCGGCTGGCCTCTTCTTATTTTCCTGTTCACACCCTCACAAAAGCGTTCACGTGGCCGAGTGGTTAACGCTCACGCCTGTCGCTGAAAGGGCGAGGGTTCGACTTTTGCCCATGGCGCGCTCTCCCCTTTATTTCTCAAAAATCTTGCGGACATCCTGAAAAACAGACAGACAAATCCACAAACAGAGCCCACACGCGTTTTATATATAAGAATGATATATATATAATGCAAAGTTACCAGTTCTCAAGATTTGTTTATCTTGTAGAATTGTAATTCTTCGGTTTTTTATTTAATAGATGTTGATAGTTTTTAATTCTAAAGAAATTATGAAAAGTCCATCAATCCGAGTCTTCAACCTCAAAAGTTACAGCAGTGGTGAAAATCACGCACAAGTAGAGCTTCAGGAGATTCGAAAAAAAGCTACTGGACATTCATTCGCTGTATTCGGAAATCGCATTCTTCACAAATTTCAATCCTATCCGAGTTCAGACAATTTATTCTTTTAGATAATATACACATTTTGAATTGGTTCAAATTTTTTAATATTTCCAAGCTTTAGATTCATTTCTGAAATGTTTCAAGTTTTTGATACAGTTATGAAAAATGCAAATTGTTCTGGTAAAATTGACTTTCTTTTTCTCCACAATTCTTCTCTCACTCTCCACCCTCTCATTGAAACCAAAGCGAGAGAGACACACGAGAAACGAGTGACACCGTAGTTTATAGCGGTCTTGCCACGAACAAACATTGAATACTCAGTCAACCAGCCCTATTCACCAATTTTTTCGTGGTTTTTAACTCTTTTTTGAAAATTTCTATGATTTTCTGAAAGATTTTACAACTTTTTTTGCTGAAAAACATTAAGCGCTCTCAATTGTGTCTTGTTACGTACGTTTTACCCAAAAAACAGCTTGATTTCATCGAAAAATAATTTTTAAAAATACTGCAATTTTTAGGACCTGTTTTTAGAAATTAAACTTTTTTCCGTTGTTCTTCTAATTGCTGTTTTATCTTGCTTAATATTAATTATAAATAATTTTTTAATTCAGGGTACAAAATGGTTGGAAAGAGAAACCTTCCGGTCATCAGCAGAAACTTCGACCTCTCGCCAGGAGTGCTCCGCTTCTCGGCTTCCCGCCTTCGCTTGAAGAAGGGAGAGAAGAAGCCAAAGTTCACCAACACCAAGGTATGTTTTTGACTTTAAAAAATATGCAAACGAGGTCCAGAGTCACCATTTCGGATTGATGTTCTGATTTGGTGCTAGGATTACTCGAAAATAAAATTTGGTCGTATTATGCAAGTAGGGCTTGCTATGCGCTCCCCTCCTTCACCTCATTCCCATACAATCAATAAGATAAACTCAAACATTCAACATATGAATACCCGACGAAAATAAACATATTCAGTTTTAGAACGCCAAGCTCCCACGCCTCCAGAGAGACGGAACCAAGTTTGTCCTTGGACACGCCAAAACCGTTCCACTCCGCAAGACCCTCACCCCAGGAACCGTCTTGATTGTTCTTGCCGGACGTCATAAGGGAAAGCGTGTGATCTTCTTGAAGCAGCTTCCACAATCCGGACTTCTCCTCGTCACCGGTTAGTTTTTTGATGTATGTCATCTGGCATCGAAAAGGGACGGGGTTTCTTACTAGATTGATCCGTATAATTTTGATGCGAAAGAATAGAGAGTCGCAGTGTTACTCTTCTTTACACTACCTGTATCTGGAGAGTGTCAAGCGGTTCCCACATTTAATTATTAAAAGTTTATTAGACATTTGCTTCCAAAAACTTCTACTCTGAACTTGATTGTTTTCAGGACCACACAAGATCAACGGATTCCCACTCCGCAGAATCGGACAATCGTTCGTCATCGCTACTTCCCTCAAGGTTGACGTCTCGGGGGTCAAGATCCCAGACCACATCAATGACGAGTATTTCAAGAGAAAGTCCACATCTCAAAAGACCGGAAAGAACATCTTCGCTGCTGGAAAGACCGAATACACCGTACGTGTTTTTTATTTTCTTAATGCATCGAAAAGGGACGGGCTTTCTGTGTGAATTGTTCCGTATAATTTTGATGCAATAAAATAGAGAAGTGCAGTGTTACTCTTCATCACGTATTCAGTGAACGGAGAGTGTCAAGCGCTTCCCACAATACTCGATAGTTCGAAAAATTTTAACAACGATATTTTTTTAAGGTTTCTGAGCAGAGAAAGAAGGACATCAAGACCGTCGATGCCCCAATCCTCGCTGCCATCAAGAAGAACTCAGAGAGCAAATTCCTCTTCGGATACCTTGGAACGAGATTCTCACTCGGAAAGAACCAATATCCACACAAGATGCAGTTCTAAATGTATTTTGTTATTGAATAAATTGTTGACATTTGTTCGTTACCTACTGTCATCAGTTTGTTTTTCTGCAGACATCGTCAGTCAGATTCTGAATAAACATGGGACGTGTTAGCGAATGTTCTTTTTAGACAAGCGTTAATCGAAAAGTTTCCGTTTAGACAGATTTGATGCGCTGTTCGGACGATGTGTTTTCTCTTGCCAACACCTCTAGAAGTCACAAAACAATTGAAGAAGTAGAATACGGGAAGAATTGAAAAAAAACATGCTTGTCTGCTTACAGTATTTCTCCATGTTCAAGTGAATTTGGCCCATTGGTTTAGTACTAGATTATCTCAAGCAGATTAGAGAAAGGGAGTACATCGACTCACAGTATTGAGTTGTTGGTTAGTTCACCGCTTGAATGTATTCTGATCGAAATAACAATCATTTAAGGATTCACTGCCTGCTTCACGATAACAACCTTAGAATATATTGATCTCAAATTTCGAAACAGTTCTTCAGTAATTTCAAGTGATATTCGTTTGAACTCCTTTAACCTTTCAAGTAGTTGCTAACACGTCCCATTTGATGTGATAATTGGCCTTGAGGAAAGTATGCTCTAATTCGATTTATTTTTGTTCAACCTTATTGAACAATTGTTTTATAATATAATTCGATAGCCATGTTTGGAGGCATTCGAGATCGAATCTTCCGTATCCAGAAACACAGCAGGAGCGCCCGGAACGAGTTTTTTGGAGCTCACCCTTCTCTACCAGGTTAATTTTTAATCGATGTCGCCATTTTTCCTCACACATTTATTTACTAATCGTAAAAATCGAAAATCATCGACTATTTACTTTTCCCACGAGGCAAAACAAATCAAGAGTATTCCCGTCTGCTCAATTCCGATTTGGCTTGATAAAATCATTACATTACACATCTATCAAGCTTTCGCATAGTTATTTTAATCAGGTGCACTCTTTTCATTTCGCATGTTTTTTGGCCGGATTATCCATTTCTTTTCGCTTGCTCGAATAAGTCATGCGTCTGGCAGTTTTCGTGTTTGCACACCAAATATATGTCTAAGAGACGGCAGAGAAAATATTCACTTTCGAAAGTTTTGGAGAAGCTGCTCCACTCTGAAAAGTTGCTACTATATTTCGATACACTTTCCACACAACTCACATTAACAAATTCAATAAAATTCCGCTGAAAATTTATTTTTAATTTTAAAAGTTTTTCTACATTTTTCTTTCTCTCGCCCCCGCCTACCTTTTAAAATAATTTGTTTTCTCTCTTCTATCCATCACAATCGGTCAACGTATTGGTCTTTCCCCCCATCAATCGCAACGTCTCAAATCGTGTGTCTTTGACAAAAATAATCAAAAAAAAAAGATAAAGACAGGAGTTTTCTCTGTCTGGTTCTTCAACTTCTTACTTTCCATCTTTACTTTTTACTTTTGAGTTTATTTTATCAATTTTCGAGCAGAAGATGTTTCCACTGTTTCAAACGTTTGTTATCAAAGTTGACTTTCTCCCGTTGCGAACAAATTGGAGACGCTGACAAGGGCGCTTTCGATGTGGTTTAACTTTCAAACTTTGTACCCTTGAAAATTAGAATGTACTTTAGTGATCTCGTGTGTGTGTGTACTTCTAGTAAGTTTTTGTCGATGTCTTGTCGATTGTCTGGCACAAATGTTTTTATGATGCCTCAGGAGAAAAAGCAACATGTTTCCGAGGCAACGAGATAAAAACGAGCCGAAAAGCTGGAAACATCGATTTTGCAGTTTGAGTTCCGTTGCTAAGAAACCAAGTTTCATCATGATTCTTTTTCACTTTGTCAATTTCTTGAATCCTCATTATCGAGTTAGATTTTTATCAAATCATGTTCACTTCGTCCCAAATTGCCTTCTAAATTTTGATCTACCGTTATTTTCACAATCCTTTCTGTTCTCGGTTTCTCTCAAAAAATAATTCGACCTACACCCGCCACAACCTAATAATTCACAACTTTCAGAAGGACTTGTCGATCCGGCACCTGCTGGACGATCATCGCTCCCGACGGAGTCGTTAACTGATCCACCCACTACGACAAAATCTTCTCAATCAGTGGTTATAAAACCATCCGAAACAACAAATCAGGATATTTCAACACTAGGTAAGTTACTACCTGTAACTACCTTTTCACCAAACTTCTGTTCAGACCAGATCAAAATTAAATGAAATACGCTGCGAATATATATTTCCCGTAGTTTTTCAAAAAAGTCGTACAGCTCCTAGGGCAGGGCATTTTCAACGAAAACCTGGTTCTTATCTAATTGAATTGATGCCTCTTTTCTCTTCTCCGTCTTCCCTAACTTTTTCTTTGTATCCCTCTGCCTGCAGAGAAGAAACACAGTTTTTGAGGCGTATTTGATAAGAAAAAAGGCGATTTGTCAACGACGGCTTGAAAGTTAACAAGAAAATGAATTATTTCGAGTTTTCATTAAAAAAAAATTTTTTTTCTGAAAAAAAAAACCTCAGATTTTTGTCTAGATGGCTCTAGGCGGGCTATAAAACTTTCGTTGCTTGAATTTTGAACTCAAAAAGTGAAAGGATGAGTCGCATCAGTATCTACTGTACTATACGATTACTGATAAAGTTTTTACCAGTTATCACCTATCACCCGATTGTTAACTCCGCCTGCAATTGATAATGCCCCGATAGCTCCAGAGAATCATTTCATACTCCCAGATTGAAACACCTATCACCTTAATTTGTCTGTGAAAAATCATCTCAAATGGCCGGAGGAATATTTAAATTGAGAAAAGGTACTTATATAGTTCATGTTATCTGAACTCACGTATTTCTTTTCTCAAAATGACGGTCTATTTGAGCTCCCTCCTCTCCTTGTGTTCACCGAACTCTCTCTCTTGAATTTTCTCAATTTTCAGATAAAAGTGTTGAACACCCGCACAAGGATCATTTGATCCACCATCCGACTCCTCCACGTTCTTTCTTCTCATCTACTTCTTTAGCAGTCCATCCAAACGTCGAAGCAGCTCATAGTTCATCGGAAGAAGATCTTAGAATGCCAAACATCAAGGTGAGTAAAGAGTAAAACTGTATCCTAACTTCCTTTCACGTTTTTACTGATGCTGGAGCAACATCAACCTATAGCGTTTGTTACCGATTTCTTCGGGGAGGGCATCTAGGAGGTGGTATACATTTGAACCTATGATAGCTTTCGAGTGCAATAAAAAGACGCAGCGAACGTTTCGAAGTGCTTCTCTCCGTCTCGCATTGTCACTATTGTCTCTGACTGTTTCTGTTTTTTGTCTCTAACACCCTCCTCTTCTTTTTGGGAGTCAGGAACCCACATTTGCATCGCCACGTTTGCTCGCAAGAGGCGTTGACTCATCTTGGGGTTGATATCTTATCAATTCCAGTTTATTAATCTTCTAGAACAAAAAAGTATAGCTTATTGCCTCCGTATTCCTACAGTATCACCTATCTTACATCGGAATATAAAATGAAACCGAGGGTAAATTTACTTTTTTCTATCATATTAATCCGATTAAACTAGGGAGTTTCAGTCATTCGAAATGTGGATATTTTCAGGTTTTCTCTGGATCCTCGCATCCTGATCTCTCGACCAGAATCTGTGAACGACTCCAACTGGAAGTCTCCAAAGCCTCTCTGAAGAAATTCAGTAATAAAGAAACCAACGTCGAAATTGGAGAGTCAGTTCGTGGAGAAGATGTCTACATCATTCAATCAGCAGCTGGAGAAATCAACGACAATCTTATGGAACTTCTCATCATGATCAATGCATGCAAAATTGCATCATCATGTCGCGTCGCTGCTGTTATCCCAGCTTTTCCATATGCTCGACAAGACAAAAAAGACAAGTCGAGAGCCCCGATCTCAGCCAAGTTGGTTGCGAACATGCTCTCGGTTGCTGGTGCTGATCATATCATCACGATGGACTTGCATGCATCGCAAATTCAAGGATTCTTCGACATTCCAGTTGACAACTTGTATGCCGAGCCAGCGATTCTGAAGTACATCAAGGAGTCGATTCCAAACTGGCAGACATCAGTTATCGTTTCACCAGATGCTGGAGGCGCGAAAAGGTATACTGTCTGAATACTGTGAGAAACTCATCAGACAACTGTCAGTATTTCAGAGTCACTTCAATCGCTGATCGCCTCAATGTCGATTTCGCTTTGATCCACAAGGAGCGTAAACGAGCGAATGAAGTCGAGAAGATGACACTTGTCGGATCAGTCGAAGGAAAAGTTGCAATTTTGGTGGATGACATGGCTGATACCTGTGGAACCATCTGCATGGCTGCTGACAAGTAAATCAATCTAATTGAACTGTTTTTTAAACAGAAATTTACAGATTGGTCGAGGCCGGAGCGGAAAAAGTGTACGCTTTCTGTGTGCACGGAATCTTCTCAGGACCTGCTCTCACTCGTCTCAATGCTTCAAAGTTTGAAGCTGTTGTTGTGACGAATACGATTCCACAGGATGAAAATATGAAGAAGTGCTCCAAGATTCAGTGCATCGACATCTCGATGATTCTGGCTGAGGCAATTCGTCGTACTCACAATGGAGAATCAGTCTCGTACCTCTTCTCACACGTCCCGATCTGCTAAATCGGCTAAAACAATTTGCTTAACCTCAGGTTATAGTAACATCAATATCCTATCTTTCATTTGTTTTGAACTACAACATTTTCAACTACCCACATCAAAGTATTTCGACCTTCAATCATTTTTCTCACTCGAGGATAGTTTAATATTCTTCTCGTTTCTTCTTTTCTGATTTTCTTTATATTCGTTCATTTGAAACCATTTCACTCCCACTGTTACCATTCGATTGTGCTGTCTTCGTTTCCTCATCATCTAATTTAATTTTGCTGTTCATGAAGAAGCTCATTATGTTTTTTTCCATACATCAACAAACGAACACTTTCTTTTGAGGATACACATTCTGTTTTTTTCAAATTCATTGTTTGTTCATTAATCTAAAGATCAACTTACTCAGTTTTTGCTACACATGCGTAACACATAAAACAGCTCCACAAACCAACATGTGTGGCGATTACGATTTCAAAACGGATAGATAAAAGAAAACCTTCTGACGTTTATCGAAAAAGAAGAAATTTGCCAATTTGCATGACAGTAACCTTGGGAGTTCCAATGAAGGTTGTTGAGGTCAGTCAGTTTCCCATGCTCATTGTGTCCTCTCTTCTCTTCTTATACTGGATCCCAACAATCCGTGAAGGAACCTTCGAACAACTGACTCTCTCTTTTTCTCTGAATCCTCTCTAATCTTCATTATGTTTCTGTGATCGGTTACATCTCACAAGAGGAAGAGAGCTATTGTGTCTCGCAATTTAGAGACACATTATTTAACAACACACACATATCTTTGTGCTTCTCTTTCTCAATTACACGACTTATTTAGAATACTTAATCGTTAAATAATCAACTAGAATCTTCCTTTTTTAAATGAAAGCCACGCCCATCCCGATTCTTGATCTTCTTATTTTGAGAGGACGGATCTTTGACTGATCCGTCACGTTTCTCTTCTTTTGACGTTTTGAGCTGACTAAACTAAATTTATTTCAGACGACCTCTAGATATGAGGATATATCTCCTCTACTTACTATTATTTTTAATTCTAACTTCTGGATACGAACAACGATCCGACTGTGTCGAAACATGCGGTCATTTGGATACGAGTCAAGAATTCGGAGATTGTTTGAATAAGTGTTCGAGAAAACCGAGAAAAGACAATCTCGGAGATTCTAATTGTGAGTTTTACGAGAGGAATCTGTGATAACGTATCAGCACTCAGATAATCAAGATTTTCTCTCTTCTTAAGATTTTTAATATTTGAACTTTGAGTTTTCTGCCAACTAGATACCGAATCAATATAGCACGTATTGTGAATCTTGCTTCCGTACTTCACAATTTAAAAAAAACTGAAAGTTCTTCTCTACTCCTTTTAGGCCTCTCTCAAATTCAAAATCTGAAGTCGGCTTTCGATTTATTCTATTCTAAATTATTCCAAGATAAAATGATGTCTCTGGTGTTGTTTTAAGGTGTGTGCACTTGATTGTTCTTTACTTATCGAACAAAAATCATTTGGCAACATGTCTCGTATATCTAAATTTTCCCGAATCGCTCCACTTTTAGTGCATCCATTAATCTTCCTCTTTTCTATCCTCAAAATAGTATCCTTCTTCAACATTGAGCCGATCAACAACTATCTGATATCTCTCGTTTTTTCTCATTCTTTTTGTGTGCACCTGACCCTTCTGGAGATCACAAATTTTCCTTCATCATTCCTCTTCTTCGTGCCTGTCATTTTTCAGGATCTCGTCTTCTTCTTCCACTAGTGTACACTTCTCTTCTTCTTCTTCACTCTCTTGATGATTGGACGTGTCCATTCGAAAAGACAACTGTTTCTGTTTCTCTTGTTTTACCTGCGTCTCTAAATTCGATTCTATGCTTTGAGAAGAGTCTCGACTGAGATTTTTATGAGTGAAAAAGAAAAAAAGATTCCCTCTGAGAGTTTATGTTGCCGCCGTACTTTGATTGGTTTTAGGAAGAGCGTGGTGGAAAAAATCCCGAATTGATTGAGAAAAATTAATGCTACAAATTGAGAATTAAAAATATATGTAGATGACAAATTGAAATGGGAAGAAACGAGTGACCACTGGATTTTGGTAATTGAAAATATAATCTTGGAACAGTGATAGTCTACTCCAGGTCGACAAAAGTTCCACCTTCTGACATTTTCATTTAAAAATACGAAAAAGACTGATTGGAAACGTTCATGGAGATGCAGAACTGAAGAGAGTTTGGAGATATTCAGTTAAAAAATGACACAGCCTAGATCTAGGTGATTCTGGTTTGCTTATTCAAAAATCTGACTCAAAAATGTTGGTTTCCCGAGTTATTTGCCAAACTTTTCGATAAGCAAAGAAATTTTCAGAAGAAATTCCCATTTTTTTATTTTCAGTATTCGCAGTACCTCCGACTGATGTGGATATTGAAACAAAAGTGATTATGGATGGAGGAAAGATTCTGGAGACGACGATAAGTTGGAAAGCAGAAGAGAAAGGTTCGATTCTCTTTAGAATACTAGAAATAGTAGCACGTTCCCGTACTTCCTATAGCCACAGTTTCTCGCCGAAAAATTGACAAGAAAGCGAAACTCAAGACAACCAAAATCACATTTTCAGACAATCGTCGTGAAGGCTTCTACATTCGATACACCGCCGTGAATTCCTCTTGCCAAAAACATTTCCCCGGATATTTCACTTCTTCCATTCTTCCTGTAACTTTTGAAAATTCTTCATCTCTCTCATCAACTAGTTTTCAGGATGAAAGATCTCTAACAATTCCAGCAGCATTCAATGGACATGCCCTTGTAATTGATCATTCGTGTTCTTATCATCTTCAAATCCGAGCGAAACCGTATCCACCAGGAGACGAAAAATACATCATTGAAAAACGACACACCGTTCCGGATTGTATTGATAAATACTGTAGTTGTCGACCTGGTGACGTGGCAGCTATCAAAGATGTTTTTGTGGATTCGGATTATCGTTTAAACTGGAAATTTGATGATGTATCAGGAAAAGAATATAATTTTTATGTCGATATTTATGAAAGGTTAGTAATTTTCAGAAGATTTTTATTTCAGAAGAAAATTCGAAATTTTGTTTTATAGAATTGCAATGCCACTAATCAAGAAGAAGGGTTCAGAACCTGATGTCGAAGAATTTACATTCAGAATCGCCAACGCTGAATCTTATGAAATTCCTGCAAAAACCTCTGAAGTATTAAATAGATAATTGAAGATTCTCCCCTTTTATAAAGTTTATTCATTTTCAGATCTCATCTCACACATATCAATATCAACTTCCATTCCAATTCTCTCCATATCAACAATACAAAATTTCAATATTCGCAGTTGACGACAGTTTTTGTCACAATGAAGATATATTCTATATATTCAATACAACTAATTCAACGTCACCTTCATCATCTGGAGAATTCAGAACTTCTTCCGTTCCAGAACCATCCGGATCTGCTATTACCAAAACTAATCCTATCATGGAGTCACCTGTTCTCGTGATATTCTTGGTCGTAGTTGCTTGTTTGTCACCAATTTGCACTTTTTTCGTCTTGTTTCTAGTAAGAAGGTGAGTCAAACGATTTCATAATAATTCTGTTTTTGAAAATTCAGAAGGCGAAAGGAAGTAAAAAAGCGTCATCATTTTCTGCATCGTCGGTCACTTTCTTGCTCTCGACACAGTATTATTGAGACAAATATCTTATATAGACCACCAAATGAAGTTAATGGAGGAACTACAAGAGATTGGCTTATTAGAGGACAAGATGTTGTTATTGGAAATGTTATTGGTGGGTTTTTACAGTAACAATTTATGGAGATCCATAATTTTTGAACTCTTCGATTCTGTGAGTTCCAACTGAAACTCCAGCGGGTGAATTCAGATTATATGCTACTCAATCAGAGGGGTATTATGAAAACTGGAAAGTTTCAGAACTTGTTACTTCAGATAGTTGTACACAGTAAGTTTCAACAATGAAATTTTCAGGAGAAGGAGCATTTGGACAAGTGTTCAAAGGAATACTACGTGGAAAAAGTGGTCAAGTGATGCCGGTTGCAGTGAAGCAATTGAAAGCGAATGCACTTGACGAGGAACGAGAAGAGTTTATTAGAGAAATTGAGATGATGCAAACGGTATCCTCATAACAACTGTTCTCTTGTGAAAAACAAGTTTCTAGGTCGGTCGACATGAGAATATTGTTGGAATGTATGGTTACGTTATGGATGAAACTTCTCAATGTATGATAATGGAATATGTTCCCTATGGAGATTTAAAACATTATTTACAGAATATGAGAAAGGAGAAAGTGAGTGTTTCAACATGTTTTTCCAAAATTAGTTGAATGAATTTCAGGATTCCGAAAGTTCAATTGATGGGAATGAATTTCTTTGCTTCGCCAGTCAAATTGCATGTGGAATGGCTCATTTGGAGTCAGTTGGTATCATCCATAGAGATCTGGCTGCTAGAAATATTCTTGTTGGAACTGGAAAAGTTCTTAAAATATCTGATTTCGGGATGTCTCGACCGGGAGTTTATATAAAAATGAGTAAAGGTTAGTTCATGAAATTTTTATGTTTTTCGAGTTTGCAAGGCAGAATTTAAATTATTCAGGTGTAATTCCTCTTCGTTGGTTATCTCCAGAAGCCATCAAAGACAATACGTATTCGAATAAAAGTGATGTGTGGGCGTTTGGAGTTCTACTATGGGAAATCGCAACTCTCGGAGGGTTTCCATATAATAATGTGGCTGACAAGGATCTTTTAAATCAGTTAACAGAAGGAATGCGTTTGGAACAACCAACGAAATGCTCCAGTGATATGTTAGTCTCCCTAAAAATTGACTTTCATATAGAAATTAATTCAGGTATATTCTGATGAAATCGTGTTGGAATCTCAAATCAGAAGATCGCCCTTCGTTCCTTTCCATTTTGAGTAAATTGGATCAGATTTCAACGAAAGAAGCAGATCCACCTCCATCAGATCCACTTGCTAAGGATTAAACTTTGATTGCTCGCCCTGTGTTTCATATTTTTAACGGGTTCTCAGTTTTCTTTCTCATGTTTTTTGTACAAAATTTGCTCGATTTTATCATTATTTATTTGGTTTCCATTTTCAAGCTGTGAAAGATTAAATTTGAAACGATTTGCATCTGGAATAACAAGAACAGAGGTCAGTTAAGGAAAGAAGAAAAGAGGAAATGTTGGTTCTAGAAATTTAGTGTCCAAATCCGAAGCCAGTTCCACGTCCCATATGAGTAGTTTCTCTTGCTACTGCATACTGCTTCTCTAGGTCATTGAGCATTTTATCCTGCCGATGTTTCTCTGCTGATAGATTTGAAGAGTCCGCCTGAAAAAAGAATATGTAAGAACAAAAATGTATCTAGGAGACAGAAGAATTGTAACAATGACAACATCATTGAAACTTACAGCGGGTTTTGGTGCATTCTTCACTCCCATCAGTCTCATAAACTTATTGGCCTGCGAAGAATCGACTCCAGTTGCAGCAATTGCGGATGACCATAACTTCTCATTTTTTCCACCAGGAATTGATTCAGATGAAGTTGAAGTGGATTCAACGCTCTGGAAATTAGAATATATCAGTTTAACGATCAGTTTAAAATATCAATAATTATAATTTACCGCTGATGATTCCGGAGTCGCTTTCTTGCTGCCCCAGAGAGCTTTCCGCTGAGCTGCGACTTCTTCAGCAGAGAGACGAGGTCTGGATAGAAACACATTAATAACACACATTTGGATGTCTCTCACTTGTTGTCTTTTCTTGAAAAATCGCTCCGACGGTCATTTCGATCGTTTCTTTCTCTTTTCCAGTTGTTTCTATCGTCTCTTCGATCACCTCTCTCATAATCATATCGTCGTCCGTGATATTTTTCATCTCGACGTCGTGAATCGTTCTGAAAATGTATCTTATTTAGTTCTAATAGCCAGGCAATTGGCTAAAGAACCCTAAATGTTTCTACATGTGTGAACGCAAAACCTGAAAATTTAAATATTTTTAAAGGAATTATTTTTTCTTTTCTTACCTTTTCCAATGTGGGCGACTGCGCATTCTCTTTCAGATTCCAGCCCAGATTGACAAACAAAACTAAATTCGTAGAACTATTAGTTTCAGCTTTCAACACTTTTTAAAAATCTAATTTTTCACATGAACTAACAAAAATAATAATACCTTTTCTCCATGGCGATCCGTTTTCGGAGATTCCTCTCGTTCCTTATGCGGGGATCGGCTTCTATCTCGTTTGTCTTTCTTTTCGTCCTTTTTTTCTTTCTTTTCTTTTTTGTGACTCTTTCTTTCACTGAAAAATCAAAATATTAAACAGCGATGTGACCTCAAATAAACTTACACTACATCCGAATCCTCATCACTATTGTCAAATTTTGTATGTTTTCCCATTCTGTAAATAGTTTTTACTAATATGACAGAGACTTATAATTTATTTTATAGGTAGCATAAGAAGAGAATTTATGTGTTTTTCGACTGAAATGAGAGGATTCTCCCAAAAAATGTCGTAAGGTGTTATGTATCGTCCGCATTAGCGGTTGCGGACTTGCAGACCGTAATCTACATTAAAAATTGTCACATTTTTTTCGATTTCCAGTTCATTTCAACTTATTTACTGCAATCCGAAATTTATTTTTAAATATCTTTAATAATTTAACTTTATCAGATGCTTCGTCTCTACACTAGTAATTGTGCCAGCAAGATCAAAACCGCTATCGAGACGGCAGCCCGTGTCCAATCGACGGCGGCGGGAGCCACTGGCCACAAATTCCAAAGTGAGTGTCTTCTATTTATCTTAATGCCGTGGAAAATGTGTATTTTTAGCAAAAGAAGAGAAAAAAGATGGCACGACTTACGTTTCTATGGAAAAAGTCTCAGACTCCCGTGGTGCACGAAAAGATGACGAATTGTGCTCTTTATGCACATGTAATGTACCCGTTAAACTCAGCTATAAGTAAGATTTTATAACTTCATCGCCAATTTTATTTTTCTTGTGATTAAAAAAATGTTGACAATTGTCTCTGTTTCATATTTAAAAAAAAGTGTTTTCCAAATGTTTTGAAATAAGATCAGAACCTCTGTACATCGTTTATAATTTTTTAGAGACGTCCTGATTTTGGAGCAGTTCATGCGGAATGATGGAACAGTCTTGCCACGTCAACTAACTGGTCTTTGCAAAAAGCAACAATTGAGAGTGGAGAGGTAAATTTCAATCATAAACTCATGCCTTTGCTGCTCATTCTTACCAGCAGCAAACTTTGTGATTTATTGTTTCAGATGTGTTATGCAAGCGTTTTGGTCGGGTCTTTTCGGTGAGAAATATGGAAATGAAGCAGATCGAGCTGGTTATAAACGATTCAACCGGTACTGGAAAGATGATATGTCGATGTACAAGTTGGAAACGAAAGAGAGACATGGCACGTGGTTTTATATCAAACGGTATGGTTCTCATTTAAGTTATTCTAATTTTTTAAAATACTATGTTCCAGATACCCGACGAAAAACCAGCCGCTTTTCAAAAATCCACTGAATTAGACATTTCATATTTTATAGTTTTTGTTCTAGTTAAATTTGTTTTTTGTTTGTTTTGAATAAAGAAAGTTCCCTAATTTTATTATTTTTATTTTGTAAATCAATGTTTAAGTGCATTCTGATACCTTCTGATTTCCGTTTTTATCATTTTCGCTATATCAACCTTCCAGTAACATATACTCCACAGATGTCTTGATACTACGAAGAAGAAATGCGAAAACTTATAATTTTCGTATATGTTATGCTACAAGTGCATGCAGTTACATCGCAGAGGAATTTTACTACGACTACACATGATGTTTTGAATATCGGCATCGATAAATGCCCTCAAGTTAATTATTGCACTTGCGTTGATGACTCAAAGCAAGACATCAAATGCCACGCCATCGGCAAGTTTTTTTTAGTTTCAAAATATCTCACACTTTTGTATTTTTAGGTGAATCAAAGCTGAAAGAAATCGAACAAATCTATGGGTCGAATCTACGTCGTCTAGAAATTTTTTCATGGGAGCATGATGAACTAAATTTTGACAAATTCTCCCCATTTTCACAGCTAGAGGTCCTCATTGTGCGAGGTATTCAAATCGCCTGTTCAACTAAAATGTTACATGCGGAATTTCAGATAGCGAACTCGAAATATTGAATGGAACTGTCAAACATCCTTCTCTCAAAGTTCTATCTCTTCACAATTCCGAGCTCACATCAGATGCAGAAGTTTGTCATGTTATTGGTCTTCTTCCAAAACTTGACAATCTCACAATCTCCAATAATTATTTTGGAAAGTTTGAGTGTGATGTAAAGAATACGAAACTCAGAGTTTTAAATTTGAGTGAAAACAAGGTTCGATAGCGTATAAAATTACAGTCCAATTTTCTTCGAAATTTTTAGATAAACCACTTGTTGTTACCAAGCACTGTGAAACATTTGAACGTCTCCAAGAACTTATTGACCTCTTTCGAGAACATATCGACTGAGCTGACTGATCTGGGTATGTTTCAACAAACTTTCTGGTAATACCACTATTAATTTCAGATATTTCGTGCAATTCTCTCAAATCTTGGCCTTCTTCCGATAATTGGAAATTCCCGAATTTGAGAACTCTCGGAGCTGCTAAGTTGAACATTCAAACTGGCTTTCAACTTGATGCACCAGTCCTCGAATCTCTCATTATTGATGGCTCGGCGCTTAGATATCTTAATTTTCACAAAATTAAAACACCAAAATTGAAGAGGTTCACTACTTTTTAGTATTCTGTTTTCATAAACTTTTGTTCAGGCTCTCCGCTCGACACCTCGTGGAACTTCGAAATGTCGCAGGACAACTATCATCTACCGTAAACCATGTGGAAATAACTGATACCATGCTACGAACTTTACCAGCTGACTTTATCACAAGTTCTGCTTCATCGTCCAATAGTCCACACAAAATGGAATTTGCGTTCACTACCAGTAGATTACTTTGTCATGAATGCCTACTGAAATGGTCACTTCCTGTATATTTGCAGACAAATATACGAAAAGAGTGTAACATGACAAGGTACATCAAAATGCTTTTTATTTCAGAAATCACCTAGATTCTTTCAGAGAGGAGATCGCATCAGCAACTTGTGTTCTCGGAGTCGTAGCTAATGACACAGGGATTCAATACGGAAAATACGGGAAACCAACCGCACTTTCTTGTTTTTCGTACGGAACACCGTCTCCGAAAATCAGTTGGTGGAGATTTAGACCATCGGCGTTACTTGGTTCATACGATCCAAAAACAGATAAAATCAGTTACACCAATGTTTCGGACATTATGCGAGAGAGGTAAAAATATAGTTAATTTCAATCACCTCGCTGTTCTACCTGACAAAAAGCTAAAATTGTTCAGTTATTCCATTCAATCCGGCGGCTCTTTGCTTATTCATTCTCCAAATCGATCCCACGTCGAACGATATGTATGTGTTGTAGAAAACAATACTGCAAAAGAATGGGGAATATACCAGTTTAGGTAATATAAAAACAATGAAAATTCAAAAAACAAATATTCAGACTCGATTATCTTGATTGGTACGGTTATGATGTCTTTCATTCCGTCTTCTGGGGTGGGCTTGCAACATCACTAATAGTCTGTCTCATCTCTTTCCTGCTCAATATCACGTGGATTCTGACAAGGAAAAGTGCTCTGTGGTGGATTCAAAGGTGAGTATTATGAATGTCTGTTGCAGATAGACCTAGTAGTGTTACATTCTGAAAAATATGGTGAAATTCAACTATCGTCCCCCCCCCCCTAATTCAAAAATGACCCCCCAAAAGTTGTCCTGGAAAAGCCCCCCACCAGTGAACTTTGAGAAACAAGCTTGTTAAACGTTGGCCCCCCACTGTTACTATCTCCACATTGAAAGTTGATTAAAGGAGAGCCCCCTCTCCCCATTCAACATGAGACCCCCGTTCAAGATTGGGCCCCCACCCCAAAGCGGATTCAAGCAGAACCCCCCATTCTGTCGTAATATAAAATGCCAGTGGATTAAAGAAGAGCCCCTGTTTTTGCGTGATTTCAAGTGCATTGAAGATTATAATATGCGGACTTCGAAAATCATAGTTTTTCCATTAATTTTTCTCCATTTTTCTTGGTTTTTCACTGATTTCAGCAAATGTTTTACCTTCCTTTCTGAAAATTAATTGTATATTGGCATTTTGGAGGGGATAGCGCAGTAAAATCCCAGTTTTTGACAAGAGAGCGCCGATATTGAACGATGGGGGCTTGTTTTTTAATGGTGGGGTCCCATTCTTGAATGAATCAGTTTTATGGTGGGGGTCTGTTTCGTGGGGGCCGATTATTAAATCGTGGGGGGCTCATCTTTCACCAAGAGTTGGTTGTTTAGGAGAGGGGGGGCTCTTTTTTAAGTATGCCGGGTATTTAAAGTAGAGCCCCCCATTTCTACAGGTGGGGGACGAATGTTTAACAGAGGGATTCAAGAGTTACCCCTCTCGAAAAGAGAGCCCCCCACCAAATTTGTACTGGCGGGGGGCTTTGCAAGGGTTGCTATCAACGTGGGGGGCTCTCCTTGAATTACGCCAAAAATATTACTTCTTTCCAATCGTTTCGAAACATTACTTGACGTTACAGAGCGGAACGACTTTCACGAGTTCGGAAAATGGTGGAAGCGATGGAGAAATATCGTGTCCGACAAATGGAATCGCTTCATCAGAAGTATACAAATAGAGTCCAGATCGTTCGTGACAACTACCATCAACAAGTTGAAGCTCTACGTGTTTCATACGCGGCACAACAGGAGAAATTCCAAAATTACAAAGCTGCTCAAGTTGATGCGGTTCATTCACATCTGGATGCAATGAGAGATGGATACAACAATCAATTGGGAAGAGTTAGAGAGTATGGATCGAAGCGTGCAGAACAATTGTGGGAGAGTTACGAAAGACAGGTATGGTTCTAATAATGATTAGATCAAAGTCACACTATATTTATTTTTCAGGTCAATCGAATGCGAACATTCAGTTTACAACATCGTCTGAAGATGATGAGACAGTATAAAGTGAAGCAGCGATATGTAAATAAACTACTCGAATCATTTCAAGCTTCTTCTCCAGACGTACAATTAGAAAACGTAATCTCTCTCAAGAATGTATTTACCGTTTTAATAGTTTAAACTACAGGAAGAAAAAGTTCGTGCCGCTCTAGAACTTGCTGATGATATTGGTACAATTGATGGTTCAATCGACACTCCTTCGCGACTTTCAAGAAGTTCTTCATTTCACAGTCTTCCTGAATATGTTATCGACGAACAAGGCAATGTTCGACCAGGAATTATTCCGACGTCTTCAGCTGCTATAAGGTGAGTGAAGCATCTATATAGGCATTCAGTATGTCTAATTCGCACAGACTTTCCAGGTTCCCAAAACCAACAACATCTTCTACTTCAAATGGTGCAAGCACCTCTTCTCCGAGTTCTTCTGGTCCTCACCGATCTCCAGATTCTCCTCCTCAAAAGTGATTCATCCGTATATTCGTGTTCTTTTGTCGTTTACAATCATTCCTAACCAGTGCCATCATTCGTCCTATCATGTTTCTCTCGAACATTTGCTTATCTTCAGGAACTTCGTTTACATCTTGAGCTCTGTGACAGTGTGAATGTTCTTTCACATCTAAACCGCCACCATTTGAGTTTTCGCACAATTCATGTACAATTCGGTTTAACTTTTCCATCTGTTTTCCTTGCTTTGTTTATACACATGCTTTTTACCATATTTATTAAGTAAACGTTTATTACAAGTATTTTCTGTCTAACTCGAACTGAACATTTCTTTTAGACTTCAATTTCAGATTCTTCGATGATGTTTTCTCCATCAAGCAAACACCGTTGTGACAGGAATGAAAATCTGGGCAAGTCAAATCATTGATGCACTTGAAGACATACTCTCGTTGATGGAAGCAATGTCTGTTGATGCATTTGTGATTCTGGTCACAATTTCGATCAGTAAGGCATTGTCCTCTGGTGGAAGCACTTAAAACGAATTGGAGAAATAGAAGATACTGAAAATAATTGTTGTTGAGATTCTGAAGATAGTTTCCCAATCCACCCACTTAAAAAACTCACCAGAAAAACAGATTTGTAGAAGTGAGTCATGCTGAAAAAGCAGAAATAAAAAAGTCAGTAAATCAATATCACCTGACTCTTTTCGTTCAACAATGTGAAAGCTGACTGACACATTTTTGAGAAGAAGCATCTCTAACTATTACAACAAAATGAAAAAAGTTTCTGTGAGTCATGGGATAAATCAGAAGTTGAAAAAAGAAGAACTGAAAGATCAAAAACGTTTATTTGTATCATTATGCACATAAAAAGAATAAATGATAACTGATTACCATCTGAATGGAATACACATACTTATAATACATCTGTGACCAGTTGGGCAATCCAAACGACTTTGACATCGACGGAATAAGTAAGGAAACAAATGAAAACGAGTCGCATTTAGACACTTCCCATCGAAACATGCAGTTTCAGATGAACAGTCATCATCAATAGAGCATCTTTGAATTAATGGAAGATACGGAATATCAGTTGTAGTCTGAACATCATCAAACTCTTTTGATTTCTCAAGAATCTTTTCGATTCGAAGTTCCTCTTCTACTTCTGAAGACGTCGGAATGTGGATTTGTTTGCCGGAAGATGTTCGGTTATCTGACTTTTCAGATGAAGTTAAATTCAATTCTTTGTCTCCGAAGGATAGTGTAGAAGTAAGAAGAATGATTATCTGTAAAGAAGAGATAATGATACTGAACAGTGGGATTCGTTAAAAATAGTTCACAATTTTGAAAAATAAACTTTGAGTATGTTGCCAAGAAAGATTTTTTACTCTACAATAAAATCGAAACAACGAAATCTAGATAAAATCATTGCCCTTCTTTGGAAATTGAGAATTGAATTTGAGAATAAACTCACCAGCAATCGTACCATACTTCTCCGGAATGTTGCCTTGTTTCTTTCGAGGAACCCAATATTCTGAAAAAAAACAGGGAAAAGAAGAAATGATGCGTGTCAAAGGTCGGTCGGCAGAAAAATGAATGGGGCAATAGGGGGAAGAATGAAAAGAAAACCGATAAATTTTGTTATCGCTTTGGGAATTTTCTTGACTAAACGCTCCCCTGTCTCCGACTTGTTCCGTTTTTTTTTCAGTTTTTTGGCGTGGGAACTGAAAACATGTGATGATAAACATGGATGATTCTAGAAAATAAGGATGAATAATATTTAGATTTATTGCTGATGAAATATACATATGATTGATTTATCAGAGTAATTGAAAGATTGATTCGATTAAATGTGCATTGGCCCGGTTCCTTGCTCGTTCTCAACTCTCTTTGATTCCTGAATCTTCACGTTTTCCGCATAGATTTTCTGTTTCTTCTCTTCAACTGCTTTACGACACGAGACTCTTTGCATTGACACTAAAAAACAGACGATTGTTTATCTATAATTTTCCCCGAGATCTTACTAATGATCAGCATGAAGTTGTAGTAATAGACGAACCAGATGAGTGTGATGTGATTGTATTTGTCCTGGAATCCCCACCTGAAGCAAGAAATTCGAAACTCAGTAAAATAAGATAACTCCCACATGTTCAAAGTGTGGAATGACTCAATGAAATCTGGGGTATTAGTTGCATTGACATTGGACGTTTGAATGTTTGCAACTGCGTAGATTGGGGACACGAAGAGTCTTGGAAGAGCACAAATTACACAGAGGGTCTGAATGTATTCTAGTTATTTCATAGTCTTCAAAAAGAGACACGTTTAGGAAACCAATTACTAGTTCGAACTCCGAGTACACGAGAACTACAGTACTCACCGCAAACTTCTTCCATCCTCTGCCATCGGAATCATAAAAAAATGCGATGGAGAGAATGAATGCCATCGACAGAGTAACGAACTTATAGTAAGTTCCAGCGCCGTGAAGGAACCAAGCTCCGAAGACGATGTACCAGATAGAAAGAACGCTGATCCATGCGTAGCAGAGTTGAAGAAAACGGAGAGACACCTTGAAATGTAAAATGATTGAATTTAATATCAGTTTACGAAATCTACTTTTGGAGTCTTTGCGAGTGGCCTAGAGTACATTTGATCGATGAGTTCGAATAGTTCGAAGGCCATTTTTATTACTTGAAATTCTGAAAAATGAACTGAAAAAATAAATGGAAATAAACGGAGAAGATGTCAACAAGAATGAGAGAAGATAATAAGGGAAAGGGGAGTGAGTTCTGACTGAAATCGCGTTATCACCCATGGCAACGGTGAGCTCACGAAAAACTCACGAGAGCTCACGAGTACTCAGGGTTGATCACGAGATAATTGGAAAAGATTGAAACCAATAATTAAAGTTTTGAAAATGAAGTTTGAGGTAGGAAAGTGACGCCATGTAATTGAGTTGATTATAATTTGATGATTTTATTGGGATTCAGATGAAGCGAAATAAAAACAGATACTTGCTTAAACTTAAACTACTTGATAACAGGAGACCCTTTGTACATTCGAATCAACTAAAATCATCATAAACATCAGTTGAACATACGATTTCAATATGATATTAAAACTTAATGGATTACAGTACTCTCGGTTATAGATCGACACTCTACCGATGTATCAGAATATGGTTTATGAAGACTTCACAGAAATTTTCTGAAAGTGAAACTGGAAAAAGCAGTGATTTAACTCGAGTCGTCCTGAATTTTCATGTGTGTTGATTTCTGAAAAATCTCCTAGCGTTTTGAAGAAATATTGCTTTGAAAAATGCAGGATGGTGGTGTTCCAGAAATAGCAGGGTCCCATCAGCTTTTGAAGAAAATTTCTGAAAAGTTGTGTCTGAATTCTCTGAATTCTAAAAAAGTTCGGTTTTTTCGATTGATAAATCTGAATCAACATCCGAATGCGAGACTCGAAGCTGCAAAAATTGACTTTTTTAAACCACCGGATCATTCGAAACGAAACCAAGTAACTTTATATCATGATGTTGAGATTGGGATCGATGAACATTGATTACTGAAACCAGAATTCGCATTTGGTGCTTCCAGTTGTATAAACAAAGATGGGATTACGGTAGCACTCATATTTGTATATTGTAGCGACATGTGACGTGCTTGGATGAAGTCAGAGGTACCAATAAGACAGAGGACTCCTTGAGGCACGCATTCTTTTCTTGTCGTGGCACTTATGATCTCCATTTCTAGTGGTTTAAAATGCGATAGAAACTCATCAGGTCCTAAAAAGTTTGAAACAGACAATGTTTCAGTGACGTTTTCTTGAACAAGATCTTTGAGACTTAAAGGGAATAAAGTATTCGTTTTGCTAATCCATCCTTTGATTTTTCAATTACTCAAATGCAAGTGCATGACTAAGAAAAAAGAGAAAGAGCAAGAAAGAGCAAGAGAGTACTTACTCAAACCAATTTCAATCCGTCTTGCCCTTTTTCCCGTACTTTTTCAATCTAAACTACTACGAATAAATGTTATCACAAGACATACATAGACATGTAAACAATCGGATAAGATATCAGACGGAAAAGAGGGATAATACCTCTACTCTCTCTCTCACTTTCAGTTTCTTATTCCTCTCATTTCTTGCTCTTTTCTCATTTGTCTTCCTTTTTCTTCTTTTTATTTTCTGATTCCGTTTTTCACCAAATAATAAAAATGCTATGAATACATCTGACATTCTCCTTTTTTTTTCTTTTCTGGCGTTTTCCATGTGAGAGTAATAGGCTCTGAATGGGCCGAAAAGAAGGACAGCAAGTCAGCACATACGGCTTTGTTTATGATGAAAGAGAGACATCGAAAAGAAGAAAAAAAGGAGTATTCAACTACATATGACCTCCTCCATTTCTTCTTTTCTTTTCTCTCAATATTCCTTTTTTATGATCGTAAATTTTATTTGAAGTTTTTCGTTTTCCTACAATTCACTTTCGTTATGATCGATGTTGTTTCTTTCATGTAGGTCTTCTCTATCTCTTTTTTTAATTTCAATTAGTTTTTAGATATATTTTCTAGATACAGCATACTAAATTACAATTATTTTCACATAATACCACTTCCTATCTACCCAAATTAATACATCATAACCTCCAAAACGTTTTCATTATTTTCTCTTTCTCTGCTCTCAAAGTAATTAAAATTTTCAGGATGGTAACAGTAATACCCAAAATCATAACCACACCTTATCCCAGAACCCGTCTTCCTATGTATCTCTACACATTCTCGATTGTAAGTTTCCCTAAATTTACTGAATCTTCAAGTACTTATCCAGATAGTATCATGCTCTCTTCTTTACTGGAATCTTCTTTATTGTGAAAACGACGATTGTCTCGAGGAAAAACAATCTCGATGGGGAACGACAAAACACTTATTACAGGTTGGAAACACTTTTTAAAGTTGAGTTTGAATATCACCTTTCATTCAGTACTTCCCTGTAATCGCTGCTCCAATTATCATATTTATTTCTTTGTCGTGGCTGATAATTGCAATTCATTATTCGAGTAGTTCATGTGTTCTCACATTCAATTTCATGGTGAGTTAAAAGAAAATTATCAGATTTCGAATGAATAAAATGTATTCAGGAGATGCCATCAGCCGTGTTCTGTTCATTACTCGGTGGAATCAGTTCGGTTATTGAAATCCATTTTTCGATTGATGTGGCCAACTTTGAATGGACAGATCAGTGGCTTCTTTCCGCTGTAAGTGAATTTCGCGTACTTTTCAATTTCTGGGAGATCATAAAATACTCTCAACACCGGACATAATACGGTAGATCAGTACGATTACTTCAGTTGTCATTTCACTTTTTCATCAAAATCAGAAAAGTCTACAAAACGAAACCAAATCTCTTGTTTTCACCGAAAAGCTACAAATTCAGGCATCGTCGATTCTTCTGTGTCTTCTACATGCTACAATTGCATTCACACTACAATAACGGACTGAATAACATATTTTTGTTAAGACTAGATCTCAATTTCCATGTAAAATAATCATTGCATTCTGTGATTGTATTCCTCTCTTCATAATCTCAATGTCTTCTGGATACTCATTTCTAAATCAACAAAACTTTTTAAAAAACGTGATAAACTGGGATTGTTTTCCTAGTTCATATGATAAAATGAAGTTTTATGCACAAGACAGTCTTTCTCAATTCATATTTTATTGATTGATCCCAGAAAATGAGCCAAAGAATGGTCTCGAAGAAAAAAGAATGTGCTCACAATCAAAAAAGAAAAAATGGATCAAAGAAAGTGGAAGAAGTGTATGTTATAGAACAAAAAATGTGTGAATAAGATTTTATTTCAAGCGGAATCCCAACAGTGTTCACTCCGGTACCTTCGGACGAAGGATGGCTTCAAATGACACAAGGCCTTCAAAATGTCAGTCAAGAGACATCTCAACCAACTACATTGTCATCTGAGTTAACATCATTCAAAGATTGGAACATGAAAGCTTTTGAAGATGGAAACAAAAAATCTATGAAAAAGTCAGTGGAGAATGACTATCAATATCTTTCGGCAGATCCACGTCAGCTGGTACGATTGGCTTTGATTCGAGTTTATTTCATGCAGAATTTTTTTACTTCGTTCGAGTTGGCAACCGACAAGACTTTGATGGCGTTGTTACGATATGCCATCCGTGGAATATCGAAAGAAATGCAAGTTTGAACTATTTAGTTAGGTTTTTCCCGGTTCATTGAGTTTGTTTCAGACGTAACAAGTTCTCATTCTACGTCTTCGCTTCTCCATACGATGTTATCTGGAATCGTCCAAAATTTGAATTGATGAAAAGGCCATTGGCTCCGAATATGTTCCGTCAAATATTAACACCAAATCAAAAGAATTTGACACTCGGCGAATTGTTCAATGAGACTAACACAGAAGGCTTAGAGTCAGTGAATATCTACATTTTCATCAAGGATATGGATGATGTGAGTGGATTATAAGCCTCGAACATTTCTATTAATTAACTTTTTAAATTTCAGACATTTACTGCTGACGAAGTTTCACACAAGCATAAGAGTTGGAAGTATCACCAAGTCATTGAAGAGTGAACATTTAAATTTAAAACGATTTCTGTAAATTCCGTTTTCCATTTCTGTAGCCGTTTTCCTTTTTTAAATGCCGTTTGGATCTAATAGGTCATACATTTTTACTATGGAGTGTTTGAGTTTCGCCGTTCTCGATATGTGCATTCATCTCAACAGCTGCTGATCTATCCTAAACATACTCCAGACTTTTTCTTATAATTCGTTAGAAAACAATTTTATTTGACTTGTGATTCATGTACCCTTTGTCCAACAACATAAAGAAAATAGCTAATAGAGATGAGACGCAGGTAGGTCACCGGTCAATGAACTGTCCTTTCCAACGAATGATCGGTCAATGGCTCATAGCGAGAGAGTAGACAAGCAGAAGACCTTCAGAGATATAAATCGACACTTACTCAATTTTATTATTGATATACTCGATATTAACATTTTAGATTAATGAGTCAGAAAAATCGTAAAATTGGATTGAAGAACCGCTTAGCGGATTACAGATTTTTTGTGATATTTAAGCTATTAAAATAATTAAAACTAAAAACCCAAATTTGCGAAAGAAAGTGAATGGAATTTAGAAATGTGCAGGGAAGTAGGAAGCAGAAAGCATTATACAGATTTGAAAATTTTTGAAAGATGTGAATGAGAAGCTAAAGATCTAGATCTTGTCGACCTTAAACTTTTGAAGAGCGATTTGTTCGTCGATGGTGTCGCGATTGTGAACTCCTAGACGGATTCCAAGACGTTTGCGTCGGCCCCACTGAAATGTGGCAGAACATAGATTATATAGTTTTTGAATTCAAAATGGGATAGTTACAATGAAACAAAACTTATGAACTCAAATTTATAATTTGTTTAACTGTCTTGAAAAACGAAATCACTAACCTTTTCTAGAACCGTCACATCATCGTTATGATGGATGCAGTAGAAGTTGACGCAAGTCACTGTGATGAATCCTATGATCATGAAGAAGCAACACCAGACAGCGACGACACCCAACATGTCCTGGTACGAGAACTCTTGTTTCGGCATTCCTGAAATTTTCAAAAACTTTATCCAGACGTGAATAGCGAATGCATCAATGGAAACAAAATTTATAGAGAGTAAATGATAGAAAAATGCTATTTTATTCAGTTTGAAAGTATGAATCGTTTCTTCACACTCTCATTAGCACGGCGAGATGAAGAAATAGGATATTTGAGTGATGAACATGAAAATATCTTATTCTGAAGCTGTCCCGGCTCGCTGCTCCGAACAAGTAGCGGAGCTGTGGCTCCGCCCACTTGATCGGTCAAACGAAAATCAATGCTCACTGCGGATAGAGACGCAGGAATGAATCACAACTATACAAAACCCGTGGAAAAATCGGGCCAATTGTTTGATAAAACTTTGAATAAAACTATTTATTCATTTAAAGGAACATGAGAAGAAACCTGAGCGGGTCCTGAAACGAATTCGTACAGTAACATGGAAGTTTCTGAGAAAAATATTCGTGCTTTTCCATTCTTTTCACTCAAGTTTTTTCTAGTTAAAATCATAGAAGAATAAAAACACTTTCAAATAATAAACACACTTGTTTCACATCGGAACAAGTCGTACAATTTGGAAAGCATTTCATCTTACGAATTCTTCGTTACATTTTCTTCCTCACTTCACTTGAATACACTGAAAGTTTTTTTTTTCATTTTCAAAAGCTGTACAGCTGTATACAGCAAGGCAAGGATTGAACACTTTTTTGCATACTTGTCACGGGCCGGGCCGGGCCGGGCCGGGCCCGCTAAAAAAATCTTCCGGCCCGGCCCGGGCCGGCCCGTCAAAATATTGAAAAAAAGGCTTGCTGCGGGCCCTGCGGGCCGGCCCGGGCCCTGAAATTTTCAGAGGGCCCGGCCCGCGGGCCGGCCCGTGATTTGACAAGTATGCTTTTTTGATTAAATACATCGTACGGGTCAACGTTTTTACGATAAAGTAAGACTTTCATTCATCGTTATACAGAAATCTTTTTTTAAAGTTGAGATTTTTGTTACAGGGACCATTTTTATTAAATTCAATGTGATCTGATCTAGGATTGAAATTGGAATAATTCATTTATGCTTCATTTAATATGCCCTTGAATGAAAAAAAAACCTAAACCAATCAAATTTTCAGAATTTTTTATATTCAACTGCGGCCTCCTGAATAATGTTGTCAGAGCTGTTCCAGTTACATCTTTCTGGAACTATTATTCTGTACTATTCGTCTACATCACATCCTGCCTTTTCTTCTAGTTACTATCATCTCCGTCCCCTGGGGCCGTTTGTTTCTTCTTGGCCGTGGCCTAGTCTCCGTTCTCACACCACGGCGGGAATAATCTCTTCCATCCTCTTCTTCTACCCTATCTCGTAAATCCCCCGCTGTGAAATTTATACCGTTTACCCCATAATTTTCCCTAAACGTATTCATAATTTCTCCTAATCTCTTCTAAGAAATCGTTTCTTCAGATGGGAAATCGATCGAAGGTAGACAATGCTGCCAATGCAACGAAACAAATGCCAGAAAAAGTTAAATCGTAAGTGTTTTAATGTTTTCCAAAATTCATTCAAAGTACTTTAAATTCAAGAAAAAATTTTAAGAAAAAAACAGAAGAAAATGAGTTTTGCACAAGCTCAAGATGTCTACCTTCGACTGAAACAGGAGAAAGAAGAAGAAAAACAAAGGGAGAGAGCTGAACGAGAAAAACGGAATGAAACAATTGCAGCGACTAATAAATCAAGAAAGAAGATGAATCAAGCGTTAGCTAAGAGAAATAAAAAAGGTCAACCTAATCTTAATGCCCAAATGGATGTTCTCCTTGAAAAAATCCAGAAACGAGTTGACAAGGAGAAAAAAGGAACGAAGTAGTTTTCAAGTATTGAGCAGTTTTGTTATTATCAATTTTGTTGAAGAATTTGTTGATAAATGTTTTATTTTTTCAGTCAGTTTCTTGCTTAAAATTGTTTTTGTTCTCAAGCAATCTGATATCTCATACGTTTTTTTGTGAACCGGGGAAGAAAAAAATCTGTTCAGATGATTCCTTCTGAAAATGCCGACGACGAAGATAACACTAGGAAACCATCCAGACCGTTTTTGAAAAAAGGCGAAGGAACGGCTCGATTTCGAATGGTGCTTAATGTGCACTGTTTCAAAAAATATCTTTTTTTCCAGACAAACAGTGGGAAACGATCTGGAGCAATTGGTAATCCTCAAAGCACAAGTCCTGCAATCAGTTTACCAAGATTCACCCCAATGGTTAGTTAAATTACTATTATCAGTTTTGTTGCTCCTAAAATGAATGGGGGATACCAAACTATTTTACTAAAACTCCAGTTCTCAATGTTCTCGTTACATTTTTACATTTTCAGAGTCTTCCACCTTACTCTGCTCGAACTGTGGACAGTGGAATATCGTATGAAGATGAAACTCGTCCACCAACAACCGCTTCTCTTCCAATGGATCAACCATCAACTTCTACACACTCTCCTCCACACAATTCTGAATATTTCACGAATGGAACACCTGCAGTTGTCGAAGAACATGAGGACAATGCCCACCGTGTGGAAGACCATGAAGAATATGTTGAACGGGTCTCTGCAATGCCTTCGTTTGTTCCAGATGATGGAACATCATCCAGCGTGGAGCCATGTAGTCAAATATCCGAGGATGCAGTGAATCTTCGATTAGAGACAGAACGTAGAGAAGCTCAAGCTAAAATGGCGAATTCGGTAAAAATTTAAATACATTCAAAAAACTTTGTTATAATACATGAGCAGACTTATCCATTTAGTTTATGTAGTAAAAGGGAATATTATTTTTCAGATGAAGTCTGTTTCAATTACGCCATCTTCATACTCATCAGATATCTCGAGACCGCAATTTCATTCAACTCCGAAAGGATCGGTTCGAAGTGACATTACTGATGACCCTATATTTCTGCCTCCATCTCTCATGCCTTCTAAAAACCATTCATTCGGTACTTTATCCTCTGCTTCTTTGGAAACTCCTCAAGCTCGACCACTCACGAGCAATCGTTTGAATCTTCAAGGTAAAAATACTCATATTTTCTGTGCGAAGTCAAAATTGTTACAGCTCAAAGTGAGGCACAAACTGGGCTGAGCCTTCTGAAAAATGGATCAAATTTTCAAGCTGCACCTTCACGCAATCTTCCAAGAATTCCTTCTACAAATCAGGAGCAAAAAGAAAATATTGCTGTTGATCATGTCTCGATTCAATCGGAACATGTTTACGATCAACCGTTACAAGTTCCAGGCTTGCAACGTCAACAACGATTGATTGCTCAAAAACAAAAACATAACATGTTGATTCAGTTGAGGGATACAATTGCTAACTTAGATTTTGCTACAGAAGGAGTCTGGAGTACGAAGAAAAAGCTCGAAGAAGATTATAAAAGACTAATAATGGAGTTGGAAAATAAACGGAAGGAGCTAGAGGAAGAGTTTCAAAGAAAGGTCGAAACTATTCAAGAAGACAACAACTCCGAGAATGAACGATTGAAACGAGAGCGGAGAGATATTGAAAGAGATAGAAAAATACTGCAAAAAGGAACTGGAGAAAGGCAGAAAGAGCTAACGGAAATGGTAACTTAATACAAGAAAGACAAAATAGTCAGTAATGAAATTGCAGATCGCCACACTCCGTGAAAAATTGGCTGCTTCAGAAACCCAGAACTCTAAACTTCGTCAAGATATTCGTGCTCGTGATGATAAATTGAAGAAGAAAGATGAAGAAATCGAAAAGTTGACGAAAGACTATACTCGTAGCAAGAATACATGTCAAACATTGGAAAAGCGTATCAAACAACTCCGAACAGAACGAGACAGAGATGATAAAGAGAAAGAGTTATTCGCCAAAGTCGCATTGAATCGGAAGACGTCATATCCAACTGTTCTCAATCAGAGTCTCGCCATTGAAGCACCTACATCTTCAAGACTCCCATCGGTGTCTTCTTTAGCAATCAACAGGAAATCCACTTCAGTAAATAAAGGAAGAACAGTTAGTTTTGCTGATGAGCCGCATGAGCAATCATTGGAAGTTATTAATGAAGATATACCGCCAGAACTTGTCATGGTAACTGATTTAATTTTATCGAGTTTTAAAGCTTACTGTATTAATTTTCAGAAACCGTATAGAACAACATCAACAAGTACTATCTATTGTGATTCGTTGGGAGAAACTTCAAAAGTAACACAGACGGTTGCTAATGGTATTCTCTTTCAATATCCAAACGGAGATATGAGATGGATGAATAGGCAAAATTCAGTGAATGTGAGTTGCTCAAAGCATTTTGTGCTGTAAAAACAATTTCTTACTCCAGATTTATCGGTTTTCAATGGATAAAACAGTCGCGATCAACTTGGTTCAGTTCAATATTTCAATAATTTATTCATTGCAGAGACAGGTTGTCCGTAAACATAAAAATCGAGTTATAATTTCAATTTTACAGCTGGAAGTCTTGAGACCTGGAGGTAATGCAACTTTGATCAGTGTGAAACGAAGAGAAGTTCGGACCGAATTACATTGTCGAGAAGATGGAACTTATTACACAGAAATGTAATACTGATATTTGTGTTTTAGTAAAGAGTATTTTTTTAGATTTGACAGAAACGGAAGGTTTGTTACGAAGGATTATTGCCATCCAGAAGTAGCGAGAGAGTAAATTACCTTTCTCCCATTATTAATATGTTTACACGAAAATTTTCAGATGTGTTCTTGGATCACCATACAGTTTTCGTGACAACGGTACTCGATACGTGGAATATACCACACCCGAAGACTTTGAGCTTGTCGAGCCAGAATTTCGCCTCCGCTGGTATCAGGGGAAAGTGATGGCTTGTAAAATAATAGGACGTCCTCATTGCAATGAGAAAACATTGCGAGTCCAAGTCGATTTGACTACAGGAAACGGAATAATGGAGATGGTTGAAAGTCAATTGAAAGATGGACAAAGTCAGAAGAAAACTGTGTTCCAATGGCCATCGGATCTCTAAAATTTAAAGTTTTTGTTCTCAAAATCATTATTCTGTCTTTCAAAAGTCGAATTTCTCCATAGAACTTCCTTGATTTCACAAACTACCTAATCCCAGAGGATTGACTATCCTTTTTTACTTGTGAATAGTATATCTTATTACTTATTGCTCATGAATGATTCATTGTGATTTCATAACTTTTCTACCTCATCCTCTGAAAATATCTATCAAATATATCAAATTCACTTAATTGTTCCCCTTCACTTGCCCTTTCCCATTGATCTTTATAAATTTTTCGTATGTGTTTTGAACATGGCATGAACTTGAGGCTGAATAACAGAAACCTCCCATAGGTATGCCAGCGAAAAATGCAACTTTCATTTCACCAGTGTTTGCTTCCTCTGAATTATAATACGGTAATAGTGAACTGTAGTTCATTCGAGAGAAAACGTTTCCAGATGGAATCATCAACAACGGAAATCGAGACAAAAACAAAAAAATCAACAACTACAACAGATATCATTTCTACTAATACTGTTATCGTCATCGTCGTTGTATTTGTTTTCACATTTTTCTGTTGTTTCGGGATCAGTGCATTCTGCTTTTATAAAAGAAAACGTGCAAAACAAATCGAGCAAATTTCCGAAGGAGTGCCGTCAACTTCTCCAGAACAATTGAATGGTCAACCTGCTGTTTCTCCAGTTGTACATGGACAGGTGGTTGTTGTAAAACCGACGAAAATCGTCATTTAAATGTGCTTCAAACTTAAATTTTGAGAATATTTGTCCAAGAATAAATTGTTGTGGAAATTGACGTTTTTTTTCACATTTGGAGATAATTCAATGTTTGAAAAAATGTAAACTCAAAAGACAAAGAGAATTGCTGACACGAAATATAAGAACTTTCTTAACTGTTGAGTTAACTGAAGTACTTCCTATTCTAGAAAAACTGTGTTTTATCAACAGCTGATTCGAATCAAAATCGTCTTTCACGTTGAATCAAACTCTTAATTTCCCAAAACTTCAATTTTCTGTTCCGTCCTTTGGCAAACCGGACAGAGCCGAGTGACCTGTGTCAGGCCATTCAAGCCAACTGTCTTGTTCTGAAAACATGAATCAAAACTCGAATTCATTGTCCAACCGTTCTGCTCGGCTGAAATGAAGGTAATCGATTTCAGAACTCTTGTATTCCTAGCTTCTGTTTCCAGTCTTCAAGTACAACTATTTCAACGGGTGTCGTTGTTGCGGTTGTTATTGGAATAGTCGTCGTTGCAATCTGCTGTTCAATTGCATCTGCAATCACTTTGTATTTTGTTATGAGAAAGAAGAAGGAGAGTTCATCTACACCAGCCGTCGCTGCTGCTGGGGCACCTCAGTCGCCAGCACCACAAATCATTGTTGTTCAGGACAGATAGTCATCGAATTGATCTACTTACTAGTTTCATTTAATTAATAAATAATAAGAGTTTATTTCAATTTTGTTTCTTTCTTTCGATATTCTGGAGTATTTCGTGAACGAGCAGGGAGAGCTTCTGGATTATAAGGGAGATAGGAAGAGCCCTGTAACGCAATTTTCGGCTCGACTATCATTCTAATTCGCTAGAATAATGTAGTATTAGAGTACATCGAATCCGGATTTAAACAAACAATTACGTGACCCACCAGGAAATGAAAACATTAATTATTTCTAGACTATTACTTACTTCCTCTTTCATTTCATTCAATTCAATCCTTGAAACAATAAAATGCCAGCACTATATTCTCCAAATGTAACCCGAAACTCACTTCAAAAAGAGCTGTTCTTATTTTCAGATAACATCGACTGAAGTCGTTTATGAGTCTCAAGAAGGCGTCTTTGCAGCTATTTTTCTTTTCTTGATCAGTGCTACTTTTCTGATTGCGTGCTGTCCAGTGCTCTGTTGCCTTGCAATTATTCTCATAATTTGGCTTATTGTGAGGAAACCATCATCTGGATAGGACGATTGTTGAACCGATTTTTTCCCCATATTTCATAAATATGTTTTTACTCATTCTCATCTGTTTTCATTCACTTACGATGCCACCCCCGGCATTTCATTTGTTGGAAACCGCCAACTTTTTGACAAGTGCGCTAATACAAAGCGTGTTCCGTTCTCTTGAAACAATTAGAAGTTCGAGGACGATTCCACACCGAAACACTCGAAGTTTCTCTCAATTAGTGTTTGCTGTGAGTTCCTTGAAATGCCAGCTCTACGCAATGTGACCTCAAATGCGACTAGTGTGAGTGACACAGTCTAATTTCAGAAGTCATGATCACTGGGGTTGCAGACAACCACATACATTTCAACAACTCATACTGTCATGGATACAGTTTGGTCGTTCTTGTTCAGTGGATTGTTTCTCACATTCTGTTGCTGTCCATACATCACTTCAACCGTCATTGCAATTGTTACATTGATTATTGTTAAAAAGAAGAAGAAGTCAAAAGGAACAGACAATTCAAATTCAGCCACTTCATAGTCAGATGAAGAAACTTTACTTGTTTGAACTCGTATCTAGTCTTTGAGAGATTTTTGATTTTTCAATTGGATAAATCAGGGTTGTGATTGATATTCAAGATTGATTTTTTCGAAGACCTTCTATCAGAAAACTAGATAAATTCATAGATACATAAATTAACTAGTTAAATTTAAAACCATCTAGAATCTTCCGAGGAAGTTCCAGAAACCTGCTCCCAAAACACCGAATCAAAAGTTGACAGTTATTTTTCTGGAATCACAACAACTTCAAACACTCTTTGATTCGAAACTCTCCTGAGTATTGAAGAAAAGTTAATATGGCTGTGAGTGTACATAAACAACAAATGAAACCGTTCTCTTTTCAGAAGACGAAAGCTACAACACTTTATTCTGAATCTACCTTGATTGTGATATATATTGTGTCGTGTGTGATCAATATTTGTATCTGCATTTGCATCAGTGTTGTCGTTTGGTTTCTCGCAAAAAGGAAGTATGATAAACCGGCAAACAAAACTCCAGCCTGAACCAGCAGTTGTTTAAGAATCCTTTTTTATTAATAAACTTGAAGATTCCAATGTATTTCTTTCACGAAACTGCAATCAATCACAAGCTTTTTATTACTACTTTCCTCCCAAGTTTCAACTGAAAACATGACTTGATATACTTTTGACTTTTTCGTACCATTCTGAAAACCAGGGATCGACACCCCCTGGTGCCAAAACTTTTTTGGGCCGGCCACAGCTTTCTGAAATTTTCAAGAAAAAGCCGCGGCCGACTTTACGACAGCCTTGTTTCCCCCTCAGACACATCTGAATTATCTCTGTATTACAGTTTTGCTTTCAAAAACTTGCGTCCCATTTTTGCTTCTCATTTTCATATGCTCTCAGATTCTTCTAGAAACTTTAACTCTGAAGAAACCCTAATCTGGAAACATTCAAATGTACCCGAAACATGATTTGCCCTCGGTGAATTTCTAGAATGGAAGGAAAGTTCCAGTTAGACCACAGTAGAAACTTCAGGAGTTCATCAAAGAAGAAAACGAAAAAATGGCTAATGTGAGAAGAAAAATACTCGACCATCTGATTGCTTATATTATTCCAGAATAATGGAACAAAATTTTCCGATTCGACATTAATTATGATCTATATTTTCTCAGTTTTCATCGACATTTGTTGTTGTGTTGGCGTCGGAGTTGCCGTTTGGTTCATTGCAAAGCACAAGTATACGTCCAAACCTGGAAATGTTGGAGGACCTCAACAAGTGATTCTCGTTAAAGAAGTCTGACTATAACAATTTTTCAACTAATAAATATTTATTTCACTCTAATTACAAAAGTTTCATGAAGATTTCGGTTCATCCGCACGACTTTGACTGAGACTTTGAAGATCTTCATGAGTTGACTTCTGAAAAGTATGAAATAATTGAAGAAATATGCAAAAACTGCAACTAAACCTTGTCCTTGTCAGGCTTCTTTTGATCAATTTTATCCTCTGAACTTTTCTGTTTTTTCTTCTCTTCCACATCAATAATCAACATTTTTTGTCGAGGAATCCGTAGATCTCTCAGTCGAGATTTGGAATCAATAACCTCAAGAGGTGCCTAATAAAAATCAAAATTATATTGAGTTTCTACAAAACAAATTACCGGTTCACCAGTAGAAGAAGCAGCCTCTCCTTCAGCTTCTTCACTCGACGACTTCTGGGTTCTGATGTGGATATCATGCGTCTTTTTATCAACACCAAGCATAATGAAGAGTCGAGATAGTAGGTCACCTGAAACCTTCTATTTGATTCGAGAGAAAACTCTACCTATTACCATATGTGGCATCAGTAGCCAGGCTAACCACAACTGGTTTCGTGAGATGCAAGAAGTACCAAAGCTGTTGATCTGGTTTTTTCGGTTTTCTTTTTCTTCCACTTTTCGATTTATTCATCAAAGCTTTTCGAGATGGACGATTACTTCCACGACTGTTTACACGTTCAGCCCCGCCTTCTTGTGACAATTCACCATCATGTTCTGCTATTTGTTGTGGAGAAACCTCTCTAGTGAATACACTTGATGGGGATGTTGCAGTAATACAAGATGAATGGTTATCTAAAAAAATAATTACAGACAGCTAAACAACAATAAGCCAGTTTACCTTTTGTGAAAAGTGCGAAGCAGTTGTTACAGTAGTAATGACCACATGCTAAAAGCTCCAATTTGTTCAATCCTCCAATCAACTGAAATCAAGATATTTTTTTGAAATATTCCAGATAATGAGGACAGTTTCACCTTTTTGCACCCATCGCACGCCAGAGAAATGTCCATATCGTCTCCAACCTGAACCCATTTCTGGAAGTTTCTTTTCTCTATTTCTGAATAACTCACGTCATCTTCAGTCCGTTCATTTGTCGAGGAAGTCGAGGAGAGCACAAGTTTAGACGTCGAGTTCATACCAGTTCTGAAAAAAGAATTCAGAAATTCTTCGAAGAATAACGAGTAGGAACTTACTGTACTTTAGAAAGATTCTCTTTTTCTTTTTTCGACATTTTTGATATCAAATCTTGATTCCGGAATTTTCGAAAATGAATTCCTCTCTTTTTTCTTGTCCTTTTTTGACAAAAACTCAAATAAACTTTCATAGTTTTGTTTTTTTGTTCCCATTGAAAGAACTCACGTTTCTGCCTTTTCACTTTGGCACGTTACAGTACTAACCAAATATAACTCATATATTGCCTTTTTCAGTTGAAAATGCCCAAGTTTGAGAGTGTGTATCAGTCCCACACAGTCGTTGTTTTTTGGGTAGATCAGATCAAAAGAAGATATCCATTTTCATAGTTGACAACATTTTTGTGAGAGCTCTCCCTCTCTTTTTAGGTGAGCAGCTCAAAAATCGCACTATTTTGCATTGAAGTGGGTTGATTTGAAGGAGAATTTAATTTGTCGGTTTGTAGCGTGCAAGTGAGCCTATACAGAAAAGTTTCTTCTAAATTAGGTCATTAACTTTTTGCAACACTCAAACACAACTTTCAAAACCCAATAAAATTTATTGGGAGAAAACAAAAACAAGTAGGGAAATCAATAATAAAGGTATTTTCTCTTGATTCATTGGGCCGGAGGTGGTTGCTGAGGGGCCGGTTGAGCATCTGGTTGTGCTGAGTTTCCAAAGAGTCCACTGATAGGATTCCAACTAGGAGCAGTGTTATCAAGTGGGGGTAAGTCGGCGGAACCATCGGGAGCAGCGGGAGCAGGAACAGGAGCCGGACTAGGGGCTTGATTCGATGGATCCGATTGAGTAGGAGGAAAATGACCAGCTGCAAGAACTTCTTCTGAAGGTTTTATTGAAGATGCAGGAGGTGGAATAATTGGAGCTGGAGCATCTGGGAGTGGACCATTAGTAGGTGTTGAAGCATTAGGAGTTGCACCAGGAGCAGATGGAATAGGAGGATTGGATGGAACTGGAGACAGAGGAACCGGACTTTTTGGATCTTCTTTTTCACTGAGGCTTCGAGTCTTTTCCTTCTTCTTTTTATCTTTCTTTCTTTTCTTTTTCTTATCTTTCTTCTGTTTCGTTGCGCCTGTCGTTGATCCAGTTGTTCCTCTTGTTTTTGTAGTTTTTGTTCTTCCTGTCGTACCTGAATGAGTTTTTTTTTAAATACGTCTTCTACCTTTTTCTATTACCCGTAGTGGAAGTCGTACCACCAAAAGTAGAAGTACCAGTAGTTCCAGTGCTTGATCCACTCTCCATATCATACGGATTATCAAAACCAGGTTGCATTTTAGCCATTTCTTTTTCTCTTTTCTTTCTCATATACCACCAAATACCTCCACCAGAATACGAAATACAAACTAAAAAGAGAACAACAAGCAGAATAATTCCAGGCGTATAATCCATTTCAGTTGTAGGAGCAGGAGTTATCGGTGCAAACGTTGGTAACGGAGGGAATGTTTGATTCGGTTTTTCCGTCGGAGGATTGGTAGGTGGCGGAGGATTTGTTGGTGGAGGAGCTGGAGGGGGTGGAGGCCCTTTTATTAGTTTTGGGACCACCATTGCAACTACTGTCGCTATTCCGAGAATTGCCGGGATAAACCACTGCAAGTTTAGATTTGAGCATAGATTGAATATTTCGCTACTTCCTCACCGGCATTTTTCTTTGTCGATTTCCAAAGTAGACAGATGAGTGTTGATGATGAAGAGAAAGTTGAACTGGGGGAGTTCAGAAGTTTTGAACTTTTCTGTTCTTGCCCTCTGTCACCTTGTCAAGTTACGGTCGAACCGGTCGAACTGTTAGCGGTCAAAGTAAAGTTCAACGTGGCTGATAGACGAAATTTCAACAACTTGCTTTTTCTAACTCTCGAAAGTTTCCACATAAATCAAATTTCTGTTTGACTTTTTATTGATAACGTTGCATTCTGAATGAATTCCGAATTTTCATTCCAAATGCGGAAGACGCTAATAAGCATTTCAATTGTAGACCATCTATCCTGAAACAACACTTCTCAATTCACAAATTTCGATTCCGCCAATTCTTTATTAATACTTGTTCATGACATGGGTAGCCGTCTAATAGCAAGAAAAAAGAGAGCAAACAACAATTCGAATGAGAAAGAATGGAGGAATGAAGTAGAATCGTTGAACGAGAGATTAGGAAGTAAGGAAAAAAGAAGAGAACATTATTGAAATGGTTAATTGATGTTATATTTTGTGATTAGAGAAAAAAGTTCTCCGGCAAAGTTGTTGTACTCATCTGAACTTCTGGATTGGAGAGTATTTAAACCGTTTAAAACCATGGAACCTGAAAACAGAAAACAAAAAATAAATGTAGAAAGTTGATCACATACCAAGAAGTAGAGAGTGATTAGTTGACGATCTTGCAACATTTGCAATACTTTCTTTCTGAATAACTGACATTTCCAATGCTTCTTGAAGAGTATCCCCATTTGATTGTTCATACTCTCCTCCTACTGAAACTTGCATTCGAACTGGAGATTGATCTCGAAGCATTGATTGCAAATCAATTGCGGCTGTCGATGAAGACGTCGATGTACCAGAAGAAGATGATGATCCTGTAGACGGGGCTATCTTTATGAACTTCTCTCCAGCTCTTCCACCATTGTACGCAACCAAAGCTGATGCCCGTTTTGCCAGATCAAACGTTCTCTTTCTGTTTTCTAAAAGTCTTGCTGGTCCCAATGATGTATTCGATCCAACTCCAACTGCAGGAGCAACAGCATTAGCCATATTGCGTAGGGATTGTGGAATCGGTGGTGGTAATCCATATTTCCTATTTCCAGAAGGTCCAGCAGAAGAAGTTCCTGCAACAGAAGGCAGTTGACGAAGAGGAGTGAAACGTGTTGAAGGCGTCGATAGTGTTGATGACATGGACGAAGGGCGAAGAAGAAGAGATTTGGGAACTGAAATGAATATAAGAGTAGAGGAAGGAAATTTTAGCTGGAACACAGGGAAATTCGGTTAAACAAGTAGATGACTGGCATGCTCAAGATCACTTACTTGGTGTCATTTTCATTCCAGAACCAGGCAAAGTTTTCACCGAATTTTCAGATGTCGGACTGATGCGACGTTTCTTATTGGCTGGAGATGTTTCTGGATCAGCTGAGAAGACAGTCGACAGCGCTTCTAGCAAATTCAGAGTTAATTTCGGTTCATTTTTATTTTCCAAAATTTCGATATCATCATCTGCATCGTGAATTCCATTAGGAGAAGTTTCCTCTGATTCATCTTCTTCTTTAGCATCTCCATCAGTATCATCATTCTCTCCACAACTTGCTTCTCTTTCTAATGGAGGTGGTCCATCGTCATCTTCATCTTGAACTTCTTCTTCTTTTCCTTTTTCTTCATCTTTTTTCATTTTTTCGGCTTTCACCATGGCAGCAGCTCGGCGAGTTTTGCTAGCCATACTAAAATAATGATCAATTATTTCTCGGCCATTTCTCATTTTTTTTCGTAAAAGAGAGTAGAAAGCAAAGAAAGATAACATAATGAAGTATAAAAAAAAGAGATAAGAAATCGAAAAATGTGTCATGTCAGAAAATTTTGGGATCTGTTTAAAGAAGAATAATCTTAGAATGATCTGTTATCACTATGGATCGGGAGTCGTTTTGATATGAAAAAAGAATTAACAGACTTCTCGGTGGATAAAGTAAACAAAATGTTGAGTATTACAATTTGAGAAGTTACGGAATCCGATATTCCAGATATTTTAAATTGGATTTCCTGCTTTTTCATGAAATACATAGTCTGAAGGCTCACGATGAAATTAAACAACAAATTATATAGTAACTACTTCAATAACTTGAAAATCTTCTTTCAAATTCAATTTTACATTACTCTCAAATTGTTTCAATTTTGAACTAGATCTGACTTGTTCCTTTGTTCCGAATCGTCTTTTTCTTTCCCATTTTCTTTTTGCAGATGAAAAAGCAGAAAACAAATATGAAAATGTTTTTTAAAAGTCAGAAAAAATTCAATTGATATCAGAAGTAAAGATAAAAAAGAGAGTATTGTTCTTAGATGAAGATCTTATCGGATTGTAAGCTGGGGGAAGAGAAAATCTCGGTTTTTTCTTTTTTTCGATTGAACCACGGAGAGAAAGAAACCGAACAAACGACGCATGTATTTTTCCTCTAGGAGAAGAAGAGAGACTGAGAGAAATCAACGAGTGTGGTGGTTGGGTTGTGTCTCGCAACGAATGAGAGGGTATACGGTAGAAAATGGGGGTTCTGTAGATGCGTCCAAGGATCGATCACAAGTTTGGTTGGAACTCGGAAATTTTCAGAAAACTCGAAAAATGAGAGAGGGGAAATAGGAAATATAAACAATGACGTATTGTGGATTAGATTAGTGAGTGATTTGAATTCAGAGATTTCAGGATTCTAGAATCAATTTTCATCTTTGCGCAACTTTTGTGAAGAGTATGTATTTTCTTCCTCTAGAGAACACAGATAAATGTTGAATTTTGAATTAAAAACACTCTCCTGCGAAGCAAAACAGCTCAAAACACTGCACAAAAGAGTACAAATACTACTAGAAACACCTGTGTAGGAGAAAAAGGAAATTTGGATACTATTTCTCATTTCTCATCAAATAAATGTTCAATCATATAGATAACATCTTCTGAAATTTAAAGTGATTAAAGTTGATGTTGAATTAAATTCTTATCAAATAACAGAATGAAACTTTCTCATATCGTCGGTTTTCTCCAACAAGATGAGCGTTGTGTGCGAAAGAGAGGCGCAGACAGAAAAAGACAAAAAGAGAAGAGAATTGGCACTATGCCAAATTACTTTCTGAACAGGAGGAAAGATTGACACGGCCATCGTATTGACACATTCGGAATCTTGTGAAAAACAGTTGGAGTCAAGAAAAATTCATGTAACAAATTTAGAAAATAACAGCTAAAACGAAAAAGAACAAGAAAATCAACAAAAACAGAACTTTTGAAGAATTAAATTAATTCAAGATGAAATCACTCTTCCATATCTTCTTCTTTTATTTCTTCCACCACTTCTTCCTTTATTTCCAACTCTTCATCTGCTTCATCCTCAACGACTTCCTCCTCTACTTCAGCTCTGCAAAACTACACAATTGTCAACTTTTCAAAATAGTACATTCATTGGGTATTTCCAGGCTTGTCAAAAATCGGGCCGGTCGAACTTTCTCTCGGCCCAGCCCGGGTTCAAAAGTGGGTGCTCATTTTTTAACAAAACTTTTCTAAAATTTCGGAAATTTTAGAGTAATACTGATTATATTATCATACACATTCGCCTTTTAATTGAATTTTGAATTTTTAGTCGAAAACTATTAGCACGACACGCTTCTTACAACCGTGCTCTACAGAAACTGAAGAAAAATGATGTGAAACTGAGAGACTAAGAGAAAAAGAGACATTTTTCAAGAGGATTTCGGTGGAGCGCAGTTGTAAGAACTGAGCCGAGCTAATATTCTTTTTTCAAAAAAAAATTCCAAACACTTCAAAAAAATCTACACGTTTTAAAACGGGCCGGGAATATTTTTGATTTCGGCCCGGCCCGTGACAAGTCTGGGTATTTCGAACAAAATACCTATCAGCTCACTTTTCTACCATTTTCGCATAGTCTCCTCTCAAATGGCACAATGAGTTTTTGATACGAATTCCGGTGTATTTCACAAGAATTTTATCGTTGATGGCTACTTGATCCTCTGGAAATATTATAATGAACACATAAATCAGGTGTCGTCACTTACCAAAAGTTTTATCATTTTGTTTTACATGAATTGTGATCATATCCATGACGACTCCTACCATAAGACCTTCCTGCACATACTTCACTTTTGCTTCGTACTGATCACCAATTTTTGGGCTGGAATATTTGGAAAAACAGATATTGATTAATTGATAGGCATAAACTAAATTTTCAAAAACCATGTTATTTGTAATTGAATAAAAGCTTTTTTGGTCGGGACTCTTCAAAACTCACATAAAAACTATTTGATTTATAGCAACGTCAGTATGGAATGCGTATTGATCAGCAATGACGCGTGGTTCGGAAGCAGTCTCGACACTTCCAACAGCGACAACGATTCCATTGTATCTGTAGTTAAACATACTATCTCGAATAGATAACTTGATCCAACTTACTCTTTTCTGTACTTGCCAACTGTATTTTGAGCAATCCAATCACACGCTTCATCCATAGCTGCCTTTCCTGACATGTGATAAGGCAGAGAAATGTGACGCGGCATCTTTCTCTGAACTAATTGCCCACCTTTTCCTTTTCCTTTCATCTTTTTGATCAATTTCAGTCCATCTTCATAATTCATAAAAAACTGCTCTTTGAAGCTCTTTTTCGTTGTTTTGATGTTAGCTCCGAGATTCTTTTTTCGATAATCCTCATCTTTTTTGTTTTTACTCGGCTTTGGAGTTTCACTTTTTATTTCCTGGACCTCAGTAGTACCGTCGTCATTTTCAACAAACTTTTTCTTTCCCATTGTTGAGAATTGCGCTGAAAAGATGAATGATGTTGTCATTCTGTGAAAAGTTGGGCATTCAACAAGAAATAATATAGGCTCAGTGACCAAACTATAAAAAAAGAAAGAAAGAAATAGAAGAAAGAATAGGTTGGGTGCTTGAAAAATTTTTATACTGTTATGCTAGAATCTTAATGGAATATTTGGCCAGAGTTTAGGATTTGAAGCGTATTCAGTTTCGAACTGCATTTCTATTGAACTCTCCATCGACAGAATCTTCGTCGCCGCAATTCCATAATCTTTCTTCGCCTTTTCCCGCTTTTCTATGAACTCCACATTAGCATTGCGATGATCGGCTGATTTTTCGACTCGTCCACGGACGTTAACTGAAAAATGTTGTTGCCCATCATATTTTTTAAAAGGATTTATTTAATATTACTTTGTTCGACATTGATATATTCGTTCTGGTTTCCTTTTTTCGCGTCATCTTCTTTCTTCTTTTCTGCAGCATCTCTTTTCTCTTTCACTGAAATTTTTAATAGAAAATTAACTGAATGTGATCTAAAGTCTTACACTTCCGCCGATGATCATGAGTTTTTGCAAAAAATTCTTTCATTTCTTCGCTCATATCTTCTACTTCTATTTCACCGGCGTCTTCGTTTCGAATCTCACATCGGGATAACCTTTCTTCAATAACTTCAGGTTCGGGAGCATTGCTGAACTCGCACTCTGTCGATGGCTTATGAAAAGAGTGTCTTCGTGTGTGTACTGAAAATCATTTATATATTAAAAGTTGTTAAAATATAAACGCACTGACAGTGTTGAGTCGCTTCAGCATGATGTTGTAACCACCGTTTAGAGATGTCATAATGCCGCCAGAAGTGATTGAACGATGAATCACGAGCCCATTCATTGTTTTCGAGAAATTTATTCATTTTTCAAACTGATTTGAGGAAGAAAGTTACGAAAATATATATCAACTGCGACTCTCGATGTCTCTCAATCTCTAACACGTGCAAAAAGAGCGCACTTGCCTGATGGCCTAACAAACGCCTCATGACCTAGAAAATGCTTTTTAACGCGGCGTTTTCAAAACCAAATTAAATATTGGATTCATGAATTAATGGGCCTATTCTTGGCAAGCAAAAAACGTTTTTCGCTGCTTTTTTTTCGATTCACGGAACCAGAAAATCAGCGAAAAACTCTTAGTTTTTCGCTGATTTTTAAACGTTTTTCGCTGGTGTTTTTACCGTTCGCTTCGAGACCTGCGGTGTCGAAAAAGGCATGTGCCAGCGAAAAATAGTTTTTCGCTGCTTCTTTCCAATTCACGAGAGAAGGAAATCAGCGAAAAACTATTTTTCGCTGGCACATGCCTTTTTCGACACCGCAGGTCTCGAAGCGAACGGTAAAAACACCAGCGAAAAACGTTTAAAAATCAGCGAAAAACTAAGAGTTTTTCGCTGATTTTCTGGTTACGTGAATCGAAAAAAAAGCAGCGAAAAACGTTTTTTGCTTGCCAAGAATAGGCCCATAATTTTCATTCAGAAGCACACTGGCCAGTTTTTTGATGGAGAACCGAATATTCGTTTATTTTTTTCAATGTTTCAACTGTTATCATTTCAGACAGTTCTACTGCTAGATATGTCGAACTTTGAATCAGAGAAACCTTCCGTATATGTACAATCGTCAGAAGTAAGTTAAAAAACAATTCAATATTTCCCTTAAAACTATATTCTCTGATTTGCTGGATGGTAATTGTATTTAAAGAAAACCTCCCAGTCGATTTGCTCACCAGGCGCAGGACCAACCGGAAAACGTCTTGACTATATCACATGGCACCAACATCACATGTATATGGCACGAATGCTGAGCGAGATGAGTACATCATCTCAACCTAGTGGATGTTATATTGTCGATAAAGAGCATTATCAAATTGCATCAGGTTATTCAGGGGGTAGGATGAAGGTCGTAAGAAATTATAATTCGTTAAATTTCAGAAATTGTCTTCAAAGAAGATTCCTGTCAGTGTGCAATCGTCTCAGCGCTTCATAAATTGGAGAAAAAAGCAAATGACAGTGACGAGAATTTCATAATGTATATTACGAGTTTTCATGATTGTAGGCAATGCTGGGAAAGGATCAGCAGTATGAAGATTTCAAAAATCTGGTACTGGAGCCCTTCAAACAATTCAAAAAATTGGGAGCATGAATTCCACGCTTTTCTAAATTCAAGTGGTATCGAGTTGGCAAAGTATACGCCAACTCGAACGATTTCAATTGATTTCCAATAAAAATCTACTCTTTATTTGAAAATTTTTTATTTCTCAACATGTGCAATAAAATTATCATGTTGGTTAAGAAGGAAACAAGTAATTGTAATAAATAAAGAATTTTCTTCGAAAAAGTATTTCAAAGCGATGTGAATGGTGGTTGGAAGGCTACAAGAAGTTGGTCATGTAAGAATTTTCAGGTTCAGTTTCCAGCGCACCGGTAATAACAAGAATTTTTGAAAGAGAATGTGTATAAAAAGGAATTTTAACGTTCTACTGCTCCATGCTTGCCATCTTTTCTCGCCTTCTCGCCAACGCAGCTTCCAAATCATTTTTCGCCGGTGCCATCGGAGTTGCTGTTTGAAGTTTCGTGTTTTCGGAACGTTTCGGTGGCGGTGGAGGAGCTTTTTTAGCAGATAATGGTGTGCATGGCTTCGGAGATGTGACTGGAGGAGGCATTCTAATTGCAGAAACAATTGGTGGTGGGGCAGGAAACTCTTCGTCAGAATCAGATTCTTCTTGGGCTGGAAAAAAGTTATTGCTTAAATATTATCGAAATAAAAAATGTCGGAACTTTTTTGTTGCGACAATAGGAATGATCAAGTTGATAAAACTTACGAATCGTTGGTGACGATGTGGAAGCTCGGGATACTCGACGGAGTACATCTAATGGAGCTCTTTTTATTGTTCCAGTTGGTTGCTCATCATACTGTATTTCCAACTTTTCAGATATTATCGAGGGAGATGGCTGGGATGGTTGAGATGAGTTCACTGAAAGTTGACTACATAAATTCAAGTTTTCTTATCTATTCTTACCTGAGAATGATGCAGGAGACTGATTTCTGACATTGACTGAAAGTGGGCGTGTTGGGATTTGATTATTCAAGAGATGAGATCCCAATTGAATAGAAGAAGCAACAGACGGAGTTCTTTGATGCATATTCAGATTATTTGGCACTTCAGAAATAGCAGTTGATGAAGAAGCAGCTGACATACTGGATACCGGTCCAAGCGTTTCTCTTCTGATTTGGCAAGCTCTTTCAAAATTTTGGAGTAGATCAGCTCCATTTTTAGCGATTCTCAGTGCAACCAGCCATTTTTTGAATGACATTTCGTCTTCAGCGCAAATATATTTTGCAAACTGACTTTTCTTGATTTGTAATGCAGTCAATTTAATTGAAATACACCATGGATTCGGAGATTTGTACTTCTTTTCCCATCCAACTCCTGTGTAAACTTGGTTCGAATGTAAATTCATCAAACAAGTCAAATCTTTTGGCGTCGGTTTTTTGCTCTTTGGAGCATAATACAATCCACTTGATCTCAAGACAAAGTAATGTTTCTTCCATGTTTTTCTTCCGTCGGTCTTCAAATACAAGAATCCTTCCATCTCTGGTGGAACGACTGGTTCACGATTGAAATAATCATGAACGAATTTCTGTTTCACATCGATTGTCCATTGATCTCCAGCAGGAATTTCCATGTGATCCGATGTTTTTGGAGTAAGAAGATAAAGTTCTGGACGAGAAATGAAGGCATATTTATCCGGACGACGCATGAAATAAAGCTTGTTCGGAGAGTCCTGAACCCACATTTGAATGTTTTCAACTACTTTTTCATGGTCTTCGTAGATTCGCTCTGAAAAAGAAATGCATCAGAAATGAAAGTAATCTTACGGCTTTTGGATGCTATTAGTATGAAATCATGTCAAAAAACAACTAACTTATATAGAGTTCTGGAAATTCTTCAACAATACAATGATCTTCCATCAATGCAATATGATTCTTCTCAGCCAACTGTTTCAACGTCTGAAACAAAAATAAATCATCTTCGGCTGCAAACATTTCAATATCTTACATCAGCAACAGTCCATCTCTCATCAATAAGCATCTGAAGAGGAATTCCATCTTCGACAAAGAATTTCACAAAAATCTTTGTTACTTTTGCTTCTTTCATCTTCTCCAGAGCTTGTCGAATCTTGAGTGCTTTCGTTTCCTCTGCACTTAACTCTCCATTTCTTGGTGAAACCTGTAATTACCATCTGTTACAAATATGTTCTGGTCAAAAAACACTCAATCTTCATGAAAAACTGTTCTCATTCTTTTTGTTCCAACATTTCTATCTCAGAATCTCAGATTGTGAGTAAATTTGTTTCCATCTACACATCAAAAGAAGAAGCCGACGAATGCGGAGTTCACCTGTCCATTATTAATTGGTCAATTGCCAATGTAACATTCGCGCTTTCTCGGAGAATAGTACAGGGGAATAAGAAGCGCAGCGTCTTCAAGAAGTGCCGCACTATTTGATTCAAAAAGAAGAAAGCTATATGCAGTGAGGTGGAATAAGAAGGTGTCAGAAGTTGTATTGTGACAGTTTTGAGTTGTTTGTTTTGGTTTTTGTTGATATTGTGATGGTTCGAAAATTGAAAGGGAATTTCGGTTTTGTATCTAAATGTATCTGCAGTTGGTACTCCAGATTCGAACCACCCTGCCATTCAAATCCTATTTTTTCTGTTCAAACCACTTATCAATCATTGGAGTAATGACGAAGCGGCAACTGGTTACAACTTGTTTTGTGTACTACTCTATACATCCTCTCATCAGTTACAAGTACCTCATTTTCTCTTCTTTCTCTTCTAGTGTAATACTATAATGTTCGAAATCTGACCTGAGTGGGGCTCGGTGTGTTCAATGAGTCTCTGCACGAATCGTTCGACGAAAACGCGGAATTACGGCATCTGTTGTTGGATGACTCTGTTGAACTGGAATCTCCGAATGCTGAATCACCGTCTGGAGATGAGCATGAAGATGCTGCCGACGTCGTTGTCATGGAGTTCATCTGAAATTAAAATTACATTTTGAATCTTTTTGTATCTGTAGCACATTTTCTCTAACTGTTCCCACATAACAATCCAACCATTTCTTTCCCACCTCTCCCTTGCTCTTTAGCTTCTTTATATGCTATGAGAATAGAGAGTTGGTGACCTCTTTGTGACCCATATTGGGCTCTTTCTCTCATTGAGTAAATAAACATGGTGTTAGGCTCAACCCTTATTCAAATAGCTTATATACATGGTTCCCAAAGGAACGAGTTGGTTATGAGCAGAAACTTTCTTGTCTAATTGAACATGAGCTCTTGGATCAATCGGATAAAAAAGGATTTTCAGAGCAACACAAAAGATCAGCAATGGTTCCGTATTTGTGAGTCAGAAAATTTTCTCAGAAAAATATTTTAAGACAGTTGGTTTTCATGCTCGAGCATGCTCCGAATAACGTTTTTTTTTCTACTCGAATCCCGTTAGAGCAATTCTACAGTACGGATCGAATATTACTCTAAGCAGGTGCTCAATGGTTATTCACGTTCCATTCCTATCCTTTCACTCCGGATATCAATTTCCCCTTGCATGCAATATGTCACTTCTTCTACCCTATCCCCTCTTCCACACAAACAATAAATGCTGTCCTTTTTCTTTTCAATGCCATGTGTTTTCTATTCATGATCCTTTGCTCTCCTTCTACTTTTCTCGACCATATGCACAAATGTACACACAGAAATGCTCCATTTTCTTCCGAATGTTCTCTACTTGTCTACATGATCACCATCATCAGGCATCACCGTGAATCATCATGTATCGAATTTCGAATTGGAAGAAGAAAGAAGAAGCAACCAGTAGGAAATCCAGGAAGGAAAAAGAGACACAGAAGGAGTAAGAGCAAATCAAATTTCTTCGCGTTATAAGCAAAAGGCGTTCGTATTCAACTATGGTTAATACTAAGACGACATCTTCTGCTCTTCTTCTTCTTCTTCTTCTTCTTCTTCTTCTGCCGAGCAGAGAGTAAAACAACAGGAAGTCAATTCGAGTATAAACAATTTAGGATTATATATGTTCACAGAAAGTACTTTTAGAAGAAATTCAGGTAAAACGTACCTGATGGATACCATTTTGATATCCCAAATGAGTGTTGTGATGATGATGAATATGCTGACTTTGCTGTTGTTGTTGCTGATGTGCATGATACGAAAGAGCTGGTGGAGGCGGTGGTAAAGTAGAAACTTGCTTCACATGGTCTCTACTGGAAGATGATGGAATTCCAGACACTCCTGGAACAAATGAAGAAGAATATGAGAACTCAACTGATTAATCTTACCAAGAAGCAGTTGATCTCCTCCACTGCTGGAATTCAATTGAGTTTCGAGTGCTTCTAGTTCTTCGAGGAGTTCATCAAGTTCCCAAGCAGTTGATTCTAGAAAATATATAAATTAGTTTATTGACAATATTAAAACTAGTAATTCCAGACAAATATATTGTTTTTCACAATATAACCATACGTTTCTGTTTCATATAAGTCTCATACTGCTTGAAACCGGTCCTCTGTCGATTGTGGTACATTCTGATGTGTGTTTGCTAAAGTTTTGAAGTTTTCAGAATGAAATTTTCAGACAAGACAGTCTTATCAGATAACGAAAAAAGGCGCGAATAAGAAGAAAAGTATACAATAAAAAAGAATTGAAATGAGATGCCACAGTGGAAGAAAAACGGAGAATAAGACTATATTGAAATTTGATACGAAGAGAATTTTTGATTCATGAGAATGGAAGAAACAAATTTTATTGCATTGGAAGAGAAAAAAATAATCGGACAGCGAAGAGAAACTCATAAAATTAGCCGTGATTTGCCAAATTTTCGTTATTATTTTATGTGTTTTTGCGTCGACATTATCAATTAGCATTATCTTATTATTAACACGATGCAAACAAACGTACTATTATTATTATTATCAGGTGACAATATATGTATAGATGGCAAAAGAATGAGTTGGTTTTTGAAATGAAAACAAAAATTAATCCCGAACTCTTTTCATAAGCCTCATTAGATTCATTGAGTCGTCAAAAAGATTGGGTGAGAGAAGAGATGAACGGAGAATAGAAAGCGGAGGAAGGAGGAGAGACACAAACAATAGACAGGTGCACCATCTGATGAGAGCAAGAAGAAAGGGGCGGAGAGAAGAGGGATGAGGTCGAATTGCGACAGATTGCAGATGGAGAGAAAACGATGTATTTAGAGAGGGATAACGAGAAGAAGCACGCTTTGAATTTTTGGTTCGAATTAGTAGTTACGAAGTTCTTGAAACAGGTTAAATTCGATATTTCTTTTATAAATTAGTATAAGTTCTTTATATTCTTGTTGAAATAGATCGCGTGTTCAAACCAAATAACAACAAGGAATTTAAACCAAATCACCTGACAATATTTGTTCAAAAATTGACCCTGGTCGAGTCCAAGAATCATAAAAATCGATTGATAACACTAAATTTATCAACAAGTTGTTATCTATGTATCAACTAATAGAAAAAGCAATTATACTTTCTTCATCTTATGAACTTTTTTCGTGCATTATTTCTGTTCTTCAGCAAAGAAAACCAGAATTCTCAATTACAAGTACTTGACTGTTTTATGTAGTGGAAACAATCTCAAAAATGCTTTTCTGAATTGCTCTCAGACGTCGTGACCTGGTTTTTCTCGGTGACGCAACATTTGATAGGTACACCAAATGACGTGGAAGACGTCGTCGGTGCACCAGCTGCCATCAGAATTCTGTGAAGCGAATGAGAAAGGCCGGAAGGAGGGAAGGAGAATGCTAGGAGGTGTTACGTAACATGGATCATTGTCGGAAAGCAAAAAGAGGAAGATGTATCGGTTTCTTTGGAGATGAATATGTATTCTAGAGATTACAAGAAAAAGAAAACAATACTCAGAAATTCATCAATCAAAAATTACTTTGGGATGGAATACTAATTGAAGTTCGATTCGAGGATTAAAATCTAACTTCGAGTATTTTCCAAGAACACATTTTTAAAGTTGCAATTTGCTGGTCTCGACCACGAATAAAAGTATGCATCTTGATAAAGGAACTCGAGAACTACTGGCCACTTGCAACGAGACGAAAGAGAGGCAATGAGGTCGGATCGGCACAAAAAAAGGCGACAAATGACCGGCATTCGTCAGATTTACAACCACTTGTCACCTATCCAATTGATTGGGAAATAGATGATCAGAACGATTCAGAAATTAATGAGAACAGAGGGGGAAGTTCATGATTCATCAGTTCAGATATCTCTATTCCTAATGATTAATGGTTCAAGTCGTTCGAAGAAAAGAACGGTAATTGATGATTACGTGACAGAAGAATGGGAAGGAATGACTGTGTCATGATTGAGTTTTCATTAGAGAAGAAGTCATCACACCGTAGTTATATATATATATATATATATATATATCGAAGATTCATTCTAATTAATAAATCTAATCTTTTAGAAAATTAATGTGATAGATCAAAAGATTCAGTAGTGATTGATGTAGAAATGAAAAAGACAGACTCATTACATGTATTTAGAATCAAAACTCTCTCTATCTATTGTTTCGTGAATGTAGTTATGTCAACACAATACGTGTACAACATTTCTGCATAAGGTGCCAACAACGTGATGTTTGTTGAAGCTTCTAAAGCCTTCAAAGCCCTAAAAGACTGTTTGATTCGGAGAGAATCAGAAAATACAAATTTGGGAGCGCCCGGAAAGCTCGTTGTTCTTGTAGGAGTACTACGTGAAGTTATGTGTATTTGACACTTTTGAGAGAAGGGAAACAGAGGAACGTAGTATAGTGAAATTGAGACGAAGTTCGTGAAGATGAAACTAAAAAGGAGCTAACTAGGAGGCAGAAAGTAAACTGAGAGTGAAGAAATAGGGATTAAGGGTAAAGATGAGGATGGGAACCCTATGAACGAACGGAAATTATTCCAAAAAGAGCCGAGTAATTGGTGGAAAAGTATAGAAACTGTTCCAGAGGTTTAGATTTTTGGGAAAACAAGTTGCAAGAATTTTAAGAAACGTCTAAATTTAGGATTACGATGATTCGATACTATTCAAATTTCCTGATTTTTTGAATTAGTACTTTCAAAGTAGCAACAAAAGCAGAATTTAAAAATTCTCGACGTAAAATCGTAAAGCTGGGCTCTTCACTTCGCTTCGTTTTTTTCTCTTTTTGTTCCTCCTCACAACTCAGAATCCAATTCTCATAAATCAAACCGACGCCCGAGACGAAGATAGACTTTTTCATCTTATGTTTTCAATTGTTCCTTTTCTTTCTTCTCATTTCCAAAAACTTCGGAAAAACGGAGAAGAGTGTGAATGTCTATTCGGACGTATTTGCATATCAGGTAAAAGAAATGAAAACAAGAATAGTGTGAGAACATTTTGAAGAGATTTAGAAATCAAAGAAATGGGGAATCAAATTGGAAATGAATCGGAATGGAACGAAGAAAAGGGAGAAGAAAAAGAAAGGAGAAGAGGTGAAGAACGAATCGAATGACATTAGGCAAATTGGATAAGTCGAAGACGGATACGGACTAAAATTTTGAAGTTTAGAGGGCCCGGTTCAAACTCTTTTCGCTGTTTTCCTGTGATAATCATTTCAATGAAAATTACGTGGCAATAAACTATGAAGCGGCAAAATCTAAAGCTGTTTCAGTTTCAAAAGTATCCGAAAGAATAATTCAGATTTCATTTCTCTACTTCTATCAAAAACGCAATTTGTCGGCTACAACTTTTCTAGAAAAAAGTAAATTATAATTTCGGCCAGAACTGCAGTTCCCAATTCTAAAAATTTGTTGTGTACCAATGCATTTATTCTATCCTTTCGTGCCACTATAGCAATAATAATTTGTCACTTTTTATAGCTTTGGCGGCATACTGGACGACAAGATATAAGAGAGAAAGTCTATAAATTAAGTTTCGAATGGAGGAACAGGTGCTCGAAGGCTCAATTGGACTCTTAGAAATCATTGAGATTCGAGTTGAAAGAAGATCGAAAAGTAGGTCAGAAGTGGAATTGAATTTAGAATCGAAACGAAGAAGCAAAAAGAAAAAAAACAAAAGAAAAAAGAAGGAGAATTGAGGTAAAGGAATGAAAAAGGACAGCTGTCAATGAACATATCGAAATAGAATTCAAATGGATTGGTAGGAAGAAATTGAAGAGAAAATAAATGGGTGTTCCCCTATTCTGGAAGATTCTTGTTTTCAGAGATTGATTATCTATTTGTAGAAAAAACCACCATCCTAATGAAAACGAGAAGAAGAGAAATCTCAAATTCAAAAATTCGGTTTTCTGAGAAATTCAAACCTACAAAATCGTCGAACTGCTTCTACCAGTCACTCCAAATCCATTCCGATTTCTGCCTAATCCTGAGTAATAAAAAGTGGCGTAAGGTCAGAAACAAACAGTCATTTGTCTGGATAGAAGAAATCCGGGTGTAGGGATAAAAACAACCTTCAGGGTGTCGTCGGCAACACAATTTCGCACATAATAGTCCGCCATTATACGCTCTCTGCGTCTACGCGGAACACCTTTTCTATCAAATGGAAAGCCGCCTTTGATGAAAATTAGAAGAAGAATACTGTACAGTCCGAACACATTACTAACAAGGATAACGATGTTTCATGTTGTTTTATGGACCGATTTCAAGAATATGAGACAATGTTTTTTTTTCTTTTCTGATGGGTTTTTGAATGCTTGAAATATTTTGATCTTTTAAAAGTAGTGAGAACTGAAACTTTTTTTTTTGACAAAGAAAAAACTAACCTTTAATGTTATTCATACTGTATCTGACAGTGTCGATTGGCGGTCTCGGTGGTACCTGTGGTCTGGCTCGAATCTGCACCGGATAAGGATCCGGGAAGTCGTAAGTGTCCATAGTGACAGACGGCTGAAAATAATTTACATAAGAAGCATAAAGCACAGAGCAGAGAGAGAGAGAGAGAGTAAAAAAGAACATCAGGTCAAGAGGGTCCTTATACAATTTATATTATGGTAAGGCTACTTGATTAGTTCTGAACAACGGGGGGAGACTAGTAGTGTAAAACATAAAACAGTCTGTCTACGCACTGCTGTGGAGTACCCAGTATGTTTATGTGTGCTCCGCGCGGAAGCTCTTCCACCGTAACTCAAATATTCGAAAGGATTGCGCAAGTCACTGTTTGTTTCTCACTATCTGTGTGTGGCGGTTCAATGGATTCTTCCGGACGAAAAGAAGAAGAGAAAGAGAGAGAGAAATGACAACTGGATGACAAGGAAAATGATAAGAGGAAACGGAACGTGTGCTCACATGGAAATGAATGTTGATCGGATCATGTCTCTAAAAACGCGAGTGATACTTTGGGAGGGAGGATTTGTTGGAATATGGGAAGGAAGAGGTCAGGAAAAAATGACTTTGTTTCACAGGAAATGAGTATTCAGTTACAGATACCATAACTATATTGAGGAGAAGGGAAGAATGCCAAGTCAAAGTTCAGAAAGCAGAGCTTCAAGGTTCCGTACTTTAAGAAATTCAGGAAACAATGATAAATGCACTGTACTGTATTGCAATTCATCAGAAAACAATAAGTGCCACTTGAAACAAACATCGAAAAAACAAAATCCTGGCGACGTCTTTTTCTCACTTTTTATCTCGTAAAATGTATTCAGGAGAGGAGAAAAGACTATTACAAGACTGGTATATTTTCTGACAGTAGAAGAGAGGAACGTTTTCACTTTATCGAGAAAAAAGAAAAGGAACGACTGAGAAAACGACGGAAAGATCGAAAAAAACAATATATGTTTCTTTTCGTTTTCGTTTTAACACATTTCTCTCGAGTAGTGTTGGCTGATTTGTTTGAAGAAGATGAGACGTTGAAGAGTACTCTCACAGCTTCTTGATGAAATTTCGGAACCAAAAAATCTCGATTAAATACTAAAAATGCTGCTGGACTGGAGTGTGAAAGTACAGAAAAATTAGTATCATAATACGAAATTCTCTCGAAAGGAGAAGAAGAAATTCTGAGAGATGCGAAAATTGGCAACAATCTAGAGGGGAAACAATATGGGTTTGTTTCATTTCTTTTGGAAAATAGCCAATGTTATTATTACTATATACAAGTTCGATGTATACATATACTCTCTTTCGTTTTCTCATTAACTGAATATTCCAGCTAAAAGGAAAAAAAAACTATGAAAGAGACGTGAAAATAAATAGAAAAAATGTATGCAAAGTGGGTTGTTTTTGTTTTGGTTTTTAAAAGAATTTTTTGAATGAGTTTGTAGTAGTAATATGCAAGTAATGTGTTTTTCGAAGCCAATTGGTTCAAATATGGTACAAAATTTTAAAAATAAGTCTGGAATAAAACAAAATGACATCAACTCGTCTGGAACAGAATCGGAAGTGACTATCACCCAAAAAGACTCTTAAAATCGATAGATAAGAATTCTCAATAAATTGATAACCTTCTCGGCAGGAAGAACTTTGAAATGATAAGGAAGAAACAGTAAAATGGGATATTTCTTCTTTTCTTTTTCCTATTACGTCATCATTTAAATGGAACATCATGTTCGACAAACAAAAGTATGTTCCGAAAACGAAAAGAAGAACATAAAATTGAAGTGATAATGATTTGGATATTCTTATTCGAATCAGTCAAATTTCCGATAAGAAAGAGACAAATTTCGTGATATTCAAATCAGATATCAAGAGATTCGTGTGGGATATTGTAGACGCAGAAACATGGAAAAGAAGAAGAGAGAAAGATTTAGAAAATTGTTTGCATAATCAAGAGGTGATGATTTGATGATGGTCGGAAGGGAGGAACATGATGATACTCTTATTCTTCAGAAGTCATTCCACCCACACAAATATGGGAAGAAAAGAAAAAAAAGGGGAATGAAATGCAAAAAGAAAAGGGGAAAAGTTTTTTGTTTGCATTTGTAATGCAATCACTTTTAAGGAAAAGTGAGAGAGTGATGGTGACGGTGTTTGAGAACAGGAAAGTTAAAATAGAATAGTGTGAGAAATCGAAGAGACTTAGAAATCAAAAATACACAGAAGAAAAAGGAAAAAGACCTGCTTGTTTTCTTTTCCTCCAGAGAGACGGTCGAAAGAGCAACAGAATAATGAGTAAAAGGTTGGAGCCAAGGTGCCTGCTGCTCCTGGAGTCGATGAATGAGTAATAGCATCAGGAAAGCAGGCGGTTCTCTCTAAGAAAAATGGCGAAAGGAAGCGTTCCGTGACGGATGAGTCACAAAGAATGTGAAAAGAGAAAAAGAGATTTGACACGCAATAGTAGAAATGTAAATTATATGAAATTGATATCGGATGTCAATTTATGGGTCGTTTAGGCTGAAATTGAATTTTAAAGAGAAAAGTTGCATCTTTGAGCTTATTTTATAGCTAATTCTATTTTTAAAACTGTATCAAAAAAGTTTTCATTAGAAAGGTTTTGGAAGTAATTTAGTGCAGTTAGAGAATAACACTGAATACGCTTTAAAAAAGTAATAATTGAAAGAATGGGTACATGGAAAGAGTTAGACTTCAGCTTTGAAAAGTTCAAAGATTTCCGTTTTAGAATGTATTCAACATTTCATGTTTTGGGTTCAACGGGCACAAGTAAACAACCAAAAACAGCCAAAAATGAAACTAATGTTCTGTGTACTGTGTGACATTCTCTATTTTCAAGTTCTATTCGAATGATGATGATGGATTGCATGTCAAAATGGACAAAAAGTTGAACTACACTACTTTTTTCTGCATTTTTCTTCAAAAAATAAAACAAAAAAAACATGATGGATACTACGGTAGTTGGTTATATTAGAAAATGTTAAACTAAAGAGAGAGGTTACCTGTCGAAAGGGCAATATAAAATTGTACAAAGAGGTACCTGTCGCCTCGTTTTAATGTGCCTCAATTCATCATCAATTTGAGATTGGAGCCATATGAATATTAGATTAAGTTCTCTCCGCTCCGTCTGCACCTCGATAATAAATTTACGAGGTTTTTATTGTAAAGTGCACGTTCGGAAAAAGCGTTTTTTGTAGAAAACATCTGGAGGGATCTTTTCAAATGAAAATTGTGCATTTTATACATTTTTCTCAACTAAGACAAGAATAACCCGGATTAGGATTAAAATAATGTGGAAAATAGAAGGGAGAGTTTGGAATATTGTGAAAGATGGGACACACCCATAGAAACTGAGAAAGGAAATGGACGTAGAAGGAGAGAGGAGAGATACTATCTATTACCAGCTCATAAATCAAATAATTTAGTTCGAGGTTAATTAGTTAGAAGACTCAGAAGACGTCATAAATCAGAGGGCGTTGATAGGTTTTTCTTACGCCTAAAAAGGTGAGATCTGGATGATCGGAAGGCGAGACAATGAGGGTTATGGTAGGCGGAATGAAAGAGAAGTTTGGGAATGAGACGAAGGGAGATCATTATTTTAAGTACTTCGAAGAAACGATATCTCGAAACTATGCGAAACAAGAAAACATCTGCAAATGATATAAGTATATGCAAGCGGGCTAATGTGTGGGTCATATGGCAAAAGATGATCATTTTCTATGAATGATGATCTCCCCTCTTCAATCCTATTACGAGACGAGGCGGCCCATAAACCGACACAGCTTATCGCACATCATCTATTCGTTAATTGGATTATGGCATACATACACACAACCGATACCATTTCAAGGCAATGACAAGAAGAAACGAAGAGAGAAATATGAGATTTATTTGAAGGAAAAGAATAAGTACTGAGTCCCAAAAGTTTCTTCTGAATTCTCATGCACAAGAAAATTTACAAAAGAGAAAGAAGCCTCTCACGGAGGTACACATAGGTTGAGTAGAGGAAAGGATATCAAGTTTCGGAAAAGGTCTAAGAAATAAAAAAGACGTGTGCACTTTTTCTGAGTACTCAGGTATCTCCGGAAGCTTTGTGAAGACAATAGTACTCAGAGATGCGGTAATCGTAATCCTGAGAAAACAGAAAAAAAAATGAGAGAGAGGAAGAGAAATCCAGGAGACATGTTGTTGGAAGAAGATAATTCTTGGCTCGCCGCCAATATATCCGACCAATGCACACAGAAAATGAAGGAATTGTGGAATCGAGAGATGAGAAGTGAAAACAAGATCAATCAAAGAGGTGAGATGGGAAGAGAAAAAGACAATATTCTCTAACTTCGTTTATCATTTTATCTCTCTTGTTCTTGCGCTCGCGCGGCTTCCGGTCTCTATTGAGCTGCTCTTTTCGTTTACCGCAAAGTTTTTGGTTGGGAAAAGATTCAATTGCCTGAGAAAGTTATGAACAAAAAGATTATGGTTTTTTTTTAGGAAAGATAGAAAACGAAACAAACTCCACGAAGTTGGCAGAAACTGATTTCTGATTACAGGTCATATGCGGTGTTCATTTTCAAGGTTTCAGTTGGTATAATTATTGTGGAAACCCGTGAAATCAGGATTTGATAGGTTTATTGATTTAAACTGTTGAGAAAAACTGCCTACTCGGTATAGAACAAGTGCAAAACCTAACCTTGAAAATTTAGGAGAAACTCCGGAATCGAGAAACCTAACGAGGTGTCAAAACTCAGAAAGTGTGTCAAATATTTGTGGTGTTGTACTGGTGTAAAAAATCTTTCTTCATTTTTTTCCGGATGCTCTCTCTCTCTCTCTTTTTTTTGAAAAATGTGGTCAAGAGGGACACAAAAAAGCGACCCAGTCGGGTTGAAAAAGAGAGGTCTCGTTGAATTCCAACTGCCAATCTCTTTCTTCTCCTACTCTCTGCGAAACGGAAACATTTTGGGTCCCCGCATGTGGATATCTGCGTATCCATTATTCATACACTATTTTCCCTTATTTCTGGTCAAAGGAGAAGCATCAGGAAGGGTGGTGGCGGTCTGAAGAAGAAGAAGGAGCAGGGCGTCGACCGATGAAAAGATGGAAGATGTTTCATCGGCGCCCGCAATCGCCACGAGTTAACAGAAAGATCGTGGAGAGCTGGCAGACATCACAAAACTCATGACGGAGATTGATGAGAAGCGCGACGACTCCGCGCGGTACGCGTAGAGGAATAGAGAAAAGAAGAGGGAACGCTTCTTGGCGCGGTGCCAAGAAGAAATAAATAGACGGAAGAGAAATGGGTTTACACTTCTTATCTGGTCATCAGTTAGAAATTTCTAAATGAATTTTTATCCGGAGTCAAGATCTTAACGTCGAGCGAGCAACTGGTGAGGACGGAGTGAACATATGGTATTCACACAAAATGAAATGACGTGTTGACTGGCAGAATCCGGATTTTAAAAGCTAGATAAGTTCAAGAACTTTTGAAAACTTCATAGTTTTCGAGATTTACGATGATTTCTAGTGATTCTAAGTTTTAGATAAGAAGAACAGAATAGAACGGAAAATAAACCAAAGAACTGTGGAATACGTTATGTTTCGTATAATAGATTTTCAATTTCATTCTTCGATGAGTTATGAGGTTCTCTGTCATCAAAATCTTATTCAACGATCTGCGAATCTAATATCAAAATGTCATCATCTTGGTGACAACTGGGATGGCACGACCTCTTACCCGCAGGGACACAACTGTTCGTTTTACACCAGATACACCACTCATAGTGCCACTTACTTATATCTCTTCGCTGTAACACTTAATTTTGAGTCAACGACGACAACGACTTTTCTCTGTTTGTGTATACACAAACTTTTGTTTTTATCACTCGACGAGATCTTATCCGAATTGATCGATTCTCATGAATCAAAAAACAAAAAGAGTTAAGCTGGAGTCCGAAAGCAAAGTGGACCTTGTAGATGAAATTACGTTTAGTGACCACAGTCTCAAAAGTAAAACGAAAAGGCGAAAAAGAGGAGGGTGTTTAAAAATTGATGAAAACAAATTTGGATAGAAGAATGGGCGTGTAGCGTGCGCATATTTTACGAAAAACGAAACGATAGACAAAGTTAGAGACCACCCCCCGAAATGGTGCATTTGCAACAATCATGAAAAATGTGAGAATTTCTGAGAATTTCTGAGAAGAAGAGGAGGGAGAAGACAAAAGAAACGTGATGTATTTGAGGAGAAGCAAGTGGTAAAAAGAAGAAAAAAAGACGAAAAAGATGGCCACACATTGAGGAAATGGACTAGAACAACGGCAGAGAGATGCACTCCGAAATTATTTGAAAAGAAAATAACTTTTTGGAGAATTTTATTGCAAATGAGCTGTCAGGAGAGAGATTATAACGATTCTGAGATTCTCGAATCTTGATTTTTTAGAACTTGAAGAAAACTGTATAGAAACCATATGGTGCCAAAGCAAAAACTGCGAAAGACAGAACTCGTTGACACTAAGACTGTGGTGTATTCAGCACCGTTTTCCGAATTCAATCATCTCAAAAAGCTGAATAAGTTCAGCTATATCATCAACGTTTCTCCAAAATTTCTCTGAATATATGAACCTAAATCGAAAGCTACAGTCTTAGTCTGAAATTCCATGAAGAGACCGTCAGTTTTTAGTCGAAGTCTGTCAAAAACTAGTATTCAAAAAAGGAGATGAGACAACCTTTCCAAAAGTGATATAAAGTGTAAGTGGATAAAATCCATTTGAAAACTATAAAAGAATGTAAGAGAGAAAGAGGAGAAGTCTCAACCCTTTAGCACAGCAAGGTCATAATAGTTAGATACGCGGTGCTGGGTGCTGAACATACAATTGTGTACGTATGAATAACCATAGGACCGGGAAAAGAGAGGTAGAAAGAGGGAAAGAGGTGAAAGAGAATAAGAGTTGAATCATATTGAAAAAGCTCGACAAACCGTGAAAAATCAATGTGTCTATTATAGGTCATGATTTCCGAAAATAAGAGGTAAATGGTGAATTGAAAGACAGAAAGTTCCCACGAACGGAGAGGGCATCTGGCGAATTTGTATACAAAAATGAGACATCTGTGTCTCTCCAAAAGCCTATTCTCTGTCGTTTTCTCTATTATAATTTGTATAACTGACTATGTCTCCAAATCTTTTCTGAGATAATTAGTATATATGAGGAAGAGAAAAAGAGCAGATTGGTGAACAATTAGGGACTTAAGATAATAGAGAGCAAACGGCAGCAGTTGAAAATAATTTAGAGAGTTATGAATGGGATTATCTCTTTTTCTAACGCTCAATTAAATAGATAGTAACTGAAAAAATTGAAGTAATCTGAACAGAAAACTGTATTTTCACTAAAAAAGGAAAACAAAAAGGTGTTTTGTCTGTGTATTGTTTTGTTTACTCCAACTCCTTCGTATATTTTTGTACAGTTGTTTTTCTCCCCTAGTCCTTTTCTCTCCTTTTTGATATGAACATTCAAATTACAGTCGTGCGAAATAAAGCAAATGGAATGAAGAAGTTGGAAGAGGCTGAATTTTTTCAGAAGGTCCTCTTGACGACTCAACAAGTTTATGTTTAGTTTCAAGAGACTTGAATGTTGCTGGAGAAAAATACAGGGCAGGTGTTCGAGAAGCTTTTCGATAAGTTTTAAGGATAAAGAATGAGAATAAGAAGTGGGTTGAGAATACTTCCAAAATTTTGGAGAAAACCAAAGTGAAGACCCCCAATTCATGGGGAACTTTTAGCGATCTCTGAATCTCTTTGAAAACAGAAACAGAATTGAAATTAAAAGTTAGACAAATGCACTAGATCTCAAAAAATGAAAACTTTGCAATCAATAGTTGAATGTATAACTTTTGAATATGTTGAAAAGATATAGAACATTTTGGAGCGCATCGAGTCGAAAGTGTTCAAAAAAGGATCGTTTTATGTCATAAAAGAGCGGGCGCTCGGCACTTTCCGTCCTCAATAACCATCACTTTTTATCTATCATTGTACATTTCATCATTTCATCCTTTGTCTTCTGATAATGGAGAAAGAGGATCATTTGTATGAAATGAGCTCTATCCAAGAAGAGAAAAGAAATCATTCGAAATGATGAAGTGTTGGGGGCAGATGTCTAGTGTCATATAGGGAGAAAGAGACAGTTCGATTACGTAACAAAACAGGTGCACGACAAATTGAAAACTGGAGAGAAAGAGAGAAAGAAGAATGCATTTGAGATGGATATTCAATTGATAGGGAACAGAAAAAAGAAGGAATGAATTAAGAGAAGAGGAATAAATGATGCTGATGAAGGTCGGAACGAGAACGGAAATGAAGATGAAACTGGAAGAAAAGGGAGGGGAAAATGGAAGGACGAAGAGGATGGTTTTCAAAACCAACATGGAGGTGGATGGTGTTGAGAACAGAGTCAGAAGTACAAATTTATAGAAAAAGCGATACGGTATGATTGTTGAAACATGTTTCTATACCGGAAAACGGTTTACAGGGTGAGAGACGACTGTTTTAGAATATAGGAAACCGACTGTCAGATTTAATTAATGAGCCTAATGGCACGTTGCCGAAAACCCCTGCGAGAGGGTATGAGGCACAGTTTTGTCTGGAATTCGAAGAATGACAACTTGAGTAAATCAGGAAATGAAAAATTGAAATTTTTGAAATGATGTTGAAGAAAAACCGGAAAATCAGAGACCACAAAGCTGTTTTTCTCACTCAGTTCTTGCTTTAAAAAAAGAAACTACTCAGAATTGCAACAAAACCAAAAAAGTCGCCGTCGTCGTCAAAAACCTTTCGGTAACAATAACCAGTTTTCGGAAGAAATCCCGGAAGGATTGAGCATTTGCATATTCAATGAAGACCTCTTTTTCTCTCTGTTTTCTTCTCAATCTGTCGGACCTTTTTGTGTCAAAAAAGGCCATTGAGGCGGAAGAAGAAGCGGGTAGAAGAAGAAGAAGCCGACAAAAATTAGAGGTCTTCTTCTTGTTTATGAACAGATGCCGGTAGAATTTCATGAGAAACAAAAAGAGAATCGGTAGCTGTGAGATAAATTGAATTATTATGTAAATGTTATGTGAAAAGAAGGTAGTTGTCCGACGCTGTCCGGTAAAGTACTATATCGTTGGTAGAAAAAAAGAGAAAAGAAGAAGAAGAAGAGACATAGAAATGTATACACATTGTATAAAACACAATATGTATAACAATCTGTATATGTTTGGGTTTTGCAGTCAGATCAGTGACAGAAGAGAAGAAGAAGAACTGGTTTCAGTATGTTTGGCTTTTCAACTTTTTGACAGGATATTGGCAGAAAAAGGTGAGAAAATGAGAATAGGTTGAGGGGAGAATGAGGAAAACGTTGAAATAAAATAGAAGAGTTACTGTAATAAGATCACAAAGAAGAATAGAACTCACTTCAGTTTCTTGATCAACGTTATCTACAGAAGGCTCTCCAGTTTCTTCTTCATCGGAAACTTTCTTAACGTCTTCTTCGGAATCTCCTTCTTCGTATTTGTTCTTCTCTTCTTCTGAACAGTTTTTTTGAAATTGTTGCTCTTCAAGTAAATTGAAAAGTGGCGGAGGAGCTTCGATTTCGTCAAGTTCCAAATGAATAGCGTTGTTCAAAAGTGTGGATGATGAGGGTGGAAGAAGACTTGCAAGAAGGGAAATGCTGTAAAATGAATGGAATTTATTTGAACTGCCAATGCGTTTTGTTGTCTTTGTGAAAAGAAGAGAAGGAGGAGTGAGAATGGATGAATTCTTTCAGTTTCTCAAGTTTAGAATTCAGAAGTGGAATGCATCTCTTTTGAGGAAACAAGGAACAATCTGCCAAAATTTTTGATGAATTGCTCAAAGAAAGTGGACGACAGCATTTTGATGAAAACGAAGAGGAGAGGGTCAGAAAGTGAACAGTGAATGACAAGGACTCCTAATTCTGAATTGCATGAAGGCTTACGCAATTCGAAACTGACAGAAGACACGCTCCGGTAAAAACGATGAATTGAATTGAGAGATAGAGAGGGGGACATGGCAACAACACGGGCCAATGAACACCTGGTACTGGGAGGATTTGTGGGACAGATTTCGGAGATTTATAGAATTAGAAAACTCATTTGAGGAGAGTAATAATTACAAATACTCTTTCTTAAAACAGGAAGAATAGTTTCGATTGATCTAAAAAGCCTATATTGCAAGAAATCGCCGAATGGTCTTATCGCATTTGTTCAAATAACCAAAGTGTCACTGCCGACACGGTACTGAATCGATGCTCAGTGACTTAAAAAAAGAGTGTCACACTTAATGTTCGAATGAGAGGTACATGAAATGAGTGCACAGGCTTTGAAAGATATCGAAACAAGGAGAATAAAGCGTGAACCCTAGAGCCATTTTCAACTTCTCTAAATATCTTTCTCCAAATTCGTCTAGATCACCCATAAACCAATTTAATTAGCCTCCTTACTGTCTTAAAAATTCAAAAATTTTCTTTCAAAAGCAACAATAAAAGTCAGAAAATAGAAAGAGGAATAGAGGGCAACACATGAAATGAAGGGAATGAACATAAAGTGAACATGAGAGAGAACAAGGGAGAATCCATTGTTTCAGAATGTCGTCGTTCTACTCCGTTTTGTCTGCGTCTCTTCTTCTGAAGCATGCAACTATGTACTCTCTCATCGGAACATGCGCGAGCACAGATTGAAATGAACAGAGAATAGAGGAATAGAAAGAGAATGGAAATGATTTATTCATTAATGTTCTGGTATGTTCATGGGAAGAGAAGGGCAAAACTGCCTCACATGTAACAAGAGTAGACAATCTTCTTCTTATGGACTTTTCCGGCAGAAAAAATATTTTTAAGAATGGAAAAGTTTCCTGAACTCTGGAATCAGTCTTCAAACTTTCGTTTATAGTATTTCTGAATTCTCTGCTAAAACTCAAATGAGCCAGAATATTCAACTCAAAAGACCCCACAAATAGAATTAAAACTACGGTAGGTTAGGCGGAAAACGTACAAATGAATAAGACCTAGATAGTCTCCATCTGCCTTTTTGTGTCCTTCCGTTCCATTTCTTTCGCCGGATTGTCACTAAATCATCTGCGTATGATAAATGACCGTAACCAGAATGATTCGAAAAAGAGTGGAAAATGAGGTCAAATGGGTGGCTTAAATAGGGAAGTAATTTACTGGAAAGGGAGGGATTAGGCTACTACGTGATGCTCTATCTTTTGTTGCGGAATTGGAAAAAGAACTAATCAATTCAGAAGAATCTATACCAATAAACCAACAACAGAACATATAATCAAGTTATCTGAATGCATGAGATAGGCGTACGAAAAGGGTTGAACGGACATGTCGGGCGAGGGATCATAGAGAATTGAGAGACACAGAGAATCACCAAGTTGAGATAGCAATCTTTGCTCGATTGAGGATTGTGGTCCGGTCAACTGATGACCACTAGAGATATGAGGGAACATACTACCATGGCTTTACGAAAAGAAATGGAATAACTGATTTCTATGCAAATGGTTTTTTGGTGAATACTAGAGAGGAGATATCTTCTGAAGAAGGAACACACTTACTAGATGATAACTATAATCAAACATTTTTCTAATATTTATACCTATTCTGAACATTTATCCAGCTAGTTATTTTAGCCAGGTATAATTTCAATGTTTCCACACTTTTCCTGGAGTCAACATCCCTGCCTGAGTCGATTCGACCGTCATAACTCACACCGTCCCGATGCTCACCTCATTTTCATTTTTCACTTCTATTCTTTCAGATAAACGTTTCAAATTGGCTCAGATCAAACGGCAAACACTTGAAAAGTGTGCATAAGGTAATTACGAGAAAGACCATTGGAAGAGTCAAGTGTTTACGGACCACTAACATTTCATTGCTTTCTCTCCAACTCCTTCATATGAAAGCTACTTACCATTTCTCTCCTAAAAGTTGTTCTTCCTCGTCGCTGTCAATTTCCAGATCACATTCCTCTTCACAACTTTCCATATCTGAAAATATAACAAAATTGAAAGAACAAAGAGCAACGAAAAAAGAAAAAAGAATGAAGCTCCGTTAAACCAGAGATATCAGGAAACGTACATTTTGTTTTGTTTCAAGACTTGAAACTTGAGAAGTCATTTACATGGATAAAGCATTTTTAGAGAACAAAACTTGGTTTCGTTGAGACAAATTGTGTTTTGGTGTTTTTTATGGTTTCTATTTGGGAATTCAAAATTTCGAGAGTTATCGAAATATAAAAACCTCATATGTGTACGGTAGAGGACCGGAATACTTTTTCTGTAAAGTTCAAGCCAAGATGTTGAAACGATAACAGTGAATGATTTAACAAACAATAAACCTGCCCCAAGAAATACTTTTCTCAACTAGAAGAAATCGGAATTTTCTTATTTCCAACCCAACAGGTGAGTGAGTCTTTTAAAAAATTGGCTTTCTGAAATATAAAATAACAAAAATGGATCCTTAGTTGTTAAGAAAGTGCAAAGAAATAGATATAAGTACATCCATGTATCCGAACAAGTAAAAAAGGAGGCGGATACAAAGAAGGAGGGGGGAGGATTGAGAAAAGAGGACACATATATTTCTTCCGCGCGGAAAAGAAGGCGGCAAAAACGTACTAATGCGCGAGAAAATAAGAAGAAGCAGCATATAATGACCTATGATAGAGTCCCAAAGGACCAGCAATATGGTATTGTGGGTATAGAATATGCAAATTTGTGAGAAGAACGAAAGAAATGAAAAAATAGAAGCAAGAAGAAGAATAAGAAGAGAAGACATAATGAGAGAGAAGAAAAGTTCAGGGTGCGCAAATACCGGTGGACAATATTTAGAATAGTTGACATAAAAAATAAGAGGATTATTATTAATGAGTCTCTCGGCACGATAGGGAAGGAGAACACATGAAACAATGGAATCAGAACATGATAGAGGGCAAATGGAGACAAGAATTACAAGAAATAATTTTTCTTTCCAAAACAAACAAGTTTTTTTTAAAATTTTGAACCTGGCCGAGAACCAACGAGTTTCTGCCCGTGGCTCGCTATGATTCTTAGAAGAAATTGCTCCAGAATGAATAGTTGGAAATGTTCCGAATGAATGTTTCTGAATTCTTGAAACATTGGGAGGGCTCAGGCTGCAATTTAAATGAGAAATGAGCCGTGGAACGAACTTTGAAGAATAGAATAGCCATGTTCATGTCTTTGTCTTCCTCTTCTTCTTTTCTGAGCTCCAACTCCAATTAGCCATTTGCCTCAACCTCAATCACGGGGGGGGGGGGTCTCGACTGCAGCTTTTCGAAAACTAATTGGTCCTCCCACACAACAAGACTAACGGGATAATATGGAGGAAATACGGAAAGGAAGAAAATGAAATAACTCAAAATTAGTGACGGGAGAAGTTGTTGGAGTACAGTTATTGAGACTTGGAGAAATACGGAATCGAATGAAAAGGAAATGAGTCAGAAATGAAAAAATCTTTGATTGCCAAGTACACATCACCCTGGTGAGTAATTCAATAAGTGTCTAAAGATTCAAATTAGTTTTCTAGGAGAGTACAGTTACTCTGTTCAGATGCATTTGTTGAGATTGTTGAAATGGTTCGATTTAAAAACTAAATGCAGCATTTGAGTCCAAAAGAAATTTACTGAAACAAGATTACAGTAGGAATAAAAACTTCAATTTAAATTCACAAATGCCATGTGTTTTCAGAGATTTCAGATTCTTTTCCCTGTTCGTCAGTACTTTTCCCGCAGAACCCTCTTATTTATCTTTCAGAATTAAAATCTGACTGTCATCGAACTCTGCCCTCTCAAATTGTCAACCATTCCTATGTCATCATATTTTTTCCGTTTCCTTCTTTCCCCATTCCATTTTTTTTCATTCCCAATGGACAGTTCTAGCAAAATCTTTAGAAATAAGACGGTTTTAATGATTTTACCCAAACGATAAGGGAAGGAAAGACTGATGATAAGGTAGAATGAACTCATTTCATTCTTGAGAATTTTCTATGGAATTTACAGTTTTCTTTTCAGTTCACTCATTATTTTCTTGTTTCAGATGTTTGTTCGAACTTGGATTCTGCTCTTAGTATTTCCAGTTATAGTGAGTACGAATGGTAAGTAATTCGTTCCAAATCTAAGTAGTCCAGTTAATATTCAGAATGCTACGTGACTCCATGTACTCGTGACATCATTATTGTAGTTGATGGGTCAAGTTCCATGCAAACAAGTACATATGTTTCACAGGTATAAATCATACATATTTCAGTTTTCAAAGCTTTTTTTTTTAGGAAATCAACATGATCACAAAACTGACATATTCATGGACACTGGATGAATCTAAAGTGAGATTGGCTCTTGTTGGTGCTTACTTTGGCAATGAGTTCAATGGATTGGATTACTTCACTGATGGGTTGGCTTTCACTAATAATTTCTGACAAAATAGTTTTAAATACTTTGATTTCCAGTTCGCTTGTCGAAAAACGTCTTCAATCATTCCGTCTGGCAGCCATGCAATATGGACTTTTCAACGGAGATTTCAATACGTTCGTCTCATATTTTCTACCACTTCATTCTCTTTTTCTCCTTCCAGAACTGTTCGTTTTCTTGATGAGCGTTATGTTGGTCAACGAGCAAACTTTGGTCCCAGAATAAATGTTCAAAAGAGGGTTGTAATATTCACTTCACATAGTGGAGTTGATGATATTGCATCGACAAAAGACACTTTGCAACGATTCGGACAATTGGGATATGCAGTGACACTTGTTGGAATCGGAGTCAGTGAAAGTGTCTACAAGAGTACATATTATCATAAGGTACAGCTTCTGATTTATGTTTAGTATCTGAACTTCTTATTTTCAGTTCGTTTCTGTTCAATTATTTGAGTTAGGAGTAGTTGCTCAATCAATTATCGATTCAATCACCGAAGATGGAATTTGTTTCTTAGATCGTTAGTTTTTTATTGAGTTTCATCCCCATCAATTCGAGAAATTTCAGAAGGATGGACAACTCCAAAACCAGAAATCTGTACCACAAGTACTACAACAACTCGTGCTCCAACTACAACTACTAAAAAGACAGCAAGTGTCAAACCAGCAACCACACCAAAACCAGTTCCACCAACTCAACCACCGTTCCCTGTTGGAGATTATCAAGACTGTAGTTGTACGACACAATCTCTTTATGTAATTACAGACGGACGCTTCCTATTTTTAATATTCGATTTCAGATTGATATTGTGTTTGTTATTGATGTTTCGGAAGGAATGGGACTTGGCGGACTCATGATGGTCAAGGCTGAAATTAACACTTTGGTTGGTCAAATGTCATTGGATCCAAATATTCAGAAACATGTTCAAGTTGGATTGATCAAGTACAGTAACGAAGCAGAGGTAGTTTTACTTAGATTAGAAAGAATAACATTTTCAATGTTCAGATAGTGTTCAAACCATCGGACTACGATGATGAAGACGAATTCACAGAAGATTTATGGTCAGATCCACGTTTACAAGATGTTGATAAAGTGGATGAAGTGAACTTACATTTGGGACTGCAAAAAGCTGCAAAAATGATTGGTTCAATGAGGAGAGGAGTAAGGAAGGTTGTAGTGGTTTATGCAGCTAGTTACAAGTAAGTTGCCATTTAATGTTGAGCGTTCATCGGGAAAACTTCATTTTTAGTGATGAAGGAAATGACGATGCACGTCAAATTGCTGCAAATATTCGAGAATCTGGATATGAAATCATCACAGTTGCGTTTGTTGAGCCAGAATCTTCGAACTTGGTGATGAAAATCGGAGAAATCGCAAGTCCCCGAATGAATTTCACTTCTTTCCGAGACGATTTGCTGGTTGAAGAAATGGAAGATGCTTTTTGTCAGGTATGAAATGCAAAGTCTTCTTGGAAATTACAGTTATCCTAAAGTAACCGGTGTTTTCAGAAAAAAATCATAACTATTTCAGGTCAACTGTTATTGTCCAAACGGCTGGAAACAACTAGTTCTAGAGAACAGAAAATATGGAGAATGTTTTTTCCCGACTAAAATAGATGCCAGTTGGACAGCCACAAAGTTCGAATGTCCGATTCTTTCGAAAGATCATACTGGAAATGGGCATCTTGTCTATGTGAATTCTGCTCTCAAAAATCAATTCCTCAACGATTTTTACATGAATCATTGGGATCCGGAAAACCAAGAAAAGCCAAATTATGATATTGGGTACTATTACGATAAAACGACGAAGAAATTTATTTGGGTGAATGGAGTTACGAACAATCCATATTCTAACTGGGCAGAGGGATATCCGGATATTACGAAAGGAGAATGTGTTATGGCAAAACGAATGGATGGAACACAGAAGGATTTCAGATGGGTTTCAGTTAATTGTCAAACTGATTATGGAAGGTGAGGGATTGATTTAGATACTGAATATCATCTTCCATATTAACAACTAATTATTTTCAGAGGACTTTGTCAGGAAGCAGCATGTGATTCTGATTTCTATTGCCCTCCAGAGTATAATTAATGGTTTAATTCGTGTGACTTCATTACAAAAATGGATATGTGTTCCAAAATAAATGCATTCTTTTTCTTTTTTTCTGTTACAGGTTAGAGTGGGAAGTGTAAAAACTAGTTTTTGCGCAGTGGTTTATTTTCGATATTCACGAGTGAATATGAATGAAATATATTATGAATCAGAGACGGATGACGCACTCATTCAGCAGTCAAAGTTATTTGAAACTTTTTTGAAGAGAAGAGAGTTTTTATTGATTTTGTTCCGTATTCATTCTTTTATTTTGATTCATAAAGTACACTTCTAGACAAACTGGAACCGTCGCATGTTTTCACTGCAATTATTTCTGTTGTTTACTATTTTTATATCTATTATGTCACCTTTAAGTTCATATTCTGAGGTTCAGAATGTATCGACGACGAATTCTTCAAATGAATGAAAAAGAGTTGAGAGCACTGACTGCAATCGTGCTTCCTGGAAGGAAAGGAGACGAACTGAGACTTGGAGAAATGCAGGAAATGTGTATCAAATGGTAATATTTTATTCAGATCTTATTCCTTTATAAGTTTCCTCATCGTATTCTAAAGCTTTCAGGTTATTCTCCAACGGACTCTCCATAAACCACGTATTTGAAATCCACGAAGACGACGATGAAGGTGTATTCTGTGTCATGAGAAACACGGAAGCTTGTTGGTGCTGTCCAAAACGTAAGTTAAAATTTCTAAATTTTTATTATATTATCTTTGTTTTTAGCGTCTGAATCAGGAACTCTGACTGATTTCGATCGAGGTCCAATAGGTGATAATTTCAAAAGAACTCCTTCACCTGCAAGAAAACCAAAAATAGAAGACACCGAGAAGGAACCGAGGGTGAAGTTTGAACTGCCATCTCCGCCATCTTCTGATAATTCTCCAGTTGTTAAATTCTCAAAACCATCAGTTCCAACTAACAAAATTGCGCCGATAACAGTTCAACCAACAGTCATTTCGATTCCGGATAAAATGAAAGAAGAAAAAGAGAAAGAACAATCGACATGTGCATACTGTAGAAGGGAATGTGGACTATGTATTGTTACTTTATGTTCCCAGTTCTAATATCTTTTTACTCTATTCTCATGTGTTTTTAATTTTTCGTATCTTGAAAAACCTTTCTACGAATCATGACTTTTTCCCATGAAAATCCACCAATTTCTGAACCAGTTTTCAGTGAACTTCGAAATCGAATCTTTCCTCGTAAGATGTACGTTTCTCCAATCTCACTTAGTGTCAGCAATAATTCTTTCGGTATTTTTCAACATTCAAATTCTTGGTATTCTCAAAAACAGTGATAGTTAGTCTAACATAGCTCCATATTGAATGTCAGGATTGGGTGGATAATCTGATAAGACATAACCAAGGAATGGAAACAAATGTCAAATGTTAGACGTCTTTAAATTGTTTTGTTGAAGTACATACATTGCTCTGGAAACTTGTCTGAAACTGTGTTGTGTTAGTGTGTCAATTGTAAAAAGCGTTATGAAAAACCCGCAAACGAATTTCATTGAAGTTTAGTTAGATCTTCGAGACTGAAAATACTAAAAAAATGAAAATGATTGCTGTTCTGAAAAACGAGTAATGGAAAGAAGCTTTACAGGGCTCAACTTGAATAACAGAAGAATGATAGATTTGCCAGAGATTTCTATTCTGAATACACACTGCTCCACCGCCACGTTTTAATTGAGATTTCTGAAACAATGAAATAATATTTGAGAATAGACTGGATCCCATACCTGTCTATTCATATCTCCGAAACAGACAATCGGATTCGTCTGAGAATTAGAAACCGCCCACTTCGAATGATCCTTCGAGCTGGCAAAATTCAGTCCAGTGACACGCATTTCAGTGACGTCATGAGTCTGTTACAACAGATAATTATACCTTTAGACCTACTTGGATTTATTGATACCTGACTAGAATCTGTACAAGTTGTATGCAAATCATCACCACTCCCATTCAACCAACTCTCAACAGCAAGTGTCACTTTGTTTTGTTTTGAGATCAAGTCATTCCAAATGTCTGAATCAGTTTAATAAACTTTAGGCATCTAAATCCCTTCACCTCCATCAAACTTCTTATGTTTCGCATAAGCCATCAATGTCACTCCTTGAACCGTTTTAATTGGTTTCGAAATCCAAAACTGAGTAGCTGAGCGTGGTAAACTTTGTTTAGCTTGCACATTTTTGAGTGTTGGGAACCGTGTTCCAAACTTATCCGGAAGGTTTATTACGTATGGAGTTGCCTGAAATACAGTACTTGACGGTCAGCACAAAACTTTTTTTAAACTTATGCTCAAAAACTGACAAAGTGCGATGGAGCATGGTTTTCTTCAAGAAAAATTAGTCAATTTTTTTATTCAAAATGCAATAATTATTATCCAAAAATTTCCCTAATTTCTAATGAACTCTTACTTGAATATATTTCCAATGTTCCGCAAGTTCTGCTAGATGCTGAACTTCCATAGAAGAACAGAAGAATGATTGTCCATATTTTTCTGCAGTACTTGGGTACGAGTAACTCTTGATTGGAGGAAAATTAGGAACACTGTGAATCAGCCAGAATCCAGTAGTTGAATCGAAAAGTGAGACACCTTTGGCATGACCTCGATAAGAATCAGCTTCTTTTATTGGGTCATCATCGCTATACATCAACAGAAAATTGCTTGATTTGTCTGCTGAATAAGCTTGAGAAATTGTGGCTCCCACAGCTACTTGCTCATCATTTATATCATTTCCTCGAGTCCAATCTGATGATTCTGAGTCAATATAGACAAACTCTTTTCCTGTTGTTCCGCTGCCGGAAAGTTTCGGAAGCTTGTATACAACGAACCTGAAGATTCTACTGATTTTATCAGAAAGAATAAACATATCTAGTTCAACTTTTGAACGCCATACAAAAGAAAAAGGTTGGAATCTAATAATGAATTTCTTTTTTCGAGAATCCATCTATTTTCTCAATTTTATTATCACTCACCAATCGACAGACTTTCCACGCATATTTTTGCATTGAATCTTTCCATTTACAGTTTTAAAGATCACAGTAATAATAAAAACGGTCAATATTTGTCGCATCATTCGCCTACTGAATTGTTTCTTCTCCCATCGTCGTCCCACTTTTCGCCTTTCTTCTTTAAAAAAAGGCAAAAAATTTCTTTTCTCTTACTCCCCTCTTCCTGTTACTGCCCCAAACAGCCGTGTTGTGACTCATCGATCAAAAATTCATTCCGTTCTAACTGTGGCCGTGGCCTGGTATTTTCCTCTACCAAGTACTCACGAGTTTCTACTGCTTTTCTTTCGGTTCCGTCGAAACTTGATTTTTCTGTTTTGAGAATTTGAAAATCAACCAATCAATTTGCAGAGAATGAGTAAATCGAGCAAAAAGTCGAAGCCGAAGTACACACTGGACAATATTCATCAAATTCCAGGTTTAATCGCTTACATGGTGTGCAAAGGAAATACAATTGTGAGTTTCTAAAGCGTCAAATATATCTCTAAAAGCAGTGAACGCCAATTTAGAATCTTCTGAGAACATTTTTCAGGTTCATAGCACGTTTCCTGAGACGGATAATCATCGTCAAATTGCCTATAATGCAATGCGAATGGCTACTCGAACGCAAGGAACCGAGCTCCGTGATTTGAAAGTGCACACAATTCAAGTTCAATACGACGATTTCCAAGTTGAACTCTTTCAAATCGGTGGATGTTTTTGTATCGTCAAAAAACGTGTAGATTCCGAATAAACTACTCACTTCCGTTAGTGCATTCCCCACCATTACCAAATCATCCACTTGTCTATCTGATGTATTTTTCTCGGTTCTGTTTCATGATTTTTATTTTCTAAAGATAACAAAAACAAAAGTTCTAGATAAAGCGTCTCTACTAAATAACAAAAAGAAAACAGTAAGAAAATGGTTATACATAATTCAGCGACGCTTCCAGATCCATTTAGCACGGGCACCTGGTTGATTTACTTTGCTTCTCTCATTTTTACGTGGGTCCAGAGTGAGTAGTCCAGCTGAAAGAGAAAAATTTGCGATGTTCTTGCGATATGTGGTATTTCTTACATAGCCTTAGTGATTCAGTTGATTCTGGATGTAAAGCAGCAACACATAAAGCAGCACCGTGACGAACAGCACGAGGTAACGCACTCATTCCTCCGCTTCGTCTTCTGAAAATACGAATTTCGGGTTAAGAACTTGTCATTCTTTTTACAATGGCTCTCTGTTTGGGGCTTCCGGAAGGCTATTCGAAATACAAGAAGTCGTTGCTGCTACGTCAAATCTTCCCAGTGTTTGACTGATGATCATTGGAGCAAGAAGAATTTCTCTGAAAACTTGAATATTTTAATTGTACCAGCCTGTCTGCTCCGCCTTCGGCGGTTCATCCAACTGGTCTCCCATCATTTTCGTGCCCACTACTTTTCAAATGTGCCCGCGTGGCCGAGAGGTCTAAAGCGGCGGTCGTTGTCCAAAGCACGCCAGTTCGGTTTTGCCCGTTGGCTCCGTTTCTCTTCTCTTTCCAAAACCGTTGCGGACAGCGCCTCAGACAGACCGGCAACGCCCAATTGTCTTTTACATATAAGAATGATTTGTCTTTTAACACACCTGGCTTGCAAATGTCTGAAATCATGCAGCTGAAGACCGTCAATATTATATTTCCCCTTTCCAGCATCGGTCACTCGGACTGTGGCACGCGTATCCTTACAGTGTGTTCTGAAAAAGTGCACGATTAAATTTGAACAAAAATAGGGTCCACAACTTACGTGACTTCAGCATATCTTTTGTTCGACTCTGCACAGATTTGAACTTCTGGAATAGCAGGTCCAAATAACTTTGAGCCAGTTGACGCAGTCATTGGTTCTCGGAACTCAGATAGAAATTTCTGCTCAATAGCTGACCCAGGGAGTGATGCAAGATGCTCGAAAGCAATGATAACTTGTCCGTAAAGCTCGTTTGAGAATTTCTCAGACAACTTTTTCTTCATTTTGTCGGCAGTAATCCATTGAGAACCGCTAAGATTTCTGAAAAAGTTTGAAGTAGAGTCTGTCCTGTCTATAACAATTTTTTTAAACATACGCCGGTTCCAGATCATTACGATTTACAGAACGACTTCCTACGTGTTCATCATAAAATTTCATAACTGATTGGGTTTTTACTCCGATTTCAGACATAAGTCCGTATATTTTTGGGTTCAGAGTGAAAAAACGAGTGCCTTCTGGCTTTCCTTCTTCGTCGAACGTGAATCGCTGAAACTTTGGAAGAATTTCATCTGGAGGTCGCATTACTGGGCGAGCGTTTGGATCAGTGAGACCAGATGGGAACAAATATTGAATTGCCCTGAAAGATTTTGATTGCAATAGGAATAATAATCAAATGAAACCTGTCAATGGCTTCTTGATCAAGTTCGTGAATATCAAGACTCATCATTTTTGCAAGGTGACGCCGCCCTGTCTCGAACTCTGTCCTGAAATTCGCAACTTTAATTCGTTCAAATCAAATTAATTGTACCTATGTTTCTCCATCATTGCTACGTGTTGTTGGCTGTTTTTCAGATAAGTTTCCAATGCTTTACCAATTTTTCGAACGGATGTATCGCTTTCTGATCTGTAAATTGATTGAAGGTTGTATTGGAATATCCAGTAATGCACTTACACAGAAGAAGGAGAAGCGATGCTCATCGATCTACATGTTCGTGAAAAAGCTATTCGGAGCATCTGGAATTCTTTTATACAATTATTAAATTTTTATACAACTTAGACACAAAGGAGGAAGATTGACCGAACCGAAATAAATGGAGAAAAAATAAATTTTGTGGCGCTTCGGAAGAGCGCGTTTACATTAGGCCATGGCAAAAATAAAAGAAAATATTATGTTGTGGTTTTGTAGTCATAATTGAGTTCATGTGTTAACACATATGTTCAAAATATACTGAAATTGGTTTTATTGGAATTATCATTTAGAAAATCTGTAATTGTCTAATTTCAAATTTGGCATAAATGTACTTTCAAACAATGCAAAAAGCGGTTCTAAAATCTGATATTTTTGATGGATCTATACAAATATCATTATGAAGGTATTTAGGAATAACTAAATAAAACGAAAAAAATCAATATTTCTTAGACAAAAAATGTGAATGACGACTTCAGATTATTCAAACAGCAGTTTCAGAAGTGCTCGATGTGCTTGATGGTTCTACTTCTTGGTCGCTTTCGCTTGAAAGTTCCTCTTCACTGTTCACTCTATCGTAGTAATCGGAACCGAAAATAGCAAGGAGAGTTGGCATATACACAACTCCATGGATTATAGAAACGATTCCTATTCCGAAAAGTTGGTTACAGAAGTATGTGATTAGGACACGAGAATCGGCGAACAATAGGCAACCAGCTGTGAGCATAATCGCTGGGAAAATTCCAGAGAGTGTCTGAAAGAAAACATTTTAGGATTTTCGGGAAACTCTGACTATTACAGTTGCTCCATTGTTAACTAAGGCATCCACTGCTCTCTCTTCACTTTTGTCCTTTTTCGAATTGTAGAATCCATGGAGTATCTGACTGAAAAACTCTACGGCTATGCCGAGAGACTGAAAAATGTATAGTTTGGAGGTTTTTAAAAAGAAAATATCAGTACCATCGTCATGTTGATAGCAGAAACGACGTTCAATGTGATCTCTTGAAGGTACATCCAGCCCATTAAGTGAAGATACGAAGAAAGAAGTACGAATACTGAAAGTAAAATGTTTTAAACTCATTAAACTCTCCACTGAACTACAAACGCACCACTGACAAAACTTCCAGCTAAATGAACTCTCAAAAACAGTGAAATTGTAACTAATTCCACAAAAAGAACAACAACAACCAGAGTAACAATTGTAGTTGTCAGAGAGTCGTATTGTTCATAATACGGGAAAAATGTACTGTAGACGAAAACACGTACTCCAGGCATATCCAAATTTTTTTCAATTTCGTCTGCGACCAATTTCGTGAATCGCCATGCATCTGTAAGAGAGTTTAATACCAGAATATTTCAATTTGACTAACTGTATAACTCATTTGAGTCAGAAATATTCAACTTTCTGAAGTATGTGGAGAAATAACTGGATTGAATACGACCATCAGAAGTCATGTTGAGAGCCGGTTTTGCTAGAACCAATCCTCCATGAGCACAGCTGACAGTTGGTTCAGTGTTAAGGAAATTATTGAGGTTACGGTAGAAATAAGCTTCAGCTGTCAATGACGATGTTCGTGGAGAGCAAGAAGAGCAATGGGTGGCATTGGTCGGATCACCTGAAAACAATTCAAATGTTTCTTCACATATCTTCCAGATCTTTTAATTATTTTTTTTCAATGTCTCACTCTCATTTTCCAGGTTTCTTTGTTTGAATCATTAAGCAGAACACAATACAATAAAATATGTGTTATCATCTGTTCAAATCTATTTGAATCCGATTTGCTTCCCGGTTACAACTAAAATGTTTCTCTTCTAACCACCGTAACTTTCAATTTCAATCCCTTCTTTTTTCTTTTTTCTTTCTTCAACCTCACAAACAGTTTAACACGGAAATAATGATTTTCAGTGATGAAAGAGAGGTGTAGGTGGATAATAGACAAAAAAGAGGAGACAAGTATAGTTATGCTGCAACAACCTTGTGCCGTTTACACCCCCTTTCCTCCCTCTTTTGATATTGAGACCGTTCTAAACGATCACTATAAAAGACGCCTACTACTTGCCCACACCTGAAGGACACAACCGTCTCTTACTTTCTTCTCATAAGCTGTCTTATCATGACGTCTTCTTCAACGATATCTGTTGTAAGCGCTATCAGTGGTGTGGCCGTTCTCGGCGCGCTTCTGACGGCTGCTTTCATTTTCAATGATATCAACAGATTCTACTATGAGACAATGGAAACTTTTGATGAGTTCAAGGTTAGTTTGAACGCTATTATTTTCTACACGTAGGTCTGTAGTAAAAGGAATATGATCTGAAGTTACATGTAGCACGTTATCAATTCGATAGTGTCTATTTATCACGTTTCAGATCAATGAGAAGAATGCCTGGGATAACATGGTAATGTCGACTCGCTCACCAAAGGAGATTCTTTTGGGTCGTGCCAGACGCCAAGCATCTCTTCCAGATTGCCAAGCTCTTGCAAAGAACTGCCCACCAGGACCACCAGGAGCACCAGGAGCTCCAGGAGCAGCTGGAGAACCAGGAGTCGACGGAGAAGCTGGAGCTCCAGGAATCAACGGAGTTTCTATCCAGTTCGCAGCCGCCGCTGGGGGATCTTGCATCCAATGCCCAGCAGGAGAAGCCGGACCAGCAGGAGCTCCAGGAGCACCAGGACCAGCAGGACCAGACGGACAACCAGGAGCCGATGGACAATTAGGTATCCCAGGAGCACCTGGACCACAGGGACCAGCTGGAGATGCCGGAGCACCAGGAGCACCAGGAGCCCCAGGAAATGATGGACAACCAGGAAAAGACGGACAAAGATCTACTGGAACTCCAGGAGTTGCTGGAGCTCCGGGACCACAGGGACCAGCTGGATCAGACGGACAGCCAGGAGCTGCAGGAGCCCCTGGAGCTCCAGGACCAGCTGGAGCACCGGGAGCCGATGGACAACCAGGATCCAATGGTCAACCAGGACCAGACGGAGAGCAAGGGCATGATGGTCAACCAGGAGCTGACGCAGCATACTGTCCATGTCCAGCAAGATCGTCTGTTCGCCAGTAAATACTCAAATGTTCTAACAATTGTACACCGATTTCTTTACATTCCACGTCTCAAATGTTCTTACCTCATAACTTATCCCATTTCAAAGTATAAACGCTAGTTGTAGAAGGCTGTTGTAAGCCTACATGTATGTGGGCAGGAAAATGGACTAAAGAAAAAAGAGAGCTGTAGTTCGATTATGCAATTTAATCTTTTTTGTCAGTTCCTTATCAGAGAAACCTCAAAAAAGAGAGACGTGGTATGAAAAGAAGCGGCACAGTGTTCAATGATCGCATGACTTGAAGTTAGAGCGGCTATGAAGAAAAGAAATGGGCGGTCAAGACAAGTAGGCTCAACACTAATATTTCTAATGAGAACATTCCGCACGAGTGACGAAAAAAGAAATGAGAAACAAACTGAACAAATGAATCTATCTATTAAACTTACAGAAATCTCTTCCATCTGTTTTACAGCATGATCCACGAGGATGCATAAATTGAAGATATGAATCCAACCAAATATACACTTCACCATTCAAGAAGTTTTCTTTCGGGTTTTCAGAGAAAGCCAACGTACGAATTTTATTCCCCATTGAGTTTTCATCACAACCAGCTTGTGAGCAAAACTTCTTCTGAAATTTGTTTTCTTATTGTTTGGAGAGAAGTTTCAGCTGAGAATCACTCACTTGTACTTGTGGTTCATGCCAGTTAATTAGTCCTTCAATGACAAAATAAACTGGAGGTCCGACATTCAAATTTTTGTTCATGTTTTGGAAGTGTTTCGTCAGGTAGCTTGTCTGAAAAATAATTTTTTCGAAAGTTCAAACGATTCACCTGAAACTAGAGTCTACCTTCGAGAAAGCCATAGTTTGATCGAAACCAAACTCAAGTTTACGAGTACAGTAAATTGAAGAAATGAAAGTGATTGTGAAGATAATCAAAACTACAATCCTATACGATTTGCTCAGGAGAAGAGGAGCAATAGCCAACTTAAACCAATCAACAGGACTACGGATTGTTCCTTCTGCTGCTTCGATCGAAAGTCTTGTTTTCGTGTGGTCTGAAAGCTCAAACCATGGCCAGATTTCACATCTTCCAGTCTGTAAAATGTAATTCTAGAAGTGGAACCGATAGCACGAGATACCATTTCTCTTCTAGCGTCATATTGGAATAGCGGAAGAATGACAAGAAAGTAAAAGGCTGTATCGAAAAGAATAGCCAATCCTGCATGTCTTGAGAACACTTCAACTGCTGGCATATTCACTGAAATATACGGTGGAACCCCTCCAGCCAAGAAGAAACAAGTGGAACAGATCAACGAATTAGTGAAAACAATTGGAATGCTTTTACGAATTGTAGCAGTTATTCGATTGTTCATTTCACGATCTGAAATGTCGGGTTGACCATAGCAGTGCCCATTCGTTTGGAAAGTTCGAACAGTATGAAAAATCCGATTGATTCCAATGAGTGAAATGACGAAGAATAGAACAACAATGGCATTATCAGTCGCATGTTGACCACAGAATGAGAAGACACCGATAGAACTGTAAACCATGAGAAAATTAGGATTGAGATCTGGAAATGTCCGAAATCACCACCAAACACTTATGCAGCTGATACAGACATTCGAGATTGAAATGAGTAGTTTCTGATGAACAAATGCAGAAAGAGGTGACCACTCTGGCCAATGATATATCCCGATCATTGTGGCAACCCAGAAAAGAACAGCAGCACAGGCTAGAACTGATACAAGCTTATCGGTTTCTACTGTTTCTTGAAGCTCTTTCTGGAATTTTTGATTTTCTAGAATGGGATGAAATTGGAATATTTCTCACCGTCACAGAAGATTCAGCCATGAAAGTGAAATCGCCGTGTTTCAATGTGTAATTTGACATTAAATTAAGGAATGCTGTCTCCCACAAAACAGATTTTTCCTCGTGGTCTTCTAGTACTATAGTTATCATTACTGTTCGAGCAGTAAAGTACTTAAACAGAGCAATAATTATTTTGAAATGAAACGAATATACCTTCTCGTTTCCAATACCAGTTTCATTGCTGCTTCCGAATATCAAAACTGGATCGATGGGTCCTCCGAAGTCTCCAAAACATGACATTTCTGAGTTGCTTATATATGGCGTCCGTGGGTTAAAAACACAAATTTTAAGATGATCCCAGTAATAAGTTCCATTATCATCATAGTCAAAATCCCAAGGGGTAGGGGCATTGAGAAATGTATTCCACTTGTTCTGAAAATGAAATTGAGCCAAATACAGTAACCTCATTCACCTGAAAGTAGTTTGTTGGACTCATTATAGCGCATCCATGTCTTTTTCCTAATGGTTTATAGCAGATGTCGTCCAAACGTATTTCAGTATTTTTATAATTAACGGTTATGTTTTGAATGTTTTCGATGAGCAGGAAAGTCTGAAAACAGAATTGAGACGTTTGAAAAGAAAGTTATGCATACTTCTTCAAAGAAATCTACATTATTGCACGCTGGCTCTTCTGATTGAGGCAATGTAATAAATATCTGTTCGATACGATGGGTTGGTCTGGAAATAGGAAGCGATGAAAGTTGAGTGAGATAGTTGGAGTCAAAAGTTGTTACCCGAATGTTTCAATGAATGTCTTCTGATTTCTCCTCGTTTCTCCGTCAGAAGCTGACACTTGATCAATTGAATGAGCCAAACTGTGGAATCTAATATTTCCAAAACAGCAAATACTAGCCACTAGAAGTCCAAACAGCACACATCTCAATGGATAATGAATGACAATCTGAAACATTTTCTCGATTTTTAGGAATTATTTTCACCTGACTTACATAAGCATATTTACCACAAAGATGTTCAAAGCGAAGTTCCAATCCTCCTGTTCCAAATTCAATATAGCATCCGTCTCTCTCCTTTGGATTTTGATGACAAGAATACTTGAGGAAAAATATGAAAATTGAGGTTAAAGTCAAACAACAGGACAACTTGAGAATCCACTCGAAATTGATTATTTGGTGTTCAAAAACGCGTTTTCCTCTCTGGAATAAGGAAGTTCGGGGTGAAACTGTTAAACTATACTTACTGGTTCAATGTTACTGAAATCCATAAGTTGATAAGAAACTAGAGGGCAATTGATGAGACCACATGCTGGTAAGTTCGGACCGGCTGATTTGTAACAAGGAGTCATTGGAATATTCATTGCTTTCTGAAAAATTCTTACTGAAAAAATGACTTATTTTGATTTCACCTTATCTGTAGTAAACTGGAAGTCAGTGTGCATCGGAATGTTGCTTTCGTTTTTTTTGGTTCCCATAAAACTATAAAAGTTTTCAAATGTAACTTTACTATACATTGACAGCCATGCCAGAGCCAGTGTATTACCAAACCACGTATTCTTGCACGATTCGAAAAGGCCTTCAGCGAAGTCTCGATTCACTCTCAACTGCATTTTTTCGACTTTTTGCTCAGGACCAGATGTTTCAATCACTTTCATAAATCTTGACTGTTCTGTGGAGCAAGTAAATTCACACCAAAGTTTCGAGAAGTTATCCAAACAACTTGGACACGAGCCAAGTAATGCCACAGCACTTTCGAGCCGATCACTCATTCCTCGCAATTGTAAATCAGTGCAGCACAATCGGACTTGGTTTTCGTCTCGTAATAAATGAGAGCAATGTTTTTCAAGAATATCAAACATTTTCTGATTTTTGGATCGAACGAAAGTGATTGGATGGATGCCTGAAAACAAATCAAGGTTGAGTGAAATGTGTTTTTTTGGAGATATCCAATAATGGGAGAATTGTTCAAAAATAAATCTGAACTCACTTGAATCATTGGTTTTGCATGGTGGGTCTTTGTTATTTCCCAGTGGATTACATTCCGTCATCACACAGTTCGAATAACATGCCACGATGTTCATAAGCAATAAATACACCGAAAGCATCCGCATTCCTGCTTGAATTCCAAAAATGAAAAATAAATACAAGAAAAAATTTGAAACGCACCGTGACCAATACGAGGATGAGCGAATAACACGAAACACGATGAAAGTGGAGCGAAAACTCTCGGAAAGAGAAAGAATTCAGAAACAGTTGACAACGTGGTCCACGTATTTTTCAAAGTTAGTGCTCCACGTGACCTATTTTTTCAATTCGGTGTTCACGTAACTATTTTTTCTGATACTGTTTCGAAGAAAAAGAAGAAAAGAAAGTGAAGAAAGAACGATATAAAATTGATTCGATTAAGTATGGTGCACACTTTCTAATACTTTCACTTTCTTTTCGAAGAATTGAGTTGAGAAGTGAGCAATAGTCTTCTTGTTTACAATAAAATGACACTGTTTTCGATCTGAAAGAATAAGAAAACGAAGAAAAAAAAGAAAAATGAAGAACATTTATAAAGTGAAAAGACGGAAAGTGAAGAAATACATTATATTCTATCTCTGCTTTTTCAGCCTCCTCTGTGCTTCATCGACCACTTGTCGAAGACCATCCGGATCGAGTTCATCAAGAAGAACCGATACAGCTGACATGATTTTTGTTAGACGTTGTTCTCTGGCTGGACTCATTGAACTCGCACGTTGTGTAGCGTTTGTTACTCTACGACGTGGCATACTTATACTTCTACCGTATGTCTGAACTTGGAAAATTATTATTAGTCGACTTTCCTGTTTTGTTGAAATTTTATCTAAAACTCACCGGTCGTTTCATTTCCATGACCATTCCTTCATGCATGCTTTGATACATTCTATGAGAAGCAGCTAGCGGCATTTGCACCATTACACGATCTTCTTCAAGGCTACAAAATCAAAATTTGAAAGAAGATTTCAAAAACACGTGTAGTGTGAAATATCAAACCGTACCTAAAATCATTCCAATCATCATCTCCGTCGGCAGAACTTGGTTCTTCTGCTAATGTTCCACACAGTGTTCCATACATAGATTGAGACATCAAATTATGTCTGGATCCTCTATGAGAAGTTGGTGCACTCTCTAAGTAATTATTATCATCAGTTATTGGCATTCCGGGAACTTCAACTGAAAATGATCTAGGCTGATATACGACTCTCTCTTCGTCAGATGCATCTCCAAAGTGTATAAGTTGTGGCTGAACAATTCTATCGACAACTGCGGGACCCACTGAAAAATAATTGAGATATATTTGTTTTTTTAGGAATAATACCATAAACAGATCTACTCATCAAATCAATACTATTAGATCGATTAGAACGGGTACTGTAGATCGAAGTGTGCATATCACATTCTGGAATACTGTCCTCTATTGTTTCTTGATGATCACTTTGAGTTACAGCTGAAAATAGTTTTCTATAAAGAAACATATTTAGAAAGATAATATTGGCACAGATGAACCAGTAGAAGGAAATCTGAGATGATGAAACCCATCTGTATCCTCTATTCTGTTCTCGTTTGAAAAAATGATTATCTTACGTTTATCATCAAGTTTAGTCAGATTTGGTAGTAGTCTGATAACTTTCCTTCGATATTCTGGTCCTCCTTCTCCGACACATGGATTCTCATCAATCCAAAGTGTTCGTAGATTTGGGAGATCTTTGAGATATTCCAATTCATCTAGAGATTCCAAACAGTTTTTACGAAGATACAGTTCTTTCAGATTCTTGCAGTGTTGAAGTGGTGAAAGGGATTTCACTTCATTCACACTGAAAATGAATAATTGAGTTTTCAGAGTCATAAAGTCTACAAAATAATCTTTCACCTTAAAGATAGAATTTCCAAAAGACCCATTTTCTCACATACTTGAATGTCATCAATACCACAACCCCTGAAACAATATACTCTTTTTCCTTGAAATATTGATTCTCTCACCATAAGTTAAGTTTTTTCACGTTTTCTAGTGAAGATTTTGTACGAATATAGACAGCGGACTCCGATAGCTTCACCATGTTTCGTCTGTCCTTACGGAAAAGATGAGTTGAGTAATTGAAAAAGAGACAAAGAATTAGATGGGTAGGAGGGAGCAGAGGGCTCGGAGAAGCTGAACCAACTGGTAGAAATGGAAGAAATGGAAATGGAGAAGGACCTTCTTTTGGAAACGGACGACGAGAAAATGGAAGCGGAGGAGTGGTGTTTGAAAGAGAAAAAGAGAAGAAAGAGATGGAGAATAAGAGGAAGACGCACACTTTGGAATGCACGAGAAACCAACTAGGAACAGAAAACGTCCGACAAAAAGAGCAACAAGTGCTCTTTTTTGAAGAATGATATATGGAATCAGATGATCATTCAAAAGTATTCAGATGAATGTCTAAGACTTATGAATATCCTTTTTCAAGGAGAAAACAAACTAGTTACTCTCTAGAGACAAGAAGCATAAGAAAGAAACAAAAAGGAATCAAGAAGTCATGTGTTCCGAGTTGTTTATTTTTAAAAAAGGAAAATCCCGAAAAGTCATTTTATTGTTTCTAAAATCAAAAAATCATGCAGAATCTCTCCAGTCAGGAAACTCCATTTTTAAATGTACTTCGGTCCCTTCAGCTGTCGTTTTCTCCAAAAGTAATTGACACGACTTCTGGATTAAACGAGCCAGATTGTGATGTTCGATGACTGGTTCTGAAATAAGTTAGAAGGTTTTACGATTGAGAAATATCTCAAAAATTACTTGGTTGCAGTGGAGTTTGTGGTGGTGATACTTCAGTTACGATTACAGTTTCCATATTCTTTTCTGTTGCAGAGAAAACATTCACTCGATTCTGAAAAGATGTTTTTCGAAACAATTTTATATTATGCAGGTCAATTTTTCGAAAACTAACAGGCTTCTTTTTAACATTCAGTAGTTCTGCTGAATACGGTTCATCTGATGCGTCCCATTCTGATTCTGTACAGTTTTGAAGTGCTTCTCCTGTCGAACTTGTCACTGAAGAAAAGCTAGACATGAGTTTATTATTCTTCGAATTCTCACCATTTTTTGAACTGTCAGATTTACTCGAACCGTCTTCCTTCTTATTGTCCATTTCGATTCGGAAATGATTTGAAATCTTTATCAGAACCGCAGTAGCACACGTTTTTTTCTGAAATTTTATATCCAACTCAAATGGAAACAAAAAAAAACGAATAAATAATTTTCATTTCTTTAAATTCCGAAATGACAGAGCAACAGCCGAAGAAGGAAGACAAGAGCACTGTAGAAAAAGAGGAAGAACTTCCGAAACCAAACATTCAGAAATCTATTCGACAACTACCCAAGATTGAAATAACGGATGATGGTTTTTCAAAAAAAAATTGTCAGAAAAATAACATTTTGTTTCAGAAAAAGGCGAGAAGCTCCCCGAATGCAGTGAAGGAGAATGGGACGCCAGTGATGAACCATTTTCCGCCGAACTTCTGAATGTTAAAAATGCACCGGTAATTTTTAAAGTTTTGATTTTTTAAATAATATTTCACAATGCAGAACAAAGTATCAGTGTTCAGTGGCCCATATCGTTCAAAAGAAACTGTAGAAACCATCAAAAAGTTGAAACCAGCTATTACTCAAACTGCCCCAACTGTTGATGACCGTCCGGACAAATTGGCTCAAATGATGAGCGAGATTTTCAGTGAAATAATCAATGGGAATGATCTCTCCAAAATCAAGGTTCTTAATTCATGTGGAATCACTATTTTACAATACATTACAAATTTACAGGTTACAATCAGTACAAAAATACCATAAGACAAGATAAAGCAGGGTGACCGAGAATGATGAGATCGACGAATAATACCAATTCTGCACGGGACAATTAAACTTTGAAATTTCGATTTGATAAATTGTGCTACGTAAATATGAAAACTATTATGTCAGTAGTAGGGTTCCCAGTTCGAGTCATCAGCAGGTCCAAGCACTCCAAGTACTAATAGAAATATGTCAACGATCCACCAAATCCCGAATCCTCCTAAAGTCATTAGCTTTCCAACTGCCATTGCTGAGTATCCGAGACAGAAACGATCGACAGCAACAACTCCGAGAAATATCGAGTAGAGAAGAGTTGTTAGGAAGTAGTGGCCAGTGTAGCTGAAAATTTCCAAATATTTGTTTATGTCGGAAATTCCATACTTGCGACGGATCGGGCCGATTCGAAAATTTTCACGGACCCGGGTTTCAGTACAAAAATATAAAAAATTTGCAAAAAAGGGAATATTCGTTTTCAAATTTCGATTAAATGCAAATGTACAGACGATTTTAGACTACCTTTGATGGGAAATACGAAGTAAATCATCATCAACTTACATTATACATGGTACAGATTTGGTGAAACCTCTTGGTCCTCGACACTCTATACATGGCAAAACTCGGCATTTAACCTCTGTGAACTCAATATCTTCTGCTCGATAACCACCCATCCGTTCACATTTTCCTTCTTTGTGAAAACTTTCATTTGTAGATTGTTGACCGGTTTGTCCTGGTCCGTTAAGAGGAACTGGATCTTCACATGCGATGAATTCCATACCGAGAAGATGACATTCCACAATAGGACCCAGTGGATTTGTAGAAGTGTAGTGGAAATCAGAGAGATCCTCGTCTTGTGGTGAATCGATGCACTTCTCGAAGTTTTCTTTTTTCGGATACTGTATTTTCAGTTATTCAGGATTCTAATTAGCCGTACCATCTCACCTCAAACTCAAATTCGAAGTCGCCTTTCCCGTATGTAACTTTCCCGATAAACAGTAAAAGTAACCAGGAAAACCATCGCATCTGTTGAAACAATTGATGTTTAACATTTCATTTGACTACATATTTCAAGTTCTCTAGTGAGAAGCCAATATATTCAAGTTGTGTATATTACGACACATCGAATAAATTTAGAAGGATTAGTTAAAAGAAACATTGTAAAGTTTTATAGAAAAAGGATCTGAATAAATCAACAACAAAAAACATATATGAACTTAAAAGAATAATAATTAAACAGTTACTTATTTTTTAACAATTTGAATGACATCTTCATGATCGAGTTTGTGATGAAGACCGACGCGTTGAGGTGAAAACTTGGTCGACGTTCCCCATACGATGGCGTATCGTAGTTGAGCGGCAATTGAACGATGCAGTGCATGACAACAGTGTTCAATCGTTGCTCCTCCACGTAGAATGATTCCATCTTCCGGTCCTAAAACAGTTAACGTGTGATACTAGTAATTAATTTAGTTATATCTATTTCTCACCTAGATCAGGTGCATTTCCTGGTTTTTTTGTGTAGACTCGAACAAGTGCAAGATATTCCCAAATTTTCTCCAAGAGATAGTCCATGTTAAGATTCATTTCACATGAAATAACAACGTGATGAGGCATCCTAGCTAACCTATCAATTTCTTCGATAGAAATTTGATCAACTTTATTGTAGACGTAGAGACAAGTCATATACACCCGATTTCCTTGAATGACATCGATAAATTCGTCGACTCTGAAACACCATAGGATTATTCGAAAGATGGAAGATTTCAGCATTGATTAAAAAACGTACGTGCAATCTTCGCGGAAAATTACATCAGCGTTGAAAATCTTGTACTCATGCAAGACTGTCATAATCAGTTTCTCATTGCAGTGGGTCAGAGGAACCGTGTTAGTGAACTTGACACCACCAACCTTCTTTTGTCTGACATAGATGTTTGGGGGTTTTTTGTTCAACCGAATACCGACAGCTTCAAGTTCTCTTTCCAGTAACATTTTCTGTTGATCACTCTTCCCCGCATCCAGCATCATAAGAATCAAATCAGCTGTCTTGGCGACAGAAATAACTTGTCGACCTCTTCCTTTTCCTTGAGAAGCGCCTTCAATAATTCCCGGAAGATCGAGTAATTGAATATTGGCTCCGTTGTAGGAGATAACACCAGGAATACACGTAAGAGTGGTGAATTCGTATCCAGCTGCTTCTGAATGTGTTGATGTCATAGACGATAGGAGTGTTGATTTTCCAACAGACGGAAATCCAACCATTGCAACTCTAGCATCTCCACTTTTCATAACATCGAAACCTTCTCCTTTGGCACCTCCTTTTCCAGTCGGTTCCAACAATTGTTGGCGGTACTTGGCTAGTTTTGCCTTGAGAAGACCCAAATGGTATTCAGTAGCTTTGTTTTTTTGGGTTCTCGAGATTTCATGCTCGATTTCCGCAATTTTTTCCAGAATACCCATCTGAAAAAAAATTGTTTTCATTCAATACTCTAATTCAAAAAAAAAACATTTTAAAAAATTAAACGGTCCGCTACCGTATATTTTGAGTGACAGCCCACAGCTATGTGAAAATGTTTAAAAAACTGGTATTTATTATGATTTTTTGTTAGGGGGGTTGGAACATAAAGCACATTTCGAATAAACACGACAAGGAAGATCGAAGTGAAAATAATAAGAATTTTGAATGTGTAAAGTAATACAAAATAGTCTAAATTCTGCACTAGTTATTGCTACAGCAAGGGAAGAATACAAAGAGATCGAATTGAGATAAGATCCAAAAACATATTTCAATTTCTTTTTTGGAACAATGCTTCTAGTGACGGTAACGGAGCGTTCGGCATTTCGGCAGTTAGATCGGGCAACGACTCGAACGTTTTTTCAACCTGAAAAAATATGTTTGGCTGATCGACGGTTCCACACAATTCAAGCATGGGGAAAAGGATAGACTAGCCTCTAACAAATCAGCTTTGATACGATCTTCTTTTCGCTTCACTTCTCTGCAGAGTTTTTCGTGATGCTCGATACTCATCCTCACGTTTTGAATGAGCAAGTTTAAGTTTATTTCCAGAGTTTCTCTTTCTTTAGTCTCATCCTTCAGTCTGAATTTCAACTGTATTCAAACTCGGAACTTAAAATAAGAAATCACCTTTTGACATAATCTTCAAGCATTGGCAAAGCTTCTTCGTTTTGAATGAGGAGAGCTTTAGCCTCTTCAGAGTTTTGGACTGATTGAAGTTTCTCGGGACATGAGATATTATCGGGGTACTTGGAAAGTTGAAAGCGTATTTCTCTTTCTGTACTCGGTGGATTCTGGAGACGTTTTAAGCTTAGCAAGACATCCTGGGCATTCTTTTTGGCTTCTTCTACAATAAACTGGCTTGGTGTAGAGTTCTTAAACAAATTTGTTTCTGTGTTATTTAAATGAATAGATTTATATCACCTTTCCGTTGTCTTTACTTGCAGGCGATGGGAAACTCTTCGATAATTTCATTTGCTGATGTACTTCTTGAAGACGTTTGCATTGCGATGATGAGAATATTTGACGATCTTTCCAAATGGCGATCAGCTTTCCGATCGCTATTTCAACCTCTTTCGAGGCTTTAATTTCGCAGCAATGCCTGTGAAGAATAAGTTGAAAAAATAAATTATTTTTGTTAATACCTAAATGCACTTTCAATAGCTGGGAAGAAATCCTCTTTGAACTGTGGACATGATTTTCTTGCGTTCTGGGAGACATCGTTAGCCACATAGAGGAGATTGACCACTTTGGAACCTTTCATTTCTTTTTTGACAGTCTAAAAGTGATAAGTATTACGAAAAAATTACAATATGGTTACTTTGATCCAAACTCTAATGATGATCTCGCGATTGTTGTGGTTGTTAAGTAGCCAGCTGGAAGTCGTCTGAATGGAATTGCTGTGATTAGAGAGATTGGCAAGTTTTTGTCGCAGAGTCTGTTCCGTAAAATCTGACATCTGAAAAAAACACAATATTGATGGAACACAAAGAAAGCTATCAGGGTCAAGATCAGAATCCAGATGCATGGAAACCAATCCAACCAAGCGAAACTAAGTGTCGTCAGATTTAATGCCGAGTGTGCAATAATATCGAGAAGGCCATCACGGACTAAACACTTGATATGACGACAAATACTTTTGTCAGCATGTTGCCTGAATTCAAAAAACTTTTTTTTCCTTTGAACCGTTATTTCATTTTATTTCTAATAATTTTTACAGTACGTATAACTATTTTGCAGATGGCCAGTTTCACCGGTATCACTGCGGTTGCCAACGCAACCAACGATATGGCTACATTCAAACAAGCGATGAAGGACGTCGCTGCTCATCCAGAATGGCTAAGCTCCAGACAAATTGAACGTCAACGTTGGAATCCGTATTCCATGGAAGGTGGATCCACTTGTGCCATCTCTGGAGAAAACTTTGCCATCGTGGCAAGTGATACAAGAATGACGCAGAACGATATCAACATTCTGACCCGTGACGCGGAGAAGATTCATGTCTTGTGAGCCCGCCGAAAGTTTAAAAAATTATTTGTTTTTTTTCTATTACAGGAATGACTCGATTATTCTCACCACTTCTGGTTTCTATGGAGATGTTCTCCAACTCAAGAAGGTGCTCCAATCTCGTCTCCATAAATATCGTTTTGACTACCGTGCGGATATGTCCGTTGATCTCTGCGCTGAGTTGCTCTCCCGTAACTTGTATTACCGTCGTTTCTTCCCATACTACACTGGTGCTATCCTTGCCGGTATCGATGAGAACGGAAAGGGAGCCGTATTTAGTTACGACCCAATTGGATGCATCGAAAGACTTACTTACTCTGCCAGTGGAGCCGCAGAGCCAATGATCATCCCATTCTTGGATTGCCAGATAGGACACGTTACCCTTGCTGAAGGATACGAACGCCCGCAGCTCACACTCGAAAGAGCAATTTCATTGATGAAGGTAACTACAGGTCATTACAGAATGCTTTTATTTACAGTACCCTTTTTAGGATTCTTTCCGAGGAGCCGCTGAACGTGAAATTTCGACAGGAGACAAAATTCACTTGGTGATTGCTGAAACCGGAAAGCCAGTTGTCCAAAAATTCCTTCCACTTCGTGAAGATTAAACGCTATATTTGTTTTATTCGATCCTAACTTATTTGTATCCCTTTCTCCTTTTGATTTTTTACCCACCCGGTACGCTGATAAATCCATTAATATTTTGTAGGTTACGTTCTGACTACAATTCACAGTTTATTCAGGCTACAAAAGGAACGTAGTACACATCAGCGAAAATACACGAGGCGAAGACGCACGAGTGGGTAAGCAGAGACAATGCAGAATGTGGAGAGCCTCGGCGCTGCTTAGCATCGTCTGCGTTTCGCATCTCTCATACTGGGTCTGCCCGGTAGTCACATTGATTCATTCTCCCTTTCCACCGAAGCAAACTTGGTGTGGTCTTAATAATGTCTACTTATATTCAAGTCAACATTTACAATCAAACGTTGGATGCTCTTAAAATGAGAGGAATTGATCTAAGCGACATATTGGCTAGTTATTTTTCAATATTTTCAAATAATCGAACCTCTTTCTCAGTTATATCTTCTGGGTTGATGAAATGTTTAGGTGTAAAAAAGAACGGATGACGATGTTAAATTGACATCGGCACTCCAGACACGCTATCTTTTTAAAATTCATGACAGCAAACTTTTCCCAAAATTATTCTTCTTCTCACTGCTCAATTTTTCAGAAAACGATAGGATGTCCAAATACACATGTCACAGAATTGCCTATTTTTTCGAGTGAACAGAATGTGTCATCAAAAGCAATCACAACACAAATTGTCACACAATCTGAAGAAGCTTCTCGGTCTGATCATCACATTCCACAAATTTCCACTACAATGAGTCTGCCTCCGTCATCCTCAGAAAAACCTATTCTGAAAAAGCCGTTCAAGAGTATTTCAGCAGAAATCAGTTTTGTTCAACCACTGAATTTGAAGAATGCTTTTGGAACAAATCCGACTATACCATCAACACTTGCAGAGGCTTTAGAAATGAACATAGAGAAAAGGTCGAAACCCGTAAGTTTTTCAATTCTCAGATCCACTAACTAATTGAAATATTTTCAGACACTGAAAGATTTATTTGATGATTGGGATCCAACTGCAAGTCTGGAAACTGTGGGAACAGCTTCCGAAATCCATAATGAATCAGCAATGTTAATGGGTAGTTCTCTCAAAATTCCAAAAGAAGAAATACTTGATGAAACTGACTCACTGATTGATAAAACTAAAGAAACATTGGATTTCAACGACTCAGAGTTAGCAAATGAGCAAGAAAGATCAATTATTGAGGAACTTCTTCGCCAACAAAAACATTCGGAAAAAATTGAAGATGAATCGACACTAATATTAGCAAAAGGGAAAAAAAGAACTGGTGATGAATCAGATCTTCCTAATATCAATTATGTGATTACCTGTAACTATCCGGTTAGTACTTATAACTGTAATATTCTTATACATACTTAGTCAAGATTTTCGCAATTTTTATTTTGCTGACGAATCCTAATATTTTAAAAATGTCTTTCAGGGTTGCGGCCTCCAATACAATTGGCGTGTGAAATACGGAAAGTTAAGGCTTCTTGATCATGCTCTTACTCACTCAAATCGAAAAATTCCTTGCAAGCTCTGCGGTTTCGAATGTACAAATGTCCGCCGAATGCGATCACATTATGCAAAAGCTCATCCGAACGAACGAGTGGAAGGATACGGAATGAAGGCATTAGTTAGTAAAGATTACACAAATAAAGCAGAAGGAGCGGATGGAGAAACGGATCAACAAGTCACAGATGAAGAACTGAAAGAGTTATGGAATGCATGTTACTCCAAATCAATTCATTTAGTTGGGCATGCTACGGGTTTTGTGGATGGAGAAAAGTATAGAAGAATGACTAAAAGAAGAAAGCTGGAACGAGAAGCCATGAATTCGATGAGCTTCACGTTTTAGAAGTTATTTTGCCTTTTTTGAATGAATAAAGAGTTTTTATCTACTACGTTTTCAACTATAACAGGATTATACCGGGAACAAAAAGTGAACATATGAAGAATCGCTAAACGTTTTTTTCATTCTCAATAAAAATCCTTTGAGAAATGATTTAAGCGTGCTATAGAGCCCCAAGACGCTCATCAAGGAGATTATGATTCGTTGAATCAGTGGTTTTTTTTTCTGAAATAATCTCGTGGATCAATTGGTTTCTAGACAAAATTTCAGTACACTCAGAAGCTGCGATTTCCACTTTTTGAATGTTAATTGTCGATTGTCTGAGGCCTACAGTAATCTAGAACGGTTCTTTTCCAAATAGATTTTAGTATTCATTCGAATGAATAACAGGTTCACTTTGCTTCTAGTCACTTCTACAAATAATTGTTGATGATGTATCCGGTTTCATTGTTTATAACACAATCAGTTCGTTCATCTTTTTCTGTAAGTTCTTAGTTACATGCTTGAAATCATCAATGACTAATCAGGAAAAAAGATACGAGTTATAAACGAATTTATTTGTTCTCCCGTCATCTATAGTCTATTCGTACAGTTTAATAAACTAATCTTTGATCAAAAGTTCGATAGAAAGTTTATCTATGAGGTATGTGTCAAGTGGCATGAGTTCGTTGACTCAAATACTTTGGTCAAAGATTCGATCGCTTTCCAATGCGTTTCTACGAATGTCATAGCTGGTGATTCGGATTAATTGAAGAAGAAACTATGAAGAGTTTTAGGCTCCACAAATGTATATTACATTGCAATCTCAAATTTTCTGGAAAATCTCGAAGATCAAAACATGGTGAGCAGAATCCATTGCAGATTGCCGATACCCTGGAATGGGACGACCTCATTCATTTCATTTTCCACGTTTCTATTTTGCTCTGTTTGCCTTGTAAGTCAACTTTTTATTTTCACCTAAAGTATATTTTCAGTTCCTCCCCCTCCTCTTTTTGATTCCAAATACATTCTTGGCTTATCAGCTGTTGATTGTTTGTTGACTCATCTCTCTGATATCACCCTCTCTCCTTCTCACGTTTTTCGCAATATTTATTCGAAGCTACAGTCTCACTGACTCACTCTTACAGTTGGCACGTCGTCGGAATTATAGAATCCAAAGTTTGAAGCTTCAGAAGAAATGGCAACTTGGACCGTTATCCTCAGGACTGTTTTGTTCTTTCTATCGCTGGCAATGTTGGTAAGTTCTGTCTTTTTTATTCACAACTTGGATAACACTAGTCTTGAAAATTTGAAACTAATTAGAGATATATTTCTTCGAAGTTTGAGACAAGTCAAGATAATTCAAAACGTTTCAGCTCGCGTCACTTGCCCTGATCGCTGTTGGATTCTGGATGCGTTATGACAACTCATTCGACACAGATCTTAAAAATGTGATCTATCAGTACGATGATCCGAAAACTCTTGCAGATGCTAAATTCAATATTCGAGTTTGGGTTGGTTACTGTGGAAAAGTTTAATTCATTCCGCATTCATTTCCAGCTAATTGTTGTCTTTTGGAGTATAATTGGATTGTCTCTAGGAGCAGTTGTCACTGCAATATTTGGAATGATTTCGTCTGTTTGGAGCAAGAGAAGAGGACTCATGATTACATATCTTTTTTTGATTATTGTTCTTGTTGTCCTGGAAATTGGATCAGGAATTGCAATGCTTATTAGAAGAAATTCACTGCGTGATGCCACAAATGCATTGGTCAATGCAATCTACACTTCAAATTCTGTCAATGATATTAAAATTATCCAGAATACGGTAAACTAGACCCGCCATCAATCCCACTGACATTCCATTTTCAGTATTCTTGCTGCGGTGCCCAAAACAATGTTTTCAATGTTATGTACTGTGGGTCAATGAGCTCCCTGGTGAGAATTCAGTTTGAAAATTTTCAAGTGTCGTGTTTTTTTTTCAAAACTTTTCCTTTCATCACTTCGGAATCTAAAGCACTCATTTTTAGCCCTACTGTGACGTGACAGTATTCAACAGCGTGGACAATACAATGATGATTTCTGGAATAATCTTTTTGGTTGTGCTCATTCTTCAAGTCATTGCTACCATTGTCCCAGTTCCAGTTCTGATTTCGAGACGTAAATCGATCACGTACAGTTATGAACCAGCGGAAGTTTCCCGTTTCTAAATGATCGAAGACTACAGTAACCCTAGTTATCATTCTTTGTGCCTTCTGAATCATTGTCATTCTCTCATGTGATTACTGTATCTAGTCGTGTGTTTTGTTGTTTTAAACGGGTTATTCACTGGATAAACATGTCTTATCTTTACTAAGTTTCGTATCTTTCCTTTTTTTGAACTCCTCCCCGTTCTTTACGGAAAAAATGATATCACCGTTGAAATATTTATATGTGATAATTTGTCTGGAATTGCAGACTCAACTCAATAATGGCTTCGAAGATTGCATTCATTTCTCGAATTTCATTGTTTATTTTGGCTCTTGCTATGCTGGTGGGCTACTCTAGTTGACTCAGACATAAAATATTTCAAGTTTTAGATATGCTCAGCTGGTCTAGTCGTATGGGGATCCTTCATGGCTAATCGACCATACGATCGACAGTTGAAAGATGTGGTTTTCAACTATAACTCATCTGAGCCATTGGCTAACGACAAGTATAATTTAAGAGCTTGGGTTCGTCACTTTCAGATTCAAAAGTGTTTACTATATCATGAATCTTCAGATTTGGTCAGTATATTGGAGTATATACGGACTTTGTATTGCTGGTGTAGTGATTTCAATAATTGGCTTAATTGGTGCAATTAGCCGAAAGAAAACAGTAATCGCTACTTTCCTCGTTCTCATTGTTCCGTATATTTTGATTCAATTCGGTGGGAGTATCACGATTTGGACGAAACGAGGAACTCTTCGAAGACTTATTTATCGTTTTGCAAACGATATCTATCTCACGAATTCGTTATTTGACATTTCAATTATTCAGAATACGGTAATGTTCGTTATTGGAGTTTTATACTATCAATTCACTAATTACAGTATGAATGTTGTGGAGTTCAAAATGGTTCATGGACATGTCCAAATACTCCTCCATGTGATACATCTGTTTTCAACAGTGTTGATAATACTATGATGATAGCCGGTCTTGTTATGATTCCTATTCTTTTCTTCGATCTTTGTATCATCACTCTCTCGGCTTTAATTTTGAAAACAGAACCAAGAATTCAGAAAGTTCGAAAAACAGAAGAAAATCAAGATGATGCATGGGTGTCTCAATAAACATATTTTTCATTTCTTTCAAGTAAAATTTTATTGAATGAAAACAGCGAAAAGAAAACACCAAGTAGAAGTTCTTTGAATCCAAAGTCTCTTATTTCTTATCGAAAATCTCGTCTTGAACATTGTTCAATGTTTGATAATTCTCATCGTATGGATCAGCAACAGCTTTTTTGTTTTCTGGAGCTCTGACTCGGAATCCATTTTTGGCCTGAAATTGGGAATATCGAAGACTAATATTGTCTACGAAAATACCTCATATGCTTCCATTCCGAGTTGTCCAACTGATGCAAGAACGTGGATGAGAACGAAAAGTGAAAAGAACGCGTGACCGGAGACACACAAGAACACGAGAATTCCAGAAAGAGCTGGAAGAATGACGAGAGCAACTGCTCTTCCACGTGTTTCGTTGTCTCCTGCTCCAACGACTTTCTTGATTTCATCACGTCCATCGGTTGATTGTTGGATATTGAATGCAGAAACAGCAGCAGATGAACCAATGAAAATAATATAGAACAGTTTGGCAAGGGCGTTACTATCACCCAATGAGCCGAGAACGACCATTATGAGCTGGAAAAAATAGCAATATAAATATATTGCTATCTGAAATGCTTTAATTAAACAATACCTCAAATGAAGAGCAAGCAAGAACAGCACATCTTGTGGCGAAAACGTACTTGTAGTACTCATACGGAGGAATTTGATCCATGGATGACATAAGCCGTACTGATGGAGAGGGAACCAGTTATCGATTAATGGAATCTAGAATTTTCCTGTTCTATCAACCTCGAGAAATGACCAGGAGTTGGGGTAACACGGTCATGAAAACGAGAGAAGTTCACGACTCTTCTGAAATTTTCGAACTCTTTTAAATGAATCATTATCTGATTTCATTGTCATCTCCACTAAAGTGAGACTGTCTCTGAAAATCAAATATCTCCTCACTATGAAATTACAGTTCTAAAAATCCTCTGACTTTCCGTTCAGTATCGTGTTTGGCCAAAAAGTGTCAACGTGATTGTTGTTTTTTTTTTCAAATCACTTTCGAACTTCACCTGAAAAGAACCAGAACCTATTCTTGCTTTCTATATATTTCTCTGATTTAAGTTGGTTTGCCACATAAACTAAAAATCAAAAACTGAGAACCTGTCCATGTATTTACGAGTTGGCCTTGAGAAAGAAGAAGAATGCGTCCGGATTATGTGCCGTGTTCTGAAATGTGTGTTCTTCGTCTATACCGGAAAAGAATTGAGAGACGGTGTCTTCAGAAAAGATGTTTATTTATTTACCGATACTAGATTCTATGTTTTTCGAAGAAAAAACCCCAATGTGACATGTACTTTGACCACTACAGTACCCTCTTTTCAAATAAGTATTGAAGGAGATTGGAGAATTAGAGAAACACTTCGTACTTCTAAATCCGATGATTTGACAATTGACCACGCCCCCTTTCACTAGTTTGACCTTGTTAAAAAGAGACGATCGAACACTTTCTGATAACAAAACACCACTTTCCAATCGGTTTCTTCTGGGTTTGGATCCGGTCTGTCTTTATTGTCTTTCGGAAGAATGAAGGTGAGTTTAGTGTTTGGAAGAAATGTTGCAATCTTTAGGGAAAACTTTATAAGAAAACTCCTGCAATGAATAGTATGTGTGTTGGGAACTGAGCCTCTTAATATATTTTCAGCTCATCACTGCTACCGTCATCCTCTCCTCATTCATGTTATCATCTTGTACTTTGGAGCATGCTCTAGAAGATGATGTAGCCGATGCATTTGTACCAACAGTCACTGGAGATAAAGATGTAATTATCCTGGATTTCTCTAACATTGATCATGCAAATGGGGCCGAAATCCCAAAAAACCTGACAGAAGAAGATACAAAAATCATCCCAACCAACATTGATTTTGCCGCATTGAAGTGGGTTTCCAATACATAGAAAATCATGACGAACATTTTTTCAGAGAAGCATATGCAAAGGAAAACAAAGCTGAACGATTTTTGCCATCTCGGCTTTTTTTCCAAGAGGATGAGCAGGAAAAATGATAATTTTTCGGTTCAGTCATTTTCAATCAAACCCATTCGCAATAAATACAATAAATAAATAACACATAAATAAAACAAACAACAGAAAACATGATAGAGACAGAAGCTTGAGGGATTCACTGCATTTTAGCGTTGCGCTCGACTGTCTCGATGAGATTAGCCTTGGTTTGACTTTGCGGAATTGCTATTCCATTGACGCCATTTACAGAATCCGGGTGAACTTTATAGCTAGTCATTCCTTGAATATACTTACTGAAAAAGAATATTGATTATTATTCATGAAAACGACACACTCACATTGCCACTTTCTCATCAATCGTAGAAGAAAAGCTGATGGGAGCATGAATGTGATGTAGAATATGTGAGATATTGAAACTCCAATATGGCATGAATGTTTCCTGAAATTTAAAAATGTATATTGACCGGTAAATATTCACTTCATACATTTTTTAACCCAGCGGGGTGCATCTCGACGTTCTCCAACCATTCCAAAAATGCTTGTCTAACGAGATTATAAGCAACCAATCGGCTACCTAGACGACACGCAACGTGACCCACCTTAATATTCACATTTTGTCAAATACTAATCAAATCACGATAATTCTAATTCACCGATTTGTAAGGCGTGATTTCTTGAGGAAGAGAGGTGTTTATATTATCTTGGAGACGACAGACTGCCGCCTGTGATGCACCACTCAGATCTTCGTATTTTGGAGTCATTCCTATGAAATGTGGCGGTTCGATAAGATAATGAGGAAAACGAATTGAGAGTTCCTCCAGCCAATCGGAGAATTCCTTTCTGTTCATTTCAAACTTGTGATCATCGTGGCGAAACTCGCCAGGTTTCATCCCGAAAACAGTGTTATACTCGTGATTTGGAGTGGAGAAAATGAAAATTCTTGGGATCAAAGTACCCAAAACGTTATTGACAAACTTCTTCGCGTCTTCCAATGAAATGTGTTCCACTCTAAAATCTCTGATTAGAATTCAACCTATGAATCATTGAACCCCTACACTTCTAGGGAAACTATAGCATCAACGTCTGCGAAGCGGTGATCTGGTTCAAGTATATCTCCAAGATAAGAACGCATTAACACCGGAAGTCCGGTTTCGGATGATATGATGTCTCCTTGCTGATTCAAGTGCTTCCTGAAAATAGATTTTTTTCTTTTACATTCGATGTAGAACTAACTCGAGTAATTGTTGTCCAACAGAAAGAGAAACCGGATCTATATCCACAGAAAGAACATTAATAGTTCCAAATGTACCCAGAACATCACAAAGCCCTCTTTCCAATGACATTTCACCACATCCCATGATAGCAAGACGTTGGATATCTATGTTTGATTCTTTCTTGAAGTTCATTAGTGTATTTTTGACGAAAGAATTTCTTTGAACTTGTAGAGGTGGTTGGAAATAATGTTTCTTCAATTCGTGATCTTCAATTTCAGATTCGTCACTTGTTCCAAATCCATAAATAAGTTCCTTCCATTCAGTGTCACCGTTTGTTTTCTTTATCCAGTTCCGTTTTTTCGGATCCTTCTGGTTTTTAAATTTGGGACGAAACTCTTCCACATTTGATTTTTCGAGAACATGATCAAGTGGTTCCATTAGAGCCATTTCCAACTGATCATATGCTTCCACGTAAGTTTGCTGAAATTTAACATATAGGCCCTAGACAACACCAAGAACATGTCCTACATTGTCATAAGGAGCGCCCCATCCATCGTCGAGATTTGTCATTCCGTCTAAAATGTGATATTTTTGTATTTTTAATTGTTTAGCCAAAATAGGATTATTAGAATTCAACATAGATACAAAAAAGCATGTTTAGAAAGGGTAAGTTTATTTTTCAGAAAAAAAAAGAAATAGAAAAGTCATGAGAAGCAGTTCGAATGAAATAAATAGCACATGTTCGACTACAGAGCGCGTTTACATTGAATTGGTAAACACATGGTTAGATACCCTACAAATTCCGGGAAGGAAAAACTACAAATTCCAGGCGTTCTTTCACGGATTATGTGGGGTCTCCTTGGTTGAGTTTCACAAACTGAACGATTACAGAACACGATAGAGTAATAAAAGTAATTTTGGATGAAGGATTTTAACAAAATTAATTTTCAAGAAACAGAATGAGTAGAATACAGTAAGTTTTTTTTCAAAATAAGCAATGTATTCAAAAGGAAACCACTTTGATTCGAATCAAACGAGAACTCAAGCATAGAAATTGAGAGAAAAAAAAATCCTGAGTACCCGTTTCCATGTTTTGTACTTCTCAAAAAGAATGTTAAATATGAATTTTTCAATATATTTTTGCCTGAGATTCTGTTTTTATCCATACAAAGTAGTTTCACTGTTTCGAATATACATTTTTAATTCATGGTATTGGAACAGTAAAGATGAATATGCATTATTTGCGGCTCAGCCCTGAGCACACGGTGCCCTGTCCTGATAGAATGGATGATGATATTTTCAACTTCAGACTTCGTTAGCTTCGTCAGTTTGTACCAGTTTTCTGTAGATAGCATAGAACAGGGCACATAGATGTAGTCATAAGATAACACAGCACCGGCATATACCTGAAAACCACTATCGTATAATAGGTAATTTTGTCAAAACTAATGAAATTAATCGTGTAATTGTGAAATTCGTCAAAACTAATGAAACTTATCAGGTGCAGCGAGCAATTTGAAATGCGGTTATGTTTTGCATAGTAGTAAATATCCGGGAAACACGAAGCGAGTTATTCTCCGTTTAAGTTTTTGAATTTCGCTGCATGTGAATAAATTGGTTTTCTGGAATACACCATTCCGGATACCGTAAGCCTAGTACAGAAAAAGGGAACATGTTGGTGATCGCTAGTAGTTCTTCTCGAACTTGTTTGTATATGATCTGTGAAAAAACAGCAATATCTTGCAACCATTAATATCTTCAAATAGAGCTAAACAAGATTTTGTTAGTAATAATTAACACAGTCTCTGGTTATTGTAATTTCAACATAAGGGCTCTTTGAGAGTAGCCTAACCCGGTAGGGGATATAATTACTATCAGGCTCGCCAAAAAAGTTGCGAACACGAAGAAGAAAATAGCTAGTTTATAAATAATTATAAATTGAAATTACAAAAAACAAGTGTGCCAACCAGTCACACCATGCCATCGTTTTCTACATACCTTTTGAGACCGGGTGTGCCTGATTGATCAAAATTGAAAGAAGAAGTGCGAGTTGAAAGTGTTTGAGTGAAGAAAGATAAATATAGCGAGCATAAAAATATCCGCGGCGTACTCTAAAACAACATACCACCGCGGTTTACAACTTGATCAGCTGGTGGTGTAACAGGTGCAAAGTATGCGTGGATTTCGATATTTGGACGATGATGCTGAAAAGTTCACATTAAAAAGATGAATATTACAGGATGAGTAGAGATGTTGATCAGGATTGATCATTGATACAGTAGGAAACATACCAACCTGGAATCTTACAATCGCTTCTTTTGTAACATTTTGGCAATCATAGAGGTCGATTCGTTTCAAAGCTCTGCAGTGTCGAAGATGTGACAAAGTAGAATCAGTTAATTGTGGGCAATTGTCCAATTCTAATATTTTCAACGTTTCACGGTGCTTTGTTACCAAGTTTTGAATTGATTCATCTGTGATCAGCTCACAGTGCGAAAGACTGAGCTCCCGGAGAGCTACACATTGATTCGAAAGATTATTGATTGTGATATCAGAGATGAGCGAACAGTCCTCCATATCAAGACGTTCCAACATCTTACACCCTTTGGAAAGTTGAACAAATCCATTATCCCCAAGAAGGTTGCACCCGGATAGTTCAAGGACTTTGAGATTATGTGAAGTTTGTCCAAGTGCAATCAGTGACCGATCTGTTATTTGGTTGCAATTTGACATGCATAAATACTCCAAATTCATAGCTCCATTCGAAATGTTTTGTACTGTAGCGTCAGTTAGCTGCTGAAAATATAGTCGTGAAATACTTTAGTAGGATAGATCTTCTTACGAAACATTGCAACAAGTTTAATTTTTTCAATGAAGCCATTTGTCCCTCGACTGGTCCGAAAACGTTCTCGGTAAGACCTTCACATCCACGGAGAATGAGAGTATCGAGAGAAGCACAGTTTGTAATGATAATCTGAACTCCACGGTCTTGAACTGCATCACACCATGAAATATTGAGATAGGTCAAATTAGGGCATCCGTCGCTGAAAATAACGATACTTTTTTTTTTGATTACTTATTTGGCATACCCAATATATCTCATAGCTCGATCAGTAATAGAAGAACAATTTTCGAGATTCAAGTAGTTTAATTTGTGGCAGTATCTTCCGAGATTCTCACAAGATGCATCAGTTACACGTTTACATCTGTACAAGCTAAGATGTTCCAGATTAGGACATCTCGAAGTGAAAGTACGAAGAGCCGAATCATGAATATTTTCACAACCTTTCAGTGAAAGCTCTTTCAGGAATCCTCCGCATCGGCACGCCAAATTTTCAATTACAGAACTTTTGACATCGCGTTGAAAAGTGAATAAATCAACTCGTTGCCAATTGGATCCATCCAATGCAAGTACATTCCATGAGCGACATACTTGAGCAGATCGACAGAGAGCTTTGGTATCAAGAAATGAAAAGACTCTGGAAAATATTCAAAAAAAAATTAGTCATTATGTGAGTAGCAAAATTCTTACTTGAGAAGGACTTCCTTGGGCAAAACACGATTGATTAGGGAATTATCCGTTTGTGCTTGTGAGAGAGTAGTGATTAGATACATCTGGAAAAATACATTTCGGTCCAAAATTTCGATAATTTTGACCATATTAACCATAAAAAGAATGGCCATCAAAAAACATTATAAAAACTAAAATAATACTTACTTGATTTTGTTTTGCTTGAATCACAGGATGTGTCTTGTGAGCTTGCTGAGCTAAACGTTTAGCACGTCTTGAATTGGCCGCTGCCGCAGCACTTCTTCTGTCAGCCGTCTCCATGGATTCAGATACAATATGAGGCTAATGATGTAGAGTGAATGAAATCAAAAACTCATCCCAATATACTCGTTCGCAGAAGAGGATGGTTTTCTGAAAAGAATGAATAGAGAAACATAAAAATAGGGATTAAGAGCTAGTTAAAATGAAATAGATTATGAATACTGAATGATTTAAAAAAAAGGAAGTCGTGTTTTAGAATCAATACACTTTTTCAGAACATCATTAATATGATACATTTTCAGATAAAATGCTGTAAAATGTAGTAATAAAGAAAACGGAAAGGTACGCAGTGACATAATCTTCGTAAGAAATGGTGAAAAGATGCTAAGAATATAGAGGATAAGGATACTCCACCACCTGATCACATTCCGTCAAATGGCCTCTATCCTCTATTCCGTCTTCTCTTTGTCATCTATTCGACATCTGTCTCTTTCAGTATCAGTAGTCCTTGGCTTGCCCTTTGACGACACAATGTTTTTATGAGATTCTTTATGGTGGATACTAAGAAGGGAGCAGACGTAGACATAGGACTACCGCACACTCCTTTTTCTTTTCTGAGGTCGTAATCTAAATAAGGAATTTACAATTTACTGAATTCTTAGCCAGATGCCCATGAATAGATATTTGCGCCAAGGACGGATCAACTGAGGTCTAAAACCACAGAGAATGGTGTAAAGGTACCACAGAAAGAGTAGATAATTTTGAAATAGCAACAGAAGAGAAAGAAATAAACTTGGGAGTGTCCGTTGGTATTCGAGAAGACAAGAAGAAGTGGATTAATTATTTCCAGACTTTGAAAAGTCTCCCCGTGCCGGCCTGAGCAATTGTCGGAAGTGCAAAGCTATAAAAACATTCGACCCTGCACTATTAATGGTTTCTCTCAATTCATCGGATATCCGTAGAGAACAGAATGGGGAACAAAAGAAATCATAAAATGCTATATAACTTTTTTAGAGGAGCATAGCAATGGTGTAGATGCCACGGAGCAGAAAACCAGAGTGTGTTGTTTATTTGCGCTCCCTTTTTTCCTATGCTCTACTAGTTGTTGTGGCATGACTGTCTGGGTAAGGACCGAGTGTGAAAACAAAAATAAGCATAATCTGGCTGCTGGAAGAGAATGAAAAGTAGTTGGGTACGAAAGTACTAACGAAAAAAATGCGATTCCTGTATCTCAGAACCTTTGTAGAAAAACAAAAAAAAATCCTCGATTCCAAATTTTGGTTGTGAAGAGGGCTATTTTTCATAACACTACGAAGAAAAGACATCTCTATATAATTTCTACCACACTGATCCATCCTCGTAGGAACGAATTATCAGAGGAAAGAAGAAAAGCTTATCAAACGTATTTTGTGTGGTCGTTCGCATCCGAAGAGGTAACGAATCGGACGAAAATCAGCTGACATAAAACGCACCGACTGGACGCCGGCATTCTTTCCCCGAGATGCGACGAACACGTTGAGACGCAGGATCGACCGGTGGGGCTGACCCGAATCACGAGGCGTTTCGTCTCTGCGTTTCTCCCCAACTTCATTTACTTCACACACTATTTCGTTGTCCGTGTTTTTCGTCGATGGCCAGTGGACGCCTCGTCTCCCTGTGTCAGCCGGGCGCTCGCGCGAGAAAAGAAGTGCCTAGAGCAGTGAGCGAAGTGAGTGAGTGAGTGAATGTCTCAGCTGATTCCTCGCTATTTTCGAAAGGCACACACGTCCTCTGAACACGCGAAATTTCAGTTTCACTCATGACTGACACCGCCAAAAGCAGGGCAATGATATATAACGGTGCTATACCAGTTGGAAGGGGTCACTTTTTTTGTGAGGCTGAAGGCGTGTGAGAGACACTTTTTTGTTACTTAACCTTTTTCTTAGGCTTAGGTTTCTTAGAAATTCGGAAAAAAAAATTGACAAAAACGATTAATTTGTCAATTTTTGTCGTTTTTTTCAATTTTTTCCGAGTTTCTAAGAAACCTAAGCCTAAGAGAATGGTGAAAAGTGGTCCCTCACAAGAATCACACTCATTGTGTAAGCTTTGTCCTTCTTTCAGCACACTGATTCGGAATACCCCAAAAACAGTTTTTGAGTGGCCCCCCCCCAAAAAAAAAAATTTTTTTTTTGGAAATTTTCGGGAAAAAAAAATTTTTTTCGATGGAAAATTTTTTGTGTCCTAACAACTTAAAAACATCATAAAAATAATCAGCTATCATTTTGATGTCGAAAAAAGTGAAAAAATCGCGAAAAAAAGTGACCCCTTCCAACTGGTATAGCACCGTCTTTTCAATATATTAAGATATTACGTTTCACACATAACTCTAAAATGCAAGAAGCTAACCGCACAGGTCTCCAATCATTCACCATGAACAGACGTATAAGATTTTTTCAAAGAGGAGACCTAAATAGCACGTTATCAAAAGTGTTCACCTATTTATCAGTTCGCAGCTTTCAATCCTTTCTCGTCAATTGAAAAGTTGGCTCGAGTTGCTCCATCTTCTCCTTCTTTCTGAAAAATTATTGTATCAAATGAACAAATAATCAAATTTACCATTACTGAGACAGTCCTCACGTCGCCGCTCAGTTTCTCCACATAGAAACGATTTGCAATTTGTGACGCCCAATACATTCCTAAAGCAGGAGCTGGATATCCTCGCCAATGTGTCTGAAAAAAAAACATAGCATGAATGTTCCAAATAGAATATCATACTATATGATTTGTAATGATCACCGTAACTCCTAATCTTGTCAGTTTCTTCAATCGCTCGATTATATCTGTTTGCACATTTCTTCCAATTTCATTTTCGTAAGCAGTATCATGAAGTAGAGCATCGATGTTCTCCACCACGACAAGGTGTGTATTGAACGTTTTGGAAAAATGATCAAGTGATTCGCGAAGTTCCGAAATGTATTCGACTCGTTTACATGCAATTCGATCCAGCAAACGATCACTACATTCTCCAGTTTTAAAATGCTTACAAAGATGATCAGTCCGCAGAGGGACCGCACTGATCCATCCAATTCTTGCCGTTTTCTTCGTTTGAAGAAACTTTGCTGCTATCGAATAGCAGATCTGTAATCCCATAGTTTTTATAGCCAACTCGCTATTAAGAACCTGTGTTTTTCCAACTCCAGTATCCCCGTCTAACTCGTAGCACTTTCCTGGATGCAGTTCAAGAACCTTATTGATGTTGGGAAGACAAGTATTTAAAAACAACTCATCGGCTTCAAGACGCACCAGAAGTTCAAAAGCCGTCTCATACGTGAACTCACTTCCAATACAATCCATGATACTTTCTAAGAGCTAAAAACACATTTTCTGGGGTTTTCGAAATAAAAATCGTTTATTTCGAATGAACCCTCAATTTGCCATGAAGTTAAAACAGAAATAGCAGAATTGTAGTTGACAAAAAGCTGTATCCAACACTACCCGCAATCCCTCTGAACGATTTATTAGCAGTTTTCCAACAATTCATATGGGTATGTACAAGTTTAACTTGAGATGAATAAGAAAGGAAAGTTAACAGCTGAGAAGAGTAACGAGTAAGAATTTCTTGGATAGAAATGGTACAGGTCAAGATGAACGATCTATCTGTAAAGTTTGTGACTAAGCGGGAATGAAAATTCGTTAGACGGTTATGATTGAGAGAGCAGAGCAAAGAAAATGACGATTGGAATGAGAAGGAGGGTATAATAGAAGCATGTGATAATTAACATGGATTAGCTTTTGTGCAAGAAATGAGCTGATTAAATTATTGTGCAGTTTGCTGTTGTTGTTGATTCGGTAAAATTGGAACGATCAAGTGCTCTTGCTGCATCAAATTGTACTTGGATACGTACGTAGTGAACCGTTTACAGAGATGAGTCTCATTCTCAAACTCGTCGAACAACTTCCGGTGATGGAAAAATGCGTGAGAAAATATGCGATAAACTCGACGTGCTACTGATCCCAACTTCGAAATCGAAATTTCTTTGATGTTGACTCTGCTCGGGAAATACTTATTAGAGTTGAGCAACGTGGCAGCCCCGTCGAGAGTATGTCGCGTGTAATCGATGGCTGGACACTGAAAATAAATAGGCAATTAGAACAGGTATATTTGGACAACGAATACTATACCTCATTTGGATTTTTGTGAGCAGCACAGAGAAATATCCATTGCTCTGTGGCAGTCATTTGTTGGCATGACTCAGGAAAGCATTCTCTCTGTAAAGGATGAAAAATTATACTAATTGTTTGTTCGTGTCAAACTTTTTATATTATGCACGAATAATTAAAATTTTTAGCAGTTTCCACAAAAGATGTGTCGGAATCCGTTTCAGGACAAAAATCAAATACCTGTAACGAAAGAGCCAATCCGTTCAGCTCGATGCAGAACTGCCGGAGATGCTCGTACTTCCAGACGCCTTCGTCTTGATCTGAAGATTTCAATGAATCGTGTAAAATAATTGCGACGTTATGAAAACATACCCAAAGGTGGTGTAAGAATAGTCTCGACGTCAGCTGGATTAGCTTTTATGGTTTGTTGGATGAACTGCTGAATGTTCAGAGCACTGTCCATTTCTTCAAAAGCCAATGGAGGCCAACTGTTCCAATCCTGAAACAGCAATACTCAGTTAAAATTCAAGTTAGCATTTGACTCACCGCTCTTTTTGTTCCTGGACCATTTCGCCGTACGACACGATTCTCGGCAACAGCCGTCATGTTTGAAACTTAAAACTATAATTTATTAGTTTTCAAACCCGTCGGAGATATGGAAACACGTGTTATGAGGTGGGAAATAGTGGAAAAAATGTGGCTCAGCGAGAAAAAATGAGGCCGTGACGCGCCACTAGTGCGACGTGCGCGTGTTGTTTAGCCAGCGGAATTACGGAATGTCGTTTGTATTCAGTTCAGCAACACAAAAGTGATTTGTAGCGTAAATAGGAATATGCTCCTGATTTACATCGTAAAAGAGTTCTTTCCCAGAAAAATAATCAAGTGGTGCACTTGCTTACGAAGAACAAGTTAAAAAGGATTTATCTGGGGTGGTGTTCAACGGGTACGTGCACGAACGTTGTAGGAATACATCATTCAAGGGATACCTATATTGAACAACTATCCGTTTTTTAACGTTTCAAGAACTGAAAATATTTTCGTGTAATATTTTTAGGCACTGATTACTCCTCTGATGGGTCCATAAAGGATTCTATGAAAAACTATATGAAAAACTTTGGATCAGAGAAGTGAGCACGGATGAACGCAATTTCACCGTACTTTTTGAACTGTACGTTTTCCTTTCGCGATTCATAGGCTTTTCACTAATTTATGTTGGCCCATTCCATTTACATTCTTCTTCTTTATGAATTCGGGATGCAGTAAGGTTTAAAATCATTTCCCCCCGTTCTTCTTGAAACATCAACAATATGAAATACCTAGATGTATCCTCGAAGAGGCCTATTCATATGCATATGCTAGTTTGTTCCGGAGAATTATCAAAAGCACTTGTAGAAACGATGTTTGAATATGAGAAAAACAATACGAGTGATGATCCCGAAGACGACAAAACTGAGTGATCCAACTGAAAACCTTTCATACTCTTTTCCTTTCACAGCATTTTCAGTGTAGCTGAATAGTTCCATTTTTTCAAAGTCATGGTGGTTTCCACAATGTCGATTCTCTCTTTTTATGCTCTGTAACGACCGCAAATACACGAATGTACCTGCTCTGATTTTCTTGTTTTTTCTAGGTAAACAATCATGATTTTCCAAACTTTTATTCGAATTTTGTGAGGTATCCGCTTACAAAATGTTGGTTTTATGAAGGTAGACCACGAGTTTCATTGCAGTTTTTTTCGGAGACTGGGAGACCTTGTAATGAAAATAAAGTGTCTTTTACTTAACATTTTCACTCTTCTCCATCCATCTACTCTTCACTGTCTCACCAAAAAAGCAATAATGGAATTTATCTCCCCAGATATTCTATTTAAATCCGGAAATGTTTATTTATGGAACATCCTCTTTTTCTTTCTCTCATAATTGTCGTACCTTCATTGTATTTCCTCATCTTCACCCAGTCACCTGCTTGTTTTCGCTCGGATGCTCCACGCTTTCAGTTGACCGTCAATAGGTTCCAAAAGAACCCGAAAATGCGCGAGTCAAGACACCTGTCGATAACAATCTTCCGAAAAACATACCATTCTGCATCGGAAGATTTAGAGGATAAAAAGATGATGAGGAGGAAGCGGATAAATGAAAACGACGGTTATCTGGTTAATTGGTTTAAGGATTATCTTTTGTAATTAGGTTCACGACAGTATTAAAAGATCGGTTTAAAAAACAGAAGATTTGAACAAAGAGTGTGAATATGCATAATCCACTCTGAAATGCTCTTCATTCTCCTATCGATTTGAAAAATGTTCGGTTTCATCACTTTGAACACTTACTGTACTACCGTAATCGGGAGATTGGACAAATGTGTTACACAAGTCTACACACGCACATTCATCCCTATCTTTTTCACAGACTCTTAAACCCGACTCATTATGATCATGCTGGGTAATATGACAGTCCATAAACCGTATCAATTACGATCGCCTTCTCCCATCACAATAGGAAGGCAATTATTTCTTTTCCTTCTCCCTTTTCCCGAAATGGATCGGTACATGTAATGTTGCATAAGCACAAAGACATCAAAAGACGGCTGTCATCATTGATTCCTGCTCCCGAATTATGTCAAATGTCTGTTGTCGGCGTGGCACTTCATAGATTCCATTGAATGTATTGTTATCAAATTAGCTATTCAGGTCATGAGATGACAGATGTTCGAAAGGATTACAAGTTATAAAATATCTTCGATGTGTATCTAAAGTCATGTACAGTATCTCCAGCTGTCAGGTAAATATTGGCATAGTAACTGACATTTTCTTCTGAAGATTAACATCGAGTGCATTGAAAGGAAGAAACTTTTGAGTGGTCTAGAGGTTGAAGTTGGAATTTGAAGGTCTGAAAATAGTTGGGAACTTCAAAATGAAATCTCTCACATTTCTCACATAATGTAGGTTACCAAAATTACAATTTTATCACATATGGGCGATCAAAAACTTCTGATTCACAACTTGGAGGTATCGGTCTGAAATCTAAAATATTATTCCATCTTCTCTAATTCCAGATTTTGCACACTGAAACAGTAAATCTGGCAGCTGGACCCTGGATTTTACAAAAACATAAAACCATTTCATTCTCTTTCTGTTCATATTTCTATAATTACCCCACTAACGGCTTCTGGCTTTTGTACACCTTTCTCTTCTTGTCCTCTTCCAATTCGCCGCCGTTTCTATTGGCGGCTTTCTCCCCTTCTCTACCTCATAAACTGACAAATGACTACAAAATGGGCGTATATCACGAGAACACATGTTGCCACCGCAAAACGGTTTAATGGTAACATGAAATATTATTACTCAATTTAGTGCGCATACGTTAGGATACGTTGGAATGGAGTCAGAACCATTTGTCATATTGAAAATCGTGTTACAGAATAGTTCTAGTCTGAAAAAAGGTCACGTTCAACTGTGAAAACTGTTACAACGAATCCCTTTCTTCTAACCTGATCATGCTCATAATTCGCTTGTTAACTACTGTATTTGCACAGATAATGTAGTAAGTAGTAGCTATCATCTGCTCGTTATATCCGCGATAATCTTCTTCTTCTAATCTCTTGGTCAAACAAAATTAGCCACCAGCCAGCTGATGATACTTTCCATAGTCCCCCATCTTCTTGATATCAATTTGGAAAAGTTATGATTGGAGTCAGTCACGAAATGAAGAAGGGGGAAGACGAGTGCAACATGTTGCTTTTCATTCATTCCTCATCTTCCAAATTAGTTGTCTGCGTCTCCGTTGTATCACACACTATTTCTCCCGGCCATCATTCTACTAAACACTCCAGAAGAAGCTGTCTTCTTCTACATCTCCGCAACGTGTCATGTCGTGTGGGATGTCAATTGAAATGGCTCACCAACTGAAATACCTCAGCCGGAATACACCCATCTGGTGTGTGCTCTTTCACTCTCATTCACTCGTTTTCACAGTATTGTGTGTGCTCATCTGAAGCGTGAGAATATAGGAACCGATGAATGAGACACGGATTTGGCGCATTATGAAGCAGTATTGAAAGGAAAGAGACTCAGAACAGGTGCAGCTTGAAGTACTTGAGAACAATGAAAAGGAGAAGAGCCAGAAAAGACTAATTGAGTGAAGTGTCAAAAGTGAATGAGATAGAGTCAAAAACAGAAAATCTTTCGAATGTTATTCCTTCACAACTTTTTATTGTGAAGTTCTGTCAAAATCAAGAACTTTGTTCATAAATAACTCAAAAAAGCTCATAAAATTGCATATACTTAAAACCTGGAGTGCCGGTATACGGTATTCATGTTTCGAATTGTCTAAAACTATTCCTATGGGTGGAAAATAATGTGTTTAGGTGGAAACGAGTATTTTTTATTTTATTTTATGTGAAAGCTACCACAAATATGGATTCGGTATTGTCTTAAAGTTTGTTTTTCCAATTTTGAACGCTAAGTGAAACATGGGTTGGAGAATCGTGGATATTCTTGCCCCCTGACAATCTGAGGTCCTATTCAAAATGAAAGAAAGTTTCAAGTGTAGCTGAATTTGTAATCTTCAAATAAATAAATCTATGGGGTTTTGAGCTAAAATTTTCATGAAGAACCCCTTCTCCGTTTTTTCTTGAAATCCTTGTGCCCGATCGTAGTCTAAACTGGTTTTCTCTTCCCACACCACCTTATTATTAATGTATGACTCTTCTTGCTCAACGGCGACAACGACGGCGACGACGCCGTGTCTTTTCTCATCCATCCTCTCTTTTTTCCCTTTTCGTTTAACCTCCTCCTCCTTCTTCTTCTTCTTCTTTTTCTTCGTTTTCCTTGTATGATACGGTAGGAAAAAAGAAGAAAAAAGGGGAAGATAGAATAAAAGGAAGAAGAACAAAAACTTTGAAAAGGAAAAAATGGAAGAAAGAGAATAGAATAGAGCAGGATAAAAAAGTACGAAAAACAGATTACGGTAGGAACGAGAGTTGGAAACAAAACTCCAATTTTCTGCTGTTTTGATCGGAACTTGATTTAGAAGATCGTGAGATTTAGAAGATTTATTTCAAATTATCGTGAAGAATTATGAGAATGACTTCTCAATGTTATAGAGACAATTACATTCTTCATTTTATCAAACATACATGATCATCTAAAACCAGGAAACAACCGTTTCTTGCCTCCGCTCTATCGAAACAAAAGATAATTTAATCAAAGAATGACAAAGATCCGGAGTGAAAACTATCCAAAATAGACAACAAAAATCTGAAAAATGCAGTAGGCATCAAGCAATGTAGGAATCTTTGAACCTAGAAAACATCGTTTTTTATAAGAACTATGACAAAAAACGAACGATTTTCGGTATCTAGGGATGAAGATTTTGAGAAACTTTCATAATGAGTGGTCTGGCAATGTAAGGATCAACAGGCTGTTCAAAACCTGAACAGAATTTGTTTGGAATCTGTTCATTCTAAAAACTCAGTATACCAGTTCTTCTCAAAGTTACAGTAGGAGGCGGAGTCTGTCGAAAGGAGTAAAAATAAGATTTGTGGAGCGAACTTCATCACATTTAACACGTTATTCTTTTTTACAGTATTCTTATGAAGATATTCTGACACAGTGAATCAGAACAGTACTGGATTAACACTTAGTTTTCTAACTAGAGAGATCGAATAAAAGTGGAAATGAGAGGATCCAAAACTATATCGTGAACTGAAAGAAGTGAGGAATTGAATGAAGTGAAAAGAGACACATCGATTCCAGTTGCCTTTTTCTTTTTCCTTCTCCGGTCCCCTTCTGTCGGCTTTAATATTTCATCACTCGGCTCCATTTTTAATTCAACTCTCTTTTTTCTTCCCTCTCTTGAGGTCCCACCCACTTCGTTGTGTCTAAAATCAAGGTTCTGAAAATGGGAGGGGGCGTGGCCAATTTAGAGAAGATATTTCCTACCGTATACTTCTTCACCAATGAGCATTCGACGGACCCTCTGGTCACAGCCTAAAGGGGGTGGAGACCAAGAGAGAGACAGAGAGACAGGACTCTCTCTATCCCTTTTTTCCGTACACATCTGTCTCCTCCTCGCTTTGAGCTCTTCTTCCACACGGACATGCAGAACACCGCACCCGTACCGACGACGACGACAACCGCTTCAAAGATGCAACCTGTAAGTCTGAAAGATGTCTTCTGAAATGGGTTGATACTGTAGACAAGTTGGAGGGCCAGCTGACTTTCCATGCGTTACGGATTTATTCATTGAATTGTTGATTAGAGACTCGGCTCGTTTTTATCAAATATTCATTCTTTGTATGTGTGTCTACTAGAGCCCCCCGTTGCAGGGGTCCCCGCCAAGCCTTATTGAATATTAAGTTAAGTGAATTTTTAGGTAGGTCAGTCTCTCTCTCTCACTCACTGTGAGCTCCCCTATCTGCTTACTTGTGATGCTCCACAACCGCTTAGCTTCTCATTTTTTCGTTTTTCTCGTGGAAACATTGCTACGGTTTTGATCAATCCGAATATCTAAAAGACAGTTAGACATCACAGATTTTCAAATTAAGAAAGTCTTAGTTTTGGTGTTATCGTCTTGATCATTGCCAGGCAGAAATGACATTTTGTTGAACTTTTGAAGGAATGTGAAGGTTGCCAAAAGTTGTTCCACTTCACATTCTCCAAGTCCTAAGAACAATCCCCCATATTACAAATCAAACTGTTACCTGTCTCTAATTTAGAGTTTTGGTTGCCGTATTTCTTTATGAAGCATTCCAGAACACGTATCTTCTCTAACCTGTCACCTTTTCGAGTTTCTAGGAATACAGGAAAGATTTCGAATCCAACATCTGAATCTATCGGAAAATTTTGCACCGTTCAGTTGGTACACACACTGGAAGCATACGCTTTCAAATAGGCTTAAAACTTGACAGTCTGTTTTCAGAGTCGTGTTCTAGAAATCACTACATGTTGATTTCAAATAAGAAGTAATTAGGGGTTTTTCTAATCTCTCATTTTCCGATTTGATCATATTCATCATTAAATGCTCTCTTCAAAAATGAAAAACTCAATCAAAACTGTTTCTTTTCCAAAAAGTACATCCATTTTTTGCTTCCCATTATGCCACAATTTCCAATTAATTAATCTCATTTCATACTCATGTGTCTCAAAAAATTCAGCTCAAAGCGAACCCTGTTTAATAATTAACTTCAAGCTCCATTAATTTTTCAGCGGGCCGTTAAAAGGCAGCTAGAAACTCATTGAATATCTCATTCTTCTTCGTGATATCAATGGTGTTTTGTTGCTTTTTTCTTCCGTTTAAAACATGAAATATTAAATTTTAGTAGTAGTGGGATCAACGTGTTTTCTGAATGTTTCAGTTCCAATTTGGGGAAGGAGAACAGGTGAAAATTAAAAATAGAAGGGAATGGATTGACGCAATTGTGAAGGAGTTGTCACCTCCCCCACCTCACTTATTCCATTTGTTTCATTCTTCATTTTGATTTCATGAAGATTATTGAATTGCAGTTCAACAACAGTCTCTTCGGATCATTCGATGATCCACTTCTCAATGCAAGAGCTGCTGCTCTCGCTGATATTGATGTTAAAAATGTGCAACAGCTGACAAATCCATTGATGAGACCACATGATATGTTCACGTAATTCACTTTTTGAATCTCGAGTCTATTCGTTTATTTGCCCTTTTCAGCTATAGCAACTACTTTTCCGGAATTCATGACAATTCAGCTGCCACAAATATCTATCAAGGACTTCCAAGTTCTTCCGAACCGTTTGATGCTTCTGTTGTTGTACCTACGTCTTCTGAAGATCAGATGACACCTCTTCAACAGGTTATGGCAATGCAAACCTATGGAGCTCCACCACAATTCCAATACAATATGAGCCATATGACTCAACATTTCACAACTTCTTCGATCTCCAGCTCCAGTAATATCACTCGATATCCCATTGCTCCACCTACTTCTGAACTAGAAACTGATCCGAGACAATTGGAAACATTTGCTGAGCATTTCAAGCAACGGAGAATTAAATTAGGAGTTACTCAGGTGAGATTTTGAATGACTTGAGGTCAACATTAGGCGGGAAAAAGAATACATTTTGAAGGATAGAAAAATGATTTCATGTTTAGGCTGATGTCGGAAAAGCTCTTGCTCATCTGAAAATGCCGGGAGTTGGATCACTCTCACAGTCGACAATTTGCCGTTTTGAGTCTCTAACTCTATCCCATAACAATATGGTTGCTCTCAAACCAATTCTACATTCTTGGTTGGAAAAAGCAGAAGAAGCCATGAAACAGAAAGATACAATCGGAGATATCAATGGAATTCTTCCGAATACAGATAAAAAAAGAAAGAGAACAAGCATAGCTGCACCTGAGAAAAGAGAATTGGAACAGTTTTTCAAGTGAGCTTCAGAATTTTCAAGATTTGTTACATATCTGTTTTGATTACAGACAACAGCCACGTCCATCTGGAGAACGAATCGCTTCAATTGCTGATCGTCTTGACCTGAAAAAGAATGTTGTTCGCGTATGGTTCTGTAATCAGAGACAAAAACAAAAAAGGTGAGAATTTATGATCCAAAAGAGAACATTGTTTTCTATTTCATTCAGTTTTCAGAGATTTCCGTTCACAATTTCGTGCTAGAAGTGCAGCTGCAGTGATGGGTCCCCGGGTGATGCCTGTGGTCACTGGAAACAATTCAAACAATAATTTGAAACAGGGACAAGGAGCCTATAATGGTATTCCTGGATTCTTCGATTAATCTAATATTTTTATCATTTGTTATGGAAGTTCGTTGTGTACTTTTTTGATTTATCAATGGAACATTGAGTTCCAAATATTAGTTTAAAGTTGGAATTCGCTCTTTTTGTTTCTTTTTTCCTCGAATTGCTTTGAAATTGTTTCAAAACTAGCCATTTCCAACAAGAATTCTTTTTTCCATGGGTATTATTATGTTACTCTTCTTTTCTTTTTCTTCCTCTTACTACTCATTGATCTCCTTTTTGTCTCTATTTCTGTATTTTCCTTCCTAAATTTTCTCTAAAATACTTCCTTCGCATCGAATTGTAATGGCTCTTTGAATTCAGCCAATAAAATAAAATCCAACAGGAAATCTCTTCTCTTTTTCTCATTCCTTTTCTGTCGACGTCTTCATTTTCAATTCTTGTCCTTTTTCTTTTTCTTCTCCTCCACAAACCAACACCAGTTAACGATGTTCAAATACAACTACCGTAATCGTTTCGTCGTTTGCTCACACACAACAGAAGAGAGTCTCTTCTTTTTCCTTACACGCATCCATCCTCACACAGGTTGATGAATATTTCAGTACTTCGGCCTTCTGCCATTTCTCTCATCTCTCTCGATTCTCTATACTGTTTCGTATATTGAAGAGAAGGAAGGAAGACAGGATGGTGCAAAATACATTGGATATTTGAAGCTTCAAGGCTCACGAAAATCTTTTTTCCGGGGGGGTGAAAGAGGTTTTAGGTTCTGGACGGGAAACATCTGAAACAGAAGAGACAAAGCACAGAATATCAGTCGAACAACAAGGAAACGAAGTGGAGAGAAATGAATGAAGAAAAAGGAATAATATGAAAATTTTATAGGTCAATTAATAATTGAAGAAGAATGAATAGAAAATATACGGAGGGAGAGACTTTGAGCTTTTTTTAGAGAGAAGAACGATGGCGGTTCAGAAAATGAGCTAATTATAATCTCTGTAAAAGATTTGAATCTTTCTTTCGACAATAAGAAGAGAACGGATGAAATTCATAACTACTCTAGGTCAAAGCGGAATTCGTTCTGACGTATCATCGATAAAACAATAACTTTTAAACGGTAGGCCAGAAGTATTTCGAGCTGACATTGAAATCGTACAGGAAAAGTTTTCACAACTGTCAGAAATACCAAATCCGTTAAGAATCAAAAATGAAAAATACGGTGAATAACAAAAATAACATGAATATTGAATAATTTGTTAATCTCAAAAGATTACAAAACTATGAACAAAGAATAGGGTGAAAAGAAACAACAAACAAATGGAAAGTTGAAGCTGCTTCCTAGCGGAGAAAACGAAAACAATGAATTCGGAATCGGAGCGAAGAAAGGTCGATTAATTGATTTAACGGCGACCACTGTTTGCACATTTCTTTTCACAATTAGATCAGAAAAAAACAGGTGTTCATTGAGATGTTGCGAATTAGGAAGTCTGGATACTTATGAGAAATATTAAGTTTCAGGAAAATAAAAGACAAGTTAATTTATTACTTCGCATACATGTGCTGCTACTAAAATCGTTTTTTTTAGTTTGGAAAATTTCTTTGGAAATCACAATTCTGAAAAGGTTCGAAGATTTTCATGTATCAATTCAGACCACACAACACTGAATTGGCGATTCTGAAAATTTTTCATTTTCTCAATCAAAAAACAGTTCTCGTTATCACAGTTTTATTTCTGACTCCATTTCACCTAGCAGATCTGCAATCGACTTTTTCGAATCGACATTCTGTTTTTCCATTTCTCTCCCCATCCCATGCATTATTGTATTGTTTCGGGTGGGGGTTTTTGTCGGTGGCAACCTGCTTGTTAACCCGCCTAATCTGACGAAAAGAATCGACAGAAATACGGCTCCTCGCAAACACAAAAAGTGACCAAACAGGCGGCTCCTCCTTTCTGTCCGAAGACGCTGAGCATTGTTTTGAATCCCTTCTCTCCTACTTTCTCTCTCGCCCTTTTTTCCTCCAATTTCGTTTTTGGTTCTTCTTGTTTTCGTCTAGTCTTCTGGACAAGAGACTAAGATGATCAAACTGGTATTTTGCCTTTTATTTCTAGTAGTATTTCAAGTTGAATCACTGGATTTTCGTTCTAATAATTATCGTCAAATCATCAACAATGCACTGCCTACAATTGATCCACAGATGTTGAGTCAAGCTCAAGCAGCCATCAATCCATATACTGATATTTTCGTGAATCCTCCAAAGAACTTTGTTGATTTTCCAATGGCTAATTTAGCTTCGAAATCTGGTCTTGCTTCGAGTGGTGCATTTTGGCAACCACAAACACAGCAAGTTCAATCTACAGTACCTCAAGTACCATGGAATCCAACTTATGCAACAAATCCATCAAGTCCACCCAGTACAATTTCATTCCAAAGCTACCAGAATCCAAGTACATTCCCATCAACAACTACAACAACGACAACGTCCACCACTACGAAACCAGCAACATATCCGACAACAAAAATGACTACGAAGAGAAATACTGAAACATTGTGGACCACATCAAAATCTCCAATGAAGTTATCAAAGAATCCAAAACCATCAAAAGTGAATCAAAAGTGAGTGTCTCGTTTCCCGAAGTTAGTGAAATCATAAAATGCTACTGAAGCTAGCGTCTGATTTCTTGAAATTTTTCAATTAGTACTCCCAGTTGTCCTAAATAACGAAATTAACAAGTAGTTCGAAAAATATTGAGGTAAATTTGGAAATTTTGTATATTTTTTTAGATCGTCCAAATCGTCAGCCACCTCTTTTGACTCTGCTCAATTATCAGTTCTTTCTCATCGACTTCTGAATGATGTGCTCATTATTCCATCTTCTCGACGTCTTTATATTCTTGCTATTCTTCCGATCCATCAATCAACTGGTCATCAGGTATATTAGTGTTCTGAGTAACTGTTTCCATTATCTTTCTTTTCAGAATTTCGAATGTGGAGAGATAGATTTAAATGCAATTGTTAGAATGGCTGCATTTTTGGAAGCTCTGAAAACTGTAAGTTTCTTAATCAGCCATTCAGTAATCAATTATTCAATGTTTAGATAAATGAAGCGAATCTTTTGAAAGAAATTGGTGCTGATATTGGAGCAATAATCGTGGATTCGTGTTCGACAGATTTACGTTCCGTAGCTAATCTGTATGAACTTTTATCAGGAACCAATATTCAGAGAAGTGATTTGATTGCAATCATCCGAGATGATTCGACCTATATGCCAAATACTGAACAAATTATGAGACAACTCAATCTTCCAGTTATCAATACATTCTTCACTACAAATTCAGCTGTAAGTTGATATCTTTTTTAAATCAAAACAATATAATTCTTCTCTTTTAGGCTCAAACATCTGGAACACTTCCTTCAATGACTCTTCCAATTCAATCAATTATATCGGCAGTTCGTCATTATCAAAGCACTTGTGTCAATATCATCTTTGATGAAAAATATACAGAGTAAGTTTCAAATAATTTTCAGTTTCATTCTCCTCATTTACAGAACAGTCACTGAAATCCAAAAGGCAGCACTATCGGAAGGAATGTGTGTTGAAGTGGCGATTCATGTGAAGAATTCAAGTAGTATTGTAGCTGAGATGGTCGTCAGGAGGTGAGATATTCATTAAAGTGGGGAATAAATAAAAGTAGTTCTAGATTGCTACTCTCTGAGGCTCGAATTGTAGTTGCTCTATTATCAGAAGACACGTGGATTCAGATGACGAAAGCATTACGATCTGAAATGGTGAGACAGTTGTACTATGCTCACTATGCAAAATGTAGTTTTAGGTGATTGCCGGTCGTTTTGTGTTCATTTCAATGCAAGATCAACGCTGGACAACCTCCAGAAGATTTATTGAGAGTTGGCCAACATTTGAACAACATTTGATTTCGGTTTGTGATTTTTTCCAGTCTAATTTATCTTATATTGCCGTTTAGATTTCTCCAAAAACTCCAATCAATCATGACGAAGAAATCAGAAAGTTAACTGAAAACATTCCAAAGTTATCCCTACCCAATCTTTGGTTGAAACAGTTCTGGTCAGCAGCTTTCAAATGCCACGTGGATAGTGAAGACATGGGCGGTTCAAACAGTTTCTCTAGGTATTCACAGCTTGTAAATAGAGTTTATATGTATGTTAATTTTTTCAGAGAATGTGCAACAACTCAGTCATTGAATATTTCTCAAGTGGCTCCAGATGTTGATGTTTCTTCTATTTCTTTGGCAGGTGAGGTTTCAAAAAGAACAAGAATGCAACTATTTGAATACTCTCAGTTCACTCAATCGGATTAGCGTTCCGATCTTTCGTTGATCGTGTCTGTCCAGGAGCTCTTGTCATCTCTCTTTCTGATTGTGTCAATGATCCATTTAGTGGATTTCATCAGTCAATTCTTGATTTAGATTTTGTTCATCATCTCAGTGATATTCGTAAGCTATTTCCTGCACCCAGCTGTTAATTTTCAAAATTTTCCAGCTGTTTCCTTCAATTACAGTACCGGATTCCGTGACATTTCCCTCTGTATCAATCGTGTCCAATTTGTTGAAGATCGACTACAGTTCTCCGAGATTGGAATATTTGATCCAATTCAGAATGTATATCGAGATAGCAGTGACACTGCAACACCTTCTGCGCGTGGAAGTTTTCTTCTGATGTCATCTTCTTGTCCAAAATCAACATGTGCAAAGGAAATGGCAAAGAGTACAATCAAACAACAATTACCATCAATTGTGAAAGCACTGACTGATCTGGAAATCATGATATTCACTATATTCTCAGTTCTCTCTGCATTGACATGCCTTATGTGCATGTATCTGAAAGTTATCTCAGTGAGTGAATACCGTAATCTCACGGCTATCACATTCCTTGGATTGGCATTCCTTTCATTGAGTGCACCTGCTTTTATTATTCCTCCAAACAGTATTTCGTGTTCTTTACGAAAACTTCTATTCCCTATTGCTATCAGTATTACGATTGCACCAGTATTTGTTAAAACTGTTCTCATCTGGAAATCGATTGGTTCATCGAGTAGTTCAGTCTTGATTGCTTGTTGTATTGTCATCATTCAGACAGGTTAGTTTTCTCGATTCTCTGTCTATTGTCTGATCTTTTTTCTAAATTATTCGATTATTTCCTCTCTTCGACTGAATTTCCTTTCAGTTATTTCCACCGAATGGCTTATTCTATCCTCCGACTCTGTAACTGAGTTTGTCTCAACTCTTCACGGAACAATGTGGAGATGTTCTCCTGGTGATTCATCCGAAGAAATGCTACTTCTGTCATGCTGTCTGATTGCTCTTCTATCTCTTCTCTCCTTCATTTTCTCTGTTGCTTCATTGAAACATTCACAGAGTCTCCAACATCTTATGATTTCGGTTAGAAAAGATTAACAGATTTCAGATAATTTACTATGTTTATTCAGGTTCTTGCTATCTTCCTCGAGACTGGACTCTATGTCTCTCTACCATTGATACCGTATAAAACAAGAGATTTTGTAATGGCAACGAGTAAGTTATATTTTCTTTGGTATTCAATGAGTTCACTTTGTTTTCAGCAATTCTGGTATTTTCTTTCCTCGCTCTTTTACTCAGTCATACTGGAAAATCATCTACAAAAGAAGAATCGGAATGTAGTGGAACTTTACAGGTTATTGAAGCGGGAGATAATTTAAATGTTTTTGAGTTACAGAAGACAAATGAAAATTGGCTTCAACATGTTGTTCAATCACCAAAAGATCAGATGGCACTGGTTCAGAATTATCATACAGCATCGACACATCCCCAATCGACAATGCAATATGATAAAAGATCAGATGGTACATTGAGAAGAAATACTTCACTTTATGGGACAGAAGGATACGGTAAGACGAGGTTCTATCTGTTTAGGAATGTAATTTGTATGTTTCAGAATTGCCAACTCCTTGAAGAGTACTCATTAGATAGATTTCCAGAAAACAACATCAACGACCCAAGTTCTAATTCTTTCAAAAACTGAAAATACATTCCATTACTTATTGTACACACACAAATTTTCATGCCAATAAAGAGAGTTTCGTTAGAGAGAATCAATTAAATATGTATTCAAAGCAACGAATAGGCAACGCCAGCGAAGGCAGAAACACTTGAAACGGCGATGATTGAGTAGCGAATCATTTTGTATTTCCAGCTCATTTCACGTTTGATCTGAAATCTATTTCGATTATTTATTCAAACTTCAGATATACCTTGACTGCACATTTGACGTACACATCCGATGCTTCTTCTAGTTTTTCTGAAATTCAGTTTTAATGATGAATCTAGAAAAATTTTAAAAACTAACGAGCTCTTTCAACCAAATCATCTAATTTTCCTTGTCTCTCCATAATCTTTTGAACGTTTTCCTTCATGATCACTTTCACCTGAAAATACATATTCAGAACATGAATTCGTTTGATTCAAACCGAGTTCAATTCACGTCTTGTTCTCATAATCTTCTGGTCGTCCCACCCGATACGGCTTACTGGTGGTAGTGGATCCATGCAGTTATTATTCGTCTGTTTATTCAGAAAATAAAACTTTTTGATTTGTTTTCTTTGATTGGAAAATAATATTATTTTTCAGAAAGTTCACGTTTTCAGAATAGTATGTAGACGTGGCCGGAGGGGGTGTCACGTGAATAAATCCATTGTTTGATTGGATTCAGCGTACAGTACACTCACTCTGGAATGATCACTTTCAGCTCAATCCAACAGCTCGAGTCTTTTCTTTTTGTGGAATCAACTTCTCTTCAATAACCTCATACGGTTACATTATTTTTCTGAAAACTTTCAACAAAATAGTAGTTCCGGCAGGGATTAGTTGTTTACTAGAGAAGTCACGTCATCAGAGGAAGACTTGTCTTCTTCAGTTGTCACTACTCAAAGACCCCTTCCAGAAAACTTTCTCTGATAACCAGACTCCCATACCAGACTCCCATATTTTTGTCTGTATTCAATTTGTTCATTCTGTTCATTTGTTTGTTGCGTCGGTGTGTGTGACTGTGGCGGGAACTGTGCTCTTTACTGCATTTTGGAGTGGCTTTTCGAGTGAAAAAAGAGAGATTGTTGAATCTTTTTCTCTCTCCCGCCAACCCCACAAAATACTCAATTTATACAGACTGCCACATTTTCATTTTCTATCTTTTGATACTTGATATATCATCTTTTATCTTTTGAACTATTCGTCTTGTAACTGTTCTATGATATCATTAAGGATGGAATGAAAAGTGGGAATTCGATGGCTCAAGTTTCAGAATCAGGAATCGAATAGTGTCTTCAAGTGTGGTGTAAGATGGAAAAATATCGAGACGAAGTACTATCCCATTCACCTTCGATCCAAGATGCTGTGTAACATTTCTCTTTTTTCTTTCTGATTTATTGTTGAAGGTCTAAACGAAATGGTGTTCAACAAAGGGGAAGTTATTTCATTTTTTAAATGAAAAATTGAAAAATACTTCAATAATAGGTCGGTACCGTACACTAAAGATCAAACATAACGGGTACCAGAATTTCGTAAATGTTGGAATATTCATTTTGTTATCTCTTATGAGAGAAACATGATGATTAGGGCATCTTTAAAAATAGGTTTCCCTGTGAAAACTGAAAATTGAGTATCTGTTTTCTAAGAATGTTGCTTAGTATTCTGAATCAAATCAACATGAATTCCGAACGAAACCTCCGTCTCGAATAGTTGAATCTGCAGTAATCGTATAAAGTTTCAATTCGATTATAGAATTGACACATATTCCTTCGAATGCTCCCTCTGATAACTTCTCATAGTCTAATTTCAAACCTACCGTATCCCCCCTTCCCATCTTCTTTTCTATTTCATCATAATTCAACTATTATACTCAATTAACCTTGAATATATTTTGTTTCCTACTCTCACCTTTTCTTCTCAAAGTACACCTGTTCCTTATCTCTTCGTCTCTCCCTTCTTCCTCATATTTCTTCTCTAATCCATCCCAGATATCCTACATCCGTAATTCTGCGTCTTTACACGTTCAACACTATTTTTCCCATTTTTCGCAGTGTACACGCTCATTACTTCTTTGCTCCGACTGCCTCACAGCTTCTCCCTTCGTTTTCTTTCTCTTTTTCCTCTCCCGTCGTCCCATCGATTCGGCGCCGGACCCAAGAGATAGTGAATAGATGAAAGAGGGGCGAGAGAAGAGCTTTTCTCTTCCTCCTTCTCGTAACGAATCCCGTTTTGCAGACTCTCCGTGTTTTTCTTTTTCTCTTCAGACTCTTTTGTTTTAGGAGTCCATGACCACCGTGTGTATATTCTGACTTTTCTCTTTTCCTTTCTTTCCAATTCTTCTGGTTTCCATCACCATCTGGTTTTCGTTTTTTAGACATGATCCTTCAGCGTTTTCCAATTATTTTCTTCCAAAGTGTGTCACCCATTTATCACTTTGTTCGTTTTTTTTTCCACAATTAATTCTATAACTTCAGATCTCTCATTTACAACTGGAACAATATAATATTATTAGAATAGAGGAGAATCCTTGGACCAAAACGATATGAATGTTTAAAAAAGGCATAAAAAGAAGAATAGGAAGAGAATGCGAGCGGTTCATCTACTCGTCGTACTCACTATTTATATCACCAACACTAAAAGTTTTAATAAGGAAAGGTAAGTATTCTAGGAAATGAATCAAGTAAAAACTAGTTTAAATTTCAGCATAAAAGAATGTGCACAAGTGTTAAGTGAGCATGTGAAAGAGACGTTTTCAAAAATATCACATGAAACGATATTAAAACAAAACTATGAAAAATTAGTGGAAGAAGAGCAATTTGATCCAAGAGCAGAACTGAAAAGGAGTAAGCATCGAATAGAAGATTATCTGAAAGTTCGGTCACAATTTGCATATGTGAGTTGTATTTATTTATGAAAAAGTTAAGTGTTGTATACTTCAGAAAGCAAAAATCTCTTTGGAGGCGAGATTCGTGAAAAATGATACACATGTGAATGATCCACAATCCAAATCATTCATTAGATTCATGTCGGCTAAACAAGGTTTTGTATTCTTGAATTGGGAATCATTAAACGAATGATGTTTCAGGAAACGATGGAACAACGATATACGAATCAAATCATCTGGGAAGAAAGCTGAAAGTTAACGAGACGAAAAGTTTCAATTTGACCCAAAATGCCAACTTCTATACACTTCCAACGTCCTCTGTCTCTTCTGCTGTCCATATTCCAACTCCACTTTATGATAGAAGTAAGTTTTTTTCTTGTTTTTTTTTATTCTGTTAAGGCATTCTCAAAAACTTTTTTTTGAAATTTGAAAGAATACGAAACCAGCATTTTTGAAACTTCTAAATCTAATTATACTTCCATGAAACCCAAAAAAAAACTTCCATCTTTTGTACTTTCAAAGGACTAGTTTCGATTTATTTCAGATGAGGATCTTCTTCGTAAAATCGACTGGTCTGACATCGATGCCGTGTACAGAACAAATCGAGAAGAAACGAAAGATCTTGCATTCCAATTGTTCTGCTCTGAAGCTGGATACATGAGATATTACCCAGCTGCTTCCTGGTTTTGGGACAATCAAGACGAACATCTGGATCTTTTCGATTGTAGAAATACAGAATGGTATATCAACTCTGCGACCAACTCGAAGAATGTTCTGATTATGTTGGATATGTCGGGTAAGAATTATTGAAAAAAGAAAAACTACTCTGAATTGATTTTCAGGATCAATGCTTGGCCAAAGATATGAAGTTGCAAAGCAGACAACTGAAGCGATTCTTGAAACATTGTCTCATAACGACTACTTTAATATCATGACAGTGAGTTCTCTTGATACCTGAAAATTCTGAAAGTTTCCCGCTTTCAGTTTTCTAAAACCCAGTTTCTCCTTGATGGTTGTAATGGTACAAATGGATTGCTTCAAGCAACAATGCGTAATAAAAAAGCGCTCCGTCGGAAAATGGACGGGTATCAGAGTGAAGGAAAAGCCGATTACGAGATTGCTCTTCCGTTAGCCTTCAGTGTTCTTCTTGACGTGAGTCCTTTCCAATTCAGATGACATTAGAAAACGAAAACAGGAAACATTTTGAGAGAGAAAAGACCCTCAAATTGGCTTTTAATGTGCTTCGTGTGCTGCTTCTGTCTCGAAGAAAAGACAGGCTGTGCTTACTAATTTGATGCTTTAATTGTCTTATTACCAGCCCTTGACATTTTGTTTTATTTGTTGGGAAAGGGAAACGGGAGACATGGAAGAAGAATTGGGTGGTTCAGGAATATATATTTTTTGTTTTTTGAATAACAAGAACAAATAGGAAATGTCATTCCGAATGAAGAAGAAGAAGAAAGTGTCGAATTTCGCAAATAAAAATATCATATTCGGGAAGGATAATTCTCATTAGGAATAAGTTAAATTTGGACGTTTCATAATAATAATAACTTTTGATTTAAAAAAACATTAGAGACTATATTTTTTTCAAAACTAAATACATTAGGAATTAACGACTCCTATACGGAAATATTTCATTAAAAACTATAAAAATAAATTGACAAATACATGTGTGGTTCTGAATCGGGATAGTTATGAAAAGTCGTTTAAACTTAGAGATCATATGCTTATTTGCTTTATGTAAAACTCCTGTGTTGCTCACAAATAATTAACAAAATTGTCCGTCTCTAAAGTCCTACAAAACTGGGTGAGTTGCCAAATCGCTATTTGTTCTAAAAATCTAAAAATCAGTCAAATGTTCAATGTCCTTTAATTTGCTTTTTGCACGGCTTTTTGACACCGCTTTGTTCAGTTAAAAGGATCATATGCTCTGTATACAAAAGAGGAGATGTCAATGATGTCTGCAAATGCAACAAACGATTTTCAATTTCATTTGGAACTTCCTGAGCACGTTCTTGCTGCCACAAAACAATATATTGATTCTGTAAGCTTTGCATGATTATTTTTGTTGCGCCCCCGCTTCTACTTCTTTCTATTCGTCATGTCTCTGTAAAGTTGTCCTTGTCTTTTTCTGATATTTTCAGCATGATTATATCCTATCAGATTCTATTATAAAGTCCTGAAAAGAATGAGTTATCTTGTAGATCAATAACGGAGGAGGTGATAATAACAGAGGAGCATGTGAGAATGTAATCATGTTGATTACCGATGGAGCTCCGAATGCATACAAGAAGATTTTTGATATGTATAACGCTGATAAAAAGGTTATTCTGAATCAATCAAAATCATAAAAAGTAGAAAATTTCAGGTTCGAGTCTTCACATTTTTAGTCGGTGACGAGGCGATTGACTTCAATGAAGTTAGAGAAATGGCGTGTAATAACAGAGGATACATGGTCCACGTGGCTAATATGGCAGATGTTGATGAGAAAATTCATCATTACATCAGAAGAATGTCACGAGTTGTTGGAAGACATTATAAGGAATCTGGCCAATTATCATGGTGGACAGGAGTGTACCGAGAACGATTGGTTAGTTGAAATGGAATTTCTTTTGTAATTGGGAAACAAATGTCTGTTAATTTCAGTATCTTCCACGTCCTGAAGTGTTTGCCGAGCCCGTTCCAATCACAAATCAATCTTTCGCTGTCATGAATAAAATGGCTTCTCGACGAAAAATTCGGCTTCAGAAGTCAGAAGCAAGAAGTCGAATGTTTGTTACAACTGTCTCTTATCCAGTTATTGTAAATGAAACATTCATGGGAGTGGCTGCTGTCAACATTCCATTGACTGAAATTGCACAAAAATCACATCCAGCAAATGTAAGTTGTCTCCAATGTTTCAACGTTAAAACATCAGAATATTTTCAGATTGGAGCGAAAAGTTATTTCTTTATGCTTGACCAAAATGGTTTTGTAATGACACATCCACAGCTTCGACCGATTGATCCAGTCACGAAATATCACAAACAAAACTACAATAATATGGATTTATTGGAGCTGGAAGTTGGACAAAATCAGAATGTTCGATCGAGTCAAAAGTCTCAAGCAGTATCGGATTTAGTGTGTGAATCGGGTGCAAACTATGCAGAATGTGTTGATGATTTGAGGAAAGCAGTTAGAAAAATGATAATTGATTGTGATAATAGTGATGTTCAACAACTGGATGTACTGTATGCAACGGAATTGTTGGATCGAGTGTATCCACAAACAAATACATATTATGCTGAATGTATCAATCATGCAAATTTCGTTCTTGGATTGGCAGTTGCAAAAGGAGATGATTATAGGATAATTAAGAAACAGAAGAAATATGATTTTGGAAGAGTGAAGATGGATTGGATGGGAGATAAACGATGGAGATTACATCCTCATTGGTTCGTTTTTTAAATGTGAATAACTTGAAATCTAGTTACTGAACTATGATCTCTCAAACCTGAGAAAAACCTTGTTGGAATTCAAAAAATGCAGAGAAAAAGGGATTTCCAGAGGGTTCCAGTGGAGCGTAGTCCCGAAAATACTACGAAAACAATAATAATGAACAAAATTCGAAAAGGATTACTTTCCTAGAAAAAAACAAGAAAATTGCAATTAATGTCATCAGTGAGAACATATAATTTTCGTTTTGAACATATTGACTAGAGAAAATCTCTCCATAATTACAACTATTACAGGAGATACTGTTTCCTGAACGACACGGATACCCATTTGTCCAAAGAAGAAGCATTTGAAATATATGCTCAACAAATGTCTGATTCTGGAAAAGCTCCACTTTTATGTGAATATCGAAGAAATTTGGTAGAGAAGCTACTACTAGATATGGAAGCAACGAGTAATTTGATTGATAGTTGGGATACTCAATACACGTATATGAAGAAGTGAGTTCATCTAGAATTGAATGAAATTCAAATTGTTTATTTCAGTAATCTGATTCATCTTGCATTCTTTGCAACTCCATCTGGAATGATTCGATATTATAACTTAACACTCCAGGACTATGACTACATTGATCCATACTGGAGTATATTTGAACATATCGGGCATTTATTGTCGTTTGAACACGCACAGGTTAGTCACCTTTCATGATCCTAGACTATCTGCTTGAAACTCGAAAATTGAATCACACCATTCTCGTCAGAACAAAAGTAAAATAGGATGCATTTATTCTTTTCCAGGAGTCTTATAATCACTTCATAACGGATCTCAATCGAAAATCGACGGATGATCGTTATTATCGGCGTGCAGTTCGAATGAAGGACACAATAATGTTCGATGTTTCAAATAATTCAAAAATTTGGTACAAATCAGAAACTCAATTAACTGGTTATGGACTGAATGAGAATTTGACAATGTTGGGACAAGCATTCAAAGCGATTTATTTGGATAAGGCAGTTTTGGGAGTATCTGGATATGAGTTCGCTTACGATCACATTGTTGATACGATGGCTGAACATGGATGTCCTGCATCTGATGATAGGAAATGGTGTGTTCTTTTGGATGAACATGCATACGTCTTCTTCAGCAATCAAAATGATATTTCTTATGAAGATTATTTGATTGGAAAAGGAAAACACATCAGTCAATATTTTGGAGGGCTTAATCGAATAGCTCAGAGAGCGATGGCTCTTTTAGTTGAGAATAAGTTCTATACGAAATTCACTTACACTGATAATCAAGCAGTTTGTAAAGCAGCAAAACAAGTGACAACATCGGCAAGTCGATTTAGAGTAAGATTGGAATGATATTTTAATTTTATGATTTACATAATTCAGCCATTCTATCCATTATTCCAATTTTTAATGCAAACATTCAATTTCGTGGTTCGATTGGCAAGCCAAGTATCTGGAGGATATCTTATTTGGCTTCCAAATATTCAATTCACAGAAGGTAAATTTTTAAAATTCAGTAATAATTCGTGAATAGACAAGTTTTCTTCGTGGGTAGGTTAGTTGAAATAACAAAACCTGAGAACAATATTCAGTCCGTTTCGATTATTGTCCAGTTACCGTACCTACCGTAACCCATATGTTTTACTGGATGACGAGACAAGAGAATAGAGACTTTTGCACATGACCAAAATTACAAAAGCTCAAACACTTCCAGCATACACGGCTTCATTCCACGAGGGAACAGATGTATATCCATGTCCGAAGCAGTCATCATTCTACTTTTCGAACAAAGATGGAAAGAATAGACCATCAAGTACGCATCTTGTCAATGGAAATCGTTCAGAGAGACCATGTAAAATGAATGCAAAATGTTCTGTGTAAGTAATCGACACGAATTTCAAAAAGTTCATTTCAAAAATCTCAACATTTCAGGAAAATGGAAGCATCATTTGTCGATGGAACAAATCTCGTTATGGTGTGGATAACACAAGATAAAGCCAGTGAAAATTGTTATGATGAATCTGAATGTTCGATGGATATTCCAAGTGCACAAGTTCCATTCGGATTCGAAGAAGTCAAAAATGAAGAATCTTGTGAAAATCTTGAAAAACGAAAATCAAAAGCAAATGATGTTTGTTATTCGATCGATGATGATGACTCTGAGGTAACGAAAGTGAGAAAAATTCAATCCATCCTATTAACTATTTCAGAATGAACGTCGTCCATGCTCAATAAGTCAATCTCTTGTTTTAATTGCCCCAATTCTAGTCGGTTTCCTCCAATTTTACATGTTCTAAGTGACCTTTCCCCCCACAAGTGATTCCCAGAATTTTATAGAAACTTTTCGATTCTTTTCCGTTTTATTTGTTTTTTTATTCCAGTGTATCTCAATTTTTGCACAATTTTTGTTTGTAACGGGTGTATCTTCTGATAACAATAATAAGTTAATAAAGCTTTAAAGGCTCTTTGTTTTTATTATATCACTTTTGATGGTCTTTTAAAAACGACTAGGATGATACAAAAAAAACCATTTGAAACAATTCAGTTAGACATCCTTTAATTTGGTGAATTTCTGAATTCCAACAGAAGTCGCATAGCATACAGAAATTTGATTACATTGATAATAAGAAGATGTGAAGAAAAAACGAAATGTGACGAGAGAAAATGGAAAAAAACAATGAGTTTCAGGCAACGGACTGGGGGCTTCTCGACCGATGAATGCGTCTTCCGTCTCCCGAACTTCTCAAATGATCACGTTGATGACGCGGTCTCCAGCTGTCATTACGACCGTTTCGATTGTGAAGATGTTTTTGTTGTTGAAATCCTCTCTGAAACATCATATATTGGGGACAATTAGTTTGAAAATATTAGAACTTTTATCGAGAGAACCGTCGGGCTACAATAAAGTTCTGGACAGGATACTAACCTGTACATCATCATGTTCGAACCGACACGAATCTCCACGGTTACATCCATTCGGCTTGACCATGTAATACAGACAGGGCTTTCTTATCTTCCGTCCACTATTCGATTCAGTGTTATGTGTTGGCTGAAAGTAAAGAATTTTAGCTATAGTTTTCCATTTGAAGCATGTAATTTCGGGTCTTTTTTCATTGGTTCACGTCAATCACATTTTCCTGCCAGTCATGACTGCAGTCAACATTGCTACATCGCATGATATTCAAAAAGCTCGAGCACTAATTGAGCTAACTTAAATTCTTGTACGGGAATCCGTTTAACTAAACTCAATTCATGATCAAAAATCTGGATACGTTGTGATCTTATGATTATTCATGTATTCTTTCGACCCGATTTCATAGCTTCTGATATAATAAATAAAGCACGATTTATTATAAAATTGTAAAAATTGTTCAGTACCATCGGATTCAAATTATCCGATGTGGACGCCGGCTGTTCTTGAGGAATTAATCCACGTTGTTTCAATTGAGACATAAGATCGAAAACGGAACTCGTCGTTTTCGGAGGAGAATCAACAGTGCCTTGCTGATCATTAGTACTCTCAAAGACTTGATTATAGGTGTGTGCGGGGGAAGGTAATGGTGGAATATCAATGATATCATTTTTAGAAGGAATAATCGGAACAGGTTGAAGAGCACGAGCAGTGGCATCGATAATCAAATCAGGAGACTCGAAGGCATCGAAGGTTCTGAAAATAATTATGTAAATTGTTATGAGTAGTACGGCGATTACCCGAACAGTGGAGCTCTAGAAATATTACTATCCTCAAGCCGTCGTTCCTCAATCATCTTTAGCTCTGAGGACGTATTTCTTGGAGGCTTTACATTTTTCACGGGGTAGAGGTTCCATTTTGTCTGATTGATCGAGTAGGGATCAGCTGATATCAGTCGTCCCGATGTCTTCATGTGATGATAGTTCTCACAAGTTTCTTTCTCTGAATTAATCAACGATAAATCAATAACATAATAAAAGGTACTTACTGTTACTTTCTTTCGGAGGAAGATCTCTATACTCAACAAGTGGTTTGCCAATATCATCCACGAATCCTACTTTTCTGGGGGTGTCTGCAGTTTTCGGTTCTCTTCGTAGTATCTGAAAAATTCGTGAGTTAACTGTTAAATCTCGACGTAATCAATTTATTGGAGGAATTTCTATTTCAGTTGGCTTTCTTATGAAATTACTAGTAATATTACTTAAACTACTTCCAACTTCCGCGGGTTTCCGAGAATTCCAACAACTTACTCCTTTCGGTGATCCTGAAATTTTCCGTTTTTTGATCGTGAGCATTTTCTGAAATATTGAAATTATGAAAACAAATCATCAATCAATGTGGCCGACGAGGACATAAAAACATATTTTAAGATAGGCTGGTCACGCGAAGTTTTTAACACGTCAAAGCTGATCGAGAACAGAATTGAAACACAACACTTTATTATAATAAAAAATACTACATAGGCTGGTAGCCTAATAATAATCAACAACAAATTCATCTTAAATACTATATTCATTCAATAAAACGAGTCAACAAAATCTTTGTACTCCAGGTGAATGTGCTCCGTGAATGTCTCCGAGTGCTTGGCAATCTTGCGCATGAAAAACTCGGCTTCCTTGCGAGACATGCTCTGTAAAACCAATGATTCATTCAATAGAAACATTGAATATGTAAACTACATCTGAAATCTTTCTAGCATCTAGACTCTTTAGAGCATCTTCAATGGCCGAATGATCGTCGAGAATATTGGTAGTCTCGTTTTTCACCATCCAACGCATGTAATCTGCTTTCAAAATTCGTCCACTGCTGCAATAAAACAAGAATTTGATAAAACTCGAGATTTGGTTTCATACTTTGTCGGATCCAAAAACATGAGAGTTTCCGAAGTTGTCGTTTCGATCGTGAAATCGTAACCCTGCGACTTCAGACACAATTCAAGGTGTTCGTAATCAAGCCAGCCCTTCTTTTCCTGTAAAACTTCTCACTGCAACACTGCATGATAATTAACAGAAACATACCCTGTCAAAATACTGAAAAGCAAGTTCAAATTCACGAATTTGTTTTTCAGTCACACCACTGCTATTTCTTTCCGAAATTGATTGTTCAACTGATCGCAGCATTGAACTCATGAGTTCGAGGCAGTGACAGGTGTCTACCAAAACCCCGTGTGGTGTTGCAGAAGAAAACCTGTTGGTGAAAATGTAGCGAGACCCCATAATGCTTCTCCACTGTTCCAGCTCACGGATCATTCCACTACCCTTGATTTGTTCGATCAGCTCAGATAACTTATCTCGTTGATCATCCAGCTTCAGACTATGGAGATGGTCTAATTCCTTTCTCACATCTAGTATAACATTCTGACACGTTTTCAAAGAACGTGCAGCCTCTTCACAGATCTTTTCGTTCTCCAGATGACGGCGTATCTCATTGTCCACAATTCTGATTCGTTCTGAGATGGTTTGATCGAGTCTTTCCATACGAGTCGCGAGTGATTTGTATGAATGCCAAGTAAACGTGTTCACGTCTTCATTCAACTCAGCTAATTCTACTTCGAGCAATTCGAGGTCCCCAAGAAGCTCAACTTTTTCATTTGTCAGAAGCTCAAGAATTTCCAGAAGAGTGTGTCGACAATCTTCCGAAGACTCTTTCGTTTGGAACCAAACAACGTCAGCAACATCTTCTTCGGCTTGTTCCAACCAATTGCCAAGTTCACATGCTCGCTTTGAATAGTCATCCTGCAAATAGAACATTTGAAATAATCTAGACAAAAAAAACGTACTTGAATACTTTGAACTCTCTTCTTTCGTTGTTTATCATTTTCAATTTTCTCAGAGAGCAACGCCAATTGTTTCTTCAATGAATTCAATCTATCATATACAAGTGATAGTTTCTTTCCTGAGTCCGACGAATCTTGTAGCTCACGAGAAACCAAAACCAGCTTTTCGATAGTTTCTTTTGAATAACTCTCAATGAAACTGACAGTTGAATGGTAAATGGAAACCTCAAAATTACTAGTCGGTTTCTTTTGTTGAACGAGGTTTGAAATTTTTTCTTCTTGATCTCGAATACAACGAATGGCAGTGTCACATTTCCAAACGAATTTCGATGATTCAGTGGCTTCTTTCAGTTTTCGATGGTTTTCTTCCATCTGCTCTGTTACATTCAACCATTTGACCCGGAGTTTTTCGGCTGCATTTTCAGCAGCTTTCGTACGAACTATTTCATCGTTTGAAAACTTTTCTGCCTCATTTTTCAAATTGTCCATTTGTTCTCCGATAGTGTGCAGCATGCCACATTTACGTTCCACATCAGCGAGAACTGCTTCTGGAGAGCCCTTCTTCATAGTAACCAGTTGATCCAGAGCATGCTCTTTCTCACGAATCTCTTCCATTATCTATAAAAAAGGTTTCGAACGAATAACTGTAAAACTCGAAACTCACATTGAAGTATTCACCCCATTTTTCCAATCGGTTGGATCGAATTTCGGCAATCTGACTATTGCTTTCCAACAATTCCGTTAGCTGAGCCAGTTTATCATCGATCTCATCAATTTTTGAATCAAGAGAAGGACGACGACGGCCTGACATCAACTCGGTTGTTCGATCCACAATCTTCGCAACCTTTTGCTTTCTGCGCTCAGCTTCAACGAGAAGGCGTTGATGTTTACGTCGAATCACATCTAGAGAAGCTTTATCTTGACCAACATTTGTACTGGACACTATAACACTGATTTCTCTGAAATCGAACAAAATATCATAAAATTGGCTTTTTAAAAAGAGACAACTCACTTATACCAGCATATCTCATCATCAATAGCCTTGATAACTTCTTGCATACTTTTGAACACATCCAGATCTTCGTAGTTCGCTTTGATCAAAAGTTGAAGTTCGGAGATTCCTTTACGGAGTTTCTCAATAGTCTCTTTAGTGTTATCATCTTGACGAACGCGTCTCAAAAGATCGTCTTTCTCTCCGGCTTGTTCATTAAGTGACTTCAAACGTCGCGAAGCCTTCTCCGCATCCACAGTGTTGTACAGACTGGTGAAATTCACAGCCGAATGGACTTCTGCTTCAGAATCTACCAACCACAGACCGATGTCTTCGAGAAGATCAAGAAGACGGTTTTTCTGAACTTCTTGAGCAAGCGACTTTTGATGGATAGTGGTTGTTTCGATAAGGCTACTCCAAAGTTCTCGAATTATATGAACTTTTTCATCGTCCACATGATCATTGTTGAGGAAATCTTCACACACTGGAAGGTACTCACTGATCTCCGCTGCCATTTTTTCATACTGTTTTTGACGGTTTTCAGTATCAGATGGTTTTTTCTCTGCGGAACACATGGTTTCCAACAATTCACTGCGTTCATCAATCCATTTCTGAATTTTCTCGAATTGCTCATCAAGCAGCAGCTGGGACATTGATTCGTTCAAATCACTTTCTTTTCTTCTCAACTCTTCTTCTAGATATCTCCACTCTTCATCCAGCTTCTCGAACTTTTGTTCCAATTCAGTACTTTTGAAACTGCTCGGTTTTTTGCTATCTCTCAGTTTGTCCAGGAAATCTCTTATCTCGTCGATTTCCCCTTGGCGGTTAATCATCATCTTCTCCACTTCATTCATTTTTCGAATAACTGTTTTTGCATCACTAATAGCTGATTCGATCTCTAACTGTTCTCTTTTACTGACCGCCCAATTGTAAAGACGTTCACAATCTCGTTCAGCGCCAAGTACATTAGAAAAGTCACTGAGCTCATCTTGTTTCGCATCGATCGTTTTTCTAGCTTTAACTAAGTCACTTTCGATATCAGAAACTCGTTCTAACCACTTATTTCTTTCTTCTTGGTTGGTGAGTGTGTTGAGAACCGAAGCAAGAGCATTTTTGACGTTTCCAAGCTGATCAACACGATGCGATAGCTCCTCTCTGAAATAATAAAAATAAACTACTTGGTTAAAATTCAAAAAATAAATAGATACACCAGTTATCTTCTCTAGTTTATTGATTTAAAAATATATGTATTTTTAAAGAAGAAACATTTCTCACCTCCATGTATCGATCGATTCCAACCCAACTTGTACTCCTAGGCCATCATGAATTCCACCGGTCACAATAATAACTTCTTCATTGAAAGTATCGATCCAATGTTCCATGTCAAGCAATTCATTTTCCAACTCAGCAAGAAGTTTGCCTCTTTCAATTCGCTTTTTCCTGTTTTCTGCAGCTTTACTAACATCTGTCCACTCCTTTTCGAGACGCTCTTCGAGATCATATACTTGGGGAGCCAAATCTGCATTCGCTGCTCTTACTTCTTTAGCTTTATCAAGAGATGCGATGACTCTTCTTCGCAAAGTCTCCAGATCGCCATCGAGATTCTGCAGTTCTCCAATAACGCCGCGTTTTCTGCTAGCAGTGGGGAACGTATCGATTCTTTCACGCGTCGTTTGAATGGCATCGATAACACTCTCTGCCTCGACCTTTAGTTTTTTGAGAAGCGAAGAACGGTTGGCTTTTTGACGGATTCTATCTACTTCGAAAGCAAAAACGTCTAGCATATCAAATGCGTCATCAAGCTTTTGGGTTTGGAATTGTCCGCCGCCAACTGCTGCGCATTTTATGTTTGTCAAGTTCGAACGTCTTCTTTGAATGCTCAATATTGCGTTATCTAGTTGATTAGGAAGTTCTTCTGAGTCTGCGGCCAGGTGTCTATTGAGTTGATTCTCTTCTTCTTCAATCCACCGTTCCATATCGGCAATCTCGCGAGCAACATCTGCATCTTGAAGTAATGAATGAAATTCGGCGAGTTTCTTTTCAACCATTCTTTTCAGAGCAACATAATCTGACTCGATTTCTCCTTGCTTACGAGTAAGGGCAGACTTCAGTTTAATAACTTGTTGAGAAACAGAATCTTTTGTTTTTGGAGTGACCAATGCATCTTCTGTAACAAATGGTAATTTTATGGTACATGAAATGAAAACAAACCGAGTAGAGCATGAGTTTCGACTATTTTTGTTTTGTAGCTCTCCACATCATCAGCTAATGCCTCCAACTTTTTCACCATGATTCTATTAAGAGATTCATCTTCCTTTGGGACAATGGCATCGGCATACATCATTTTATCACGCAGCCACTCGGAAGTAGTTGTTGATTCTTCGTCGTATTCGTAGAGTTTGATCATCCTCTCGAGAACACCGCCTTTCTCATCGAACATCGTTTTCATTCGGTTCCAATTGTTTTCTATTTCTTCAAGGATTGGATGATTTTCGCCAGTGATATTGTTCAACACAACCTGAGAATATTTTCCATGAAAAGTTTCATAATAATGCATTACCTCATTTATGTGTTTCCGACGGTTTTCAATTTCCTCAGAATCTTTCTCATAACGACGATTCATTTTCTGTGCGATAAGAGAAGAATCGCATATTTGCTCATTACTGAGAATCTTAATTTTCGACTTGATCCAATCATTTTGAGAGTTGAGCTCTGACATTCTTTCCACGGCTTTCAATGCGTTTTCTGTATCGGTTGATTTTTGATGAATTTGATCTTCATACATTTCAAGAGAGTTTTGAAGTTTATCGAGAAGATTTTTCTGAATATTATCACTAGCGGAATCACTCAGTTCTCCACGCCTTTTTTCGATCGAAGCTTTGTAGACTGCAGTTGAGGATAGAATATTATTGTAGTTAGAAAGAGTACGATGAAGATTTTGATGTTGAAGCGAGAAGTCTGTTTCATCCGCATCTTTCTGTAATTTTGAGAATGGGTTCGAAACATAGAATTTCAATATTACCAAACTGTCTTCTATCCATTGATGTACTCTTTGGACAAATTTCTCCGTTCTTTCAGCAGCTTTTTTTGATTCTTGTCGTTCGGAAATGCTCTCATATTCATTTTCAATCAGCTGCAGCGTTTTCTTTGCACGATTCAAATCATCTTCTGAGATTGTTCGGTCTCCATCCTCTAAATCAAGCCCAACCATTTCACTGTACAGTGCTTCGATCTGTTCTTTGATTGGTTGGACACTTTCTCGCTTAATCTTTCCGTCTTTCAAGTTATTCAGCATTGTTTCCGCATGTTTTCTAACGTCACGACATCTATCAGCAAAATAGGATACATCGAGATAACGCTGCAGTTGAGATTTCCTATTACCGGGAGAGTTCTTCAAAATATTTTTCATTTCGGCTAGTTGATTGAATTGGATTGAAGCATTATCACTTAGTTGAGAGTATTGATCATCGCAATGCCGCATTTTCAGCTCAATGTGCTCAATTTGTTCAACCACGGAAGAACATCGAACAGCGACTCCATCCATCATACGTAGCTCGGTTTCAGCATCCTCTATTTTTATTCCCACTAGAACTTCATCATTTTTTTGAAGAACAGACACCAAATAAGCAGCCTTTTGATGAGTTTGATAGATTAATTTCTCCATATTTATGGTTTCAATGCGCATCTCCAGAATCTCGTTGCAGGTTTCCGATGTCTTTTTCGCAAGACTGTATATAGCCTTTATCTTCTCAACATCGTTTCTGAAAGTTTCGTCCTTCGCTTTCGCCCAGATTTCCTGAAATTCATTTATTTATTTGGAAATACTTTTGATCATACTTGTCAACCGGCCGGAACAGATCGACACGGGACAGCGCGTAACTTGCTTCGAAATGAGCTGAAAATATACCATAATGTAGATTACAGTGAATTCTATGGCTGTGACCTACTACGGGCCGGATGAGTAGTCTCTAATGTTCCGCAAGCAGGGGTAAAGAGCCAAAAACGCGAAAATGGTCAATAAACCATTCTAGCGTGGCCCGCGTTACATTAACGATTAGCCATCCTGCCCGTAGTAGGTCACAGCCATAGACTTCACTGAGATCTTCATTTTGTTATATTTTCAGATCATAAAATTCAGTTTGAAGCGAGTTACACGCCGGGACTGTCAAATCGGCCCGTTTCGGCCCGATTGACAATAACCATTTGATATGTTTATACTGACCTGAGCACTGGTTGTGAACTGATCAACAACATTATCCCATGAGTTGAAATCAAAGTTGTTTGTCTCAATCCACATAGCTATTTCATCGCAGTCGGCTGATTCAGATCGTTCCATTACTTTCAAGTCTTCAACTTTCTCGGAGCACCAGTATCGAATATCATCTGCGTCTTTTTGAAGTGTGTCAAGTTCGGCAGCAGTTTCCAAATCAAATCTCCACTTTTCAATATAGCTTTGAAACGACTTGAAATTTGTTACTACCTCCTCCAGGTGTTTTTGGATATCAGGATTGTTTTGAAACTGTTCTCGACTATTAGGATCAACAGCTTCTTCTTCGAGATTTTTAATACGCTGTTCCGTGCTTTTAATTTCAAGCTCGATAGTTTTACGATACTTCATTGCCTCTTCAACGCTAAGCTGAGAATACTTCCCATGGATTTCTTCTTCTTTGTTTGCCATCCACAACTTCAAATAGTCTGCATTGTCGATAAACTTTTGAACACGCTGATGACTGTCTAACTCTTTATGAATTGAATCGACGTATTGCTGGAAATCTATCCAAGTGTCCCGAACCAATTCAAAGTTTTCAGTGTCTACAGGCGATGGATCCACAATTTGTTGATACATTACCAAGATATCATTCCACACTACAGAATATTTACGAATCTCGTCAAAGATATCTTTTTCGGGATTCTCCACGGTTTTCGCCTCCGACATCCACTTCAAAATCGAAGAGCATTTATTGCTGAACTCCATGGACTCCAGATCTTTCTGGACTTGCAACCATTTCAGATCAAGTAACTCCAAGAGATATTCCCATCGAGACTGCAGTTCAGCTAATGTTTTCTGTAAAACACAAACTTATCAATAATCAAAAAACTCTCGGTTGTCACCTGAATGTCTTCCGACGCATAGTGACCATCATTAACAAGACGATGAGCTTCTTTTTCCAGTAAGGAAACAGCTTGATGTTGTCCATCAACTTCTCCACGTAATTTATTGAGATTTTTTTGAGTGCGAGCCAAATAGTCCGAACTATGACGAATGTTAATTGCCTCAGCGGTGTCGATGAACACTTCGATGACTTGCTTGAACTCGCTAGTAGATCTGAAAAATAAGTTACTACTTGCATTTTGAAAAAATCACCTGAGAAAATGTTGTAGTTGGCCAGATTGAACTAGCAGCCGACGTTTCTTCAAAGCCTTCTCTTCAAAATCGGTAAATTTTTGTAGGACGTGAATGCGGCGTCCCTAAAAAAACATTTTGTTTGTTTTAATTATTTTTAAGAACAAACCGCAATTTCTCGAACGATGTTTTCGTCTGGAAATTTGCCATCCATTATTATGAATTGCTGGATACTAATTAATCTTCAATCGGTATTTTTAAAGATTCCTATTTTTGAAATGTGACGCCTGATACAAAATGTCGTACAGTTTGATGCAGAGTACGCAAAATCGTCCACGACAAAATGCAGTTCAGCGATCCTTGTTAATTTTTTTGTGTTATCAGCATTCAACGACAGTTTTGTTCGGAAAGGAAAAACATATCAACATTTTATTTTGTAGACGTGTTTAATTAAGTATTCATTGTAAATTAAAAGTTTCAAAAGACAAGAGCGGCGTAAATGGTGAGTAAAAAAATGAAGTAAAAAGAATAAATGAAGGAGGACAAGAGAGATCAAAGTAAGAGCGGGAAATATAGTGAGATCGGGGACGAGCAGAAAGTTAATAGAAGTTTTTATACAGTCTGACACATTGTGATAAATTCATGAATTGTTGCCTTTCCGCGTCCTTGGGTATCTGCTTGCTGAATGAGAGCACATGCTTCTTTGACAGTAATATTAGTAGAGACGGTCTCACTCCAAGCTACGACAAGTTCTTCGGCAGAAATCTGGAATAAATGTTTTATGATTCTTGAAAAGCAACACAGGCAACATTTTTGAGAGACTCTTCACCAATTAGATGTTCAAGTGATTTGTTTTCTATTTATAACTCACCACTTTCTCTGGATTGTGATCAATCTTGGAGAGCATCAGTTGAACATCGGCTTTCACAGTGCTCAGCTAGAATATGATATTTTATAAAACGTAACTATTTATCTATCGGTAGTGACTCACCTTGATTTTTGAAGTGACAGCAGCGAGAAACTCTTCAAAATCAATTTGACCATCTCCACTAACATCACTACTTCTCATCACAGCTTGAACAACTTTTGGAGAAACATCAATACCAAGTTCATTGAGCATTTTGGCAACTTCAGATGAAGAAATTGTTCCAGATCCATCGTCATCCATCAGTTGGAATATTTTGAAAACCTGAGATAAAAATATCAGTTTTTGGTATCTAAATTAGAGATGTTACTTTCTCAACTTCCTGTTTCGATACTTCGTATCGTTGAGCCAATTCATCAATATTCTCACATTTACCCTTACATTTGTGCTTCTTAATCAACTTCTTCGCAACTTTATTCTCCATCAAAGCATCCCAAAATTGATTGTCTTTTGCCACAGGCATTTCGAATTCTTTAGATTTTTTATTTCTTTAATTTTTAAAATTCATAAATCAGGATGAAATATGAACAACTAGAAAGAGAAAGCGGCTGTGATGATCGGGTGGAGCAAGAAAAAGGATGAATAAATGGGATAAAAAAAGAGAAAAAAGATGAAGTGAGGCGAGAAAAATTGAATTTGAATGAGCGCCCAAATCAAACAGGTGGGCGGAGTTTCGAGCAAGACACATTCACAAATTTGATTCAAAAATTGAAGAAAAGAATGAGGAGCAATAGTAGAAAAGAGGAAAAAGGGAGACCGGAAACAGGTGTTTTTTGTTGAAAATTGCGGAGAAAAGTGATGATGAACTGGTAAAAATAAGGAAAAAAACAGGAAGTTCGAACCGCTAGACTTCGTTTTTATGGATAGGTTCACAGTTTATGGAACATCGAAAATCACGGCTTGCCTTCAGGAAATAACATAAGAAATAGTCAAAACCAGTGTGAAAAACTCAATTGTCACGGAAATCATCAAAGTAATTTGATATGTAACAAGTACAAAACATGGTTTACTTGATTTCATTTCCTGAAATCTGAACTTGACTCGTGACTCGAACAACAGATGAAAAGATCCAGATATACTTTTGAGACATAGGAAGAACTCTACTCTAGCATCTTGGAGGATACACCTATTCTAGCAAAGTTTTTTTTTTAATTGAGAGTTCTAAACTAACTTCATATTGAATAGTTAAAAAAAAAAGACTCAAACCGATTCCGATGTTTTAATGGATCTCGTGAAACCGAAACCGCACGAGCTCAATACTTCGATTTCTATTTTATACTGTTACATGAAGTTTTGAAAAGTGCACTCAATTGTTCAAACTATTTACATTTGAATTGGTCTAGCCACTAACAGGTTTTCAAAATTCCGCGTGTTTCCTTATTGGTAGACACAAAAAACGCTTCTTCTCTTTTGGTCTCCAACAAAAAAACGGGGACCACTCGACAAAACTTCACTAAAAGCTTTTCATCTTTCAATTTATATTCCATTTCCTCTTTTAAAAAGGTTCCTTCAGATGAAAAAAGTCACGGAATCTTCGAGAAAAGTCACTCTGATTCTGAGATTTGTATACCAAAAACCACGGTCATCAAAGTTCGGAGCGGTTTCGTTGAGAAGACAAAAGAAAAGAAAAAAACAGAAAATTGGTCATTTTCGTGGTAGGTAATTCAATTTTCGACAAAAGACAAAAAAGAACGAACGAAAAGAATTTTTGGACAGGTGAAATGGGTTTCGATGAGATTCTTTGAAGCATTGTGGAACAGTTTCCAGAATTGCTTCACTCATTTCAAATCTTGATTTCAGCTTGAAAAATACATATTGAGTATGGAAATGGCTCCAGATTCATTATTCTTTAATACATTTTCAGAGTTCTGGGAAATGAATAATGAGATATTATTTGGAAGCAAACACATCGTCATTTTATTTACAAAGATTCAATTTTTGAATCAAAGTGACGATGTAAAAATATTTGAATTGAATCCGAGAAATACAAAATCTAAATGATTCATACACTCATACTTCTTGTGATCCATCTCACAACAAAATTCGGGAATCGGAAGAAAATAGAAATGACGATGGTTTCCTATTTACGTCATTCTCGTTCAAAAAATCTCAAAAAAGTAAGAAAGTTCTCTCAATCCTATTCCAGGTATCTACGTTTTCCCATGGTTATTTTTTGTGAAAGTTTTCTATTGGAACTGACTAAAAAAAAGTTCGCTGGTATTTCTGGAATTACCAAAAAACATATTCGGGACTCCAGGTTTACCAAATGGGATTACCTTCTGAAAAAAAAAATGATAAGGGCCATGATCGGATCTTCTGTGAATCACATTCAGACATGCAATTACTTTTGATTCTACCCAATTCCTATCCTAAAATCCTATCAGAATATCATATACTAGAATCTCCGAAACTGGAAAACCACTATAACTTGAATCAAAACAAACTAGATTCTTGATTTTCAGATGTAAGAAAACACATGAATCACAGAAAACCAACCTCTTGAATAAGGACTTTCTCTTCTCAGTTTCTAGAATCAAAACTCTTCAAAGTACGTTTGGAAGAGCCAAGTTGACGTTTTGAGTTCGTTTAAATTCATCTTTCTGATTCATTCTGTCATATGGTGTCGTTCAAAGCTCCGCCCCCTTTTCTCCCTCTCTGTTCTGTCTGCACCAGAATTCTCATTTCTCACTTTAAGACTCCGCCCCCTTTCAACGGGATGTCAATATCGTTGAGAAATGCAAAGTTTGGAAGTAAAAGAAGGAAGAAACTATCAATGTCAGGCCACTTGAAAAATAGAAGAATGGGGTGAAAACGTGAGTGGGAGTGAGTGGAAAGAAGAGCTTGAAGAAAGAAAAATGGAACCAACCGGGGCGGAAAATGGAGACAGAAAAAATGTAATTTGGTTCCGGTTTCTTTTCCTTTCCTCGTCTTCTATAACAACAAACTTTTCGATTGTTTTCAGACATTTTTCAGAATCTTTTTTGTCTTCTTCCTTCTTCCCAACATCGTTTTTTCTGGATTCGTCTTCTCCCGTCTTCTCACAAAAATCGAGACGTCTTCCTTCCAAAATCGCATTAATTTTATTTGCGCCACACGAAAATTGAGAAATTTCAAGCGAGATGCGTCATTCGTCACGACGACTTCTTTGAACCCAATTATGTCTCCCACGAGGGGATACGGTAGTTTTTGAAGTCGTGTTCTGAGAAGAAGAAGAGAAAGAAACAAAACGAGTTCCTCTTGTTCATCCTTATGCACATGAAATATGAAATATAGACTTACGCGAAAAAAAGAAAGCGAGAAAATGTCTCGAGAGATTCGGTAAACTTTGGGAACATTCATCTATTCTCTCTAGTTTATTCAAAAAGACATTCAAAGAAATCGAAATAAACTAGAAGTCAATTGACAGTGGATAGTAGCTCTAGCTCAGGGTTGGATTGGAAATGTGGAAGAAATACAGAGTTTGAAACGTCTTCTACACTGAAAGTTTTAAAGCTAGATCAGGATAAAAACTCGGAAAAATCATTGAAACTTCATTTTCAGAGGGTGCCATTTGTCTAGTTCGATATAAAAGACAACTCTAACCGATCTCTCAGAAATTTCTGATTAATAGGGCCGATTGAAACTTCTTACAATTTCATATGGTATATTATATTTCCTTCGAAATTCTACTTATATTCATCAGCCTGTCTTTTTCCAGTCTAAGCTTCATAAAACTATATCATGACTCCACTCAAGGAAATCTCATAAAATCCCTGTTTTAAAATCATCCGTCTCTATTCATCCTGAATAATCGTCGAAAAAAATTACAAGAAACTCGGTTTTCAGAAGTTTTCCTGGAACTTTTTATCCCATTTACTCAAACGTTTCCTCGCCAAAAACATGTTCTATGGAATTGAAGGAAGTACTAGTGGACATTTGAATACACTCATAATCATCTGCCAACTGAGTCACTCACCTGTTGGTCAGACATGAATTCCAGATGAAATGGGTGCATTATGTCATAGATATGATCACTCAGGTTTCGCTGAGATAAGAAAGTGAAAGGTTCTTACAGGGGACGATTCCCAGAGATCTTCATGTAGAAAACGTCAACAACTGAACACTTAACGGCTCTCTAACTGATTAATGGTCTCGGCTTTTTAATTGGATCTTCATTCTTTCTATTTTTACAGCATCATCTATTCTATCCTAATTTTAAGTTCAGAACTGTTGTTTTCCAAAAAAAAAGCCGTTATTCAACTAGTTCTCAAGTCCATTATTCAACTTCTTTTTAGAGCGTCTATCCTTCTATCAATCTTCAGTATTTTCATAAACTGCATTTCGAAATAAACATTCAAAAAGTCATTTCACTTCTCCCACTCCCATTTTTTTTATTTTCCTAATATCTTTTCCAAAAATTTTATGTGGTCGTTTTTGAGGACACCACAAATGACAAATGGGCCGAACATATGGTCGAAACGGCAATCATTTTTTCGATTTTTTATTTTATTTTTAATATTTTGCTCCTTGCAATCGTAAATTTAAATTGATCATTAAACCTCCGAACCCAAGGGTTCATTCATTGAGAAATAGAAAGGGAAATTAGGAATCTGGAAGAGAAATGGTAGAAAATGAAGCAACTGAAAATGGAAAAATTGAAAGAACGGAGAAAAAAGAACTCAATTTCCGTTACTTGAACTTTTCATCAGAAAAGTGTTTTGTTATGTTTTGTTGACTTCAAGTTCCTTAAAACTTTCGAGAAAATATATTTCAAAAAGTGAAGGAATTGAGGAAACAGGAATTTGAGGACTCAACAAGTCAAAACGAATAAGTATACGTGTCAGAAGTATGTGATGGGTGGTTTGAGTATGGGAGGAATGGAAATCAGAAACATGGATTTTTGGGACTAATGAGAAAAGTCAGTAGGAGTGTTAAAATCTAAAAGTTATGAAATCATTCATCGAAACTGAGCAATTCAACCTAGTTTTTATCTCTGCTCTTCAGAATTCTAAGTTATCAATGTTCAACAAGACTCGAAACACTCTTTCTCATATTACAGAAAGAGAAAATTCGAGAAACCGCAAGTGTTAGAAATAACAGCCAGAGTTTTCGTAACAACGTTGTTTATTTTTCTAGAGGGGGCCAAAAGTAAAACGAACACCATTGCGATGGGCAGTTATAAACTTTGATTGATGGTTCTCATCGTCTGAAGTCAACAAAAAAAGAACAAAGGGTTCGGAAACAAAATGGCATTTTCGGCTGTTGAAGGGAAAAAAGCGATTCTCATAGAGATTCCTCAATTTCTTCTTCTTCTACAAACGACAGCTGACATTCGTTTTCTTGTGCTTGTCGCTTTGTTTGCCCAAGATCATCATTTTTTCTCCAATGTGGCAGTTCTTGATGACCTACGGACTCGGAAGACGAAAAGTGGGCGGAGCTTCGGGAAACTAATGGAGACGCTTTCTCAGAGAATTTTTGGCGTAGGATCGGCGCGTGCGCCGCCGAAATGGCGTAAGCGCCGGCGAAAACGGCGTAAGCGCCGCAGAAAATGGCATTAATGCCACCTGTTATGGCGTTTTCGCCGAATGATAAACGAACGGCGCAGGATTAGGAAGCAAGAAGTTTGAGATCGGCGAAAGCGCCGCAATCGCGCCGGGCAGAGAGGAGGCGGCCAGGGAAGGGCGCACCTGCGGCCTGGAAACGGCGTTTACGCCGTTCATTGGCCGGACTTTGGAATGCTTACTTGCGCAGATCCATGTTGACTCATTATTTGTTCAGTTTTTTTTTTAATTTTCATATTTTCACTCTACTTTCTAATTATTTACTGATTCTAGATGTATAAACGACAAAAAAGAAGTCAAACACTAGGTAAGTGATATTTACAGTAAGAAAATTGAGAAGCTGTAGTCGGAAATTTTAGAAAAGGACGACATTGAGAACAGTTCAGGAAATCAAGAAGACGGCAGGCCCATCCCCTGGCAATGGAAACTTTCATTTCAGAAAGGTAATCATCTCCCAAATTTTTCTATAATTCAGACTTTTTTCAGCGAGGAAGTTCGAAACGCGTCATGTCGGGACCTGCTCATAAGAAGACGTCATCAACTTCGATGGAATTGAGCGACACTGTAGATGAGGAAGACGATCACTTCGATGAGAGGAACGAATAAGGAAATGAGGAGGGCCCGAAATCAATCCTAATTTGTTACTTCGATTTGTTACACATAATTTTTGTTATTAAATTGGTTTTTTAATAAATATTATTATTCAAAAATCGATAACCTGATCAGGAACCGAGGGGGAAGGAAGGGACAGCGGCCTAGAATCGGCGTTAACGCCACCTCAAAATCCGGCGTTAGCGCCGCTTGATTCGGCGCTTTCGCCGGGTAAATCGGCCGGAGCGCCGGCGACCACCGGCCTCACTTCGGCGCGCGCGCCGATTTTGGCAGCGCTCGCGCCGATTTGGTCGGCGATATCGCCGAAAATTCTCTGAGTTTAATCCAATGGGCACTACGAAGAGGAATGATTGATGGACTCACGGGTTTTTGGTTTGAAAAATGAGTGGATTTGTATTCTCTTCACAGAAAAACGGGTGAAAAAGATTCACTATGTGGATTTTACTGTTGTAGTCTGCTGTTATTGTATGACTTTCAGCTGTAGTTACTTCTCAACTAATACTTCTTCAATCATTCTCGGAACCTTGAAACAAAAGATTTACAGATTTATGTTCACTTTATGAAACAAAAGAATGGGAGAAAATCATGACCTCCAATTTACAACTTCAACAGTAATAAATAAGAGGGATCGGAGGGTAATGGAGGTTGTATTTCAGGATAGAATTTTTGACAGAGAACATGAACCTTCTTGTATTTGGAGACTGGGATGGAGTTGGAAGAAATACACAGTTTGTGTAGGAGATACGGAGGAAGAACGAGAAATAGATATTAGTGATAAAAGCAACCAAAAAGAGAAAATCAACAAAATGAGAATAAATTATTGAGGTCTGAGAAGAAAATAAAGATAGATAAAAAAGAGAAATGATTATGCAAATGCATCTTCGCGATCAGCGGATCCTGTTCCCAACGGGTCATCGAAAGCCTGTAAATGATGTAAAATAGAATAGGGAAAACAGCTAGAGCTTACCTTAAAGTTGTGGAAGTGAACAGGTCGGTGATCTTCATGATAATATTCTTTTGGATTTGAAAGGCAAACATCGAACTTCATAGCTGGTGACCAACGCTGTCCTTGGAAGTTGTAATTCCAGACACCATTAGACGGAACCATGAAGTAACCAAGGAAACGATCAGAAAGAAGCATTTGTACTTTCTCGTAGTGAGTGGGCATATATCCCTTTGGATTATTTCCTTTGTCCGTGTTTGCTTTACCCCATTCGTATCCAGATGGTGTCAGTTTGTATGCAGTCAGGGAAACAGATCCAGGAGTGAAACTACACGTGATCATCACAGTCTTTTCCCCATCCCAGCTGATGTTATCGGTGAGGAGCTGAAAAGGGTTTTAATTAAAAGTAGACTAACTAGGGAAGGTAATGGACTCGGTCTGGAGTTATGGGATGTGGCCTATATCATTGGAAAGCTGAGAAAACGCTGATTCCAAATATATATTCAGTTTTTGCCCTCGAAGCCTGGTATTCGAGAGAAACAAGGTCAAAGTTAGAAAAAAAGACAAATTATTGCCTATCTAACACGCAAAAAACTTTTTGAAATTTTTTTGCCATTTTCGCGTGTTAAAAAAGCAACAGTTTGTCATTTTTCCAAACTTTGACCTTGTTTTTCTCGAATACCTGTCCTCGAGGGCAAAAACTGAATATATATTTGGAATCAGCGTTTTCTCAGCTTTCCAATGATATAGGCCACGTTCCATAACTCCAGACCGAGTCCATGACCTTCCCTAGTAAATTGATTCTTTCCAATTAAAAAAATTAGTTCATACCTTAGCATGTGTTGTGACATCTTGTGGAGACAACTGAGGCAACTCGTTCGGCTGGGTGTGCATCCATCCGAGAGGTTCGAAATCACGCAGCAGCTCATGATCCGGAAGTTGTGTCGGAAGATTAACTTGTTGATGACTTCCAGTTTGCGGAACGAGAACAATACAACGAATTTCCTTGACTTGCGGGTTATCAGGAGGTGAAACACCGTACATGAAACCAGCAATTTGGGTACGAAGATCGGAGATCGTGATGAACTTTTTGAGTATATTCTTTGGAAGGATGTAAGTGTAACCTGTATCCTTGACATCATCAGAGTTGACGTAGATGTGTTGAGTTCGGAGATGAAGGTTGGTAGAAGAGATCGCACGGACTCTCCATTCCGTTCGACTCGCAAATGAAGCTGTTTCATAGTTTGATGTTGTAGCTGTGATGATTTCATCTCCGTGCTTGTTGACAGTACGTGTCGTTGTGGCGGTTACTTGACTTTGCTCCTTCGTCTGTTTCTCGATATCAGCGATTTGTTGACGTTGCTGACTTGGAGCAGAAATTTCCATACCGAGAATGATGTCTCTCACTTCAGATTGTGTCAAGGAGGCAACGTTCACATTGTTCTTCTTTCCGTAATCAGCCAAAATCATATCCTTCAGTGCCAACTCCACCTTGATCCAATCTTCGTCAGTCAGCGTGGGCCAGATGTGATGCGGTTCAGTGATTGTAGTCTTGTCAGGTTTGAGAATCACCTTCGTTTTGTCTGGGTTGATGTGCATTCCTCGCATTATCAATACGACGCGAGAGAATGCCGTGTACGACGAGATAGTCTTGAGCCAGTCATCGTACAAATTGAAAAGTACCATCTGTGGCTCAGTAGCCTTGAGAATCAAGTCACCGAACTTTTCAACCTTCATAATAGCTTGGAATGGAAGCATCAGCTCAGATCCCTTGATAACAATATTCGGGAAATCGAGAAGATGGACTTCTAATGGATCGAGCATAGCTTTTCTGGTGACAATGATTTGACGGGGTTGTTCTTCGACTGGGAGCGAGCGAATCAGAGCAGCAACTTCTTCAGCAGTTTTCCATTTGGCCAATTGAGACAAACGCTTCTGACCAGCCCACACAGATGTATGAATAATTTTGAGGAAAAGCTGACCAGTTCTCGGATTGAAAATGAAAATAGCTCCGTTGATTGGTTTAGTCGTCAAATTACCCTCGAACGTTTTGTGAATAGTAACACGATATACGTTTGTGTCGTCAACGAACCAGATGATTTGGTTACTGAACAATTCACCATAGTTCTGACTTGTCAAATATGGCTCGGTAGGTTCAGATGAGTACAGCTGAAGACCCTTGCGAATACGTTCACGGAGCACATAGAACGCTGGATTCGCTTTGATGATTTTAGCCATAGCCTGTCGAATCAATGGTTTCATTCCAGGGAACCAATTACCATAGGCTGAATACAAGTTGTAAGCAAGATCAATTGCGATGAGAACTCCTGTTGGGGATGGATAGATGGACATATTGTCAGTTGTGTAATCGAGGAACTTAGCACGAGCGTAACGTTCCACATCGTGAGAATCATAATCTCCCCAACGAAGTTGCACATCAAGCCAGTACTTTTGTGTAGTCGTGTTGTCCATGACATCTCTGAAAACGATAAATGATTAATACCGGAAATGTAAAAAGAAAACGTATTATTCAAACTGAATTCGAATACTCACTTGCTGTCTGCCATCAACGATGGTCTTGACACATTCCATTTGTACTGGGCAAAAAGAAGAACATCGGCACAGGAGCTGTTCATTTTGTAAGACTTTCTTGGATGAATTGTTTCTTTTTGTACAGTTTGAATCTCGAGAGCATCCAATTCCTGATCGAACACTTGACACAAATCCATGACTACAGACTCGTGAATCTTCTGCCACAAGTGAGCACGGAAAATTTGAATGAGCGAAATTTTGAGCGTCGGAATTTTTCCGTGCATGAAAATTCCAGTAAGATCGAGTTGTACTTGGAAACCGACGTAGACGTTGGCTCGATTGATAGTCGGTGACCACCAGAGAGTGAAACGACGATTCGGAATTTGATTGAGACCAGAACGTTGAGCATTTGTCAGCTTCTTAAACTTCATAGATTCTTCGAATCCGGAAGCACGTTCCCAGAACAAACCTTCCCAAGTTGGGAAATATGTTCCCTGAAAAGAATCATGTTATTATAATAAAAAGAGATTTTCAAGAAACTGCTTACCCTGAAAAGCGTGTGCTCCAAGATTCCTTCAACTCCTCCAAGAGCTTGAATCATATCTGTTCTGTAGTTGTTCAAGTTCCACAGTTTTCCGTCATGTCTTTGATGAGTCCACCAGAATGGATTTTGCTTCAGGATCTGGTAAGCTTTGAATTCAGTTCTCACACGCCATCCCTTGTCATATGCTAGCGTATGCCGATCTTTTTGGAACAAAGTGTTAATTCGTGGAATACCACGATCCCACGAGTCGTCGAGGTCTTCCAAGGTAAGGCGCCTGTTCTGAGCGTTCGCTTCTTGTCTCTTCAATGCATATTCCGCCCAAACACGAACAGAATCGACAAACTCAGCCTCCCATGGCTGAATGTATCTGTACAAGTTTGGAATCAGCTGATCTTCATCATGGCTCATTCCTGATCGGAAATGAGTAACACCTCCAGCCTCTGTTTGCTGCATCCAACGAAGATCAGACTGTGGAATAAGAACATGACCCATGGAAAGCATTCCAAGTCCTCCAATTTCTTTCGGTGTATAGAAAACGACTGGTGGGAATCGAGAAGGCATTTTCGAGTTAAGTCCGATCTTGATTCTGGTTTGAATTTTGTTTTCACATTTCACTAAAAGATCGAGAAGTTCTTGGGTGTTCACTACAGCTTCTCTGAAGTATGTCATAAGTCCGATGAGAGCGGTGTTCCATTTGTTGACGATCTTCGTGAATGTAGTTGATCCAGATGACATTAAAATTTGTCGAATTCTGTTGTGGAACTTAGATAGGGACTCTTCGTCAACCTTCAAGAAGCATTGAGCTGTACGCTCTTTCGTGACTTCATTTTGAAGGTTCCATACTCCATCGCGATGAACAAACTCTTCGTTAGCAGTACGACATTTTGGAAGAATACGACACTCGAAACCAGACATGTCGAACAGCATGTTCGGGTTGTCCTTACTGTACACAGAGACGAAAGAATTCTCCCATTCGACAGTAGTAATTGAACGTGGAAGACGATTCTGAAAAATAAGAGTAAATATTTTGTTAATAGTCCACTTTTATATCAAATGTACACCTTCCAAGTAGACCATACCATTCAAATGAACTGGTGGATCTGTTCATGAGGTGGATTATCGCTTTTTTCCTTTTGTGTTCGAGGATTTATCATCGAGCAACCACGAATAGTTACTCGCTTTCTTATACCTCGTTTTTCCTTTTTAGGTGAGAACGCTTAAAAAATGTGACTCGTGATGACTTATCCTAGAGAAATCATTTACCGTATTTTGATACAATTTGTTTTTGTTTCGCGTTCATCTCCTTTTAAAACTAATGATGAAAAAAAATTACCTTGATATCCCAGAAAACGGCTCTACCCAAGTTGACATCATGTTTCATCAATCGCATTCTTGCATCTCTCGGCCAGCATTTCTTATTATTGTATCCAACGATGTTCTCATTATTTGGATCAGGATGTTCTGTGAGATAACGTTGAATGAGATCACGAGCTTCATCAGCATTGAAACGGAACATAATCCAAACTCGATCAATGTAACGGCAGTACAGACGAATCGGATGACCAATCTCAGTGGCGACGTCTTGGAATTGGAGGAACTCATTCGGGCATTGTGGTGGTCCAGCGATTTCAGAAGCACGGCGTAAACCAAGCATGAGTAGATCCAGAACCAAACCATAGAATTGGACAATAAACGACGCAAATTGGAGACCACGAATGATACCAAATGAATTTGTGTGGTTCATATCTTTGTAGTTGATTAGAACGTTATTCTTGGAAGTCATATAATCGGCAATGTTGTGATCCACGATCAATCTCAGTAATCTGTTGAGAAGTGTCAAATCCATCTTTTCAGCAATTTTCTCCAATTTTGTCTCCATGATTACGTTACATTCGCCTTCACTGGTCTCCCAAACATCTTGTAGGTTGTTAAGTCCTTGGCACCACTTGTACGTAAGCAGTGGTGGCGGTTCAGTGTCTCCCGGCTTTACCCACGATGGGAAAAGTCGTCGCTTATCGGCCTCATACCAAAGGTACTGATCGAGGTACGCATCTGTAACCTTCTCGAGTGGTTCAATATCATATACAGGAATAAGATGAGTGTATAGATCCATGAACTCGATCCCAACTTCCTTGAATGCACGTTGTGTGAGCATGTGTCTCTTAATACGTGATAACGCCTCATGAGGATTATCATATGCTTGCTCAATCAATGCCAATTCTTCTCTTTGTGACTGATTCAAACGATTTTTCACACTGTAGCTTTCTTTGAGCCTTTCCAAAGCCAAAATAAGCAGTTTTGTGTCGTGTTTGTATGAAAGAGGAGGGAATGGAATTGGTGAGAAACGTCTTGACTCCAGCCAATGTACAGTAGTAGTGTAAATAGCAACAGCCTCTTCAGCAGAAATGTATGGTCCGTCTTTGAGATAGTTGTGTTGCCTTTCTTGTTCTGATTTCAAATACAATCTTGTCAATCGACCCAAGTTCTTCTTGCACACAGTTTTGTCCACAGTAGCACCACGTCTAACACGCTCTCTGTTGTAATGAGCAGAATTCGTCCACCAGTCGGCTTTCGCTTTCACATAACGCAAAATCATATTTTCGACAGGAGTTGGTAATCCAGGAACCTTCCAAGGAATGTTGGCCTTCCAACAACGCCACGCTTCTGATAGATGTTGAAGAATAACACGAGCTTTGTTTTGTTTGATTCCATCTGGCATCATATCAAGAATATCATGCATGACAGCGGCACTAAAATTTAAAAACATGTAGTAGTGTACGAGCATTGTTCATGAAACTTACCGTAGTTCAAGATCGAAATGAGATTCAACTCTCTGTTTTGTGACGGTCTTGGCAACTCCCTTTGAATGTCTACCTTCGAACTGTCGAGAAAGAAGATTTCCCAGCCATCTTTCCAACAGCGGCGTAATTCCACGAAGGAAGAACAGCCAGACTCTCCATCCTGGCGCCCAGAATCCACATCCTGGTCCTTTTCCAACCGGTCCGGTATTGAATCGATAGTAGATCAAATGTTTGAGATCTTTGCACATTCTCACTTGTCTCATCAGTTTGTACTTGTAACGATACATTCCTGTCAGTTGGCCGACGTGAGCAAAAATGTATTGAAGTCCATCAGCCAGTTGGTATGCATCCACGTTGTTCAGACGATATTGGACATGAGCATCCACTACCAACTTTGTCAGACGCAAGATTTCTCTGCATAAATGGAAAGCATTTCCGAATCGAGATTTCTTTCTTTCTTTTGTTGTCAGTGTTTTGACCGGTTTCAGATTGAAATTATAGTCAAGATGCAGATAGTTGAGGTTCTTTCGGTGAATGAGAAGATTGAGCATATTGTATCCTTGTCGAAGAACTTGTAATCCCGCTTCAACCCAATCCAGCGTTGTGGTTTGGAAAAACTTCGTGGCCTTGAAGGAACGGAACAAGTAACGTCGTTTTTGTGGCTTCGGCGGACGATGCTTGAGGGCGTTGAGAACGAAGACTTTAAGCAGTTTTTGATAGGAAACACGAACTTTTACTGGCATGCCTGAAACATATTTTATTTTCGTTATTTTGAAACTTGATAAACGAACCAGCAGGACAATGTTCCCTGTACCATGACTTCACCAAAGGAACGTCCACAGCTCGCCTGGTTCTACCAGACCGTAAATTGAAAGGACGAGGAGCCCAGAGAAGTGCCAAACCGTTGGCTGTGTTATCAGAATACAGTGGAACATCTTCAAATATTGGTCGAACGTCTTCCGGAAGCTCCCACGCATCGTCTTCCTCTCCTTCTGGCAGAATTTCTTCGGTCTGAAATGGTTTCGAACTGTTTCCAAGTAAAATATCTAGAAATTATTCAGATATACATAATTTCTCGCCTTTCAGGGAAATTATTTTGCGAATTTCGGCTACTGGTATCATTGAAAACTTGAGATTCAGCTTATAAATCCGCGTTCTTATTTAACTTTAAAAATCAAGAAAAACTTACAGCTTTGAGATTACTAAGCACAATCGGATTGATCAGTGGATCATAATAGAATGCTGGTAGATCCGGATCTTCGGTTTTGATAAAGACAACGGAAGGTGTATGATACCACGACACTTGAACTGGCAGTGAACTAATCAAGTTATTGTACATGAATGGGAATGCGATTCTGTATTCAGTACGAATTGGAGCACGAATAATAACCTTATTGATGTCGTTGAACTCATTCCAGTCTTCGTCCCTGTAAATTAAAACATTTGATCAGAAAAGTCGACACTTTCTTACGTGTGCAGATCTTTGACAAGCGGCTCGAATTTTGGTCCTCCAGGAATAGCGATATTCAGAGCTTTTGCTGTGAAAAAACTTTTCATGTCGAATAAATAAAAGTAATTGTCATCCACCAAATCTGTGAGCAACTGATTTGCAAGACGGTAGAGAGTGGACATTTGAGGAATACTGAATGCCCATTTTCTGTATGTCGGTCCATTAACGAAACGAGTGGTAGAAAGAGGTTTATGATCATAGAACCACTCAGCAACAGCTCCGTCTTCTTCTGGATCAAGTTCCATTTGGATAGGCTCCAAAGGTTCCACGTCGAGAATATTGTCGGCGTAGTCGAGTGGAGGCTCTTCATCGTCGAAAGGAGGGAACCGCATTCGTTTGAAATGCCGACGATCACGCTTTTCTCTTCTCATCATGATCCACATTGTTCCCCATTGAGCCATGTAAACCGGCTCAATAACCCGAGGAATGTCGTTTACAAATGTGATAGCTCCAGTGATGTGGTAGAGCACTTTTACATCACGGATTTGCTCCCACGGCATTGGCATATTTTCCAGAAGTTTCAGCACAGCATGTGGCATATACTTCAAAGCTCCGAGATACACTCTTTTGTCGTGGCGATATTTGCGAGAAGTCATGTCTCCATGGTCTCTGATAACTTTTCTGACGTGCTCAGGTGGCATTTCTTCTTTTTGAGTATCAGCCATTCCAAACTTCTTTTTTTCAGAATATCGCTTTCCTTGTAGTTGCTTCCATTTTCGCGATTTTTCCTCCAAGATCGAATCCGGAATCGCGTGAGGTTCCGTCTGAGGCGGACCACCGTAATCGGCCATCCCTGAAAATTTAGTGTTTCAACAGTGAGAACGAAGATTCGTGGAAACTCCAGCAAATGAAGGGGCCTATGCGCGAACTATTAAAAAAACGAATGCAGAATTTCTCCGAAAACTCTCTATCATAGTAAAATCAGCCTCCGCAGCGAGAACAGTATCTCAAACAATACAAGTTATTTGATATGTAGGTCAAAAACGGGTCCAGGGACTCCGAATGAAGCCAGAGATCAAATCAGATTTGAGTCGGATTAGACCTACTTTTCAAGAGAACTTTTATGGTTTGAGACACTGGTTTCGCCGCAGAGACCTACTAGGATAGTTTTTGGGGTTTTCATAGAAATTTTGCGAATGGCTTTTTGAGATTTTTTGTATTTTTTCACCTTCCGCGCATAAGTCCTTAAGAAAAGAATATATAATTGGCGATAAAATGAAACGAATAGAATCTTTTGAGACAAAAATCATTTTTTATTCCGTTAAATATATTCTCGATTGAATATTGCAGTCCCGTTTTCGGAAAATTAATTAAAGTTGGGTTAAAATCGGTTTTAAAGCCTTTTTCTGTTTTTCGAAAGTAAATTTAAATTTTTGACTTCGCTAAACAAGACGCGCCAGCGGAGCATTGTACTAAGAGACGCAGGCTTGTGGAGTACGGTGCCCGGTCGTTCAAACAATTTTCGTCCAATTTACCAATCGATAGAGTCCGCCTTGTAGCCGACAGGTTTTATTTGCGTTCGGCGTCAATGCGAAAAAGCTCCCAGAGGCAATGTATTGATTTTTCAGGTTTTTTTTGACATTCGGCATTCTGTAATTCTTTTTGCGTTCATATTCTACTTCACATACGTCTCAGCTGATCATGTGACACATATTTATAACACATGTGTTTTCACTGAAATCTTACCTGAAGTAAACCGGATGTGGAATTGTCTCAAATTTTTCTGTATGAACTGATAGTTAATCGCCTCTTCATTTTATTGATAGATGAAAGTTCTGAGAAATTTGCAAGAACTTCGAATTAAAAATAAATTTGAAAAGAATTCTCACAATTGTCTCATGTTTAAATCGATTAATCATATATATATATGTCATTTATCAATTCAGAGCGTCAACTGATTTTCTTTTTTCACTCGAAAAAAGTAAGAGAATTTCGTTCTTACTGTTACTTTCGAAATGTTCCTTTATTGCGAAATTGTTTTGTAATCTTTTCGAGTATCAACCCGTTCATTGTTGTTATTTCAGTCAATTCTCACTTGTTCCGGGCATTTTACCACTAAGACATTATATCTGTCTGCTCACTTATTTAAATGGCATCTCGAACTTCATGGCCATCAATCGACCTAAATCGCTCCACATCTTCCAGAGGTAAGAAAAATGTTTTATTTTTACCAAATATTTTGGCTGCGTATTTATATTTGGTTCATATCAACAGGTTTATGTTGAATAATGTTTTTATCGTATAATGTAATAGTGTCTGTATACAAATACTTATTCCGTTTACAGCTGATGATCTACCTCCACAGCCACGGCGGTTAGAAGTTGTCTCGAAGCAAGCAACGCGAGTGACAGCCCTCTCAACAAAATTGGAATGGAAAATCGAGCAATTCGAAAAATTGATGAAATTAGTGAAAAATGGCTCAAATCTCATTTCGAGAATGTTCAGTGTCCCAGATGCCCCCACCGTTTGTTGGGAACTTCACGTATATCCAAACGGAAAACGCGATGAAGATATGAATCATGTTTCATTCTTTTTGAGACAAGTTGGATTAGCTGTAAGTTTACTCACGTTGAAAAGTAATAAGTAGTTGTTTTATTTCAGCGCGGAGAAGAACCTATAATGACAGAATTTCAAATTTATGCTCTCGATGCTAATAACCAAAGAGTCAGCGTGTGCAGAGATACGAAGGACTTCACTAATCAGCAAGGGCGTGGAAAGTTTCAAGTTACCCGTGACAAGATGGCTGGTGCACTCCGTTCTGATGGAACTCTATTCTTGATATGCGAAGTGGAATATTTCCCACCGGGATCGAAAATATCAGTAGAACCAGTCGTTGAAGAAGATGTTTCCTCTGAAGAACCGGAAGATATGCCAGAAGTCATTGTTCGTACGAATAACAGAAACATGTGGGAAGATGAACTGTTCACCGATTGTGTGATTCACGTTGGCAACAAGTATATAAAAGCACATCGATGCATACTTGGTCAAAACTCACCCGTATTCAAAAGCATGTTCTCGTCACCTTCGATGATTGAAGCGCAGAAAGGCGAAATACACATACAAGATGCTAAGTATGATTCCGTGCGAGCTATGGTCGAGTTCATGTATACTGGAGCCACTGAGTCCCTGGAGTCACAAGGAAACATCGATGAGATCCTGGCCATAGGTAAGTGAACGATAGAATACAAGCATTTAAAATATTAGAATCTCATTTATTGTCACGTGGCACAAAAAGTCATGTTATTATTTTCAGCCGACAAATATGAAGTTTTGATGCTCAAAGATCAATGTGAACGTCTCATCGCACAAACAATCAACCTCAAAAACGTCACTCAAATCGCCATGTTCTCCGATACTTATACTGCCGATTATCTAAAGTCTGCAGTGATTCGCTTTCTCATGACCCATCATCGAGTAGTTATAAAAACTCAGGACTGGATAAGTTTGAAGAAAAGCAGGCACGAACTGGCAAACGAGCTGCTCGAAGCTGTTTTGACAACAGATCAAGAAGATGATGACTCCTCACTGGCTCCCAATAGGGTATCACCCCCGCCAGCGAAGAAACGCCTACGTCGCAGTGCAAAGTAACAATCTGTGGAGAGGTATAAAATCTACCCATTTTTGAAACTTGTGCCTTCATCATGTTCATTCCCTGTATAGTTTTTAGTCAATTCTTCATCTCTTTCATTTTCGCGGGTTCCTTTTCATTCTTAGTTCCTTCACCTTCTCTTTTAGTCAGAAATAAGACTTTTTCTCCATAATATTAGTCATGTCACCATTGCCTGTACATTCGCCGAATCATAATATCCGCTCAAAATGTTTTTTTCTCTGTCTTTTGTGCCCTCTGAATTTTTACATGTTTCTTTGAAGCAAGCATCATTCTGTGTTTTATATAGTATGTCAATGGTTTATGTTTATCAAATCTGGTTTCGTCAATTTTTCCCACCCTAATAAAGGAATCTGGCGTTTTCATTCCATCAAGTTGTATTCAGCATCTTTGAAACGAATTGGAAATAATGCCATATTTTATGTTTCTAACCCTTATAACTCGGTGACTAACTAGTAAAAGCAGCAATCATTCCACAGCTAATAAAATGGATTGGAAAATCAATATCATCACTTACAACTTGGCGATGAAGTCTTCTAATACAGAAGCTGTTCATAACATGTTGAATGGTACAATTGACGATCAGACGCATTTAGTGGGAATTGGATTGCAAGAAGTAGCTCATGCTGAAACCATTGGAGGAGCGATTGCAACTTGGGCTCAGAGTATTGCTGCATGGGTGAATAAAAACACAAGAATGGTTTTGCTGGGAAAGACATTTCAAGCTACAAACCAAGTCTTGATATTCGGTAGAAAACAACTTATCGGTCAGGTATTAGATCACTTCGAGTACCAAAAAATCAAAATAGTCGAAAGAATATTCAGATAAAACGAATTGATTATCGTTTCCAACGCAATACGTTCCGCGGTTTGACCGGACACAAAGGTTCAATTGGTGTTCGCCTTCAATTAGCCAGTCCTTATTCAATTGTTTTCGTTGTCAGCCATTTTATGCATGGACCCGAACACAACAGCAAACGAATCGAGCAGTATCATACTAACAGAATATGCTCATTTCCTGAGGATAAAAGTGTGAGGTGAGGAAACACGAAATCGTGAGAACTAGAGATATTTTATTTATCATCTCGTGTAAGTATCATTTCTTAACAGTCTTCTTCGGTTTGGTTTCTTTTTTGTTGGTACCGCTCTGGCTTTGAGAACGAGAGGCGGAACGAGAGGCAGAACGGGAACGAGAACGAGTTACGGCTCTTCCTCTAAAAAAAAAGTAAAAATATAGAGAAACATGCATAGTAAAAAGCAAAACAATACCTTATGGGTGCAGCCTTTTTATTTATTTTCTTCGCCTTCTTCATGGTCAGGGATCTTCTTTTCGGTTCATCTGAGATTCCCAATTCCACCCGAAGCTTCTGTTGCGAACGAGTTACAGCACCAATTTTACGAAGGCCGGCAACATTCTTCTTTGAACCGGCCTCTCCGACGGATGGAGAAGTGGCACGTTTAGACGACGAACGACTGCTAGTTGATCGGCGGGTGCTTCGGATTCTACTTTTCCGAGCTTTTGAGACGGTCTTCATCATAACCATTGAGGAGCACTTCGAGTAGATTGTCAAATTTTAGTTTTTACTGTTGTCTGCTTCTCCTCTACCCCTTTTATGGCATTTGACCAATGACCTCTCGATAAAAAAATCAAGGCTGTTCACGGTGAAAACTCATATTATTCGTTCTTTCTTTACCAACAAAAACTTGAAACAAAAATTAATTTTTTACAATTAGATTCAAAATCTACTTTTAGAGCTGCCTTCTGGTTCGGAGATTTCAATTTTCGTGTGGAAGAAGACATGAATACTGTAATTCAAAAGATTAAAAACGGAACTCACTTGGAACTTCTTGGTAAGTTCCTTCCAGTTGTTTCTTTTTCAATTATATTCAGTTTCCAGACAGCAGAGAACAACTTAAAAGAACAATGATTGAGCGTGATGCATTCATTGGTTTCCGTGAACAATCGATAACTTTCGAACCGACCTATCGAATGTTAGTTGGAACTTCAGAACCAGATGGGAAGAGAGTTCCTTCGTGGACTGATAGGGTGTTGTACAAGGGAGATGGAATCACCGAATTGTCATATTGCAATAATAAAAAGGCCGTAGCAAGTGATCATTTACCTGTCATTGCGGGATTCCGGGTTACGGTCGGTGATAATTAAAGTTAAGAAATAATAACTGAATTGAATTATAGGCGCCAGTAGCTCCGAAACCAAAATGGGAAGTAGTCTTCGAACATCTTCCAACTTGGTACACATCAGTCCCATTAGTCGGAAGATTCCAAGTTAACGCTCAATTTTATAAAGAAAATGGGAGTTATCGCGATTGGATTGGGGTTTTTCCGGTAATCAATTATTTAAAGTTCACAATGGTTTATGATTATTTTCAGGCCACAATCGACGACTGCACTACAGCTACCAATTGGATCTATGCTGCCACTTGCTTCGAACAAATAATTGATGGCGAGAAATTCCTTGCGTGTGAATTCTCTGACATCCCAGTTGGAAGCTATCGTCTCGGATACTTTGCTTGTCATTTGAACTGTATTGTTGGACTATCTAAAGTTTTTCAGATTGTTGAGCAACCCTAAAACTGGATCTATAATCTTCGTTCCCCATGTAATCTTGTCAATACTTGCGTTTTCTTGTCTTTTTATCTGTAGGCTTTATCTACTTGCCAAATGCTCGTAACATTCAACTGTGATACATTATTAGTTTTTGACGTAGTCCGGCTCTTTCAAGTGCCACGTTTAATTAACTCAATAAAAATTTATGCATGAACAGTATTTTTACTCATTTCACAATCTGGAAACCGATAAGTATCTGATTTCCACAAGACTTCAGATCCGCCTTGAGACACTCTTCCAATTCTTGCCCCCTTCTTGCAAAAGCTAGTCCACTGGTTCTCGGCCATCACGTGAAATAGTGCATCTGACAACCTATTTATTGATTCAGAGTAACCATCAGTATGTGAGAGTCTTGAAAATCATTACACAATTGAAGAACCCTATATCTCATCGATCGATAGTCAGTTGTTCATAAAGACCCTGATTACTACTGCATCTTTCGATACCGACCGAGAAAAAAACGAGCTTTATCTGACGGTCCGTGAGAAAAACAAACTGGAATTATTATTATTATTATTGCATTATTAAAACAAAATAGTTCTCATCAAATTCAGTGACCAATCGCCACTTAAGTCTTCTTTTTTCTTCTCCGGTTCACCCCCTATGTCTGCGTTCTCTTCTTTTTCATTATCTACTGTTTCCTCCGCTTTTACTCATGTGACCACCTACCATTTGGTTTCTTTCAGATCAATAAACACTTCTAAAATGGAGGCAGACTTTCTGAGTTATAAGAAATTTCTAAAATTCTTTTCAGTCCGTATGGTTCAATCTCTCATCCAGGTAAACGATACATTTTCGTTTATTCTGGAATCAATAATTTTCTTTTTTTTCAGTCGAGATTGGGTGATGAAGTTGAATCAAAATGCTCTCCATATTGTATAAATACAATGGATTGGTTCAATATGAGAGTCGATGAGCTTGGTGAAATATCTGCTTATCTGAAATCGAATATCAAAAACTATCCACCACTGAGCACATTGACACTTGAATTTCTTCTTTATACACCAAGTGGACAATGTCTTCCACTGGAAGCATGGATTTTGACGACCTCTGAAGGTTCTGAAGACTGTACAAGAACTGAATTATATCATGAAATGAGTACACTTCTTCGATCTGTAATTGTTTCTGCAAGAATGACACCAATGCACCGATTGTACGTTAAGAAACAAAATCAAGAGACTTTTGTGATTATGTATAGAGTGAGTTATTTACTGAATTGAGTCTCTTTCTTAACGTCAACCTTTCAGGTTTTCGAAAATGACATTTCATCAGACATGGGAAAAGGAAAAAAGACAAGAAAGATTGGAGAACTCACTTCGAAGTTTGGAACGATCAGTCTAGATCTTCATTATCGGACTTCTATGCATTTCGAGGAGCCTGAAATTGCACCAATCACGTATGAGTGTCATTTCGTAGATTCTGAGAAACATAAATACACTTTTTCAGGCCAGTTGAAGATGAAAACGAGATGGAAGATGGTGATAAAACAGTAGTAGATGAATCATCTCTTCAAAATAAAGCCACTTCGGAGTGTATTCCAATTGCAGATGTTAAAAAAAGAAAAGCCAGTGGAAGTGTTGAATCAGCAACAAGTGGAGGTAGTTCGGTTAGTTTGTCTCAGTTTACTTCACACTTATAAACTCTCGAATATTTCCAGATGTCTCGAGAAGCCGCACCTCGTTTCATACTCGGACAATCAACTTCCAGTGAAGATTCCCGCCATTCGGATCTTCAGAATTCATGTGATGACGATCACAAACCTTCTTTAGCAGATCTCCGAAATCACTCATTCCCATTTGTAAATCTTCTCCAATCTGCATATAATCCAGCTAATGGAACAAAGAAAAACGCATCTTCGACAAGTTTAAGTAAGAGTTGGTTGTTCAGAATTTTCTTTTCAGGACCCATATTTTCAGACTCTCCAAAACCTTCCGAAGAAGCGCCTGTTGTTGAGAAAGTGGCCGAGAGTTTTCGTGCTGCGAAAATCGATGAAGTTGTATTCGAAGAGGATGAAGAGGAAGAATTGCCAATTGATTCTATGGAACTCAGCGAGGATTCATTTGTTCATGTTAGTTCTATTCATCGTTTTTCTAATCAAATATTTATTTGCAGTTCAACCAATTATCTGAGTTTGGTGCAGCACCAAGTCTCGGAAATGAATTGGGAGACTATCTGAAACAACTGAAAACTGCACCAGATATGTCAGATCCTGGAGATATTGATATCTGTAAAGTGGATTTGAAGACTGAGGTATTGTTTGTGAAACTTCAACCACGTAACAAAATGTAAAAATTTCCAGCTTGAGAAAATTAATATACAAACTGCCAACTTCAACAACTTTCTGAAACACGTCAACTCGTTCTCCGATGAGTAACAGATCCTGTGATAATTGTATTTTTGTCATGTACACTTTTCATGTTATTGCGTTTTTCAATATTGTACATTTCTGGATATATGAATTCTTATCAGCTGATATCTCCAGTAAATTTCGCCCAGAGATCTAGGTTTGTTTTTGATGTTGAACCCAGAAGAGACGATTTTCTTCAAAATTCTCAAATTTTAAAAAGTATTACGGAGAGAAAACCGTAACCCCTCACGTGGTCATCTCCGGAAAAAAAAACTGCACGAAGGTTACTCTCAGTCAAAAAATGATCAAGGTTTCATTGTTAGATTGCATAAGCCACCAGTAGAAGTTGAAAACAATGACGAAGAAAAAGTGAGTTTTCAGAACAAAAAGCGTCATTTTATAAAACGATTCTAGCAAAGCACAATCGAAAGGAAAACCAAGACCTTCAAAGAAAAAGAGAATCGATGATACAATGGATGAAGATGAGCAAGAACCAGCAAAAGAGAGTCCAATGTCAAAAGAGCCGGTATCAAAAGAACAACCAACTGGAGGAGTCAAAGGAGGATGGAACTTCTTCCAAAATGTTGGTTTTTTGACACAAATCTATGGAAAAACTTCCGGGTAGAAATGGAAGTCCTAGGGGAGATAAGTCACTGGTTAAAAATAAGTTATTGCAACAAAATATGAATGCACTTTCTCAATCAAATTAACGAATGTAAAGTTTCATTAGGCACGTGGAATTCGACAACGAAACCACCTTTTCCTACCTTTTTCTGGATCCCAGACTTATCTCCCAGAGGATTTTCCATTATTTCCAACCAAACGTTCTCCGTTGATCTCATTCGAGAAAACAAATAGTTCTGAAATAGTTGTTTAAGGATACTGTTTAAGGATATTGTGAAAGAATCAGTAAAAAAGCTTGCAAGTCGAGAGGCAAATAAGAAGAAATCAAAGGAAAAAGAGAAAGAGAAAACAACGAGAGAGAAGAAATTACCCCAATCAGCAGAGAAAACAGAAAAAGAAACTACTCAATCAGCGAAAGTTTTGATAGCAGCCAAGGGTCTTTGTAGATATTTACTTGATATGAGTAAGTTGGTACTTCTGAAATTAAGTTCAAGTTGACCTCATTCTTTCAGAAGAATCCAGTCTGAGTACATATTTCGATGAACGTCTCTCCAAGTACACTCCTTCTAATCAAACCTTTGTTGATTGGGAAAATAATATTACGAAGAATAGATCAAAAGAATATAAACTGAATGATAATGGACGTGTACATATAGATGTATCTGGAAAAGATTCATATATTAATGCAAGTCATATCAGATTCGATCCATCTTGTCCTGAATATATTCTGACTCAATACCCATTGAAAGACACAATTCATGACTTTTGGAGGATGGTTTCACAGAAAAGAGTATCCCGAATCATCACTATATTCGAACCATTCACTGATGAGGCAATCGAAGAATTCAGTAAAATTCCTAGTTCTATGTCACCAGTTGCCTCGTCAACACCTGAATCTTCAACTGGAACTCCATTGAGTGTGTCACAGAAATCTCAAACAAGAGATCAGATCATGACCACTTCGATTCGTGTAAGCAATTCAAACGCCTCGTTATGATAAAAATGATAAAAATGTATTTTAGTGTGAGTCAAACCAACTCAAATCCTTTTTTCCACTCTCTACCGATCACTATATGAACCTGGATAACTGGTTAATCAACACTCGAAAAGTAGAAATCGACGAACGGAATAAGACATGGATGAGCATGTACACAGTTGAGATTGTAGCTGCTGAATGTAGTGAAGCTAGTTATATAAGAGTGTTCAATTGTACTACGTGGCCATGGAAAAAGACTCCAAACGAAGAGAAAAAGCTTCTTGCTTTGGTCAGAGCTCCTTTCAAAGTATTGTTTTTTTGTTCACTTTCAGTTCGAAAATAAAATTTCAGGATAATGGATCACTCATCGCAAAACCTGATAAATCAGAACCTATCATTGTGATGTGTGATTTGGGACTTGATCGGTCAGCGACAGTTATTCTCACTTCTGTTATCATTGAACTTGTTTTGGCTGGAAAGACTCCTGATTGTGATGCTCTATTTAAGAAAATGAGAGACCAACGTGCCAATGTCTTCACAATGAGCATGTTCTACACATATGCTATCAGAGCAGCACTCGTTTATTTGAGAATGAAACTGAAATTGGTCAATGATGGAGAAGAATTGAAGGCTATGTTGAATGAGGCTCTCCTGAAAGTTCCGTTTCTTTCAAATCCAAAAAAATGATTTAAATCTTTTTTTCTCCAATGAAATATTCAATTCTCTGCTGGGAATATTGATAATTTTATGTTAAAGAATTTAGTTTTAGATAATTACAAATAATTAACGACTGCATCTTCCATTTCGGCATTGTTCTGATGTTTTGCAGCATGAGTTTCCACATTGATCTCGTGTTACTGGACAGTTCTGAACGTTTCGCTTTTTAAATTTTCTTGGAGAATAATCAAAAACTCACTGATAGTCTGGGGAAACATCTATTTCGAAGGCATGTTTGGTCAGAATTACAGCATTCATAAGCCGAGCATTGCGACGTTTGTACATTGCATCTGGAGGAAGAATCTGAAGAAGAAGAAGGAAATGTCAAAGATCTCTTTGAAGTAAGAACAAACCTTTTGAATAGCTTGGAGCAGGGGTACTTGGTGGTTTCTTTTTGCCGAAAGAGAAAATTGAGGAGAAAATGTTGTTTGAGGCGACAGAATCAACAGATGCAATGACCACAAAAATCAGAAAAATGTAGAAAATATTCATTCTGGAATGAGAGGAAAATTATCAAGAAGAAGAAGAATATGAGAAGGAGACAGAGATAGCAAGAGAGAATCAGAGAAAAAGAAGAGCAGGAAGTAAATGTCAGGTGATGATAGAGAGATTCAATATCTTCGCAATTATCACATTTTTTGTCTAGATCCTATTCATTACTTTTTGTTGGGAATTCGAAAAACCGTCTTCAAAAAAAGTACCAATAAAAAAAAAGAACATTTTTAAATGTTTTTTTTTTTAAATTTCTTCTAATTCTGAATCATAGTCGAAAATTTGTCTTTTTCGAGAAAGGTACCTTGATTTTTCGGACAAGCCTCGCCCCGCGCCTTAACAAATACGGAAAATAGGATAAACTTGATGTACAAGTTATTTTTCTGTATTGAGTTTGAAAAAACATGCTAGAAAAACCGTTGGAAGCAATTTTCGATGAAAGAATGAGGTGATTAGAAGAACGTTCCCTCTGTTTTCCGAATCATCGAATAAAATGCAAATACTGAAAAACATGGATTATTTGACATTGAGAAATGATGGAAACGTGGGGAAATGTATTCAGAACTCCGTAACACATCAAAAAAGATCATGACAGTTCGATGGATTATAACGGATTTCGAGTATAAAAACGTTCTCGATGAATCCAACTACAAAACTACAAAAACATAGGTTCAGGACAAGATTCTGTTAAGTTTCTCTCCTGATTCTATCAAAGACACTAAGGTTTTCTAGAACTGACAAAATGACGAATTTGTAATAAAAAGGCGGTTAATAGTCTTTTGTTGAAATGACACATATGATTCATAATGTGGTTTGACACGGAGAAAAAACTCTAAAAGTTGCTTGAGTACTTGAGCAAACAGAGGTTTCTTCTTTAATTCTTTTATTTTTGTTTATTTGAAAAGAGAAACATATATGAGATAAGAGAAGGATAGAATAAAAAGAAATTGAATACGTATGTTCGTCTATTCTTGATGATGATGATGATGATGATTCTGACTGTCATTTGTTGCCTCAAGGGCCATGTTTATTGAAGCTGGTGCACGCGTATTCGCATTCTTTTTGAAGATTTCTCTTGCTTCTTTGTTTCCATCTGCTTCAAGGATATTGACACAGAGACGATCACGTTTTATTAGGTCACTTGTGATTCGAGCAATCTGAAATCAATGAGCAATAAGAATCAGTAGGAAATCAGTTTTGCAGAACATGTTTGCTTTCTTTAGCAGTTACTTTATGTGTATTATCTGTCTCATTCCATAAATCAATCCCCTTATATAATAACTCACATGAAGTGGAAGACTTTGTCCTGGTTCAACAGTTGCATAAACGGGAGTAACTCTATACATATTGTTGTCACTGCAAGTGATTTTCACCGCTATCCGATCTGAAATTCCCTCATTCGTTTTCTTATCTGTAACTGCACTAACTCACTATCCGAATGATTCATAAGAGTGTGAGTGGAGAGTCCCCCTTCAATCGAAAAACGGGCGACACGTGGGATTACAGTAACCCCTGCGGCGATATGACAGCAGCAAGTGCATCCTGGTTGGCGTTCAGATCTGAAAGAAAACTATTCGTTTTTAAAGATCTTAAATAGACAATAGAACTTTTTAATACCTAAAACTGTCCAGAGCCGAGAGAGGGCGGTCAACACAAAAGTTAGGAATGAGGTATGTTGGTTTCGAGTTATAAATATTCATAGCGACGATAGAAAAAAAGGAGAATGGAGCGAATACTTTTGGAAAGTGGAGGATTGGAGACAAAATAAGAGGCCTCTCAATTCAGTTTGTCGCGACAATTTAACACAAAATTGCTCGCCGAGCTCTGGTCTTTTCCTCTTGGTATCCGGAGGAGGAGGTGGAAAGAATCAAAGATGTTTATAAGTAAATACATTTAATTGAGATTTTACATCATCATAAAATTGGTCTGGAAGGCCATGTGTTCTATTCTACGACATCAATTGGGCTGTCCCAACGTCTTTTGACTGGTAGAAACCCCGAAAATAGTTTCTAGGAATTGGGAAAGATTTGCACAATAACACTCAATTTACTACCTCATATTTTCATTTCTATTTCTTCTGCTATACCGACTAGGAAAAACAGTTTAGATGTCTTACCTGCCAGAACTTCTACTCGATCTGGCCGATCTCATGAGATATTCCATATCCGAGAGAGCAATGGCTGGAATGAATTATTAATTTCAGAAAATTTGGAAGTGATATCTTACCAATCATTGGTTCAGGTGTACTAATTTGTTGTTGGGTTTGTTGTCTTCCTGTGGCTCTTCCAGGTGTCAAACGAGCTGTTCCGAATGGACGCATTGCAGTAGAACTAGATGAAGCCATAGACGACGAACGAATATCTTTGAAATTCTGAAACAAATTGAAAAATGAAAAAAGAGCGAAAGGAAAGGGGCGGAAAGTAGTCGTTCTGCAAGTGACACTTCTATGGAAACGTCACATTTCGTAAAATGGATGAAGAAGAGAAGGGTCAATGATGTTTCCATTGGAGATGAATCGCGTTTTGATTTGTATACTTGAGATTTTTCATTGTGTGCAGGACCATGTATAATACTTTTTTCGTACTCAGCTCGAGAAAAACAAAAAATGGCAATTAAGAAAATGTAAACTCAAAAAAAGAAGAGAGTGACCTATCCTAACAACACCTGTACAAACTCACAACTTCAAAAAATTCAAAAGGTGCAAAGAGAGAAAAAATGAGGCTGGACTCTCGTTTTGGAGAAGGAAAACTTGGCTTCACTTTAACCACAAAAGATCATGTCAAACGAGGAGAAATTCAGAGAGAGTGCTTCGAATGTTCGCTCCGGAAATTGCTGGCGAAAGAAGCACAAGTCGTTTTGTGGAGAATAGGTGGGGGAGGAGAAGGGGCTCAATTAAAGTACGAAGTAAGAAAAGGAAAAAAGAAGAAGAAGAAAAAGGAGAAATTGGTTGGAGATGTTTGACATTTCCAGAATAATTATTTTTCTCTTTTGATTTCTAACACTCACTTTGGGCTAATCACAAGAAAAAATTTGGTTTTGAAACCAGCTAAACCTTGATATCAATTATTTCTTCTACCCAAAATGAAACATTCGTTATCTGCACATCTATATTGAACTCGGCCGACACCTTTAGAATTTACCTCGCAGTCAGAGTTTTGGGTTTCCCCCGAAAATATTCAGAACGAGAAAAAAATCTATGCAGATCCTCATAATTGGCTGAAATTTACCCACCAGTCGAATTCAAAAAAGTTCTGGTCAAATTGAAAAAGTGAGTTAGTACGGGAGTGCTCTATCTCTCTATTTATCCCAAAAAAGAAACTTTTCTGCTCATCGAACATCATCATTTATAGTTGAGAGAAGTCCAGTAGAAGCACGCGATGAAAAAGAAGAGAGGAAGTATGAGAAGAAGAGATGAAGAGCAGTACATTCATAATAGACATAATATAATTGCTCAGCGGCTCGAAAAATGACGGCGGTGACTATGAAATACATGGAAAACGAAAGGGGTTGATTGTTGTGTCTTTGTATTCTCTCTTCTTTGAGTCAAAACCTTTTTTCGGTGGGGGCGGAGCGGAGCGGTCGGTGGTTACTTGAAATTTCGAAAAAAGTAAGGAAGTGGTGAACCTTCTGAAATTATTTATACCCGAGGGCTTTGTCACAAGGGAATAAGAAATGAGTGTAGGAGGAAGAAGAGGTAATCAGAAAGAATCCAAAAGATGAAAATTGAAGAAGAGGAAGAAGAGAATGAAGATGAAAGGACATCTGACTCATTTTTATTTCTTTTTGATGTTCTTTCTTCATTAAAACAGATGAAATTTAATGAAATCGAATGCACTTTTTCTGAAATAAAAATTGTACATTTTCTTTGAATTTTCAATATGGAAGCAATCAATGAAAGATAAGCGCCACTTAAAGTTCGAAACTAGAATACTTGAGTGTGCTTTGTCACGAGAAACTGAATTCCCAGGAGAAGAAAAAGAGTTGTTCTCATCTCGTTTGTGGCCAGTTTTATCACTTGAGAGCCAATGAACCAACCAACAAGAACTCATTTCTCTTCTTCTTTTTCTCTCCACTCAGGTATCTCTTTTACTCGAATAACAGATGAAAGGAATTGAAAATCATGTGGATTTTAAATGAAAATAGAGCGACATACAATCAATTAAAATTTAATGGAAGGTATTCGAATGGAAAAAAGGAAAAACAAGAACAAATGGACGCTTCTCTTCCTGTAACAATTCTTCATTCTTTGTTTTTTCTCGAAATCTTTAAATAAAAGAACAACTGACTCAATAACTGAACGTCTCGGTACCTACGTTCATTGCATTTCCTTTTATGTCCATGGAACTTCTGGATAAAATCTTTACTATTAACAAACGCAAACGGCTGTATGTTTGTGTGTCTGTCGCCGATCCTACCGCCCTTCCTACTGAACCGATTTTCTTCAAATTTGGACCAAAAGATCAGAAACTTTCTCTTAATGATGCCCGTCTATTTTTTTTAGTTAGAATAGATCTCGACTAGGTCACTAGGTGAAAAAACGTGGTTTTCAAGCCTTTCAGTGGCTTTTGTTTCCGAAATAGGGAAATAGGAGTTCACGGGGGAGATAATTATAGAACATTTTCATTCTTCAAATGAATTCATTTCTTCAAATTTTCAACACGGGTGGTGTAGAAAAGAGGTTGAGCAGCCGTTAGTCTGCGTTAACCGACTGGTATGAGAAAAGACACCAAAAACCAGGAAAAATGGGAATTGTTTTCAAATTGAAGTTTTCCTTCCTATTCAGAAAAGTTCTGGAGTATAATTGACGTTGTTAATCGAATTGAGTCGTCGACTCCATTTCTTTTCTCCTTCCGGGAATACGAAGGAATCGAAAATCGTAATGGAGAAGGTCAGAGCTGAAGCTTGAAGTGTATCTAGAATTTAAAGCCTGTTTTACCAATTGTTCAGAAATTGAGCTTCATTACAGCCACAAATGTTGTTTCAGAAATGAGAACAGGAGGACAACAAAGGTAAAAAAAAAGTTTTAAGAATAAAAAACCGATGAACAGAGATATAAACTTACTTTTGCCAATAACCTCAATCGATGTTCAGTACGAGATGGACGAGTTGTAGTTGTTGAGAAAACATTGTTATCCTCATCAATATTATGAATTGGACAGTTTGTTATATCTTCCAATGCAACGTGTTCAGCCATCGTCACTGAAGAAAATATGAGTTTTGGAATATTGATAGAGGGAATACAATGCATTTGAAGCAAGAAAATTTCAGAGAACTGCACAATGAATTGAGAGCGTATACCAGTTATAAATACATGTTCTGTTTTTTTCGGAAACGGAAAACCGAATGAGTTTCCACATGAGTCCATATTCAAGTTTTGATGTAAAAATTATTGCGAAAAGGGAAAACAAATTCATTATGGAGCAAGAATATGTGGAAGAGATTAGAAAACCGAAAGAAACAAAATAGAGCTCAATGATTTAACAGGTTAAAAACGTAGTTGAAAAAAGAGGGAGTTTGTAAGAGTAAAAGTAATTTCAGAAATCCTTATTTCAAAGAAAACTAGTGTGTCACTAACTGAAAATACTTTCCGTGGTTTTCATATTCTTCAGAGAAAGGAAGTTGGAAGCTGGACTGAATTTGTGTAAATCTAAAAATTGAATACAATTTCAAATTTGGAAACAGAAGTGTTTGGTTTTAGACGATCACTCTACAGTACTTTTATGGGGTTATTCAGGTCATGTAAAAAAGTATTTTAATACATTTTTTTTCTTATTCACGAGAGTCGAGAAACTATTTTTACAAATCTCAGTTTACCGTTGGTCTAACAGCGTTTTTCCCCTTTTTTGCATTTTTCGACATGCGTATGTAGAAAAACTGTCAAAAAATTGGGGAGAAATGTAGAAAAATGGGAGAAAAAGATGTATTAAAATACATTTTTACATGACCTGAGTAACCCCATTGCTATATTTTTTCAATTTGGTATTTTCAGAATTATGTTAAGAAAGAGACATTTTCCACTTTTAAATTGATAATAATAGGGAAAATGTTCAAAAATACTGTGTGTTTTCATTCATGTTTCACTTCCGAAAATTTCAGATTCACACGTTTTTTCAGAGTAAAGACTAGTCTCGACACAATGAGATATAATTCTAGAATATCTGAATATAAATACTCATATCCTGTTTAGTTATTCATGAATTCAGAAGGAAGAAAAAGGAAGAAGACGTGACAAATATACGAGAAAAAATTCGTTTTTTTGTGCAAATTCAGTCAAGGGAAAAGAGCAAAATTCGAATTGAGAATTGGGAAATGGGAAGCTTTTTCGATACGAAGAAAGGGATATCAGATTTTGGAAAAAGGACTTAAGTGGCTGGTCAAACGAGGGGTCAGATGATTGAGGTGAATGAGAAAACGAACATTTATCTCATTCTATTTTGGTTTTCGATGCTTTCTTTACTATTTTCGAAACAAAGAAAGAGGAGAAGAAGTCAGTGGGAAATTATATAATCAAGTTAGAAGGAATCTGAACGAATTTGGAAGAGAAAGAGTTTGGAGAAAACAAAATAAGAAGTCGCAGGATTATCCGTTTGGAAAGAGAAAAGAATTGAAAAGGAGAGAAATAATTGAAACATATTCATTAGATAACCGAAGTAGATTTCTGCGAGAATGGAGTTCGATGTGAATCTCGAATACAAAATTTCCCAAACTCCCGAAAACTAAACTACTTTTTTGATTGTATAAAATACTCGCAGTCTAAAAATAAGAACCAAACACTCATCTTGGCGAAAAGGTGGGGGAAAAAGAATCCAAATGGGAAAAAGGGGTTTTCGTCAGATCGAATCCCCTGATATCTCGTCCATCCATTTTCGTCTGTGCTCGCCGAGCACCCATGAATATTACAATGGGAAGAAGCAGGCTGGTGGTGGTGGTGGCCTCCAAAACTTTCGACACATCATTCGTCATTTCACCAAAACGATGCGGAGAAATGTTAGCCCATGGGCGCTGTTCAGAGAAAAAAGAAGAGGCGGAAAGAGGAAATCTCGATGCATTACTTAAAACAAAACGACAAAAAAAAACTTCTGGTACTTACGACGCTCTTGGGTGTAATTCTGAATAGATTCGTTTGCTCTCAGTTGCCAAACGCCAAGAGACTTTTCGTTCATTTTAAAAACAAGAACAAGAGAAAGTGGAAAAGGAAACGAAGAACAATGGAAAACATAAACTATAGCTACAATTTAAAAAGTGCAGAACAATTAGAGCTCGTCGAGTTTATTCTGTCTAGTTGGCTTCAGTGGGTATCGCTTCCAGGTGAAGGATTTGTCATTCTCATACGAGTGTTCAATGTGATCAGGTTCTTTCAGAGTGAGGCCTTCCTCTTCCAGAGCTTTGAAGAAATATGTTTGCTAAAAAGTTTTATTAAAACTTGTGAAAATATTGTGATAATAAACAGTTTGATTTTTTAACGATTCAAAATAGTTCCAGTTTTAAAATGTGGAATGATATTATCACAATTTTTTGTGATCTAGCAATTAGTGAAAAAAACTTACATGTTGACTTTTTTCTATTGCTTCTTTAGTTGCACCAGGCATTGCAAAGTGGATTCCAGACTGGAGACAACGTAAAGCAAGAACTCGTCCAATGTTCAATGCAGCTGATGTGTCAGTTTTACTATATAACTGATTAGCAATTGATGGTTCTTTTGTTGAAGCACTGATAACGATTCCATCCTTATAATGAACAAGTCGGCCTTCGCGATGGGATTTTCCTTCTACTAATTCTACTCTGAAAGCCATGAATCGCTCGATAACTAGTGAAATGTTCCTTACTTATAAATATAGCTACGGGCACTTTTGTCCTTCTCAAATTGATATCCAATATTAGCAGCTTGTCTACCCATGAGCTCATTGTTACGTGGATTTCGATTCACAAGGGACTTCACGAAACGAGTCGCCATGCTGTAAATAACCTGGTACAAAAATGGGAGCAGAGACTACGAGATGGATTTGACAGTTAGCAGACGAACAGTTTAAAATTAAATATTTTTTGATGACTGGCCTTATTGAACTTAATATTTAGAAGAGATGAAAATTGAGAAAAGTTAAGAAAAAGAGCTAGAAAAATCAGAAATATTAAAATGGCCGAAGAACCGCTGGTAGAAATACTCTACCATCCTTTGTGTACTCCTCTCGGATAACTCACAGACTCACGCGGACTTCTTCATTAATTTTCCAGGCTTCTATCTGACAACTATTTGCAATTTTCTAAAAACTAGTTTTATAGCCATCAATAAAAAATTTTCAGCAGATAATCGGAGAAGATGCGTTCCCGGAGCGGTTCCGGGGTTCGCCTCGACCGCATTTTGTTCATGGTGGAACAAACCATATGTAGCCACCAAAACCCGATAACCGCATTGTTTGCTAATCAAAAAGATTTTCCTGGTAATCAAGAAGTGTAAAATTGAACTATGCCACATTGAGACATTTTTCAGGCCATGCATGGGTTCGCGACAACGTCTACATTGCTCAGGCGTTATGGGCTCTATATCGAGCATACATGAAATGTGCCGATTTTGATGAAGATCTCACAAAAGCAAAAGAGTTAGGGTTCACATGGTTCGTTCATTTTCTCGATCAATTTCTAATTTTGTCGAACTGGTTCTCTTTTCAGCGTGAAAATGATGCAGTCAATATTGGAATGTTTGATGCGACAAGCAGACAAAGTGGAGCTTTTCAAAAAGTTCCAACGTCCACTTGATGCCTTACACTCGAAATATGCAGTTGATACGAAAGGAACTGTTTGTGGTGATGCTGACTGGGGTCATCTTCAAATGGATGCTATTTCACTTTATCTTTTAACTCTGGCTCAAATAACTGCATCTGGATTGCAAGTGGTCAGAAACTTTGATGAAGTAGCGTTCATTCAGAATCTGGTTTATTATATTGAAACAGGATACAGAACACCTGTAAGTTATTTCGATAACTGTTTAGCATTCGAAAACTTCCATTCATTCTTAGGATTATGGAGTATGGGAACGTGGAGACAAAACGAACCAAGGAATTCGTGAGCTAAATGCTTCATCGATTGGAATGGTGAAGGCTGCTTTACAAGCACTGAATGATGTCGGAGATTTGTTTGTCGACGGCTCTAGAGGATCAGTTGTGCATGTACTGCCTGATGAAATCGAACAGTGTTCTGCTGTCTTATCCAGTATGTTACCAAGAGAATCATTTAGTAAAGTGAGTTATTCAAAAATATCAGGACGTTTTAATTAATTTATCTTATCAGGAAACTGACGCGGCACTTCTCGGTATTATCAGTTATCCAGCTTTTTGTGTAGAAGATCCAGAACTAGTAGCTCAAACAAGAGAAACTATTACTCAGCGGTTACTAGGAAAATATGGTTGTCGACGGTTCATGCGTGATGGATACAAAACTGTCCTAGAAGTGAGTTTTCTATAATATATATCATTACATCCTCATTTAACAGGATGCCTCTCGTCTGTATTACAATAAATCCGAGCTTCAACAGTTTGAAGATATCGAATGCGAGTGGCCCATTTTTCTGTGTTATCTGATTCTAGATGCAATGTATTCAAAAGATGATGATGCAGTTGAAGCATATTGGCAACAACTAGAGAGTGTTCTCGTTCTCAGTGACAAGGGATTTCGACTAGTTCCAGAACTTTATGTGGTGTTAAAAGAAAATGTGACAGCAGAAAAGACACACCCTGGGACACAAAGCCGAGTTCCTGGCGGAGCTACGTAAGTTTGAGAATGATATGTACTTGTTTCTATCTAAATTTATTTTCAGACCATTCCTATGGGCACAATCACTGTATGTAATCATCTGTCTACTCTACGAAGGATTTTTACTACCTGCTGAACTCGATCCGTTAAGTAGACGCCTTTCTGTTTATGAAAAGAGGCCACCATGTGAAGTTCAAGTAACAGTTTTAGCGGAGTCAGCAGAAGTACAACGAGAACTTCGTGCTCATGATATTCATGTCCAACGCGTCGATGAGATTGATCCAGTTTTTACAATTTTACCCGCATCTGCACTTGGACATCTTCTCGCTAAAATTGGCGAATCCAAGAAACTCAATCTTTCGGGACGACCATTAGATCGGCCCATTGGTTTGCTGAGTACAAGTCGTCTGTATCAGATAGGCAACAAGTTTGTAATATTCACTCCACAATTCATGGACTCTCGCCGTTCTCATCTTATGTATGATATTCGAATTCTGACTGATGAATGGAGCAGTGAGCTACAGTATATTTATGCATCATGGAATAGTGTCAGTATAAGTGGAAGACCACTTGTTGTACTTGTTATCACTCAAGGAATGCTTTCGACGGTTTGTGATCACTTTTATTTCAGTTTAAATCATGTTTTTTTTTTATTTCAGGAAGGACTCTCACACTTCTCAAACATCCATCTGAATCGTCATATGAAGTCGACAGTGATTGGAGCGATCAAGAAAATCAACACAGGATATTTGAGCGGTGCTAGGTACTCGATTTCAGAATAAACAAACATTTCTAAAGGTTTCAAAAGTGATTGCAGAGTTGTTATGAAAGATTTGTCTGATTTCTTCCGAACAACAGCAGTGAGCAAAATGGAATTCCGTGACAAAAAGTCAGAAGAAATGTTAAGAAGTGTTGCAGCTGAGAAAGTACAGTTTTCTTTATTAACTGAAGATGCAACGGAAGCTAAGAGTAAGTTATCGCAATTAAAATTCTGACTGCAACCCCTTCGAGGATCTTTAGGCGAGAAAATGGCGTCACCTCGTGGCCCACGGACATTGAGACGTGGAGAGTCTGTCAAGGATAGAAGTGCATATTCACTCGTTCACAAAGCTTCTATGAGACATCGCTCTATTGCTCTCGATAGTAACGATGCCGATCTTATTCAGTTACGATTGGCCTACAAATCACGTCCAAGAGATCTTCATGAAATGGATTCACCACGTCAATCACCACCACTGGGTCAGAGACCTCTTGGATTGGTTAAGGAACATAGTTCAGGAGAATTGCGGCAACAATTGCTGAAAACAACAAGACGGGGTGCCGAAAACGAAACAGCTCACAGAGATTTGAAAACGGAACAAATGATTGAAATGAAGGGGGATGATTTGTTAGATCTGCTGAATGAAACAACAGTATTGGAAGAGCAAATTTCAATTGTACATTGTCTCTGGATGAAATTGTATGTTTGAATGTCTCAACTTCACTTAGTATTAAAATTCAATAATTTCAGCGGTCCTGATTATGACACAGAACTTGGATGCCAACATATCACTGTTCGAATGTTGATGGAAGAAGTACATACAAAAGCCTGTGAAGCTCGTGAATGGGCTCTCGTAAGACTCACCGCTGGCCTTCTGAAAAAGCAGTTGGAAGAACTCAGCAAAGCAGTTACTCATTTATTAGTTCGGCAGAAGCAGATAACAGTTTGTTTTTTTCCTGTAGCTTCTGCTAAAACTTATGTTTTCAGGTGGGAATGGCTTCGAAAAAAGAAGAAGTCATCACTTGCCCAAAAACCAACGAAGAGCTTGAAAAGATAATGAATCGTGCCTATGGAGACGATGCAAACTCATTCACACTTGCTCAGGAAATAATTGTCTATCTTGGATCTTTAGTGCGAACCGAACCAAAACTGTTTCTAGAAATGTTCCGGCTCCGAATTGGACTTATTATTCAAGTTCTTGCTTCTGAACTTGCGCGTCTGCGAAATATATCAGGATCTGAAGCGGCTGAAACTCTCTTAACAGTTTCTCCTTTTGAACTGAAGTCAATGATATTCTCACTTCTATCTGGCCGTCTGCTGGAAGAATATGCAGAAGATGGATTCCACTATGGAGATACTATCAGAGAGACACGGACTGGAATCGGATCATTCAGACGGCAAATTGAAGAACGCAAATCACTTCGAAAATCAACGAGAAGTGTTGGTGGACTGGAGATTCCAAAAGAAGAAGATGAAGATGAAGAGGCTGATGAAGATGATTTCCAATTTGGAATCTGGCTGCGTCATCGAAGAATTGATGGAGCATTGAACAGAGTTCCCAATGGTTTCTATGCAATTCTTTGGGACACTGTTCATAAAATGCCACACGGTGTAAAAATCAATGATACTATTCTACATTGGGGATTGACACAAGAGATGACTCGTAAAGAGATCAAATTCGCATTAGAAGTCGAGGAGGCTCTCAACAGAATAGCCGAACCTGAATATCGAGAACTGGTAGTCGAGACGTTATGGTTACTCGGGAGACTTGAGAAGTTGGTTCTCCTTGAGCAACCCAATATACCAAAAGATCGACCATTAGATGTTGACCACATTTTGCACGTTGCTAATCAAATTTTTGTGAATCATAATGTGAGTTGAAAAACCTCTTAAATTCAAAACTTCCTTTCCAATTCATATAACTTTGAAAAACTGAAACAAACTCATTTTCAGAAACAAATGGAAACGCTTGTATTAGAATGCTGTGCTTCTCCCAATCCGAACAACACCAAATGCGATGGAGCTCGCAGTATTTGTAAACATTTCTACGATTCTGCTCCAGCCGGAGAGTATGGCACCAGCCACTACATCATCCGAGCACTCATGCAGCTATACTCTTAATTTTACCAAATGTACCTACTGTAACAGCACAATCTTTTTCATTTTTCATGTTTTTATCCTGTGAAATTTGCTCAAATAGTCTAGGCTCTCCCTGTTTCAATTGGAAAATCAATTTTCGTGTAAGCTCGATTATCATGTCTCGTAATCGTCTAGTCTTGTATCTTGCCATTTTTGTATTCTGTAGATTATCTATAAACGCATTTGAAGTTACCACAAAAAAACTTTGAATTTTCGTGAATATTTATCAGAAGCTTACAAGCATTTGCGCCAAAAATGTTCTTTTTAAAAGTAAGTGAAGAGTAATTCGATATTAATTGAAATTTTTTTGGTGTTCCATCTCCTGTAGGTTATTAAGCCTTCTTGGAGGCGGTGATGGTGAGAACTCCGCGAGTAGCGAGGTGAGACTTGACAGTGGAGACATCGACGTCATCTGGGAGTTTGTAGGCACGGTTGATTTCACGAGCAACGGTTCCGTGGTTATCACTGCGGGTCTGAAGAACATTACATAGAAAATGAATGTGTTGAGATTACGGTAGATTACTGTAGATTCAATTTCATGGGGATAAAAGGTTTTTCAGTATAAAATAATTATTACATTTAAGTTGTTCAAGTATAAAATGAGGATTTACCTCGTGACGGCAGTGAATGAGAAGTTCTTGTCCGGAGACCTTAACCTCAATTTCCTTTGGAGTGAAAAATTGAACATCAAGTCCAACTTCGAACTTTTCTTTAGTGTTGTGGACCTAAATGTTACAGAATGTTAATATGACATTAACTCTGAATTGATTACCTTGACAACTCCGTCGTTGTGTTGAAGTGGCCAGTCCCAGGTGGAGGCAGCGTCAGCGGTAACTTCGATGGCGGACATTCTAAAAGAGAGTAATTTGAACAAAAGAAGTGTGAATATATATCGAGTTGGAGATGGATCAAATGAGAAACGGAAAGAAAATGTAATGTCAAAGCGAAAACATATGCGCAGGTTGCACTCGGGTAGAGAGCATTACAATGCACTATCATAAAATGCTCTGTGAGCTTTGGAGCTCTTTGGATCGCCCCCGTAGAGCTTTGTGAAGAAGAGAGGATGCACAAGAAGCTAGGAGGAGTTGTATTGAATGAAAGAGGAAACTGAGTGGACTGTAAGAAAAGGGGCGGGAAGAGAGAAAGTCAGGAGCTCAAGAGATTGAAGAAAGCTCGTTGGAGAAGAGAAGAAACTATGATTGTTTATATTGACAGTAAGCGGGGAGCTAAGAGAGCAACAGAAAGAATGCAAGAAGGAGAGATAGGTAGGATGTGTACAGTGAAAGGAAATGGATCAAAGTGCAATATTGGAAGGAGTTTCAGACCAGATTCAGTTGATTCGAGAAGACATTGATGTTTTGATTCAATATCGCTCGCTGATTCGAAGCAGCCCGGTGCTTTCAACACTGCACCTGAAAGCTCATCTTTACGGCGGATTACGGTAACTCATAAAACGAACTAAAACTTAGCGGCACGGCCTCCAGCGGAGGCCCTCTCAATGCACTGTGCACAGTACTCCTCCGTGGGAGGCCGTGAAGCGGCGATCAAAAAAACGAACTCTTTGAATGAGAAGTCTCTTAGTAAGGATTAGAGAGTTCCAGTTTCATATCATGCTTTTGTGAAGTCACACCTGTCAAAATGTTTAATTTCAGAACTCATCTTCCCAAGTTTTGTTTGTGTATTCACAATTCTGGAGGACTCATATGGTTTCGAACATTTTAATGCATAGTTTGATCTTCATCATTAATCAAGTCAGGAGTACATGTGGGTCAGCTCGCGGACTCGCTCTCTGCTCATCACAATCAGTTGTAATGTGTTCTCGAACCTTTGGAAGTTTTGAGTAAACACTGATCAATTGAACATTTCTGTTCGGAAACCAAGCGAATTCAGCTAGAAAATTTCAACTTTCCTATCGATTGAGTTCCACGTGTCACCTCGACCTAATCTGTGACGCTTCTGAGCTTTTCTTTTCCGTTTCGCCCCCGTCAAGCACTTTCAACAGTTCAAATAAACACAAACATTTTCTCTTTTTCGTTTCTCATTTCTACCCGATTTCTCGGTCAAGTGGCTTCTCAGAAGCTTCTTCTCGAAAAGTGCTCGCTCGCAGAGCTCTGCCGATCAGTGTGTTTATTCATCCTCGTAAATAGTTTTCTTTTTTCAAAACTACTGACAGTGTCGTCGCATACAATCAAATGATACACGTAACCAAAAATGAGAGAAAAGAGATGAATAAGAAGGAGAGAAAGTGACAATAAAAGCATGACGATGAACAAGAATGTGAAATACTTATAGAAGACAATAAATTATTGAAAAAATATGGAATTAATATCACAGAAGATGTCATTTGAATTGATTGAACAACTTTGATTTACAGCTCATCTTTCTTTTGGAACGACTTGACTCCGTGCTTTGCCATGAACTTCTTCAGATCTTCCAAATCACGATTTCCGGAGTATTTGATTGGTTCACCCTGAAAAATAATTGTTTTCTAATGAAGTAAAAAACAAGTATTTTACCTTCTTTCCGGATGGAGCAAAGTAAATAGTTGGGAATCCTTCAACAGCGAATTGGCTTGGTGCATCATTGATTGTAGCATCCATTTTAGCGAGGACTACATTTGGTTGAGTCTTCTTCAATGCTTGAGCAAGATCCTTGTACTTTGGTTCGAAGCTCTTACAGTGCCCACACCATGGAGCGTAGAATTCAATAAGAACATCCTTTGATTCATCATTCACAATTTTATCAAAGTTCGATCCAACCACAGTCTTTACAGGTCCCTTATCATCTTTTGGAGCTGGAGCACTCTTCACGTGAGCCTTCGCTTTTCCACTGCTGATTTGTTTCATGAAAGCTTCAAGATTTTCATCGAGTTCTCCATCGAAATCATCTGCACTCATGGGGTATTTCTTTCCATCATAACCAAAAACAACGACGTTGTGTTCGAGTCCAGAATCTCCTAGTCCAAGTTCAGTAAGCTCTTTGGCGAATTCTTCTTCATCAGCTACAGCAAATCTATACTTGTCTTTTTGGTATCTCTGAGCAATGTTCAAAACCTTTTGTCTCCAATATTCACTTCCTTCTCTATATTGAACAGAGAAATCAGCATTATAGTAGACTACAACTAATGGTTTTTTTGTGTATCTCGTAGCAGCATTCTTCTTCGTCATCTTTCCAACAAGTGGAGCTGAATGTTCACGGAAGAATGCCAGAAGATCCTCTGAAGTGGCAGCAGCTTTGTTGTAGGTTCTGCTCTTTGGTTCGAATTTGCTGTGGAACAAGGATGGATAGAAGATGATGATATCATTTGGTTTAGCATCCCATTTCTTGAAAGCAGCAGGGTCAGATGTATGCCCCATTGTCTTGAATTCCTCACGAAGCATTTCGGCGGAATCAGAGAAGGCTTCGAAAGCCGATGAGTCTTCCGTTGCGAAGAATCCGATAATGGTAACATCATCCTTGCTCATGAATCGTTCGATGTCTTTCAGTTTGGTGAGTTTCGTGGCAGCTGGCTTCGATTGTTCGGTCATATACTTGACGATTCCTGCAGCCTCACGTGGTCCATTGTAATCGAATCTTCTAGCATTTCTGATAACTTTCATTGTTGGATATCCGCTCACTCCGTACTTTGTTCCCAAGTCTTTCTCAATAGTGGCATCAACCTTTCCAAGACGAACTTTAGATCCTTGAGCTTTCAATTTTTGAGCAGCCTTCTCGAATTCTGGAGCAAGCTTCTTACAATGTCCACACCATGGAGCATAGAATTCGACAAGCACTAATTCGTTATTTGTGATGAAATCATCGAAGTTTTCAGTTGTCAAAGTAACAACCTCCTCTGGTGGTGGCTTATAGTTTGGATCAACTCTTGATTCAACCCATTCAATTATTCCTGCTTCATCTCTACCTCCATCATAATCAGATGGACCTTGCCCGTCTTTCCAGAATTTAAGAGTTGGGTATCCTTGAATTTCGAATCTCTTTCCGAGTTCAGTTTCTACTGTTGCATCAACTTTAGCGAGCGGGATGGAAACTTTGGAAGAGGCTTTCTCGTATTCTGGTGCCAAATGTTTGCAATGTCCACACCTAAAAATGAAATTAGTATTAGTTCAAGTAATGTTTTCTTATTCTTAAATAGTTGTTTCAGTGCTTTCTAACGCCGTTCTCAATACAAATTGTGTTTGTCACTCAAAAAATCATACCATGGAGCGTAGAATTTGACTAAAGTGCTTGGATTTTTCTTGAGAAATGCATCGAAGTTCTTATCCGTTAGAACAACGACTCCTTCGTCCATTTCATAGTTTAACTCATCATCAGAAGATGTCTCCTTGGCACGAATCACCGCAATGCAGAGTAAGATGACCAGGGCGAAGAAACGCCGGTCGAAAATCATTTTGTATACCCTGAAAATGAAAAAAAATCTATAAAAGTAGGTGATTATGAATTGGAGTTATAAAGACAATTTCAACTCTCATAGACGAGAAGTGTGTCAAATGAACTGTATTGGTGTATTGTTTGCGAATGTGAAAAGAACGACATTGAAAGAGATGGTTGATACACGTGTACTTGATAGATACACAGACACAACAGTTGTATGTACGATCAAAAAAATTCTACGTGGCTCTTGAAGTTATTGGGTAAAATGAATTCTGATTTCGCGTCACATGCAACCAGGTGTTAAATAGATGAAGAAAAACTCTAGATCCTGTTAGAGAATGAAACATTTAAGCAAAAAATATTAAAATCTTAGGTTTGAAAGCGAGCATAATCTCAATAAGTGACAAGCAGGAAGTGAAAGAACTCTTTGAATCGATCGAGGAAACCTTACAAATGGCGAATGAGAGGTCAACTACTCGAGTAACTGGACTCATTTCTGCGACTCTCTATTTGGTCGCCTCAGTGCGTGGTACGGTCCGGCACTCGTCAAATATTATACTGTCATTCCGACGGCGGGATCCACGATAGAACGAGAGTCGCCTCTCTTATTCTCTACGACACCGACACTATTTTGTTATTTGCGTGCCCTTTGCCAACAGTTGACCTGCCCTGCCCAGCTCCTTTTTGTCCAACTCTCCTAATTGCTCTTACTGCAGTCACTCTCTTTCTTTCCAATCAGGCACCGCTTTATCCGGTGGTAAATATTTGCAGTGAAAATATCTTCACTTCAGCAATACCACCTCTCATAGCGCGGAACGCTTTCTTACTGGTTAGAGAACCTGAGCTGTCTGATCAAGTTGCACAAGGGAGACTAATGTTACAAGCATTCATTGGATTTGACACATCCAGAAATTAACGTTCTTTATAAACATGGTGTAATATTCAGAAGAATTTATCTCGACAAGAAAATTTAGAGGACTACAAAAATTGCTAAAGAAGAAGTGTTCGCATTCGCTTGCTGAAGTCTATTCTTGAGCCAATTGTTGTTTGATGTCCTTCCATTGCTTGTTGGCATTTTTCTGGAAAAAAAAGATGTTCGGAAGATTCAGAGAAATAATTTTAGAAATGTTTAAAGAGAATTTGACATAATGATGGTTATACAAGTCATCCTAAGTATTTACTTGTAAATAATCCATTTCTGTTTTTTTTTCCAGACTTGCCAAAAATCGGGTCCTCCCGGATCTAAAAATGGGAACCTGTTCGTTGGAAAATTTTTTTGAAATTTCAGAGTAAAAGAGCTAAATTTTTTAGACATATTCCGCTGTTGATTGAATTCTGGATATTTAGTCGGACACTAGACTTTTCCGAAAGAAATCCAGAAGTTTAAAAAAATTCAAAAATGGGTTAGAAAATGTTGTTGTTTCAGAACGGGCCGAGAATAATTTTGATTCTGGCCTGTCCCGTGACAAGTCTGATTTTTTCATGCTTGTGAATTTCCGTATGGTTAGTATTTGTTGGTTTCAATATAAATATTAAAAATGACGAAACTTCACCGTCGAATATACTACTTACCGTTAATTTTTCTTCTATGACAACTTATAAAGCAGTAGAAAGCTATAGTTAATCTACCTTTTTTAAGTTCAGCTATTGCTTCATACCCGAAATAACTTTTTATTAAATTTGATTCAATTGCTTTTCGTTCAGATGGGTTACTTATATGAGTTTAACTGTTACATTAAAACTATTGAACGGAAAGAATCGAATCATATTTTAAAACTTCTTTTTTTCAAGATTAATTTGCTAGTATTGGTATCGTAAACCTATTTTCCCTTCTAACATTGTATTCTTCTGATTTCGGAAACAAAACCTCATTTTGTTCGATGCACAGTAGTAACAGGTTCTAGAGGAAAAATTCAAAAATGTTATTGAATTTGAAAACTTGGATTTATCTAAAAACTGGATAGTGTGCGATTCGGGCCAAGACGACGCGAAAATTCATCTAGAATTCTTTGTACTGTACTTTTTCGTGTTGAGTTTTTTTTTAATTTAAAAATAACTTTGATGTCTCAAAAAAGAAGACTCACGGTGTCCCAGTAGAAGTTGGTTAAGCCATCCAAAGAGTAATTGAAGGCGTATGCTCCGAAAGCGGAAGCCAAGAGAATTGTGGAAAAACGGCGAGTGACCGTGTTGTAGACAACAGTACCCAGCGACATTCTGAAATCAACACGTATAAGCATGATGACTTTTAAACTGGGTGAATACATGAGATTCGTAAAAATTTTGAGTGGACAAAGACAAAAGACTACAATAACTGATTCCTTTTTCAAAATTCAGAATATTTGCTATTCTCCAAGCTGAAATTTCAGTGGAGTCCGTTCTAAATGTCCAAAAAAGCGAGAGACAAGGGAACACGAGATGTAATAGCAGAGACCCAGAGAGACGTGCGGATGGGTCTCACCACGCTCTATGGGAAGCGCAACACAGCGGCAGCGAGTGTCACCGTAGTATGCGCCTTTAAAGTAGAGTTCCATTCGACTGGCCTAAACATTTTTTGTCTTTTTTTCTGAAAAAATATGGTTTTTCGACGGATTTTCATTAATATTAAGCTTTTTAAAAAATTTGGCAGTAATTTTATACATTAAAAGTTCTTGACTTTCGCTTTTTACGGTTTTAACTCGCTAAAATTCATCGAAATACATTTTTGTCTTTTAATTTTTAATTTTTATCATTGCTTACGACTAAGTTCAAATTTTCAGGGTTAAATATGACTAACTCCAAGGGTCTCAGACGCGGAACGCGTTACATGTTCGCTCGCGACTTCCGCAAGCACGGAGTTGAGCATCTCTCCACCTACTACACTCAATACAAGCGTGGAGATCTTGTCGACATCAAGACCAACGGAGCCTTCCAAAAGGGTATGCCATTCAAGGCCTATCACGGAAGAACTGGAAGAATCTTCAACGTCACCAGAGGAGCTGTTGGAATCATTGTCAACAAAAGAGTCCGGTGAGTAATTACAAAATTTTTCAAAAAAAAAAACGTAAAAATCAAGCACCTAATAATAGTTTTATTTCCTGAAGGAATTTCGCCAACGCTTTATGTATCGTTAAGTCATTCGATTATTTTTCAGCGGAAACATTCTTCCAAAGAGAATCAACATCCGCATCGAGCACATCAAGCCATCAAAGTGCAGAACTGATTTCTTGAACCGCGTCAAGTCCAACGACGAGAAGAGAAAGGCCGCTAAGACTGCCGGACAGCCAGTTCCAGCTTTGAAGAGACTCCCAGTTGCCCCAAGAGGAGCTCACACCGTCACCACCCAGAACAATGAGCCAGAACTTCTCGCCCCACTCCGTTTCGAGATTGTTGCGTGATTTTCTTGTTTATAAACTTTCTGTTATAAAATTGTTACTTGAAATGTCTACTAATTGGAAGTTGAGAATATATTACTGCAACGTGCTACTTCTAAACAAAAATATATAATCGGATGAATAATGAAAGATGGACAAAAACATGAATAACAGCATTAGAAATTGACAAGTGGAATTGTCAGAAACTATTCGTTCTGTTGAATCTGTATTTTAACTGGTTGAAAGTATTTAACTTTCTATTCCTGTGGAATCTTCGTGGTTTCTCCTATGTCTTCTCGTCAGCACAAAAATTATGTTTCCTTCGTTCTCGAATTTGTAAGCCGGGTCTCAATAGCATTTGAGAAACTAGGGGCGAGCTAGAAGTACAAAATTTAACTGGAAGCAGTAAATGTCTTTCTTCGTTAAAATCATGAACTGAATTTCTAAATAATTATAGGGTTGTAACTATTGTCCTCTTTAAGAAGAATGGTTTGACCAATAACGAAAATATTTTGTTTGAAAAAGTTGGCTTTAACTAACTATATCGAGGCTCATTTGTTGAAATATACCTGCTTTTCCACGAAGTCGGTGTTATCTGGAATCTACGGGATGAGGGCTCGTTTCCTCTTTCAAATAGAAGCATTCCCTCATTTCCGTGCACGCCAACAACAGACCTCGTTTTGCGCGCGCTCGCTCGTATTTTCTTCTGCACCAGCCGGCCTTGTCTACACTCTCTTCGAACGCTGTAGTGCCTCACCAACTTCTCGCTGTCCTCGTCCGCCGCAGCCACCACTGTCGTCATCCGACAAAGGATTCACAGTTCGTGGTGGACCTTACTAAGTTCATGTACTGTTATTTCACAGGGACAACTATTTTCGAAACATGATTGTCTTGTACTTGATTTCCTAGTTCTGTATTAGTTCTCTATCATTATTCCCAAGGATTCCTTATTTCTGAGATGTAACAAACAAGATGACAGAAATGATGTTTAGTTGTCACCTCATGTGATACGACATTGAAAACTTTGAGTGCAACTTACAAAAAGTTCCGACGTGTACCATTTAGGAACCCTCATAGGCTTTGGTATATTCATGCAAGCGGTAACTAAGATTACTGTGTTGGCTGTGCAAAAGTTTAAATGCCTAAGAACCCTTCTGTTCAAATGTAGAGTAATGAAAAATAAAAATTGATTTTATTGAAGAACTCGTATTGGTACTTAGGTAGGTATTTCTATTTTTATCAACTGAACCTAATCTATGATTGGAGTGCATAATTCGTATTCTTCTTGAGAACTGACTTGCCCTTGTAGGAATATCTATTGAAAAAGAACACCTGACATTTCTCTGTTCACAATATCGTTCTCTCAGTTCATTAAATTGTTTTATCAGCATTAATGTTCGACTTTTTCTTTTTTAATTTACCACACAAACACTTGCACCTAATATAAATGTCTCTTCGTCTTAGAATCTCTGTGTCCTATTCAATCGGTCTATCTCTAAACCTCTTTAGTTTACGCGTTGTTTTTGCACTGCCTCCTCTAACGACCACCCACTGTCTGGTTTGTAGTCTCCTCTTTTGCCTTCTCTCTAGTTGACACTCTAAATACAATCTGTCATCTCATTTCCAAATGACTAGTTGAATATGGAAAGACAGTCTGTCTGTAATTAGATTTGATGATACTAGAAATGAGGTATTTGAACATGAAATGCACCTGAAGAATAAGGAAGAAACAAGATATTAAGTTGTCTGGGTTCAATGGTTTTGACTCATCCCTGCTTTATCCCGGTTTTTATTCACGCGAATTCTGGGTAATCATTCAAATCATTAGAATAAGAATGAGTTAATCGGTGGTCCGATCTTTTAGTATCATGAAAACTTTGAACTTTAACTCCCACTCTCGGAATAACCTTCTAAACCTAGTAGCAGCATTTTTTGTTTTTTATGATAATGTTTCTATTACAATATCAAACTTTCACAATCTTCTCTAACTTCTCTTAGATCTTTTATGCTATTCCTGTGAATAATGAGAGACGCAGATACGCATCTTGTCTAAATTCTCTTCTGTCTCAGCAATGCCTCAACGCCGTCGTTCTCTAAGTATCTTCATAAGGGGAACTTCTACTTTTTGTCTGCGTAACTTTGATCATAAAAGTGAAGAAATAAGTTTTTCTTAATTCAGGAAGAGAGGGGGAGATGAGAAGCATTGTTTTTCATCTGAACTGTTCGGTTTCTCATCATCATTCTAATGAAAATGTTGCGTTCAAGTATGAAGCATGTCACTCGTATCAATTCTTTTGAATCTTTCTATTTTCGAGTATGTCCTTTTGTTTTGCTGTGTGATTTCTTAGCTGTATCATTATCCAACAAATAGCTTATTAATATGAACTTTTTGATAAGTTTGGTTGTAAGACTATAACTTCAGATATATCTTGAAAGTGATAATTTTCGGAATTCCGGTCAACTCTTCAATTTTTAGATTTTTCCTTTTTTTTCTTCGTCTAAAAAGTTCTTTTTTAACACCTCATTGAAAACGTGTCTCAAAACTTTCCAATTTTATCTGCTTCGATTAACGGGGACGATCTTTCCTTTTGAAATTTTGGGTTTTGAGGATAGCTTTCATATAGAAAATTGCAATGATTACCATAATTGCTCAACGACAGTAAGTAAATCTGAAATCGTCATAGCGTTCTCTTGCTCCACTATTCTTTGGATCTTTCCGAATTTTCCGACTAGTCAATCCTCGGTAGTTTTTATTTCCTTTCCTTTCAAACGCACACACACGTAACGAGATGTGTTCTCTCAACTGCCCTTGTCTCTCTCCACTCTCTTTTCTTTTTTGCTGTGTGTTTGGCCTGTTGGGAGGGAGAGGAAATAAGAAAGAAAAAGGGACGAACGAGTGAACAAGGCAATGGCTTCTGAAAGGGGGTGAGGCTTTGCGAGAGAAAATTGCTGAAAGTGGGTGTACTTTGGTCCTTTCTATTAGTGTGTCTGAAAGAATTAAAAAGTGTATTGAGATTAAACTAGAAAAGTTCATGGACGAGGCGAATATATTCAAATTGAAACTTTTACGTTTGCTCTGAATGGTCAAATATACTTGCTAATTGGCCATCAAGTTTTCCTAAATGCTAGATAATAGAAAACATTTAGAGGACGTTTATATGAATGGAGTTCGTGATGAATCATTGCAATTTCGAAAACCACGTCTTCAAACTGAGATGATTCGGGTAGTTCCTGGAAACAGCTCTATGAAGTTGTTCGAGTTCGTTGACGCTCTTAACATAGTGGTACCTAGAATTATAAAACCTCGTGGTGAATGTATTTTGTGATGCACACTCTTTTCCAAAGTTTCTAACATCTCCTGTGATTAATATGTAAGCTATCATCCGTCCACACTTATATATATATATATATATGTTTTTTTTTCATTCTCACTTGTTACTTTGTCGTACTGCTCTTATCAATTATTTAAGTTTCACTGCTTGTTTTGCGAAAGAAATCATTCGTTTCTGACATGTCAGACATTCAGCCGTCGTTTTTAGAAAAGAACGTTTCACTGTTAGGCTTTCTTTCATTAAAACAACGTACTTTTCATTTACCGCACATTATCCTAAACAGATTAACTTGTGTTGCTCATTCCAGTTCGCTGCATAGTTTCTTTAAGCTCCTCAATTCATTCCGGCTCAAGAGATTTGTTTTTTTTTTCGCGTCTTTTTCTTGAAGCCACTCCGTTTAAATCTTTCAAATATATCACACTTCAACTATAATTGAGATCATTTTATAGCGTACATTCGTTCAATTGCTAGAATTCTGACATGTCATGCATGGTTTTTGTATCATTCTGAGTTTCGCTAATCTTCCTCGCACTCTGTTCTCTCTGTTCTTTTTTCTCATATTCTCATAATAACTTTATTTTCAATTCATATCAGAAAGTGTTAGAGAACATCACAACTAATCAGCAAGTAAAATGAAACTCTTGATTCCTTGCTTCTCCTCAAGTTATCTCTAGGTTTCCCGTAGAGTTATCGCAATTTTTCTGAAATATGTTTGTTTTTCCTGAGAATTCCAATGAAAAATGAAGAAGTTGATTGTTGATTGTTGAGATGAAAAAGAAACGAGAGTTGTCAGATGAAAGAGGATTGACTGTCTTTATTCTTCTTATTAGAGCACTTCAATAAAGTAAGCGAATGCGAGCAAAAATATAGAGACATCCGATAATCATCATCTTCTTCTTTTTCTTTTCATTTCCATATTTCTTTTTGCAAATATTCTCATGGCTATTTTTGAGTTTCTCTTTCCCTGTAATTCCTGAAACCAGGTGTTCATACAAGGCAAAGCCTTTGATTTGGGAAATTTTATGCAAAGTGCTTTGACCAACAGTTAATTAATTCCACCTGAACTTTTGTATTCGAACCGTCCCTCTCTCATTTGTTTGTTTTCCTGTCTTTCCCATTCTCTTTTTTCCATTTTCCTTTTCCTCTCTGTTCTGATAATGTTGATAACAATGACGGATGAGGATAGAAAGAGTTCATTATTATTAACAACCAAAAGGATAAAAATCGAATTTCTTACTTTTTGAAAATCTTGCTTATTAGTTTTTTCTTAACTTCCTCGTGAACAAACAAGTGTTAGCATGAAAATAGGCTGATGTTTTCTCAAATTATGACTATCTTCGTTCTTGTTTCTAAAAGTACTTTGTTATTAAAGTTCGTTCTTTTTCTATCTGTTTATAATTTACCCTTCTTATACGTTGTATTATATTCGAAATTTTCAGAATTCCTCAGTCTTGCATAAAACCAAGACTCATTAATACCAACAGGCGTTCAACGCTCAAAATACCTACGAGCAGTCGAGGCTCCCGCAGTATTTCATACAATTGGTCGGAGAACGGCTCCACTGTGAACTAAACAGAGAATGGAGAGGTGTGTCATCTTTTTTCTTTGCATTGGATTGTTTCAATTAGTTGTAATTTTCGTAATCTTGCTAGAAAAGTTTTTTTTCAGTTTGAAAGAACTTGCTCGAGAGTATGACCAACAGTTTGAAGCTTTTCAAGATGACCTCAAAAAGTGGGAGGAAACGCCTGAAAGGATGTAAGTTTCTACCGAATAGACTTCACTTGTTTATTATCATGTTTCATCATTATTGTTTTGAGCAATGCTTTCATACTTTTTGTGATTCAGAGAGTACGCAGAATTCCACCGAGTTCAAGCAGAAACCGAGTTCCCGGAACTCAAAAAAGAACGGGAGGACCGTGAACGATGGGCTCGCGCAGAACGAATTCGGGGCGACGACGAGAGACACATGATGCTGAAGCAGCACGCAGACGAGAAAATACGTCTTGGAATGGCCAAAGTGCCACGTCTTCTAACAGAACAAGAGCGGAAACTCGATGAATTTGTAGAACGTCCCGGTTCTATAGTAACAGATATGAAACAAGCGCATCGGAAATCCATACACGATCGCCTCGAACAATGGAGTCCAGAGGAACGAGCACTTTTCAAAGCAAGGCAATCAGAGCATGTGAAAATATTCCACGGACTGACTGAATTTTTCGTTGACAAGAGTGCATCAGATCTCGTTCTATTCTATTACATGAACAAGAAAACTGAGGGTTTCAAAAAAGATTTCAAACCGAAGAAAAGAGTTACAAAATACAAGTGGGGGCGTATCCTTCTGCCGAAGAGCTTGCATACTGTCGAATGATGCCTCCTTTGGATTATTCTACCTGTCCAAAAAACTCATTGATGTGCTATTTTTGTTGTCAGACGGTTAATGGTATCGATCTTGATGGAACCTTCATGCCAAAGGAAGCGTACGAAATTTTCGGTATGTGAATCTGTTATCCCCGTATTCATATTGAGCCCAACTGAATCATCATATCATTATGCTTTCTACTGAAAACATAGAAGGTCTTGGAGGTTTTCAACAAAAAAAACTAACCCGATTCTTACTTCACGCCCTCGACACAAACCCATGATTAAGTATCTGATCGACATGAAAATGTTCCGTTTCAAAAAGTAACGTAGATTTCGTTCGGCTCAGAAAATGACAGGATACAAATAGCAATTTAGTAATCAACTTGTTGTGAACATTTCTTGAAGTGAAATCTAAGAATCGAAACATTTTTCAGCAATCAATCCTGATGAAAATCGTGTTGTTTGCACTCGCTGTCGAGAGGAGGCTGCCAAACTTTACAAAGACAAGTGAGTTTTTAAATAAGATTTGCAAGTCCTTATTGTATTTTTTCGTTTCAGTCGATGTTTTGGCAATCGATGCTCGAATCAGAAGAAACGAGCAAATCGGGTCAATCGTAACATTCCTCTTGACCTTGCCGAGTTTTCCGTTCGAACACGTGCTTTTCTAATGGACAAACTAGGATCGACTCGTGTTGCAGTCAAATTCTGTACCCCTTGCAAAAATGCTCTCTGCCGGTGGATTGGCGATGTAAGTAGGGGAGAGAATCAAAATCTTATTTCCCTTCTTTCTTTATGGTTTCTCCGAAAACCCTTTTCGATTAGAAAATGTGTAGGAAAAGAGCTCATGTAGATCGTAAAAAAAGCTCATAATCGGATGAATACGTACCACACGCAATTATTTGAAAAGGGTGCTGTGTCCTTTTTTGATACGAAACGGCGGTGCCACTGCCTCCCACTCACTTTATTCGATGTTAATGGGAGCTCATAAAAATACAGTAAGGTTTTAATGGATTTTAAAAACTATGGGTGACGTAGATCTGAGAAAAGCATGTAGTTATAATGATAAAAAACGTATTTATAGTGTTTTAAGGAAATGAAAAAATAATCTGTGGCCCACAGATTATGACTGTGGGTCTTAGTTGTTCCCTTCCTTTACTTCCCCAAGGTTCATTATTGGTTCGATTTCATTGATGAACCGATGGATTGGTAATTGGCATAAAAATAGAAAGGTCTCATACTTTTGGATGACATGTGGTTGAGGCGTGAAATTGAACGATGCCTTTTTGGCAGAGATTGATATTCTCTAGCTCATTTATATGCCTAGTCCCTTCTTCAGAAGATGGAGTCTTTTTGAGATTGGAAAAAAGTAGGACCTGTGCTCTGCTCGATCTATCTGGCCCGAGAAAAAATTTAAAAATAATCGTATGATGTATACTGAATGTAGAATGAGGTTTCAGTTTTCGGCATTCTCAGTGATAAAATTGTCGTTCAGCGATTGCAATCATTTTCTCATGGGAAATGGAAAAAATCATTGTTTTTATAGTTGAGAACGGAAGGTGCCTTTGTAAGAAAAATTGGGAAGTATGAGAAAACAAGAATATAGACGAGATTATACTTGGAAGAATATGGAAAACTGGTTGAACTTTCAGATAAACAGAAAAGAAGAAGTCATCATGAAGAACTGATGAGTTACGAGGGACAAGTTGGATGGACCGATGAAGAAAAAACGAAACTAGTTACGCTGATAAATGCCTCGGCGTGTCTGGATTGGGATGTTATTTCTGTTGGAATGAATCGTCGGCCTAATGAGTGCAAAATGCAATATGATGCACTGAACGGAGTTAAAGCGCAGCCCTTGCTGGAGGAAATTGATGATGAAGATCCTGGACAAGAAGAACTTAATGAACCATCTTCCTCACAACCCACCCCCACTGTTAATAACAGTAGAAGAAGTGGATTAGCTAGGACTGCAAAGAAAACGTAAGTTTAGAAGAAAAATAACTGAGTTCGTTTCGTCCAACAAACATTTCATTTTCAGACCGCGACAGCCTCGCGTTGCTCGTTCTACAAACAGAAGAACGGCGGGTGCTATCACTCGAGCACAGGCAGTTCCGAAACCAGTGGAAGATCTAGGTGAAGACGTTGATGAAATGGAATTAGAGGACAATGATGAAGAAGCGAGCAACGGTAGCGTCGAGAAAGGATCAAAAGCACCAAGTATTCGAGAAGATTCGCCCGGAGAAACAATGGATGTCGATTCGCCAGAAGGTCAGGATGATCAAGATGTTGTGGATGAAGACGAAGAAGAACTTGTCACAAGGGATATCGATTCACCTGTCAAACTTTGTTATCACCGACTATCCTTTCTGGAGCACATAAACCTGATTTTCCATCAGTAAGATTACAGGTACTGATTACATAACTTTTATTTCTCAATCACGCTATTCCATTTTAGAAACCATCAATATCTCATCCCGCGCCAGAACCCGCACCTGAGGGTGAATCTGACGACGATGACGACGAAGACACTCTTGAAGTTGATTTATACGACCACCAGCCAAGCGACCCACTCCTACATCTTCATCATCTCATCTCATCGGCTCCAACAACGGAGGTGGAAACGGCGGAGTACATGAGCTTGGTGGGCGTGGCTTCTCTCCGCAACAGCAGCAGCCCCAAAGTGCCGCGCCCCCAGTGACGGTCACTACAGCCGCTGCAACAGCCCAAAGACACGTCGACTCCGCGTCCCCCTCTCCCTCTCTTGCCTCTCAGTTAGTACCACCAACGGAAAGAGCGAATCTGTTTCCTCTTCCCGTGCATCTCTTGCAACAACCAGTCATCACCTAATCGGGAGCAGTACCTACAGCTGCTTCACAAGCTCTTCCATCGCCAGTTCCCGATTGCGCAACCTATTCCTCAGCAGCCTCTTATTCCGCCAAGGGATAGTACTCCTGCCCAAATACTAACTCCAACACCAGTTCGACCTACTGCTGCATCAACTCCAGCGAATACAATGGAGCAAGTACTGGAACTGACTGAAGCAGCAACAGCAACTAACTCAACAGCAAAAACAGCAAATAGCAACACAGCAACTTGGAGGGATCAATCCGCACTTTTTAGCCAGCTTGGGTCTATAACTTTTCTAATAATCAGCAGCAACAACAAGTTCAGCAAGCTCAACCTCAGATTCAAGTGTCACAACAGGGGTCAATCACTGCTGGCACCCCATTTCAAACTCAGCAGGTACTTACTAGTTTTTCTGTTTTTAATGGGGTTATTCACGACATGTACGAGATTGTATTTTAATACAAGAAAAGTATTTTCTATTATATTTTACATGAAAGTCGTACATGTCGTGAATACGTTTATCTTAAAATACTTTTAGTTTTTTGATATTCTTTTTTAGAGACCGGAGCTTGAAGCGGTTAACAAAAATGATAGCTGCCAATGGCTTGATGAACCCAGGTATAGTTTTTTTCGAATTTTCTCGAATGTTCTGTCATTTTTATCTTTTGTGAATGTATTTCTTCGAAAATTCCTGTCGCATGACAATTTTCATGTCGTTTTTTACATCATGCGTGCACACAATGGTGTGTTCTGTATCGATACTTTCGTGTTTTCTTCCAATCGTTTGTTCTGTTTTTTTAAAAATTGATTCTTTCGAAATGAAATGAACGAAAAAGCAGAAGAATTTGTAAGCAAAACAAAAGAAAATTGTTTATTTGATTAAAACATTTTTCAGAAATGATCAATGCACTCGCCAGTGGAAAACTCCCGTTCCAACAGTTTCCTTTAGCGAATCCCGCTATTTCATTTTTGCAAACACAGCAGCAACAACAACAGCACAACAACAACAACAACAACAACAACAACAACAGTTTTTGATTCAACAGCTTCTGTTAGCGCAACAAGGCCATCCAGCGCCAGCTCATCTATCTCAATATCAACAAGCTGCCCATCAGTACCAGTTGGCACAAGTCCAAGCTCAAGCTCAACAAGCCCAAGCACAAGCCCAAGCACAACAAGTCCAAGCTCAACAAGCCCAAGCTCAAGCCCAAGCTCAAGCTCAAGCTCAAGCCCAAGCTCAAGCTCAAGCTCAAGCTCAGGCTCAGGCCCAGGCTCACGCTCAGGCTCAAGGTCTGGCTCAAGCTGAAAAAGCAAAACAAGCTCAAAAAATAATAGCACGAACGGAAGCTCAGATGAAATCAGCCCAAGCAC